>NW_026643089.1:2400000-3832293 GCF_028827735.1 Penicillium macrosclerotiorum
TCTTTTTCATGTCTGGACCTTGCTATCTCGATGGCCGTCTACTGCTAGATGATTTCAATATCACATCTGTTTTGCTTCTTTTTGGCAAATTGTTCCGGATTGATTGGAAATCTTTGTTGTTGCCGACCACCGCCATCGTCTTGACAGTTGCTTTCTGTCTGAATTTGTGCTATCTTTCTTTCCATGGATTTTGGCCTGAGTTGCTTATCCCCAAGATGGTTTCTGGGTTGTCGGGGACATTTCGGGCACCTTGGGCGGCTCTTTAAGGGATCACAAATGAGAAGCATGGCGCAACGAAGGAAGCTAAAGCCTATTCTTGCAGCGTAATTACCACCCTGCGTCCCATGCAGAATCCCAGTGGAGGCTTCGGTGGCGGACACGGCCAAACATCGCACCTTGCCGGAAGCTATGCAACCGTCCTGTCGCTTGCACTCATTGGGGGTGAGGATGCCTTTGCATTGGTTGATCGCCACGCAATGTGAGTTACCCCTCTGAAGGAACAGGTTTTCCCTTAGTGCATGCATCTGACGAGGGCTACGATCACGGAGACTAGGTGGCGATGGTTGGGCCGCTTGAAGCAAGCAGACGGAGGTTTTAGCGTGACTGAAAACGGAGAAGAGGATGTCCGGTAAGCAAGAAACCTTGAAGGTCCCCGAACATGCACGGTCTTTCCAGTGTCGCTAACTATGAGATATCTGCAGCGGTGCTTACTGCGCGGCGACCATCATTTCATTGCTTGATCTGCCCCTCGCCCTGCCACCTGATGCCGAAAAAGCCCGGCAGGCAGGCTTTCAGACCCTCACAGATGGTCTGGCAGAATATCTTTCCAGATGTACGACCGAGACTTCCATTACCATCATGATCTGAATTCTCCACTGACAAGCTTCTCCCACCTCCAACAGGTCAAACCTTTGAGGGTGGCATATCTGGCAGCCCAGGTGTCGAGGCACACGGCGCCTATGCCTTCTGTGCGTTGGCTTGTCTGTCGATTTTGGGACCGCCAGAAGAGACGATTCCCCGGTAGGATGTCTCACACAATCTGACAAAATTTCTGTCTCCGCTGACTCCGTTTGAAGACACATGAATGTACCCCTGCTGCTGTCATGGCTATCTGCTCGACAGTACGCCCCCGAAGGCGGGTTCTCGGGGCGCACCAATAAATTGGTCGATGGCTGCTATAGTCACTGGGTCGGCGGGTGTTGGCCACTGCTACAATCTGCCTTGGATGGAAAGCCACAGTCGGCGGGTGCTCCCCAGACCACGGTGGGTGATCTGTTTAGTCGCGAAGGCCTCGACCGCTACATTCTCGCCTGTTGCCAAAACGCCAATGGCGGCCTCCGTGACAAGCCTGGCAAGTAAGTGTCCGTTCTGAGCTGAGATCCCATCGCTCTCGCTCTCGCTATCTTTTCTCTCTTCCCCCTCCCCCGTGGCCTGTTGCTGACCGCGAAACCCAGGCACCCGGATTCCTATCATACCTGCTACGTGCTTGCGGGCTTAAGCGCAACACAACATCACCACTATCGCACGGACTCTAGCGCGGTTGCCAGTGAGGCCTTCGCATCCGCCTTTTCGTGGAAATCCACGCCTAATCGGGCCAAGGATATCGTGTACGAGAGGAGCGATCGGTTGGCTGCCTTTCACCCAATTTATGTGATTCCCCACCAGTCCGCCGAGACTATGCGGCTCTGGTACGAAGCCCGGCCCTTTGCGAGCTAGTGGGCCGGGAGGGGCGTGACCGCGATGCAGTGTCATTTGAGACAGGGTGCCCAAAATATCATGTCACGGCGATTTCTGGTGTCCCCGTGAGGTCGAACAGAAAGGGTGAGGACCAAAAGGTCGATAGGATTATGGAGTCGCACACTACGAACAAGAGAATGTACGAGGTACTCGGCAGCCGCTCGGAGCAACTCTGACATGCAAGATTCACATCCAAAAAAAGAAAACAAGGAAATGGAGATCTTGGGGGAGGAGGGGGAAAATCGAGTCTCGGGACACGGAAGTGGCCCGGTTCTGCCACGTTTTGTCCAGAGCTATCAACTACTTCGGGGCCTTTCGCCCCCTCTCTCTCTCTCTCTCGCGTTCCAGTGGAACCCGGACATAGTTTACCCCTTTTGCCCTAAATCCCGTGGGAGCCACGCGGGTGATTTTGGTCATAATCTCTGACGAGTCGATCTCAAGAGCGTGCGACGACGCAAGGGATCAGCTCGGCCTGGGTGGCTGGACGAGACCTGGCACGAACAAGTGCAACCTCGGACTCCGAGGCTGTGTTGGGTTTAGGTTGGAATCGGTGTGATTCTTCAGAGCTGATATGTTCTGGTCTGGTGTCTCTTCGATGGCTATGTATCGTAATTATGGTAGTCAGTTGGGTTGTGGGGAGACCTCGGCGGAGGTATCCTGTACACTTCTGTACACTCTGTGCACTCTGTACAATGCAAGCAAAGTATACTCCGGTTGACATTATGTCCGACCATCTGCGCCAAGTTCCCGTGGGACAAGTGCACTCGGTGCCTGGGCACCACCCAGTCCGACGTATGGACATCTTGAACCTCTTCTTCGACCCAGTCCAGGGACATCCCTGCGAAGTATTCCCGGCTCTGTGCACCTCACTTCGACGAAGGTCGAGACCGGCGACCCTGAGACTCCCGGATACCGGGCCACTCCACTTCTCGACTTTCTCAACCTCTCAACCTCTCAACCCGGCCCAACCCTGTCCGAACTGCGATCAACATCATCGCCATGACGAAGCAGCATGTTTGCTCATCTCGCGCGGACAGCCCGACGTCGAGCTGCAGGTGGCCCAATCCGGCAAACGTCGTCAAGACGCGGCAACACGGGGCGCAGATAAATCAACGCCCTCCCCACCGCAGTTGCCAACTCATCACTGCATCCGAATGCCTGCCGAGTAACTTTGGCATGAAACGGCCTCGAATCAATTCCGGGCCAAAAGAGGGGTGACCCTGGCCTGCATATCCCTGCTCCAATCCTCCTCCCCGTCAACCCAGAAATCCATCAAATATCCCCGTGGTCGAGCATCCTCTAGGGCCTTTCGCCAACTGTTCCGCTGTTCTGTTGTTGCGCTGGTGAAGGTGTCATCGCCCAGACGCGGTCTGCACAACATGGCCGGGCCCCAGCGCCCTCTTCCCCTCGCTTGGCGCCAATCACCACGGCTCTTCGGTGGATTCCTGCAGCGCGTCTCCAGGAGAGCGATCCCACAGGCGGCAAACTAGCCCATTTCAATGTCTTGTCTCCTCTCCGCCTCCCCCCCCCCCACCCTCCTCCTCGTCTCGCGGCGGGGCCCTCAAACCGAAAATGAGACGATGGACCAGCGCAAAACTCAAAATTGGCGTCGATGAACGAGACCGTGGCCAGGGATCCCAAGGGATCCAACCCCAATAGATGTGTTTCTGCAGGCGATTGTTCACCAAATCCTGCGAAAGACTTTCTGCAGAGGCCCCTCTCCTTCATATGTTCTCTTAGCCCCTCGCGGTCTCTCCCGGTTGTGGATGTACTCCGTGCAGTTTCTCGCGGTCTTACAGTGTCTTTAGTCTCCGGGGGAAGGGGGGGGGGGGGGTTGTCGGCTACTGTCGATCGGCGAATTGCAGGCGGGGGAAGACTTCTTCGAGTCTCTTCTTCCTCCTCCAGGACACCGGACGTATGTCTCTCCATTCGGTTTGATTCTAGTGGCAAAGCATGCCAGCGCATCAGTACCTTAAAAATAATCCGCCGAAAAAAAATCCTCGCAGGGAGCAGAAAATGAAGGAAAAAAAAAAATTCACAAAACGGGGAATCCTTCAGAAAACACGCAGAACCACACCGAGCGCCTACGAGCAATTGCGAACTTTTATTTTTGGAGGGAAAAATGTTTCTAAGGAGCCTCGTCAACCCTGGACGTTGTGTTCCCGGACATCCCTGATCTCGTCCGTTCGCTCTTGTCTCTCTACTTCTGCTAAGTCTAGCTGGGTTGTATACTTCCCGAGGTCCCAGCCACATTCGACCTAGTCCTCTCGGTTCTTGATTACCATCACTCTCTAGCTTCCAGCTTCTAGTCCTTACGTAGCTAGTTTCTCGGACTTTAGTGTCGCGTAGTGTCTGCTGGTCTGACTCTCTAGTTCTCTGGCTTCGAGTATGCTTCGAGTATGGTCGGTAGGTATGAGACCGTCCCGATTCCTTCTGTATCTCGAATACGACCTAGTTTTTCACTTTGCCCCATTTCTCATCTCTCTCATCACGGATACCCGGACCCGGACCCATGTCCCAGGGCTTCCCGAGAGTTTTGCCCCCCCTCTATGGTTTCCTCCTATGGGTATCGGCCTTGAGAAACACTGGAATTTAGATTCGTTGAGAGGACTGTCCGATGCTCTGTGCCTTGGTCGCCGGTGGAGGTGTGTCCTATCTTTTCCTTCTTCAGGTATTCTGCAGCAACCAAATGGCCGAGATGACGGTGTCCGATCCTTCCGCGACACTGGGTTTTTTTTTATTTATTTTTATTTTTCTTTTTCTCTGTGACCTGCCCTCTTACCCTTTCCGATGATTGTTGTGCGCTGTCTCCATTGCATCCTCCTCAGACGTGGACTGGGGCTGTATATGCCACCCCCCCCCTTCTGATCTTCACTCAACGATGCACTCGGCTATACACTTTCCTATACATCTATACCACTATAGCTTTCAACCCGTATACAACCAATCTTTCTATGCCACCCTCTCAACTTCTACTACGCTCGATGCTCTATCCCTCGGCCATTGCCTCTCCCATTGATCCGCAAGTGCTGGACAACTCACCTGGATGGATCCATGCAATGCCCCACCTGTTTCTAGAGGTGCAATTGAGTCTCTTGATGGTATTTTATTCCCAATTCAATTAATTTGAATTTTTTTTTTGCCTCCGATCGCCGAGCTCAGAGCCTGGTACACGGTGCTGTCGGTGGTACGGGAGTGTATTCTGTATAGTATATTAGTAGTATATTAGCAGTATATTCTGCGTGGCGTGGCATCTTCCAATGCGTTCTTCAAACCCTTTTCCAGCCCTCCTCTTCACCTCCCTCTTTCCCCTCTCGGTCAGTTCTGATTTTTGATTCTCGCCCTTAACCCACGCCTCTCTCTTTCTTTCTCAGTGTGGGGTTTCTCTTCCGGTGGTCGACCCGCGTTGTCGCTTTGTTGGCGTCCGGCAACGCCCAAGGTCCAGACATAGAAAACCCACGGTTCACGCCCAACTTCTTCCCCTCCTCGCGCTTGCCAGCAAAGCGTCACAAACAAACCCACCTGCTGGTGTATGACGAAGACCCTCTCCGTTGGGCATCGCCATCCGCCATCATTCCTGAGCTGCATTTCATCCTCAGCCTCAGCCCTACCCGCTACCCGTTGCGCAGGATCAGCCAATCCATTCGATGCTGTCGGGGTAGCCGCCTCACTTGTTTCGCGCCAAAGTCGATCGCTCTAGGTCAAACCCGCCTTGCCCGACGCTGCGTGTTTCCACTGGACTCGCGGTTGCCCGTTCCAGAATTCCCTACCCGCGCACCGAAAGATGTACTACATGCTCTACCTGGCCAGTAAGTCCGAGACAACAGCAGCACCCTCCATGCCCTCCCCAACCATTATCACCACCCCCAGCATTTCGCCGCACGGTGACTGGTCCAATTGGTCGCAATTGCAAAAAGAGCCTCAAAGTACGGCTATATGCTATACTTCTCTCCCCCTCACACCTCCCACCCTCCCCCGGCTTCTCTCTATCTAGCTCGGCCTGACCTCCTCCTCCCTTCCAAAATAGGCCTTTGCCGGCGTCGCCGCTGGCCAGAACCTACCTATGAAGCATACGCCACACCAGCCGGGTACACATGCGTAGTGCGCGTGCACAATCGCGAGTATCAGACAGATAGCGAGTGTGCGTCGGCGGTGCTGGCGCGCGAGAGCGCCGCAATGCGTGCGTACTTGATCTGCCGCAACTTCTCGGTCAACGACGGGATGTACCCGGCGGGTCATGATCACGGCGGCGTGGTGCAGGGCATGCCCGTGGCGATTGGCACGGGGCGCAAGGCCAGTCGCGATGACGACACGGACGCGTCTGTGAGTAGTAGCGGCGGGTCATGGAGCGGCGGGAGTAGTCCAGAGCGGAGGGTGCAGCTGGAGGATGGGGAGGAGGGGGGTGAGGTCATGGGAGTAGGGGCACTGGCGTATTCGCGGCGAGAGGGGTGATGAAGCAGAAAAACCTTCAAGCAACCTCTTTTTTTTTTTTGTCGTTTCCTTTCTTTAACGACGTTATGGCTTATGACGAGGCTCTAATGTTGGATTTTGCATGGTTTCTTGGGAAGGAATGGGGGATATGGAATCGCTGAGGGGTTGACTACGGACTTCCTCCTCCCTTTCCGCTCTTTTTGCTTGCTTCGTTCTTGCATGTGCTTTGATAGATGGGAAAGCGGCCGGTCTATGGCATTGCTAATGCTTCATGATGATGAAGATGATGATTGCGCTTTTCCCCTTTGCGGGCCAGGGTGAGAGACCGTGGCTTGAATGGGGGGAGACAGGGATAGAGGGGACCTGGAGCACTCGACATCCTGCTTGGGGCGACCTGAAGGAGGAAATGGAATTGCCATACTTGCATCGAAATGGAGGCCAGCGATTGTTGCTAGTAGCTGTGAGTTGCTTAAGGAATTCATGAAAATGGTCTCTGTTCCATCGCTCCGATCTATACTTCGCGTACAAGCTCCGGGTTGGGGGCCAATCAGAGGGTTGAGATCTCCAATAGCCCGCAGTGGCACTGCACCATGATTGGACCTGCTTCAGGCGGCGACATCAACTAGTGTCGGAAATCCCTGATGGAGTACGAACTCTGAGGTGTATACTTGTCTTTCCACGGAATTTCCAATAGGAGACTGAGCAGAGCAGGGGGTTTTGACGTATGGCGACTTTCGACACATTTCCGGTTATACATACGTATATCTGTGAGATGTATAATATAGTATCTGGAGTGAGGGCAGTTGCACGAAAATTGTTCTGTGAATTATTGACACAAGCTCACACTCTCCTAGCATCATAGTGGCCGACTCCCTCCTCTCCCCCTCCCCAAAAGGGCACTGGACTGACAATCCACATGCAGCAGTCACTGTTTAATCACATCACTTACCCCTCCCCTCCATTTGCATCAAACATCCGGCCAAACTGGCCCCTGTACCAATCCGGTATCGTGTGATCGGCACAGTCATCGAGAATTGTCTTGTCCACGGGAAGGTGGCGAATCATGATTGTGATCCAGGTCTTCAGGAGCACCAGCCACGTGGAGTTTCCCATCTCGAACTCCTCATCGATAGCGGCCCGCACAAAGCTCTCCAGCAAGACCTGTTCCAGAGGGTAGATGATGGTGCCGTGTGTGTCGTACTTTTCTGTATCGACACTGGGGCCCGGGTTGGCGGGGGTTGGAGTGGAGGGGGAGCCATGCAGAGGCAGACAGGCGAATGAATTCTGAATGAGAACCAGCTTGGCTCCAATCGACGGATCCTCGGCTGGGTAGGTGAACATCGTGGAGAGTAGGTCGATGCGCTCGTTGTCGGCGTTGAAACGCCGCACCACTTCGACGGGTGTGGGATCCTCGTTCATCAAGTCGAAGACGCGTCTGCGATCGGGAGTCGCCGTGGCATACCCGGCTGCTTTGAGTTTCTGGTTTGCGATATCGTAGTCCTCATCGCGGATGGCAATCATATGAGTCTGATGAAGGGGTGTTAGGATTTATGCCTCACGCATCAAGGAACCGAAGCAGTAAAAATAGCGAAGCATCGAGGCGGCCACCTACATCAAAATCGATTTGAATCCCTAGGTAACGCAGTGCCAGACCTCCCCATGGGAAAAAGACGACTGGATCGAGAACCTTTTGGAGGGATGAGCATACAGTGTCGGGTTGAGACTGTATCTGGCTCGCCATTTTAAGGATGTGACCTAAAGGAACTGCTCGGGGAGGAGTGAGGTGCGAGGGAAACTTGGTGTGGATACGTTCCAGTATCACCAGAGCGAATTTAAAAGTAAAAAGTAAAAAATTGAATGTTCAATTTGCAGCCTGAGGTACGAGGAATGACTGACACTGTGCCAACCAGGCAGGTACCATGGAGGCGATTCAATGTGAAGCAACTGCGCTAGCCCTAATGAACCCTCGACTCTGCTCGATTCAGCTTCTTTCTTTATTGTATAAGCATTCATTGGCAGTGCTATATCGGGATGTTGGTTATGAGTGCATAGATTGCCCCCTTAAATCCCATGCAGCTCGAATATATTATGCTCAGGTAGCTCTAGGTAGCTCATTCAACTATGCTATACCGTCGTCGTCGTGGTCGTCTTCGTAGTGGTGGTGGCAATGGCGGTGAGAGGGGAGACATAGCATTTGCATGTGCGTGTCGCATATCAGCATGTTGACTATCGGATTTGCAGCAATCTGGAAGAGTAGTAAGGTCAACGGAGCTATAGAGGGAGTAAAAACATCTGCTATGCACTGTATACTGGCCGAGCAAATAGTTCAGTAGAATGGAGCTCAGCCACAATCAAGCGCCACACTGACGTCAGTGATTTAAGCTTGGGTCATAGCAGGGAAACGGAATTAGGTGCACTACTCTACAATGACCGATGGGCCTGGGGTCTGCCAAGCTTATTGACACTGCCAGCTTGCTGATCGAGGCCAGTTACGCTCTTTGGCCTTCCCGACCGCTCCTCGAAACGCCTTTGCGTCATGAGCTGATCGCGTCCTACCTTTCCCTTTGTTGTCCCTTCCAACCATGCGCCCCCTCCTCCACCACCGAGTTTGATGATCATTTCAACCATATCGACAGGAAACAGACAGAAAGCTCAAAATGATGCTTCCCGCGGCGCGAAGCTGTACTCCCCTCGTGCCCACGGCGAGAAGCCAGTTCTGGTGGCGGACAGTCGGCACGTCCTCGCTGCCTGGAAAACCGAGCCCAATTGCCCAAGGCAGATGCCCACAAAGATTTCTCAGCTCGCGACGAACCCTCCCAACGAATGGTTTCAGAACAGCGGCTTGGTCAACAAGGGACCAAGTCAATCGGAGACGGAACCAGGCCCGTTTCTTCCGAAAGGCGAACTACATCGAGCGAATCGGCGACAATGAGAAGGCCGAGAAGATACTAGAAACGCTTGAAGTCAAGGAGGATGAGAAAGATGCACCGCCCCAGCGGCAGGTACTGGATGAGGAAGGGAATATGAAGTCGCCGCCCAAAACGCAGACAGAGAAGTGGTCGGAGCATATGACCAAGGGTGAGAGGCATTCTCTTCGATGTCATATGGATGGCAATTGACGTGAAAGCACAGGAAAAATGCTCACTACACCATCACGATTATTCAAGCTAATAATACCGCTGACCACAATTGGCAATGGAGGCCGCGACAAAGGTATTGAAATGCATACTAGCCACCCCTCTTCTCATCTGTAACCAGGCTGACGCTATACCTAGGTATTGAGCCTATCGCAATTTTGGTTCATCCTCAACAACCGCTGTCGTACCTAGAACGACTGATCCAGTCGGAGCTTCCACCAATCGAGGGCAAAATGGAAAGGCGTCCCCCCATCGTTTCATTCATCGCTCTCCAGCACGAAGACAACGCAATAAAGCCACGAAAGAAGATCGAGGATGACGTCGACATGGATGAAGTCCACAACAATACCAACCCAAACCAGACCGGAAAGCCGGTGGAGCGGCGTCGGCGATCCAGAGAGGAGGACGTAGAAGTATACAGCTATCCTCGCAAGACCGACTCCAGTCTTGACCCGCTGGAAGGGGAACCTGAGAGGTTCGTTCGATGGTCCCAAGCAACCGAGGTTGGGGATTTCATCCGTGATGCAGCTCGCGCGCGAGAGTTTATCGTCACTATTGAAGGCGCCCCGGTAGGACTCGGCCAAATCCGAGTCGCCGTGCCGTCGTTCAACGAGCGCACATACTTTTTGCGCATGCGACTGCGAAAGTTGTCGCGGCGTATCCAGAGCATCGCCGAGATTAAGCATGAATGTGACGAGCTGGCGCATCGGGGCGCGCAGCGTGTCGCAATCGGTGGTTTTGGCATCCTGTCTGTCTGGTGGTACATGGTCTACAAGCTGACCTTTGAGACCGACCTCGGCTGGGATACGATGGAGCCGGTGACGTACCTGGTCAGCTTGTCCACTCTAATGGGTGGTTATCTGTGGTTCTTATACCACAATCGAGAGATTTCATACAAGTCTGCACTAGACTTCACTGTTAGCGCGCGTCAGAAGAAACTCTATCAACAACATAAGATTGATCTGCAGCTGTGGGAGACTCTGATTGACGAAGGAAAGACTTTGCGTCGGGAGATCAAATCTATCGCCGCCGAGTACGATGCAGAATGGGACGAACGTGCAGACGAACAAGATGAGCGAGTTACAGAAGCCTTGCGGTCTGACCGGGGGGAGAAGAGGAAGAAAAGCAATGGGGATAAAGATAGCGAAGAGGACGATTAAAAGAGGAATTCCCGAAGGATATCAATTTGGTGAATTTGTCTGTTCTGTTCGATACCAAAGTTTCACAGCGCCTGCGTCCGTTGCATTACTTGCATTACACATCTCCATCCACATCTTCCCCCCCCCCCCCCCCCAGGTTGTCTGTCATACCCAGCAAGTGCTTGGGTTTATATTTCGGGGCTTCATGAAGTAAATCCAATAGAGAAAAAGAATTAGAAGCTATTTGGATCCCACCACACATCCCGAACACAAACCTAGAGCGTCCCATTCCGCACGGGATCATAGTATCCTTTCCTCGGCAATGCAGTCTCGTCTATCTGCTTGCCCATCTTATCTAACAGTCCGGGAAGGACACCCATCAGCCTGATTTCACCAGAAAAGCAACTATATATTTGCACAGTATCTCTTACCAGCCTCGGCTGTGGACGCAGTGTTCTCACCCTTTCGCCGATTGCGATTGTTCCTCACGTCCCGCGAGCGAAACACGCTGTACAGCAACCATCCAGCCACCCAGTTGGGCCCGTACTCCCCATTTGTACCGCCACGATCAAACAATGGGCGGGTCAGCGGCCCTGAGTTCTGCCAGATCTCCATGATTGCCCAACGCTGGTGATCCGGGCGGATATGGTGCCAGAAGAACGGAGGACGCATGTTGGGGTCTGCGCGCACGCTGTCGAGCAGATGGGAGGTGTCTTGGTTCATGCGGTTATAGACCATAATAGCTTCGTCCTGAAAGGCGAATTAGAAAATTCGACGCGATACCTGGAAGGATTGGTCCAAATGGGGACTTGTGAATTGTGCTAGGGTTCTCGTGACATATGCAATGGATGGGGAGAATGGCCCTTACTCGCATGGCCCGGTAATATTGTTCATGCTGTGGATCATGCGGGTTCAGTCCCAGCGCCTGCATGAATTCCTCCTTTGAGACTCGTGGACCAACAGGTATCATGATGTGCTTGGCGTAAGCCTTGTGGGGGAGAAGCTCGGGGCGAATTGTGAAGGAAGAAGGCTGTGTAAGGTGATCGGCGATGTTGTGCTCGCTAGATGTATATAAATGTGTGTCGAAAGGGGTATAAAACGTCCTCAGTCAGCGATTAATGAAGTAAATCAAATCGATGCTCGCCTCGAGAAGTGGAGAGATATTCCCGGACTCTTCAACGGACATAAATGAGGCTTTTTATATTGAAGTCCAAAGGTCCTGTCGGACCCCGTTGAGAAAGACTTTCAACGGCAATTTGCCCTGGCGACTGCTAGTCAAACCCCCTCATTCCTCAACAGCTTGCACAAGGCCGCTGCCGATGCCAAGGAGCTGAATGCGAAATGCAATCAGATCGACTCTTCCAGCGGGACGAAACAGGACCGGCGAACGACCTCGGGCGAAAAATCAACCAGACCCAACGCAATCGACGAAGTGGGTAAGCGGACACGAGCACCGCGAAGATTAGGAGTCAAGACAAAAGAGACAATGCTGCAGGAGTATCGGAATCGTTGTTCAAAGGGCGCATCGAACACCGAGACACGGAGACGGGAGGGGGTATTCCCGAGGGGTGGTGGACCAACGAAAGGAAGAGGACAGAAATAAAAAAAATGGAAAAAAAAAAAACAAAATGGATCAAACTATTAAGCCGGTCAGCGACGAAAATAAATTGGGGAATTCAAATACGGATTATGGATATTGAGCGCTGGGAGGGCCACAGGGTTAGACTTGCCTGCTGGCGTTTCAGGGATTCGAATTATTCAGAATTGGAGTATGCACGTCGATGCGCCTGCAAGATTCGCTGCTCTTTAGCGGTGCCTGGGTGGTACAATGTGCCCCTTCATTCATTCATACCAGGCGTCATCCAACCCCAGGCTACATCAAGGACGGACTCGGTGTTGAGAGAATAGAAAAGAATTTGTTTCCTTTCTGTATGTATTTCGAGCACTTCAGCATTTGACTATATGAGATGCGTGATGCCTTTTGCTCCAGGCAAGCAAGGTAGAAAATCTGAGGGAGTAGAGCGACCTATAGGGAAAGGAAAGAGTTCCCAGGCCTGAATGGGTGAGCAAACGGGATGGAGGAGTAACTTTCTGATAGAGAGGATCGTAGTTGTACACTTCCCTTTTTCCATGAACGAGATTGGTCTACTCTGGAGTTTGAGGCGACTCAACTTGATACCATGAGAGATGCAAGCTGGGGCCGAGGACTGAGCGCAGTGAACGAGTGAACGAGAGTGGAAGAAGATTTCGAGGGCTTCCGAGGTCGAGTCTGCTACCCGAGACAGATGGAGTGGAGGTTTATGTATGCTTGCATGTAGAAAGCAGACGCGGAGATCAGTTTGTATGTCTGGACTCGGTAATAACTCGATAGATCAGTGAGATACGTTTGCATTTGCATAGCCAAGACTCCAATACTGACACCTACGCGCAACAAACTATAGACTTTCGTTTGACGATATCCCATCAACATGACCAATCACATTTCCACGCTCGTGGGAGGTTGGCTATAGCAATTTCTACTGCCAGCCAAGTTGATCTGCGAGATATGACCGGCATACAGGTAATGAATTTGGATGCGTCTACTATTGTCGAGATACTCTGCTATGGGTATCTTGCGGTCAGTCACCTCCCGCTTTTTCTTCCTAGCCCACCTCAAGACCCCTAATTTTCCTCGAGAGCACATTGAATCTGTACCAGCCCGCCACTACACGAAAGAAAATGCGAGAGAGAGAGAGAATACAAAAGAGAGCCAAAGGACTCGCTGGCCCTGCCGTGCAACGCATGAGGCCGTCTCCCGGCACCAAGTCCAGTATCCATTCCAATCACTATAGGAACAACGGCCAGCCTGCGTGCGTCTGCATCGGAACCTCATCCCCGCCGTAACAGCCGTACGTCACCGTCCAAGCGTGCATGCTTTGATTGCGGGGAGAGCGGCAAAACAATATCGACAAGGCCATAGGAAATCCCAAGACAGAAAACACTCGTTTATGGAGATAGTATATCTCATACGCTTGACTCGATCCTTAGCTTGATTCCCAACCCTCCGTTTGCACGCACGACCCACACATTTCGCCTCCCCAGGGCCGAAAAAGACATGACCAGCACTAGAGATCCACCGGTGATTCCTCCCTAGCCAGTAAGTACGAGACTGTCTGCACACTCGCCGTTGGCTCGTGATACGCAGTTCAAAAAACCTGGGTGGGTGGCCAGTTCGAGGTAATCCAGCTCTTCGACGCCCCCTGATCTCCCCTTGCCCTCCTCAGGTCGAGCTCCCTGGACATGTCCCTGTCTATCAAGGTATCTGTCATCAATGACCAGATTTCCCGTGCAACAGAAGGGCATCCCCGCCATTCCACGGCGGACTTCTGAAACACAGAGGGGGCCCCCCATGTGTTCTGGGAACCATATATGGCGAAAAGGCTGACGAGACGGGATGACCTCGGCTGCAGCGGGTCTGGACGACATTCTCCAAGAAACAGAGAGTCGGAGCAAGACGACCAGGGACAGACGGAGGGCAACACGAAAGGGGGTTTGCCGTGAAGTTTCGCATTTCGAATCCGTGCGCTCAGGGTAACGCAGAAACCACCCTCCTCCCCGTTCGGTTACTCCCCGGCTGAGCAGGCGATCGCCTCATCCTGTCGGGGCTTTTTTTTTGATGTGTGCCTGCTATGTTTCGTTCGTCTTGGTTTTGTTTTTCTTCCCGTGGGCTCGGCTGGCTTGTTTCGCTCGTCCACACATAACCCACACACACACTCCTCATCCCCCCTCTCTTCTGGTTCCAGAGCTAACGCGGATGTGACCTAGGCCACGCACGAGGCGAATTGAGGCCCATGGCACGTCATCTAAGTGTAGTTTCTGATTCTGCGCGCTGCCGCAACCTGTGCTTCGTTCTGTCCCGCGCGGATGAGAAAAAGGGGGTTGAGCGAGGGAAAAGGCGGACTCTGCTCTCCATCCTTGCAGAGATGCGGCAGGGCCGCTAGGTTATTGAGGTTGTTGGCTTGACAAATACCTCGATATCAAATTATATCCAGGGGTCTTTCTCTGTTGGTCCATGTTCGCGACACCTCGTACAGAGTCTGGTAGCTCGCGGAGTTCAACAGGGGCAAAAAAAACAACAAAACAAAAAGAAATGATATCCGCCTTCCGAAGGCAAGCCCAATATGTTAAACTCGAGCCCGGAAAGCGCGGCGTGGTGAGTCGGTTGGACTTCTCCTCTCTCTCTCTCCGTCCTTCCTCGCCTCGTCGACCAGTACAATCCGGCCGCGTCGCACGGTCTCCATCCACGACCAGCGCAAAAGATGCAGGTTTCCGCGGCTCGTTTTCATATCTGCTAGGCCGTCCCCCCTGCGACGGCGGATGCAGGCGCGGGCCAAGCTGCAGGAGTCCTCGGTGAAGCTCGGGGATAAAGGAATCGCGGGTGGCCTGGTTTGAAATTTGCAAGGCCACTGGACAGGAGGAGTCTTGTGGAGAGTGACGGAGACGACGGAGGGGACAGAGGAGGTGTAGAAGGAGGCAGATTGATGATCACAGGGAGATTGCACATTATGGCAGGATGGACGATGGGCCGAGTAGTGGATTGTGCAATAGGATGATGAGAATCGAATTCATCAACGATCGAGTGGCGCGCTGCTGGAAGTATATAATTGGACTGTCGAAGCTGTGGACCAAGTTGTAAACAGAGTAGAACAGGAATGGCGATGTGCCGATGATTGATTGGAGTGTTCATGTATAGTGTATAGTTTACATGTATACTGGATAGTTGCAAGCTTTCGAAGAGACTTTTGCTTCAATAACTCTCAGACCCCGGTAGCTGCAAACCTGGATGAACGGAAATCGATCCACCGTCGTGAACTATGCTTTCAGTACGATCTGCGGGAGGCAATTTTTTTTCTTTCTTTTGGCTTGGGATCTGGAAGTATATAACCGGGGCCATTGATGGACGCTGTCAATTGGAGGTATCTATGGCGTCTCACCAGTATTCTCGATCGCGATCGATCTCCACGATCGACGGGGCCGATCATGCTTAAATCGTCGCGTGGCGTCCCTTCCTCCGGGCAACCCCGGGGGCCACCAAGGGAAGTCGATTCAAGCTCACCGACTTCCCGGCTCGCGCAGGTGGCTGAAGGAAGCTTTCCTGGGCGCCAATCGCCAGCGCAGATGCATGAGGGGAAGGGAAACTGTGGATCATGGGCCCGTCTCAGGGGAGGGGAATCTATTGCCCGCGCAAGCAGGGTTGGCTACAAGCTCTATCGCCCCCAGGCCTAGTGCAGGTTAGTCTCGGATTACGCGGGCGTTTTTCCTGAGGGTATATGGGAACTTCAATATCTCACAGCTACTTGAGGGGTGAAGGAAGGGAGAAAAGAGGGTGACATGTCCCACGACCCTTTCCGAGGGCGCTGATGGCCCCGCCCCGTCGGGTTATCTGAGGAAATACACGAGACTAGCATGAGGATCATGCCACGGAAAGAAAAGAAAATAGGACAACTGGGGAAGCAGTTGAATCTCCCCAATCTCTTCCAACCCTCTCTCATTCTTGGGCTGTTCTCTGGCTGGCTGAGCTGGATTCGACTTCCGTCCCCGAGCAACAGCAGCATTGACAGTAACAGACAAGCAAAAAATAGCCACGTAGGAGCGCTCGGATTCCCATATCTCGGTACTCTGTCGTTTCTTCTGTAGCCTCGCCTTCTTCAGTCCCCGGTTCCCCTACGACGGAGAGGGGGAAACCATGCACTGTCACGATCAATCACCCGCTGGCAATCGCCCCCGAACAACAAAGAAATCCCCTCCAGGAGGAAGGGCAGAGCAAACGCAAAAGCACACATAAAACGAAGATTCCATCCCATCCAATCTGTCTGTATACTGCAGTGCCCAGTCCGGCGCAGTCCGATCGCGGCGAGGGGAATTGGTATGTACGTCAAAGAAACCAGGAAACCAGACATGACACATGACAAGGGGAGGGGGAAATGATAAAAAACAAAAAGAGAAAATAAAATAAGTAAAGCCATTTGCAATGCTCCATCCGTCGCTAAAAAGAAAAAGAAAGCACGCCACCCTGCGACACCTATTTCTTAGGCTCGGCTTTGGGCTTTTCCTCCTCTTTGACGTCGGCTTTGGCCTCATCCGCGGGCTCCTTCTTCGTCTCCTCCTTTTCCACCGGCTCCTCTTCCTCCTCGGTAAGTTCTTCGCCGTAGTACCGGCACAGGAACTTCTCAACCTTGGCGTACTCCACCTTCACGTCCTTGAGGGTCTTGGCAATGTTCGCGAGACAAGTCTCCTTGGACAACTTGCCGCTGCCGTTCTCATCCAGGCCGTTGCCGAAGTGCTGAATCTTTTCACATCCATCCCGGACGTGGTTGAGGCCTAGGGTTGCTGACGAACCCTTCAGGAAGTGTCCGAGCTGAGAAAGATCCTTCAGGTCCCTTCTATCACTGCAGGTGGAAGGGGTTAGACATGTTATTTCCCACTTTCGTTTGTATATATATATATATATCTCTCTCTCTCTCTCTTCTGTGGTTGTTGGTGTTGTTGCGGTTCTGGTCCACTCATTTGAGATGGTAAAGCAGGCCCCGCAACAATGGGGAGACGGGAGGTACTTACAGCGCGGCTTCGATGTTTTCGAAAGTGCCCTTGGCCTGGTCGAAGAAGCCGTAAACGATGCCCTTGCTGAAATCACGCTCATCGTCATCGTCCATCTCCAAGATCTGTTCAAAAGTGCTCTCATCAATGAGGTCTGCGACATCGGACAGCTTAGGGGGGCTGGTCTTGGCCTAGAAACAGTGATCAGTTGGGTGTGCCACCATGGAACACTGCCAGCGAGGAGAGATACGTACGGGTTCCGCCTTTTTGGCGACAGTGGGGGCCATTTTATTAGATGGGTGGAGGAGAAGAGGAAGAGAAGAGAGGGAAGGAAGGAAGGAGGGAGGGAGAGATAGAAAGAGAAGACACGAGAGAAGAGCCCCCCAGAGTAGATGCAGGAGAGGCGTTGAGTCAACCGAGTCCACTGCACAGGGCGGCAACTGTTGAGATTTCAAGTCCGAACGTGTGATCTGGAAGATTCAGATCGTTTCCTCACTGGGACCTGCGGCACAGACGGGTTAGTCAAGAGGTTCGCTCACAACGCGGGGTCGATGTCACGTTTGGGGGGATGAGGATGGGGGGGGGGGGGGGGGGTTGCAGGCTGTTTTATTGGGAATCAGATCAGCTGTGATGAAGCCTCCCCCGCCGCCATGGAATGCTCGGTCATCTCTCACGAGACGCCAAGGGTCGGATGGTGGCCTATAATCCCATGGCGGGGGACAGATTCATATGCCGGTCTGTTACAAATCCAGTTCATGAAGTAAAAAAAGAAAAACAGAAAAAAAAAACATAGACATGGGGGAGAACATCCGGTCAAGGGCCAGGAGTCCACTGAGTCTATGGCCAGATCAGGTCGTACGGCGGTGCTCGACGGTGCTTGATGGAAAGACAGGCAGATGATCCCGCGCATGTATACATCGATCACGCGTGAGCCCAGGCGTCTGGACCGCCAGGAACTATCAGGAACCATCACGATCCAGGGTGGCTGTCAAGGGTCCCGTTCCCATGCAGGTCCATCACGCCCACGACTGAAACTGACAGAGAATAGGTGGATGGGAACGTGGTGTCAGGCCCCATCATCGAGAGTCACTGAGAGCGCTTTCAGAGGGCTTAGATAGGGGAATGGGGAATGGGAAAGTGTTGTCAAGTGGTTGTTGTTCGCTAGTTTGGGGGAGCAGGGAAAAGCAGGCGAGTGTAAATAGCAAGCAGCTTACTGTGGGATGCAGCCAGCCGAGAGGGCAGAGTTTGAGGAAACAGACCGAGGGGGAAGAGCAAAGAATTCGAGGATGGAAGAAGACCGAGAGATCAGAAGAAGGGGAAGGGATAGTGGGCTAGTGGGCTAGTGGGCTAGTGGGATAGTGGGATAGTAGAGGGGTGGTGGCAGAGTGGAGGCTCGAAGCTAGCCTGTCGGCATATACTCCGGCGTCGAATCCTGCGCAAAGGCCTGCAAGCGTCACGGCGGGGCTGAGAGGGCAAGCCCAGCTCCTGAGGCCCTTGGGGGTCCACACTGCAAGAGGGGCAATCGGCAGACAAGGGGGGGGGGGGGGTTTGCAGAACGCTGAAATAAAAAAAAAATAGCGAAACAGAGAGGGGGGGGAAAAGAACAGAATCAAAAAGAAAAAAAGGAAAACGAAAACGTCAGATGGGATTTACGCGAAAGAATCGCAGGCAAAAGGATAGGGAGGATGGACCATCAATCGGGTATCGCGTGTAGAACCGAATGGACACAGGCCAGTTGATGTTCGGGTTCAAGCACAAAAAAGGAGGGGCAGATTGGGTTTAACGGGGGTTGATTGGAGCTGGTTCATCCCACCTTTGCGTGTCAAGGGCCACGTCGAAGAAGGGCGAGGTGGGTTTAAGGGAGCCGAAACGCAAGACCAGGGACGAGCCCGCGAGGTGTTGCGAGGGTGCGAGAGGAGCGAGTTGGGCTGGGAGGATGAAAGGAAGAAAGGGGAAAAGAGCCCAGTGACCGAGAAGAAGCCGCGAAGAAAATAGTTAGCGAGGGGCGGAGAACGGGAGCCGGAGAACGTTGGGTCGGGGTGGGTATTTTGGCGGAAGAACAGGACCACAACGTGGATGCCGAGAATCTTCATAGTTCATGCCCGTTATTGCTATTCCTCTGGTCTGACCCTGGGCTGGTCGTCCTGCGCGGGCGGATCTTCCTGATCTTCCTGATCGGAACGGATATCCATGAACGATGGGAGTGATCCCGATGTTGCTGCTGTTCTCCCTGCCCCAGAAGCTATCAATGAGACACAGACCATCACACCCGGCCGTTCTCATACGTCACATTCTGATTGGTTCTGATTGGTCTTTTGGGTTCTCTCGCATTTGATTTTATTTCATTTCTTTTCGATTCGTCTTCAATGGCTGGCTTTTGGGGTTTCTCTTTCGATCTAGGCGCCGGATCTAGATTCTTCAAACCCGCCCTTCCCCCCCCCCAATGTTAAGCCTTGGCTCCATTCCACGTCGGTCACCCTTTCTCGCCGCCAACCGATGCACGTTGTACCTTCGCCTCCTCGAGCCATCCCCATATTGGGCATCAATTGATTCCATCACCTATAGATCCGATTTTTGCGCTCTCCTTTTATCATCTTGGGGGCCCGGATTCTGTCAACCTGACTAAAAAAAAACACTAAAAAAAACCTGGGTCATGGATTGGGGGTATCCGGACTCCGGTTACTATCCGCGAACGGCCAGTAAAGGACAACCTCAAGGACGGGGGGGGGGGGCAAAACAAAATAGGCTAAGAAATACTATGAGGAACACGGAATGAATATATCAAAGTATGATATTGTTCGATCAACTTCACTGGGAACTAAATTCATCCCTTGAAATCATCGACAGCCCATCTCTTCCTCCTTTTGTCGTGCCTCTGCGAAGCACACAAGCACAAGCACGATCCACACATATCCATCTTAACCCTACGCTCTGCGACCCAAGTAGGAAAGCCAGATAACGGCATGCACTTCTCTCCCCCCAAAAAATAATAATAAAGGGACAGGTAGAGCGTCAGTCAAAACCCCAGTTCGTCCGAGTCCCGCCTAGCCCGGCGACAAATGTAACCTGGAATCTACAGCCATCATGACCGAGGAAAGGTCAACCGATCTCGCAGCAGGGAGAGAGGGGGGGGGGGGAGGGGGGGAGCCAGTTAATTCCAGCCGCCGAAGCGACATCATCGGAGCGCCGATCCCAGTTACCCGGAGACGTCACTTGTCATCTTTTTCAGTGCGATGTTCCTAGAGGGAGAGAACATGGATGGCCCGATGCTCCCACACGTGGGACCATAACTGATCCTCAGTCCCGGCCCAGGGAAGTATTTTTTCTTCGTCTACTAGTCGTGTGGTCGAGTGAAGATAGTATGGCCAAGGAACGAGAGGGCAACAACGGGTCTGCTCGTTGGCAGCTATGCCGAAAGAGGGACGAGGGGCGGTTACCAATAGTACGGGTCACCCCCACCGGGTTTCTTGCTCCCTCCAAGAATGACAGAATGTCTGACCAAAGGCCAAAAAAAGGGAAGGAGAGGGGAGGGGTGGGGGCTACCGGCGAAAAAGAACAGACCAGCAGGGGTGTCATCAGGTCGAGACGTGAGACAAGGATTTAGTCGCCGTCCTTTGATCTCTGTGCAGTTTGCTCCTATCGGGAAACCAGCCCCATTGACCGGCTCGTGTAGCAGGGAGGGTTTCCGAACGATCGAACGGACGGAACGGATTGGGCGCCCAGGACATGTTGGTGACCCAGTTGAACAGACGGGTCTGGGCCCTCGAGGACCGTGACTGCCGCAACAACACGGCGCCCAGGAATTCTACCGGCAACTGGCGTCATGTTGCATGTGTATTATTGTTTTTCTTTCGAGCGTCTTCTGACAGAGCCAGGCCCATTCTTCCTGGAACGGAGGACCTGACCGCTTGAGATGAGATCCTGGATCCTCTGTTAGATGTGATTGATATCCGGACAAGGTTCGAGGGTGATTTGGTGCGATCTGAGAGGTGAAATGGAGGGGGGACGGGGGACCAGGAACCGGGTGACTAGGCTCAGACGATAATGCTGTCACCGATGACGCTGGTCGAGAGAGAGCGAAAAAAGGGGGGAAAAGCAATGTCCTTCGGGCGTGAAGTTGCAACAGAGGCCCTCCCTCCGCTCTATCGGTCGACATCAGACGCGTTTTCAGACCCGATATTGAATCCCATCTTCTTCAGAGACGATGGCACTGCTGGTTGTTCGCGCGTTACCGAGCCATTTGTTTATATACCAAGGGCACATTCCCCGTTTCTGTGGGCGGTCGTCTGGGATTTTCGTGTGAAGTGGTTGGCCCCGAGACTGGCCCGCCAATCAGGCGCGGTGCCAGGCGCCATGACATCACGGCGGAGCTGCTCTCCGGCGGTCACAGCCTCTGATGTCATCGGCTTTCGTGGAGAAAGACAGGGGGGGGGGTTTGTTCGATCCTCCACGATCTGCTTCTACTGTACATCCTCGACTCCGCTCCCTCGGTGCCGAGAGGTCGCGATGACGGAAGAGGGTTCATCGGGTCGACTCACTCTGAGGGGCACACTCGTTCACGAACTATTAGGACCGGTAAACACCTAGTTATCCGAACGGGCTGAGATCAAGCTCTGGTTGGATCTGGCTTTCCTGCGTTGATATGGTACTCAAGACGGGGTTGGCAGTAGGGGTTTTTTTTGGTCTTTTGGGGGGCTTTTTTTTGACATTTTCTGTCTAGCGCCATGCAAGGCAGCATCATCCCCTCCATGATGTCAGGCAGCATCTGCCCGTGCGATGCGGGACCGGGACACAGAGAGGGTGAGGGTGAGAAATCAGTGCGACGCAACAACGGGGGTCATCGCCTTAGTAGTGTACACCTAGTCCACCGCGGGCTGCAGATTCCTTGAACTCACATCCGCCCCGAGTAAATATTGAAATTGCTTGACATTCATTGCGACGTTCCATGCGAACCGGGGCAACGGTCGGAGTTTGCCAGACACGTTCCTCGTTCGATGCGTGCCATACCCCCGAGGATCCCACAGCGTCTGGTCTCGGCGAAGTATATAACACCGAGGCTTTCGTTTCGCCCCGTACTTCTTGCCCGGAGATCTCACGCGGGTCAGAAACCGAGTACACCCATCATCTTTGAAAATGGGCCTAGCCTAGAACCCCCGCTGGTCCCTGCTTCAATGTCTTTTTTCAATGAATCCCCGAATGACAAGGGGGCATGATCACTTAGTTTCGCCGCCCAATACTTTCCCGCCTTGATGACTTTCGTTATAGCTCTCTTTTACCGTCTCGTTCGTTCGAGCCGGGCTGACCCCCCCCCCCCCCCCCCAATGCCGCCGTCGGCAAAATTGCCTTGTACTTTGTGCTTCAATGCCAATCCTCATTTCGTCTGGCAAACACGCCATCGTGATGCTGAAGATGCTTGTTCTGCCCAACTTGAGAATAGCGGGCCTGTTTCTAGCTTCCGCCCCCTTTTTTTTCCCTTTCTCTGCCTTCAATGTCTTCTCCAATTCCCCAGTTTCCCCCCTCCTTTTTCGCTTCCCCCAAGCGACCCCTAAAAATAGCTGTAAGACTCCACTCTATGTTTGCTTTTTTTTTTCACCCATCCAATACGAGGTGACAGGTGATAGCCCTGGAAACGTTTGCCTGCTAGTGGCAATTAGATAGTGCAGTGGCCGGTGATACATCATCCCACGAGACGGAGGAATATTGACCGTCTTTCCACATTGATGGAGTGGTACTGTACTGCCCCAGCTGCCCGCTTCCGACCGAGCGGTCTGGGGTCGCCCGTTATTCCTCGGATCAACCTACACCAAACCTCCCCTTCCCCCCACCCCCACCCTGTCGCTGACTGGGCTGAGCCGTATGTGATTCGGAGACGAGGAGATCTGTTGTCGCAGACAATGCAAGCGGGATGGAATATGGAACCAAAAAAAAGGCAATTAACGCAATCAGACCCTGGCACTTACGAGGGGCAGAATCCTTCATGAGTTCTGTGGTGATTTACAGGCGTTGCTCCGGACAAGCGTAGACAAGGCAATAGGGAATGGTGAAGTCGCGGCCAATAGGAATCTAAAAGCCGGGAGACTAGGGTTGTGGATACAACCTGGAACTTGATTTGGAAATTTCTATACATTGGCTGGGGCAGATCAACACCCAACACACCACCGGAGGCAGGGGGCGGGTAGAATATGAATGGCCTTTTACTTCTTGAGATCGTCAGGACGTATATCGCCATGATAGTCTGATGGTTCCATGATTGCTCATATGAACGATGATGCGATTGCGGCCGGGGAGAGTGCACATAGCATTTTGTTTAACATTGGAATTGCTATTGCTGACAATGCCACGTGGGAGCTTCTTTATTGGAGGTAATACACTACTCCACTGAAGACAAAAGGGGGAGCAGCAAGGTACAAGGTAGCACTAAGTATGACAGGTACGTGTGTAAGGGGAGCAGGCTAAGAACTTGACATGGAATACATTTCTTTCATCAAATTAAGTATCTATTTACCCATGGATTGATCAAGCATGTCATCCATAGCGGACACCGCCTGTTGCTTATCCTCGGACTTCTCTTCAGTCTGCTCTTTCTCTTCCTCATCCTTCGCATCTTCCTCGTACCCCTCAGTCTTCATATCCTTGAGGCCAAGATCATCTTCTTCCTCCTCAGTACGAGTGTACTCCTCAACCTTCAACTGCAGATCGGCGGCAGGGGCACAGAGGTCCTGCACGTAGCTGTTGGCCAGCGGATCAACCAGAGTGATCACAAATTTGAGCTCTCCGCTGATCGCCTTATCGAGACGCGAAAAGAACTGTGCCCACTTTCCTTTCTCCGCCTCAGGCATACTATCACCGCCTTGACGAGTAGTAGTATCCTCAATATCATAGATGGTAGAGGACAGCTGATCGCGAATCTCGGTCAAAATGCCCTCAATGGTTGTGAAGCGCGAACCGAGCGTACCACATTGCACTGATGAAACTCAACTTTAGTTACTGCCGGGGATGGAAGAATATACAGAAAACAAGGGGTAGGTCTTACCTTCAAGCTCAAGCTCCTCACTATACATGGCGCAGGTGTTGGACTTGAGGACGTCGCGACTCAAGTCTACCTCATTCTCAACGGACAAGGTGATCTTCTTGCCCTTCTCCGGGATTTCTCCACCAGTCTTAACTTCGTTGCTCTTGTAACCGCAGTGGGCGCAGACAGTAGCCCAAACTAGATTCCGAATTAGTATCAAGAACACAATCCAATCTCACTGTGAGAAACTTACTGAAAACCTCCTTGAAATGCGGGATAGAGATCTTTTGCATATTGACCACACAATCCTTAGCACAGCCAGGGCAGTGTGCAGGTAGCGTATAGACTCCGTCGACAAGATCGAGATCGTCTGGATCCCCATATCCGGTAGCCGGGTTGGCCTCAATTGCGGTTGATGGCTCAGTTTCGGCGCTAAGGCCAAGCTCTTCATTCTGTTCTGGGGTGCGGGGATATTCGGTTCTCTTGTATTTGTTACCCTTGTCCAAGGTGTTGGGGGCGATCCAAGAGTTGCCGGTAGGGTCATCGAGGGAGACGGTGAAAGGAAAACCAGTTCCATCCAGAATGTCTTTCAATTTCTGGATCAGAGGCTCCAAAGCATCGTGAACTTCAGGGGCATGTTCCTTGCGAAGGGGCTGCTCGCCCGAAAGAGACTCGTGTATCCGCTGCACCAGACCCTCTACATTTGTCAACTGGCCCTCTTTCGGCATTTCGATACCCAGAGTCTCGATTTTGAAAATGGCAACATCGCTGCGGATAACTTGGCGTTGGAGATCGTCGACATTCTCCACCTCAAGAGTATATTTGCTTCCTAGTTCCTGGACTGGGGGGACAAATGTCAGTTTCTTTTGTCCCTCTGGAGGGCTGTATTCTTGGACTTACTCTGTCCAGCAGACTTCACGGAGTTGTTTTTGAAGTAGCAGTGCGGGCACTCAAAGGATTCGAGAATAAGGTCACGGAAAAACGGAACACGGAGGAGTAGTAGGCGAGTAGTACCCTATCAGATAAAGTTAGTGAAATCGGCTTGATATATAAAATAGGTCCTGCGGGTCATGCGCGATAAGGCATACATTCTCGTGGCAATTCATGCAGAGACTCTCAACTTGCATAACACCAGTGTCCTCATTCTGCTCCACCAGATCTCCAACGTTCTGGAACTGCGACTCCGGCTTATCGGCAGCCGACATTGTGAATGGATGATTCACGAGGGGTGTGAAAGAATGGTGGCAAGTAAGGACTTTTCGGTCAAAATGACTGTGGATTCTTGGAGCTTTTTAGTGTAAACGACACAAGGCTGGAAGTGGTGGGAGAATAAAGAAGGAAAATGTCGGCCCAAAAAAAGAAGTAGTTAGTATACGCCCCTCTTCCCCCACCATTAATCAGAAAAAATTCACTGACCGCCTGAAGCTTCCAGAACACTCGCCCCCATTCTGCCAGGTTATGACTAAGTCCATGTGTACCGCCTACCGTAAAGGAAGCTGAGCACTGACTCGGGGGCACGTCCCCACACTCCGTTCTAAACTACCCGACAGTTTGGCTATCAACACACCTGCCAACTGCAACTGTGTATCTCGACCACCCACCTTCCTTTCCTCCCAGAATGCCGTCCTCCACCCCATCGGCACGTCCCTCAGGCCCCTCAGGCCTGACACGGGGCTATCTTTTTACCTACAACACCCTCAATCTGGCAACATGGGGCCTCTGCGTCGTGTACACGGTCAGCCTGCTGCCAACCTACGCCCCGACCAAGCACCTTCCCACCGTCTTCCGCCTCACTTTCAACCCGCTTCTTCTGGCTACCCAGTCACTTGCCATCCTTGAGGTTCTCCACAGCTTGGTGCGTCTGGTGCGCGCTCCTGTCATGACCACTGCGATGCAGGTTGCGTCCCGACTGCTACTGGTTTGGGGCATCATGTTTCCCTTTGCCGGTGATATTGTCGGCGCTGATGGCGTTGCCCAATTGGGTGACTATGCGTATCTGGGCTGTGTGGGTGCATGGGGAATCACCGAGATCATTCGATATGGGTTCTTTGCAATCACGCTCTCAGGAAATACAGTGCCTGCGTGGTGGACCTGGTTGCGGTAAGTTCATGTGTTCTGTGTAGCTTTCCGTCCGCATCTTGGTAATGCTGTCGCTGATATTTATTTTTGCATGTGCACAGATACAACACTTTCTACATCCTTTATCCCATCGGTATCTCAAGCGAGTGCACGCTCATTTTCAAGGCGCTGGAGCCAGCGGCTGCGATCAACCCATTGTTCCGCTGGGCTCTTATCGCTATTCTCATAATTTATGTGCCGGGTATGTCTACCTACTTAACTCATATCTCTTGCGAGGTCGCAAATAAAGTTATGGTACTGACTCGACATAGGTTCCTATGTGCTGTACACGCACATGATCGCACAACGGCGCAAGGTTCTTCGCGGCAAGAAGCGCGCTGATTAGGTGAATCAGCATGCTTTCAAATCAGAATAATGGTGCTTTCTTGCTATGGCGAAGATAATAGAGTGGCATGCTTTATCATGACGCCTGTGAGATGCTGTGTCAGCTGTCGGACATAAATTGGAAAATGTCTACCTACATTTGTATTTGTATAAATCTTATATCATGCATGGCTTTAGTTCACATTTGAAATGCCTGCAGAGACAATAGAACAAAACATTCCTAATCTCTTATATGAACATCAAAAGTGAAATGAATAAGCCAACCCTCAGTTACCTTGAATCACTGTCAATGCAGCATGGGCAGATGTCTACGTAGAATTGATTGCAACATAAAATTGTAAAATGGGGTTTAGCTATGTCTATTGATATATGTACATTCTCAGAAGAATTCCACGCACACAACAGTATTAGGAATACGATACCTATAGGTCACGCATGATATTTTGCACGGCCTTCGCAGCGAACTTCTTGCGCTCATTCTCCGGTAACTCAGCGCCCATATCTTCATCTGTATCAGCATTTGTACCCAATTGCAACGAATTCTCTGTTCAAATGTGAAGCATACCTTTAATAGCTTGCATACGCAGCATCAAACCCTCGATAGACTCAACCTTGAGCTCTTCATCCTCATCCTCCTCAACCTCCTCATTGTCCCCAAACTCACCACCACGTTCAATAGCCATCCGTAGTCCAAACATCTCGCGCTCGAGCTCCTGAACCTCTTGGCCAAAACCGCGTGTATGCATTGACCTATCGAAACTAAGTAACTCTTTCTCGAGGTCATCATCGAAGTCGAATCCAGAATCTGCCTCGGGATCAAGATCCTGCAGCCCACCTGCCGCACTCCAGTCATGCGTTTCCAGCACTTCCTTGATGCGTGGCATGCCTTCCAATTCTGTGAACACATATTAGCCCAGCATCCTACAATCCAAAGCCTCCGGGAACCAATGGCACAGCAAAACGAACCTCCAAACATATTCCTTGTCTTCACACTGCCCTGATCCTGCGGATCCCACTCAATAATCTCCCACCCAAACAGCCCCAACTCAAACAGCTGCTCCTCCCACCATGCCACCGAAAGCGGCACATCTATCGCACCATCCCCCAAATCCTCCTGATCCACACCCAGCGCTGACTCTGCATCCCTGTGAGACGGAGCCGTAGCCGTAGACACCGACACGCCAGCCTTGCGACTCCCCAACAATACAAACACACCCGGCACATCACCAACGCCGCCGCGCTCCTCATCAATGCGCCCCTTTACTGCTCCAACATCCCGCATCAGGTCCAGCAGTGCGCGGATGTCTGGACGCCGCGCAATATTTGAATCTAGCGCATCGGGTGCAGTGCTGGACTCCGGTTTTTGAGCACACACGACGAGCGCGCCGACAGCATCGCGGACAATCTCGGCTTCGTCGCTGAGAAACTCGGTGCGCCACTGTGAGGCGACGACGTCGGTGGATGCGAGGGGTATCTCGTCAACCCAGAGAGGAATTTCGGCAGAGTAGTATTTTGTGGCAAGGCGGAGAGGGCTGTGGGTTGTGTAGCCTGCGAAGGAGGTTGTGGTTGCTGGGGCTGCGAGCGAGGAGGGATCGGACGGAGATGCTGGGGTTTCTGGGATGGTTTCGTGTTGCGGGGGGTCGTGGACGGGTACCCCGGTGAGAGAGTGGAGGAGAGGGGGTATTGTTGAGAGGGATTGGGATGTTGGCGTGAGAATGAGCAGGCGTCGAGGGTTGGCGATGTGCTTAGAGGGGTCTGCGGGGGGTTGATGAGGGTGGCGAGGAGGCCATGATTAAATATCTGCTACTGGTGGTAGCCAGGCAGAACGGTCATGAGTTTTTCTTGGGCTTTGGATTGGATATAAAAGAAAATAAGGAGAAAGACTGCGTTGGATAAGTTGAGGCCGTGGTGTGGTTGAAGGGGGAAGGAAGCTTATCCCCGCATCGACAGAAAAAGTTGCGGAGATGCGTGGCTACTGATAGCGCGTCGCTATCAATACGCTACCACTCCGCAAAACAAATTGATATGTTATAAGCACTATATTACTGGAAATTTACGTCCGGGCCCGTCAATTCAATTGGCATAGGAACCTGTTTTTGATATTCTGATCATGGGAAATCGGAACTGAAGCTTTGTTGAGCACAATGCCATCTGAAACCCAGTGTCTGTGAAACCTGTCTAGGCAAAGACAATTCCTCCAATATCAAGGTAAATTTTGTATACCGGGTATTCATTCATGAGCGAGAAGAACAGGAGAGCCCTGCGACCATGTATCTTCAGCTCAAGGCTGGCAAGGCGAAAAGAAGCCAGGGAAACTTTCCCCCTCGAAAGAACCAGCAAAAAACACATGTAAATGACGAACGCCAACCACTAGAATCTCCCAGGTCTTGAAAACTGCACTTTCGTCCTAATTCGCATTACGTATTCAAGGTCTACCGCGCTGGCCGCGAGCGCGCTGCACAGTGGCCTTGCCACGTGCCAACCCAACACCGCGTCCGCGCTGGCCTCGTGAGCGGAACATGGGAGCATTCCTGATTGAAAAATTGAGAGTCAGCATTGGTTTATTTGGAAGAAAAGAGATTGAAAAGAAGGTTGATGTAGTGATCCGGGATCACGATTCGACGTACCGCAGCATGTCCGGTACGATGAAGAATCGTACATGGCTTCCCCGAATGTAGACCTGATCGAGATGGGAGACACGACCGTCGCGGGCGGTAACGGTAATGTCCTTAAGCTGGACATTCATGTTGTCCTCGGCTGTTCAGATGGAGAAAAGAGTTAGCGGAAGTTCTGTTGCTGATGCAATTCAAGTCCAATAGGCCACAAAGGCGAGTTGAAATGGCCCCGCAGTTCATTGACAAAGAATCCAGATCGCAGTTTTATTTTACGCACCTTCCAACAGCTTCCCTCGGTAGACGACTCCGGATGTGATCTCGAGCGTCACGACATGGCCCTGCAGAGATGGAATTAGCGGTCTGGCAGCGCAGCCGAAAAGAAATCCCCCCTCAAGGTCGAATTTTGTTCTAATTGTATGCCTCAAGCAGTATTATGGGCCAATGTAACGTACCTGCGCCTCGTTCAGGAGCTTGATCGGGATGCCGATGGTGCTAGTGAGCTTGCCCATCTTGACGCGGGAATGTGTGACGGAAAGGAATCAAATTCAAAAGACGAGGATATCTGGGTTGCGATCACACACGGCCGCTCGTCCAAGGAGTCGTAGGTGTTAGAGCAGGGCGGCGTTGGTGGGGTGAGGTGGTGGATAGCAGTGATGGAGGGTTTGGCGGAGGTCGCGAGACGGCGAGTTTTGCGGCTAAGGTCTTCCTTTCCGCTTTGGGACAAGAACGCTGGGTTCCCAAGCCTCGACCAAACGACATCGCAACTACACACCGGCCACGCCGCGGTTCCATAATAGCCTGCCTCATGCATCTACAATAGTGATTCGCGCCCACATCAAAACTCCCGGACATCCTCCTCTTCTTTCTTGAACGACCGCTAGCAATGGCCGGCTCGCCCAATTCCAACCTGCGCGGCTTCAACCACGCCGTACAAACACTCCTCAAACAACCGGCCCAATTCCTCCCACACCTCACTATCCCGACTTTCACTCACCTTCCAGAAGATCTCGGTCCTCATCTCATCGGTACAGCCGGTAAAGGAAGCGCAGGCGCCTCCGAGTCTCCCGAGAAAGCCAGCACACCCGCGCAACCACGAATCCCCAGGATCCGCGCCCTCGTCCTCGACAAAGACAATACCCTCTGCCCTCCCAAAACCACCACTTTCCCTCCAAAGATTTTGGAAAAGCTACATGAGCTCCGGAACTCGCCCACTTCTCCTTTCCACCAGGCGCGCAACCCACACGCCATTCTCATCGTTTCCAACCGCGCCGGCAGCCACCCGAATTACGACGGTGAGGTCAGCGCGCTGGAAGAGCAACTCGCGCATCTGCGCATACCGGTGTTCCGACTGCCGACTGGGACGGAAAAGAAACCGTTCTGCGGCGAGGAAGTGGTGCAGTGGTTCCGCGAGCACGAGGTGATCCAGTCGCCGCATGAGATCGCCGTCGTGGGAGATCGACTCGGTACGGATGTGATTATGGCAGGGATGATGGGGTCGTGGAGTGTATGGTGCAAAGAGGGGGTATTTGAACCGGGCGAGCGGGGAAAGCCAGAGCGCAATGTTTTGGAGAAGATGGAAGTGTGGATTGAGAAGTATCTTCGTGAGAAAAAAGGTTATACGGCGCCGGCGCCAAAGGGCTGGGAACAGTGATTCCTTCCTGGGTCAGACCGGGTGAGAAGACTCAAGCCATGAAGTGTACGATATTTGGTATCCAACATTTAGTGACGCATATAATTTGTGTATAGATTAAGGTCTCACAGCATTGCAGCTTGCTATTCTTCCGCCGAGGTAGATGAGACTCCTTCGTGTTATTGAGGGAGATTATCATTATGTTCACATCGAGAAAACTGGTCCAGGATATATGAATTTTACAGGCACAAGCAGGTCTTAGAAATCTACTGGAACTTGATGGACAAAAAAGGAATTGATTCGGAGCCTAGCGTCAATCTCCCACACTCGTTGAAAGCCAAATCATCATCAAGCTCTAATCCCTGGCTCAGAATATCTCAACTCTGACAAGGAGCGCCAAAAGGGAGTTAAAACGGGGGTCATAAGACACCATAATCAGGTGCCAACATGACGGACCACGCAAGCAGGTCGATTCCAAGACCATGATGATGAAATGCATGACAAGCATGAAGATGGGAGTGGAGAACAAGTCTGATCTATGATCAGACTTATCTCATCGCCATCGGTTAAAGTCAAAAAAACTCACAAAACATAGATAGGAAAATATAAATCAGGGGGCAAAGAATCGCCGTCCAAATGTCGGTCTGTTTGGCATAACCACGTAAAAAGAGGACCCAAACCAGCAAATCTAAGACAAGATAAGAAGTGGGTGGTCAGGGTATGAAAATAAACATGTGTAAGAAGGTAAAAAAATGTGAAAAAAGAGAATCAGGATTCAACCAGAACATCTGGGAATACCGTTGGGAATGTGAAAAAACAGTCAAGCAAAAAAGCAATCAAAACGCTTCAGGACCGGCCCCAGAATGGAAAGGGTATTAATACAACACACAAGACAGAAGGGATATATGTCACGCAATCAAGAGAAACAGCAACCAGTCCAACCGGATTTGCTTTCCCGGCCTTCGCCAGCGAGACGCGTAATTGCCCACGGTGACTATTTGCCATGCCCTGGGGTCTGGTTGGGGCCCAAAACGCCTCAGAGCAAAGAAAAATGGCCTAAAACAGTGGGAAATAAGGAATCTTCCGAGATGGAAACAAGAACCCATCGACATAAGCGCCACAAGCACTCCAAAGGCCGTGAAACATGAGAAAATGGGAAAAGAAAAGAAAAAGAGTAGAAGAGGAAGGTAAAAACCAAGCGCAAGATACTCAAGACTCAGAGGGCAGGCCATGCGAATTTATCTCATCTAGATTGACCATACCATGGGAATAGTCGCCCAACGCCGGGGAGGCGTGGCCAGACATGCCATGCATTGGTAGCTCAAAACTCGGAGCATCATGTGAGACAGCATAGTTGACGTTATGCTTGGAATACATATCGTTCATGGATAGCCCATCATCGACAAACGCCGATTGTTGATCGTGCGAGAAGCCATACATATCAGACGAGGTGTGAGACATGCTGGACAGAGGTGGGGAGTGGTTCGCAATCATGGGATCGGCAGGACTGACACCGGAGTACGGTGATGCAGTGTGAGATCCAACGGTCGATGTATCCGAAGGCCCACTGGCGAAAGGGATGGAAAATTGCGGTGCCATACTAGCAACAGGCGTAGAGTCGCCCTGGGCAGCACTGCTGAACATTGACGGGCTAGCGAAGTCGGACGGCGATACAGGAGTTGTTGCAGACATCGGATTAGTCCGGAAATCCAGTCCGTAACCGCCAGTGTCAATTCGTAGATCCGTAGGAAGAGCATGGGCCGACTGCGGGACCGGTGCATAGATACCAGAATCAGCGTGGTTGTAAGGTGCTGGTGTCTGAGGCACAGGAAACGATGACATGGGACCCTGCAGTACAGATATGTCGACCGCCACGGGCACAGAGCGACTTCGCTGGCGCTTATGCCCGCGGGCAGCAGGCATGTTGAAGCCCAAGTGATTGTGATCCTGGTAGAGATTCAAGTACGCGGCAGGGGCGAAATGATTGGGCTGAGAGGCGGGTCGTTGGATGAACGGAGGCGACATGGCAGCGGGGGCGGCAGGGACAGCGAAAGTGCTGCTGTTGCCATAGGCCAGGCGATTCTGGAAGGATTCCAAAGAAACAAGTTTAGCCAGCTGGACACTGAGAACCTTGGGATGGCCTCCCAGGTGATGAATCATGATCTGGCTGGCTTGCTGCTCCTCCGTGAAATCCCCACATTGATAGAACCCCCCGGAGTTGGAGGAATCCATGTAAAAGAGTGGTGGGCGGTTAAGTTCGACCACCAAGCCACCGGGTCGTACCGGAGCACCATTTGGCCCAGGATTCGGATCTCCAGTTTCTAGAGTGATGTTCTTAATATAGGCAAAAGGATACTCGATCTTGTAGCCTGCGGAGTCGTTATTTATATAGTAAGTCATGCAGGCCTTATCAGGTGAGTAGAAAACAACCAGGTCCATGGCATTCTGGCCAATCCGGCGCCAGCTACCAATCGTCAAGGAACGACAAGTGAAATGCGAGATAACTAACACAAATTGATCAGCGGACAATTGACTCAAACCGAATTTGTTGTATACATACCGACTTTCCCAGATGGATTAGGCTCGCTCGCATACATGCCGCCAGGTGCTCCATATCCGTTTGATCGCCCAAAAGCATCTCGGGCGCCAGGCTTGCTAGGATCAAATTGCATCGCGAGGTAATGACGCATCGATTCCGGAATCGAGTCACAACCCTCACCAGTCTCAATGCTCTTCTTAGCGAGCATCTTGATTTTCGCACGACTAAGCGCAGTTAGAACGGATTGTTTCATATTATTATTATTATTCCAAGAGGAATTCGAAAAGAACCTTACCGATTTTGAAACCAAATTTGTACGGACCGCTCAGTCATGTTGATGTCCTGAGCGATTCGCTCCCGAGTAGCGGCAGTAGGTGTAGGGTTCTTGTTGAATTCAAGCTCGAGGGTAACCAATTGATCCTGAGTGGCTCGTTGACGTTTGTTGTTTTTCTGCTGCTGAGTCAAGGTGCTCTTACGAGGCGGCCGACGCGCAGATGCACTCGAAGGAGCGGTGGTCGCGCTCGAGGTTGAGGGAGAGGGGGTAGAAGTTGGAGGCGAAGAGGAGCCAGTAGTCGCAGGGCCCGCACCCATCGAGGGATCAGGCGTTTCTGACAATGAAGACATGATTGCGCGCCAACAATTCGAAAAAGCAGATGATATATGTACTGGCGAGTTTTTTTGGTTGTTGGATTTTTCTTCGAAAGGGTTTGACGAGCGTCGTAGATAGAACGTTTCGTCAGAAAGAGTCGATGCGTGACGATCCGGCCGACAAGTGGAGATGCGGGTGCAGACAGATAATGACAGGATAGTGTTTTAAATCCTATTCTCTCGAAGCAGCGTCAAGCGCGAGAGGGTAAGTTCAAATGAATGTAAGCGTTTTGGCGAAGGGAGATCGGGCCGAATGCAAGTCGCGTTCGAATGATATCCACGTCAAAAAAACGGGGGTGGTTGGGTCAAGGGCGCGTCACAGAGGCGTCCTGGGGAGGTGGGAATGGAGGGTATAAAAAAAGGCTGGCCTATGCAGCTCCAATAGAAGGGCAATCGATAGTCCCCAATAATCAACCGATCAAATCCGACAAAGAGGGGTTCGAGAGTGGTCGAGGTTGGTGAAATCGCAATATCCAAGTTGAATCGATCAACAGGATAGGGAACGGTCGGCTTCGAAGAGGAAGACGTTCGAGGAAGCGAAAAGGGGAGGGGACAGAAAGAGCGGTACGGTCGTCGTGAAAGAGTGAAACGAGCGACCTGGCAGGACGAAAAGAAACGAATGGGAGAGGGGGGAGAGAACGGGAATGAAGACACACAGGAAGAAGAAAGAGGAGAGTGTCGAGCGTGAATGGAATCAGGAGATGCTGACTAACAGGAACCCCGTTCCAAACTGGGAACAACAACAGCCTTAGTTGCTTCTATTGGCACCTCGTGGGGCGTCGCTTCCGACCGCCTCGAATCTTTAGCCTCGATTAATCTATTTCGGTTCATTGGTTCTATCGATTCATGCCCGGCAGTCCGGAGACCGGAGAAGGGGGGAAGGGAGGGGGCGACTAAGCAGTCTAGCGGGAACAACCCTCTAGAACTCCCCTAATCTGTCCAGGGCTGCGATGAACGCAGATGATCCCCCGTGATTCTCCTAACCGGTTTCTCCTAACCGGCCATCCTGCGTCGGTCTGACTGGGAAGCCCGCTCCTGGATTTTGGCCCCTGCATCGGCTTGCATATGTCCAAAACCACATCATGACGGGGCAACAAGCCTTCTCCGCCGTCGCCGAGGAGGGGTTTTGCATGTCTTCTCCTTACACAACCCCCAGCAGCGGATGGTACAGAAAAGAGGCTTGTCCCACTCTGCTCTTGACCACTGACCACTGTGACACCATCCAGGGGACGGACCAGAGACCTTGCCGTGCTATCGTGCAATGACCAGCCGTGGCGTCGAGGCAACCAGAAACCTTCCTGTTCTTGTCCCCAACTTGAGTCGTTCCAGACTGCCCTGACTGCCCAGCTACCCATTCTCTGTCCTGGTCTATCCATAGCTGGCTTTGATCGTCCCCAAATGCCGTCGAACGGCAACCACCACGTGAGATCCGCGGGGATCTGAAACGCCGGCTGCTCGTGACAGTCGACGCGTCCACTCCCTCCCGAATTCGCATTGTCATTTCGAGCGATAAACAGTCTCTTTCCGGGTGTTCGTTCCCCTCTCAAGTCTGTGAGGCACTGTACCCCGTAATGCTCGTAGCAACGTAGGCTTGCAGAGCCTTTCCCGGGCCCTTGGAAAACCGCCTGCCCCTGATTCGAGAACACCTCAGCCAGGGCTCCAGTGGGCGCCACCGTTGGACTCCCACGGTTCCAGGGGCTGATCCAGTGCATGGGGCCAATGAGCATAAGGGAGTCTCGGGCCCACGGAGCCCCGAGCCTGTGGACAGAGGGAGAACAGCATCCAGGTACCCGCTGCGAGAATAACTATGATTGGTCTCAGCTGCAATGACAGGTCATTCCAGACCGACGCTCTCCGTGTTGGACAGGCTCAGTCCCGGACTGCAAAATTCAGGGTGCAACCTACTGGTCGGGCCTGGCCAGTCTGAGTTCCGGTCAAGGAAATGTTCCGTGCGTTTCTCGATTGAACCCCATTGGCCCGATCGGACCAAGACAGCCACGACAAAAAGGTATTGGCTTCCCTGCGCTGCAGCGCACGTCACACTAATGACCCCGTGCGCCTTCGCGTCTTCCGTAGGATCCGATGTTTCAACGGCAGTGGACTGACGATGCCGACGCTGGGAGTCGTGCGCATTTCTTGAAATCAAGAAGTTGGTGAAGTCGGGGTATAGAGGAACCCAGATATGGTGAACAGAAAAGGGTGCCACTGTGATCTCGGCCGTCACATACCATCCCAGGGATCAAGGGTTTGTGGGAGTGTGGACACCCTGAGCCCACACACTTCCGAGCGCAGGTGGGCTCTCCAGTGTTGCTGCCACAGTGCAAATCCTTGTTTCTGCTCAGCTACCTCATTGGGCCCAGGGCTGAGCCCTTTCTTCATATTTTCATCAACTTGGCACTAGTCAACAGCGGTGGGTAAAGTAGAGCAGGCAGCGAATGGAAAAGACCCTATGGCTGGAGATATCGTCGCTGTACAGCGATAATTCTAGGTCGCTGGGGGATGATTTTAGAACACCACGTGTGATGGCCATTGAATTAATTCAAGCTTATCTTCCATCTATAATCTACCCGCAACTGAGAATCATCACCGCCAATTTATAATTATTTATTTAGAAACAGTACCATACAGGGTGACCTATACATGCATGCATTGAACCTAAAAAATGAACTGACAAGACTGTTGATCTAAAGACCTGATTTGCTCCTCTGCTTTAGATATGCATGTTTCCAAATCCAACCCCGGCAAAGAAATTGATTGCACCTGATCCATTATTTCCCAAATCCTTTCAGTGAGTCGCATCACGGTGTTGCGTTGTTGCTCTCGATAGAAATCTGTCATCGATTCATGCTTTTGCCGCACCCAAACTCGGTCTTCAATGCTGATAGCCTCTCGAGCGGCAAGGTAAAAGGGCTGCGGTAGAGATGAATCGGGTCCGCAGCCAGTGGAGAGCTGATTCATGAGCCCGAAACATGTATGTGCTAGATGTTGAACCCGTGGGGAGCGAGTGGGATCTCGAAATACACGCCGTGCAAGTAGGAGATGGGCAGTCCAGTAGAAACATTCCGTCAGAATATCTAGAGGTGGGCGTGTACAGGCTCCTGGGGCGACACCAGTATACCTAGCGCCCCAGGAACGAAGCTCGGTTTCAAGACGGTGTGCTTGGGTTAGAATCCCATCAGTTGGTGCGCGGCTTTCCAACCCGTTATCCACATCGCATGCAAGATGCGAGATTTGAACGAAGAAGCACATCAGCGGCTGAGGACACCCGGTCATTTTGTGGAAAGATGGTTCGGTGTTGTCCCACCGCTCAGAGTCAGGCTGATGAAGCACAAAACTGCGAGGAGCGTACGGCCGCCGTTGCCGCGAGAAGGCTAGCATCACATCAACCATGGCAAATCGTTGCACCGTCATCCGGGAAAGGGCGCTATGTGGTATCTGGTGAAAGCGATCTAGGGCCCTCATGAGGAACGAGGCACATCGGACATGGGGTTCCAAAACCCCGTCTTCCGACTGGGCCACCACCACACCCTGTAGGACAACGGCAGTGAGCAATGCCTCGTAGTCGAGTTTGTTTGCTGTTACAATGCATTCTGTTTCACAATCGCCTCCCGTCTCGATCATTCGAAGATTCTGTCCAATGGTTCCCAGCATTCTCTGTTGATGCTGGGCTGCTGTTGATACATTGCCTAGGCCAAAGTTGAGCATGTGCTCTGTAGCAATACACACAACAGTCTCCAGAAGAACTGGTGACGACAAAGCCGTGAATGATAACTGTCGATAAGGATTCTCAGGACCATCTAGTGCAGGAACATTTGATGATACAAGCCTCACATCTGCAGGTCACCGAGTCAGCAGGATGGGTCATCGATATGAGCGGCAGGAATAGAAATAGGCATACAGTATTCCCATGCGGATTCCTCCTCCCCGGATTGAAACGGGGAATTTCCAAGAAGTGATAGGGTTCTACGGCAAAGATCCGCACCGTTTACGCGCCGGGTATGTCCATAGCGAGACCTATGCCTGAACAAAAAAGGTTGGGTTTGGCGTACCCATTTGAACCCAGACGGATATCGACATTCTAGATTCCGCAAAGAGCAAAAGGAACAGCTTGGCCGTTTTTCATCACATTTATGGTGCCTTTGGCGACATGGGAGACACCCTGCTCAGTACCTAGTTAGCTCCATCCACCATATGAACAGTTCGGAGAGAGTCTTATTACCAGTTCGCGACCGCGAGAAGCGCTCCTCAAGGGTCATCCCCTAGAACGGTGGCCCACTAGTCCCAGCTTTTCTTAATCGATGATATAACGTGCTGATTATTTCAGAGGAACAAACCTTATGGCGCAACTTCCCCGCTTATCGTAATAGCCAGGTCACATGATAGTGATATCTGAACGATCGGGAGGCGTCCTTTCCTTTTTGGCAGTGGGTATTGGTGGCTTGTCTCTGAAAAGAGGAAATTCCAAATAATTCAATAAATTCAATTGAATGATATTTCATTCATTAGCAGATGGAACCTTACGAGGTTTTTAACAGGCCTTATCCTTTCTCGCTCATTTTCACGGATTGCTCACGAAGAAGGACTGCTGGTCCTTTAATTCTGTCAATTTAGTTGATAAAAAGAAATGGTGCACGTATCATACTGATATTGTTTTGCGAAATTCTGACCGATAGTTCTATATTTATACGTAAGAGGAAAGAATGACGCAGTCATCAGCTCCAGGTCACCCAGTCTTGCACATAATTTACCTGGAAGGCGTAGGAGAACTTTCGTTTATACCTCCCCTCAATCTATATATCCACCTCCCTTTATGCTGCTCTCACGCGTTGATCTCCTACTAATCTACTCTCATTTTTGCTCTCGCTCTTACCGGCTGCCACTACTCTCATATTTAACTCTCACTTTTACCATCACCTCTTGTTATTCTACTCATTTCAATTCTTGCCTCACAGATATATAACGTGTCGACCCCATTATCCCTAGCGAAGGAGCGCAATCTTGCAGCGAACAAGGACCGAAACCAAGTCAGGACTGCAATTATCAGGCCTGACGGTAAGAACTTCTAGATAGGAGTCGGACAGTTGGATAAAAGTCGGCAAAAACCCGGCTCTTCTCCAAAATCGGCTGAGCGACCGACCTGGACCAAGGAGAGGTGCCAGAACGAGTTCGCTGCTGACTACCACAACGCAAAATGGCCGGCTGAAAGGAAACGCGCTGCTTTGAAGGAATCCCGGTATATAAAATTGTGGCCTAGAGGGATGAAGACAAAATTATCTTGATCACGCCCTGGCCACGTGGCCCTCTCTAATGAGCTTGTGGAGCTCGTCTGCTACAATATGACGAACAAGGTACGAGCCTACCGCTGGCCACTGGACTTCAATAGTTTCGGCGGCATCTCTACCGGCTGGATACCAGTCGATCTAACTCCCGTCGGAGCTGCACATGGCTTATTTACATACCCAGTGTAAAAAGCTGGTACATCTTGTGTGGTTATACAGCGGCATGCATCACGAGATACCTATACCATGATAAGACAGACGGATAACGCAGCCCTTGCAGCCCCACATAGCTACATGATCTACGGATAGCCACTCTTTTCGCTACCATTTGGTAGCAATTCCATGAGAGATAAACAAGAAAACGATTCTCCTGTAAGAAAAATTTGCTTTATAATATTGATCAGTCGCGACAAGTAGACAAAATCTGCTGTCTCTGACCTTTCACTCGAAAACAAACTATGGAGCAGCAGAGTAAAGAACGGCCTGGTCATATACAACTAGGAGACTGCAAAACATTTACATCATCCCAGGACTGCCCGAACGACTTGAACTGCGCGATCCACAATAGTTTCAATCTCAGCTCGCGTCGTGTTGTAAGGGGGAGCAAAGCAAATGTGATCTCCATTGACACCATCGACTCCACCATTGCCTGGCATCAATGAGATTGAATACTCCGGCTTAAGGCCTGTTTCATGAATAGCCCAAGCAATACCCTTAGATGGAGGGTAAGGATTTTTGCTTTCTTTATCTTGGACAAACTCAATCTATAATTGATTAGTGTCGTTCAGGTAAAGGCCAAGGGGGAACGAACAGCCCAAAACAACCCTCTGCCCCTTATATCACCAACGTGGTCATTGCCATCAAACTTTTGGTGAAGCAACTGACCCAGATACTGACCCATCTCACGAACATTGGCTAAAAGATTATCTTCTTGTATAATCTTCTGTACCCTGTAAGCGGCAGCACAGGAAACAGGATGCCCTTGATATGTTTGGCTATGAGAGAATGCTCCACTGCCTTTTGTTAAAGTATCTATAACATGCCGATTGACGAGAAGCGCTGCTATTGGAGCATATCCTGCTCCAAGACCTTTGGCGATGGTTTGCAGGTCAGGAACGACGTCCTCCTGCTCCCAAGCGTGAAGTGTTCCTGAACGACCCATGCCACAGATGACCTCATCCAAAATGAATAGGGCCCCATAGCGCTGACAAACATCTTTCATTGCTTTCAGGTATCCAGGAAGCGGGGGAACACACCCAAGAGTCTTGGTCAAAAGGTTAGCAAGCTTTCTTAATACCGATTGAAGTGTACGAACCGTCCCCGACATCGTCTCCGTTACAAATGCGCAGACAGTATCTGGACCTAGCCGCTGGAACTCGTCATCAAGTTCTTGAGAAAGTCTTTGAATATAATCTTCCATGGCTTCGCCGGTTCTCATTTCTCGATAAGGATAACATTGTGAAACATGATGGACATTCTTTGCCAGCACTTTCTCATAAAGGGCTCGACGACCAACATGGTGGCCGACTGACAGTGACCCAAGGGTGTTACCGTGATAGGACTGCTTTCGAGCGATAAAATTAACTCTTTGAGGCTGGGGATTAGGCAGTTCCATGAAATATTGCACTGCCATTTTGAGAGAAGCCTCAACTGCTTCGGTTCCTAGGGGCATGGATGCTTATGAGTCATCGTGAAAAGTCAATATATGGCCTTTTGATTCTTACCTGAGCTGACAATGAAAGCCCGAGACATTTTGCCGCAAGTAGAATCAACTAATATCTTGGAAAGATTCTCGGCAGCACTATTGGTGAAATAAAGGGAATAGCAGTAAGGAACTTTCTGCAGCTGCTCCAGGATGGCTTCATGCACGCGCTTGTCACTGTGTCCAAGACAGGAGACAGCTGCTCCACAGGTAGCATCAAGAATCCTGAGTCCATCATCAGTCAACAAATAGCTTCCTTTTCCTCCAACGATATTCAGAGGCTTTTGACGGAGCTGATGGTACAGCACAGAACCATTTCCATCTGTTGCGTCATTTCGCGCATGCTTCACCAAGGTTGGGCATGATAGTGGGGCAGCTGAATCTGGCTTATAGTCACCCATGATATGAGAGTAATTGATACTTGAAACTAGAAAGGCAGAGTATTGATTCGATGACAGTAAATATTCATCTCCGGTATGAGGGTTCTCACTTGGACAGAGGGAAGGCACGGAATATATGCTCGAAGGAATGCCAAGCAAAATCTACAAACGTTCAGCTTCGACAACAACCAGAGGGAAAGGAACCAACGACAGTCAATATTATTGGCCAACCTTTTGGCCATCTAGTTGTGACGGAGAACTCCAACCCATCATGCTAGATCATCGGGCGATAAACTATGCCCGAAGAGGAAATATTTGTCGGACCCACACAAGTCGATAAAGCAGCGGGTCGCCACAAACCGGCAGGCGATAAGACGTCCGGAACCCAAAACTCACGCCAGAGTGGTTCAGGCGAATTCATGAGAGCCTTATTGACAAATCTGTGGTGAAGTTTCAGCTTCCTCGGATTGGATAGAAATTCCGAACAAAAATTTCAATGATCACCGGACGCTGATTCGCTTTAATCACCGCAAGACAAGTTGGAAGGGCTCCTCCAAACACGTAGCTCGAAAGCAAAGCTGATGATAATCATTTTGCGACCCGAAGATTACTTTATGAACCAAGGTGCCCGTCGGCAAACCAAAGATTCCGCTGGGGAGCAATGATTATACTACTTGTATAAAGATTATTATCGATTTAACTATTTATAATATGGTTATAAGATAGGTCCCTTTAGCTATATTAAGGGTAGCTTGTATGAACTACTTCTAAGGAACCTTTTTCCGCTAGAGCTTCTAGATAAAGATTTCTTGTTAACTAATGAACCAGGACGCTTGAAAGCAAGCCTTCGAATGCAGGCAGGATGAGATGGATCAGCGAACAAGCTAACAAATCACACCACACCACGATGGGAGGAAGCCTCTCAGAGAGGAAACAGATGCTGCTTCAGCGAAAGATGTTGATTCTCTCCCTATCTGAGATGCGCAGCTATATTCTGCAAAGAGTGTGCTAGCAAAGATATTCTCCAATCAGAGATCCCCCATAGTCAGCCATCCCCCCCTACACTAGGTAGCAAGGAGAGATAGCGAAGGGTTGATTAAGCTCACAGGAAAGAACATACAGAGCTAATTGCAAATGGATATCTATCCTTTTACTTCGAGATGCTAGGTCCTATCGCTATTATAACAACTTACATGGTTCTTTATGTTATGCGAGCGCCAGAGTACATCGGGGTTCTCGGAGGAAAGAGCGTATGCGCCTGCAAGGTCTTCTTTTCCTCGATTTGTCGCTCTGGTCCTACAGGTTCAGACTTATCCTTTTCAGGTGAAGACATTTTCATAGGTGTAAGATCTGTTCCTGTGTAGTCTCCCCTGTATGACCACTCGACGAACCGTACCACAATGTAATAAAATGTCTCTTTGAATAGATAATACCCCGAGGTACTCTATGAAGTCATGAGAAAAAGCCAATCCAAGATCTTTGTTGTGACAGCTTTTGGTGAATTTATATGTTTTCGGGGTGAGGTAACTAAAATATAATGTCAGCATAAGTAGTCATCAGAAGGTATGAAAATAAAAGTTAAAACAGACGATTCAGATTCAGGTTCAAGAGTCCGAAATTAGGAGGCTAAGTCAGACTATGCCGTGGTCTACATGGGAATTGAGTAAATAACAACTTCTTGTCCTCGGGCCAGGTATTCTTAGCGCTTTAGCATCTTGCTCCAAATTTGGCTTTAGCAATAACTTCATACTAAAGCATAGAACTAGATATAATTGTATAGAGAGGTAATCAGATAACTCTATTATGTAAAACCGAAATAGCTGAGAAGGAATCCTTATACAATATTCGCTGCCTTATTGAAATGAAATTCTTTCTCAGCCCCTTGGTCTTCCTTGTGACGCCATCTAGTACGCACATTTATCTCCAGTCGCGGAATTAAAGACTTGAAATTATAACAATGCATACTTGTACCCTTATCAATGCTCCCTATATCATAGTTTTGTAGGATCTTAGCAAAGATAAGCTGGGATAATCGTACCCCAAGTAGCCGTGCAGGACAGGTCTGTGATCCTTGGCCAAAAGGCATATATATCTCCGAGGTTGTAACTGCTTGCCGTGAATCATAGCTCTCCGAAGTTGGGTCATAAAAGCGGTAAGCATCAAATGTATTGGGGTCACGATAATATTCAGCATCTCTGTGAATTGAATGTGCTGGTAAAGTAATGTGGTCGCCTGACTTGAGAGTCAGACCCAAAGATGGAATATATAAAGGGGTCATGACACGACGGCTTCCAGTTTCTTTATATATGATGATTAGCATAGTTTTTATTTGCTAGAAAGATCAACTCACGGTGTAGTGGCCCATGGAACCGGAGGACCTCTTTGGTAAAGCTCTCAAGTTTTGGCGTATGCTCGAAGACATCAAAACCCCATTTGCCTTCACAGAGATCTAGAGCTGTAGCTAACTCTTTTCTCAAAGGGCCAATATATTCTGGCCCTTGCATGACACAGAAAAGCATGTTAGTCGTTACAACGGCGATGGGGCCTGCCAACTCAAAGAAGAAGAATAAAACTTCATTTGCAATTAGCTCCGCATATTCTTTCTGCTGAGCTCGATCAATCCTTTTGCTGCCTTTTCTTGCTGCTTGATCAACTAAAAGATCCATTAGTAGGGGAGAGTCTCTTTTTGCATAATTCCCGTTTTCCATAATATTATTGAATTTGCTTTTAATCTCTGGTACTAATATTTTTCTTGCAGCACCACTGGATGATCTAAGATCACGGCATATAGGCAAGATATACCAGAATAAAGATTGTAGGATCCGAGGATAACTTCGACGGGCCATGGCTTGGGTCTCCAGTTGTTCTGCATAAATTGCGAGATGTTGAATAAGATTAGAGTTCTTTCTCAGTTCAGGACGGAACATGATCGAAGCGCAAAGTTCGTTAACAGCATGAAGTATCGTCTCAAATGCGCTGGTTGTATACCATTCTGAAAAACTAATTAGTCGATGTAACTTTCAATAAAGCTTCAGACATATGTCTTTTCTATTACCGTTATTATCCAATCGAGGAAAGAACTGAGGCAGGATAGTTTCCAGTTCTGTTGTAGCGAGGGTTCCTAGATTTTCTAAATTATAGAAACGGTTATTTATTCGAATAATTTTTTCTGTCACGCTACGAAGTTTGACGTACTCATGGGAATGCTCTTAACACTTGCATGTATGGCGTCAACAGGGACTTTCCAACTCAGATCGTGAATGCCCTCAAGAGCAAGCTCCTTTTATGAAAATTTAATATTAGCCTATTTTTATACTATCATTCCATTCGACTTACAGTACTTAACAATTTCGCAAAGCTGCACTGGTCTCTTGGTAGGTGGCAGTATTCTTTGATGCATTGCGGCGGAAGCACAGTCATTGTACCAACACCAAAGATATCTGTATAGGCAAATGGGCGCCCTTTTTTGATATACTATTCTAAAACCTCAATTTTCTTATACTAGGGTACAGTGAGTGAGCTAGAACGCATTATTTTCTTACCTTCTGGTAGGCCATTTCTAGTGCTTTTTCCCAATCAAAACTCGATCGCCTCCATTGCAGGGATGGACTCAGCCAAGTTCCATCATGTATGAGCGGAAGCTTTCCAACTTTATTCCTTGTTCGGCTGTGATAGATATAATCTGAGCCTATAATTAGGCACACGACAGCAAGAACAGCAGCCATAACAGCCCTCAAACAGGCTTCTGTATGATTAGAAGCATTGTCGAGCGGTGCCATTTTCCTGAGAGGAGAGAGAAAAAAGGGCGTTTGTCAAATGCAGCATCGAACTTGAGGTTTCATTTAAATTAAATTATTTAAACACGGGTGAAAAGATATAGATATTTCCAGTAAAACTAGAACAAAACCCATCCTGTTTTCCGTCTACCACGGAGAAAGCAATTTCTCGACTACTTTGAACTTGAACAAGAAAAGAAAATATATATTAATTTTGTACCACTTCAATAGTCAATAAATTTTCTGCAGGCAGATACAGCACATCATGGATATGATATCCGTGATAAGCAATTCTGGGTACGTATCAATATTGTATTCCTCCTTCTACTCTCGTATGGGGGATCCGGGCTCACGAGTACAGATGTAGCTTGCAGGTGTCGGAAAATGAGCCAACTGCAATGGAATCTGAATGGAATGTACAATGTGAGGAAGTAGCAGTGAGACGATAGTGGATCCCAGAACAGCAGATAGGCATATATATGCCATAGATCGCTCGATCGATGCACAGAGAAAGATGGACACAATATAATGGACGCTGCTCTTTATCAATTATATCATAAGAGAGGCCAATAAATCAAGTAAGTTACCATAGTAATGTTTTACGTTGATTGAACATCTATCTACATAATCTAAATGATTGCAAGAACCGAAAGCCCGAAATATATGAGCGCTAAGAACAGAGCTTCTATGCTGCCCTAATCTCAGACATGCTTATTACTTTTAGCGAATTCTCGAAACAACCGTTCAAGCTAACCTGGTTATAAGAGATTGATTCTGGTCACAAAATTAGATAATCTGTATTACTTATGCTCTTATCTGTCAAGTACCGGAATGCAACTCGAAATACGTATATCGTCGGTAGACACAAACGGAACTCTTCCATTCCCCGATGAAGGATAAAGGCACTTTTGCTCTTCAAAACTCTTAGCCAAACGCGGGTCCTACGAGGAAAATTTCTACTATTCTATCAGTTCTGAACAAAATAAATAGGATAGTGAGATATTAGACAGAGATCAATTTGAAGAACCTCCGCAACATACCTATAAACCAGGTAGGCCTTAATATAGCCCATTCCAGCTCCTCATTCAAGGTATCGAGATACTTGTGAACTTGGCCCATATACGGGTCACCTTTCTCAAGGACACTGGCACTCATAAATATTTAACACTTTACACCTTTAGGGCGGGCAAAGTCAATGAATCTGATCATAAATGCCATATCGATACGCTCGCCTGTAATAATGTACGCAGCAGAGATAAGACCTATTTCGCTTGTCAATACTTGGCTAAAAGGATTGACATGCGTGCTCTCACCTGTTAGGTCAAAATAAGACTTTTTTTATGGACAGGTGAGTGAAGTGGTGTGAGATGCTAGGATAAATGGTATGCTTGTGTTATCCATGAGCTGGGCAAGACGATTGGCAGCTTTCCCATGTCCGCCAAGCACAAGAACAGTCATTTTTTCCTGAAAACTTATAGTTATATGTTGAAACCAAAAATTTAGATAGGAAAATAAGTGGGTATCAGACTTTTATACCCACGATTTGCGTCTTGTTATGCATGTAGAACGCGTATAATTAAGGAAAACTAGTAATAGGATGCAATAAAGATGTTTTCCGTCCAAAGACGGTAGTACAATGATCTCCGGCACTTGTCATCCTTGGGAACTAGCGTAGAATTATATGACTCTTAATAATAATTAATTAAAACTATTGTGACACAATTCACGATTCACCACCCCGAGAGAAGTCTCTTGGGATAATTATTAGGGTGAAATTGGTTATCCCAGATACGTCACGTTACACAACCAATACAGTGTAGGTGTTTGTCCTACCTTGCATTCAGGCGAGACAGACATTAAAACATCAAAAAAAAGAAAATAAAATGAACAATAGATTTCATTGTCAGAAGACAAACGCCCTGAAGTCTATGATAAGTAGAACGATATCCTATCTTCTTTAAAAATTTGTCTTTGTATCTGGTTTTGAATCAGGTACATTTGAGTCTTTACCTCATTAAAGAGTTTTTTTTGGTATGGAATAAGTATCCACCGACAGACCTTGATATTATAAAGACCGGAGCTTCACTGACTCAAAGTTCATAAAGAGTGTCCGCTACCATGGAGAAGCAAATCCCCGCCAGAGAGTATGAAGAAGTAAACGCAGTGGCCAATATTTATATCGACGGTATGAAAAATTCGGACTGGTCTATTCTCGCCAGTGCCTTTCGGGAAACAGCCAGCGTCTACGCACACATCTCTGGGAAATGGACAGAATCCAACATGCATCATCTTCATGAGATGCTAGAAAACTACCCGAAAGTTCCTGACTTCACCCACAACGTGAGTGTGATTAGTATGACACCAGTGGTTGCTGTTGTTAGGATTGAGATAGACTACGTGGATACCTTCAATCCATTCACGGATTTTATCACAATGGCAAAGGTAGATGGAAAATGGCAGATTGTGTCGAAGGCTTCATGCGAGTATACCAAATGATTTTGTGATGCTTGAAGGATAGGAATTATTCGTTGCTCTATGCCTGCACACCACAATTTTCTATTGAATGTCATACCGCTACCAAGTTGTGAGATTGTAGTGTTGACACACACTATATGGGTTAGATGCGCGCCTCCTATCTGAGGTCCTCTTTTTGTATTTGTTCGCAATTTAACTTAGATTGATAGCTCCTCACAGCTTATTCCTGAACCAACTATCTTCAACCCCTCAGTTTGTCGCTGTCCATACAGGGATCTCTAGCAGTATTCAACTTTCAACACGACGATTAATGATATTGGAGCCATCTGATCCTAGGCCCTCTGATCCTAAGCCCTCTGATCCTATAACTACATCTAATGGTCGGGCCAAAACATGACTGTGACAAGCCCAATCATGGAGCGTGTCAACATCACCTGTAACAGACCTAACAGTTACGCGCTCGTCTAATCTAATCCCATGAGGCAGCGAGGTAAGGACGAGGGTGGCGAGAGAAACTCCACCACTGCAACTTCGTGTCAACCGCAATACCGCAGTTTCGGCAGAGGTAGTCGAGCAGTTATCGTTTCTGCCCTGTTTTTTTAATTAAAACGGAAAATTCAGCTAATTGTTCCTAAAGTTGGTTCTTCTTCTTGCTGCTCTGGACGTGGTAAGTTGTTTCATGTGATAAACCACGGCCCCGCTTACTGGTTGACAGTCATTACAACGGCATTGCCGACAACTTCCGAACAATCGCGTGTCTCCGGGGATGGCTATACTTGGATCAGCTCATCATTTGCTTTCGATAATGCAGCATCAAGCTTACTTTGGGGCAAGCTTAGCGACATAAGAGGTCGGAGCTGGTACGAAATACAGAACGCGCTCAATACTTGGCATTCTCGGGATGGTATGGGCTTTAGCCAGCGTGATTGGCTCCATCATTGAAGGTCCTTTCACACAAAGATTATTCTGGAGATAGTGTTTTTATATGAATTGTATGTTTTCTTCTGTTTTACATAGAATTCTTTGAATCATTACTAATCAAATTAGTGCCGCTTGATGGTGCTGCTCTTGTCGTTTTGGTCTTTTCTTCAGAGTTAAACTTGAGCGAATGTCGCTTATACAAGAGCCTGAAGCTATCGACTGGACAGGCATTTTGACACCGGAGGCACACTCATATTCCCTTTTAGCCTCCAACTCGCTGCAACCATGGTCAATGGTCCTCATCAGTAAGACCCCAAGCACTTGATGCATGGTAGACTAAACCGCTACTCTTGTACTCTATAGCAAGATCTGATGTGCCTCCGTCAAGAGGCGAGCTACCGTCTCGTAGCCCCCTGTGTAAAAGAAATGTATCGCGGTATACCCAGCAGCGTGATTATGCTGCTCCACGCACAGATCTTTGGGTGCACACAAATACTCAAGATGCCGAACCCACTGAATCCTCTCATTCTTGGTCGTGATCACAAAGAGGTTATAGGTATTATTTATATGTCTATTTTTGCGTGGTTCATATTCGGCGGGGGGCGGACAGCAGCGGCAGAGCTTGGATGAGTCTCAAATTGATGGAGTTGCTGTCGTCGTTGTTGATGTCCATTTCCCCTGTGCCGAACGTAAAAAGTACCGACATTGATAAAGCTAGTACGATGCTGATCCCTACCGGCTCGAAATTGTGTTGAATGGCCAGTATGTAGCACAATGCTATGATAGGGGATTTTGCTTCTCCAAAGTGGAGCAAGGAGTAGCTGAGTACCAATTATGTCCTAGCACTCATAAACGCGCCATGGACGTTCCTCTAAATTGTTCGAAGAGTCAGTTCTCATCACAGAGCCACAAACCGTATATTAATCGAGACAAGCCGCCTCAACTTTTGCCATGAATTTCTCAGCTACGGCATGAGTTTAGCGATGTTCAGAAGACCAATTAGTTTTAAGAATAGCTAAGTCTAGTCATGGCAAATCAACCCTTGAACAGTAGCATAAGAAAGGCTATCATCTATCAGGTAAATAGCTTCAGACAGGGCCAACGCCCAAATTGAAGAGAAAATAGGCAGACCGTCTCTGCTAACGCTCAGATCATTGTGTCTTCTTTGCCTTCACCTTTTCCCCTCTTCGGCGCTTCAGGGCATCCGGAGTGTATTCGGTGTCAAGGAGGTAGTCCCACCAGCGGAAGCTGCTTGAGTAGTTCCCAATGAATTTCTCATGGTGGAGGTCGTGATGATCAGCACCAGCCCAGAAAGGCAAGAAATGGTGAAGACTGCAAGGAAATTCGTAGCCACTGTGGGCATCGATAGCCTGGAACAAGCGCAACACAATCCAGATATACATAGTGAGAATATGCAGGTTACCGGTGAAAGCACACCAGAGGATCGGGCAGCTGACGGTCCCGAAGCCGAGAATCATCACTTCAATTGGGGAAGCATATTCAGCGGCCAAACCAAATGGTGCGGAATACTGGTGGTGAATTTTGTGAATAGCCTTGTAGAGTGGACCCCAATGAAGAGCTCGGTGTATAAAATAGTGCCAAGTGTCCTCCATCACGAAAAATATTGCAATCTGATATGCCATAATCCAGGGAGACGGAAAAGGAATTGATGTTGATAGACCGCAGAACTGGGCCATTGGGTGGAAAAGCCTAGAAGAGCCGTTACTACGCAGTCGGGCCCAAGGGGCAAACATCATGTAGAATACCACTCCGTCGAGGGCAGGAACATACCAGATTTGAGGAAGTTCAACGGTGAAGTGGCTCAGAAGCACAAACTTGGCGCAATCCCATTGCTCGCGTAATGAAGGTACTTTGCTCTGAAGCGGAATATTAGTTTCGATGGCGGCTGGAATTGCGTTGATTTCGGCTAGTGCCAGGTGTTAGGCTTGCCACTTACACTTTGAATCTTGTATCTCTTGAAGAAACCCAAGCTATCGATGAAGATCCACGGAAGAGAGCGGCCGAAGTAGACCAACTCATGGATGACGAAAGACATGATGCCGGTGGCCAGGACATCATTCTGCACCCACGCATACCATGTGACCCACAACCTCTCTGCCACGCTCAGGTGGGTATTGGATTTGGTGATATCCTGATATTGGTCCCAATAGGTGCCGGGGAGCAGGACGGTAGAATTCCTAAGAGAAAAAGGGTCAATATGCGACAAAGTCCACAAAAGAGTATAATTCAACCACCCAGGGGGTGGGGGGTGCAAGAAAGCGGAGGAGACACAGACATTGTGGTTCCTAGCAGGTCTTGAATAAGAGAGAAGCAGCAGAGGCTGAGAGAAGGAGAAGATTATTTCGTGAAGAGGGGAGTAAAAATGAAAGGGTCTGGGCGAGAGTACTATGGGCTATGTAGTGGACAGTATATTCCCTATTATTAAATCCTAATCCTGCTAAATTGAACATACATGCAGGAAGGTTCCAGGCAGCCAAACACAGGCGGGCAAATGCGCATTATCCAGTTGGTGGGGCTCGGATGGCTATCGGCCCGTCTGTGGCCTGACCTTTGCGCCGCTGATGACTTTTGTGTTCCGGCTCCTGGTCTCACCACTTCAGGAATAGCCCGCTTCGAGTTATCGACAGCTGTACTGGTTCTCACAGTATTTGCAAAATCTGGTAGGGCCATGAACAGTTTCCGCAGGTGTCGTTCACCGGTCCCGCAACCAGTAATTACGGTAATTTTCTCGATCTGCCAGAGACACACCAAGCAAAGAGAGTGGAGACTTTCCCAGTGAATTAGGATTAGCGCAGCTTGGGTGGAGCGCGGGGAAAGAAGACGTGTGTTAAAAGGTAATCCAATTTCGAATTCTACTGTACTATATCTTTGGTGCAGACGTTGAAAACCCCACGGTCGATTGTCTATCAGCGTGCTAGAGGTGGTTGCTTCTTTCAAAATTTTCAATAAACGAAGGGTGTTATACTGATAACATTTTGGCAGTACTTCATAATGCGCTCTCTTTCCTCACATCATTACTCATGGCTTGACCCTTCCAAAACCTCTCTCTTCAAACCTGCATGACGAAATTGGCCCTGAGCAATTTCTTCCCTTGCGCCAACCATAGTGACACACTATCCGAGGAAAACATCGAAACCTTGATCGGTATCCTTTTCGTAATAGGTCCAATTACGTTTGATGAAACTTTTGAGCTCAGAAAAAACTCTTCAATAAGGCGACAGATAGACTAACTTCACACCAGCTTCCGCGCACATTTGCGCAATCGATTCTTAAGTGATGAAATGATGCATTATCCATGACCAGTACGGATTTAGGCTCCGGCCATCGTCCACAATGCTGGAAAAGCTGCGCAATAAAGTCCCCAAATACGGCAGTATCTGTTGAGCCACGGAAAATACGGAACAGGACAATGCTATCCTGAGCATGTACAGGTAATATTTTATATCTTTGGTCTCGGTGAAACTGGGTTACTTGCAAAGGCGTCCTGCTAAGCCGTGCCTAACCCGTGCGTCTTAAACTGGCTCGTTTATCACATCCGGATGTATCAACATATACAAGGTGATACGATTGAAAGTCGGATAGGTTGTGCAAGTAGTAGTCACGCAAATCGGCATTCTGCTCTCTTGCGCGTGGTTGAGCAGTCTTTTTGGACCATCCTTTCGCAACAAGGGCTCGTCTGATGCCGGAAGCAGTGACTAATGTCTGGAACTCATCCCACAAAGAGACAGCCATCTCGTCAAAGTAGAGTCCTAGCTTTTCTGGAAGGTAGTGACACAAGGCTTCTGTCATCTGCGGCGTTATAGTTCGCCTCTGGCCTATTCGCGTTTAGGGGGCGTAGATACTTCCAAATTGCGACAGGTTTCTGCGGATGTTAATGATTGTTAGCATGCTGCATTCAGATTCTTTGGCCATATAGCCACATACAAGTATCAAAATGCCCACATAACTTTGGGCAAGCAGAAATACTAATAGACGAAAAGTTTCTCCAGTACTATTGTCTCATGATAATTTTTTATATGTAGATTTGCATTAATAAAAGTAACTATTTATAATCAACAGTGAATATATTGAGAAGTCGGTAATTGTTTTGAGAAGTATTCAACTTGCTTATTACATGACTGCTCCTCTCAGGCAAAACCATGCCTTTGCCTCATCAATTCCTAAAATAGTAACTAACAACATTTTTCCAAAGAGATCCATATCATCAGGGTTTGCATTCTCCAGTGCAAACGAAAAGTCAAGGTCATGCACAACGAAATGTTGCTTCTCAGCCCAAGCTATTGCAAAATCAAATGCGCTTTGAGCATCCCACAGATGTGACGATAAATACCAGGCATGAGCTAGCCCAAGCCTGCCATCACACTGCATGGGTACATTGCCGTGTAGAACTTTGCATATTTGAATAAAGTAAAACGCCAAAAGAATGGTACGCCGTGCAGACTCTTGCACAACCCAAGATTCCCAGAATTCGAATATTGGGTCCATAGGCAAGAGGTTATAAGATTCGGATATGTTGGGAAGATGGGTAAAATCGAAAAGAGCCATAACAGTGGATTCAAGCGTGCCAAGTAGAGCATTCGCTGTAGTATGAGAGCGAATATCGCCATCGAACAAGCGCATTATCTGAAAAAGAATTAAGGCATGAGTTCGAGCAAGAAGATCGAGAAAATGTGTAGGTTGTGGAGATAAAAGAAGCTCCTGGGTACGAGCGTCCAAAAGAGACATTATTACGGGTGCATTGATCTCATTCTTTGACATATAAAGCGAACAACATGCGTAGGCATCTGATGAAAGATTAGTCCTGGGAAGTTTTGGAATTTATTGAGCCGAAAAAAGGGTACCTTGCATAGCTTTCGGCATGTAATTCTTATAGAGTTGCGGATGGCACCATGGCGTTCGATTTTCAAGGACCATCATGCTGGGTGTTCGTTTTAGAACATCAATCGCAAATTGAAGTCGTGAGCTGATGATATCGGAGAGGGGCCTTGACTGCCTTGTCCGTGGCATAGTGAGCGCTAATTTTGGCGCCAATGGTAATTGACACGACGAGGTTAACGATAATTTTTCAGGTACTCTATCGCTAGGGTTCCACACAGAGTCCACTTGATCAACTATATCGTCGGGGGCGGGTTGCATAGGTAGCGTGAGATCTGCAGTATAGGACTCTGCGATGTAAAATGGCTGCCAAGAGCTGCCTATTAAATCTGTGATTGGGGGAGGCATGGATTCGGGGACAAGCGCGGAATGCCCGGCTGGTTGCCTTCCAAGATAGATGCATGGTATATTCCTGGTCACACACCGAGAGCAGGACGGAGATGAGAGGTCACAGCGCCGTTTCGCTGTCTTACAAGACTCACAGGATTTTTGTCGCGGTGGAGCTGGGCCGTTGCATCCCATCGTGAGATTTTGAAAGAGGCGATGGTGCTGCCTACAAAGAACCGACTGGAAGAACCGGGCGAAACTCCATCCACCGCTACAGTGGGTTTTTCGCGGCGCCGCCAGAGGAACTCCGCACGCTAAATAACTAGCGCTAGTCCATGACCCAATAAGGTACTATGAGGTGGGGTTCTCCAAAACGGAGTTCCGCCATCAGTGAATTTGCTCTAGAAAAGATTTAAATATACAGCAACAATGAGCTTTTTCCACCACATATAAGAAGGCTGCAACGCATCTGGAAAAGGACCGACGAGTAAGACCTTCAAATAAAGATCCAATTCCGCACTCCCTAACAACAACAAAATGTCTTCCCCTGTTGTCTTCGTTTGTGGTGCGACGGGCACCCAGGGGGGAGCCCTCATTCAACAACTTCTCGTGCACAAGATACAAATCCGAGCAATTTCTCGAAATATAAATTCCGTTGCTGCTCTTAATTTAAAATTGCAGAACGTCTCACTCAGAGAAGGTGATTTCGATGACGAGGATATCCTCAGGGAGAGCATGAGCGGCTGCACAACTCTTTTCCTCAACCTGAGCCCGAACAGAAACAACGCAAACGGAGAATCTGAACAAGCGGAACTTATACTTTCTGTCGCCAAAGCTGTGGGGGTTCGACATGTTATCTACACAAGTGCACTGGTGACTTCCAGTCCCCAACAGCTTGAACATTGGGATCCTCGCAGCCCTGTGTGCATGGCTGTTCTGAAGAAGCAAATTATCGAGAATAAGGTACGGAATGGGGGATTTGAAACATGGTCAATTTTGCGACCGGGCAATTTCATGTCGAATTTCTTGGACCCCCTGGCACGTATGTATCAGGGTCTTGTCGAAACTGGAAATTTCATGACAGCTTTTACACGAGACACTATTTTGCCGATGGTTGATCCTAACGACATTGGGAAGTTTGCTGCAGCCGCAGTGTTTGATCCGGTCGGATTTGACCGCACGGAAATCGAACTCATATCCGAGATGATGAGTCTAGACTCAGTGTTGCAGGAACTTTCGCAAGTAACTGGAAAAAAGCTACAAGCTGTTTATCTTTCCGATCAAGAGGTCAAGCAGCAAGCTCCCAAAAATATACTTCTGGAAGCCCAATTAGTGATGCGAGACATGTCAAAATTCGTTGATTTGGAAAAGCTGAAGGGGTGGAATATCTCTCTAGGAACCTTTGCTCAGTTCTTGGATCGAGAGAAGGGGCGAGTTCAGAAGACGTATGCAGAGTAGGATAATCTGCTTCCTAAGGGGTGTTCTCATGATTGAAAATAGTTAATAGTTTGCATCAATTTGGATCTAGTACAAATTTCATCCTCACATGTGGCTTTTCTGTTAAAATTATGGAATGATAATAAAGGAAGAATTAGGGGTAAACTTCGGTAATAAATCCAAATGTTTTGATATTCATAAAATGAAGCAAAGGTGGCGGCTTGGACTTGCTTTGGAAACAGTATGTCAGTCAAGACTGAAAGATGAAGTACTGACTGCGAAGGGATTGTCAAGCATGATGGACTATTATGATGGGCCATTGGCTTATCGGGGAAAGTATTTAATCAATTTCTTTTCTAGCCTTTGCTATATTGTCGGACTCCTATTCACCTGATCCGCCTGATATTTTCCGTTGTATATCCATGAAAGCACTGTATAGACCTAGCCGCCAAGGTATCTTACGGGCAAGGGCAAGTAGACTGGTAACCGGTGTAGTGGGGAAATGGCCTACAAAGGGGGATCTCTAATTGGAGGATATCTTTCTAGTACACAGTCCTTACAGGATATAGCTTCAGATCTCCAATAGGGAGAAATATCAACTCTTACACTCTCCTTGCTCTATCTGCTTCTGCTTTCTATAGGGGAGGCTTCCTCTATTGTGGTGTGTGGTGGTTTGTATGCTGGTTTGTTGAGGCTATATCATCCTGCCTGTATTCCTAGGCTTGCCGCTGAGCGCCCTGGTTTATATAGTGGTTCTAGAGGGGGGCTCCTCTTGCATTGAAGGATTAATGATAGTGAGAACTGCTATATGAGCTATTACACCTACAATTAATATTTTAGGATTAAAAAGGAGTAGGTAGTCGGCTTGACCCTAAGAAGCTGACTAAGGGGTCGGAAATCGCCTTTGTATCGATACCGGCTTCTCTTGAAGGATTTATAATCTATCGCACCGCTAGCAGAGCCTAGTAGAAGCGATAACGCGGTTAGGATATATTAGACATAATAGGATTAGATACGGAGAGCTATGCCTATAGTTATATATAATAAGCTTACTCGGGTATACAAGCTCTTGCTCTCTAATTAGTACCGAAGTAACGCTAAAGCTCTTTAGTGTATAATTAGAATATAGCCCGAGGAGGTATACCGCGTTTCGGAAGCTGTTTTTCCTAGTATAATTAGATTAATATACGGTATCTAGTAGTAGTAGTTAATAGAAATAATAATTAACTATCTCTAGAAGTAGGAAGGTATTCGAAAAGTATTAGTTTTATAGATAGAGATTTTAACGTATAGAGAAAGGTTAATATTAAAAGAAGATCTATATAATATATCGGATATTAATTCAGCCTACTCTAATTCGTTAGCTTTATTAGGTTTATATTTAGATTCGGATTTAATATTAGTTATATCGGAATCGATAGCGTTATTTAATTATATTATATCTTCGCGTTCTCTATTAGAAAACTTTAAAAATAAGAAAATAGGATTACTTGCCGATAGTAAGATAATAAATAATAATACTATAGAAGAAGCTTCAGCTATCGCTATACCTAGTATATAGGAAGCTTAGATATTCGAAGGATATCGGGAGCCGGTAGCGGCCTCTAAGACTTTAGATAAGAGATCTTATCGGATTAATAAAGCTATTCGGGGGGTTCCTTAGCCCGAATAGCCTTAGTATACTATTTCGCAACTAGGATCTATACCGCCTCCGTAGCCCTATCCTTATCCTCCGCCTAATAGTGTATATCTAATATAGCTATATTATCCCTTATATCCTTCTCTATTTAGGTATCCTTAGTACGCTAGTTATCCGCTAAGGTATCTAATACTAATACCCTATACTTAGGGTATACTGTTCTTCGATAGAAAGGATATATTAGACTTTCTTAGAACGTTTAAAAGCGTATACCGGCGATCGGGAATTCGCTCTAGTAAAGAGATAATTAGCGAGTTCCCTAATTACTATAATAAGATTATACGTAGATAGGTAACTACTAACACGTTATAGAAAAAGAGTAATTAGGAAGTATTTAAGAAGAATATTAAATATAGATATTAGTAGTAGGATAGTAAGCGGACCCTATTTACTAGAACGTCGCTTATAGAGCTTATTAAGATAAAGCGTACGATAGAAGATAATCTTGATAACTATATATCGACCTTCTAGTCTATATCCGATTACCTACTTTCCGAAGGCGCTCTATCGGAATATTAGAGATATAAATAGTTTATACGTAGCTTACTATATAAGATAATAAAGAAGCTCTATAAGGATAAAGGTATTAATTTAGAATAGCCTTTAAAGAGTAAGAAAACGCTTACTCTTAACTAGCTATTAGAGCTTGTTAATAAAGAAAAGGAGAAGAAAAAGAGTGTTAAGAGAATAATATAAATTGCTCTTAGTAGTGAAAGCTCTATTAAGGAAGCTTCTAAATCTAATCTTGATAAGCAGTAGTAGGTATCCCTATAGCCGGATATTAGATCTAATAATAGCGCTAGTAAAAGAAAGAGGGATAAAGAAGGTCTTAAGCGAATTAATATATAGCTAAGGGAGCTTAGCCTTACTATTTAGATCCTAGTAGCACGAATAGACGCTAGGAACGATCTAGGGTTTATTCCTCGGGATAGCTTTAGGCCTAGAAGAGAAGGCGCTATAAGCTGCTTCTTTTATAATAGGCCTTATTTTTAGCGTGTTAGGGAGTACCCTATATTAATAGAATATATTAATAAAGGGATAGTGTATTATGCTGATACTAGAAAGATAGTGCTTAGCACTACGGACTAGGAAGGCCCTCTATTATGTATAATTCCTAGAACGCTTAATAGAGATCTTATTAACTATTAGTTTAAAGCTTAGAAGGATAGTAAGATAGGATATACTACCCCTATTAACTTTATAGCTTATAGAGATAAAGAAGAAGGTACTGCTTACTAGTAGTATAATAAGCGGGGTATATAAGTAGGGTTAAATTTACTACGTATCGGAGCGGCTCCGGAAAAGAATAAGGTAATTAATAATACTAACGATAACAGCGAGAACCCTATATTTATTACGGTAAGCGGAAGGTAGTATATACCGTTAGCAGCTACTTAGATAGAGAATTATATAGAGACCTGAAAGCGACGTAGAGAGAGAGATATCGCTTCGACTCCCTATCGTGATAATAGAAGGTATTAGTCTCGTGTAGAAGAGATTAAAGATAATATAATAATAGAGCGCCCTCTAGAATCGTAGGTAGTTCTAGAAAGCCCTAGATTCTTACCGTCTTAAATATAGCGGTAGGAAACGCCTTAGGAAGCAAGTGCTAGAAGGATAGAGGCTAGGAAGTATTAGTACCCCTTCTTACTATTAAACGCTGACCTAGAGGATAATATTAAGGACTGCTTTTTATAGATAGAAATTCCTATTAAGCTATATAAGATAGTAAGGATTTTACCGCGATTCCGGAATAATCTGTTTCGTGCTACTAAGGATCTACTAGCAAATTTAGCTCTATTATAAAAGAAGGATATAACGCGGGTTTTATCTAATCTAGGACGCTTAATAATTAATAATATTAGGAAATTAGAACTAGTAATTCCTATAGAAGATCCTAAATAGTCTAATATATATTTATTAGACCTCCTAATAACTTAGGTAGTAATTAGTAAGGTTATTTGCAAAGCTACTATTAATACCGGATCGGGTATTAATATTACCGGACTTAATAAGGCGCGGAGATTAGGATACCCTATTAGGAAGGACCCTAAGATTAGTGTTATTCCTATCTCTAGCGAAGAGGTTCGGTATATTAGTTATATATAGAACTTACCGGTTTCTATTAGAGATATCACGATTCGTATTAATATTTTCGTGATTCAGAATAGTAGCCTAGGATTACTATTAGGAAGGCTATTTACGTAAGTAGCGATAATATAGATAATAGAGAAACTAGATCGCACTATATTATACACGATTTATAATAGGGATCGATCTAGGAAGCTTACGTTTAGGGTCTTCGAAAATAATAGGGGTAGGGTAGCACGGTCCGTAGATATCTAGCCTAACCCTAATTAGAAGGAGTTAAACGAGTAGGTAAATATACTTCTATCGAGAGTATATTTGCTAGGTCTTTAATATCGATAGGGATAGGAGATAATAAAGGGTTGCTAGCTAAGTCTTAGAAGGAAATCAAGATACTAGGAACCGAACTAGATTTATCTAAAGTTAGGGTAATAATTAAAGAAGAAGAGACGTTAAAAGAAGCTCGCTTACTAAATAACCTTATTCGGCTAAAATATCTTCTTTTATTAGGCCTACTATCTTACACGCTATATAAAAGAAAGACTAATAAGATTTAACCGATTAACGCCTAGGAATCTAATAGATCTATGCCGGCTAGGTATTTAGGATAGGAAGAAGCGTATATACGGAAATATTATACTCGATTTAGGGCTCTAGATATACGAACCCCTTTTGATAGATATTTATTCCCCCGTATTGCTAACTTTGTAAGGGAAGCTAAGCTAATACCTAAGCGTAAAGAGAAGCTAATATTAGGCAAAAATCTACTACCTAAAGAAAGGGAATTGCTATATAAGATACTTATTAAGAGAGAAGGAGTTCTTGCCTAGGATTAGTAGGATATAAGCTAGGTTCGGCCTAAGGTTTTTAATCTATAGTGAATCTATACTATAAAGTATAAAGCTTAGTAGTATCCTAGTTTCTAGATCCCTCTTACCCTAAGGTTAAAGGTTAAGGGTATACTTTAGGATCGTATTAGAAAAGGAGTATTTAAGCGCTGCTATAGCTTATACCGGAACCCTTAGTTTCTTATTAAGAAAAAGACTATAGGGATATATCGTATTATAATAGTAGTAATAAAGCTTAATTTAGTAACGATTCGTGATACTAATATTCCGCCGGGTACTAACGAGTTTATCGAGGAGTTCTTAGGAATACCGGTAATATTATTAGTAGACCTATTCTTAGGATATAACTAGCTTCCTCTAGATAAAAGAGACCGTGATATAATAGCGATTTAAACCCCTATTAGCCTCCTTAGGTAGACGACTATCCTATAAGGCGCTACTAACTCTATTACGTAAATTTAAAGGGTCCTAGAATAGATACTATAGTTAATATATAGCAAGAAGGTACGAGGCTATTTAGATAACTTGCTAATTAAAGGACCTAAGACGATATATAATAGGGAGTTCTCCTTTCTAGGTATTCGACGCTTTATACTAGAGTATATTCAGAACCTTGATTATATACTCTACTTACTAGAGCTTGCCGGTATAGTAATCTCTACTAAGAAATCCTAATTTGCTATATCTAGTATTACTATTATAGGATAGGTTTATAATACTAATAGCCGCTGCCCTAATAAAACGAAGATTACGAAGCTAGTAAACTAGCCTATACCTATCTCTGTGGAAGAACTACGATTATTCGTTAGCTTATTAGTCTATTTTAGGATTCTAATAGAGAAATTCGGGATCCTTATAGCACCGCTATATTAAGCCTTAAAGACTAAGAGTTATTTTAAATAGAAGGATAAATAGTAGGAAGTATTTAATAAAGTTAAACTTCGCTTATCGTAGTTCCCCTATATACTACCGATAGACTACTTATATAAACTATTAGTTATTATAGTAGCCGTTAATACTTCTAAGAAAGGGTAGGGAGTAATCCTAATATAATCCCGAGATAATATTCGAAAACCCGCGCGTTATAAATCTAGAGTTTAGTCGTAATCGGAAGCCGAGTATAATACTAGTAAAAGAGAATATCGAGCTATATTAAAAGCGCTAAAGAAGTTCCGACACTAGTTATATAGCGTTTACTTTATCTTGGAGATCGATACGGAAACCCTAGTTGTATAGCTAAATCGGTTAGCTACTAATCTTCCTAGTACGCTAGTAATAAGCTAGATAGTATAGATTCGCCTATTTAATTTTAATATTAAATATATACCTAGTAAGAAGCATAGTACTACTAATAGGCTATCACGAAGGCCTATAATAGAATAAGAGCTAATAGATTAAGCTAAGGAAGCTGATATTAATAAATTTATTACGGAAGAGGTATCGTATCTTCGGGTACCTATTTAGGTACTACCGGAAGGTCGGATTTTATTAGAATTATATTCCGATAACTCCGAGATAATTGCTAGATATCTATCTAGCCTTCAGAGGCCTAAGGCTATATTACGTAGTTAGTTCTATACCTTTAAAAAGAAAGTACTTTAATTTGCTATTTAAGGGGAATATCTCTTTTACCGAGGTCGTAGTATAAATCTGCCTCTTTGTTAGGTCCTAGATAGTAAGGAGGATCGTTAGCGTGTTCTAAAAGGAGCATACGATAAGATAGGATATCGAGGAAGGGAAGCTACCTACTATCTTCTAAAGCTGCGCTACTAGTAGGAAGGAATATATATAAATACTATAGAATTTATATAGTTATATATCCCTTGCTAACGCCGAAATCTAAATAGGGAGTATAAACTAATAGTCCCGACACGCGTGCTAAGAATCTAGGATAAGCTCTTTCTAGATATAACTTCTATGCCGATAGAAGATAGAAGGAAGGCTATTATTTAAGCTCGCGAAGTAGTAAGTAGGTAGATCGAAGCTCGCGCTATTAAATCAAAATCTAGTTAGGTAGTATACTAATTTCTTTAGGAAGAGATTATATATAGATATAGCTACCCGCTTTAAATTATGATAGATAGCGGACTAGAGATATACTCTAAAACTAAGGTATTCCTATTAGAAAGAGGAATATCTTATATTAATATTTCCGCTTACTATCCTAAATTAAATAGGCCTGTTAAACGTTTAATATATATCTTAAAAGATACCCTTTTAAAGATAATAGATAGGTACTTAAGGGACTAGAGGTAGACTACTAAATTGTATATAGCTCTATTCGCGGATAGAATTATAGTGAATACGATAACTAGGATATTACCCTTCTATTTCCTCTTTAGGAATAAAGCTATCCTGCTAATAGAGTATAATATTTAATTATAGGATATTCTGCTATAGGATATAGTATTAACGAGAGAAGATTTAATTACGATAAGAGCTCGTTAATTACTTCTAAAGTAATCAGAGATCTAAGAAGGTATATAGCGGCTAGAACGTCTTCGAGAAAGCAATAAGGAAGCTTATAATAAACAATATATACTTCGGAATACGCTGCTAGAGGTAGATAAACTTATACTATTATATAATTCGATTACCTAGAGCGATCTGCGTACCGATACTAGACTCCGATATCGATAGTTAGGACCTTATCGAATTACTACTATTAAAGGAAATAGAGTATACGCGTTAAAAGAGCTTAATAGGATACTTATCTATCACGCTTTCTTATAGCTATCGGATAGAATTCGACGCCCTAATATAGTGAATAGAAATAGGTTAAAGAGATTCTAGCCTCGATTAGATCTTCTCCTACTAAATAATAAGCGTCCTATAGTAGCGCTAATCTAATAATAAGGTACGATATTTTTGTTATTATTTTTCTCTTTTTCTTTCTTTTTTTCTTTCTTCTTTTCTTTCTTCTTTTTTTACGACTAGGGATAGTCTTACTAGAAGAGGGGAAAGGGTCTTATAAGCTTCGCTCTTCCGAGGAAGCTATTTTAGGAAGCTCTTTAATTCCTTTATTTCCTAAGTTTTTCGGCTAAAAAAGCCTTACTACTTTATTTTAATTTTAGTATTTAGATTCTTCCGCGAGATATATATTAGTTATAAAAAAGGGAGATAAAAAGGGGAAGAGATATTTAGTAGGGTTACTTATAATAAGTACTTAGAAAGTTTTAAAGATAGCTACGAATAATTATTAGCTAGTAGTTAAAACTAGCTCTTAGGATCTAGAGATAGTTCTAAATAGTTAGCGATTTAACACGCTAGAGAAGGTAAAGAAGAAGATCGAGAAATACTCTAAGGAAGTATAATATAATATATAGGTAGAAGTAAAGACCTAGCTCTATCGTAACGCTCTACTAGGTACGATAATAATTACTAACTAGCTTAATTATACTATTAGTAGACGAATATAGTAAAAGGTAATAATAGAGAAGGAATTTAATACGGAATAGGAAGAAGAAAGGAAGGATAGTAAAGCTTGTAAGAAGGGCCTCTCTTATATCTTACGTATAAAAGAGCGAGTAGCGGAAACCTAGGGTAAGGAGAACGCTCTAGCCCTCTTTCGGTTAGTAATAACTATATCTATCGCTAAAAGGATTAACTAGCTATATTTAAAATAGGTTTCCTATTAGTAAATATAGTTAGTAGTAAATAATAAGCTTTTAAACTACCTAAAAAGGATAGGTAGAGGGTATAGGAGGGTAAAATCTGCTATCTAAGGGGATTTTAGTAGAGTAGTACTTCGGTTCGATTAGACCCCGCTAAGCTTATAGGATCTAAGGAAATTCGACCTTATAATTAGTGTAGATAGCTTTCTTTAGGGGAAGGATAAAGGAGAGATAGATATTAGCCTAGATTTATTAGCTTCTTCACGATCTATGTTAGTTTAGCAGGGTATCCTTACCCCTACTCGGTCTATTTCGCTAGCTACTATAAGTAAGCTATCTATATTAGAAATAAGCAATTTTTCGGAAGAATTTAGTAGCGATTCGACGTAGCTTTCTAAAGCTTCTTTTAAGAATAGAAAGAAGGTAAGGGGATTAGTATATAACTATTAGATCCCTAAAGGACTCGTTTAGGGACTAGTAAGGAAGGAGGAACCGTATAAAGCTAGTAATTGTAAGAGGAAGCTTTTACTAAGACAGCTTAGGCGGTATATTAATTTATCGACTATCTACTATAAGTATATATTAGCTATTTACGGTTAGATCGGTCTATATATTAGAAATCACTATTATTAGGATCTTATTCGAAAACTACGTGCTTACTATTAGAATCTTAGGATATAGGAAAAGTTCAAAAATTAGAAGGCCTTATAGTTTAAGAAGAGATATCGCTTATCTAATAATAAACCTAGACCCTATCGCTTCCTATTTAAAGACTTCCTACCGAAAATCGATAATTTTATATCCTATAATCTCTCTATTAAATAGCTATTTAAGAGATATTTTAATTAGCCGTAGGAGGCTAATACTTAGGCTTTTCTTTAGGCTTTTCAGAATAGCGGGAATATAGTTCTATAGGGATATTATAGCTAGCTAAAGGAGATAAAGGGTAAAGCGACTAGGCTATCCCTTCTATAAGCTATACTTCTTAAGTTTAACCTCTATAACTACTACTATACGCCGCGACCTAGAAAGCCGCGATTAGGATAGAATAGGCTAATAATTTATAGTCTTATATAATAGCTTTTATAGTAGGATCCTACGTACTATATAATATATATATTCTTACGCCCTGATTATACGTAGTACCTTATCTCGTTTCTGTACTATACGAAGAGTGTATATCCTAGGGAAAATACTTAGTTCCGATATATTAATATTAATTTATTAGATTATATTACTACTAGAAGGGGAGGTAATATTATTCAAGGATCTATTTCTCTAACCGATAAGAACGTAGAGAACTATACTAAGATTCTGCTAAGGATTTATAATTATATTAAGGATTAGTAGGCGCGTATTTAAGATAATCCTACTACTCCTATCTCTAGATATATTTATAGGATTAAAGACTAGATATAGATAGATTAGGATACTAAAAGATACGGAATAGGTTAGGAGAAGGTAATATATCGTAGTAGAGATATATATATCTCTAGCCCTCTATTACCTTATAGATCGACTAGACTAACTACGATTTAACGCTGAACGATACTACTATAGTATATCTCGGTTAATAGAGACTATAGAGGATTAGATACTACTAAATCTAGTATATAGGGAGAGCTTTTAAACGGATACCGAGACCTAATACTTGTACCTAAGATACCTTCTAGTTTTATAAGTAGAAAATATTATACTATTATTTATCCCTTCCCTATAGCCTTACCGCTTACCGGGTTAGGAAGCTTATTAGATATCTTAGTAGGCCGAACACGCTATAAAAACTTCGTTATAAAGTAGGACCTTAATATCCTATTTAGGGATAATAATACTATCGCGAAGTATTTTATAATTAAATAGAGAAGGCGGGCTGCTACCCGGTTCTTCGATACCTTTAAATAAGTTATATAGGCGGAGAAGGCTACTTTTAGAGAGCGATCTTTCTTCCTTTTAAAGGAGTATAGATTTTAACTACCGATACCTATACTAAATACTAGAGACTAAAAATCTTCCTCGGAAGTAGCTCTATCTATCTATCTATAGTTTAGGTATTCCTTCTCTTCGAAAGGAATCTCCGATATAATCCCTATCACGGACTAATAATTATAGCGGCCGTAATAGTAGTAGGAGATTATAGTTCGTAGCGTTATTAGTAGCAAGATATAATAGTAGTAGAGGCCGCGCTAAGGCGAGATAGGATCGAAAGATACTTACTAGAAAGAGGCTATTAGAGTAGGATATAAAGATATAGGTACCCTACTTACTATTCTTATAGACTAGCTTATATAGCGCTCTACTTCCTTAATAAACCGGTAATAGAGAGAGCGTATAATATTTAAGAAAAGCTCTCTAGTATATAGTATATCGGGAATAGTATCTAGGCTAGGCGAAGCTATCGATACGCACTAGACTCGCTATCCCTATTCGATAAGTACTTTTAGCTTAGAGAAGTCGTCTTCGAGACCCTATACGGACTACTAAAAACCTTAGATATTAGTATATATTATAGCACTCTCTACTAACCGATCTCTTACTTACCTAAACGTAACTTAGGTTAGAATTAGGGTAAGAGCCCTTAAATAAAGCTATCGTAGAGGTCTTAAGGACCTCTACTAAGTAGAAGGAATAATAAGGTATAAGGGGGAGGTAAAAGATAAAGTATTAGGGGTAGAAGAGGAAGAGGGGAAGGAGATAAAAGAAGGAGAGAGGGGGATAGCTAAGAAATAGTAATATATACTTTATCTAGAGAAGTATCAGATATTCTACCTTAGAAATCAGGCTTCTTGCTATCTATAACTATAGAGTAGGCTAATAGTGAGAGATCCACGATAACTACTACTACTAGTTAAATAAGGTCTTCTTCTTAGATAAGATTGTATATTAATTAATATTGAATAGCTTTATTCGACTAAGGGGCGGTCGAATTATAGGGGAGGGAGGTATATAGTAGGGAAATAGCCTACAAAGGGGGATCTCTAATTAGAGGATATCTTTCTAGTACATAGTCCTTACAGGATATAGCTTCAGATCTCTAATAGGGAGAAATATCAACTCTTACACTCTCCTTGCTCTATCTGCTTCTGCTTTCTATAGGGGAGGCTTCCTCCATTGTGGTGTGTGGTGGTTTGTATGCTGGTTTGTTGAGGCTATATCATCCTGCCTGCATTCCCAGGCTTGCCGCTGAGCGCCCTGGTTCACCGGTTAGCTGTTTGGTAAGTGGAATGTGGGGATAACGAATCGCCGATAGAATCTACAAGCGGCCGAGATAAATCAATTGTGGCCTGTACATAAGATATAGTAGTATGTAGGGCTCTAGAGAAAATTCTAATATGTCCAATTCATATATGAAAAGCCACGGAAGTGAGGTTTCCCGATAAGTCGGCTTTTTCCTTGCGTAAAAATACAAAATTTATCATCATAAAAGACAAGAAATTTTCAGTACCTCCTTAAGGCCTAAAGAAATCCGATTAGTGAGCCCTAGACAAAAACAGTTTACGAAGCTCCTTGTTCAAGGAAATCAATTACTAATGATCAATCTATCGTGGGTGTTACTCGCCCTGGCTGACCTAACTCCGAGGGGAGATTGGTATTATCGACGTATTCTCGCGAAGCTGATTAGGGGCGTTCTAGAACTTCCCGCTTTTGAATAGATGGATTTTATCAATATTATCTTCCTATCCCTGTTTTAGATCGTTCGAAGAAATTCGTCGAGCGCAGAGATTCACCTGTAAGCTTGGAAGGGCGGTGTTTTTCGATGCATAAATACGGGTGATTATCCTCTCTATTTTCTTTCCATTAACTTCGCTGATCATTATACACACCTCTCCGTCCCACGTATGTCAACAGTTTGTCTCTTAGAATGTCCATCACGACAAACGGCCTGAGGGTAATCTTTGGCGGAGCTGCATTCAACTCAGCTTACGGCTCCACGCCAGAAAGTGTTTCCGAGACCCTCCAGTTCTTATTGCGGGAGGGGACCAGGAATATCGACTCAGGTCAAGCATACGGATATAGTGAAAATCTCCTTGGACAAGACAAGGTGTCGTATACTGGTTTCGAAGTTGACACCAAGGTAGCTGGCGGACTGTGGCCCCATGTTCGCCATACCAAAGAGACTGTCATTCAGGCCGGAGAACCTAGCATCAAGGCTCTTGGAGCAGATCAAGTATGAGTAAACCTGAGGACACAGTCATTAATGTTCTGCCCATCTAATTATTCATTTAGCTCGATGTATACTACATTCACGCCCCTGATCAAACGGTCACATTGAAGGACTCACTCGATGGTATAAACGAATTACATAAGATGGGCAAATTCAAAAGATTTGGCCTTTCCAACTTTCGCTTGGATGAAGTTTTAGAGGTTATTCGTATCGCGAAGAGAATGCCCTTATCTTGCCTAGTGTATACCAGGGCAATTACAATGCTATCGGGCGTGTAGCCGAGAAAGAGCTTTTTCCTGTTCTAAGAGAGCATAATATCTCTTTCTACGCATATTCACCCATTGCAGGCGGATTTCTCACCAAAACAAAAAAGGACATTACCGACGGCAAAGGACGCTTCAATAAGGACCTGCCTTTCTTTGGGGAGATGTACAATACTCTTTACAATACGCCTGCGAAGCTCGAATTCCTCATGGAATTCGGAAACATTGCAATCAGCGAGGGTATTTCGCAGGCAGAACTTGCATATAGATGGGTAACGTATCATTCATGCTTGAAGGCACAAAATGGTGATGGAATTATCATTGGCTCACGTTACGGGACTCAGTTGACCAATACTTTGGCTTGGTTGAAAAAAGGACCACTCAGCGTGGAAACTGCCCTGAAGGTCAATGATTTGTCGAAGATCATAGAACGAGAAGGTATACTGGATAACTGGAATGATTTCATTTCCAAGCAGCTGTGAAGAAATACGTGATGACGCGTAAAATTATTTTCATGAGCATGGACATTTTAAGGAAATTGAGATTAGTGTATCCTTTTTTAGCCCCCCTAGATCAAGTCAATTGAGATTGATTTAAATTTTGGAAAGGTGTCTACCCTGAGGTATTCAGGCGAGACTGTAACCTGGCCAACAGTATTGTTTAAGGCGCTTGTTTGCTGAACAGCTGATGGCAGATAACTTTAACAACTAATCCTTTAGTGGAACCTTTGGATGACAACTGTGAGCCTTCTATAGAGCAAGACACAATTTATCAGAGAAGATGATATGTTTTAGTTTATTTGGGCCTTTTCTCTAATCAATAAGTAATCAATTCAACAATTCAACCAGTCTCATGGCCCACGCAGCGGGCCTTCCGATCGCAGAGCAGGGAATCATAATGAGTATTCCGTAAAATATGATAGACAGGGATGATGTGATCATCGCGATGGCAACTCAAGCTCAAGGTCGTGGCTTAGAGGCGTGACAGCTGGCCATCTTGTTTAGTAACTGATCTCCGCCCTAAGATCGAAACTCCCCAAGTATTCATAAAAAAGACGCATACTAGCGTGATGGAATCGATAATTGGATGCAGGGGGTGTTCATCAGGGACCGCCAGGTGCTGATGTTAATAAAAGAGAGAAATCAGGGGGGAGGGGGGGCATGCAGGTGAAATACTGTTGGCTGACTGCTTACCGAGACATCTTACTGAGATCTGCTGAGACTTGGCGAATCAGCATAACCCGAGCCATGGGTTAACTCGAAACTTTGAAAGCCCCAAAAAACAAGGAAAACTACCTCCGATGATCTCCAGAGATAAAAAGCCCATTTTTCCACCTATGCCTAGCTTCAAAATTTACCTTTGTATATCCTCAAACAAAAACTTATATTACTGCATTGTTTATACTTATTTACGTCAATTTCTACCAATCATGAAGTCTATAATCTCGTTTGCTATGTTTGCTGGGGTCGCTTTCGCTCAAAGGGCTCAAATAGGACTGCCCACTGCAGGTCAACAACTCACCAAAGGGAATGATGTTATCGTCCAGGTCCAGCGTCCGGTATGCTATCCTTATAATTTATCACCGTACTGATCCAGTGACTTATTATACTAATTAAAATGGCAGAATTCCCTGACTGGTTCTACTGAATTGGTGGTTGCGATCGGCATTTCTTCTTGTGGATCCGAGCCATGCAAACCAGCTGATGAAGTCATGGGCACCATCCTCTACAATGGCGACTTCAAGCCCGAATACCACGAGTCTAGCCAGCCTCCCTACCAGAACGTCACTGTAAACATTCCCTCGTCATTTACCGAGGGTAATGCGCAGGTCAATGTTGCCCATGCTACCCTTATGGGAGTGAGTTAAGTCTAAGTTGGCCGTTTTGTTTCAAAGCTAATATTTTCAACCATAGGCTGGGCCTTACCCATACTTGGAAATACTCAACCAAACTGTGGTTGTTGTTTGAATGGGGTGTCTATCCTTTGAGTATACATTCTCATTCTGGAGGCACGATTGATGTTTTTCATTCTTCTATGGCCCTTTTGTGACGTTTATTCAGAATCTTATGTCATATGTATATAAAGACTACTACTTTTTTCACCCAATTATCACCTTTCAAAGCCGCTCCGCCAAGGCAGGCGCTGTCTGCCAATATATACCCGCGTAGTATGGCAACTTTCGAGGGCTGCACTCCGCCACAGCCGGCAACTACCGGGCGCGACGAAGTTTCATTTGTCAACGACATGCGGCCAGTGGTGTGATTGGCGGAGAAAGAAAAGTTGTCCAGGCGGAGTTCACCACTGGTGAAGAAGACATCAAACACCCAGTCCCATTGTTGTAGAGACGCTATTCGCCATAAGACGCATAGCCTTGCGCTCCGAGGTTGGAGTACAAAGTATCAACCCGACATATTCGACCGAGTTCCAAGCACTCGAGACGATAATAACTGTTTTATAACAAGAGTCGGAACTTGACATTGAGGATACGGCCGATTGACTCACAGCCCCCATAGCCGGGATACCGAATAAGAAGGCACTGCCACTGACGGCCAAGTTACTGTTAGTATGCCGTTTCCACGCGAGCCTCGGTCAAGTGGGGGTCTTGTCGATCTGTGGCGGCTCTTGGGAAAGAGCCTTAGAGACAAATGACAGCACAGCAAGAAACTAAAGCAATCCCACTTTAAGGGATAGATCTATGCGTCAAATATTAGCGAGAGTCACAAGTTGTTGACATTTATAGAAGCGGACCTTGACAAGTAGTGAACGTTGAAGTGACTGTTACAGTCCTGGAATAGAAAAGACGAAAACCTAATACCTCGATGGGTGGCAGCAGGCATTTATTTCCGAAAGGCTCGAAGCCTAGAGACTTATATTTTTCGGCTGTTGGCATGGCAGGTCTTCTATTGTTGTACCGGAATCAGCCAACAAAGTGTGTTCTCTGACTCTGAACGCCGCCACCAACAAGCATTGGACTACGCAGCCGATGAAGCTAGTCTAGCTAAAAGGTGCCACAGAATGGCACTAAACTTGTTGAGTGCAATGAGGTGGTATGATGATTACCAACGTAGGGGTATCTACCCATTCAACCAGGTCGGTCGATAAAGAGCGCGCTACGTGAAGGTATAGTTGGGAAATGGGAGTCGATGGCAGCAGGACGAATAAATGTCTTGACGGGTGAATTGAATGAACTTGATATATTGAATTGAAAGAATTGATACTTATATCAAGGTGGTAAGGTCAAGGTATTGCGCCTTCTTTCTATGCGTAGATGAATTGCAATCTTAGTACAGAATCATTCCTTGAATAACTAGTGGTGTTTAATTCTTGTTCTTGCCCCACGTGAATTCTGCTGCGTAAACTCGCCCACGCAAGTGTCTGGAAAGAAAGCCTACTACCATCAGATATTGTCGATCGATAGTTCATATATGTACCTTATAAAATCGTTATAGGTAATTATGTTACACAGAAGTAGAACCTGAAATTCAACGAATCCAGTGAACTTAGACAGAAGCAACCGAGAAGAAAGTCTAGGAGTTTTATGGCCTGCTGCCTTAGGCCTCTCCTAAGCTGATCCTATATGGAGATAGCAAGACTTCCACACAAATTATGATAAGAGGTCTTTTGCTTCCATGTCATAGTAGGAAGGAGTCTAGAAACATTCTCCTTTTCAGGGCACTGGGGACAAAATAAGCCCGACCGTCATCATGCGTTGCTGCATTCAGTTTTTTTAGGCAGGTAGCCTTGACTCCATCTCGATCTTAAAGCTTCAAGTGGGTCTTATTGTGCACCTGCAAAATCTGACACACTTTACTCGCTTGGGCAGTACGTACTGATTAGCATCCCATGTACACGCGGCCATCCACCCAAAGTATAGACCTACTGGTATTCCTATTAGCCTTAGGCCAACTCCCCATATCCGGGATATGCCGGTATCCTCTACTTATTTCGGTACTAACAAGCACTTTATGTGCACGCGGCCTCGGAATTCGGAAATTTTCACCTCTCAACGGAATAACCCGGTAATAAGTTCAAGTATGCACTAGACGAGACTATTGAAGCTACAAATTGTAGAATATTCCCAAATCTAAAATAGTAAACACACAAGGGGCCTTATATGTCTAAGTGAGTAGGTTGTGTTGAATCCTTTAAGGTCTATCGTGGGGAGAAACTGATTCCTCCAGAGAACAACTTTTGGATTTGAGAACAAAATGCACAAAATAGATCCCCTCGTCTTCATGTCTCTGCTTCTAGCCTCTTCTCTGTTTTGGCTTTCTTGGAACCTCCGGTCGGGATTCAGCATATCACAACGGATTGTCTACATGATTGGTGTTCTGATCTATTTTGTGGCTCTATCAGGCTTTTTAATAGCAATTTTTTGGGAATGTAGGTTCTCATTTGATCTCTATTGTCACTTCTACTTAATATCGGAAGCTCATCCCCTAAAAGCCCGAGTAAATTCGACACGTGTTAACATGCGCAATATATTGCTTCATTTACGAGAGTGCTATTCCGATCTTGAATCAACACCTTAGTACTATCTCTTACTCTCGATGACTTCCTATTTTGTTGCTTTTCTTCTATATACCGGCTGTGGCTTATGGAGCGTATGTCTGCGATTCTCCTTGAACCTTTCTTGGTTCCTGAATTCGTTGAATCGACAGTATCAACTTCGAACAAACAGCTACGGTATCGGTTTTGCAAAGGATTTAGCCTCTTCACACGGTGGCCATACCATAGAGCAGTGAATGTGATATAACCAAGCCAATATTCTTGATGATATGCGATTCTCTGGCATATTCGCATTTGCCAGTGTCTGGGAGTACTTGTCTCTTCTCTTTCCACTATATTGCATTGATCGAGGCGATCTGCGAAGGTATATAGTTAGACACTGATCACAGTGAGGCCATAATCTCGCTGTGGAGCCTTTTCGAATCAAAATGGTGTCTTCAAACGGGTATTTCCTTTAAGACCCCATCGAGGTCAACGCTATGCACCCCCTCGACAGAGGACAAGAGAACTAGAGAATATGGGCTTCCACTGGTCTGATTCAGATGTTAAAAGCGAGCCGGCTTATTAAAATGACAACGCTCTCAGGAATTTTATTCAGCGACTTCCCAAATTGGCAAAGGTCTCGCAATTTTTCCTTTCCGGATCGCCCTTCTGTCCAGCCACTGCTATCCCCTGAACTCGCGGAATCTTGGGAAGAACTTCTGAAATATCTTCAAGAAGGCTTGCTCAATGATGGCATGATTCAAGGCACTGTCGATAGCGACCTCGAGGTGAAAATAAGGTTTCAGACTGGTCTCGGCTCATGAAATGAAAACTCTGCATTTTATAGCTCCTATATCGACTGTCGCCGGTACGAGGATGGCTAGGATCTAATTCATAAGGAGCGGGCATGGTCAGTGGTCATTCTCACGCCGACGGTGATGATTCACTCAGCTCCACGACTATGAGCCTGGATTTTATTCTCTTGTTGAGTTTTTGAATTAGTACAGCAGCTGGTTGGTTTGATTGAATTTGAAAGAGCTCCGCCGAACGTTAATGAAATCTCCAGACATTTCTCTCGTTGCTTATTATGGTACCATGTGGACATAGAATTCAAGATCTTCATCAAAGTCCCTTTGACTCTGAATGAACAGTTCTATTTATTTACCTTTTCCTCTCTTTATCAAGGGTGTCACCTGCCTTGAAGACTACAGGATAGGCTCCGTGACTGGGGCCCCAAACATCATTTTGAATATTCGGGGGGAGGATCAGCTGTTGAACTGGACACCTTCAAGTTTGTCTTCTGTTTTGCCTGCTTCTTCGAGGCTTTGCTATCCGGATGATTACGCAGTATCATCGTCACCTCTGAATTTCGAGATCGCTCTTCTGGGGTGCAATATGAACCACACTTTGTTCGAACAGATGCTCCATACTCCAGTAGGAGTCGCGTCATTTTGATATCTCCCTCATATGCTGCGATGTGTAAAGCTCTTCGGTTATCCCAACCTTTCAAGTCCACGGGCACTCCATGGTCAAGGAATAATTGAGTCATTCCAAGATTACCATCTTTCACAGCGTCATGAAAGAGAGGCCTCTTATGTCCATTGAGGGCTTTCGGAGATACTTGACCACTTTTCAAAAAAAGTTCCACGATCTCAAAATGGCCGTTGTTCATAGCCAGACCAATCGGTAGATCGCCACGTGAATTTTTCCGACGCATTGATGGAGGGTCGCGGAGAATCCACCCTTTCGGCGGATGATGCTTTTCATGTTCGAGCACAAGCTTACACATTTCAAGATCACCACTTGATGCTGCTTTGTGGAGGGCCGTTTGATCGAGATGATCGGTACAGTTGGCCTGCGCACCGCTGTTCAACAGAAATTGAATCATTGGCAAGTCTCGACGATGAAATGCGCTCGTTATAAGCCAACCGCCACGTGAAGTCCAAGTGTGTGCTTTTCCCTGTTTGCACTCTATGAGAAGACGGGCAATTTCCAAATGCCCTCCCCTCACAGCTTCATAAATGGGAAATAGGCCGCTACCATCTTCGGTAGCACACGCGCCTTTCTCAAGCAAAAGGCGTGCAACATCCCAATGCCCGCCACGACAAGCAAAATGGAGTGGCGTACGACCTTGTGCGTCTCCATTATTTGGGTCAACTCCGTTCTCCAGATGCGTTCTCACCGTTTCGATGCGGCCGCGCGCTGCTGCCTCGAAAATTGTAGCGAAAGGGACGGTTTCATTTTTTTCCTTGTTAGGAATTCCCATTTTATGAAAAGTTGCGATGATGTCCCTTCCGGCGGATAATCTGTCAGGTTTATACGCTGCTCTAATTGCCCTGCCAAGACCGCTAGTCACCAAGCCTCGGGCAACCTATGATCCCATACTACAACGATGCTCTGATTGGACCTGCCACGTGATTTCGTTAAATTTCGCCTAAACAGGACTGCTTGACGCCGATCCAGTAAGATCTAACAAAATAGTGAGTCCTCGAGAGAGGTAATAATAGGGGGCAATCGATCTCAAATAGTATCGGAAAAGTGCGCCTCATGTTGATCTAAAGTACAAGATTTCAGCCTTTTCGAATTAACTACATTAAAGTCTGCACAACCTCATGGTCTCTTCAACCAACTCCCCTCATGGCTTCTTTCCGGTTGCCCTAACGTCTCTTCAAGGCAGTCGAGTGCATAAAAATTTTCCATAGACGATATTAAAAACACACAGATGAACTAAGAGTGAACTTTCGAGTTTCATCTCACTGGGGAATATGGGTCAATAAAAATCAGTATATGTTGAGATGAACCTTGTCGCTTGTTAGGCAAATTCAAATGCCGAGGGTGGTACTTTCGGTATGATCTCACCCGAGACAATGCTTCCGACGCGGGGCCGAACAGTACAAGTTTGCCGTTCTCCCCGCGTGAACACCAATTTGACGGCAACCTAAATGATGTCAACGTTAGCTATGGCGGCTGCGGAGGAAAAAAAGGTGATTCCGCTTAATATGTGTATACAAATGCAAGAACTGACAAGACACAAATAGATTATCGAGAATCTCCAGGCGAACTGGATCTGGATTCCCAACTGGGTTGATTCTTCGACTACAAACACAGTGGGCAGAATCGTCGACTTTGTTCGTAATGTCACTTTGCCATCCCGTCCAAGAAAATCACAGTTGCATTTTTCAGCGGATACACGATACAAACTTTTTGTTAACGGGACCCGTATTGCTGTTGGGCCAACCAGGAGCAGCCCGTTGATTTGGTATTACGATTCGCTTGATATTGCCCCTTATTTGGAAGAAGGGGAAAATGAGATACGCTTTACCGTGTTGCGATATTTTGCATCCTCTCGTGGAGCTATGGCTTTTGAGCGAACTGCTCTTCCAGGGTTGACTATTTTCGGTTGTGTTGAAACCGAGACTGAAACCATTGACCTTGGTTCTCAGCAAAATTGGAAGGCGTCTATGGATGAGTCCGTTCAATTTCCGTCGGGAATAGTCGACGACGCATTTCTTCATGTAAACACTGTTTGAAAATCCCTGAAAATGGCAAAATACTAATTGAGAACGATAGATCAGTGAACGTGTCATTCCAAGGGGCCCGGTCCCTCAAATAACGCCGATTCTGCATGGAATCAGAACATTAAATGGTGACATTGCTCCTTGGGCTCTTCGTCCACGGCCTATTCCTATGCCTGAATCAACTCCTGTTATTATCAATACGGTCAGGTCTTGTGAAAGCAGCGTCAGCTCAGATGACTGGAAATCTTTTCTCACTGGAAAGGCGCCTTTGCATCTTCCTCAGGACTCACAACATATTATTGATATACAAGCAGATTGTCATTCCACCGCGTTCATCACATTTTGCTTCAAGGGTAACCAACAGTCTTCTCGGATAAAGCTCAAAGTGACCTATTCTGAAGGATATGAACTTGAGCCTCGCTCCTATCCTTTCTTCCGATCTAAGGGTGATCGGTTAGATGCCAGAAATGGCCACATAATTGGTCCGTATGATGAAGTTATATTAGATGTTTCCGACGCCGAGATTTTTTATGAACCGTTTTGGTTTCGGACGTTTCGACTTCTCCGAATTGAAATTATTGTGGGAGGGGCGCCCATTGAATTTCAATCATTTCACGCAACCCAGGTCAACTACCCGATGGCGGTCAAAGCTAATTGGAAAGAGCGAGAAAATGCGCAAAGCGAACAGATTTGGGACGTCTCAATTCGGACAATGAGGAACTGTATGTTTGATGGTTATTCTGACTGTCCCTTTTATGAGCAACTCCAGTAAGTCCACCAAATAGCCCTCAGGTATGACTATGTTGACAATATCTTGATCCAGATATTCCGGGGACAGTCGATCCGTTGGCCTCTTTCATTACCTTTTATCTGGGGATGACAGATTGATGCGACAAGCTATAACAAATTTTGCTGCTTCAGTAACTCCTAATGGCCTCACCCAATCTCGCTTTCCTTCTCATTCACCACAAGTTGTTGCAGGGTTTTCTCTATACTGGATTTTGCAGGTGTGCGACCATTTCCGATTTTTTGGAGACGCACCTTTCACCCGCAACTTTGTTCCAAGAATAGACGGAGTCCTCGATTTCTTTGAATCGAACATTGATGATATGGGCCTTGTCAGTGGGCTTCCCGCGGAAATTTGGCAATATGTCGACTGGGTGACAACGTGGGGTGCAACTGTCGATCATCCGGATAAAGGTGTACCGACGTCTGGCCGAAAGTCAAACCGGCACACCTACTTCAGTATGCTATATGCTTATGTGTTAAAGCAAGCCGCTAAACTGATTCGTGATGTTGGGAGACCTGGGAATGCAGATGAGTATGAAAGCCGTGCTGCGGCACTTGTTGAAGCTATCCGTAAACACTGCTACGATGGTCGATTTTTCACAGATTCTACATCGGAAATAGCAGACAAGCTTTCTTATTCGCAACACTGCCAGGTCTTTGCTGTTCTTTGCGGAGCAGCAATACCCGATCAACAAGAGCGTATTTTGGCGGAAAGCTTCACCAACCCGCGGTTTTCCAAGTGCTCATATATGATGCAGTTTTACGCATTTCGGGCACTTGCGCTAGCAGGAGGTCAAATATACAACAATTTCTGGAATTCAATGTGGGAGCCGTGGCGCCAGATGCTGGCGAACAATCTGTCCACGTGGGAAGAGGACGACGTCCGTCAACGCTCGGACTGTCATGCATGGGGGAGTGTCCCGATTTTCGAATACTGTACCGAGCTGGCAGGTATCTTTCCGGTGGCACCAGGATCATCGAAAATAACTTTCAAGCCTCGTTTGAGTTTGAGTCCATCAATTGAAGCGAAAGTTGCTTTGGGGTTAGAAAATCTTGCTCACGTCTCTTGGAGACTGGGGGACGGCAACCAAAAATATGTCGAGTTGCGACTTGATAGACCAGTCGAAGTGATAAGTCAACTTCCTGGCCAACAGGCAATAGATCATGGAACTTTAGATCATCTAAGCTTGGTTTACAACCCATCTTAAAATATTCTGCGTATCGAATAATGTGATATATCTTCAGGCTCACAATGGACAAAAAAAGGCTTCATTTCTTCCATCCTGCATAGACGCACGTAAAAGACCTTGAGCTCGGATATTCACGAAATCTGGAGACCAAGAGTAAGCGAAAAGACCAAAAAGCACCCCATATCCCATTGACCCGAAAATAGATTAGTTTTCAGGACTCGCTCAATAGATTACGTCCAGGTCATCCTTATCAGCAATTGAACATATCATTGCAATCCAATTTGTACGACTGTCAAGCCAAATACATTGTGAAAAGCCAATGGACTTTAAATCTCCAAGGGCGGTACACGCCCTCTATCAAAGTGTTGCGCAGTACCTAAGTAAGCTCCTCTGTCCGGTGCCGCTCGTTGGCCTGCATTTGTACCTCAGTGACATATCCTTTGAATTTGCGAAGATTAACCTTTTTCTCGAACCTATATTGTATCATTAGCGGATATAGATTTCAATAGATAGAAGAACCAGGAAGCTCACATCTCATCGATCTCAGCAGGCGTTCGGAGTGTCAATTCTGGAAGTATAAACCAGGCAATCACCGTAGAAATTGTACCTGTCCCGGCAAAGCTGTCAAAATAATAAGCGTTAGCTGCGATAATGGTTAAAGTACGTGGAGGGTCGATATACAAGAATCCGGTTTTCACACCCCATTGGGCACTGCCATTGATCATCAATGGTGTACAGAAGCTAAACATAATCGCAATCATATTTGAAAACGCAAGTGCCCAGCCCGCAGTCTTTGCACGCAAGCGCTGCTGAGGAACCTCTGCAGCATAGGCATATCCAATAGCTGAAGCTCCTGTGGTAGATAAAGTGGCCAGGCACGCGAAAAATACCTGCATGTCATCTTTAGAAAAGTTCCTTGGTGACCTCGAGGATATTGGAGTTTATTACCAAAAGTGAACTAGTAGCTGTTTTGGTGTAATCGAAACATCCAATGATGCCTAGACAAAAGACCGAGATGCTGGTCACGGCGTAGGGATAGACTGTTAAAGGCCGACGGCCAAATCGATCGGTAGTAGTAGCGGTGAGAAGAACCGAAATCAGCTGAACACATGACAGAATGACGGTCACCGTAAACGGATTTTTATTTCCGGCGTATTGGACTGGAAGGGGCTCTTTGTATCAGGGAAGGACTTCAATTAGATCAACGGACAGGGGACCCACAGAAGTAAGTCGCATAAGTATTGAATACAGACAAGCCAACGAATTGCTGAACAATCTTTGGCCAACTCGCGATAATGAATCGAATGAAATTTCGGCCTTTAAAAACTTCCCATATCCCTACCTTTGAATTTTGCTCCGCAAGAATGCGTTCCTGTGCGACAGTAGTGGTCATGACTTCCTGCAAGGTGTTAGACCGTATAATGGAAATGAGTGAACATGAATATACAAGTTGCTCCTGAACATCATATCCATCAACTTTCCCATTGTAACTTTGCAAGACCTTGGCGGCTTTGTCGAGCTTGCCTTTGCTTACAAGCCACCATGGTGACTCTGGAAGAGGTACAAAGATCAAAGCAATGACACCAATCATAGCCCACTGATAGATAAATACTCTAGATTTAGCGATTGAATGATACAAAGATTTAGATCCGGAACTTACTTGTGTATAAATCGGAACTCGAAATTCAAGGGGATCATTCGCTTTGAGTCGCTGTAAGGCTACCGAAGCAAAAATTTGACCAACCACAAACCAGCTGCAATCATAATTAGCCTCAAACGCCACATAAAAAGCTTCATAATATACCTACAAGCTGTATGCGTTGATGTAAAATCCTCGGAGCTGTGTTGGAGCGATCTCAGATAAGTATAGAGGCATTGTAGATTGTAACATGCCTACACCGAGACCCGAAAATAGCTTGGCTACAAGCCAGTGATCCCAGTGTGTGGCAAAAGATTCAATAAAAATGCTCTATAAAGGAATATATTAGCATTCCTTTTCATCCTTAAATTCCTTGCTGTCGCTTACAATGACAAGACAGCCCCAAATAATATAAAGTGCAATTTTGCGACCAAATTTCTCCGCGGCAAATTGAAGAAGCTGAGAACATGTCAGCAGATCTGGATTCGTCCATGATGCACCATATAAGGTGATATAGGAAGAGTGGGAAAAGTTACAATCTGTCCAACTGTTTGACCTGTGGATTGGATGCCACCCCATGCAGAGGTATATTTAGCCGGGATTATCGTTGTGCCTGGAGAGGTCATCTGTTGAATAAAACCTTCATTCGAAACAATACCGCCATTGAGGTTGATTTCTAAATTCTTCCTGTCAGTTATTTATTTTGATTCAAAAAAAATAAACTTCATTATTCTCACGATAACCGTCGAGCGAGGCGCTAAAAGCAGCAATCATGGCAATCAATGACAGTTTTTTGAATCTGAGTGCACATCGCCATACACTGAGATCATCTTCACGCGAGCGCATAACAGGATCCCCAAGTTTGACCGGTGTGCTGGGTCTTTGCTCCGCAGAAACATCTTCAATGGCCTCCTTGTTCTCTATGCCGTCGTCCATTGGAAAATATTGGCACCAAATACGCTTTTTGACCCGGCGCGAAATCGCTTGGTTGAAGGCAACCGAATAAGTCTTTAGCGATAGGCTTTATAGTTGCTGAAAGAAAGCTTGAAAGACAGGCTTTGATATTAATCAAATAGACTGCTGCTGGCGAAGCTCGCGACTTATCTCGCTTCTTTTTTCCCAAAAATGCCAAGGAAGAAAATGCGGGGGCGAGAGCCCTGTGGGAAAGAGCTTAACCTTTCCCGAGCTAGACACCAAACATCCGAATACCCAAGAGCAAATCAAGTAAGTTTCTTCTATCCCTTCAACTTGGTTCATTAGCCGATGACAAGCCACGCTCCTCACAACCGAGTACGTGTAACCCAGAGGGCGGACAGCGAATGGTTGTGAGTGGGCAACTCATCAGCGCGGCAATTGTTTCGCACTGATTTACCCCGAACTCCTTGACAATCAAAATTTCCCAAAAGAGAACGCTACTCCTAGAGCGGCCTGTCATCCTATGCCAGCTTGCCCTAGCTTGGTTCAACTGAACTACGGTCCACATGCTCAATACACAGAGTGGTCCGACGGGTCAAGCCTACTTCTCAAGGGCTTTGAAACTTTCTCGAGCTCAGCAATGATTATATTTGTTTATTACTCTATAATTGTCAAAAATAATGATGATGAGCATTCTTACCTCTCAAAACATGACTATGAAGGAGGAATCATTACTCCTCAGGGTGTTGGACGTGTGTGTTCTCCACTTTGCTTGGCCCCATTTGGATAAACTCCTGCGGCACCTCCGAGATACTCCTTTCACAAGTCCAGCTTAGGATTTAGTAGATAAAATTATGCTGAGACATAATCAAGTTCTGTCGTGCACATGAACCTGAGCTTCTATGTGTATATTACCCGCCAAATTTAGTCTTTTCATCATTGATGTCAGAACACTTCTACGACTAGGAAAAAAACTCACCAGGGAATATTTGTTGATGTTTCGCCCTGTACAGAATTGTTGATTACCATGAACATTTGTAAACCCATGGCAACATGTTCACTTATGTACCCAGCATCGGGTTGCTCTGATCTGATAGGTCGATTCACGACTTAGGATGAAAGAATTTTAGATTTTCACACGCCCTTCAGCGAACACGTCCTAGATGAATCTATGGAAAGCAATCCAAAAGCATCTCCAGAAGATTTTCACTCATTCTTCAATAACTCTCAGTATACTGAATGGAAATACGAAGAGCTTGAATCTTGGCTAAATCAAGGGCGAGGTGATTCAAATGAGTTTGGAGCATATCTATTCATCGGAATTTCAATGCTCCTGTAGCGCTACACATCCCTGTTCAAAGAATTCAGTGCTGAGCTATTTTGGGCAAAAGTCTCGGGAAAATTCAAGCCGACAATAGCCGATTCAATCGCCGGTAATGATCTCTTCCAATACTAACCTATCACCATGTGATTTATTCCGAAACATACCTAAGGTCGCGAGGATCAATTACAGGGAATAAGCCCCATGGCATCAAGGAACATAGCCATAGTGTGGGGAAAGTAGATGTGGGGTTTGACAGACTGATTCTTGCAGAATGAGATCGCTGGATTCGCTTAAATTGACTCAAATGCCCATCAATATCTCTTGGCTCGCTTTATTCAGCATAATTATCCTATAGATTGTGTTTAACTGGCCTACAAAGGAATTCAGGATGGCTCGCTTTGTTCTACCCGTCTCTTTTCTGTTGCGAATTGCTATAGCGGCAGATTTGACCTTTACTGTTCCATCATCGCCGCCATCTAATTCCAGCACACAATTATCTGCCGCCCCCGTAGGTGTTTCGTAAGTGTCTTTGACTCATCTGGGTGAAATTTTATCGCTGATGACCTAGTCTTGAATTCTTTACATTCCCAGCCTACATGAATGACGTTGAAGCTACAACAACTTGTCTTCAAAATTTCAAAGATTTGACTGGAACATGGCCTCCCCTTAGGATTGGAGGCACAACCCAGTTAGTACAATCAATAAGTTTTTTATCGTGTTAGATTTGTGCTGACAGCTGTTAGGGACCGTGCCACATACGACGCTTCATTGAGTGAGGCGGTCGATTATACCGTTGCTAGCTCAGGAGATGCGCCGGATTCTCTCACCTATGGTCCTTCATTCATTTCGCTAGCTGCGGGCTACGGTGGAGAGGTCATTCTCGGTTTGAATCGCCGCCTGGACAACATCGCCAACACTATCTCTGCAGCCGAGCTTGTTCAAAGTGAAGCAGACAATCTCTATGCTATCGAGCTAGGCAACGAACCTAACTGTCAGTATTCAACTCAAACTTTCCGAAGTTCATCTCTGGGTCAGAAATGCTAAATCAATAATTTTTTCAGTTTACTCAAGCAGCGATCCTATTGCGAATAGCGAGTCATGGACTGCCGCAGCTGACTATGCCTCGCAGACCAAATGGCAGGACGAAGTCTGTGGCAATCTGTCTACGACTAATGTCATCTCAGCTGGTGTTTATTTTGGGACTTCACCGATGAGTATTGCTGGGCTTACCGCAGATGAAGGAACCTCAAATAATTATGTTAAAACATATTGCTCTCATAACTATCCCCAATCAGCCAGCACGGCTGATCTGGAAACTCTCATGGGACACAGCGATATTGCGTCACAGATCGCAGAATTTGCCTCGGAGGTGTCTGCAGCAACTGATGAGGGTAAACCCCACATCTTTGGAGAAACAAACTCTGGTAAATCTTTCCTCTTCATGATGGATAATTGATCTTACTGACAATCATTGTAGCAACTCAGGGGGAGGTGGTATTAGCCCGACATTTGGGGCCGGACTATGGATTCTTGACTACGTTATGCAAACTTTATTAATGGGCACAAAGGTATGGTTTTACAGATGCTTTGATATTGCCAACCACCATTTTCTAATCAAATGTCTGCATAGGCCCTTTACTTCCATCAAGGTACTATTGGAAACTGTGAGTTGAAGATTCTGTGAAATAAATAAAAGAGGTTTTACTGATAAATCAAAAGGTCAGTATTGTTGGTGGGGTCGATACGACATGGGCGCCCCCTACTATGGAGCCTACTTTGCGACTATGGCATTAGCGGATGCCGATCAGATTGCACCGCTGGACAGCCAGACTACAGCATACGCCGCCTACGCAATTTACAAGTCAGGAGTCCCTACCAAGGTGCTTCTATACAACTCAGATTATTATACCAGCGGAACGCGCTCCTCGCAGACTTATGTACTTTCCGGCCTATCTCCATCCAGTGTCACTGCAAAGCGTCTCACGGCTCCTTACTCTACATCCCGGGTCGATCAAGGAAGCAACCCAACGATTGCCGGCCAAACATTCGTAAATGGAACTTGCACCATTCAGGGAACAGAGAGTATTGAAACAACTACCGTCTCCAGTGGTAAGGCTAGCTTCATACTGGCTGCTTCTGAAGCCCTTTTAGTTTATCTATAAACACAGAACTAAACTAAAGCCTGGTTTACTCATGATTTATAGTTTTTTATGGTCAGTTATGTAGCCAAAATTGAGGTTGAAACAGGATTTTGATTCATAAACAGGTCACTACCTTGCTATATGCAGTAACATTAGAGAATACATCTAGCTAGAGACCGAGATATATCTTTGGCTTGGAATGCAACATAATTTGTCAGATCCTTATTCAAACGATCTTTCTTTAAATATATAGAGAGACCGAATCCGTACTCATGGGGAGTGGATTAGGTAACACAGCTTAGTTCGCCTTGAAATACGAATTCGAAGAAAATCACTCAATTTCTCGACCAAAGTTCTTGCATTGGCCCATTCTTCCCGTAAATAGGATCATAGACTGGTATTGGTAGAAGCTCACATTTGTAACGCTTTTTTCAGTTTCTACCGGCGAATCAAGTGCAAGCTCGGAATCGAAAGGCCTTTCAACAGAGTTCTGGTCACTCTATATATGGAACGCATTCTGAGTATATTTTGTTGAAATAATTTGAAAAGGAAAGACAGCATACTAACCAATGAATAAAATCCAACAATCTCATACCCTTCTTCCACTTCTGTTACAAAATGGGTCACTCCAGCCTAGGTTGTATTAGTAAAATAATAGCGAACACAAAGTCTAGGCACATTCTGACCGGAAATATAAAGACATCTCCAGCTCGAGAAACGAATTCAACGCCGACAGGATTTCCATCGCCATCTGTTTCTGGATCGAGAGGCGACTTCCCTAGAAGGTACGTAGCACTACCGTGTAAGACCGTGTACGCCTCGTGGGCAATTGAATGATAGTGTGGAGTGGCTGCCAGTGTTTCTTTCGAGATCTTCCATTGGCCACCTTTCACCCACTGACTCGTTTCGATAGCGGCAAGGGCACCCTCTAGTGTTTTATCAATCAGTGCATTCCGATACACAATAACTGGGATTGTCGAATTCGGTGAATGAGCTGTTGGTGGCACAAGGAACGTTTCGGGTGCGACTCGATTTACCGCCATTATAGTGAACGAGGGCTTGTGGTTTTTTCTCTTTCACGGCGACAACTGACTCACCAATTGGGCTGTTATTTTTCCAGAGATCGTGCAATTCCTATGCCCAGGTGAGTAAGTGTTACTATCTGAAAATTCTGGGCTAGAAATCAAGCGTGGGAACATCAAGTAAGTCAAAGTTGTTTGTCGGTCTTCATTGCATTTATTAGGTTTCTCATCCGATGCTGCCCGGGTTCAAATGCCAAATGCGGGCATCCGAGGCAGCCCGGGGGCTGTTCCCGAGAGACAAGCGGCAACCCAACCGACTGGTGCGGAATGCAGATATTGCCATACGCGAAGTCAAATGAGTCTGAGTATCAATACCCCCGATAACTTCCAATCCATGAGCCCTGCTGCAAGTGAAGCTATAGTGAAAGAGATCAGACGCACAACTTTGTTGGTTTTAAAATGAGGTTGTTGTTTTCTCTGCTAGTCTTGTCTGGACTTTGTCGGATATTCTCCATCTGTATTTTGTACTATGCATGGTTGATTATCTGAACAGTTGTTCATATGATAGTCAATTCATTACTACTCATCTTTTTCATGGATCAAAATAAACAACTTTGAAGAGCATATGTACAAGGAGGTACGTAAAAGATCAGAAGCCTTTGTCATGATTCTCAACAGAATCAAGATCAAGTTCATGAAATTATAGATACATCTAGTACGACAATAATGTGGCCTATCATTCAAAGGAAAAGAATTGCCAAATCAGAATTTACATCACCAAACAGTCCAATCGCTTTCAAGCTGCATCTGCAGAAACAAATGAAAAAGGATATCAGGAATAGGAGCACCGTGTAACTATCGAACAAGATCTTCTTTCCTGGTTGACTCTATTATGATCTCATGGTGAACCTGCACCGCCCCATTTGCTGACTCGGTCAATCGCGAATTGCTGCCAGATGGACTGACCCGCACGCCGTAAACAATATCTTCGTTGAGCTCATAATACGACAGGTCGCCGCCATAATTGACCACCTTGCGTGATTGAGAGCGTGAGGTACCGACTTCTTTCGATCCTTCGAGGTAACTGTTGGCTGGGCGGCGTGGATAGCTGCGCTTGCGAGACTTGCTGTTGAGTAGAAATGACATTTCAGGAAAGCATACTACTAGAAAACCCGACACTAACTCGGCACATCTTTTATTTTGTTATCATTATGAGCGATATAGAGCAGAGACAGTAAGAGCTCACCCCCAGAGAAGAATGTCCGGTTGAGTCCATGTGGTATCTACACTGTTGCTGTATTGGATACGGACGACGAAACCAACAGTGCTGAACACGGGGGCACTGCTCAAGTCAGTATCATGATTTACATTGGTCTGAGCCTTTTCAGTGTACAAATTGCCATACCATAAACCAAATGTGAACACAGCAATAACGAGAATCTTCTTGGTTCGGTTCATTTGCAGTTTCCAAGCAGCGTGCATAGGCAAAAGAAGAATGATATAGTCTGTAATCGTATTGAACAGGCCACTGGCGTTAAGAAGAGCCGAGACACTGGGAATCATTAGCCATTTACCAGAAATTTACGGACAGACACGTTGAGACGAACTTAACGCAATGCCCGGGAATTGACTTGTCGAAAATTCTAGCTCTCGGTATACACTCCAAGATCTTGACGAGAGTTGTACTAATGTAGAAGCCTAACATGATCGCGACGAGAGATAATATGATCATATCCAAGGGACTCCACCTAATGGGCGAGAAAACTCGTCGGTAAAGCCATAGCACGGATAGCTTGGTAAACATGATAAAAACACCGTATAACACCGAGGCGATATTAAACCACTGTGGAGAACAACAAAATATTAGCCAAGCTAGCAGTGTAATGAGAGCGATAGTTACCTACATATCCTGCATCTTCGGCCTGTGCTGTTGTGATGTCCCACGCGTGTCGCCCGCCATAGTGGGCCATGACGGTCCTCATGACTGCACAGTATGATACGATCCCGGCCTGAAAATATAAGTTATTAACAACTTCCCTTTTCTTCCTCTCTTTCTTCGTACCCATGATATTGTCACCAGCCCTATTTAAGCAAAATCAGTAAGTGGCTCAATATTAGGAAACAGCAAGAGTCCTTACAGTCTTCTACAATCCATGTCCTCTTTATAATTGCGCGGGCCCACACCCGACAAGCGAAGAAGATGGTGACAGCAGGCAAAGCTATACCAATCGTGATATTCGTCTTGTAAGTTAATGTTTCTGGGTGCTCGAAATTTGACTTCACGCCCGCCGGGGGATCTATCCACGGAGTGAAGGTCGACTGTGCGGCCGAAGCCGTCGTTGTAGTCATACTCAATGGCAGCCAGCAGATTCCTCTTGAAAACAAGTAGACTGTTGTGAGGAAGGTAAATGGCTGGTACAAAGACCACCTAAGGTAGAATTACTCAAATGATGGTGGAGCAAATAGATAGTAATTCAATTAATACCAAGCAAGTAGCCATTGCCCCAGAAGCTTAGTAACTCAAATAATAACCACTCAAGGCACGGAGAGCTGACATTAGTCTGAACAATAGGAACAAACCAAAGTTCACCCCCGGCCCCTCGGGCCATAGTTACATTTTTAGCAAAGTTTGTGTTGGGTGAGCGACCGGGGATAGTTACGGAAGAGAGATTGGTGGCAGCAGAACACGCACCAGTCACGAATCACCTGCAGATAATCAATATCATTCTCGGTACGTATTCGCGTCTTCTGAAAATTCATGCAGTGGGCACGGTCTCCTAAACCGTCTACTGTAGGTCTATGCTGGGACCATCTGTCCTCCATTCAGAAGGATACATACTACCTAGGACAAATATCAAACAGGCTGTCTCTTACACTATGGGAAGGGCTAGTGGCAAGTTCGAGTGGGCTGCTGAAAAGAAGATTGGGCGTTTGCCTCTCAACACAGGATTGCTATGCTACTGAAAGTGTATGCATGGCTTTGGGGGCTAAATCCTGTTTCGGCAGGATCTACCCGTCCCCCAGCCCGTCAGCACCAACATATGACCTGCCAGCAAATGAAATCCTCCCAGGAAGCGGGCGCCCCTTTTCTATGTAACGTGGAGGCGAGACGGGGATTGGCCTTTCTCCGCACGTGAACAGCTTTTGAGTGGTGCTTGATAGGCCATGCAGCCCGAAAGCAGACGGAAGAACGTGGTGAGCTTCTTTCTTGTATGTCGGCGGCCCCGCCCCCTAGCGGGCTCGTGTAGGTTCAATGGCGGTATATTCTAGATTTTAAAAATTGTGTTCATCAAAAATATTCTATACAGTTTTACTCTTTATACTAACTAATAATTCAACAATGCCAAGATGAATAGAATCTAGCTATAGGATCAGTTTATCTGGATGAGTATGGCTGAGTAAAATCTCAATTCTCTATAATCATTTTTTCGTATGGAACTTCTGCGAAAAGAAGATAATGCACGCCCTGGGGGATATACGGCGTGGCGGAGTGCACCCACCCTACTCCGTACTCCCCCTCGGAATGAGTGGGGACGCTGAGCGCCCCCACTTCGACCGTAATCCCATGAGAAATAGCGAAAGCTTAGAGAGGGATCATCTGGGATGGTTTACGAATCATAAGCAGCGTTACCTCTGGACGGTGTTAGTCAAATTAAATAAGGATTCATTTATCATGGGCTCTCAGAGTGGATTTCAGATCGCCTGGGAGCATGGTCTATATTCCAACCAGCCAAGGGGCTTTCGAAGGGTCGAGAAATTTTATTTCCACGCAGAACACGCATGTTTTCTTTTCATCTAGGTAGTTACCTGGCATTTGCTGTGCGGTTTCAAATTAGACGTGCAGCACAGTCATTCCTTATTGTTTGTTCCTTATTTCATTACCACTTCACGCGTATTTACATATCCTTCGATATTTTGTGATCGATGAGACCGTTGTGCGATATAATACGTAGTATTTTAGGAGGTTCTTTGAACCAGCAGTTGTATCTGTACCAACCACCGAGTATTGAGTACTTCATAAATACCATAATCTTATGGGTAGGACATGCCTTTTGCGCCACCTACAATCGATGTAACCACCACTGTTCCAATTCCCAGTGTTCTATATTGCCGCTAATAAGAGTGAGCACTCGCGGTCTCGCCCATGCCAGACACTAACAGGGGACGGCCACGACCAGTCAAATCTCACGGGCGAACCAGAAACGTACGACTAACAAGCGCCCCACTCGCACCATCAAACTAACGAGTAGTCCTGCATACTCCGTAGTCGGCCCCCCTTGTAAGTACAAAGATGCCACTCTCGGCGCACTTTCTTCCACTTTAGTTTTTGATTTTGAGACGCACAAAAAGAGGATATCTAATGGCGCTTCGCTGACTTCACTGCTATTTCCCTTCCGTCTCCTTAATTTTCCTCCTCGACCCCAGATAGCCTCCTCTGCATCCCAACCACGTTGCAAAAAATGGGGATTACTCCAGGTATTTTAGTCTTCTTCAGTTTTGAATTCTGTCCATCGATCGCTGACTCTCGGCAGAGCATAATACTATTAATCTGATGCCGGGTTCAGGCCGGCCAAGCGATGAGGATGGCCCTGCCTTTCCATCCAGCGTCGACGATGCCGCACTCGTCCGCAAAATTGACATGCATGTAATGCCAATGCTGTTTGCCATTTATTTCGTCGCATTTTTGGATCGGTACGTCAGTTGATCTGTCATTTGTTTATACCAGTGTCAAATTACCATCAATTGATGGGCGCATTTCATCCCTTGATTCGAGCTGATTCCCGCCCAGAGTGAACATTTCCAACGCGCTCACAATGAGCATGCCCGACGACCTGAATTTGTACGGCCACCGGGAAAATATTGCCCTTCTCATCTTTTATATTCCTTACATTATCTTTGAAATCCCATCCAACATTGCCATGAAGAAACTTAAGCCGCAATTCTGGCTGTCAGGCTGTATCATTGCCTTTGGTATTGTCATGCTTGGCCAGGCCTTTGTTAAGAGCTATGGTGGTCTTATTGCGACTCGTTTCTTTCTTGGCCTTGCTGAATGCGGTATCTTTCCCGGCAGTTTCTATCTGATTAGCTTTTGGTATAAGCGTGCAGAAGCGCAGAAGCGTTTCACCATGTACTGGTCCTCGGTTATCTTTGCTGGTGCCTTCGGTGGCCTACTTGCCTCTGCTATTGCCAAAATGGACGGCATGCGTGGCCTAGAAAATTGGAGATGGATTTTCTTGCTGGAAGGAGTTGCATCCATCCTGATCGGCATTATCGCATTGCTGTGCTGCCCTAATTTCCCCCAGCAGGCATCCTGGTTGACTGAAGATGAAAAGGCCGCAGTGATTGCGAAAACCCGCAACTACGAGGATGACGAGGCCCCGGTGACGAAATCTGACTTGGCTGAATTCTTCAAAGACCCCAAGTCGTACCTGGCTGCGATCATGTACTTCAGTAAGTTATCATTGTCCAGTGCTGCTTGTTCATGGTGGTAACCCGATCAAATAGCTATTGTGGTTCCTATCTACGCCTTCTCTTACTTTGCCCCGACCATTATCAAAGCCCTTGGATATGGAACTATCCAAACTCAACTGCATAGTGTGCCCCCCTTTGCCGCTGCTCTTGGACTTAGTTATCTTACGGCATATTTTTCGGACCGATGGAACATCCGTTACCCATTCATTCTCCTTGGTGATCTGCTGATCATTATTGGTCTGGCCCTCATGCTGACCATGCATGGAACTAGCCACTTTTCCGCGGAGTATCTCGGCATTTGCTTCATCACTATGGGCGCCTTCAGCTCCGGCGCTATTATCATCTGCTGGGTCTTGATGAACATGCAGGGCCATAAGCAGCGCAGTATAGGGTCCGGCTTTGTGATTGGTGTCGGTAATGCCGGTGGTATTGTCGCTGTGTTCTGTTTCACCAAAGATGATGCCCCATTGTACAAGCGCGGGTACTGGATTCTGATGGCTATGGCGCTCGTGGGCACGTTGATAACGGTGACATACGGCCTGGTGATTGCGCGTGAGCGCCGTCGTCAGATCCATGTTGACAGCAAGTCGGACAAGGAAAAGATTCTCTCCTTTTAGAGCTGTAATTTGACGTTTCCATATTTCTTGCTCTGAACATCCTTATCCTTTGTGGATGGGTGAAGTGGACAAAGGAATACATCGTCTCAGCTTCTTGAGATCAGTGATTCATATCTGGACCCAAGTCAGATCGACGACACAATATAGACTGTACTAAGAGTATAATAGCTATCTAGAATAAGTGACAGATAAAAATATCCTTGAACCCTTCGTGATCGAAAGGAAAATATCTATCAATAATGGTTGTGTTTGACTAGGCAACTGCCTAGTCGCCCTTCAAGGTTGTGTACAGCCCATTCTCACAAATTTTAACGGATTGTTGATCACCCATCGTTTGGTAAATATGATTCAACACTGTCAGACACAAAGATCCAAAGACACTCTGTGGGGCATAATCCTTTTTCGTGTTAAGTACTAGCGACGTCGCCTTGGTATTATATAGAGTATATATTTTGTCTAGAACAGATATCAAGTAATCTCACCCGGCTAATCAGTATGATGCCCTTAACATATATATATTGGATGTGGCAATGCTTTTTACATTTCTATCAAAAGTTCATATTTATGCAGAATCGTTGGTGATAGCTTTAAGAGGTAGTATTATATAAATTGGGTTGCTTGAATGGTGAACGGGAACATCGTTGATATTAATCGCTTCGAGTTGGAAGTGTTTTAAATCCGGATTACACAAGGAAAGATGAATATTTCAGTTATATACTCACCGTGACTCAGTCTACTACGTCAATTGATTAGCATATATTCAGTGATACCGACGACTGCTGGACGATCTAGATGCGTGAGCATTCATCTCGATATACTATATCTCGATTGATAGTAGGTACTGATGTGATGCACCCTTGCTAAATCTTAACCCTCAGGAAATACGGATAATCTCTTATGAAGCGACCAGTTTACGTGCTTAACATCACGCTCATAACGATATATAAGGGATTTCTACGGTCGCTCGCAGGATCCCACAAGCAATTAAATTGACATTTTTGGGTGGCTGATCGCGCACTTCAACCCCCTCAATTCAATTAGTGCGCCGTCGAAACCTTAAAAGATCTTCGCGTCAATGATACGTAATATCAGAGACGGAGATTTTTAAGATAGATGTGAAAAGTGACTGTTCAGCTTAATAAAAATCCAAGTCCATCTAGAGACTCAACAAACAGAAGTTCATTGTCTATTGTGGATCATCCGCTTGTTTTCGTGTCTATAATCGATAAAACAGGCCCAAAAAAGTCATCGATAGCGTATAATCGTACTGAAATGCGTGATAAATGTTCCAAATTTTCTGCTCTGCTAAGCATGTAACTTGTCGCATTCAGACGAGCCAAAGCAGGAGGTAAGATGGATGTGTTTCTTTTCTACGATTGACGGGAGGGGGATAGAGAATTCGGGATCTTTAGCAGAATATAGGTCCAGGAGGGTCTAGAGCCCATAGAATATCACATGCCGCTAATTTCAAGGCCTCCATGTGTTTGTTTTCGATCGAATAAAAAACAAATGCCCAGCCCATCATGGCCCCCATGATCCTTGAGCGCTTCACTGGAATCCTAGTGGGGCCACAATCGTGGAGCCTAGGCGTGCGTGATTTTGTATGAATCTGGTTCCGACAGCGAAGTGACCACTGAGATCTGCTGGAAGTGGGGGCATTTAGCTACGTCACCGTGAGCAGACAGTGGTGAAATCCTGGTGAACCTGAACCTTTTAGCACGCTAGTGCTCAAAAAAGGAGCAGCAAAACTCCGACATGGGAATGAAATACGAGGGAATCTATTTCGACACGCAGTGCCCCGATATTTGGATGTTGAGATCTAGCCCCTTGGAAATGAGGCGGGAAGGCACAGCTGTAAACTGTGGATCTTGGTGGGAATTGTGGATTCCGCCTAGATCTGCTCCAGCATTCTTTCTTGGGCGGTGACTACGGTCGATGAAATAGTCCGTATGCTCTTGTATCTTCACCGTCAAGTCAACACCTGTATCTTCAGGTATACTACATTGCGTGTCTCCATTCAACCAGTCTGTCGGGGAAGCGGCTGGGTACAGTACTGTTCGACGGTCGGCCCCAGTGGGGGAAAGCCTGTAGGCCCCAGTGGGCGCGCCCGTGGACCAAAAGCTCCGCACAGTGACAGCCTGCATGGATAGCAAGGCGAGGAGTGGATCGAGATATCAACATGTGGGCTTTATTGGCTCGTGGGCGATGCAGTCCGATCCACTGTTCGTCCGTGGCTAGCGCGATCGCCCCGTGTGTTGTCTTGTGTTTTTGTACCGATGTCACATCACAGATTTGTGTTGACGATCATCCAGTTGCCTTGGCTGCGCAAGAACTGTTCGCAATTGGGTGTGGCGACATATCTCAGCAGCGCGTTGATTGATGCTCTGTACAGGAGGTACTTCAGTATAGACCCCGAAGTTTGATACGTGGCCCGAATCCTACAGTGCCTGATGCATAATGCCGAATCCCAGCTGTTTCTTCACTGAGAGCGAGTTAAAAACAAAGGAAAGATGAACTAAGATATGCTCCCTTTGCATGGAATCAACAATGCACGATGTATCAAAATTTAACCAAAAAGAAGAGAGACGCGAGCTAAACCCCAACGCTAAAAATCCCAAATTCCAATGCGTAAGCAAGGTCTTTATACCTGCTAACCCTCCCTTTGCTCGCTTCTCATTACGACTCCGCTGTGACTCGCTTCAATCGTATCTCCAGCCCCTGCGCTCCCGGTGGAAGATCTGCCCCGTCGTCTTTGCTATCAAAGTACAACCGCCAGACCTCCCGGCCATCGACAATCCCCAGTTGTTGGTCCACTTGATCGCGATCGCCATCTTGCGGCAGTCGCACAGCCAGCCACCCTTCCCATCCATCGAGCGTCACATACTGCTCATCCTTGGTCCAGTCAAAGGGCCCGCAGATATGGCCCTCGCTGTCGGGGCGCCCGCCCCAGCGCAGCTCATGAGTCGCCTCATCACAAAAGACCCAGCGCAATGTCGGGGTTTCCTCGCCACTGACCGTGACCAGGCCGGCGGTATTGCTAGGCTTGAAGTCCGGATGTGTATAGAAGCCGCCGTTAAACGGCACCATGCTCGCACTGGGGTATTTGGTGATATAGAACTATAAGATTGAAAATTGTATACCCCTCTCCCACATGTGAGGAGGGAAAGACAGCCGGAGGGTCAGCATACCGCCAGATTACCAGGCCGGAGACAGTATTATTCTTCCGACGAGATGTCGGCTGTATGACGGAACTTACTTTCCCGTCCAGACCCACTTGGACCTGGGCATTGTGCACCTGCTGCCGCAGCTCCGGCGTGCCCTGGCTTAACGAGCACGTCGCCACTAGATGGCTGCGTTGCTTGCGTGCTGAGTTGCGCCGGTTTTCCTCCTGATCTCGGGTACTTTGCGTCGCCTCGTTCAGGCCGATCATGGTCGGCAGCATGGCCGCCATCATGGCAACTCCTAGGACCATGGTGATTGTCGTGAGGAACAAAAGGGCGAAAGAGGGGTAAACAGGGGATTCAAGGCGCAGGTACGATCTTAGAGGTTTTGGGAAAAATGAGGGGAAAGAAGCAAGCAATACGGGCGTGGGTTGGGGGATTCAAAAAAAATCGGAAATGCCCAACGGAGAGCTATGTAAAGGTAGCTCGTTCAGCGCGGCGGAGACCATGCAGACAGGTGGATCCGATTCAAGTGGAGAGTGGAGAGATTGACTCCGTCTGCTTGGAAGCTCAGGTGGACGGTTGGATATTATCCTTCCGGTCTGGGATATAGTTCAGGGTAGTTCGGTATAGTGGGATCCAGTAGATGCCATCGAAGTCCACTCCACCTCCATCCATTGCATCATCCTTTCTGCAGCTGAACCAAAGGAGCGCTCACAATCAGACCACAGACTCCGCTCGTGCTGAAAAAGATGTCAAGATGGAGACTTGATTGAGCAGATCGACGAACCACTCGATCTCGTCTAGGAGATTCGGCGCGGGACACAGATGACTGAATATTATTTGCTCTGAACTTCCTCCCCAGGGCAAATATCGTAAGCAGCATAAGCAGATAAATTGAACTAGAAATACTGGGCCAGCCCAATCGACCCTCTTGTGAGCTGATATATTTCGTCTCCTCCCTCGTCTCCCGTTCTATAAAGCTCGGTTCTCATAAACCCACCAGCCAACCACTTCCACACCCTCTCTCTCTCTCTCTTTCTCCCACAATGGCCGACAGGTATTTCAATCATCTCCTCCAATTCATACTTCCTCAAAAGGACCTCAGTTTCCTAACCTGGCTCCTTTTCCACCTCTCCGACCCTTCCTCTCCTCTCCTCCCTATCCACCCAACCCCCCAATCCCCTCCACCACCAATGTCCAAACGAAAACCCAAGCCTAAAACCAAACCACGCCCACCCCCAAATCCAAACCCCAAACGCAAGAAACCTGCTTCTCCGCCCCCCCAAATTCCCTCCTCAGCCCTCCTCCTCTCATGCCTCAGCTAACACCCACCCCTCGCAACCCCCCAGCACCACCCCAACCGAGACCCGTCCCTCCGGAGGCCGCAAGAACAAGAGCCCCGAGGAGGAAGTCGGCGATGTCGCCAACAAGGCCACCTCCGTGCTTCCTACGGGCGACATGCAGATCCCCGGCCCGTCGCAGGACGAAGACAAGAGCAGCCTCAAGATCAAGATCCACCTGAACATTCACGCCAAAGTGCGTCTGGAGCTGGACGCCCAGATCTACGGTGACGTCGTCATTGGCCTGCTGTAAGGTTGTCCAGTCCCCGTCCGCCCGTCCAGCTTTGCTGCCTCCTGCCCTGGGTGCACCATGTACCCTGGCTTCCGTGAGGTGCCCGTGTCTGGTCTGTTCGACCGTGCCCCCTTGAGTTTGTTTTCAGTTCTCTTGCATTGTGTGAGGGCATGTCCTATCTGATGCGTATGCCTAACATCTGGAGCATTTAGGTCTAAATGAGTGCATTTCTGCCATTATTTCCATAGCTAGCCTATGGCGTATAGGCTTTGTGAAGACTACGGGATTTTACGCGGGTTCTCGGCCGCGGGAAAGAAGAGACGATTTCCATGCTCCTCGGAGAGCGCGGTTGGGGCTGGGAGGGTGATATAGATGTTGGCTATTATGCTTGGATTCATTGGTGTATATATGTATATAACAGGGAATGTAAGGACGCACCGAAGTATACCGAATTCCCATGTCAGCACGGCTTTGAATTGCCGTCGTCCAATGACGAAGTTCGTTTTTCTTTTATTTCGGAAAACATGATACTTCCGCCATCAGGTTTGGGACCCACTATATTGCTGTGGGTATCAACGGCGTCTAAGCTTGAAAGCGGTTTCTATGTATGCCTGTGGGCCTTGGTACGAGGTAAGTATGCAGCTACTTCCAACGGTAGTTGCACCAGGAAAAGTAATTGTCTACAAGATCCACATTTGACAGGGCAGATTCTATGGATCCAGAAGCACGGACCGGAAATCTTCTAGAAGGAAGAAGGCATAGGTTATCAGGATGAGGAATTATATACACCAACCGCCCACTCAACACAAATGGGGTCGGGCCAGGGTTTCCTTCCAGCGTAAAAAAACACACAACAAAGCCACAGCCAAAGCGAGGCAACAAACCAGACTGCCAATCGAGCCGGGGTATCAAAGTCGATGAGACTGCACGCAGGATAGAAGGCGAGCACGAAAGGCAAACGAGGCAAAACAAGAACAACGCACACCAACGCCTTTTTCAGCCTTCGTCGGACTAATGCCAACGACAGACGGGTCATGTGAAAAAAGCAGAGAGATGAAGGACGAAAAAGGTATAAACGCTATGCGGGATGGGACGCCGAGGCCAAGACGGGAAATGGGAATGAAGAAGAGGAAATAAACCGCCCACATGTACGCATGATATACAACCAGTCCGGGACGTGGCCAAGGAGGAAATAGACTGAAAGAGGGGGGGGGGAAGAGAAAGAACGAGGAAACGATGCGGATCACGGAGTAGATCACTTCAGCTGCCCCTTCCGGATAGCGCCGAATCCCTTACTGAACAACTCGTGAATCTCAACCGAGCGACGAGGTACGCACGATTCCGCTGGCGAGGTCGGGTCCGCAGGGGATGCAGCCGCTGCGACCGAGGCGCGGTGTTGGTCGAGAGCAGAGCTCCCACTGTGGCTGGCGGTCACGCTTGCGCTCGAGTAACCCTCCATCTCGACTTCGTGGGCGACGGGCTTGGAGTCGGTCATGACGCGGGGCCGGGCGAGAAGTTCTTGAACCTGGCGCTCGCGGGCGTCCATTTCGATCTGGTCACGCGCGAGCTCGAAGCTTGACTTCTTGGTGCCGCGGTCCCAGCCCTGCTGCAGCTCGGCAGCAGCGGCTTCCTCGAAGCGCTTGCGAATATCTAGGTCCTGCTCGTATTCTTGGAAAATGTCGACGTCGGTGGGGAAGAAGAGGGCACGAAGGGTGGAGACGGTCAGCTCGAAGAGGACGACCGCCGCCACGGAGATCAGCAGCACAAGCCAGAAGAGAAGGTTGTCGCCGGCGTGGTGGAGGAAATTATCGGGGACGTCGTAGACACCTTTGCCAGAAGAAAGCTTGTAGCGCTGAGAGAGGATGATGTTCCATAGGAACCAGCCACCCACGGAAATAATGACCACAGCAAGTGAGACGTATGTCTTGTTATGAACTTCCAGGACCTGTAGCTTCAGATTGATAACTGTTACGCAGGCAGAGAAAGTGAGAAGGCCGAGTGCGAAGGTGTCGATATCGGATGGGTTGACATGGATCATGCCGAAGAGGCCATACATAGTGAAGAAGATGATCATAGCTTCGCAGGTTGCCATGAAGGTCCAACCCAGGTACAAGCGGATATTGAAGCCGCCGTTCCGCTGGCCTCGAGTGTAGAGCTCTGGCACCGCAAGGAGAGTCGATGCAGCGAGATCTTTGGTGAAGATGCCCAGGAAGATGACAGCAAGCGAGGTGAAGAGCGTATTGAACATACTCAAACTCCAAGACTCGTAGAGACTGGTGCCTGTGTAGCCATTCCAGCGCTGATACAAGGCTTGCGTCAAATAAAACAGCATTTCCTTCCAGAATGTACCGAGGGTATATTTGCATGCACGCATGTAATTCCAGCGTCCGTGGACCAGGAGGAGCTTGAGCAGAAAGCGGAATTGGCCAATCGAGTAGTCAGAGATACGAGCAGCCTGGAGGCCCTCCTTCCCTGCGATACCAATACCGACGTGGGCCTCTTGGATCATGGCAATATCATTGGCACCATCGCCGATGGCGAGAGTAATGGAATCGTTCACATGGGTACGGATGGATTTCACCAAGAAGGCCTTTTGCTTCGGGCTTGCCCGACAGCAGATGACCGAGTCCACGAGAATAGCAAGCTGGAAGAAATGTTCGCAAACGACATCATCGGCCTCAATCTCGGCCAAGGTCTGACCATCAACGACGACAACAGAGTGGGCAACACGGTTACGAGTAAGATCCGCAGTCAAACGGACGATAGTCTCGTAGACATTCCCATTCTCATGGTCCAGAATCGTGAGGGTCGAGTAATCCTTGACCAGCCGGCAGGAATGGCCAACATTGATAGCAGTCTCACGCTTATCACCAGTCAACATCCACATCTTGATGTTCGCACGACGCAGCTTATCAATTGCCTCAGGGACGCCCTTCTGCAGCTTATCCTCAATAGCAGTAGCGCCCGTCAGCTCCAGCTGCTGCTCGATTTCCTCGCCAACCTGCTCGATCTTCTCCTGGCGATCCACAATGCTAGTGCTAGCCTCATGGTAGGCCGCCTTCCACGATTTATAGGTAGTCTCGTCAATAAAGCGATGGCCGTAGAGCAAGGTACGCAGTCCATCGGTGGCAAAGTCGTTCAAATGTTGGAAACAACGTTCAAAAATCGCCGCCTCGTCCACCACAAGAGCCTCCTCGACCAGATCCTCGTCATCCTCGCCGTTTGTCGAGCTTCCAGAATCCGAGATAGCAGCCGAGTTCCGACCCATCTGAGCAGACGGTCGGGGACTGTAGTATTCGCTGTCAGCCTCACGATTGAGCATCCCGCCATCGGTTTCGCGGTCGCGCAACCAAACATCGATACTTTCACGCAAAGTCGACGCATGGTGCCCGGAAACAGACGAGCGGCGACGTGTAAAGCTGGGTCGACTGAGGCTGTTCCGAACACCGCTGTCTTTCCGGCTATGGTACTCGCTGTTGCGGCGAATGACTTGGTTCGCCTCGGCTGCCTTGCGCTTGCTGACACGACGCTCAATCTCAGCTGCCTTCTGTTGTGCCAGGTCGGCCTTCTTCAGCAGGCGCATGAGTGTGGTATCAGCGCCTTTGCAGAACAGGCAGATGCGGGAATCAGGCATGCGGACAACGACCGACATGCGCTTCCGGGCACTGGAGAATTCAATCACATCCATAATTTCGTAGGTTTCATCAGAGGGGGCTTCATCAGGGCCATTCGGGTACGAGCGAATGGTGAGTGTGTTCGGCTGGCGGTCCATTACGAGATAGCCCAACTCCTGCGCAGCCATGACCAGAGCCAGTTCGTCCGGGGAGGCGGCTTGAAGGAGACAGAGCCATTCTCGTCCTCCTCGGGAATACAGGTATGGCAGAGCGCGATGGAAAGGATGAAAAGTTTCGCTTTGCGAGCAAAAATGGTGTAAGGCTTGCGCTGGATGTACTCGAGCATCTCGGCGGTCCGGCTAGGAGCAGCACGACCAAGGCGACGCAGAGCATCAGCACCCGCAGACACGTTCGACGGGCGCGCAACGCTCATGCGTGCCTCGGAGACATTTGACTTCCGGTTCATAGCTTTCTTGCCCTTTAGGTTTCGCTTTTTGTGGATGAGCTTCTCGCCTTCGAGGGCGGCCTCTGCCTGGAGATCGAGGTCGTGCAACCAGGCGGTGCCCGCAACGCTCATTTTCCGGAAGCGCATGGAGTTGTTGGTCAGGGTGCCGGTCTTGTCGGAGAAAATGTAGCTGACTTGGCCAAGCTCCTCATTGATCGTGGAGGTGCGGGCTTCCAGGGGGGTGTCGGTTTCCGGGTCGTACATGTCAATGTCGTTCAGAAGAATCATCTGTACCACCTTGACAATCTCCATACTGACGTAGAGTGAAATGGGAATCATAGTATTGAACATAATGAGGAAGGAGGTAAAAATAGGACCATAGTTGACGCTTGCATCGGTGAGATACCATGAGCGCCGTTCCACGTCTTGCGACCAGTACTTGTAGGCGACAGTGCAGGCGACAGCCAAGATGACCACCAGAAGCACGATCAGCATGACAACGTGGTTGACCTTGGCCTGCAAGGAGGGCTTCTTGATTCGGGGGTTTTTGTTGGCGTTCATGCGGATCTTGCACTCTTCGCCCGTATAAATAACCATGCCGACAGCACGATCCGTGTTTCGGAGGATACTTCCACGGTAGACAATCTCGTTGTTGGTAAGCGGTAGCTTCTCCTGGGCATTGACGGTGACGTGGCCGTCGAATTTGTAGAGGTCCATGTTGGGATCTTCCACGACAAAATGCAACGCATTGCTGATGATGTCGTCGACGGTGGAGCACACTTTGGCCACTGGCTGGCACGGCTGTTTGTTCTTCAGATTGGTCTCTCCGTCAAGGGCCATTGTCTCGATGTAGGCGACCCCATTGGGACCATTGGCGTGGAGCAGAGCAAAATCCGCCGGCACTGGCTGGTCTCGTTCGAGTTTGATGACATCGCCGACGCGGATATCCTGCCACTTGATCTCCACCCAGTCATGGGCGCCACTTGCCATGGACGCACCGTCGGTGACTGGAGCTTGACCGGGTCGCAGCACCCAGGCGTACCGGTTATTTTCTTCTTTGTCCAATCGATACCGGCGCCAATCATCGAACCCTTCTTTACCCATCGAGATACCCACGAAAATCAAGAGCGGAATGAGGGTGGTGAAGGTACCCGTGGTGCTTAGACCGGGAATCATCTGAAGAATGGCGACCACCAAGAAGTAAAAATTGGCCAGTTTGGTGAATTGCGCAAACAGTTGGCGCGGGAAGAAACTCCAGAAGCTATAGCGGCTCGAGCGAATCCAATTTTCACAGTAGGGTTTGCCGGTGCGCTCATCGACCAACGTCTCCACCCGCGACGGATTCAAATCGATGTGGCGGCCGTCCTTGGTCGGGGGAATGTCTTTGATGCGCAGAATGAACTTCTGCAGGGTGGTCAGAAGAGCATCGACGCGGGCTGTCAGCACCGCGGTGGCGGCTTTCCTGCGGCTCCATTGCTTCTGCGCCGCGGCCATATAATACTCCTTGAGGGGTCGATCCGACGGGTCGGACGAGACGTAGGTCGGGGGTTCTTCCTTCGGGTTGGACTCGAGCGTGGCCGTCGGCGCCACTCTCAGCTCGTTCTTCTCATCGAGCGAACATGAGACCTCGGCGGCCGGAGCCGCTACGCCTTCTTCCGGTGGGTTGGTCGGGCTCTGGCCCGGGGGCTCCGCGGGCGAGAGGTCATCTTGATCCGACTGCGTTTGGATATTTTTGTTGAAGATGGAGCGGCGCAGGGAGTATCCCCGGTTTCGGGACCGCGACCGCCCGTTCGAGTCTGGACTGGTCGGGGAGAGGGGGGAGAGGGTGGCATTCGGGGCCGTGGGAGGTGAAAGAGGCGAGGTCGGCGACCGCGCGGCGGGACGAGGGACCGAGGGCGGCGCCAGCGCCGTGTCGATAGTCAGGCCGCGGGAGTTGGGACGTCGGTCCCAGTTCGGCTGGCGTGGAGGGTCGTCGACCGGTCGCTCCAGATCGGTCGAGAATCGCACGTGGTGCTGGGAGGGACGTCGGTCCGAGTCGGACATGGTACGCGACGACATGAGCGAGGGTCGGCGCACGACGTCGTTCTGCGGCTCTTCCGAATGAGCGCCATCGGAGGGGGGCTCATCGTGGTTGGACATGACGGGGAATGTGGTGTTGGCACGAAGATCGTGCTTGCGCGGGTCAAGCCCGGACGATCACTTTTTGTTTCTTCCTCTCTCACGTATACTTCTTCTTCTATTTCTTCTTCTTCCTCGTCGCAAGGTTGGCGTTCTGGTGCGCTCGCGCGGTCTATTTCTGTTTTCCTAGCGTGTCAAGCGTTGGTGGATCGAACTCGAAGCGAGAGAGCTGCCAGTCATTTCTTTCAGCGCATCGGGGGGGGAGTTGGATGTTGTGTTGGTCGGATTTGAAAGAAGGCAAGCCGGCGGGGGGAATCTCCCAAACGAAAGTGAGTCCGTCGGGCGACGGAGACAACAGAGAAACCCACGACGAAAGACCAAGCGAGGGCGTCTGGAGTAGTTGAGGGAGGGAGGAGAAAGGGGGAGAGGGTTCGCAAACGAGGTTTGCAGTGGTGTTGGCTGTTGACGGGGACGGGTTGGCCTGGACGAAAGAGGCAATGCACCGGTTTCGGCAACCCGTCAGGACACAGAGGCAAATCGAGGGCAGAAAAAATGGAGGGCAGGCCATTCAAGATCCAAAGATCCAACCGATTAAGGTCGGTGGAAAAAGTGGACTCAGGGGGATTCTAGAGCCTGTCAGGACTGCGGCGGTCGACGAACTCTGGGTTGGGAGGTGGAGCCTGCTGGGGTGGCAGCCAAGCGTCGTCTCTCGCGATCCCCACGCCCGTGGCCACCACGCCGAGCAACCGTCCTCCTTATTGGGCGTCCCAACCTCGACTGCTGCCCAGGCCATTTGCCATTCAACACAGCCCACGCGAGACGCTGGAACTCCCCAATCGATCCCCGAGCAGCCTCGACCCCAGGGACGCGTGGACCCTCCTTCCACGTCTCCCACTCCTCCAGGCTACAGGCCCTGTGGCCAGCGCCCGTCAACGTTGTATCGCAGGTACCGCGCCACCATGCCCTGCTTCTTCCAATAGGCGTGGAATGATTCTGCCTCAACGGCAAACGATCAAAAAAGGTCATGACCATCAAAGCGATACTCAACAATCCCGTTACCTTTTGTTTTTTCCTTTTTTCCCTTTTTTCCGTTTTTTCCGTTTTTTTTCCCTTTTGTCGTTGTACGTCCCAACTTTATTTTCGTCGTATGAAACCCCAGGAGGAATTTAGCCAATGCCCTGAATATTCGTGCAACCACCTCGTCATCAGCCCACCGAAGCGACCCGGCGGGCACTGGTGGAGCGCACCTCCGTCATCGCCTTGGCGTTCCATGTCCATATACGGAGACCCGTGATGGCTGAGAGGATTCAGATACGAAAGGCCAGACGCGGAGACACGTACGATCCGCTGGGATGCAGAGAACTATCAGTCGGACCGCCCTCGAGGGGAAGGTTCCAACCCCCTCTCCCCGATCGAAGCACACGTTCGATCTTGGACAGCTCAAGAGGCTCAGCGCGCATCCAGATGAAAGCCCCAAGGAGGTGGTGGCCTGGGCGGGGCTGGTTCCGGCTCAGACCAACGCGCAGCGCAATGCCGATCACCGGGAAACACCGTCTCGTGTAACGCTCGACTCGGGACGCTCTGCACTCGGTACTCGCGAACCTCCGCTGTACGCCTGGTAGGCCTGTATCGCGTTGGCTGTGTCCGCGAAGATCAGATCATCCCTGCTGAATGTCACATCGAACATACTAAAAAAAAAATAAAATAAAATAAAATAAAAGAAAATAGAAATAAAAATAAAAATAAAAAAATACTCCGGCTTTCCGTTGTTGTTTGTCCGGCCACTTAATAGAATCTCTCTCTCTGTCAATCAATTCGAGATGATGCGATGATTTCCTGCCCTTTAGCTCAAGGCATTTGAGGTTGAGAATATATCACGCCATCTTTGCGATATCGAGAGGCCCCAAGCGGGGATGGAACCTCTGTTGGTCGTAGATGCTGGGGCAATTTGCTCCTGGAAGCGCCAGCATGTCGCAAGGCATCCCCTTGGGGTTTCACGTCATGCGGGATTCGAAGGCCAACGAAGGGGTCTTCCGGGTTGCTCACCCTCGATGCCCCCCGGGGCTGGGCGACTGCTACGAAACGAAACATGCAGCGCGAGCTAAGGCGGAAAGGGATCGCGTGCAATGGAACCGGTATCATTCCACATCCTACAGGGATGACCATACAGCGATGAAGCGAAGAACTATCAGGCACGGAACAGATATGGTTTCATCCTAGGCGAGAGAGTTCAAAAGGGAAAAGAAAGAGAGAGAGAAAATGCAAACAGGCCAGGGAGGAAGGATACCTATCCGGCGTCCCATAGGTCTCTTCATTGGCAAAGGGAAAAGATACAATGAGAATGAAGAGCACATCATTTGCAGAAACACACGCCAAGAGGAAGAAAAAAGAGACGTGATCGTGTGAGGTCATTCCTCTGGCACCTAATAGCGACGCGGTGGTGGGGGTCCATAGCCTCCATGACCAGACCCCTGGGACGGGTAAGACCCTTGAGGTGGGTATCCTCCCGGAGACGTCCCGCCATAGCCGTGTTGCTGCGGTTGACCGTAACCACGGGCGGCAGAGGGGTAGGGAGGCTGTTGCGGTTGCTGCTGGTGTTGCTGCGACGGGGGCGGTTGCTGCTGCGGCGAGTACTGATTATACGGACTCGGGGGGTATGCAGGAGATCCTTGGGCGCTGTAGGAGTTCTGGCTTAGTCCGGGCGACGGCTGGGCATATCCGCCGCCATACCCCCCTGAGGAGCCGGCGGAGCACCACCGGTGGCACGGCCGGCGGCTTTCTCGTCCTTGGTGTCGTATGAAGAGTCGATAGCACCGAGCATGAGCTTGGCACACTGTTCGAAGAAAGCGACCTGGAGTCAGTGATATGATCGATATCCAGCAGAGATAGTTGGAGGACACAAACCCAGAGTTCACGCGTCAGATGCACTGGCGGGTTCGCCCGTGACATTTCATCCTGTTCTACCTCGAAGTCTTCAAGGAGGCATGGTTAGCTACAGACCGAATGGTGGAGACGAGACTGAAGACTTGGTCTTACTGGAAGTGCAGTCGATCAGCTGGCCAATGTGAGGGTCCTCGTCCAGATCGGACAGGAAATCCCGGGCTCGCTGGTCGTTGCCGACCTGGGAGAACTGGAAGGACACAGCACCACGACCGTAGCGAGTGCGGGAGGTCTCATCGACGGCGTAACGAATGGCGTCGCCGACAGTACTGTGCGCCTCCCCAGCCGGCTGGCCGTCGGTGATGGTGATGATCAAGACGGGCTTGTCGAGGCGGTTGGCGCGGGCCGGGCCGACCACCAATGGGTCGATGACCTTGCTACGAAGACTCGTGCCCAGCGGCGTCAGACCGGAGAACCGCACCCGTGACACCAGCTGGTTGACGTCGTCGGCGCTGCGAATACCGTCGCCCGTCTCCATGGAGTTCATGAATCGCACAGAGATGCCGTCCTGGTCGAACGTCGAGGCGGCCGTGGCGACGATGCCGAGGATCTGGCGCAGCTGTTCCTTCCGCAGGCCCTTCTCCTCGAACTCGATCGATCCGCTATCGTCCACGTAGAGGATCACATCGAACAGGGACAGCTTCATGACATCGGTGGCGACTTCCATAGGAACCGACCATTCGTGGATCAAGCGCTGCAGTCGGGCCGGTGCATCGTTGGCCAGGGACTGGACCAGGCGGTCCAGTCGCTCGGGCGGGTAGAAGCTCTGCAGGTTCTTTTCCTGAATCGTGCCGATCAGGAGGTTTCGGTAGGCGTTGACCTGCTGGGGGTCACGGGTGCCGCTTGGGGCGGGGGAGCACCACCGGGCGCGCCATATTGGCCCCCCTGGGGAGGACCTGGTGAGGGTCCCGGGCGGCCCTGGCCGGGGTAGGGAGAGCCTTGAGGCTGGTATGGAGCCTGTGTATGATGCCCGTCAGTTCTCATCTGCACATTCCCTCTGCACCGTCGCTATTCTATCCCGATGTCCTGGATCTCCTAACAGAACGCAGCAGGGGGTGGAGGAGGGGTAAAACACAAAACAAGGCATTCATCGGGAGCTCATCTGTACATAGGGCTGTTGCTGTCCAGGGTATGCGGACGAGGCCTGGGCCGAGTATGGCTGGGGTTGTCCGGGTTGTGCAGGTTGCCCAGGGTAGAGCGATTGCGGTTGACCGGCTGGTTGGGTGGGTGGTTGACTACCCGGGTATGGGGGCTGCTGTCCTGGGTAGGGCGATCCTGAAGATCCATAGGGCTGGCCTTGGGGGGTGGCGGCGGCGGACGTGCATAGCCCTGCTGAGGCTGTGCGGGGTAGGGCGAGGACGGTTGCTGGGGCGGAGCCCGGGCGTACGGCGCGGGCGATGTGCTAGGCGGGTGGTTGTAAGGCTGGTAGGGTTGAGCAGGTGAGCCGCCATACGGAGCATAGTCCTGGCCCGGACCGGGTCGATAGTAGTGGCCCGACATGAGTGTGGTGTAGGATGTGATGTCGAGGAAGGGAAGATCCGACGACGGTTGGCGGGGTAAAGGGAAAAAAAAAAAGAGAGAGAGAGAGAAAGAGGACCAGAAAACAGACAAACCCGGTGGGGGGGAGGAAAGCAGCCGAGAAAACAAGAACAAGGCAGATACTGAAGATCACCGAAGACAACTTGCAACCCCCAACGTAGAAAGAGCAGAAAGAGCAGAACAAGTAGAACAGGCAGCAAAAGAAGGGATAACGCTTACCGAAGCCTGTGGCGGCGAACCGGGATACGCTGCGTATGGCGAGGTCGGGGATGGCTGCTGCTGCTGCTGCTGCTGCATGTCCTGTCAGCACCGGGTTTGGGATGATTTCACGCATGACGTCGATCACCAGCATCGACCCTCAGGGCCCAACATTGACTTACGTATCCACCAGGCCGCAGGGCTGCCGGCGGGCCTCCTGGATAGCCGGTCGGAGGGGCACCCCCGTAGGTGCCTGCGCTGCCTGTATTGGATGGCATCGTTTGCGATGACGGCTGTGAACTCGTCTGACTGGGTTGGCTCGAGCTGTTCTGGCTATTCTGGCTGGCCGCGATCTTGGACGCAAACTATGAAGTCACTTAGGTCAGGTTGGGAGATCGGAGGGGTCAAGCGGGGGCAGAAGAGAGGGAGAAGAGGGAAGAAGAGGAGGCAGAGCAGAAGGACGGAGTGGTTCACATACACCCATTTTGGAGACACGAAGGCAATGAAGAAGGAGCGATGCCTGAGAAGTAAGAAATCGAGGTCAAGGAGTCAGCAGACGACGTGATGGGGCGGGCTGTGTTTGTCTACGTCGCGCTACACGAGCCAGTCGGAGCCGGTGGTGGATACGTAGTGGGGAAGCGGTTCATCACGAAAGAGCGCAAGAAGGCTTCTGCTGCCGCGGGGGCGGACCGCTGGACAACAAGACCCGAGCTGGCCAGGGTCGCGAGTCGAGTCGAGCACCGTGGACGACTCCCCCCGTCTGGGGCGGCCGAGACAGCTCCATCCTGTCGACCATCAGGACCGAAATCAAGGTGCCTCCCGATAGAGAGTGCTGAACCAGTCCCATCTCGCCCTTGACGCGGCCTCGTCACTCAAGTTGGTTCGTGGGGCCCACTCGATACAGGCACGACTCCACTGCTTCCAGAAGCCCTAGAATCGGCCGCCCAAAACATCCTGGTCCGACTGGTCGCCAGATATCAGATCCGATCAACGAGATCCGATGAGATACCACATACTACCTATAACCATCCCGACTCGCAGAGCCACACGGCACTCGTGAGTCTGGTTTACGAACCAGACGGCATATCCCATGTGAGGCATCTCAGTGCGAAAACGGGTCAATGGAGCAGTCCCAGGCTGTGTTCGATCCGGATCCGGCCTCGAACGCCTCCAGGCGCGCTATACTTCATGCTCCGTCCTACACCATCCTCCAATGTGCCTAGATGACTATTCTCCGTGAACCCCCACAGGTACTTTCCCTCACAACCTCCCCCTATCTAGCCTCCTCCGATCTATCAAGTCCGTCGCACAGCACCCTTCGCCACAATTCCACCCCCCACGAATGAAACCCAGGATCGGCGGGCATTCCCCAGATCGGCACGACCCATGGGCGCGTTCTCTGGGGGAAGCTCTCGGCCCACGGCCCCCAATCACGGATCCCCAAACCCGCCCAACCTCCCTGCTTCCTGGCCCTCGAATCCTGGCCATCCAGGCAATGGGGGTTCATTGGCCCAGAGAGATATCGCCTCTTCCTGGCTGGGCCTTTATGTCGGCCCAATGGCCCATGATGATCGCAGTCTCATCCCTTCTCAGGGGGAGGCCAAGGGCAGCCGAGCAGTAGTACAAGAATACTGGGCACAAACATTCTAGCTGCCTCCATTCATTCCTTTTCACACTTTTTCACATCATTTGGTCTTGACACTGGCATGCTGCACCGCGGGCGCATGGTTCAACGTGCTTCTCTCACTCGTCCGGTCTGAGACAGCAGCCTGTTTCTGTCATCTCCCATCCCCCGCCGGCTCTATCACACCCTGCCCTTCTTCTGGTTTCAACCTCACTTCCCATTCCTCCTCCCTTTACTTCAGCGATACTCACACTACTTCTTCGGTTGCCAGCACCAGGGTGTTTCCTACCTAGAGCTAACCAAGGTCGCTTGTCTAACTCCGACACGACTACTCAACCCTGGTCTCAGTGGTACCCTCACCACCAAGTCCCATCATGTCCACCCCGGTCCTGCGGCTCGGCATCCTGGGCGCCACCAACGTCGTCCAATCCACTTACCTCCCCATCCTCTCCTCGCTCACGACCTATTTCACTCTCACCACCATCTATCATACTGATCGTGACCTTGCAGCTCACTGCCAAAAGCAGTTTAACATCCCTCATTCCACCACGTCCCCCGATGACCTCATCCACCATCCTGAGGTCGAGCTTGTTCTTAACCTCCTTCCCTTCGACTGTCATGAGCAGTATACTCTCGCCACCCTCGAGGCTGGCAAGCATGTTATGGTAGATGTGCCCCTTGCCCTGAACATCCGCAGTCTACGGCGTATCCGCGATGCTCGCAAAAAGGGCGCCGCCACCCACAGCACCACGCCAAAGGTCTTTGTCGGATGCCCGCGTCGCTATGCGCCTTGCTTCACCGACGTCTTCAAGAAAGAACTCGCCTCCCTGGGCCGAATTTACTACGCACGTTGCCGCAACATCACAGGGCCGACACTGTCACCCGCAAATACTGATCTTGCCCGCCGTGACCCTTCCAACGGGCTTAACGTTCCCACTACCTCCCTGCGCGCCTTCCTCGCCGACACATTCGGGGCCGACGAGGACATGAGCGCCGACCGTGCCGCGTTCTGTCATTTTCTCGGCACCATGGGCTGCCACGATCTGTCCCTGATGCGCGAGTCGCTGGGCCACCCGGATGCCGTATCTAACATCTCCATTATGGAGCCCTTCTTCGCGGCTATGTTTCACTACACGGACGGCTCTCCGGACAACGGGCACCCCTTCACACTCGTCTACGAGGCCGGTATTGACGCTGTGCCCCGCTGCGACGCCCATCTCACCATCTACGCCGAGCGCAAGTCCCTCAGTGTGCAGTACGACTTCCCGAGCCCCGGACTCGCCGGCGGCCCAGAACCAACGGTGCGCGTGGTCATCGAAGAACCGGAGCCACAGCCGGCAGGCCTCGCGGTGGGCGTGGATGTGACGGAAAACGGGCACGGCGTCGCCAACGGTTCTGGAAAGAGCACGGCCCGGGCGTGCGTCCAGCGGCGGGAGTTCGTAAGCACCGCGACAGAAGCATACGCGCAGGAGTTCCGGGCGATGCATGCGTATCTGGTCGGCGGGGAGACCGACGCAGGTACCAATGAAGCGAAGACGACGACAGATGATGTGCTGGATGATCTGAAACTGCTACATATGATCTTCGAGCACTATGACCGGCAGTGCGGCACGATACGTACCCCGCTGGGCTAAGGGGAGAGGGTGGTTGGCAGGGATATTGGGACTCCTGGAATTCTTCTGAAGAGGTTACGGGCTCCTAGAATGAACAGCGCTGTGCCCGGATGCACCTTGAATACTGATTCCATGGGAGCGACTTTTACACTATGTTTTTTCTCTTTTTTTCGGATTGCTTTGGATATTATGGGACTAGGAGGTGGGCATTTACATCATTCATACTGACATCGCGTTTGAACTTATTGAAAGGTTGGCATAATATTGAACATTGTTGGTAGCACAAGCGCCAGTACTTCAGCGTCGAGACAACTAGTGTCTTGAATTGCTTCTGTAATGCTTCAACCTAAGCGCTAAGACCCGAATGTCACTATTTTAAGCTCTTTTGCGCCCGCCATTTTGGGAATGTTGGACCAAGAGGGAAGTTTGCGCAGTATGTCAAGATTTGAATGTCTAGATTCCAGATACTATCCAAAGCCGAGCGAGTTCGTGTCAAAAGGTATCAGGTATGCCATGTGCGATGTTCTGCCTGAGATCAGCGGAATCGGATATCCCAAAGAGAATGATTTCCAGAGTGGACGAGGAACCTCTTCCAGGAGGTTGCAACTTTAAGTGATTCAAGGACCTCAAACGCCAAATAAACGCTTTACCAACACGACCCCTGTAGGTAACGATTGGAGTCTATAAATAGGCGACTTCTTGTTTTGCGGAAACATCTGTTGGTTCTCCACAGTTCAGTTACTTATTTCAATCGAGTCTTTATAGTGGGCTAGATGTCTATAAGAAGAGGACCACACTCCATGCGAAGACAGGAAGTTCACCGGCAGACCGCTCGACCCAACAGCCCTCCCCTCATCTCCCAATCGTGATAAAACGATATGTCTGGCCGTTTTTATGCAGGGAATTCTAAATCGGTAAAGGGAGAGGCCAGGACGCTTCCATTAGCCACGTCCCGTCAGCCAGACCAAGGGCCTCTCGTCTTTGAATTTGTCAAAACCTCCTGGGGGGGGACTGATATCCATCAAGTGACTCTCCCGACATCCAGAAGTAGCGCTTCTTCGTCTGATAATTCTTCGGGCTGGATTGTCGATATCAAATCGGAGGATGACGTAGAAGAATTATTGGTCTACCCAACGAATGATTTTCAAGACCCTGTTCCTGACAGTACGTACTATTCTACAGCCAGCGCAAAACGCGAGTCGCACACCGTTATTTCTATCTATAAGAGACGCTCTTCTCAAAGCCACGAACGAACAAGGATGTGCTACAAGGAAAATGGAGGTCCTCCATCAAAGGCGACATACACCTTTAATATAACCCGCCGCAACAAGACTCGATCTTTCTACTGGAAATTCTCTCCGCTCTCTGTAAAAAATGGAGAGCCACTGCCCAACGCAGCACTTGACCTTGTGGAAATCTCACAGGAACTACATTTCACAATCGGCAAACTTGCGTGTCGTATCAACGAAAATAGCTCCAAGGGTCAGACGCCCCAGGTATCTGCAACTGTTATCAACGAATATCAGGGAGATAGAAATGTCACCCACAGACTCACTCTTTATCCTCGTGATGGGTTAGATACGGAAGAGCGTTTTCTCCTGCTGACGAATGCTACAGCGGCGCGCACATATTTCCGTCCTAAAATGAAGAGAGCGCGCCGAAACCTCAAACCTAGTAGAAGACCTCGACGCGGTCGAGGTCTAGGCAACATTTCTCAGCCCCGATCGCAAACAGGCTGATCCATGACAAAATTGATCATATGCGCCCGGCACCCGTCTTGGGCTTTTGAATGAGCTTCAGGGAAGATGCAAGGGAGGGAGTCGTTGGCCAACTAACCCGCTTTGCCAACAAGACCCCATATAGTGAGCAAGCTCATCCTGAAAATCCAAACTACTTGTTGAGGATATTCTCCGATGATATTTGTTTGTATTCTCCACTCAGATGTTTTGATGATCTACCTTGGATTGGCTTCTCTATAGGGAACTAAACACCTTTAAGAGGATGGACGCATTGCATATGGGGTGGGGTAAATAGGATATTCACCAGCAGCCCTTTCTGCCATTTTACATTCAACCGTTCTGGGAGTTTTTTTTGGTATGATTGCTTCGATACTGGAGCCGAGATAAAGGCCCGGTGTACTACTTGACAAGATACGAGGCTCGCTAGCAGTCTAATTATAGAAATATGATATCTTCTTCCTTTCCCAAGGCCAGCCACTTCACTGAAATATTTACCCTCATGTCCAATAATCCGAAGCCCCCATCAAACACGTAGGCATTTTGCTCAACCCAAGCTGCAGTAACACATCGCATTGTGGCCATTGGACCTACTAAAGCTGGGGACTTCTTGATTATGAAGTCTTCAACGATTTCTATATGCTTTGGATCTCTGATACTCTACCATTTAACGAACGTCTTTTTTCATCTTCATCATCATCATCATCATCATGGGAGCCGTGATGTTCGGTGCCTTGATAAAGTGACCGCCGGCTTAACGGAGATCTCGGAACTTGATATCGCGACTGATGTCTTGAAAGGACCAATCATTGAAGAGGTTAGGGTGATCATTAGAATACTGAAAAGCGGAGGCAGTATGCTCTCTGGCCATTTTTATGCACTGTTCTCTCTTCTATAATTCAACGCCGAATAAGAGGACTTTCCCATCCTGTCTCTCTTTGACGCATTGTCATAATGCGTCTCGAATGAAAATAACGTATGTGCGATATCTATGCTGCAGGTGTACGATACATGGGTCTATTTGTGCTTAGCCAAGAAGAAATTTTCAAGGAGTTTTAAATGTACAATCGTTTGGTGTTCTTTTCTCATCAATGCATAGACGTGATCTACTACATACTCCTTTTCTAAGCTACAACGGGTCAAACGCAACGAGCTCTATCACCCCGACTACCGTTTACCCTTCTTCTTGTTCTTCTTCGCGTTTCCTCCACCGCCACCGCCTGCTTTCTGCTGCGGCTGGGCCACAGACTCCTCTGTCTTCTCGGAGACAACGCCACCCTGTGTTCTGTCCGCGGCACGCTGCTTATTCTTCTTGCCCTTGGGTCGATAGGATGAGCGGTCCCGCAGCGGTAGCCAGCGCTCTGGGTCGGGCTTCTTCTCGGGATCGTAGTCCTTGGGGAGACGTGATTTGCGCACCCGCTTCGCAGCACGACCGTCTTTCTCCGCAGCCGCACGCTTACGGGCGACGGCGAACGCAGCGGTAGTGGCGGCCGACAAGCCTGAGGACACGATGCCAGCAGACTCAAGAGCAGAGACGTCGACACCACCCACAAGATCGGCAACGGAGGGAAGGCGGTCGAGCTGCGCCTCGATATCTGTGTAATTCAACGTGGCTTGGGAAGCAACGTAGCCGGCGACGGCAACGCGATCCGTGGGATCCTGTTGATGCAGTGACTTAAACAGGTCACGGGCGGTGGCCAAGTCGGCCTGGTCGTCCGAGTGCAGCAGGGAGGTGGCGGCAGCGCGCAGCAGCGAGGAGGGAGCGTCGGTCTTCTGGCGCCAATACGCGGCGGCCTGTGCGAGAGTTGAGCGAATCTGAAGCTTGCGGCCTTCAAGCTGATAGAGCGAAACGAGGGCACTGAGCAGGCCGGGGTTGAAACGGGCGTCCTGGTCCGCTTCGGAGATGGACTCCTCCAAACTGCGAAGCGACCGCTCCATGGCGGTAATGGCGGATGTGGTGTTGCCGGCGTTGACGTAGAGCTGGACAACGGTAAGGAGCAGACCGATGTCTTTCGGGCGCCGCTCAAGTAGTGGGAGAATCTGCTTCAAGGCCTTCTGGCCGGTTTGGCCCTTTGCGTGAGCCGCGGCGTTGTACACTGACAGAAGATTCGAGCTGCATGAAGTGGACGGATACGAGCTGCGTGCGAGTCCCTTCGCTGTTGACCGGATCATACCATCATACTTCTGAACTAGAAGATCTGCTGCATAAGAGTTACCAAGAAGGATATTATCTTGGAAGTTGAAGAGCCGATCATTGTTGATGGCATCAGGAGTCTCGCGAAGGGTCTTGTAGTGGAGATAAGGGTTGAGTGTAGACTGGCAAGCCAGAGTGATGTTATTTCTGGCAATCTTCTTCGTGGAAAGCTCTGAGATGCTAGTTATTGAAGAATAAATTAGCTGAATGTGATCTCATTTTATGACTGACACGGCCAATCAAAACTTACTCTTCCACTTGGATTTGCTCAAGAAGTGATTCAGCCTCCTCTGTCCTGCCTTGCTGGATCAAGACATAAAGGTACTGAACTGATATCGGTAGCAACTCTGCCTCCCGATCTTCAGCTGTAAGATCCTCTGATGTCTCGCAGATATCTGTTTATTCGTGAGCGAATAGTCCATCCTAGTAATATAATGGGGGTCCCTAACTCTTTGCGCGGTTCAGGAGGACTTCGCCTTGCTTATATGCCCCCTTGGCAATATTCAAGCAGGCAGCATTGTAGGCAGTTTCAAAGGATTCCAAATCCTCTCTGGAAGGGCGATCATGGCGCACATGCTCCCCCTCTCCCCTCCATTGCAATTGCGCATCTGTAGCCCACGAGTTTATGCTGAGGTCATTTTCCTCATGGCGGGAAGAAGCTTTGTCTTCGGACAGTTTTTCATAAATATCTGCAGCGCGGCGGAACTGCTCAGCTCGATAGCTCTATTTGGGAAAAGAAGTATTAACGTCAAGTCAAGAGACGGAGATGAAATCAGGCGACTTACAACTTGCGCTTCCAGATGACCGGCACCCCGACTAGCGCCGGACTGTGTGACAGCTTCAAGAGCTTCCTCCAACTTTCCACATTTATATAACGCATATGCGTATTCCAAGCCAGCTCGCTTCTTGAGCGCCTCGCCGCCGGACATGAAGACTCGCAAGGCGTCCTCGTAGCGGTCGAGTTTTAGCAAAGCAATAATCTTAATGTGCTGAGCATTCTGGTCGGTCTTAGACTTGGCAAGAGCCTCATTGCAGGACTGGAGGACCTCCTCATGATCGTCAATCGAAGCTCGCTGTAAGAGCGAACTCAGCGACTGCGCAACCATGGCGGGGGGTTGCGCGGGAACAAGGCGGATAAGAAGGTCGGACAGAGAATTTGCGCGGGAGTTTGTTTGAATATTATAAAAGATTCGACGGTATTGCGTCCACAGTGAAAAGGCACGATGACAGCAATTCCGAGATCCCCAGTTGAATCCACCTCCGCAAGACCAGAGTGTGCGGAATTGATCTTTCCCCATCGGGCAGGTTCTGCACTTATGGTCCACACAGAGCACCGTATTAGTCACACGTGATATCTTTTGGAGACCAAACGCATTTCATCCACGTCTCTGGATTATTTGGGTAATTTTCAATTTCGATTATTTTCACCTATTCTCCATCTAAAATGAAACTTTACACTGTCAACAGAATCACTTACAGGCTCCTCTTCAGCATTTGATATGGCAGCCCGAATCCACCTCATGTCTGGTGTAACACATGAAGTAGTATCCTTCCCCCAAGTATCATACAATTTTCGTCCACAATTGAGAGATATACAATTGTCTCTTCATCATCAAGTCTACGACCAGGGTACAGGCTACAGTATTACTAGTAAACTTTGTTTTGCACTTATGGGGGCTACATTCCGGTAATCGTTAATCGCTCTATTTTTCTTCATACTTCCCTTCCGCCTTCGCCTCAACATGTAAAACCGAGACTTGTAGCTCCGACGAGGGATAACCAACCAGGGAAAAATAATATGTTGGATGAACACACACCATAACATTACCTCACACCAGATATGTGATTCAAATGACTTCAGTTGTCGCCAACATAGCCCACAGATAGACAAATTCTGATTTGTCTTGCACTCAGCTGGCAAAGAGGAAAGCTTTCAGCCACTTCTGTTCACCGTGCAAGTATTTTCAGCGAGAAACGTCCAGTTTTATGCCCATGGTCAAGGCTATTAATAGATATGCGGTTTGTTTAGGTGGTCAAAGACTTGTGGATTGCAACCATACGGAGTACACAGTACGGAGGAGAATCAGCCCAAATCACTTTTAGAGCACAAATAAAGTGGAGAGGATCATCAAACAAATCACTTATGATACAGACAAGAAAGCTAGCATCAGATTTGTCCTGCGAGGATAATGCCCTGAATGGACTAGCGTCGGCCCCCAACACTAACTATGCAACGCCTCCTTGATTTACTAGATTCAGAAGGATCCGCCAACAATTGCCAACACGCTATCAACAGAGAAGGTCTGGCAGGGAAATTGCGAGGCTAAATGATCAATCAATGACCCGATGGTAATATAAATAGTGCGAAATCCGCTCTCTAGAAACCGTACACATTTCTCTGAAGCTCGTCGTTGTACTTGGAAATTATCACAAACAAGGATACAGGTCGCTTTTTGGCCAATACGTCAACAGCACTTTGGATTAATTGAGCCAAAACACCTTTCCACATCCTCCTCTTTCCATCATATTACTCCAACATGATCCTGACAATCCCAGATGAGTACCGCGACAAGGTGGAACTGATTGAGACTACGGATTCCCGGACAGATGAAGAAATCATCTCAAGCCTCTTGGAATACAAGCCAGTCACATCAGAGAAAAATGTTTGGGCTTATTGGCATTCTGGATTGAGCAATATGCCCAAATGGAATCAGAGAAATGTCATTGACTGGGTCCGCATCCTTGGCCCGGAGTGGACCATCCGTGTTTTGGACAGTATCCCGGGATCTATCAATAACATCCTTCAATTTATCCCGGAGAGTATTATGCCTCCTGCGTTCATAGATCGAACCATGGATGGACCGTTTGTGGGCCAGCATGGAGCTGATCTGACACGCACAGCCTGTCTATATGAGCACGGTGGAGTATGGATGGATGTTGGAAGTTTTCTCATGAGACATCTCGATCGTGTTTGCTGGAAAGAATTGGAAGATCCAAAGTCACCATATAAGGTGGCTATATTTATGCTCTGGGGCCTTGCAGGAGGCAATTTCTTCGTGGCCGCTCGGAAGAAAGACCCTTTGATCTTCCAATGGTAAGAGATAAACAGTTTTACTCAAGTCGCAGAACTAGAAATGAGCTCATGTTGATAACAGGCATCGTCTCTTCTCATATATATGGGGTGACAAGAAAAGCATTGAGGGGAGTTTGTCCCATCCTCTCATTGCACCAATCTTGCCCCAGTTTGCTGAGCATATGTCGGAAAGCTTTGATTATGACTGGATCAATTTTGACGTTGCCCTCAGCTATGCCACGCAGATCATATGTCTCACTCGCCTTTTCTGTCTCGAAGAGAACGAGAATGGCGAGGATGGACAGGCGTTCTCCGGGGTTGACTACTGGCGAAATCATGTTCTAGCCTTGGATGGAGGAGAAGAGACTGCTCGTGTAGAGTGGCAAAGGACTTTTGTGGGATGGGGTCAACGGGCTCTTGACATGCTAACGCTCCCATGCTCGGGACCCGACGCCGATCCGACATCAACAAAATACAAGGAGGCCGAAACCATGGTATGGGATATGCTTGCCAACTCAACGATCTGGAAAGTCACACATGCGCAGGGCTTAACACATACTCCTCAACTCGGAGTTCTACTGGATATGCCCGAGAACGAGAGCAAAGATGTAACACCAAACACATTCGGCGAGCTACTCCGATATGGTTCAACGCATCTCCGCCAAAAGAGAGAACATGTGGCAAGATTCCCCAAGCGAGAGCCAACTGTGACTTGGAAGAAGGGAGTTCTAGAGCCATAAAATGAGGAAATCGAAAGCTCCCAGGTTCAATCTGAGTGCTACCAATCTATTATATTGTTTTTTTTTCTGTTCTCATATAGTCAGGAGCGAGTCAACTCATCGATTTTCTCTTGATGTTAATGTGGCAATAACCTGGTGCGTCACCGTTTTTCTGCTATTGTCGGATATCGCCCATAAGAGGTTCATTTAATAAGCCTTATCTGATTCTCTATAGCTCAAAACTCTGTAGGGATCTTGTTTGTTGGCTTGAAACCAGTAGTCCCACCATATTTCATGAACTCGAGCAGCGTTATCGAAGCCCACGCGCTCTAGATGGGTAAAAATATTCTGGGACCAAAGAAACCGCTCCCAGTCCTTGGCGTGGGCGTATACACGTGAAGCCTGGGTTGCAGCAAGTACTCCGTAAAAGATGCCCCACGAATTCATGCCTTCCTGTCCGCAGTATGGAAGACATCTAAGGGCCTTGGCGACATGTGATATGGAAAGGTTATGCGCTTCCTCTTGATCATCGTCACCTTGGTTACTATCGGACGAACCAGCCGCAACACGAGACCGGCATTGATGAAGCAGAGGATTGACAAAGGACAACGATAGCCAGAAGAGAGTGTGTAGAATGGCATCGTTAAGAGAGGAGAAGCGATAGGCTGGCCCAAATAAATCATCGGTGGAAGGAATCGCTGTAATCAATTCACCCCTGGCGTATGTCGATGGCTCTCCGCCGATTTGTGCCCAGAAATTTATGTGAATCTGTTCAAGCGCCAAGCAATCGTCCAGCAAGGATTTAAAGGTACTGTGATCTGAGACATCAGTTCTATTGATAGCCGCAGTAATACGCGATATCTCGGTAAGAAGCTCGATATATTCAAACCACAGACCACCTTCATTAGGTTCCTTGAGCCACGCAATGGTCTCCTCGGATAGGAACATGAACCCTGCGAGAACCTGAAGACTGTAGTGAGAAGAAAATCATAATTGGAGGACAAAATAAGCCAAGGGAATTTCTTACAACTTTGAATTTCTGGTATGGGCCAAAGATAGCAGCCAAAAGGGGTGTTCTTGGCGTCTTCGGGGTGTAGTATCTCATTATCGTACTCAGTCCATCTATATGGGCAATCCATCCATCCAGGCTATTTGGGCAATAGTGTATCTACGTCAATGTGAGTAACAATATTGACACTGTTAAATTGGAATAAGATCCGAAATAGGCTTCTTACCTGAATCTGTTGAAAAATGACACAAGTATAGACAACATCATCACTGTAAGAGCTGCGATTAATAGCATTTGCAAGATGCTGAATTGCTTGGTTGTAAAGTGAAACTCCGTGCTGCAACATATGTTCGTCTTTATGGACACTGCCAAGGAAAACGCACGACAATGCGGAAAAGGCCTTTTCTAGCATTGGGCTCTTGCGAGGGAGGGCGCAGATGCCTTTAATGATGTATTGCGACACATCGATATCACAGGTGCGCTCCATCATTCGTGGAAAGTAGTCACTCAAATAGAACGAAAAGACCTGATCGCGTTTTGCCTGGCCCGGAGTCACAATCTGGGGTAAGCTGGTGGCCCTTGTTGAGGCCACCCACTTCTCACTTCTCGCCTTGTACTGTTTCATCGTGCGCTCAGTTTGATCACGGAAGACAAGTGCCCATTCATCTCGGTACCCAGGGCATTTGTCACGTGCACGAATACACTGCCCACAATGGGGGCGCTTCTGGTCGCACTATATGCAGACGGAATTAGCACTGTCCGGGTCGACACAAGAAACTAGACCAGCGCTTACTCGGCGTCTGATAGCTCGGCACGCTTCGCAACTCTTCGAGATCCTGCAAGGCTTAGTGTGCGGGTCCATATCTACCCAGAGGTATACCAAAGGGTCAATGTAATATTAAATCTGAGACCAAGTCTTGCTCGCTGCTCAAGGACGATATCATATGTATGGTGAAAGGCGCATTAAAGGTAGGGCTAAGCAGACATCTTCTGGTGAATTGAGCTCCCTCCTTAAATTGGCGGTCCCCAAGTGGCCCGCCCCCACCTTCCATTCTCCGCCTCCTCGCTTTACTCTCCAATAGGCTACATGTTTAGGTGAGAATTCAGAAGCGTGAACATATTGCTATCAATGAAATCCGTTGCAGGGAAACTTTTAAATCTCCAGTTCAAACACCTGGAGCCAGAGTGAGCGTCATATTTCGCGCCTCAGAAGAAAACAATTCTGTTTTGAGTTCCTCAACCATCTACATGCGGTCAATCCCATCCTACCTCTAAATTCAACCAACGGCTGGCATTACTTCTCCTGTATAAAGTTTTACGGAGGGCCCCTCGTTGTTCTTAGTCTCTTTAATGAGTTTTCGACTACTTCTGTTCTGGTGTGGCACCTCATGGAGTATCTGTTTATTTGGAGGGCGCGCCTATAGGCATATGGCCGCTGGAAACTGATTCACTGGCCCCTTCATCGTGGCGAAACTCGCGACATCCCGCTAAATGCACAGCTTCATAGGTCGTTGATCCGCCGATTGAGAGGTAATCCAAGTTACCGTCCACTGCACATGATTTTTATGATGAACAAAAAAGATCATGTTGAAAAAGTTCCGATCAGATCGGCTATGTAATGAGTCGCTATGAAAGGGGAGTTGCTCGCGAACCTATGTTCAACAGCGGTCTGAGTAGACCTCGCCAAAATCTAGCGGGAATTTCAACCGGGTAACTCAAAACCCAAGTTGGGTACAGAAATTATGGGAATTTTTGCCCCTATGTCATATCCTGAACTGCAAGCAAGCAAGCATTGCAAAGAATCGAGGGAAGTTCCTCATTTTTTTTGGTGTAGCTCGTTACAACCTGAACAAAGCTTTTTGAGAGCGAAGTATTTGTAAACATGGTATGCTGAGTATGGATTTGTTCTTTTCTTGTATAATTTGCTAGGCCTCTCTACCTTCTCGATGAGTGAAGGCTGATTCTAGGTGAATCCAGTGAAAGATACTCTGTTGGTGGATTGATATATAAGTTTGTACTATAATCTATAAAATAATATTTGTCTACACAGTTCTATGTACGTTCTATGCTGTATCCTGAAGTAATCTCCCAACCTTTGTAGGAGGTATCAAGGGAAGATTCACTCTAGCCGGTACAGCATCTTGATTCCAGTAGGCAATTCCATGTCGAAGCCAGGCCCCATACGTTCCAGGCACAATGTCAGAACCCGGGTTGTCTCGCCATAATGATCCAAGAGTGACCTTATTAACGCGCAATATGAGGCCATGGGCAAGCTTGAATCCATAGCTACGCGATAGACAAGCCTCGACAATCTCGCGAGCCTTGCTTTGCGCTTCTGACTCGCCTTCCTCTTTTTCTTTGGGCATAGAAAGTGACATCAGATCGAACGCTTTCTGTCCATCCCAAGATGTGAGCTCGTTGATAAGTTGCGACCCTTCCATGAAATCGATGGCATAAAAATGTTCCACGCAATATTTCGGCCCGTCCCAGTTGCTCTCGGGGTCGACAAGTCCCATAACTGCCGTAGCTACCTGGCCTTGGATGATATAATCAGTCAGCATGCGACTGACTTCCTCGGGTCCGATAAAAGTCCCATCCTCTTCCGTGATGGTGAATGCCCCACCCATCAGTGTTGTTCCGCGTAATAACGGGCTGGCATGCATTCCATCAGTGCTAGTTTTGCCGCCATCTGCCGCCCACAGAGTAAGAAGAAGACGATGACAACGTTCAAAGAGCGCGTTGTCTGGCATTGCTGCAAGAAAATAGTTTGTCAGGCTGTAGTAGTTCTCACTGGTGTCGGTGTAAGAGAGGACTTCATAAGGGGAGTCAGGGTTCGCGATCGTCTCGTTCCATAGTTTATCCAAATCACCAATCTGCATCAACCCAACATCCGCATAGACACCACCATATCGCAAAAGCAAGGGCCAGCGCACAAGGTCCGATGTGTGCTGGAGAGCGTAATAGCCCGTGAGATTTTCATCGATGAAGGCGCGTGGGAAAGTAGTATGGTCGGTAACATTCAGAAAGTTGGCAATATTGCTTTTCGATCCCGGTCGACGGTCCATGACCCGTACAGTCCACCCTTGCTTGCTAAATCGACGGTGCCATGCCCGTACATTGCGCTGCGTGTATGGGTGCATTGTTTCATAGCCAGAGTGCCAGAAGAACCAGACATTCTTGGTCCCCGTTACTGGCGGGGGATGCATCAAGTCGAAATCGATATCCACATCAGATCGCATGTCAAGCACTTGAGAAGGAATGACATGCATCCCGGGTGGAAGAGGATATTCCATAATGGGGCTGGAGGCCGATGAAGAAGAAGTTTCTAAGGTTGAAAGCATATCCTGCTGTTGATTTTGGATTTTCGAGATTTGACGGGATACTGTCCCCTTTTAATAGATACACAGGCCCCGCTAATATTGAAATGATTGCCATCTCAGGCGTGGTTCGAGAAGAATACCAGCTTTGCGTATCTAGGTAATTTCCACAATCTTAGCCAGTCATAATGTGTCGTCGGGTGAGCCATGATGAGTCACGTTATGTGGTTTGTTACCGTCGACTAGTTAGTTAAGCGTCTCCACCTGCTAAGCCTTTTCCCCACTCCACAAATACGACCCTGATTGCTTCGGACACCAGCAACGGCCATAGTACTGTTCCTCAAGTCTATCATTTCGATTCTGACTCTACTCGTTTAAGATCGAACTAGTGTTCTGACCTTAAGAACAGTTAAGCTACTGCGATATGGTGTCCCCGCTGTATTTCAAGAATCGCCTGATCGCTTCGAGGTTACTGAGACGGTTTCCTATCGAGACTCGACCCATGTAATGGCTGGCTCAGGCATCCCAACCCCTGAGGATTACTTTTACGCCATGGACCTTCCAAGTAGCTCTGTTCTTTTTGACTATATAAGACATCCCCCTCATATTATGAATTTCAACATGAAAGCATAAGGGAGGACAAGAAGACTTTGCCGTTTGCAACGTCTGAGAAAATTGATACCAGAAGTAACTCGAGTCGGAAGAAAGCGCGCACTTCTGTTTTTTGGACACCCTAATATATGACAGGTCTTCAACATTACTAAACGTCAAGGAGCCCACAGCCAGGGAGATTTCGACTATATTATAGAAAACCCACCTAGAGAATATCACTTTGGAAGGATAATCAAGAAATTCGATATCACTGGAAAGTCTGGGGGAGGTACATAGAAAGGCCAAAGCTCATGTGGAGGCATTCGAAAATTCAAACCCCGACAAAAGCTCTTGAGAAGGAGGAAGAGGCGAAACAATATACATCCATTACAAACGTTCGCTCCAATGGGGTGAGATTCTTCTTCCTGATCGGACTCCCTCAGCCAAACGAAGACATCTACTTGGTTGAGCCTGATATGGCGGCGTATTCTAGGACAAAGCAAAGCCGTTCGGGGAGCGCCCGCAGAGGCGGAGGTGAAGAAATGAAGAAGAGAAATTCACGTAAGAGACAGAGCGCGCAAGGCTTTTTCTTCTAGCATTCACCAGTCGAGACCAGTCTAATCAAGCATACTATTCATTAAGAACATGATACTACACCGGCGAGAGCAGGAGAGATAGACAGCCACGAACTTTCCGAAGGGCCGAGTTCGGCTATGCGAAAGGACCCCTGTCCGATGAGCAGACCCATTGCACATCCAGGAGATCGGCAATAAAACAAAACGCAGGGACTAAGTACCAAATTTACGGCGATTAGATGATGGGGAAATCGTCGCGGGCCTTACCAACTAAGCAATGGACAAGCCCCATCAGCAGAGCGGTTTTTTTTGGGACTCGGTCCTCCGTGGTCTTCCTGGGCTTACATTCTTTTAAGGGGCGGAAATCTCAGCCACCACCAAGATCATCGCCAGAGCATTACTAGGCCCGAACGGACGGGGCGAAATGGATAGATCGATCACGCCTGTGTGACCCTTCAACTGGACCCTGGAAGCCAAATCTCAGGTGGCCTGGCGGGTAACAGGTAATTAGATTCAGCAGAATCACCCCAGGTCCGAGTTGGATGACAGAGTCGAAGCTAGCGCGATCATCGACAGGGGAGGATCAACATCGCTAAACACGAAGGGTCCGACGACCGGATGGGAAATAGCAATATGGGGAATACCAACGTGTGAAGGCGATTGTCTCAGACTGGAATTTTCGCTCTCCAATGTTGGTTGGAATTCAGTTGGCTGTAGAAAAATGGAGATCTAAGGGTGACAGAGGTAAGAGATAGACTGAAGAAATGTTGAGGATGCTACTATGGAATGGTGCTGAAGCGTGTCGTAATATCCGGGCCCCGACTCTGGACCACTACAGCCCACAGATCGTCGTTAGAAGGCAATGCTGGGTGACGCGCGGACGTGGAGCGGCACCACCGCGAAAGGGCGAGTCATAGCGAGGGGCGTTGGTTGCCGGGTCTTGGCATCGGCTGGGATGCGAGGAGATCCAAAGCGCCGGGGCGTTCAACACTGACATACGGGGGAGGTGGGTGGGTATGTATACTGAGACAGATCAAGCTCGCTGACTGGTCTCAATGTGCAATCAGCCAGGTGCTGCTCATGGCTTGGTTGGGGAGGGTTGTAGAAGATCAAAACGCGGGCGAGACCAAACGCAGCGGCAAGACGGGCGACACGTGACCCCCGGTACGTCACTTCCAGGGACCAGCGAAGCCCCCTTAAACAAGCCCCAAAGCCCCGTTGGCCTCGTCCATGGAACCATGATCGTCCCTCGTCTTCCCGCGCCTCTGCCGTGGACTCGGTCGTGACTGGATTTTTTCCCTCTCCTCCTCTCCTCGCCCACGCCCGTTCTTCACATATACAACACCAGGCTCGCCAAACTTTCTTACGAAACTTGGCTTTCGCGTGTTCCGAGACCCATCTGGAGCGCACGTCTCCGCAATGCGGATGCACCCCCGGTGACCCTTCCAACCCCTACTCCGGATACGTGTATGAGCCAATCCTTGAGCCAAGCCTCTCTCCTCCCCTCATCGCGAGATCGCTCCACCCGACCACCATGCTGTTCAAGGGCTCGGACGGGACTATCCCGGCCTCATGGGCCTGGAAAAAGATGATGCGCTTTGTGGTCATTTTCCTCGCGGTGGCGGGTTTCGCCGCCTTGCTCTGGCCTTCGTCCAAGCCCAAGGGTCTCGCCCCGATGCGCGCCCAGTCTAACATCACCATCTCCAGCAACGTCAAGTGTGACCCGGACGAGGACGTATTGCATCGGCTGGATATCAGTAAACTGGCAGCATACACCCGCCGGGAACTCGTCGTGGATTTCACGGAAGAACCTGTGACCATGAAGCAACGGGTCGACTTACCGCTGCTGAATGTCAAGTCGAAGTCGAGACCAACCGAGATGACCAATGAGCTTGGAGAGCCGCAGGACGGCTGCTCGATCCCAACCCCAATCCCGGTCCAAGTCCCCCCGCGTCCGAAAGTCGTGGACGCCTCACACATCGACTTTGGAGTGGCGACCACGATATCTCGGTTGAACGAATCCCTTGATCAGTTTGTCCACTGGGCGGGATATTCGCGCACCCGTATCTTCGCTCTGATCGAGCCCGATGAAAGTCAGACAGGGGTGTCCTATGTCAAGGCCAAGGCCGATGCCCTGGGGATCAACCTCTTCATCACCGAATCGGACGATGACTACCTGCACCGATACTTCGCCCTGATTCCTCTTTTGGAAGAAAACATGCGCGAAAGCACCCAGTGGGGATGCATCATTGACGATGACACTTTTTTCCTCTCGATGCCTGCGTTGGTCGATGCCTTGAAGAGCTATGACCATACTAAACCCATGTACATTGGCGGTTTGTCAGAGGGCATGCCGCAGATTGCTGTATTTGGCATGATCGCTTTCGGAGGCGCTGGCGTCTTCTTGTCGCGACCACTAATGACCGAACTAGTCACCGTCTATGATGAGTGCGAGCGAATGACCTTCACAGGTGACCGCCGTATTGGCAACTGCGTATACCAATACACCACCACCCGCCTGACGGTCGATCACCGACTCCATCAGTTGGATCTGATGAAGGATGCCTCTGGATTTTTCGAGTCCGGTCGTGAACTCCCGCTCTCGGTGCATCACTGGAAGTCATGGTTCACCGCTGATATGCCCAAGCTCGGCGTCGTGTCCGATCTATGCGGTGATACATGCCTCTTGCGACAGTGGCAATTCAGCGACAATTGGATATTGACCAACGGTTATTCCATTGTCCAGTATACTTTCACTCCGGAGCCGAATGACCGTAGCATAGAGATGACTTGGGAACCGCACAATGGCGCCACCGAGGAGTCATACCTGCACGAGCTGGGACCTCTCCGCCGCAAGGACGACAATAAAATAAGCTACCTTCTGGCGGACGCGAAGATCGAGGATAACGGCCGTATAACCCAATGGTACATTTTACGCGACAAGCGCGACGGAGACAGTGTTATTGAACTCTCATGGCGCAAGCGTTAACAAGAACAAGGCATTGATTGACCTTGTCTGTGTATTGGTCTTTTTTCTGATTGCTTTTTCATCATCTCGTGCATAGGCTTCCCTTTATATATATACGGGGTCTCAAGGGTGGCTGGGTCGTCATCGCTTTTATGTGTTTTAGGGCCTATGCCCTCCTCTCATCAGCCCGGCGCTTGGGTCAGGGGCGCTTTGCATCTTTTGTTTATAGATCGGCGATACACCTTTTATGTCTACACTGTTGTAATGCCTAGGGATGAAGCACTTTTTTAATGTGACATGGAATATATGGCAATGTTTTTTTTTTGGTCAGAGAGCTCCGTAGGATCGGAATATCTTCCGGTCTCTAGCATGGCAATACGTAAGTAGCGAGGTACGCACCATCATTAGTATTAAGGTGCGTCGCTGTTTTCTTCGGGGTTTCATGCTCGAGGACTCCAGTCACCGGAGCATGCATTACGCCGTTTTCATGGCAGCGCACATGATGCGAACGTTCCCCGTCGACTGCGCAGATAAACAACGTTTGCAGTCGGTTTCTAGCCTGTTGAGCCTGGCATACCCTTCGCGTGTGGTGAAATTCAAGACATCCAACAGCTAAACGAATATAGCGGGATCCTCGACGTTGAAAGCACTTGTCTGAATATATAAGACACATCTCACTCAAGTCACATATGATCCAAAAAGACTGTCGGTACAAGATCTCCAACACAGGAGGCTCTCATCATAGTCATGAGGTGACAGCTTGTGATATCAAGATAGGCCTTCTTCCTTTTACGTGATCTCGGAACCGGCTTCATTGAAGTAGAGTAAAACGCCTCTGTATTCCATGCTCGGCTGCTGTTCTATCGACAGTCAGAGCCAAATTTCGATAAATGGTTTACGAGGTCGACCTCCAACCTGAACACATCAATGTTAAAGGTTCAATGTGACCCAACAATGAATTTGCATCACTCAAATCCCTCCTAGGCGAAAAAAAAACCCATCTGCCGGAACGCCGCTCAAAATTCAGGGCTATATTGTAGCGTTTCAAGTACACAGGGAGCGCGGCGCTCTACACTCTAGAGCCTTGGAAAAAAAATGCAGTTGGATGTGTTCGATCACATGTCGACAGAATTCCGAGCGCTGGTCAAATTTTAGATTGAGACGTTTGTAGAGGCTTCACGCATGCATGGCTTTAGCGTGCTTTGCCCATGAAATGAAATATATACATATCATGTCTTTCACAACTCGGTCAATTGGCTCAGCTAAACTGTCATTGATCTTCTACATCTTCCCAGAATTATGGTTTTATAGTGGGCATTTGCTTTGATTTCGCAGAGATCAAGTGTCTACAATTCCACCCCAGCTTGAGAGGTAAGCCCAGAGCCGTGGTTTTTACGGTAGGGTCGAGTTCGAGGATTCGGGTATGCTCAATGGGAATGGATATCAAATGTACAGGGGATATCATCATTTCCCTGATATAGATGCAGGGTGTGCTAGGTTGAAGTTGCCTGGGTCTTGGCCAAATGTTGAACAACATCGGCTTTAATTCATCCCGGTATCCTTTACAAAGTATGGACTGTTGACCGAGGACGTCGATTCTCCCGCCCTGCATATTCGATCACAGTCCTCACGAAGTGCGATCTTATGGGATACGAATTTCCTGCATGTGTCGGTAATCAGTTTCGCTGCAGAAACCGGATTTGTCTCAGTCTGAAACAGGTGCTGGATCCTTGCGAATCTCTTACGTGACTTGCGATGATGAGGAAACTCGTGAGATAGAATAGGCAAGATGTTGCCGTGGCAGACCTTGTTTGGCTGGAAAGGCGTGTCAGAGTCGAGAATTTCCCGGGCTGATCGGAGCGCCGGTGGCCTCGGGTTGATAATATCGCATGAACATTAAAACTGGGAATAGAATATGCATGGCAGTGGCGGCTCTATTTTGTACTTCAGACGCCCGAGGCGACAGAAATGGTGGGGATGGATTGGCTAAATGCAACGTAATCTACGATATCTATGCTTCCTTTTTCTCGTTGCTTTTTTTTGCCCTCTCTTTGCTTCTCACTCTTCTGACTGGAGTGGACTTAGGCTGACTGGACGAGCTGCGAGGGCTCAGGATTTTCCCGTTGCCCCATCGCGATGGATCTTGCCATCGGGTACAAGGTGCAATCTGAATTCTGATCGCGAACAAGCGAAATGAACAAGGGTCGATCGATCCGAACTATTAATGTCGAGATGGGCCCGTCGCCTGATGAACCGCGTGGGCCAGTGCACGACTTCCCCAGTGACATCACTCTAGTCACTAGTCACTAGTCATAGCGTTGGACATCGCACAGCGAAACTTTTTGTGGCTCTTGCACTTGGCTTTTTTTTTCCGGCAGCATCGCGGACCATGCACACCACGACCTGATGGGACTCGGGGACCCGGGGGATCCCAGGCCGCACCGGGGTTTTGGCGCTGCGTCAGGGGGGAGGGGGAAAGAGGGAAAAAAAAGCTGGATACCCCCTGTTCTACTAATAGAAATATGGAGACTAGCGCGGACATGATACACCAAGACACGTCTCAGCCACAACCATGTGGGCATCGTCCGGAGGCAGGCAGCCAATAGAAGCGTGGTCGCTCCCCCATTTAGTCCCCAGAGACGGCTGTTGAAATCAAGAAACAAGCAAGATTTCTGATTATGTGGCGAGTTATTGGCTTGTTCGGAATTTGAGACATCAAATTGTCTTTTCCGAGATGCACCGGACACCACGCGGATGCCTGCAGACGAGGAAAGCATAATCTCCGCATACTCCCGCTGGTCCCGGACGAGGTACACGCTGAATTTTCGTAAGAACAAGTGGAAAGGGGAGGGGGGGAGATGGCGTCTTCATAGTCGTTGGTCAAAGTGACCCAGGAAGAGGGGGTTACTTACTCCCTATGTGGTAGCGGATACGAAAAAGGTATAACTGACCGAATGGGAGGGAAAGGGGAAAGATCACGACAAAAAGTAGGAATCAGGAGAAGAGGCTGGGCCAATCATCATGGCCTAGGAGACCCGGAGAAGATGCCCAACTCGATTCCCCCCCCTGCTCTTTGGCACGTTTTCCCCCTCCTCCCCTTTGGTCCGTTAGAGCGATATACCGGTTTTTTTTTCAGCGGCAGTCGGGCACTAGGGCCAGTAGTGTCCTCAGGGTCGGGGAGTGCACAGCCTCGGACTGGACCCGGATGATACAGACCAGGAAGGGCTCGGGCCCCAGCGCACCGTCCATGTGGGTGCAGGATGTGCAAGACGGGCAAACGGGCTTTCACGGCTTCGATGGAGCTTCGAAATCCTTCTAGTAGGCTTCCAGAAGGTCTGCGAGAAGGCTTGGCACAGCCAATCCGGCGCGATTATTCCGCCTTCCGTGCCGTCTGGGTGGTCTGAGTGGTCTGGGGAGGGAGTGGAGTGGGTTCCTCTCCCTAGAGGCTGAACAGCCGGCGTCCTTCTAGCGCGCCTGGAAAGTTGAAAGGGGGAAAGAGAGGGGGGGCGATGGACAAGATGGGGGCGTAATTACCGATGGCCAGGGTGGCTCCACCGAAGCGTCACCATCTCGTCAAAGGGGGCTTGGTTTGCCATTTGCCCATTTGCCGGGAGTGAGGGAGGTAGAGAAGAGAAGCGGGACAGGAGAGGACAGGGGGAGAGGGTTGCAGGGTGGCACGTTGGATCTACGGCAACGACAGGTGCTGGGGCCTCGTGACAGAGCCACATCGCGTCCTGTGTTTTGGGACGCTGGGTCGCGGTGCGTGTGGAGAGGTCCGTCGAACCCTTCTAGAAGGCCATCACATATCGATTTTAGCCTTTCGCCGTCCGTGTCCGGCTCACAATAGTGGGAACAGGCTGTCGGACTATTCGTAGCCAAGAACTGATTTCGTCGAAATGGGGGAGACTCTGATTGTTCGGGTTCGACGGAGCATCTTGTGATGATCATCTAGGGCTGTGTGATTCGCCCGCCGGACGATCCTGACATTCTTACGGAGTACACGTCGCACCATGAGACGAATAGATGCATGTCATCCTCTCCTCAGGTCACTCAGATCTCTCTGGCTTCCCCCTTTGTCGTTGACGAGACTGCGATTGAGTTATCGGAGGACGGACACAATGTAATGATTCTATACTAAAAGTATGGAGTATGGAGTATGGAGGATAAAGTCTAGAGTATAGAGTACAGAGAGTATAGATAGCATCATGATATTCTGTCCGGCCCGTTCCCAACACTCGGATCCCGGCGCTTCTTTTTCGATCCGGAGAGAATCGACTGGCATGTCGCGGACAGTGGGACGCCCTTTCATGCAGAACTGGGGGTGGAGGGGGAAGGCACCGGGACGAGGTAATGAAAAGGGGCCGCACATTTGCCTGTTCGAGAAACCCCATGTACGGAATACAATCAACCCGCACTTGCCAGTAGTAGGAGCTCCGTATTTTCCGTACTCCCAACCTAGAAAATGGTTGGATAGAGTCCATTTCGTCTTCCGTCTTGAGGCCAGGGACAGTGCTGCCAGTACTCTATAGGTCGCGAGGAAGAGTCGCCCAGGGTCTCGAGAGGGTTTACACGGCATTGAGGGAATGCCGGGTCAGCGCGGCCCAAACAGCGGATGCGCGGATATACTCTGTACTCCATAAGGTTGGATTCCCTTGAAGACTTGCGTCATGGTCTTGATTAGCCCGGGATCCTCCATTGGATTTGTTGGTGTCACCAGTTTATGGGCCATATGATCTAGCTGTTCCGTGAGAGAACGCCATCAATCCGGCGGCCAAGCTCAAAGAGTGAATGAGACCGTCAGGATTCCAAGCCCACTATACTGTTCTAGGGGGTTCGAGTACATATAGGAGTATAAATTATAAGATACGGGAGCCTATACGAGTCAATCCGCGAGGTGCTGGGTTGTCCCTGATCAACTAGGTCCGGGGAGGGGGCCCTCTCCCCTAGTCAAGAAAGTCTGATTCAGATCGGCGTCACTATCTCGTATCCACTCTTCGCAGGGACGGGGGAAAGCGCACCTTGTGGAGCCGGGATGCTGACGGGGGCCTTCTGGTGCGGCCTGGTGTCCTTCTAGCGGGCTTCGCTGGGGCCGACTAGGGGCCACTAGGCCGTCGGAGTACGTTGGCCTTTCGATGCAGGGATGGCTAGTGTTACTGTTTTCCCTAGTTGTTTTTGGATTGGATTTTTTTTCCCACTCTGGACTTTTAGGGTTCCCTGGGGCCGGAAGGAAAGAGAAAATAGGAATCAGAAATCAGGAGGTTGGGTTTTAGGTACTATCATTGTTGGATTGGAGATGCTTGATGCTTCTTGGGCGTCTAAATGGGTCTGTGATCTATTTATCTAGTCGATTTCCTTCGATTTCTCCAGACGCCTACTCGAATCTAAACATGTCCCGACTGGGGGGAGATTTAATCTCACATAGTTGAGCAGTCTAGTACTTTAGTAGTAGAGAATCCTTTTCCGCAGTTGTCAGCATCAGGCAAACAGCAGGCTAGTCATAGGCATCCCCCATCGTCCTCCAAAAGAGCGGAACGGAGAAAAGGAAAACGATAAAACGGTGCTAATTTAAAAAAAAAAAATTGTAATAATAAAATAAAATAAAATAATATTATTGTGATTTCTATTATGATTATAATCATAATTCCCAGATCGCCATAAGGATTCAATTTCCAGGACAAGTGGGGGGAGGGGGCAAGAAAACGAGGCCGTAAATAATGATGTATGCGTCGGGCCCTGCACCTACCACACCTAAATAATCATCATCATCGGTTCTCCCCCTGACGCTCCTCCAACTCTCCCTCTTCCCCTTCTGCTTTCTTCTACATTCAACAACTCTAACCCTCTGCCATTCTCTCCTCTTCTCTCTCCGCTTACTCCCTACTCCCTTCTCCCTCGTCTCCCCCCGACCGCTCGCTCGACCTCTTTCCGCCTTCCGGCGCTTCTCCCTGTCGACCTCGGAACCTTCCCCCCACCGACTTTGTTTTTCGCATTCGCTGCACTTGTCGGGCTTCCATCCCCCTCCTCCTCTCTCCGTGACCACCCACCCCGACAACTACCGATACTCCCCGGTTCCGTACGAGTCGTTCCGCTTGTGTGAAAGGTCAGTTCTGGTCTCTATCCGATTCTCGATACCCTGCACACCATGATTTCCCCGGACTCCTTGCGGCATGTCTGTCCAGCGACCTTTGTTTTATCCCGGTCCCCTACTCTCCTCAAAATTCATGTGGTGTGGAGACTGCGACATGTGGCCGATGGTTCCTTTGCGTGGGTTTGCTCGTCTGGACTCCCTCGCGCATCCGTGGGATCACCGATGCTCCAAGGGCTAAGGAGCACTCGGACAGATGCGGATTTCGGGACTGCGCTCGAGATTACGGACTATCGAACCACATGGAAAAAGGCTCATCTGCGCGTTTTGGCTCATACTAACTCGCCTTGTTCGCAATAGGACTACAGCCCTTCTCACTTTCTCTCTCCCTTGCCACAATCTGACGATTTATCGCACCCTTCATTTTAATCGGTCGCTCTCAGCCATTACATCCTCTCCCGGTCACAACAAAAGGGTCTCTCCCCGTCCCTCTCCGTCCCTCCCAATCTCACCGGAAGCTCGGAGCTCCGCCACCGAAGACGCGTCTGACGTCTGAAACACGCTACCCGACGAAGAAAATCGATACTTGGGCAGGTTCCAGTATCGATCGAGCAGCCATCTGAACGTGAACCAGAAGAACAAGGCGCAGCGTGCTTCACTTTTTCTCGGCCGAACTCAACCGCCTGGACCCGTACTTTTATTTTGCGCATACTCGCATTCCAGTGCATGGAATTGAATACCTAGTCCATTCTTCGCCACGGAGACGACTAATCAGGCGCAGACTGTGCCATTACGGGCCAGCCAGGAAAAGGAGGCTTGTTTGAGCTATCCTTGGCCCCGGTCCGTCAGCTCATAGTTGAGTCGGGTCATGGACTTCACGACCATCCTAAACCGAAAGAACTCTGCCGCAGCAGCAGCCGCCGCCGCAGAAGCTCAATTACACCAACAATATCTGCAGAATTCACAGTTAAACCAACCGCCCACCATGAAGGCCGAACCAGGCGCTTCAGACAACCCGGTCAACGCATACCCTCCACACCCTCCCCCAGGTGTTCCAATGGACCAGGGCCTTGCTGAAACCTTCTATTACGCTCAGCCCCCGGGCTCAGCGCCTCGCAACATGAGCTATGTCCCTGGTGGATATGCCGGTGAACCTCAAATGCAACAAGTGCCAACTCCCTCTGGAAGGACTAGCGCTGATGCACCCCCGAAAACGTTCCATTGCTCAACCTGCAACAAGGGATTTGCCCGACGCAGTGATCTTGCTCGTCATGGTATGTTATTTTTCACACTTCGACGACGAAATAGACCGACTGATCCTAATTTTGTAATTTCTCAGAACGAATTCATACTGGTATCAGGCCACATGCCTGTGAATGGCCCGGCTGCGGAAAGCAGTTTATTCAGCGCTCAGCGTTGACCGTCCACTCACGAGTACATACCGGGGAGAAACCACATATGTGTGAGCGATGCGGCAAGGTAAGAGGCCTTGGGACACTTTCAGTTCGGTCTATTCTTCAACGGTACCAATGCTAACCAAATGATCGTACTCCGTAATAGCCCTTCAGCGATTCATCATCCCTTGCCCGGCACCGTCGAATCCATTCCGGAAAACGACCCTACAAATGCCCATATGCCAATTGCCAAAAGACCTTCACCCGTCGCACGACCTTGACCCGGCACCAAAATCACCACACTGGGACAATCGAGGAAGCGGCCGCCGAGACAGAGGCCAATTTGCGCCAGAACAAGGAACGCGGTCGTGGCCCCGAAGGCATGTACCCGGATCATGCCTCGATTCACTCGACACCATCTCCTGCGCACCACGCGTCGATGTCGCCTGGCGGTGATCTTCCGCCACTGACCATGCACCGCTCTGCTGGCGATTACTACATGGGGAGTGGGCCCATTCCGCCTCACGTTCGAGGAGACTTTTCCCAAGGCAGCCCTCGGGCTTCTCCAACGGCTACTTCCCCGTCGCTCTCGAGTTTTGGCAGTGCTCCTAATGCACGCCCATCCATGACTTCGCACCCATACGCTCCACCGCAGCCCCTCGAGCCCCCGGCCAACAACGACCACCGCCCAAACAGCGTTAGTGGAAGCCCACATATGACGAGTCTGGGGTGGGCTTCGCCCTCCCACGGGAGCATGCCGTCTCCTGGATCTGCCAACGACTTCACTTATCCGGAGCCTAGCGGACCGGCATATCCAACCTCGATGCCGCCTCACATGTATTTCCCCAATTCCACCATACGTCGACCAACCAGCACCGAGCCGGAGAACTACGAAACCAAACCTCGAATGGGTGATCACACCTGGTCCACCCCGGTATGATGCCGGTCCGGATTTTCGATTTCCTTTCCTTGTTTTTGGTCGCGTGCATATATAACAAACCCCCGTTTCCTTTGTTGATTTGCTACTTTGCATCGTTCAACCGATTCCCATGGAAAGATAATCAGTTTTCCATTGTTCATCGTTTTATCGCCCTCTGCTGTATTGTTTATTTGTCATTTCCTAGCTCTCTTTGTTTGTACCTATACCGAGAAGGAGACAAACATCTCCCTCGGAGGCGCGTGGGACGGTCTTGATCGTGTTTGTCAGGGGACTCCTCTTTTTCATTGTTTTGCTTTTGTTTTTCATCAGGCTGTCATCCCCACTGCATTATCAACATTTTGCACATCCCCTTCTCTTTTGTTTGATTGCTTGTGTGCGGATGACATGGCTTTATCGAGACACGACCAGACGAGGAAACAGCATAGATAGAGCGTGGGACCAGGGATCTTTATGGGCTAACATTGTATTGGATTTGGGAACAAGAACTGGGGTTTTCTACCTAGGAGAGACCCAGTGTGTGGTGTCTGGTTGGTATCTGGATTCGTTTTTGGTTTGCTATTTTTTTGTTGGTACTTGTTCGTTTGATTTGATTTGTTGCGCACTCTCTTCTGACACTCTTTTGTCTTCTTTTTTTTTTTTCTTTTCTGTTTTATATACACCTTAATCTTTGTGTTTCTTGTATTGCTTACTTTTGTTTTCTATTCCTCTTCTGTCTTTTCCCCTTTCCTTTTTCTATGCGAGATGTTTTGTGCTTTCTGCCCTCGCATCGAATACCATCTGTCAGTGGGATCGATGGAAGTCGATCCCATTGTTGTACGATAAGTGTGTTAATAGACCAGCTGCAATATCTATACTATCCACAAATTTTGTTTTCTTTCAAGTCTTGAACGCCGGATTGACCAAGTGTGTGCCCTAGGGTCCTAAGGGTTCGGAGTTTATAGTTGACAGATGCACTGCATCATACGCACAAGCAGATCGTTTATGTGCCACTCGATTTCGAAAAATCCGCCAATTTTCCTCCAACATGCGTAAGGCCAGTCGGAACTGTCAGTATTGAATGTATGGACACTATACGTCGCATCTAAATTTACCCTCTCCAGTAACATGCTATAATACTCATTCACTAAAGTCCCTCCCCTAGGGGTGGGATCTTTTCTTAGAGCACCGGGGTGCATGTAGCAAAGAAAACCACAGAAAATTAAAGACAAAGTGGACCATTTGACACGGTCAAGCCAGTCGCCGTCCCCATTATCGCTATAGTTCAGGGCTCTAAGATATCATGAAACGCCCCTCAGACTTGCCCGCGCTATTTATGGGCATGACTAGCGGGGGCCGCACCTGGGGACCTGCGTGTAAGGTGAGAATCCTCAGCCCAAGGCTCAGCCACGGGGCCCTGCTCCACTGGTAAGCGCTGTTGTGGGCGTGCCCGGTACTCCTAGCGTAAGGACTCGATACAAGATACAACGACACAGGAATGAGAACATAGTGTTACGTAGTGCCTGTTGCTCTACTTTGATCTCTGGGGTTTTTTTTCACTGCCATACGCTGATCTAAAAAGGGCTTTTGTTTTGTTGGTGTGGCTTTGGACCCTGGTTCATTGGGCGGCGCCTGAGACTCGTGCCGTGCTGAGCATCAGCAGGCGCCTGAGATCCTTCGCACTTGCTGCCTCGATTTGCTTCCGAGCTGTGGGCTTTTGTTGCTAGCAGGGTTGGGGTACTCCATCCGCAACAAAGCCGAGTCCTTGGGCATATAGCCCTGCCGGCTCTTTTCTGTGGTCCCTGAAGTCTGGTAAAAGCGTGGTCCCCTCGGGCTCGTGGGGAGGGAACCTAATTGATGGTCAGACTAGGATTGCTGGGGCTGGAGGTGCCCGCGTCTGACACTAGGCCATCTCCGCCTTTGCTTGCTCTGAAATGATGGCCGAAGACTGCTGCCGAGAAAAAAGGCCGTCACTGTGTCTCATCCGTATACCAATTGCAGGACAACATGGTCGTGTCGGATTGGCTCTTCGTATTTTGGTGGCGAGACATGCCTGGGGACCGTGGGTGCGAAGGTTAGGTATGTCTTGATGAAGGTTTCCCCGCGAACGGAAAACGCCGTGGTCGGTTCAAGAAATAACATAGCGAGTGCTTGGGTAGAGACTTCGTATTTGGTCATATGCTACGTAGTAAGTTCAATCAAATGACGCTGTGTTTCGCTGGGTCCGTGAGAGGTTGTTCGGGGTATAAGATCTCAGGTGCAGCGCAATGGGGATCTGGACACGGGAGAACTGTATATATCTTGATATACTACGTATATCGTTGACAGCTACCCAGCTCCTTCGAGCCTTTGCTATCTATTCAGTAACCATCATGTACTATTTTTCTAGTTCTCTAGTTCTCTTCCTCTCCAATCTCGCATTCGCTTGTACGTCTTCCCTTTCTCGTTCTCGTATGCTAGCCTTCCAAGCGCTGACTCAGGCCCAGCTGCAGTAGGGTGCGGCGATGCCGACGCCTGTATCGGCACCGAGGTCTGCACTACTGTCACCTTCACGACCCCAAGTGCCACCACCATCACCACCTGCGTCCCTACCCCTACCTGTTTGGGTGTTTATTGTAAGCAGGGATTCTGATTGGGGAATGCATCTTGCTCGCTGACCGAGATCCCAGCGGACTGCGTGCTGCCCGACAACACCCTGGGCAATTGCTGCTCGGGCTACTGCGCCGCAAATAAGTGTCGACCAACCGATCCGAATTGGCCAAACTGCCAGGAGGGCAACGGGCCTTGCCTAAGCGATGCCAACTGCTGCTATGGGAATCAATGCGTCAATGGGCTTTGCACGCGCAAGCAGGCGTGTGGTGCCTAGTCTCGCGCGTTTATCAGACCCTATGCGTCGTTCTACTTATACTAGTATTTCTTGATTCTCAGCCTCCCTTCTCTCGCACCCATCGATGTAGTTTACCAATTTCCATATATCAAATTGATCTATTTGAACTATGTTTTCTGTTTTCCCCAAAATTTGCAAAAAATAAAATAAAAATAAAAATAAAACAACAACCAGTAAATCTCCTGATATCCACCAAGGCCACTGAGTAGTGCACTGCATCAAACCTCATGCGTCCCTGTCGCCCAGTATCCTCTCCGCCTCTCCTCGAAGCGCCGCCATTCCAACCCGCCACAGCCCAGGCCCAACACTCACCCGCGCAACCCCCAGGTTGCCCAACTCGCGCACCCCCAAAAATCCCGGCTCCAGCCCCATCTTCACATTCACCAGCCCATCCAACCCGCCCACCAACTCTCGCACCTCCGCCGCCGACACGCCCCGCCCTCGCGGTCCACCCCAAACATACACGCACGCCGCTCCGGCCTCTAGGAACGCCCGCCCACGCCGCACCGCATCCTCGACGCCCGCTCCGGGCCCGCCCAGGAACAGCACGTCCGTCCGCGCGTTGACCACGAAATCAGGCACGCCCGCCTCGGCCGCGGCGCGGCGCACAGCGCGTATCCGGGCGACGGCGTCCGGCACCGAGCGCAGCGCGCCTGTCGCCCCGTCCACGTCCTCGATGTTGCAGCCCACAGCGCCAAGCGTGATCGCCATGGTGACAGTTGCGCCGGGGTCGGCGTACCCGTCTTGCAGGTCGACTGTGAGCGGGAGGGCGGGGTTGGCGGCTCGCGCGGCTTCAGCGATGGCCTTCACTGCGGAGAGGTTCTGGGTTGCGGTGAGGGAGGCATCCGGGACGCCGAGGGTTTGGGCAATGGCGTAGGAGGCTGTTGCTATGGCGGTGGCTGTTGGCAGGGACGCGATTGTAGTTGCTGTTGCAGCATCGTAGACGTTTGCTAGGATGAGGGGGTGGCCCGGCCGGTGGAGGGCACGGAGGCGGAGGGCGAGGGCGTTTTGGGTTACGGGGTCGATGGTCATGGTTATTGTTGTAGGGTGGTGCGAGTTCGGAGGGAGTTGATAATTGGAATAGCTTGAATCTTGGTGTGGTGGTGGTGGTGGTGGTTGTTTTTTGGTTGTTTTTGTTTTTGTTTTTGAACTGTTGGGGATAATGTCGATGTTGATGATGTGAGTGCTCTTGTTAGTGCCCCTGTTCAAGGTGGAAAGTAGTCTATTCAAGGAATATTTCTAATATACTTCATTGACATCGCCATACTGTCCTCGGGTTGAGTCATGGTATAATGGTGCTGTTAGCTGTGGTGGATACGAGAAATCTTGCGGTCAAATTCACCAATCCCAGCCGCTTGGGTGCGGAGAATTCGCTTCTGTTCCCAGGCAGCTGGAACCAGGCCGGAACCAGGCCGGAACGCCCAGGGTGTCCCACGGGCATTGTGAAGACGGTATCCTCCATAGAAAGGTTCCCCCTCTCACCGTTCCTGGTCACAAATGCAGAGTAGCTCAGGCAATAAGACCAGAACATGGGCATAGGACTCAGACGGTCAGTTTCGTGGACTGCAGCATCCAGTCTCCGCACCAATTATTCCATGCAGTAAATGCGATGCAGGTGTCGATCGGGGTCGCAAGGTGCATTGGGTAACATGGGTTAATTCCGAATAGTTGGCAATGGAGGGGAGGATCAATGCAGAATCGGGGCTCACCATTTAATATTCCTTGTCTCAGGCAGACTGAGCTATGGACGAGCTATGGACTTCCAAGTAACGACCCAATGCGACTAGTTAATTGTTCTACGCTGTCCGAGGCCCGGCCAGGGCAGCAAGGGGATCCACGTCTCGGTGCACCCACCCCACACCTCCTCTCGGCCCCATCAGGCTCGGGGCTTGGGGGGCTGTTGAGGAATGGGAGGACTTGGGCCGGACAAGGTGGATTACCTCTAAGCGCAATTCGCCAGGAAGCGGGATAGTACTCTCGATCAGTCGACGGTGGATGGTTGTTACAGGAACTTTTACGAAAGCATTGGGTGAAGACGTCACTTATGCTGGCGGCTCCTCATCTCGATCTCTCTCCCCTGGTTTAACCAGTCGGCACGGGGATCGAAGCGGATCTATTCGCAGGGGGGGAAATCAGCAATGGAAATGCAGCCGAACGAGTCGCCCTGTCAGAAGGTCCGGAAGGCGGCGGCGGCGGCACGCTGATTGGGGGCTTCGAAGAGAGGGGGGAGGGCGTAATGCGCATGAACGGAGCCCATGCGGCCGTGCAACGGAGAGTCCCCCAATCAGCGGGCTCGGAGGTGGGTGGTCGTCACCGTTGTCCAGGCTGTCTAGGTTGTGAAAGGATGGTCCGGGTCAAGGAGCGGCGAGGAGAGGCGAGCACGAGCATTTAGGGTTTATCGGGAGTGGCAATGGGCTGAAGATGATAATCCCTACCCTCCATTACAGAAGACCGGAGTACCGCGCCGAAGGGTACAGTACATCGGGACGCAGGACAAGGAGGTATGGTACCTTGATGAGAATCTGCGAGGTAATGGCGGATGATGATCCGTGTACATGCTGATCTATATGATCATCTGCGTATGGTCGTCTGTATGGAGTATCGTGAGTCGGTAGGAGTCCGTCGTCCGGAGTCGGGGACATTACTATACAACCTTCTTGTGAGAGTGTGGCGGTCATCCGGTCCGACTGGAGGATTTTCCTACTTCCCCCCCCCCTCCTCGTCTGATGCCCATCTGATGTACGGTGCCGGTTCGAGAACTCCTAGTTTCCCCATATAGATTAAGTGGAATCACGTTGGTGAAGCGGACAACCCAAGAGGGTTTAGGGGTTACCCCCCAATCCACGCTATTCATTGCCATTCTCCATCCGATCCATTCCAAAAGATTCGTCGGCCCTGTACGAATCGTGAAAGATTACTTTCCCCAAAAATCAATCAAAAACAAAAACATACACACCCATACACTCCAAAATAGGCCCGAAGCAGAAGGGCACGTCGTACGAGTTATGGCCCCAGCAGCGGACTAGGCTGCTTCGGCCTCTGCATTAGTAAAGCCTCTTGATCCACGGGGATTTTTAACCCCGACCTCGAGTCTAGAGGATGTACGCGGTCAATAAAATACGATCCAATCCTCTGTAGTCGTGGCAGGCGCCTCGTTTTTCCTTCTTTCACCGGTGCACTAAATCACCGGTACACTAGATAACGTAGACGTATGGAATAATTACAAGTCCGTCGGGGCTGTTGCTAGTCTTTTTTTTCCACGTTCGACCACTATCGAACTATGGCCATCGAGATCCTTTGCGGGCCCAACCTGGGTGTGGTCGTGGTACACGTCGTTACGCCAGGATCCCTGCGTGCATGAACGAGGGGCAAAGAACAAGACCCAGTACTGCACATTCTTCGGGGATCCCACCGGCGTCAGCGGGTGATCGCCCGTCACTGATTTACATGGACATGACCCTGGTCATAATTTCCAAGGACAAAGCGGGACAGCACGTTGGTCCTGGTATGGGACATACCAGGATGATGCAGGAGGCTGGAATTGTGCCCCCTCCCCTTCGCCACGGCGTTGGTTGGAGTGGAGAGAGGAGGGTGTGGAGGAAACAGGACTGCCCATAGCTTTGGGATGTTCACCAACCAGCCCCGGGGCTCGTTCCTAGGGGGACCAACACGACAGTCGCGCCTCGCGAGGGCCCGGCGGCAGCGCGCCCTCTAGGAAGCTGGCTGTCCCCTGCCCTCCACCTGGTCCCACGGTGAACAAACTATGTCAGCCAATACAAAATTGTTGGCTCTAGAAGCTCTCGCCGTCCGATCTCTTCTTTTTTGATTTTCTTGCCAATCATAGCCCCCCTCACTCCCTTCTCTTCCCTCCCTAAGAATTCGAGAATCCCAGCCTATCTCCACTGGGAGCGGGCGCGACCCAGGAAAGAACTACCCATCTCCGGCCACACCCGTTAATTTTGGACCGTTTGGGACAACTCCGCCCTAAGAAGAGTGGGTTGGGCTTTGCCTGGACTCGGGAAGCCCCATTTTTTTTTGGCCCGCGGATGGAGACAGGTTCTCCTCACACGACTCGGGCGTCCCGTACCACTTCCGAGAGGGGGGAGTACCCATACATCGACAGCGTAGGATAGATGTATGGATCGTACGAAATGGTAGTCCATGCTATACAGGGTTTATACATGGGTATCAGATTGATTGGATGAGGTTTACCCTGCACCAGGCCGACCGACAGGATCGAACGTGGTTATACCGACCAAATCCAGTGAGGCCCAGAACTAGAGCACTGGCGAACTGGCGGACAGATGAACTAGGGACATCGGGGGAGACGAGAGTCATGGTGGGTAGCCAAATAGCTATGTTTACAGAGTCGTATGACCTTGAGAATCCCATTCGAGGCTCCTCGGGCTTCGAGGAAATGATCTATACGGATCGCCCGTCGACACCGAGCATTCTGGGGATGCAGGTGAGGGCACGGGGAAATTCTTAGTCTCCCGGAACTGGACGTCTCGTCTGCGATTACTCATTCGATCTTCCTCGGCCCCATTGTACCTGTGTCCAATGTACAAGGGCCTCTTGGACCTATCTCGACGGCGAGGCGAGGACCGGTCAACCCGGGGCGTCGCTGGTACTTCGGGGACTCGTATTGTGAGGATTACGCCGTCAGCCGGGCGGTAGTGGTCGGCTGCGCTTAGTTCGTATTGGCAGGGTTGGACAGGGTCGGGCTGGACGTACAGCGTTACAGCATGCTCGGACACCCGACTCGGAGGAAAGGGAAACTAAGAAAGCAAAATTACCACGCCCAGAAGAGGGGAAACGAAATTGGGAAAATAGAATTTCCCCCCATTGGAGCCAGAGAAAGAAAAGAAAGAAGTGGGAAAAAAAGCCACACGAAAAGAAAAGAGCAAACTATCCGCATGGGCGGCTGGTGGTCCGTTGCTTTGTTGGAGGAATAATGGGGTTGACCTCCTTGGGGTTTCAGAATTCATGGATTGGGCGGAAGGGAGTTTGGGATTCGGATGCTTTCCCATTGACCGGACGAGCTACGGAGCACATTAAATGCGGATTCTGTCGCTGCAGCACGCCAGGCACAAAGCCCGAGACAAGTCGGACGGCGTCTCGCTCCACCACCGCGACCACCGAACAATGCGGTCGGCGCAGGTCTCCAGTAGAAAGAAAAGGCGCAGCAGCGGGAACAAACAAGATCCTAATAGATTTCGACTCATATAGGACGAAATTGGCAGCAGGCACGCATCCCATCCCCCTTGAAAGACTCCTATGATGGAGAAAACTATAAGAAAAACGATCAGACATATGGCCCGTAAGAGGACCACCACGGAGAGACCTATCCAGACTGAACGCCCATCACGATTACCACCATCAACTGGACCAGAAAGAGATTAGAAGAAATTTGCCGCTTTTTATTCTTCTCTGTCTCTGTCTCTCTCTCTCTCTCTCTCTCGTTCTCGCTCGCGCTCTCTCTTACACCCTTAGCTGTCATTTGGAACGCCAACAGGACAAGGCTTCAAGGCCCGAAAACAAAAACGCAGCCGGGGAGTCCCCTGTAATTTTACCGTACAGCAGGGTACCGCAGGGTACAGAGCGTACAGTCCCCGTTCCCCCCGTACGCCCAGTGTGCCATTTCCGACAAGGCAATTCCCTCTGGAATCACCCGTCAGCTCTCCCCACTCTCCGCTTTGCCTTGCTCAGCACCCTTCCCTTCTTCCTCTGACCCTCTCTCTCTCCTCCTCCTCTTCACCTTCGTTTCCACCCCTCTCATATTCCCCTTCCCACCTTCCCTTCCCCCCAAACATCCTCGTCCTTCTCCTCATCTTTTGTTTCTACCACCATTCTTGCCATTCTCCGGCCCTTCCTCGGTGACTCGATCTGATGCCGGATGGTGCTGCCTCAACCCGTGCAGTTGGCCGCCTGACCTGCAGCTCCCACGCTGCCGTCCGATCCTCCTCCCAATTTTGACTTCTCTCTTCCTTTTCAACCTCCCGGCTGTTGCTTTGATCACCATTTCAACTCACCATGCCGATTGGACTGGAGATTCCCGACGCCGGGCTGTCTCTCCGCCCCGGAGATCAGTCCGGTGACTCGGCCGCCAAACCAACCCAAATCATGCGGCTGAATCTGGTCCAGAGTACCCTGGATGAATTGATTCACAGCCTCCGATCCGACTCACCGGCTCGAATCCGCCTGGGCAAACACCCATCCCTCCACTTCGCCGGCAAATCCCAACCGTTCCACGCCTATCCCGAAACCCATCGGTCCGAGATCTACCATACCTCTCCCGGCAAACGGAATCTTTATTTTACGGGGGTGCTGAGCCACAGTCTAGAGGTGGAAAAGGCCAAGGAGGCCACCGCGGCCACCGACCAGGCCTTGGCCAATCTCGAGGAAAGCCTCAATGCCTTCGAGAGAGGCAAGGAGTCCAAGAAAACTCACATCATCCAGCACCCGGATGAACTGAAGGCTCTTCGGGCGGCGAATGCGGGCAGCACTGCTCGCCGGGCCCCGAAGACCAAGGCTGAGCTGGACAAGGATCGATTGCTCCGGACTGCGGCCAATCGGTCCCTGACCTCCAGTCCAACTCTGGGGGGGCCCAACTCACCTGCCCCGGCCTTGACGCTAACCTCCGCCCCGTCTTCCCAAACAAAAGACACCGCTCGCCGAGAGGCTCTCAAGACCCCCTTTATTCACCTTCTCGCCGTTCGTGCCGTCTCAACCAAGTTCCTGGCCCGCCAAACCTGTTCCAGCATTGAAGATTGTACCGCTCTGGCCCAGAAATATGGCGTGGAGAATCGAATCGACCGAGAGAAATTTGATCTCAAAGATAAGATCTACAAAGATCTTGACGTGTGGAACTTCCCCTTCCCGAACCAAGAAGACCGACAGGCCGCCATTGACCGAGCCATTTCCGCCTTCGATCGCATGCGAATCTCCAAGTCCGACAAGCAATGGCAGACCCTCCTACCCAAAGAGGAACGGGGCAAGGGGAAGTGCCTATCAAAACTCAATCTGCAGAACGGACTATCCAAGAAACCCGTCACGCCACAGATTCAGGTGGATGGCGCTGATGACCGGAAGGAAGGTGACACAACCGGCAACGAGACAGACCGAGGCACGGGCCTTGGTGTGACCTCAAAGGCCCGGGATGCTGCACCTCGATCGACTGCTACCACTTCTAAGCCACGGACGGAAAAGGACGCCCCCAAGCGGGGCCCTAAGAGCAAGCCCGCCACCAACACCACTTTGGCAGGTCGGGTTACGAAGAAGACGGCCAGCAAGGCTCCACCCAAGACTGAGAGCAAGTTCAAATCGGCAGAGTTCGTTTACGATTCGGACGAGTCGGATGAAATTATGCTCGATGCTGCACCTCTGCCCGCTCCGGCTCCGGCTCAACGTCCCAAAGAGGAGGCGGCGGCTGTGCCCAAGAAGACCCCGGCCACGGTCAAAGCTCGCACCAAGGAAACAGCTCCTTCTGCGCCTACCTCCAAGGCCCCCAAGGTCCCCAAGACCGAGGCACCCACGCCCAAATTGGAGTCTAGCAAGACAGCCTCCAAGCGACCACCGTCTCGGCCGTCCATTTCCCCTCGAAAACCCTCGCCCCTCGGGTCCTCTCCTCCTACCAATGCCTCCGAGGCGACCGGTCGCAGCCGCTCCGACAGCCAGAACCAGTCTTCCAGCTCGTCCTCGTCCCCACTTATCTCGCAAATTGCACGAGTCAACAAGACCACCGGAACTGCTGCTCGGCCTTCGAAGCCTGCTGTGCCGGCCAAGAGCCTCGGCAAGCCTGCAACTGCTGCCAACCCCTTGAAACGCAAGGCCGAGCCCGAGCGACTTGCAGCTCCCAGTACAGACGCACGCACCACGGTGAACCTTGAGCACAAACGCCGCCGAGCGGTGAGTACATCGAGTGGGGGTAGCACGGGCAGTGCATCTCCACCCATGGGGCAGGAGCTCGCCCGGCAGCGACTGTACGAGAAGTCGCAATGGTTCAAGCGGTTATACGCGAAGTATCATACTCTCCATGACGACCTTGCGGCACAGACAACTCCTTCACAGGTGCAGCTGGATAAGCTGCGCGGAATGCATGATAAACTCCAGGCCATGAAACAAGAGATTTGGGACGAGCATCGAGGACTGCGTAATGTCCGCTCATGATCTTGTTCCATTTCAACTCTGGTTCTGCTTTGCATTTTTCTTTTTCTCTTTTTTCATGTCTCATCCCTTTCCTGCATGGTGACGACTACGGCTTGTTCTCCACATGGCGAAAAATGAATGCACACTAGCACCCCCAACTACCCAATCCATCTCGGGTACTAAGTATTGAGGCGCCTCTTCGGCACTCAACAGATCGACAGCTCGGCGTTTTTTTTATTTGCTTTCTTTCCCCCTATCCCCCATTCCATCGTTCTGTGTTCATCTTCTGCATCTTTTCATTGAAAACATTTCCGTGATCTACGGCATAGACATTTGCATTTCTGCTCTCATTTTGAGCAATGAGTACACACGCACTCAATATCGATAGGAATTTTTTGAAGATATGATATGAGATTTTCCTTCCACGGTCTTTTTTCGTGATTTCCAAGGTTAATCCAGATAGACTCCGTAGATCCGCAGAAACAGTTTACCCCGGATCCGCGAATCTCTGGTTTGCTGTGTTGCTAGCGGGCCGGCAACCCCCTGCGAACAATGCGATTGGCAGGCTTTCCCACGTGGTAGATCACGGGTTCCATTGCTGTAATATTTCCGTCTCAATACGGTTGGACAGTCACTTTCGTTACGTCATCACCGCCCTTGGACAGACTATGCCACAGCGGGTCTAGCGCCGGCGGGAACTTGGGAAAGTCGACTCTCCAATTCCAAAGCCTGGAGACAGCAAACATCTCTAAGAAACTCCACCCCGCGCTTCCCTTCCCTTCACTATAGTTCTCGGGCAACGGAAGCTTCTGTAGGGGACCCAACACAAAGGAGAGTGCTCAACCATGACGCCCCCTGCTCGTGGACGGGGTACCAGCCAGCGGAGCCCGACCGTCCTGGTAAGAGCACTGCACCTATCCCCCAATCCCATCTCCCTCCCCAATTCCCCCAAAAGCATCGGCAAAAGCAATTATTGGCTCTATTACCAGGGTTCACCCTCTTGCTAACACAGCTGTGCTGCGCATCCTGTAGGTCACAGATTCCCGCGATCAGCAACCTGCCTCGACCCCCCGTCGTCGCCGATCCCCCGCGACTCGTTTCATCACCGTCGACAACGTGCTCCAGTATGCCTCCGACGTGCCATCCATGCAGCAGCGCCATCCGCCACCGAGCTCGCGCTCGCGACGGCTTGCCTCTGCCTCGGCGCTGATCAGTGGTACGGGTGGGAGCAGCGCTGCAGGTGCCGCCAGTTCGGCAGGCACAATTGGCCGCCTTGCGGCGCAGCCGCGTCTCCCCCTCGTACCACCAAGGTCAGTGAAAAGCTCGTGCTTCTGCCGGATACTGGCGGCGTAGGAGAACCAGATGCTGGCGAGGACGAAGACGATACCCAGGACGATGGCGATCTCGTGGATGAGGAGCTGGTGCAGCGGGTGGCACGGGAGAAGCACATCGACCCGGAGGCGGTGCGGCAGCAATTGCTGGCGCAGAAGCGGCTCGGTGGAGACTTTGGTATCGATAATAATGTTGCGCCGCTGTTGGCAGATGAAGAGCTGCTGCGGAAGCGGCGGGTTGGCCCGGAGCGCGCGAAGAGCTATGCAGAGCGGTTGCCGAAGGCGCGACGCACGGAGAAGCTCGCGCGAGTGACGGCGTACTGCACGGCGCAGGCGTATAAGATGGGGTCCGTGGCCGCGTTTGTGAAGGAGACACATGGGGCTCGGACAAAGTTGTATGATGATTGTCTTTACACGGCGTATCACTTACCTCTTTTGCCGGGCCATGAGGGATATCGCCTGCGGAGTAGCCCGGTCCTAAAATTCCCCGGCGGAAAGTCTCTGCTTGATGAAGAGATTGAGCGGAATGAACAGCGTGATCACCACGATGACTACATAGGCGAGGTAGAGGAACATTCTGTCGTCGGGCATAATCGACACGAGGACGAGCATCACCGGGACGCATCACCAAGGGACTCGGACGAGCATGGCTCCAGAGAGGAACGCCACGACGGATATCTGACCCATATATCCGAGGAGGAGAGCCGCATTCGGGATGACGATACGTCTGGATCAATGAATAATGGCTCCAGGGACAATCTTGCTCAGACAGGGTCTGGGGAGACCCAGGATACTCCCGAGCCTGCTCCTCGCAGGCGACGACACAGTTCCGACGACAGCCATGCTTTAATGCGGGATCGCCCGTCTCCGCCCCTATCCACGCCGTCATCTTCAAAGCCTCAAGCCCCAGCTCGGACTCTCTACAATGTCGCCGAGATGTTTGTTTTCAGCTACGGTGTCGTCGTCTTTTGGAATTTCACCGAGCGCCAGGAGAAGGACCTGTTGGCAGATCTAGCATTTGCTACTTCATCACTAACTGGCACTCCTATCCCACTGACGACTATGCCCCTTCACGAAGAGGATTTTGAAACTGAAGAGTTTCATTTCGAATACTCCACTGAGATTTCTCGTCCTCGTGTCTTTAATGATATGATCACACTGCGTAGCGGTGACCATATGATTAAACTGGCTATCAGTCATGGCATTTCTCAGAGTACCAAGCTGTGTTTCTTTGAGGAGGTCATGGCTCGCCAGATGGCAGACGCGAAGGATGTACCCCGACGACTTGCCATGACTGGAAAGTTGGGCATGAAGCGCGAGGAGGTCTTCCGAATTCTGGGTCGTCTTTTCAAGAGCCGCGTAGAGGTCAACCTTTGTGAGTCATGCTGTTTGATTCTATTCCAATTCTTAAACCCCTTTTCTAACATGCAGGTCAGCATCCAATATGCTCGATGTCCCAAACTTCTTCTGGGAGAGCGAACCAACCCTCTACCCTCTTTACATCGCCGTGCGCGAGTATCTCGAGATCAAGCCCCGCATCCAGGTTCTCAACGAGCGATGTCGCGTCTTCTTAGATCTTGCTGAAATCCTGTCTGATTCAATTGCGGATAATCGCACTTCTCGTTCGTTCTCTCCCTCTTCTCAACGTCATGCATATCCTCTGGATAGTCCCTCTAACCGTGTTCCACAGATCAAACCTGGATCATCATCGTCCTCATTGTCATCTCCATTCTCGTCACCATCTCTGAGGTTTTCCTTCGCTTTGGTCTTCTTCACGCCCGCGAAGGCGCCGCTTCCAGTCCCGTCTCCATTCTTGCTCGCGCCATGGGCCGCGCCTCCCCCTCAGCCCTCTCGTACTCCCCAGTTAACACACCGCCAGGCTGTATCTGTCCCTCCGTGCCCCCAGCCGGCGGGCCAGATATGAGCGTGAGTGGTATCATGGGGCTGGGCCTCTGATACTCTCCATGCACATATCGACGGCTCAAGCCTCCGGCCCGGCCATGTTCAAACCGCGAAATCCTGTTTTCTTTTTTCGGCGTACTATTGGCGTTACTTTGGGTGGGGATATGGACAAATGGACAAACACGCTTCTGTTCCTGCATATTGTTTAATTTTACTGAAAGCGCGTTTCTCTTTGATGAGTAGACGTCTTCGGCTTTTTACTTTTTACAAGTTATCCTCGTTACTGATGCTAGTCTCTTGCCTTAAACGGGCACAATCAAAATCACATAGTAAGGTTCTTTTGAATATACTGTGCTCTCTCTAGCGGCACGAACTCTGGGGAATATTTCGGTGGAATCATTTCCTATTATCCTGTCTCATTTTTCTCTTTTAAGTTCTGCTTCTGTGGGCTTTCTTTGCGAGTTCATGGACGCGATGGACGCTTTTCCAGCCCTGGATAATGCTGGTCTGTTACCTAGTGTCCCCATGATATCCTTGATTGGCTTTAGAGCTGCGCATGGAGAACCAAAGCTATCCTCTGTCCAATTAATAGCACTGCTTTACTAGAAAAGTTGCTTTTTTGGTATTCCGAATCTTTGATATTTGGACCGACTGTAGCGCATGAGCTGTGCCCAACCTCCTCCCACCTTCAAACTCACTCTGTGATTGTAGTCATTCCCTATCATTGGCTTTCCATCCTTCGGTGTGTTTCTTGTCCTCATATCTATTCATAATTTGACCTAAAAGATCCATCCTAGTGACCAAAGCCACCTTCGACAGCAGTCGACATCAGTTGCGGTAAAGTCGTCCAAGCCATCATCGACCAGCTTGGTCGTAGGCATTATGGATACAGCCTACAAACGCTGCCCCCGATATCGTCGATTCCGAGTTGGATCCGCACCGGATCTTTTTGACGGAAGCTCTGCCGGGCCGATCCCCTCGCTGCGGGTGGAGGAAGTAGCCGGCTTGGTTTGATCAATTACACCATTGGACCATGGATTCAGCCCCGAATGAGGGCTCTCCAGGGGGACAGTGGTGCTCTGCTACTATTGCTTGACATATTGGGGTCTTTGGAGATCATGGAGAGGATGTTTGTTTCGGGAGTAGTGAAGATTCTTGTTCTTGTTTTGAATACAGCATGTTCGAAAGGGCCATAGTGGTGTTCTAAAGGGGTACTGGAGAACGTAAGAGAACAAGAAAAATCAAGAAATTCTTTCTACAGTAGAGAATGGGGTGGTGATGAAACTAGAGCGTCACGGAAGAAGGACTCGGGCTGAACGGTGGTAGGCCTGGAAGAAGATTGACGCCGGGTGAAGGTTTAGCTTGTGCCCTCATTATTAGAAGACTCTAAGAGTATATCGGTCGCAGAGAGATGCAGATTAAAGATCGATCCAAAATCTCCGTTGAGATGGACAAAGCCAAGCCATGCTAAATATAAAACACAGAGACATTAGATATCAGTACAAGCGCCGCGTCGGAAAAGAAAAAAGCCGCCAGAAAAGCCTTTTTCCACCGCATCAGCTCGGTTTCCCTTTTCCTTCATTCCATTCTTTGGCTGTCTTCCTTTATCCCCTTTTGTTGAAAAAAACTCGTGTAAATTTCACGTTTAACCGGTAACCTTGAAGATGGACTCAGCCAGTCTCTTAACGTTGCCGGTGGTGATACCAGCGACGGAGATACGGCCATCCTTGGTGGCATAGACGGAGTGCTAAAAATTGCAATTAGTTCCGTGTACTCATATAGGGCAAGGATATAGAATATGAAGGGAGGCTTACCTCCTTGGCAAGAGCATCCATCTGCTCGGGCTTCAGGCCAGTGTAGGCGAACATGCCGATCTGGCTGGTGATGTGGGACCAATCGTGCTTGCTGCCGAGCTCCTCGAGGTTCTTGCGCAGCAGGGAGCGCATCTCAATAATGCGGTCGGCCATGCCCTTGACCTCACCGAGCCATTGCTGGTTCAGGGCGGGGTCGTTCATGATGGTGGAGGCGACGCGGGCACCGTGGATGGGGGGGTTGGAGTAGAAGGGGCGGATGAGAATCTTGATCTGCGATTCAACGCGCTTCTTCTCCTCGGTGTTCTCGCAAACAAGGGAGAAAGCACCGACACGCTCACCGTAGAGACCCTAGTAAAAGCAAAAGAATCACTAGTTAGCTGACAATTCTATGAACACGGTTCAGATTAAACCCAACTTACCATGTTCTTGGCAAAGCTCTGGCACAGAGCAATGTTGTGGCCCTCCTTGACGAAGTGGCGAGGGGCGAAGGCATCCTTGTCAGCGTTACCGCTGGCAAAGCCCTGGTAGGCCATGTCGAAGAAGGCGAAGTGACCCTTCTCCTTCATGACATCGCTAATCTGGCGCCATTGGGCCTCAGTAGGGTCGACACCAGTGGGGTTGTGAGCACAGGCGTGGAGCAGGATGATGCTGTTGTTGGGGGCAGCCTTGATATCGGCAATCAGGCCCTCGAAGTCCAGGCCGATGGTGTCCTTGTTGTAGTAGCGGTACTTCTCGACCTCGAGGCCGGAGTCCTTGAAGACGGCGTTGTGGTTGGCCCAGCTAGGGTTGGGAAGGTAGACCTTCTTGGCGTGGGGATAGAAGCGCTGGAGGAAAGCACCACCGATTCTCAGGGCACCGGTACCGGAGATGGTCTGGGTGATGACGAGGCGGTCCTCGGTCAGGGCGGAGGAGTCGGCGCCGTAGGCCAGCTCGGCAGCAGCCTTGGTAAAGGCCGGGACACCGGTGATACCGGCGTACTCCTTGTCGAAGCGCGACGCAACGACCTTGTCCTCGGCTTCACGGACAGAGGGCAGGACGTAGGGCTTGCCCTTGTCGTCACCTATACGCGATAGAAAACTCAATTAGCAAACCCGGACCCCTTTTTGTCGGATGTGATTTCAGCTCCTGTGCTTGCATCAATGACTTACGGTAAGCACCAACACCCAGGTTGATCTTCTCCTTGAAGGAGTCGGCCTTGAAGGCCTCGGTGATACCGAGAATAGCATCCTGTTAAAGCTCATCGCATCAGCATTGATGCATCCAATGCCTCAATCGTACAATCGCATTGACAAGCGTATGATTGAGTAAAATTCCAGGCTTCGAGCTTACAGGAGGGCCCTGGGGGACGTTGGACCAGGCCGAGGCATGTCTAGCACCGATGACGACGGTGCGCATGTTGGCCTCGCGGGCGGCAGCCGACCGGCTGGCAACACGCAGAGTGGAGAGCATTGTGAATGGCAAGGCAAGAAAGATGAGAGAAACGGGAGAGTCAAGCTCAGTCTCGGAGGGGGGGGAAGAGAAACAGCAGAGGAAAGGGAAGAACCGGGAAAATAAGAAAAGGTCGGAGATGCTGCGGTCTGTTTGGGCCTGACTCATGTGATAGCGGTACCGGGTACTTTCGATTCGGTGTGGGGTATTGTGCACTCATAGGTACCCGGGACTTCAGCGCCCGGCGAGAACTGCGACCGGGTCGGATTGGCTACGTCCTCCGCACAATTGCAGCATTTCTCGTGCTAGTGAATTGATTGGAGACACCTGAGGACGATCTATGTCTGTCTGCACTTGTTTTGAGTCTCCTCCCTTTGTTTCCTCCATCGTTTCTTTTCTTGTGGTGAGCAAAGAGGGAGGAAGGGGTTTCCTGGCTGGAGTATTGTCTTTCTTACTGCCAACATACACACTATGTACACTACACGGTTGGAAATAGAGCCGCTCTCCAGACTTTCCAGATGGTGGTCCTGATCTCCCCGACATTGCGCGACATCGGGATCTCTTTCCCCGGTGAGCTGATTAAGGCTGTCAGCTCCACTCGACAATTTCCCCTCACGCACAGTTGGGGTAAGCCAGCCGTGCGGGCAGCAGCAGACCAACCAAGCAACCAAGCAACCAAGAGACGGTCGGGGTTTCAGGAGACATCGGAACAAGACTTGCAGGCCATACCGAAACCCTGATCAGGCTGCCCCTTGCTAGGAGCTAAGGACCAAAGCACATCGAAGGCAGGCGACTCGGTTAAATAGGGCGAAATACCCGGGTCTTTCCTTGGAGGAGCCTCCCCACACGCGGAGAGCGCGTTGGCTGATCGACGCCTGGAGACGACGGCTGCTCATTACGTAGCGGCGATTCGGTGTGTTCGGCGTTCGGCAGGACATGACCGAAACAGCTAGCGGGTCCTATCTGGATCATTCCCGAGTCGGCATAGCATGGCTAAGAATAATATGACACCATGGCACCTTCAGGAGAGGAATACGGATGGCATGCATATTGGGACCACCGAGCAGTTCGCATAGTGCTAATCGTCAATGGGACAGGATGATGACTTTACTTGGGCAATACGGTGAAAGGAACGCTCTTGGAACCAGGGATTATATTAGGGCGCGGAGAAATAGCTCCCTACCGTACCAACCGTGGTGGCTGTACTGTGGCTGTACTCATCGAACTCATAGAATCTTTCCGAGAGTGTCAACATTGGAAAGAGGATATCATTAAGTGATCATGTTCGCTGCTCTATACATACAACACAAAGCAAGGACTGCGTCGTGCCGAGCAATTAGCCCAGACGGACACCAGCCTGGCGGTTCTTGCGCGCCTGTTGGCCCATGGCATTGTTCATGCCGGTATGCTGACTGCTGTCCAAAGCACTCATGGCCTCACGCTTCTTCTCCTCTTCAATCTTCTTCAGCCGCTTCTCCGTCTTCATCTTGCCACTGCCCTTGCCATGGAATTGGTGACTGAGGTGCTTGAATGCTTCCTTCTGGTTCATGGAGCGGCCATACTCATCAACATACTTGAGTTGCACATCGGGTTTGTACTCGCGGTTGAAAATATCCGCCATCTGTCGCGCTTCTTGCTGATCACGCTGCTTATTCTCATAGCGCGCGTATTCCTCGCGCTCCCGGGCCGACATACGGTCAAGCTTGCCCGAGGCACGGTCGCGCTCACGCTGCAATCGCGCGCGCCGTTCGGCGTCTGCCTCGCGGTTCGTCTTGTCTTGCAAGAAGCGCTGGCGGTCTCGCAGTAGGGCATTCGAGCTGTTGCTATCGGTTTCCTTCACCAAACCACGTTGGCGCAGCATCGACAATGTAGCACCAAGACCTTGGTCCAGAGTAGCTTCCTCCTCCAGTCCGGTTCCAGTAAGTTCCTGTTGGGCCTGAATAGATTCCTCGCGCTTGAGACGTTCCTTGAGGTCTTCCTCGTCCTCGACGTCATTGTAACTCCGCTCCATATCCACATCCTCGGGCTCTTCTTCAGGCTCAGACTTGCCAGTAGTCTCTGCGGTTGGGGTCGCAGTTTTCCGTTCTTCCCGCTCAGGGATGGTAGGCCTCTGGAGATTCGATACAAACTCCGACGTCTCATCAATGATGAGCCCGGGCTCCTCAGACCCATCTTCGGGGGTCTCTACTTCCATCGGCGTCTGAGATTCTTCTTCACGAAGCTGCCGTGCGAGGTCTTCCGGGCGCATCTTCTTGCGCTTCTTGAACGCCGCCCGTCGCTGGAGGGCAAGCGAAGCTTGTAGGTCATCATCGTCCGCAAAGGAGACATTCTCATTCACTGGCTTTCGAGCAGCCGGGACTTGCACCCCATTCTGCGAATCAATGTCCATAGATGGAGCTCCATTTGACGCGCCAGTAGACTCTGGGAAAATATCCTCGTCGTCCATGACCGCTCTCTGTTTTGTGGTCTTGCTCTTCTTCTTCTTTGGCTTCTTAATCTTAACCTCGCTGATGTCCATGTAATCGGATGTGGCGACTTCGGGTTCGAAATCAAGACTGATTATTCCCTTCTTCAATCGATCTGAAACTTCTTGTCGCTTGCTTTCCCTTTCCTCTTCAGTCGAGCCCTTGGCATCCAGTATAAATCGCTTGCGCTTTTTGCCTTCGATCTCCTCATCATAATGGGAGAGAATGCCCTGATTTTCCGCAGTAGGATCGTAAACGGGCTTGCGCTTCTTCAGTTCGAGCTTTTCCTGAGTCTTTTCCCTGTCGACCAAATTAACGTCCTGGAGCTCATCGCCCTCCTCCTCGTCATCCACCGCCGCATCCTTCAAAGTGAGAATATGATCCTCGCCACCGTTGAAGTCTCCGATCGCATGTCCGACCTTGATGCCAGCCAAATCAGCTGCTGTGTACTCGGCGGCCGCAGCGCGCTCCCGCTCCTCTAGCTCCTCAGCAAGCCTGCGCGCCCGGTCTTTCTCGATCTTCTTTGTGCGTTTTTTGGATTGCATGAGCCATGCTTTTGTGTCCAGATTTGCTCCATCCGATTCTCCGAGGGTAGCGCCCTCCAGCTTCAGGTTTCTGAGGGCGATGTCACGCGCCCTTTTGATGGCTGCAGTTTTCGCCTCGCGTTTGCGCTTTGCGTCGGCTTCATCCTGGAGTTTCTTCCAGTTGTCATATCCCTGTGCTTGTCGAGTCTCGATGGTACTCGCTGGGTCGTCGTCGGAGTCAGATGCGCTTGCGTCGTCGTCCTTGAAGGATGGGCCTGTGGCGTCGGCATCGGCTCCAGGGACAGGTAGGGGTTTGAGCCCGAGGGCCAGCCGAATCTTGTTGTTCTGCTCGATTGAAAGAGCGTCAGCCATCTTGCTGGGATGTGCGAGCACTAAGAACCAGCTAAACACGAGGTTGAGATCAAAGTTGTTCCAAAAGAACAGCCCGTGCCCAGGCGACTCTTGATAGCGGAGCCTGAGATATCATCACGTGTATCGGCACGCTAATCCATATTTGGACTAGCTCCACAAATTTCTTGAGGAATAAATACGAAAGCTCTGCCGCCGTTTCCTCTTCTTCTTTTCTTCAACCGTACACACTACAGATCTGTGGCTAGCTTTCCTGTTCACCTCACGGTGTTTCGGTTGAGAGCTGGTCAGTTCGGCGATTTCGGGAGCCATTCATTTTCTCACGCGTATGGTCCAAAGCGTATCCTGTCGACAGATCTCATATTCAATGTCTGCGCCGGGCGTGGCTCGGGTCTTGAGCTCCCATCTGGTGAGCTCGGCCTGAGATCCCGGTTGTGGACGGCGTCATATTCCTCCTCCCTTCACCGATTGGCCGTTGGCCTGTGAGGTTAGGGAAAAACCATGACTTGCCAACATACCTTCTTAGAGAACTCTTATATTTAGCCGTAGCCTTCACTTCTTATCACTCCCTGTCTCTACGGGGTAAAGTGGATTCCAAGTGAACATTTCACTCAACCAATCTTGCCATCATATAATTGGAGTTTGAATGCTGCAGAGCTTTGGCTCTAGATCTCTAGGCCGATTCTTTGATCGACCTGGATGGGTCATGCCGCTCCATTCAAGCCACAGCTCTCCGCTATGCTACAAACTCGTCTGGTAGCTTGGGGTGTACACTGCTCATCAATATCATGATCATTCTGGGCCTATATGCGCACATGAGGGTATGGTATCGTGTATGGTAGTTTACAGTAGCTTTAAGTGTCCTGTCACGCCGTCGACGACACTCTTCGGTCCCAGAACACCAAGGACAGTGCGGCTGCCGCTCGCGATCTGAGTCCGGCCTGCATCCTGAATAACGCGCGCGCAGAGTCCAAGGCTCATGGCCTGGGCCTGGAGCAGCAGTAGTTCATCCTCCGACTTGATCTGCAGCGCAATCTTTGCCTGGCCGCCGCGCTCCCAGCGGCGCAGGATCGGGGAGTCGGAAGAATGCGCGATCAAGTATTTGTAGCAAGCGAGGGTAGCGTGGGAGCATTGCGCGGCGATTTTGCCTGGAGGGAAAAGAGCAAGATAGTCAGCGGTCATTCTGCGTTCAGCACGGGCTAGGAAAAAAATATGTCCCTCTGAGTAAAGCACACATACCCTTCGTCATGCCCAAGTCTGTCCGCACAACCAGCACCAGCTTCACTTCCTCGTCGTTGTCTTTGAAGTTTGAGAGCTCCTCTCCATTGCCTTCGTCCTCGTCACTTTCGTAGTCTTCCGAGTCCTCGTCGTCCTCCTCATCGGAGGAGTCCCGGTGGACTTTGACGTCGTAGCCGTTCGGCCAACCTTGCTTTTCTTTGAAGAGACCCAGCGAGGCGCCTTGGCCGATGAAATATCCAGTCACTCCCGCAATGATCGCAGTTGCAATTACATAGGCGGTCGTCGTAGGAGGCATGCGATCTATGGGGGCCGCCATTGTTGTCTGCGAGATGAGGAAAGGGGGGGCACCTGAGACAAATATTCGATGTTGGGTTGGCGATGGACCGGTGAACTTGGTTCAGCGGAGTTTCGCCGCCTGCTATGATTACACACCCGCCGGGCACTCTCTTTTGCGCCAGGGCTGGACAACACTTTAATTTTCTAACTATCACCAGATTTCCCATCGTACAGCAAGTAAGCATCTGCTCTATTGGTAATTCAGGCGGGTTTTCTATGTTTGTAGTCCATTTGATTTTCTGAATCGACGGGAAAGGATGCTCTAGAATCCACAAATCCACAATATATATTGCGTAGAGGCTCTCCCTAGGAAAAGCGCTTCGAGTCCAAACATTACACCGTGCAAACGTGCATGTAGTGAACGTATCAATCATAGTAATGGAATATGGTATTGATTCCATTACCATCGAAAATAGGTATACAAAATTTAATTCCAAGTCATTCCTAGCCTTTACTGACTCTGTACCCAAACCTGCCTCATGCCCATAACCTAGGCACCGCCGTTTTCATTCTCGGTTGATCATCACTTAATAACCCACATGACAACTTGGAGGTTATCGGAAATTTCGAAAAGGAAAAAAAAAATTGATTAAAACATCTTTGGGAGCTAGAGAAGCCATGGATCCGTACCAAATGCCCCTTTTTGCACGCAAGGAAGACAGAAGAACGAGGAATTCATATAACCCAACCCAAATGCATCAAATGATCCATTAATAGGCCACTGCCCGCTATTTACATCCCAGAAAAGAAAAGCATGGTATATTCGCCAAACAAACCCTCTAGTTCGCACTTCCGGCAGGCGCAGGACGACGAGCGGGCTCAGTACCAACATTACCCATGCGGCGGCTCCTGAAATTGCCAGATTAGTATGTACCGACTTATCGGGAAATAAAGGGCCAACTTACATGAAGGTACGGCTGAAGAAGCTGATGCCGATCATGAACATCCAGCTGGGGATGGCACCAATGGCGAAGATGGCGTAACCAAGAGGCACGTTCAGCTGGTACTGAGCGAGCAAGCCGTCGATGGGGTGCAGAATACCTTCGTAGGCGGGGACCTTCTCGAAAGTCTTCTTGGAGTGAATCTGGTAGAGCTCCTCGGGGGTGACGGTGGTAGAGTTCATGTAGACGATGTGGAGAGGAGTAGGGAGACGCTCCTCGCCCAGGGCCGGGGCCTGAGGGACCTGGTAGTAGAAGACGGAGGGGGCACCGGCAGACCAGGTGGCGCAGAGGACACGCTCCTCCTCACAGTTCAGCAGACCCAGGTTGGGGGCGGTGGGGTCGGCGGAGAAAAGGAGGACGGATTCCTGGGATCGGAGGGAGATGGTTAGATTCTTGCCTTCAATATGGTCCATCAGTCGCGTCAAACTCACCTTGAAGGCCTTTTCGGCGTGTTCGCAGCGACCAAAGCAGGTCTTGTTGCCGCCGGTCACAAAGACAAGCCAGTCCTGCTCCTGCTCGGCGGGAGTCAGGATGGACTGCCAGTTCTGCATGGTCACATCGGTGACGCGCTTCTCCGCGACCTTCTCGGCCATCTTCTCAATTGGGTCAGCCGGCACAGCCGTGGGAACGTAGGCCTTGGCCTTGTTGAACCAGCCCTGCACGCGGTCGGCAAGAGGCACCTGCTCCTGTGCCAGGGCCAGGGCAGGGAGGAGGGTGATAAGCGAAGTGAAACGCATCTTGATGGCTGCGACGTGTCAGATACGTTGGAGGGTTCAGATGGAACGAGGGAATCAAAACATGAACAGGGAGATGAGAGGCAGCTTACCTGGATAGTTCAGACGGAGGAAGATTGATTGACGCAGCGGCACCCGAGGGATAAGGAGGAAAGCAAGTTCCCCATCGGGCCAGTCTGGAAGGACGACAGCTGGCCTGAGCGCCCGAACCAACCACGGCCACGCAATTGGCACGCGCGGGGATCTGATCCACCCACACCCGCTCGTGCATTGCGAAGCAGTCTGATGCACGATATCTGCAGTGGTATCGTGGACAGCAATGCTAGATTATGTATGTAATGTAAGGAACGTAGAGTAGCCCCAGCATTTTCGTTTTGTCTTTTCAAGACCAAGGGGAGGCGCCGAAAAGAAACAAACACCCCGCTCGTAGATACGCGTCTGCATAGCTTCGGCTTTTCTCCACTTACACTCTAAATATGATTTGCAGCTTTCTAGAACCGTTTGTGGCACCTCTCTAAGGGCCGTGCCGGAAGATTATGACCACCGCCATTCTCTCCCTTTCCCCACCAAAGACTCTACGGCTGATTGTCGACAAATATCGGTTCTGCGCTGTGAGGGAACGTCGCGGGTCTGAATGCAGATTTGTCAGGGTAGCATTGTGACCATGTTTATTCGTTGGAGAATCTGTCATTTTAGAGGGCTCTTTATATGTTATACATTTGTTAAAGGACCATAAGGAGGCTCTGTGGATGAAGATTCCGGAAAAGCACCCCGGAAGGGACAGGAGGGATCGCCAACTGTCCCCTGATATCCGCGTACAAGTTGTCGAGGCCGGAGATTAGAACGAAAAGGTTGGAGAATTTCAAAAAGTGACTAGTCCTCAAATCGAGGCGAGGGGTATTCTGCTAATTCTCAATCCACGAAGCTCAAAAAAGTGCTATTGAGGTTACCTGATAGAAATTACACTAAGCGCGGTACGCTAGTGAATTATACAATAGCAAATATAGCTGAGGGACCGGGCTCTGGGCCCCTGTAGATCTCAAGTGTATTATCTCATGGATTTCACAATCAATAATTACCCTGGGTCTTTTAAGTCAATAGATAAAGAGGTTACTGAATACGTTAGGAGATCATTTGGATCTCAGCATACACTTGCTGACCGGGGAACTTGTTCGATTGCTTGTTAGCTTATCGACATATCTTCTCGTTGAATAGACTCTTGATGCATAGCTGGGACTTGGCGAATAACTTAGAAAATTATACCGAACAATGATCGTTAGGGTCTTTACATGTTTAGTTCATGACTATGCCACTTCACTTTCAAGGTCGACAAATGATCAAGAAATAGAGACACTTAACTCTCTTCCTTCCCCAGTGACTTTTCCCCTTTGCGATTTAAACCCCATGTCTAGTCATGCCCCCTACCAACCCTCGCGCCCTTTGGCTACATTCTGTGAGCCTCTTCATTGATGTTCTGCTCTTCTGCTTGCTTGTCTTCCTCTCTCCTTGCACGCAATTGCTTGAAACTGATGATTCCGCTGATGCAGAGCCTTTCGGTCTTCGAATGCGCTGTAAGTCCGAAGTAACAAAACCAAGCCAGATGGGTCCTTCTCTAAGAAGTGCCTTGCATATATACAGATGGGCTGATGTATGCCTTTATTTCTAGGTAGCCTCAGTGACTTGCTCAGATCTGCTCAGCGCGTCATGTCTCACGAGAGCAGCAGCAGCAGCAGCAGCAGCAGCAACAGGAGTATGTGTCAATATGAGGTGGTGAGAGATGGTCGAAGAAGGGAGAACTGAAACTTCACAGATGCTAACGAGCAGGGAGATTCCGATATGGTGATCATGGGGTATTCTTTGGTTCCGGCAGTGATGGCAGTCCTCTATGGGAAGGCGTTTTACTTGCCGAATATGGGGCTAGGTCACGATGACGACGATGATTGAACAGAGCCATTATCATTATTTTGGCCTTTGTCTCTACCGTTGAGTATGTGAAAGTACGACTCGGGGGAAGGGCATTTGGCAATGGTAGGGTTGTCCTTGGGGGAAGCAATAATTTATGAGATTCACACAAGTCATACCCAATCATAGTTGATCGTAGCGCGCATCGTCCATAATTATGTGAGGGAGAATTTCTCGAGTCCGCCCTTCGCCCATGTCGATCATTACTGGAATCTTTTGAAGTACACTCGAGATTCGGCTCTACATAGTAGACTGTTCACTGGTGCCACATGAAAAGGGATTGATGACAATGCCGAGAGAAAGAAAAGGGCCTTGACAGTCGCTCGAAAGAATGAGGGAAATAATTTGCTGCTATCGGGAACATCCCTGTACATCTAAGTATTATCAATCACCAAGGGCCGCGCCCCTGGCTTCGGTGAAGGCTATAGGGCATCCAGGGTTTGAGGCCGCCCCCGCCATGGCCGATGTCGGTTGTCTCCGACGCAGATAGTCAAGAAGGGCAGAACAAAATGCCGAGCTCCCCGCGCTGTCAGGTGGTATAAACTATGGTGTATGGGAAATTGAAAAAGAATTCTCAAGGTTTCAATTGCATAGCTGCCCAACAAAAGACCCCAGAGAGAAAAAAAAGAAAAAAAAGCAAAACAAAACAAGTTGACTCATGGTCGATGAGATCCCCGTTCGCAGCCCATTCCCGGACGCGGCCTATGAGCGACGCCGGCGACTTCCCCACCCCCAAAGCGCCGTGAAATTTTTCGATTTTTTGCCGCCGAGCGAACGAGCGACGATTACTACGCAAAAGAACCACACCGCCCGCTCCACTTGGTTTATGACTCCTATGACTCTTACTTCTTCACCCCTCCATAAATATCCTTGTGCTAGAATTTTGGATTCAAAGTCCGTCTGCTTCTGAACATTCTCCCTGCTGTCCTCGAAGCTCCCCCCTCCGCAATTCCCTCCTCAACCCCACCACCGATAACAACCCTCTCCCCCCGCTATCGACGCACAATGTGTCCCGGACCCGAAACTGAGCCCAATGGGCAGGTGAACGGTGCCAACGGCGCTGCCAATGGTAACGGTATGGATTGATTTCGGAATCTTTGCGATTTTGGGTCCCAGTATACTCATCTAAAACCCTGGAACAGGCGAGCACCCCGGCTTCACTGGCATCGAGACCCGCCAGAACCCCCACCCTTCCGCCTCCCGCAATCCCTATGGCCACAACGTCGGTGTGACCGACTTCCTGAGCAACGTTTCCCGCTTTAAGATTATTGAGAGCACCCTGCGTGAGGGCGAGCAGTTCGCCAACGCTTTCTTCGATACCCAGAAGAAGATCGAGATCGCCAAGGCCCTCGATGACTTTGGTGTGGACTACGTGAGTCATCGATCAAGAAAATTGACTGAAGATTGTACCATGATCGCGGAATTGACGAGATTTTGTGTCTGTAGATCGAACTCACCAGCCCCTGCGCTTCCGAGCAGTCGCGTGCCGACTGTGAGGCTATCTGTAAGCTCGGCCTGAAGGCCAAGGTACGTTGCCATATGCCCCCAGCAGCGAAACATGCCCATCTCTAGTGGAATCAACACCGTCTAATCGCTCTCCAGATTCTCACTCACATTCGTTGCCACATGGATGATGCCCGTGTTGCCGTCGAGACCGGCGTTGACGGAGTGTAAGTGATCCCGCATGAAAAATTTCCTACACTCGAATATAGACCCTGACTGGTTACCCCAGTGATGTCGTCATTGGCACTTCGTCCTACCTTCGCGAGCACTCCCACGGCAAGGATATGACCTATATCAAGAACACCGCCATTGAAGTTATCGAGTTCGTCAAGTCCAAGGGCATTGAGATCCGTTTCTCCAGCGAGGACTCCTTCCGCTCGGATCTGGTCGATCTCCTCTCCATCTACTCTGCTGTCGACAAGGTCGGTGTTCAGCGTGTGGGTATTGCCGATACCGTCGGCTGTGCCTCTCCCCGCCAGGTTTACGAGCTCGTCCGTGTGCTGCGTGGAGTTGTTGGCTGCGATATCGAGACTCACTTCCACAACGACACTGGCTGTGCCATCGCCAACGCCTACTGTGCCCTCGAGGCCGGTGCCACTCACATCGATACTTCCGTTCTGGGTATCGGTGAGCGTAATGGTATCACTCCCCTCGGTGGTCTGATGGCCCGCATGATGGTCGCCGACCCTGAATATGTCAAGAGCAAGTACAAGCTCGAGAAGATCAAGGACATTGAGGACCTTGTCGCCGAGGCCGTCGAGGTCAACATTCCCTTCAACAACTACATTACCGGTTTCTGTGCTTTCACCCACAAGGCTGGTATCCACGCCAAGGCCATCCTCAACAACCCCTCCACCTACGAGATCATCAACCCCGCCGACTTTGGTATGACTCGTTACGTCCACTTCGCCTCTCGTCTGACTGGCTGGAATGCGATCAAGTCGCGTGCCCAGCAGCTCAAGCTCGAGATGACCGATGATCAGTACAAGGAGTGCACTGCCAAGATCAAGGCCTTGGCTGACATTCGTCCCATTGCCGTCGATGATGCCGACAGCATCATCCGTGCTTACCACCGCAACCTCAAGTCCGGCGAGAACAAGCCCCTCATGGATTTGACTGCCGAGGAGCAGGCTCAGTTTGCCGCCAAGGAGAAGGAGCTTGCCCTTGAGGGCCAGAAGGCTTAAGCGGTGCCTTTATTGTGTTCAATAAGCGTGTTTATTCGCCAGACTATTCCCCATGCCTCGACATCTGCAGTGATATTACCGACTTGCCAGATAAAGATGCAGTGGAATTTCTGATGATTTGATGTGATTTATGTGTTTGGGATTTTTTTTTTCCTTTTCATGGTCAGGTTCTGAAAAGTGTTCCTTTTTCCTTTGTCTTGCCCCCTCATTTTCTCTATCTCTGAAATCGTTTGATTCAAACCCCAAAAGAACCGGACTGGACTGGTGTTTAGAGAGAGAAAAAGTCCTCTTGTATATAGGCGTCCCAACCCAATAATTGGCTGTGACCATTGAATTAAGTGACTTCACAATGATTTCTCTCTCGAGTTTGTAGTATATGAAGAAGGCTTGTCGGACTGACAAGTTCAGCAAAGAGAAGAATTAGGATGATAGTTGCCCAAGATTGGCATTGTTCAAAATATCCAAAACAAGACCATTAATGCTTAGAGATTCCTGCATGAAGGTCGCGGCTTAGCGTAGCGAGCGTTGCAACCTTGGAACCCCCCATGGGCGGTGTGTGCGGGATCACCTGCGTCAGTGGCGGTCCGTTTAGTTCTCTGGTTGAAATCGCTTATTTCCCGCACATCCTGAGTTGCTTTCTGCTGTGTAACGGAGAATCATGCATGAGCATTTAAACTAGAATCAGAGCAATGCACAATGGCCAGGGACTCCATGGATTTTGTGGCCAGTCTTCGCCATGCGATCAAGTACGTTTGCTTATTGCTCTACAAACCCTCATTTTGTCTGACTGGATGTCAGGGGGCCCCATGCAGCCATACATCGACTAAACCTCTCTCGTATCGCCTTGTGTTTACCGCCGCAGACATACAGTCCGTCACTCTACACGCTGGGAATCTCTCGCTATGCGGAACTGTACTATGGCATTGAAGAGGCCTGGCTGTCGATCACTGGTGATCCGGGGGATTGGATCTGTGAATCCGACAATATAATTCAAAATCTGCAAAGTATTCAAGATGGAAAGCGCATCCAAGCCCTCTTGCGTCTCCTATATATTCCAGGACTACTCCGGACAAAGGCTCTCGAGGCGGATCTGTGTCGTTTACAATCTCTCAGTGGCGTCCAGACTGCGCCCGTCGAGGAGCCGAATCTGGGCAGCGAAATGCGCAAAGACGTTTACCAACGCAGTTTGATGAGTCCACATATTCTTGTGGCTCACATATGGATCATGTATTCGGCCATTCTGTATGGTGGAAGTGAAATTTGCGCTCAGCTTCGCAAGGCTGGTCCGGCATTTTGGGGCTTATCAGCGGCAGAGCTCTCGTCTCGACAAGCACCATGTCCACTATCCTTTTGGCATTTCGATGACCCTGCCACCACAAAGGTCCAATTACGTGCCCGGGTGGCTGAGATCGAGTGCTTTCTAACTCCTCAAGAACAACAGGATGTCCTGAGTGAAGCCAAGGAAATATTCCGCCAGCTTGAAACATTAACTTTGCATCTAGATAAGAACGCGAATCATGTCCCTGAATAGAAGATACCTGCCAAGCACACATCTTGGATACTCTAGCACCCCTAATTCATTACCTCCTACGAGCCTTTAACTTTGCATTTGTAGCCCATTAATTTCCAAAAACTTTCTATTGCAATTTGTGCAATTCCTATGTAATGCCCACGGTAGTACAGACCAGGCATCCAATCCGTCCTTCATGTGGCAACCTCGAACGAAGCCTCGGCATGACGCTAGGCTGGTCGCGGCCGCCCGCGGGAACGGACCATACTTAACGTCCATCTCTCCGCCCAGACCTCTCCGGTTCCTCTGGCGTTCCTATCATTACACCTAGAGACCCCGCGGCACAATGACTTCCTCGGCGCTTCCCGTCGCCCTGCAGAACAAGCTGCTAGGCTATGGCCGGGCCTCTAGCGCGCATCTGTCCGCTCTGAATCTGGACCTGTAAGTTGAGGGTGGGAAGGGTCCAAAGGGCTCTTGCCTATTCGCCGCTCCCCTCCGGGGACCTTCACGATGATCGTCACTCACAACCCATGATCTAGGATTCGCAATATCGTTTTCATACTCTTCCTTCTTCGGTATACACGCAAGACATTCTACTCGCTTCGTGGGTATGGCTTGTTCGGCAGTATTCGCAATGTCTACATCGCCGTCCGCCTCTTCTGCTACTCCATCTTCCTCCGCACCCCCGGCGTCCGTGGCCAGGTCGATAAGCAGGTCTCCACTGCCATCGAGAACCTGGAGAACAAGCTGGTGCAGACGGGCCCAGATGTGACTCGGTACCTCAGCTTGCCTAAAGAGGGCTGGTCCGTGGACCAGATCCGCGCAGAGCTCAATAAGCTGGCTGGCCTCGAGCATACCCGATGGGAGGATGGCCGGGTCAGCGGTGCAGTCTATCATGGAGGAGAGGATCTCTTGAAACTCCAGGCCGAAGCCTTTGGCCAGTTTGGTGTCGCAAACCCAATCCATCCGGACGTTTTCCCTGGAGTTCGGAAAATGGAAGCAGAGGTTGTCGCAATGGTGCGTTTTGATTGACCTGGTCCGGCGAAATGTTTTGCGCATCTAATCATGTTTGCCCTCGTAGGTTCTCGCCTTGTTCAATGCTCCTACAGATGGTGCGGGTGTCACAACTAGCGGTGGTACGGAGTCGATTCTCATGGCCTGTTTGGCTGCCCGGCAAAAGGCATTCTTGGAGCGCGGAGTTACAGAGCCAGAAATGTGAGTCAATGCTTATTCTTGAATGAAAGATAGTGCGGTCGCTGATAATTCCCTAGGATCATTCCTGATACTGCACACGCAGCGTTCATTAAGGCCTGCAACTACTTCAAGATCAAGCTGCACAGAGTCCCCTGTCCTGAACCCGAGTTCAAGGTTGACGTTCATGCCGTGCGCCGTTTGATTAACCCGAACACTGTTCTTCTCGTGGGATCAGCACCAAATTTCCCTCACGGTATCGTTGATGATATTCCTGCTTTGTCGCGTCTTGCCACAAAGTATAAGATCCCGCTTCACGTTGATTGCTGCTTGGGATCGTTCGTCGTTGCTCTTCTCAAGAAGGCTGGCTTCCCTTCACCATATGAAGAAGAGGGTGGTTTTGATTTCCGTCAACCTGGTGTCACTAGTATCAGCGTGGACACTCACAAGTATGGCTTCGCCCCCAAGGGCAACTCCGTTCTCCTCTACCGCAACAAGGCCTATCGCAGCAATCAGTATTTCATTTACCCCGACTGGTCCGGTGGCGTCTATGCATCTCCCTCCGTGGCTGGCTCGCGTCCAGGCGCATTGATCGCTGGCTGCTGGGCTAGCTTGATGAGCGTGGGTGAGACCGGATACATCAACAGCTGCACCGAGATCATGAATGCCGCGCGCAAATTCGACACCGCCGTCCGTGAACACCCCGTAATTTCACTCCACATGGAGGTTGTGGGTAATCCGATGGTCAGTGTTGTCGCTTTCCGCAGCAAGAACGGTGCCATTGATATCTACGATATTGCCGACGACCTCTCCGCTAAGGGCTGGCACCTCAATGCCCTGCAGTCTCCGGCTGCTCTCCACTGCGCTTTTACTATCCCTACCGCCAAGGCCGTTGACCAGCTTGTCTCTGATGTGGTCGAGGTCATCGGCAAGGAACTGGAGAAGGCCGAGGAGCGTCGAAAACAAGGAAAGGCCTACATCCTGCAGCGCGGTGACACCTCCGCTCTCTATGGTGTTGCTGGCAGCATTCCCGACAAGAGCATTGTTAGCCGCTTGGCTGAAGGCTTCCTCGATACCCTGTACAAAGCCTAAATCCAAAGCCTCATACTTTCCTTGCTAATAAATCATCGATAACCTCTTGTTTTTCATGGTCAGCCTGTCTCTGAACCTATTTTGTCTGGCCCCTCGCCCTGGTGCGATGTTTGCAACGTGCTTCGCATCAGCGCGAGAAAACGTTTTGGCGCCTCTATCATTAGCCCTTATTTTATTCAGATTGCACATATTTGCTTCAGTCAATTCCTCGCCTTTCGAGTATGGGTAGTTTATATTGAGATAGCGTCCCGTATAGTACAGCAGACGGCAAGGCCGCCAAGAAAAAAAAATAGGTAGACGTAGAGTACATGACATAAAAGCTCGCTCCATGCAAAACCGGAATGAAAAGCAACAAGGAAAAACAGAGAACTCAACAGCCCAGCAACATGCACGCCAAGTAGTGCATGCCCCCGGAAGTCATGTCAATTTCGAACAGCCCGAGTGTATGGAAAATGAAAGATGCCCTAGGTGATTCAAACTGGAGTGAATACCTCACTGTCCGTTCAAGTCATTCCGTTCCACAGCACTTGTCTTCTCGACATAGTAGCCCGGATCGGGCTTCCGCTCCAGGTGCACCTCTTGCTTGGTCAGCGCCCGGTCAACTTCCTGGACTGAAACAAGCTCCTTGACCTTCATGATCTGACCGGCAACGGACGGAGACACCCGGTGAAAGACTGTGGCCATGCGCTTCTTGAGGCCGAGGGCCTTCAGAACGTCTGTGGAGCGGCGCGGCAGACCGATCGCGGAGCGGAGGAGAGTGATGCGGAAGTAGCTCATTGTGATGAAAGCGGACGCAATTCGGTGATATGGAGGCGTGCGAGGCGGAGTGAGTGATTGTGGGAGTCGGAGGATATGGGGGACTGTGATTCGAAAGGCGTTCTTCGTAGAGAGAGCCGGATTGTTGGATCCTCAGTTGTGGAACATTAACCGATTGAGCAATCGGTTCAGAGGAAATAATAAGATTAAAAAGAGGGATTGATTGTGTCAAAAGCCTTGCGCCGTGCACGAAGAAGTATACCGGCGTTGAGCAATGTCTCTCTATCTGCAGTTTAGGTCCAGTGCATCCGCGATGTTTCGTAAAATCGGGAGCGGTGAATCACGTGTTACTATTCTGCCGCATCTAGGACCGGGGCGGCAGCTCCGCAGCTCCGGAAAGCGGGTGGGCCCCTCAACTGCAGTTGCTCAATCCAGGGCCATGCAGCGTGGTGTTTGGGCGTCGCTTTTCTATAGTACCTGCTGATTGCTGCCTCCATACGACGCATCTCGGATGCTCCAGACCTTATCCGCCTCTAAACAACCCCGCATCTAATACGCGAACTAGGCTGGGTTGTTCTCCTCTCAAGCATCAATAGCGACAACACCATTCCTCCCTCCCCAATCGATTATACCCAGTCAAAATGGCACAAACGAGCAATGCCGATGGCACGGTATCCATGCCCCGGCTAGAGGATATTTTGCGGCACCCCGAGGACTTGGACAAGATCAATGGCCTTAAAGCCGAATACCAACGGAAGAAAGCGGCGGTCGATTCCCGGCTTCGAGAGGGTCTTCGTGACCAGTTGGAGGCCGTACAGCGCAGCATTGGCATTTTGACTGAGGGACAACGTCAAGTGTCCAAAACCAAGGACGAATTGCAGGGGATTGATAAGCTGTGCGCTGAGTCCCAGGACAGTGTGGAAGACTTCGCGCAAATTGACAAGCTGGCCAAGATCCAGCGGCATTTCGACGCCACAATCATGATGAAGAAAGGGCTCGAGAGCTTTGGTGCAGACCTACAAGAAGTCGAAGAATTATTGAAAGAAGACGACGATGACCTGGAGAACCAGCCGAACCTCCTCCGAGCTCATATGCAGATATCCCGGCTACGGGATTTCCGAGATGAAGCCATGGATCAGATTCGCAAGGCGAAGGATCAGAGCAGCGAGGAAACGTTGACTGAATATTTCCAAGGACTCGATTCGGCTATCGACTGGTTTGATGATCACCTCGGTACTGCCTGTATGAATTTAATCCCGCTGGTTCAGGAAGATAATAAGAGCATGGTTGTTCGGCTTGCCGTGGTGGTCATGAACGAAGAAAAGAATGATGACACGGTCACAGCCTTACAAGAAGCTCAGAAAGACCATAAGGACTTGGCTAGTCGTTTCAAGTCAATGAATATCGGCCCCAAAACTGTCCGCGGATACAAAAAGAAGTTCATACAGGCCATCGAATTCTATGCACAAAATCAATTTGAGAATACGAAGGATGAATTCCTTGAGGACCCCGATAAGTTGGACAAGAGCTTCCGTTGGTATTTCAACGACCTTTTCACTGTCCAACAAGGCATGCAGAAGCTGGTGCCGAAGAAGTGGAGGATCTACAAGACGTATACCGACATCTATCACCGTATGATGCACGACTTCCTTGTCGGCATGATTGATGACCCCGACATTCCTGCGGACAATCTGCTCAAGATCATTCACTGGAGTGACAAGTACTACAAGAAGATGAAGAAACTGGGCTGGAATTCAGCAGAACTCCAACCAAACCTTCTCGATGACCGTGAACCTGAACTGGTCCGGCAATGGCAAAGCGTTATTATCAATGCGGTTGAAGAATGGATGGATCGTATTTTCGGGGCGGAGAAGAAAGGTCTTGTGGAACGACAACCAGATGCCCTTGATACAAATGCGGATGGGTACTTCCGTACCAAGACATTGGCGGATATGTGGCGAATGCTCCATGAGCAAGTCACGGCTGCTAGTGCTTCCGAACGAGCCGATGTGGTTGAAGGTGTCATTGATGCGATGTTTAGAGCTCTGAAGAGCCGCCAGAGCGCTTGGCAGACACTGATCGATGATGAATGCAATAAATCCAAGGCTCCTGGCGGTGATGGCGAGGGCGTACAGTTGCTGCAGGATTGGTTAGTCGGCGTGGCCAATGACCAGATCGCCTGTATCGACGACAACGAGGAAACTGGCCAACTTGGCTACCTGACGAGATTCAAACGTGACCTTGAACCAGTTGTGACGCCCAAGTACATGGCAACTCAGGCAGCAGCTGCACTGGATGCCCTGCGTGATGGCTATGTGGATCTGAGCACGCACTGTCTGGCACAGTTTGTCTCTGTCGTCTTCACAGTGGATCTCAACAGTGTTCTTCCAGAACTCTTCACCCCAAGATGGTATGGTGAATTTGCAATCAAGCGAATTACTACCACCTTTGAGGATTACCTGGCCGACTACTCTCCCGTTCTACACCCATCTCTTGTGGACATCCTGGTTGAAGAACTCTCAGATGAACTGCTAGTGCGGTACCTGTCGTCTGTGCGTAATAAGGGCGTCAAGTTCCGCCGCCAGGGTGATCCCTTTACGGAGAAATTCAAAGACGACATTCTCACCGTATTTGACTTCTTCAAGAAATACGAAGATTCTTTTGAGAGCACTATCAAGCAGAAGTGGCGACTTGTGGACTGGTTAGTCCGTTTGCTCGAGGCCGAAAAGGGCCAGGCTATCGTGAACGTGTATGAATCGTTCAAGAATGAGTACTGGGACCTTCAGCTATCTTGGGTGGAAGCCGTGCTGCGTACCCGCGATGATTTCGAGCGCAGCATGATCAGCGGTGTCAAGGCGAAGGCAGCTGAACTTTCCGTTGAGCGTGGCATGGAGACTATCATGAGCCGGCTAAGATGATATTTCCAGTGATACCAGTCTTATAGAAACGGATCATTTACAATCGCCAGTTCTTGGATTGGTATGATCATCCAATACCTGGGTTCATTCCTCAGATCAGTCCAGCTGGATCATCTGCGATGGGCGTCTTGGACCGTATACAAACTAGTGCCCCGTTCTAATTGTCTTGTGGGACCCGCAGACTGGGCACAGTACGCTTGAGTGCTCGAATATCTCGAATATTGGCAGATACATTGTTGATTTCTCCCAACTGCCTTGTCTAAGGTCTGACACGGAAGGCGATACAGTGGTGCTGCGTCTTTTGCGTAAAATTTAAATCATTCATTACAGGCCTGACCGAATCTCGATATCATCAACGACGAAGTGGAGTCAGAAGAAGAATAGGCACATGTTCCGAGGTTGTGTTTTTTATCTGGTGTTTGGAAGCCCCCAAGCTGGCTTGGGAGACAATACCCCTGTGCTCATTTCTGCCAATGATCTCGCATTTAATTGTAGCAATGAATAATATGTGGGATATTTGATTTTCTATGAAGGAGGATATATTCTAGGTTCCACTGGCCATTGTAGTACAAACCTCCAAAGACGAGAAGGTATGGAATAGCTAGCTAAACCTCACGCTTCCATCCACATCCTCGCAACTTCCCTTTACCGTTGGCATTGAGGAATGCAATCGCCGCTCTGCGACAACGGTATACTTTTCGCCCAGTCTTTCATTCAATACTGGGGTCTCGCTGCCCTCGATAGTGAGCTTCTTGGCGCCCATTTCACAGATACAAACCGAGTCAAGCAGTATGCCTTTGGCCCATACAAATGGGTACTTCGGAAGACTAGGCGTAGACCTGTCTTTGCGGGTTGAAACAACTTCATCACCGTCTGAAACAGCCGCTGACAGTGAAGAGGGCTCATCCTTGGAGATGGCTTGGGGAGGATTTTGTGTTAGTCCCGATGATAGCTTTCCTCGAGAACAGTCAATAGTTGGGGTAAAGGCCCGTGGTGTCGCTCGTGTTTCATCTATATAGAAATCCTGATACTTAGATAGCAGGCTTCGAGCGTCTAATTCGAGCCGTTTTTTGATACGGCTCCTTTCATCTCTAGGATTTCCTACAACCCCCTGCTCGAGACTTCGGCGACCACGGACGTAGATTGTGTTTACAACTGTAGCGTGAAGAAGAAGCGGTCGCGGTTTTGGCATCCGAGAACGCGCGATAGAATAGGGATCAGATTTCTCTGGATCGACAGCAATTCCCGATTCTGGAAGGGAATTTGGCCCATCATCAGATAGAGCTACGTCATCTCCACGCATATCTTCGCAATGAGAAGCTTTGCCGGCGTTTTGGGGTGCAGGAATAGCCCGGGGGACTTTTTTATCCCCTGCATGCATGTCCTTTGACTCTCCAAGGATGAAGCCAGCTTCAATGAATTTATCGCGCAGCATAAAGCAGAACGGATACAAGCGTCCCGTTGGGTCCTCAGGTGAAGCGTGTAAAACAGTCGCTGCTTTGGCTCTGGGTAGGGCATGTAAAGACTCCAAAGAGATAGAGAATGGCTGAGCCCCCTGCGATGTTTTTTCTGTAGATCCCATAGTTGTTGACGTAGATACTTGCGGGGTCGAAGATCGCTTTTGGCGCAAATTGATGGCGACTCGTTCTGCCTCCAGCATCAAGCCAGCCAGATCGAGAGAGTGGAAGAAACGAAGTGCCTCATCGAGTGTTTCCTTTTTTGGAAGACTCATTACACCCAGGGTCAGATGCAGCGTCCCTAAGGGGCGGATCGCACCTTCGGGAATAAGTGGGTGTGGAACAGTTTGGTCATTTGTAGATTGGCTTTGGACATGCCTCAAATCCGAGGCCTGACAAGGAAAACTAGCAGCCTTGAAAGCTGCAATAGAGGATTCCAGCTGAGAAATGGACGTAGAATTCACCAACGGCAGGCATAGAAAATGGGTCAGAGGTGGGCGCTTCGCTGGCCGTGTTTTCCGGGGTTGCTGGTGCTTTTGCGCGTTGTTATTATTGCGCATCATCGTGGGCTGGGTAAGAGTCGAATAACTCGCACAGTTATTTCCAAGAATGTAGAAGGAATGGAGAAATCTCCCTGACCATTTGACGCTCATCTGGCGAGGGCAGGAGAGACGGATTGTCTCGTTAAGTTTGATGTTCCGGACAAGAGCGGAGCTCTTAATTGACGGATAACTAGTCACTAACTAAACTTTGCATCATGGACTTCCGTAAAGCTAAAAACCAACTAACCACACTCCTTTCGTAGTTGTAGAGCAGTGTCCTTGAACTATTCTAGTTTCTCAGCTAAGACATGTGAGCAATTCATTATTGCTGGAGAACATTGTGCCAAAGGTAGCTTATTTTTATCCGATCATTTGGAGCGATAAAGCCTGGGGATTCTGGAAAATAAAGGCTTGGAATGCATAATGTATTCACATCATTTTAGGGTATCAAGTAATTCCAATATCACATAGCATTCGCAGTTGACTGGGTAGTAAAGCATCAAAAGCGAGGAAGGACAGCGAAAGGCATGAAGAAATGCCAATAGCGCTATTCGGCATTTTTCTTGCGTCCCTCGAGAACACGCATCACATCGTCTGCACTGTCCTTGTCACCTTTCTTCTTCTTGGGTCCACGCTTGCGTTTATTCCCACCGCGGGGCTTGCCCTCGAAATCCAGCAAGGGGCCCTCTTCGTCCTCGTCATCCTCAATACGACTGCCGCCGAATCCAAGATCCATATCAGCAGCATCCATGGCATCGCGCCGTCGGGCCTCCTCAAGGAATCGTTTATGGCGAAGGGAGGACTCGGCAGACTCATTGTCATCATTTTCAGACGGAGAGGCCTTCCGAAGAGCTGCTGCTCGCTTAAGCGCAGCCAAGATAGTGGGGTCTTTTGTAAGAGGGTTGGAGCGGTCTTCTGGCTCCTCGGGGGCTATCGAGGAAGTCGAGACACCGAAGTAATTGCGTGGTTTTACAGATTGTGCCTGAGGTGCATCGGCAGATCTTTGGCCTGGTTCAATGACAGATGGGTTTTGTGATTTCTCGGGTGCATCATCTTCATCGGATGAATCGTCCTCTTCCTCAAGGTCAGCAAGAGGATCATAGTCGGCACCTACGCCGGCAAAGATATCGTCATCGTCGTCTTCTGGCGCTGTATTGGCAGCAGTCCGAGCAGCAATCTCCGCCGGTACCTCCATTCCGAGAGGTTTGGCGGCTTTGTCAGGCATGAGTAGATCGGAAGATGATCCGACCGACTGGCCTGGCTTGTCGAGCCACCGCACTTTCCGCTTGGTGTTGCCCTGAGCATCGGTAATGAGCAGAACCTCTCGACGGCGGCCATTCTCATCCGTCTCAATAAATCGTTTTTTCTCTGGCTTTCCGTCACCCAGTTTCTTGAACCTGGAGCCCAAGATCGGTTCGGGGGGCGGAGCTGGCGCGCTTGCGGCTGTGCGGCTCGCTTTGAGTTCTTTAAGGATCTCATCTCGAGTCTTCTTTCGTGGTGGGGGGGCCATGTTTCCTTTCTTCTTTTCTTTGGGTTCTTTCGATGCTGCTTTCACTTCCTCCAAGCCCTTCTGCTCCATCAGACGCTCAAACTCCTCCTCAGCATCTTCGCTCGTCAGAGGTGCTTCTTCTGCTAGCGTCGGATCAGATTTGAGAGCTGCTTTTGAGATGTCTTCACCGGCTTTAGCCCTTTTCAATAGCTCCCAGTCTAGACCTTTCACCAAATGCGTGCTCCCAGTGTCACCACCAACACCAAGTTCCACACATAGCTTTTCGAATGTCCCCTGATCAATCTGGCCCAATTTCACCATCTCTTCTAGAGCAGTGACCCGCTTTTGTAGATCATCTTCACTTTCGCCATCTTTCTGTGCATTTCGTAGCTGGGCACGATCTTGATACCCGGAAGGCAATTTACTGCCCTTCGGAGCAGCAGAGGACTTGAACTGTTTCGCGGGATGTTGGTCGGTCTCGCGACGGTGCTCCGCAAGCTGTCGCGCGAAATCAACACCAGATACAGAGCGACTAAATTCAGCAGCATGTTAGCACCAGCTGTTTCATAAATAGAGGGTACTAGAGGTTAATGGCGTACGGCGTCATGGGAATGCTCGAGCGCATTCGGGAGCCCAGAAGCCCACCTGGGGTTGCGCCACCCGGCACTCTACTCTGAGCGGGGGTGCTAGAATTGACATTAGACTTGGAAGATGACGGATTGTTGGCGAGGAGCCGCCGAAATTGCTCGTTATTCATGGCTGTGTTTTGGCTTAGAAAGAGGAGGTCGCCGACGTCAATTTCGAGATTGAGAAGGTCCGTCTTGGCAACCGATAAGAAACCTTATCGTCTCGAAGATTGGCAATGTGAAGCCCAGAAATAGCGAAGATATTATTGCACACCCTGGATAAAAACAAAGTATACTGGCATGTTTATCTGCTCAGAGCTATTTGACTAGCAATACTTACAATGGAAGGGCATAGGATAGCGATCTGATGGTACCATTACTTTTAGATTCTTACATAATTCGGCTCAAACCCGATCCTACGTCTAAGACTAATATAGTTGCAGTGCACCAAATAATCGAAAATATGAGGATAATCTTTTCTCCAAAAAGGCTGAACACGTTATAAGGATAGAAAAAGGGGGAAATGTATACAACAATGCAAAGAAAGGTACAAGAAGGGAGGTGGCGCAGAGGGAAAAGACAAAAGGGACTAGACAAAAAGCACAGTTTGTCAAGGCCCACCATCAATCAATCAATATCTAGTGCAGCAAATCCAGCTTTTTATCAATAACATTCATTATATCGTTTCCCACCCACCGTTGTTGATCTCAGACTCTAGCTTGCGGCTGATTGTGGCAGGAATAGAGTGTGACAGCCACACGTCACGCAGCAGCCGGTCATATCGCTTCTGGTTCAGAATGAGTTGGCGGTTTCGTCGCAGACCTGGGTCAACTTCGCCATGGCGATCAAGGTAAGGTGCATAGTGCCAAGAGCCATTGTGGTTGTGGAGATAGAGCACGGTGCACTTGCGGATGTTGATGAAGAGACCGATATTTTTACCACACCTGGTGAGAATAAGCATATTAGCTTCGCTTACAGGAGGAAGACTGTGTGATCCGTAAAACTTACTTTTGAAGATGCTGGTTACAGCCGCCAAGTTTGTTGTGCATGCAGCACACTGACTGAGAGCAAAAGATGTCTCCACAGAAGAGGCAAATGCTTGGGTCACTGAGTTCCTTCTTGGAATTCGGACAACGACGTCGGTTGGCCTCTTCGATGAGACTGTCGAAATACTTTGGCAGTCCCACAAGCTCAAAGATCGCTGGGTGCGGTAAGCTCGGCCAAAGGCGGTGATCTTCAAAGCGGATGCCCGACCGGGATGCGTTCCAGTGGAATATCCATCCAGAGATGACAGCGTCAAAAGGACTACTGCTATTCCTTGCGGGGTTCACGGATAGGAAGATCTCATCGAGCGAAGGAAGATGCAGAGTCTTGGTCAGTCTGTCGAGTTCTGAAGTACCAACATCACTGAAACCTGTATTAGGAAATTCAACACCATGCTGAACGTGAAAGAGAATGACCGCCTTTCGGAGGAACGTAACAGCATAGCTGGATACGAGACGTCGCAGAGCAATGATGATATCTGGGGTAGCAGACTCCTCTCCGTCTTTCACATAACCACTCTCTGCAGGGAACGAAGAGCCCTCGGCACGCCCAACAGAGTTTGCCTTGAGCTCAGCGACAATCGAGTCAAAGAAATGCTTCGTGAGCCCAAATTGATTGTTGGAAATGAATGATTCGGCAATACCATTGTCTCCGTGCTGAGATAGTTCTTCTTTGAGGCCAAGGGGCCACAAGATGAAGGTAACAGTCACTTTAACAATCTCAGCAACGTAGCACACCTGAACAAGATGACGCACATCAATATGGAGAACCGGCAGCAACGAAAGTGAACATTCGGCAAGGAAGACAAAGGTGTCCGTAGCAAGCAGTGGCTCAATATTTCGGACATCATTGAGAAGCGGTGTGCCACTCAAGCAGGGATGGCCGACGAGCAATTGGCAAATCTTCTGTCGATGCATTTCCTGAAACTCTTGGGTAGGACGGTTCTTTTGGCTATTGTTTGAATTGACGCATCCAACAGCAGCATATGTTAATGCTGTTTCCGCCAAGACACGGAGATGCGTCAAGGTCAGCGGTGGGATCTTGTCCAACAAAGTCGACCCGGCCTCTGATTCAACACCACGTTGAGCAATTTCAACCGCAGAGATGCTGAAACCAAAGCTTCGAATCAATGAATCAGTATGCACCAGATCGTCATTGTTAAGAGAGTCTGGACTGTTGTTGAACATGGAGTTGATGTGATTCATCTTGATGGTCTTCTTTAAACGCTTATAGATTTGAAGCAGCTCCGACATGGGACTGTCTGAAGGACTCGAAACTTGCTGCAGAGGACTGGAAGGAGATAGCTCGTCCGTAGAGAGGAAAATACCAGGCATTGACATTCTAGATGTCGATGAAAGATAGGGTGCAGGTGGGGCTGACGAAAATGGGAATGCTACCAGTTGCGAGACCTTGGAAGAAAGAGAAGGCACCAGCGTTTTCGAGAGATAGTCCATGAATAATTCGGAGTAAGGTTGCTGGTAAGCTTTATCTTTTTCAATCATCAGGACAGGGAAGTTCTGTGACTGATTCAAGGCGGCTTTAAGTCCAGTACCCATCCACTCATCGAACGAGGTCGCTGTATTCAATACACCTGGATACGACTCCTCCTTGGCCTTCCAAGTAATTGGTAAGAAGGCATTGCCGAGTGCCTTACAAAGTGGGCAAACAAATTCTTTGAGCATTGTGTTTTCGGGATGATGGCGGGCAATCTGCTGGCTGTGCCGTCTTTGTGTCGCCGCGTAGTACACCTCAAAGCAAGAATAATGCATTATATGGCCACAGCCCGTGGTGACTGGACCACGGAGAGTGCTTTTCGGGCTGAAGCCTTTACTGAGACCAACCTTCTCGCTGATGACTTCGTCTCCAGAGGAGTCCAGACGACGGATTGTGGTACGGTTTTCCCCGGCCACGCCAAAAGGACGAGAATCCTCGGCAGATCTGTCAAGGCTAAGAGGAGTATTGAGAGCTTCACGGATCCTATCTGGATCTCTAATATCGGTCTGTCGTAGAATGGTACTATCTTGGATCAATGCAAATGTACCGTAGAGCCTCGAGTCATTGGTCTCCTCTTGACACAGGATGCATGTCCCACTAGGGAACTTCCAGACCTTGGTTTCATGGGTAGCCTCTGTCTCCGACTCGAGATCGCTAAAGTCTTCCTCGCCCCAATCAATATCCCCTTGACTGTTCAGGAAATTTTGCTGCTGTTGCTGGAACTGGGCCATGACTCGGGCCTGTCTTTCCAATGCCTGCTTTTTCTTGATCTCTCTCTCATTGTCGACGTCAATTGCAGGCGAATTGGTATCAATTCGATCGAATGGGAACTTGAGGGAAGCAGTCGCTGAAGTATATGACTGGGGATGTTTTTGCCAGAGTCGCTTGAGAATATGGCGAATCTTAGGGCCACAAGCAGCAAATTCATTCATCATTGAAATCTTCTCGAGAAGCCCCACGATGGTTAGGTTGCCAGCCTTGATTTCTCGAGTCTTGGTCAAGGCATGCAAGTTAAATGACGGGCTACGATCTGCCTCCACTTCACCTTCTTCATCAGAGTTATCTTCAAGGACGGCAGCAAGTACTAGATGAAGTATGACCTGAAGAAACGTCTCCACTCGTGTCGGCGGGATAGTAGGTGTGCACTCTTTAGACGAGATAACGTACTCGAGACACTGATGAACAAGCTGTGCGAATAGCATGGTACCAGTGAAACGCGGCAAATGAGAGAAAACACCTGAGCTAATAGGTCGAAGCTTTGGCTCAAAGACGATATCGGAAGCCTTCTTGCCTGTCTTCTTTGCCTGCCACTCTTTGTAGATGTTCTCCGCTTCATCTCGCTGGTTCTTGGAGTAGTGTGCACTATATGGGTCCACAAGGTCCAAATATTCGGACTTCAGTTCAAAGGTCCCGGAGTCACTCAATCCTTCTGGAGGACGGAAATTGGCGACTTCTTCAAGTACATCTTGGAACATGTCTGAATCAAGCAACTTGTCACTCAGGCGGGTAGACAGGTCAGAGAACGAGAGTGGCTTGAAGCACAAAACATGGGCTATGTCACGACTGATGTTTTCATTAGTCAGATGAGTGCCGTCATCGATAGCAGTCAAAGAGGTGCGATCAGTCAACAAAATGACAAGCAAGTGGACGAATTCCTCTGCGACATCAACGATTTGGGAATCCTCATAGCCAGCACGAGGCATGTAGTTGCGAGACATCCAGTCCACCATTCCGAATCGATGCGCAATAGATGCAAGGACCCGACTTGGGTCACAGGTTACCAGTGCGGTCTGTAAAAGGAAAATATCTCGGTAATAGGCGAAATCTCGAGACGAAACACCGCGGTATTGCGACATTTGGTGTCGGAGACTGAGACCGTTGCGAACCCACATACCAGCTTTCATTTGCGCAAGCCAGGCACAGACTCTCAAGGGGTAGTCGAACATTGTCAGTAGCAGGTCTTCGGGGCCGAGAGCGAGAAGATTATCATCGATCTGTTTACTATTCTCAACTTTGGCTGCATGAAGCTCTGCCCGGGCAGTGTTTGCAGCTTCAAATAGGACGCTGCGCATGACCTCACTGCTCACTCCACGGCCGCACTCGATCAGCCATGAGAGGGTATAGTGAAGTGCATGATGGAAGCTAATCGATCCCTTTTCAACGATAAATTCGACCACGCGGTGGCAAGGAACCTCCCCAGAAGGGCCAATTTCGAAATCAAACGGGGGAAGCGTGCGGAATTTGACTTCTTCCTTAATTTCTGCTTGATCGAAACGCTTACGCTCTACCCCTGCAGAGTGAATGATAGCAGTGATAGTAGTTGTCTTGATTGCCTGAAGCAGGTTCTGCCCATTGTCAATTCCCGAGTCGCGGAATGACTCGCAAAACTGTCGGCAAAGACGATTAATTTCTCGCATGAGAATCGAAGCACTGATCCACGCATCCGTCTCATATTCGACATGTTCACCGACTGCGCGCACATTAGGGCAGATACCCTGGGAAAGCTTCACTAGATCCAAAAATTGAGGCAAGTACTGGTCTTCGGTCCTCACGCGATGTTGGACGTACTCGGATTGCAGAAGGTAGCGAAGATCCAAGAAGAAGTGATAGAGGCGTCTGTTGGTCACTGAACCGGCATCGAAAGCGAGGGTGGCATTGGGATTGACGGCTTGCGGTTCGCCAACCTGCCTTGTGGTCAGGAAAGTATACAGAATAGCCATGACTTTGGTCAAGAAATTGCCACGGAGGACGATCTCCTCCGTAATAGAAGGCGTTGTCAATAATTGGAGAGAGAGATTGACAATCGAGTGATCGGGTTCTCTGTCTGCAATCAGATATAGCTGAGCCAGTGCTGTATACAAAGCAGACAGGCGCAGACCCATAATGCGCTTGAATTGTGGCACATTGACCACAGTGCTAATATAAAGATCTCGCAAGTCCGTGCGAGTTTTCTTCCATAATCTTAGGTCAAAGAGGACGAGCCAGTCAAGACGGGTACGCTGCCAGAGGTCTTCGTAGGGTGCAATCTTCTCTTTGGCGGTCGGAATGGGTGGTCGTACTTGCCAGTGTCCTTCTGATCTAGCAGAAGGTGGCCTAATCGTACCAGATGGCGTCTTCGGAATGGGGACATAGCTGTTGGAGGCTGAAAGCTGGCCGTCAAGCTCACTGGGGGAGACTCCTCTTCTTCAGCAGGCTGTTGATCTGTTTGCTCCGGGCCCGGGCGTGGCACCAGTGGATGCGCGCGAGTGAGGCCCGCCAAAATCCGTTCCGCAAGCGCCAGTTCATCATCGATGGTACCCATATCCATATCTTCGTCTTCATCTCCATCCGCCTCGGCCTGCAACCGGGCAAGCTCCATTTCCATGTCATCCTCCTCATCATCTGCATCGTCATGGGCTTCCACATAATCCTCATCTTCATCTTGCTCATTTGCATCATCCGCATCTTCATCATCCTCTTCTTCCTCTGCGGTTGTCAGGACTATTTGGCCATGGGGGGCAAGTGAAGCATAACAGTACGGCCGGGAAATCGGTTGTCTGATCCTTCGTGATCATCAATGCCCTTCATACCAATATTTGCGTTATAGGCGCCACTCCCTTTCCGCCAAGAACTCAGTAGCTCTTCGCAAATAATTTGCCGGAAGATTTCATTGTCCTCGAGGATGCTGCATCCGGCAATGTCAGCCAGCCATTCAACTATTGTGCCGCACATTTGCTCTCGGAATGTGTCCCGTGCCGAGCGAACTGTAACAGTCACTTTGATTTCCTCGATGATCTTAGACACTGCCAGCAGTCGTTGCAGATCCTTCGAATATTTGATGACGCTTCGGCCGATATCATTTGTTTCATGTGCTCTCGCGACACCAAAGCTGTCTCGCTCGCGGCAGGCGCGAGTGACCTGATGGGCGACATCTCGAATCGTGTGCTTCTCGTCGTTCCATAGCATGACGGCAAACTCGGGTTCTTCTTCCTCTTGGTCGCCTGAGCCATACCAGTCGGGGCGCAATCTGGATGCTTCCTCATCTTGCTTGATGCCTTCGATAGTCTTGGGTAGCCGTAATTGTTCCGGCGAACAGGAGATAACATCACAGAAGTAATCGAGAACGCGTGAGATAGTCAAGCGAATTGTAGATACCAGTTCAGAGGGCAGTTCTCGTTGAGAACGCTCCTTGCCCTTGGCATTGCCGCTGTCAGTATGGATGGCGCAGAATAGCGGGAGCCGCCAGGCCTCCTCATCGCCGCAATCACAACAACCACAGTTGCCTGATGACAGTGAGATCTGATATTGGTGGCCAGTATGATCAGACGAATCAAAGCACCGACTGCAGAGCACACATGTATCATCAGCAGCGCAAGTTACGCAACGATACGTCGCTTCACCCGCTCGGAAGATGTGTCCGCAGCGCTTGCCCCGCGCGGCCTCGCTATACTCTGCTCCTTCGCGAGCGCCCTGGGCATCAGCCAATTTCCACGATCCTACAGGTGCACCATTAGGGAACAGATGTTGTATAAGCTCCTCACTATGTCCCACGAGCGACCGAAAAAGAAGCTCTAACAGGTCCCGTTCAGCCTGGGGGCCATAGCGGTAGTTGTGTTGTAGAGGCAATCGAAGAAGACCATCGCCGAGGATTCTCTCACATTCCCCGAGCATGTGCATGGCTTTTGAGCGGTGGCCGGCGGTGGAGGACTGGAAGCCGCTCGGCTGTCACAGGTGTGTGAGAGGGCGGCGGTTCGCGCGTTGAGAAAAGGTCGAGGTGGTGGGAATCTGGCAGCACGAGTATATCGGAATCGTCAATATTGTGCAAGCAAAACACAATCTCAGCGAGTTTGAATCGAGGTCGGAGGGAAGTAGCTTGTCGTCGTGAGGTCAGGTCGCCTTTCTCTTCACGGAAGAACGTAGTGGGGGAAGCAGGCGAGGTGTGGAGCGGAGCGATGAGGTCGACACAAAGCAGCTAGGTCCAGCCACAGTGCATTCGTCGAGTTAGTCAAGTGAGGCTATAAGGACGAGGTTTCCTTGAGCCTCTTTAACAGAAAGTGCAAGAGACGGAACGTTACAATTCTATGGAAGGAGAGGAGGTGTTGGGTCCGAAGACGCCGCAATTTCTGCGATGACATCGACGGAGCGGTCTCGCTCCCAACGCCACAGCGATCCGCGCTCCGACCTCATCTCCCGCATTACCGCAACATCCAGACGCACAGCGCAAAATGAAAGAAGACGGAGAAAAAAAAGAGAATGGATAACGATGATCGTGTCAAATACAGATTTCCAAACTTCTATCGCATACACTTCTGCCACTAGAATAAGTAAAATAACAGGGTGAGGGCAGATCCCATCATCCGCTTTTCCGCCAGATTCCCCTTTCCCACGGTCGACCTATAACGAGGCTATTCAAGCTTTCTACCCCGTTACTCATCATCCTCCTCAGCGTTGTTCATATACTGGAACTTGATGTCCTTCCATTGGCGCTGTAGACGAGAATGGGTAGTTAGCGAGAGGTCTGGTTGGGATCCCTTGTCCCAGCAACATGGGCGCATTCAGACATCCAAGGTATAGGGCGGGGGTAACCTACGCCGGCGTTCATGGTGTCCCAGATCTTGTTGGAGGTGGTATCGAAGGCACTATTTCGCAATGGTCAGGGCTTTGCTATGAGCGAAAAGGGTGGGGGGCCGAATGTAACGCACATCTCGAAAGCGAAGGCACCGGCGAAGATGGTGGTCAGGAAGATAGCATTCTTGCGAATGAAAGTCCTAAATGCGAGAAAGGCCGATAGTTAGACTCCAGAAGGCAATTGTGACCGTTTGATCCGGGGTGATGGGAAGACGTGCTGGTAGAGAGCGTTGGAGATCTGTCATGCGCGCAGGGTCAGTCAGAAAGCTCGAGTTGCAAGATACAGAACACGATCGGAAAAGAACTGGAGACAACATACGCCGGCCATTGTGACAGAAGGAGGTGCGTGGACACGAGAGGTGGATCGAAGAGAGACGAGGTTGGAAGATCGAAGTCGGAAGTTCGCGAGGACTGAAAAGCACGGGAATTCCCGGCCCGCTGATTGGCCGGCCCTCCGGCCATCCGCAACCCGCAACTGTGACTCCCGTGGTTTTGCATCTGCGAGCTGCTCGGTTGTGCTTTTGTGGTGCCTTTACAAGCTTCTGTCTGTGTTAGCCAGGAGGATCTTGACGCCTCTCTGGCTCCCGTACGCGTTATCTCTGATTGAGCCTTTCGGATTTTCAACACCTCCAAATCCACTATGTCCTCCAACGTCTCGTCTGCCGGCATCACTACAGACGCCACAACCGGCGAACGCTACATCCCTTCCTCTCTCCGTGCCGATGGCTCGAAACGCCGCGAAATTCGTGTGCGTCCCGGCTATGAGCCTCCGGAAGATGTCGAGCGCTACAAGAACCGCGCTGCCGCTGCCTGGAAAAATCGTGGAAAAGGTGGGGTGCCGGGAGCGGAGAGCTTGAACAGCGAAGACAAGTCCCTCCAAGGCCCCAGCAACAAGAATGCCAAGCGCAGAGAGGCCAAGCGCAAGGCCAAGGAGGGAGAAAACAACGATACCCCTGCGGAAGCTTCCGAGAAGAAGGGAGCCAATTCCGACAACTGGCGTGTCGCAGCTGAGAAGGACCAGCCAACCACCAAAGAACCTGTCGAACCAGTCGATCCCGAGGCAGAGAGGGAGAAGAAGGCCCGCAACATCAAGAAGAAGCTGAGACAGGCCCGCGATCTTCGAGACAAGAAGCATGAGGGCGCAGCTCTCCTGCCGGAGCAGCTCGAAAAGCTCATCAAGATCCCAGAACTGGTTCGTCAGCTAGAGGCGTTAGGATTTGACTCGAACGGGGACAAGAAGGAGACAGAGAACGAGAATGAGTGCCCCGAAACAGCCTGAGCCAGAGTCTCTAGGCTTCAGCAACGTGTCATCGCACATTTTTGAGCCGAACATTCCATCTCAAATTTAGTTGCAACCACCGACTTCTACCTATAACGCTATCCAGGTTGAGCCTCTGTCAAGTCGATCATATTGTCACATCCCGTCGCTGTTGGGCACTGTCTGGAAGTCCCGATATCAGTCGAAACACCAAGCAAGCAGGCACGCACACGCTCCCACAGGTACACACAGGAAACTTCTGCTATCTCAAACAGAGGAGCGTACCATTCAGCAGCCGCTCTAATCTCATATTTGATATGGCACGAGAATATCGCTTACATCTAGAGCGTTGCGGCTTCTGTTCGACTAACCTCGGCCCCTCTATCTCCCGGGCAACGAAATGAGCTTCGCCAACCTGAAGAGTGTTTTCTTGTGTTCGTCCTTCTAGTGCAATATACTTCGGGAGGTATTGCAAACTCAGACATCGACATGCGGTTGTCGTATATGATTTCGACTCGATCATGATCGTCCATATCGACTACATGCATACTTATGCAAAAATTTGATTTCTGTTCATCATCCATCTACATTCTCTATAATTAATTCCAACAATGCCGACATAGAAAATCAGGCCCCTCAAGGGAATAGGCAACTTGAGCCCAGAAAACAGGATTTAACACTCGCCAGAGAATTAGTTACTGAGGCGCCAATCTATTCGGATCCAAAGACGTAAGCGGCTCCAGATCGAATTTAATGTCCAAAGACCCCGCATGATTAGTTCTAGTCCATGTCCAGATCTTACTGATGCGGTGGGTTCCACGCGCGAACGCTCCAATGACAATAGCTGCCACAAAAGCACCAATGGGCGTCCCAAGTGCGAGATCATATTGTTCCGTTCCGAGAGGCCAACCAATAGGCTCCTGGGTGTGTTTATCCGAAAAGTTGAGATTTACGGTGCAGAAGATTGGATCCTCGAAACAGGCAACGGTAGCGTCCTCGACGACGTTGGTAACGAAGACATACCTCAACGGAATTGAGTGGTCAGGGTAATAGGCTTGGTAGATTGCCAATGCAACTTCAGACACATGGGGACCGTTTCTCCTAATAAGGGTTGAAAGCACAAGAACGCCGGGATAAACGAATGCGGTAACATAATTATAAAGCACGCCCGGGTCACCGTCCTCCCATTGTTTATCTTTCACCCGGATTTTGCGGAACTTAGCCTGAGGAGGGCAAATCTTTGCGATCTCTTGAAGGATGCGCGGGCTTTTTATTTGCTGTCTGAAATCTTCCACCTCATTGTCATCATTTCTAAGATGATCAAGAGTGAGCAAGGATCGCAAAGGGCACTCTCTCCCGCTCGGACTAGGCGACGCATACTCGGGATCATCCATCCATTGACGATAGTCCTTCCCACGAGCTAGGGCGCTAGTTCGGAGCTGATTGGATGACATGATGATAATGGCTTGGGACATTGAACTTATAAACTGACTGTCGAAACGGTTAATTCTGGGATACTCTTCGAATCACTTACCTCAGGGCAGCCTTTCCGGGTTGTGGAATATTGGGGTTCGGTTCACGGCTTTGACGGCCATCCTGGAAAGGATAGGAGAGGCTTTTATATAATTTTCCGGCAATTTAATCTCTTTGACGCTCGTGAATGTAATTCAAAGAGGTATCAATGCACAAAGAGAAGAATGGAACCCATGGAGAGAAAGAAATTCAAGACTCCATCACAAAGATAAAATTAGACCTGAAATATGAGACGACCTATGAAATCGATGCCGAGAATGACGGCTTCTTTATTAGCCTTGTATGATCCTCTAGAGCTCTTGAAGCTTGATCCCTGTAAACAGGCCCGGTTCCAGTCTTCGAAGATTTCGCTCGTCTGGAGAGGACAATCTTGAACGGAGGTTTGGATTGTGGAAGCCTGACCCTACACAGCCCGCCTAGTTCCTTTCCAGCTTTATCGGTCCCAAACCTTACACTGCCTTTGACCGGCCACGATGGAGGGATGCTGTGAACAGCAACCGCGCATAAAATGGTGCATGCATGTCTCCAACAAAAAGTCGCCCTACATTCTTCCATCCCATGACTGAGCTTCACGCCCTAGGGCTGGGAAATTACTTTACGCGCTGGAGGTTCTTGGTAAAGTTCGGCCACATCCTCACGAGGCTTCGGGTTCGGCGAAGGAACGGCTTCTGCAATGGTTTTTTTACGCCAACGTCGTCGATTGTACCATGTGGTGACGAAGGCGCATGCAACCAGCCCTCCGACTATGAGTCCAGCAATCCATGCCTTTAAAGATCCTCCCTACGATGATTCGCTACTCTGATCTGTGACTGCAGTTGTTGCCGTAGCCGAGGATTCTGAAAGTGATGCCGTGTTTCTCGCGGTTTACCCCATGCTAGTCGTGATCGAGTCTGCGACGGTTGTTGTCACCTCAAAATCGGATTCTTGTTACCGAATAAAAATCGCTTTGGCATTCAGTCCAGCAGAGGTCGTCATAGAACGGGTCGTTCCGTCTTTAGTGAATGACCATACATGTTCCGTATCGGTCACAGCCGAGGTGCATCGGTTAGTCGAGTGCTAGACCAAATTATTATCCACTTGTGCAAAAAGTCCCCTGGTGATATCAATGTTACTCCGTATCCCTCATTTATAGAATACTAATGGTGATTTGAAGATTTTAGTTCCCTGATGCTCGGGCCCGTATGGATTAAGTAAAAATGGGGGAAAGTATCATGTATATACTCAGAAAAATATGGAGAAAACCAACGAGCGCTACCTATCTCTTAGGCAACTAATTGTTTGGGCGATGGTATACATGTATGTAAAATTTAAGGCGGTGGCATTGCTTCGGTACCTTCAAGGGGAACAAGAGCCTTAGAAGTGGGCTCAAAATTGTCTCCGTATTCTGTTTCGTTGTTTCGATTGACTCTCAAAATATCGTCATTCGAGATTGATGTGTGCGTATGATCAGCGACTGTCCATCAAATGTTGCAATTTTTTTTCTTCTCTGCAGTCCTGGCCCCATAAAGCCTACAACGAGAACTATGAACAATATGATCCGTTGAGCCCATGACAAACTCAAAATGAAGCTATGTGATGGTGTATTGAGGAGCTGGACCCCCAATTCATAATTAATCAATCAGATATAGGAATTTACAGGTCTGGGTATTACACAATCAAAATATGAGACTAAAGCGTCCCTCCCTATCCAAGCCGATCACAAAGGTCTATCCTAGAACATAGTATCCGGTGCACCATTGTTGTAGTCCTTTGGCTTTTCTTAGATGCTGGACTCAAAGTGTCGCACAGGCGCTGTAGGGATACCGCCTTCCAAGTCCCAATTCTGATAATCGTATTCCTTCCACGGATACCACTCTCCAGAGCCAACCCGGAGCTGATGGCGGCCGACGCCGTGGGTAGCTGCTAGAATTCCCTGCCTCACACAGTCGCCCACGCCAACGCCCGTCCATGAGTTACCGGCCAAAATAAGTCGCCTATGGAACTGATCCCGGATTTGGTTGGATAAGTTGTACATCTTGCCAAGGTGTGCAGGCCGATATTGAGGGATGGCGTCTTTTTGTAGGCTGCTCCGTGCAACGGTCGGGGCGTCCGTGATCCCAATATGCCGTTGAAGCATCGTGCGAGCCATGCGTATAGCAGTGTCATGGTCTGGATAATCTTCAGGCGACAGATGGTCCCAGTACCAGCCACCAAACATCACAGTGATCTTCGTGCCAGGCGCGGTATCTTGTGCAACCGATTCGTAAGGCGCGACAGCAGACGTTCCTACACTGGAAGAAGATGCAAATATCACACCCAGTCCACACTCAGGGTTCTGTTCATATGGAATCGATCGAGGTATTAGATACCCGAAACCTTCAACAGGGAGAAGGTTGGGATTTGAGTAGTATAAATTGACTACCATCACAGTTGTTCCCGGTTCATTATGGCCGTGCAAATAAAACTGGAGAGGTGTCAAATCAAGTGGTTTAGAGTTGTTTTGGATGGCCTTTTTCTGTTTCGCGTCCAGTTCAGAGTCCAGAATTTTGGTCAAAGAGGTTACGGGAACTGTAGCAATGACACGGTCGTATGATCTGATGCCAGTCTCGGGCGTGGTAATCTTACATATATCAGCACCGATCAATTTGAGATCGCAGAGCAGGGAAATTGGAAGTTTGATACCTTTAGCTTGCTTTGAGGGCCAGGGTCCAGGGGTTTCATGGTTGTGATTTCTGATTTCGTTTTGATAGTAATTTTACTCGATGCCTGCAAGGCACCAACCAGGCCTTCAATGAGTTGTTGGGTTCCTCGCTTGAATGTGAATGTACTAGCGGTCTTTATCACATTAAAGATGTCTTGAGATTGATCTAGTGCTTCTGGTGATTTAGCGATTGCATCCACAGCCAGAAAATCATCCATGAGCCTGGTCTTCTTCCCGAGAATTGAATTAGTGATAAGGCTGTATAGGATGCCACCATCCTCCAGGTTGCGCATTCCGCCCAGCAGCGCTTGGGCACTCAATCCGTCAATGTCACCGGCATAGATGCCGTGCATCACCGCAGATACTAGATTTTCTGCGACATGGGAATTGAACCGTCGTGAGATGAATTGTGAGACACTTTCGTCTGACTGCCACATCGATGGCGGCCGCGCAGGCTTAGTATGCTCAAGAATGAGAGCTGGTAGAAGGCCTTCAAAGAGTGGCTCATTCATCAGTGCGCGAAAGACATTTCGAATATTATCGCTGACTGAGAGAGCAGGGTCGGGGGTGGGCAAACGGACGAGATGATCTGGATAGTAGATATAGCGGTTGAGCGCCGCAGGGCTCCGTTTTGACGTGGTGATAAGTTCGCCTAGTAAGCCTAAATTCGATATCTTTGAAAGCCACAAGACATCACATTAGCTTTATTGATCAGTATTGGGGGGTGTAGCTATAGAATGTGATGGTACCAAGTAAAGCAACGGCAGCGATGCTGGCATTGCGCTTCTCAACGTGCGCGGCCCATACTCAAACACCACGTTTCCGCCTTGTACGGGGATTGTTTCAGATCTGAGCCAGCCACCAAGTCGGTCTGACTTCTCGTAAAGCGTGATCCCGGAGCATTGGGGGTCTTGCGCCAACTGCCAGGCGGCTGTCAGGCCAGTGATGCCACCTCCGATGACGGCAGCATTGTAGGCGCGTTGTTGGCACCGGGCTACCGAAATTAGCGGCTTCTGGCTGTGTCTCAGGCCCTTCGAGACGCGCAATGATCGCATCTCGACAAAAGGAACCAAGAACAAGTGAGTGTTCGGGGTTGCGGCGGACGCGGAGGGTCCGCGGAAGTTCGCATTGATCCTTACTTAAGCCGAGTTACCTTGTGAGTTCCGAGTCGTCAGTAATGGGCACCTTGGAAGCCAGGCATACATTACTACGTTAAGAGACATTACTCCAAGAAATATTTTCGAAGAAAAATTAAAAGTCGTGTTAAGCAAGATTATTTTCTCTCGCGTCCTTCATTCTCACGAAATATCATGGGATATCTATGTACAGGCAGAAATAAGGGACTATAACCATCCCACCAAGATAAGCAAATGCATAAAGTATGAACGCCCTCCCTAATCACTTCGTTATCACAGATCAGATTGTACACAATACTGCTCCATCAAGAAGCATTTTTGTTCGTGCGGTTGAAAAACATGACACTCGTCAATTGAGGCGAAGTCAGGCGATAAGCTCCTGGCCTTGAGCGCCGTCCGCGTTATCAGGTTTGATCAGCTCCTCCTGGACATTCTCGTCCTGAACAAATTTACGCTCGCTCACATGGTTGCCGGATGCTGTCCACACCTTGTCGGTAAAGGCACCTCGCTGGCCATCAGCATGCTTGTATGGGCAGCTTCGATTCATGCAAGGGTTAAATCGGCAGGCAGTCGAGACGTGAGTGAATTTGCACCCTTCGTCCTTGCAATCGGCTCCATTGCGACAGAGTGGCATGTCGGGGTGTTTGAAATGACAGTGCGGGTTGGTGCAGTTGGGGAAGAATCGACACATCTCCTCGGCCTGGTGTGCGGACTTAACGGCTGGCGATGGGTGGCGACCAGTACATTTCCGGTTTTTGCAAGCAGCACCAAAGGAACAGACGTCTGCTACATCAATCGAAGTGCCCTCAGGGGCAACAGGAGATTGGTGTGCAAAGGGACAGTCTTTCCGTGTGCACCGAAGATTGAAGCGGCAAATGTTATCGGTGTTGCTCTCATCTTGGTCGCCATCCATCGAGGCATCCATGTCAACATCGGCACCTTCCGCCCCCTTATTCCGCGAGTGATGCCCCCCACGTCCTTGGTTCTTCCCTCCACGACGGCCTTGGCGCTCGACACGGTCAAAGAGCGAACGACCTTGTTGGCCGCCGTTTTGGAAGGCCGGGTTCACTGCAGGGGGAACAAAGCCTGGCATAAGTTGCGACATCATCTTGGCCTGTTCCTCTAACATGGCCATGATCTGCATCTGATTCTCGGGGCTCATTTGCTGCATCATACCTCCACCCATGTTGCCGTGCATTCCCATTCCTCCATTATTCCGGCCTCCTCGCCCACGGCCACGGTTCTGTTGGTTCTGGCCGTGACCTCCTATGCGCCCGTTTCCTTGTTGGCCACGAACGCGGTGAAGAGCGTTATCATTTGCGCGATCGAGGTTCCGGTTGATTTGGTTCAGTAATCTTCCTCGACCACCCTGTCGTCCATTCCGCATAGCTTTCGGTCCGGTGGGTCTGTGATCTTGGTTAGTATATTCCAAGGTCTGTCAGATCTCCTTTAGCAAACCTACATAGAATCGCCCGCATCTCCCATTTCGGCATCCTGCCCACTTATTGTCGGGATAGGTTCTTGTTCCATGACCGAAGGCACCTGCTGTGCTCCAAACCCATTTGCTCCGGATGAACCGCCATTGATTTGTTGGTTCAGGATCTCCACTTGTTCAAAGAGCCATCTTGAGAACTCGGCGGCTGAGGCGGCCGAGTCGTCCGCGAGTCCCAGGAAGTCGTTTGCAAGTTCTGCCGCGATTTCTTCTTGTGTCTTGCCGTTAACCAGCATGAGAACGATGTAGTCAATGACTGTCGAGTCTTGGGCATCATCTGAGCTCCATCCGATTTCCACGAGTTTCGGACCGAGAACCTGGGAGACAGCGACCGCAAGCGGCGAGCCCTGAGCAATTTCCGGAAGCATATTGAAGCGAGATTTGTGAAATGTGAGGAGCAGGGTAGGTGAGAGAAGCGGAAGGACTAGATTTTCGAAGATTGGAGGATTGTTGGTAGTTTGCGCCACCGGAACAAAGGCGCTTTCTCCGAAGGGTTCAGGACTGAGTATCCAATCTAGGGTGAAAGAAATGAACGATGGGCCAGAGTGCTTAGTATCTGCGAATGAACTTTAGGACAGTAGTGTATCTCAACCACCAGTCAAATGGTGTTTCAGCGTCTGTCCGTGGAGGTTGACGCGGTGTCGCGGCTCCCAAAGCTTTCATCGACGAAAATGACCTGGTATGGTCATGTGACTGACTGTTTCAGAGATGCAAACAGGTCAAACAATGCCACCCGAGGGGCACTCCAGGCATTCACTTATTATGATGAAATAAATTAGCCGCTGTTTTGAAAGAAACTCAAAGGGATTCGAAGAGGAAGAGGCAAGCTGTCGGGCCTACTTAGGTCCTTATTAGATCCTGGAAGTACTCAAACCTAGGGCTTGAGGTTGTTTCAGCCAAAGTTTCCAGCTCATTGCTTTGTAGCTTGAAAGGTGATGATGTGCTTTAAATCGTGACTCTGACAATGCTGCATGATGGCATGTGGTAGAGGACTTTTGGCACCTAAAGGCTCTCAATGTACCATTTAAGAACAGTTTCAGCTCTGGTTGTTTGAAAATCTAAATGTTTTCCACTCATTTTTAGAGTATTAGGTGTTGAAATTGTCCTAAAATCCTTATATACATATAGTGGTGCATCTGGATTATGTGCTGATCCGAACCCCTTTGAACACCGTCAAAGAAGCCCTCTCACTCTTTTGAGCATTCAACGTCATCGCTTATTGTAAATGCGTGTCAGATATGAGACGTCAGGATTCTTGGCGTTCCTGCAGCCACCCCCCAGGTTCCTGGCCAGCTGCATAGGATGTTAACTCGTCCGTATCAGCTCTTCAATGAAATGTGGTATCGGGATCTCAGAAAATTATGGCTAGCTCGGTAGGAGATCATTGGAGGTAATACATAGTATAGTGTGCATCGTGACCCGCACCCGCACCCGCGTTGAACCGATTGATCAGACTGATTAAAAATTCAGCTGTAATTGATATGAATATGTTTATGCCAGGTACCTGCTCTCCTGCATTCTTCACAATGTTTGTTTGAAGGTGTTCAGATATGGTGTGTCCAAGGACCTCCTCGGTTTCACTACAAAGCATCTAGTCTGTTGCATCACTACAGAATTGAGACACCAGGATGCTACGCCGTTGGTGACTTCCTTGTCCTTTCTAGAACGGGGATGAACCAAAGGCTCCTTGTCAAGGCTTCTTGTCACCGTGGAGCTTCATTTTTGTCGGCCTAGCATTTCACAATATCAAGCAAAATAGTACGGCAGGACCCTGAAACAAGACACATGAGGCCATAGATCTCCACCTCGGGAATCATATGCAACCGCATCCATGCCGAGGTCCCCCCGCCTGTCCAAGAGAAGTTCCCCAGATTCCCAACGAGCAACCCCAGAACCAAAGATGTGGGGGCCTGCGTCGAAAAGAGGTGTGAGGAAATAATTCATCGCTGTGTGATCTCCAAATGGAGAGATTGGCCAGTGTAGGTCGCTATGCTCATGCATCAACACCGGGAAGGTGTGGGCCAGCGAACCGGTCCCAAGAAAGTGCCCCCTAAGTGGGGCTCGCAAAGCACCTCGCAAGGAGTTCTCAAAGGAGCCAGGCGGTTGGACTGCCGAGCAAATCAGTGTTTACGTACGAGGCGCTTTGTCCGAATTCTGGGGATTCGGGTCCATTGTGCCCCGATTGATAACCGGCTCCATACGACTGGCCACTCCACATTCTCCGGACCTTACATGACGAGTAGCCGACCTAAATTATCCTGCATAGCCCCCAATAACTCATCATGCGCCGTGTGCTTTGCCATGTGCTCTCATCCAGAGCCGTGTGGAGCTCCCTTCGTCATATATTAAACCAGACCCCCTCCATCGACGTCTTTGGACACACCCCAATCCTATTTTGAGCCGCCATCATGATTGAGGAATTCCTGGCGGGAATGACGCCTGGGAGGACATTTTTATGGTCTCTCGGTGTATTCGTAGCCTTCTGCGTCTTTCGAAAAATTCAGGCAGCGGTACAGATTGCACATCTCGGCGCTCGCGCCCCCAAAGTCTCCTTCCGCCTTCCTTACGGTATGGCCAACGTCATGAAGCGGATATTCTAACTATGTGCATGCATAGCAATGCTAACAAGAACTGAATAGCCCTTGACTTCATCTACAAAGGCCAAATAGCCAATCTCAAAAACGATGATCTCAAGTTCTGGCATGATACAATCATGTCTGCCGGAAACAAAGCAAACTGCAAGACCGCAGAGGTCGACGCAGGCATCTCCACCCGTGTAATTCTGACGATGGAACCCGAGAATATCAAGGCCGTGCTCACCGGACAGTTTGCCGACTACGGCAAGGGGGAGTCATTTCACAGGGAATGGAAAGAGTTCCTGGGCGACAGCATCTTTGCTACTGATGGCGAACTATGGTCGCGTTCGCGCCAGCTCATCCGCCCCATGTTCGCGCGTGATCGTCTCGTTGACACGGAAATATTCGAGAAACATGTGCAGAAACTAATTCCCCTGCTCAGCGGCAACCCAACGGGGGGCAAGGTGGTCGATGTCGGCTCCCTGTTCTTCCGATATACTCTCGACGCGGCGACAGACTACCTGCTGGGCCGGGGTACTGACAGTCTGGAGAACCCTGCCACTCGCTTTGCAGAGGCTTTTCGATATGTACAACAGCGTCAAGCTGAGCTTTTCCGCTTCGGGTAAGATTCTCGATTTCTGTGTGATGCCAGTGATTCTTCTCATTGGCGGCCCTACATGGAACACTGCTCCAAAGTTTGACCAAATCTCTGATCCTCGAAAATAGAGTCTTTAACTTTGCCATGTCGCGCAAAGAATTCCGCCGCAATCTCAAGATCATGGATGGCTTCATTCAGCCCTACATTGAAACCGTGTTGGCTCTATCGACCGCCGAACTTGACCAGAAGCTTTCGAAACGCGAGACCTTCTTGCATGCCCTTGCTCGTTTCACTCGCGACCCCAGGGTGCTGCGAGACCAGCTCGTGGCTGTTCTCCTTGCCGGCCGGGATACCACAGCTGGAACGCTTTCCTTCTGTCTATTTGAAATGGCCCGCCACCCCGAAGTTGTTGCGAAACTGCGCGAGGAGATTCGGCAACGTCTTGACGTCGGCGCCAACGCCCAAAAGCCGACTTACAACGACCTGAAGGAGATGAAATACCTGAACGCCGTAATCAACGAAACCATGCGAGTTTACCCCGTAGTGCCCTTCAACGTGCGCTATTCCCTGAAAGACACCACCCTCCCGCGCGGCGGCGGGCCCGACGGCCTTGCTCCCGTGGGTGTGCGCGCCAACACGCGTATTATTTATTCGACGCTACTGATGCAACGCGATCCTGATCTCTACGATGGGCCCGAATCGAAGAATTACTTCGACCCGCAACGGTGGATCCCGGAGCGCTGGGTGGATGGATGGCAGCCTCGGCCGTGGCAGTTCATTCCGTTCAATGGTGGTCCTCGCATCTGCATCGGCCAGCAGTTTGCGACGATTGAGATGGGATACACTATAATCCGCATCCTGCAGGCCTACGAACGTATCATCGCCCTGCCGGTCAGTGGAAAGGAGCAAGTCGAGGATCCTGTGTTGCGGTTCGAGGTCACACTCAGTCCGGGGTCGGAGTTCAATTGTGTATTTTTGAAGGAAGGTGAAGACATCGCACGGGCTGGCTTCAAGAATTAAGGTATTGTTTGATTGCCTTGCTCTATTGCTCGCTATTCATTTTATGGGATACAAGACGTTGTGCAGAATGCACGTCTGGCGCGACGATCCCCTGGTGGCGGCCCATTTGGGGCGAGATACAAGACGTTGAAGTGGTATAATAGCGCTTCCGGGCTTTAATCCCCGCTTTTCTCTTGAATAGCGTTTCGTACCGATTGAGGATGATGAGAAACGAAAATGATATTTATAGTGTTTTAAAACAAATTGATTGCTCTCTTTCATCCATGTTATTACATAGTAAGAACCCATGGTCACAATAATCCCCGACCTCCGAAATCTACTCCGGCTTAGTCACCGACATGAACATCGTGATGCTCAACACTAGAGTTGACGGGCCATTGAAGACGAAAAGAAACCCCGACCAAGAAGAAAACTGCTTTTGCTGAGGTCAATAATAGCTTGGCTTCAGCTTTCGTAGTTGCTTAAGCTTCTGCAGGATCTCAATTTTCCTCAGCTCCAAGAATAAATCCTCCTCATCAGCCTCGTCCAGATCTCCAGATATACTAATCAAAGATGTTTTGGCCGGCGAGAAATCTACATCCACACTTGGCGTGCGCATCTTCACCTTCAGAGCGGCTCCAAATCCACCCGCGGGAACATACTCCGCGACTGGATACGAGTGTGTTGACTTCGAAGTAGGCTTCGGAGTCGATACCTCCAGGTTATGAGCCGACTCATCAAGCGCCCCATTTATCTTGGGCTCGGGAGTCTCAGTCTTGCTTTCGGCGTCCTGGGACTCGTCGGAGCTAACCCAACCCTTACTCATCTGCACGGCCTTTTCCCATTCATTGAATTTGGTCGCACTCTCTTCGCGCGTGACAGACGGTTCGAACACTGCGCCGCCAGCACGGTTGATATCCCGGAGCTCGGCGAAGTTGCGCCACATGCCCACCGCAAGACCCGCGGCAATTGCAGCGCCGAGAGCAGTAGTTTCCCGCATCTTGGGTCGGTAGACGGGAATGGAGATAAGATCTGCCTGAGTCTGTTTCGAAAGATCGTCAACTCAATTCCAAAAAGAAAGAAGCAACATTGTGCTTGGAGATTCTGCTGGTCGTACCTGCATGGCCAAATCCGAGTTGCTCATTCCTCCATCAACCGCTAGTTCTGAAAGGGCTTTGCCACTGTCCTTCTCCATCGCCTTCAGGATCGCTTTGGTTTGGAAGCAGGTCGCTTCTAAAGTGGCTCGGGCGATGTGGCCTTTCTGTGTATACTGGGTGATCCCAACTGGTTTACGAAACTTGTGAGTTCTCGCCAATCATAGGGCGTCAAATTGAGAATACTTTGAGAGGGGCTAAAGAGAAGAAGGGAAAGAAAAGTACTTACAGATTGTTCCCTTCGCATCATCGATCCAGTACGGAGCAAAAAGTCCGCTGAATGCAGTGACAAATACGCAGCCGCCATTATCCTCTACGGTCAGGGCAAGGTCATTCACTTCCTTCGCCTCTTGGAAGAAGGTCAAATTATTTTGCAAGAACTTGATGCCGGATCCGGCTACCGCAATACTTCCTTCCAAAGCATAGACGGGCTTTCCTCCAAAGTCATAGGCTACCGTGGCCAGCAGCCCATGCTTCGAGAAGACAGGCTTATCCCCAACATTATACAGTAAGAAGCACCCGGTCCCGTAGGTGTTCTTAGCCATGCCCGGCGAGAATCCCTTCTGCCCAACCAGCGCCGACGACTGGTCCCCAAGGCATCCCATGATCGGGACACTTTCCAGTGCCCCCGATGCAATCGCCCCGTACGCTCGCGGGTCCGACGAGGGCACAATTTTGGGGAGATGAATCTTGCCCCGGATGCCAAAGAAGTCCAGCAGCGTGTCGTCGTACTGTAACGTCTCGAGATTGACGAACATGGTGCGAGATGAATTTGTCGAATCCGAGACAAAGACGTTCGCCTGGACGCCGTTCAAACGGTAGACAAGCCAAGCATCAACGGTGCCAAATGCCAGGGTACCGCGGTCGAACGCCTCCTTGACTCGCGGGACGTGCGCCAGCATCCACAGGAGCTTAGTGGCAGATGAGTAGGTGGACAGCGGCAGGCCACAGCGGCCCTGGAGCTGTGCCGCCCCTGGGCGCTGCTTGAGCTCATTCACAATGCCCTGTGAGCGAGTGTCGGTCCAGACAATGGCATTGTGCAGGGGCTCTCCCGTCTCGTGATCCCAGACGACGGTGGTTTCGCGCTGGTTCGTGATGCCGACGCACTGGATATTACGGCGGGAGTATCCGCTGGCCTCGAATGCGCGTATAGCTTCATCAATGCAAGTTTTTACAGAGTTGACAAGCTCTAGCGGGTCGTGCTCGTGCCAACTAGTGAGAATGAGAATGTCTGTCAGTTGCTTGTCGGGTCTGCTCTCGACCAGCCCTCCTACTCACCCTGGATGAGGGTATATTTGGCTGAACTCCACCTGATGTGAGGCCACAGGCTCGCCGTCGCGATTGAAGATAAGAAATCTGGTGCTTGTGGTGCCTTGATCGATTGATCCCACGAAACTCTCAGAAGGCTCCATAGTAAACGAAGGATGCGGATTCAAGAAAGAGAAATCCATCTACCTAAACAGAAACAAAATGCTCTATAAGATCATTAAAAATGCGCAGAAGAATGGCATCGAGCAATCAAATATAGCAGGGCATGACTCGATCGAGCAGAGAGGAAGAGAAGGCCACCACGTTGTACATATAAATAGCCCCGATGGTAACACAGTCTTCCCGCGCGGGGTTTCAAAAGCTGGTGAGATAGTGGGGGAATGAAAAGAAGGCCAAGATTGGTGGAAATACGAGGGACCAAAGAGGCCAGGATAACCAGGGGATTCAGCGTCGAGGACAAATAAGGCTTGAGCGTTACGAGGCTTGGAAATTAGCGTTGATTAAGTCGCTTCGATCACGGGGCCGCACGACGCTCCGAAACTCGAGATGTCCGCAGGTTGCTTCATGTACGCTTCATGCGTCCTGTATGCTTTGCAAGCCTATCCTTTTCATCGCCTGTTCTGAGATCACACGCTTCCGCCCAGTCCCCACGATCGGCACTGACAGACTCCACAGCGACGATCTTTCTGGGGTACGGAGATGCGACTCCGCCCCCAACCCCCAATGACACCCGAACCCCAAACACGAACTTCAAATGGCCATTGTGCAACCTCGTCGCCTCGCTTTTCCTCTCCATGCCGCCTCCACTGAAGCCACGCTTCTTGCTCTCGAAACCAGGCCTGATGCTGGCCAATGCTGTCCAAATGCGGGGATGGGCCAGGCGGACGACTCAGTTGCGTTCACGAAGCCCTTCCAGAATCAAATAGCTCTGCAGTTGCAGGGTGGAGCCTCCTTAGCGACTAGCAACTCCACTCTTGTGATATGATGGCTGCCATCTGTGCACTGATGAATGACGCCCTCGCCGCACATCGTCCCAAGCATCTCATCACCGAGCCACACGAGACGTCGTCCTCGGCCGACCAAGCCCAAACTGCAAGCCCGCAAGTTGGAATCGCAATCCGGGCACTTTCTAGCCATTCTGCTGGGCCTGCCGATGTCGGTCCTGTCAGTGAGCGTTGCTTCGGCAATATCCGAGCGTGATGACAGCCGGAGAGACATGTCGCCTCCTCTGGCTTCTTTCCCTGCTTCAACCGATGTCATCCTGGCTATGATCCTGGGTCTACCCTGGCCCGGGCGATGCGACAATACATGGAATGGGTGGTCACACAGGTGTTGGGCAAAAAAGGTCAGTCTCGAGAGTAAGAATAATAAGCGCCACGGATGTTACCCGTCAACCACCCTCGACCATCTCGAGCTTCCTCCTCTAGGGTGTCAGAGCGACGTCCCAAATGATTGCTATCGGTCAGGCATTCCTGGGGATGATCAGATTTGATGGGAGCCTTCTTTTCTCTATGTTCATTAATTTTATGCTGCGTCTGAGAACAGACTCCCACCAGGTCGTGGGACAGCTCGAACTTCTAGAAATTGCAATTGGGCCTGCGTGGCCTTCGTTCTCCCGACAAGTTGAAGATGGGTAACAGAAGCAATAGAAGGTTCTGTACACCCCCAAACCCACTGCCTCAAATCGATGTCCTCATCTATTAGACAAGAGCGAGTCATTCACCGTGTCACCGACAAGAACTGGTCTCTAGAGCCGAAGCACTTAGATTCCAATAATGAAGCAAAAAGGAAAAAAATAAGAAATGGACCGGCATTTTCTGGTTGCCCAGACCAAACGGTTTGTAACAAACGCTGCCCATTGGGCTTTAAGAGAATATGTGCTGTCAGAAAGGTTAAAAATTCTATTTTTCTATTTTCTTTCCTTACCACCAAAAAAGAAAAGGAGAAAACGTCGGCTCCAGTTGTCTTGAGCTGTATGAATGCTGCTCCATTGAGTCTGTCAGCTCAAGTCAACACGGACATTGTCTGTACCTGGGCCACCTTCCTGCACGCTCACGCGGTCCTTGAGCAAAGAAGAGAGACATACGATTCCGAGGGCCTTGCATTGTCCAATCGAGCTCATTGACTACAAGACTGCGAGAGTTAACTTTCATTCGAAGGGTTACACGGTGATGTCTTGCCTCTGTTAGTTGATATACCGCTGGATAGTTCCACTGCCGTCTCTCTCGAATATCTGATATCCTCTTATTAAGTCGCCTTTCCCCGTTCTTACATTGATTTTTCATGAATACCTGGGTAGAAGCTACATTCGAGCCAATGTCGACCACGCACAAAGAGATAGGATCCTCCGGGAGCCAGAATAGCGGACGCACTTCTCTGTATCTGGGGGGTAAGCATGATACAACTATTCACGATATCACGCCTGAGCTCAGCTCTTCTACCGTTTCATCGTCCCTGCTTTGGTGTCGAATCCGAGCCTATGGACGCGATGCATTCTCTGAATTTCTTGGTACGATGATCTTGGTTCTTTTCGGTGACGGAGTTGTGGCACAAGTTCTTCTCAGTCATGGAGAGAAGGGTGATTACCAGTCAATCTCCTGGGGTTGGGGGTGAGTCTCAACTATACTTTTATCTTTCCACTCTCTAACCAAATTGGTTCGTTAGATTGGGCGTTATGCTTGGTGTCTATGTCAGTGGTGCTTCCGGCTCTCATATCAATCCTGCAGTGACCTTTGCAAGCTGTGTCTTTCGGGGCTTTTCGTGGCGCAAGTTCCCTATCTATGTTTTGGCCCAAGTCCTCGGGGCTATGTCCGGCGCAGCCATTGTCTACGGCAATTACAAGTCGGCTATCGATGTCTTTGAAGGAGGTCAAAATATCCGTACGGTCCCAGGCTATTCAGATACCGCAACAGCTGGCATCTTCTGTACCTATCCTGCCAGTTTCATGACCAAGGCCGGCCAATTCTTTTCCGAGTTCCTAGCCAGCGCAATCCTGATGTTTATGATATTTGCCCTGAAAGACGATGGGAACCTAGGTGCCGGGCCTCTGACACCGCTTGCACTTTTCTTCGTCATCTTTGGCATCGGTGCCTGTTTTGGCTGGGAGACTGGTTACGCGATTAACTTGGCACGAGACTTTGGTCCCCGTCTCACATCCTACATGCTTGGCTATGGGCATGAAGTGTGGGCCGCTGGCAACTATTATTTTTGGGTATGTAAACCTCGTCTCTTCAAGTCGAGACCCCATTTGATTGATGTGAATTGTATACAGGTCCCCATGGTAGCTCCTTTCCTGGGTTGTACATTTGGTGGCTGGATCTATGATGTTTTCCTGTATACCGGACTAGATAGCCCGATCAACACACCGTGGATGGGACTCAAAAGACTGATCACCCCTTGGCAACGAAATCGAGCTACCATCTCCAACCCAGTTTGATGATATCTATATTTTGCAAGATGCAATGACCGATATGTAGTGCTAATTAAGCCATGCGCAAAAGGGGGAGGAAAAGAAAAAAAATCGGCCCATCTTGCATAGCGCAAGCGGGGAGTTTTTCTAATTTTCATGTCATGGGATTTTCTCATTCCGGTTGCAATTCTATACATTAGCTTCATGCAATTGAAACACGCTACTGCCTGCATGGTTTTCTTCAATGACATCAATTTCTGGACCACAAGGATTTGGTTCAAGACTGGTGCTTGCATTACTAAAACCTATCGTCATGGGAATAGCCAAATTCTGCCCCTCTAATTTCCGGAGCAACATACTCCTGTTGATATGAACATGAAAATCCCAAAAGTTCAATAAACTATATTTACAGAACAAACCCCGCTAAACCATCTAAAGAAATCAAGGCCTCAGCACTATTCATAATACTATTTCAGCTCAAACTGGATAGCGGGAAAGATATGCATGAGAAAAGCTAAGGGCATCAAAGGGTTTTTTTTTTTTTTTTTTTTTTTTTAAAAAAAAAAGAAAAGAAAAAGAAAAAGAAAAAGAAAAAGAAAAAGAAAAAGAAAACAATAGGAAAATCAAAGAAAAGCAAAATGGTTTGGTGAATAGGATATAATTTTTAGGGACTTTGACACGAAGTGTGGCAAAATGTTGAAAAGTACCCGTCCAGCCACTCTGCATAGCGCGCTTTATCTTGCCGGTTCATCATTGCTTATCCACCTTTTTGCGTTTTGCGTGTCATGCTGACACGCTATCTGGGCTGCAGGATAAAGCAGAAGAGGAGGAGCACGACGTATGCAGGATAGGTTGCTTGGGCAGGCACATGACATATGAGCAATGTTTGCTACGTTCACAATAACATACGTTCGCTATCATGTTGGATGGTAGCTGAATAGTATCACAGCTCAACTTCGCGGTTCGAGAGAGGCGTCCCCAGTAGCCAATTGGGTCGCAGGAAGTGGTATTTTTCAATCTCACCCTTGCTCGAGAGCTAAAGGTCGTTACACTGGATACGCCCAGTAAACTTCTGGACTAAAATGTAGCCCTTGTGTACAATATTCGCCCTGGGCTTGTCAGTAGATTTTGAGACACTGTCTAAAGGTCCTAGGCCCGTTCGTAGGTACACTTTTCTTTGTTGCTGCGGTTCTGTCTGCACTTTTTCCAGCTTTCATGGTGCCTCGCAATCAAGTATAGGGCAAACCTTGGGGGAATCAAACAACTACTTAATAGGGCTAGAAATCGGGAGAAAGACACGCCGGGAGGGGAATGGGAACTGTGTTTCAGTTTTCTGTCTCTGTCCATCTGATTTTCGTTTCCGCCCTCTGGGCTTTATAAATGTGGAACCATTCCTGCATTGTGTCGAGGGCAGAAGTCTGGGACTCAACATTGAGAATGTCATTCATCCTCACAGAAAGTTGGTTTGAGAGGTCGAAGACTGGGATCTTGCAATCAGTCTTTCCTTCTTGTAGCACCACAATCGCTCCTAGAGCCTTCACTTTCTTGACCGTTCCGGCCTGGCCGAGAGCACTGGCAAGCTCGTACACGTCGAGTGGGTCGGGATCTCCAGGGATCTGTGTGTCAGGGCCGAGTATCTTAGTAGCAAGATTCCGCCCTGTCTACCTATAGCTCTTATTTTTAATACAGATTAGGAATTTTGGCCGGTAGGTCGGTTCATGGCCGGATAATTATTTGAGGGCATATTTGTGACAGAGCTCCGCGGTTCTAGGGACATTTTTTCATGGGGGAAGGTGTTAGGAATATATTGGAGTCGATCACCGAGAATCGACTGACATAGATTCGAAAGTTTCTGGTAGCAGGCTTCCCTGCTATGGGGAGACTTCGTACTTGAATGCAGCGACCATGACATCCAAGCAGCGAGCACAACGTTGATCAATACGACAGTAGATAACAGCAAAGACATACGGAATTAGGTCTGGTATAAAAGATGTTACTACTTTTCACTATTGGAGAAGCAAAGTGTAAGTCGTTTCGCCTTCGAAAGCTAGACGTAGCATCAATATGACAGCATGCACTGCCCCGAAGAGCGTCCAACTATACTTGCGGGCTTCCATGCAGAGACCTCCATTCCTGATTTAAAAGTCACAATCTGTGGGGTCTGGGTTTCTTTCTATTGTGGGAAGCTCTCATTTGGTCTTCTCGGAATGTGAAATGCGATATCCAGCCAGTGCTGGACACGACCTTAGACATCAAGCATGTATCTTCCGGCTCGGGAATCTAAGCACCTTTTTATGCTCTTCACCTTGAGCCGCGAGGCCTTATAAGTTTTTCTTACTTGAATTGTTCATTTGGCAAAAATAAGTTCTTGTGCGTGGTGAGCGTCATTGATCTGCACCATATATCTGCATTGAAGGAGTGGAATCCATGATCGTTCTATCAAAATTACGGGGAAAAAAGTTAATACAGCAAAGTAGCCAGGCCAGAATGCTTGCGCATCGCGCAGCAGATAATCCATCAAGTCCGTTCAGTATGTATGTACCGTAGCAATAAAGCATAAACAATAGAAAGCTCAGGAGGTCATAAGCGCCGATATGCAGGACCCTGTATCATGCTGAACCCATTAAAAAAAATCATTGTGGATCCATTGAGATGTTGCGCTCAATGTTTCTTTATCCGACAAGAAAGTGTATGTGTTGTGTGTCGTAAACGCCGTGTCGAGTTCATCCCATCATGAATAATAATACATTTCGACAATGCCATCGTGTTTTTGTTAGGATTTTCAAAGTAGGGCCAAGATGCCACCAATCAAGGCACAGATAGAGCTGAAAAGCATGTAGTCTTGGTGCAGCCTAACTCCGCCACCTACTGAAGGAGCGATATCAGAAGGAGCATCACCCGTTGGAGTAGGCTGACTACCAGTGGTAAATTCGTCGGTTTCGGTCGCCGTGGTTCTCGTTCTGGTCTTGGTCTTCGATGTGGAGGTTATAGTTGCGTGTCGGGTCACGTTTCGGAAAGTGCCTTCAGTGCCAGAGAGGGAAGAGACAGCCGACGAAGAAACCGAGGACGCTGATGTAAAGCGGGAGATAGACTGCGAGGGCAAAGGGCCTGTCTTAGTTGTGCATCCCAGGGGTGTGTTGAAGGGTGTTGGGGAGAGCTCACTCACTGAACCCCCGCCGGGTGGCTGAACCCAGCTAGATCCAGAGTCGTAATTAGTGTACAGACTACTGGATGATGTGGGCGAGCCTGTAGAAACAAACGGCCAGATATCGGGGGCGACGAAACTGGAAGTCTCCTTATGGGTTCCACTCCAGGGGATGGGAACACTATCCACGGTAGACGTAATGGCGGGGGCTGATTCAGTTGAGGTTGGTTCATCGGCACTGTTGCCATTGACCTTACCTCCATCGGCAGTGATGGACTCCCACGTGCCGGACTGGTCCCCGTAGCTGTACGAGGTGCCAGTCGAGTAGTCGGTCACAGTCATTGACTTCAGGTACATGTGAAACGGGCCGTCACTGTAATCGGTCTCGCCGCCAGCCCAGTCTGTAAAAGTAGTTTGATTAGCATTTCCATCATACTCTTACAGAATCGACCCCAAACACATAAACTGCAACTTACCAATCACACCCTGAGCGTTACTTGGATCACCGCCAGCCCAGACTCCGACCTTAATCATCATGGGAGTTTGGGGGTACTGGTTAGTGTCTGCGGTTGAAGGGGTGAGCACGCGAACTGTTGTGCCATCAATCGCCCAGACAACTTGGCTGCTGGTCCAATCCACGGAGTAGGTGTGGAAATTGTCATGGTTCCCAGTGTTGTCATGATAGGCGCCACGGTCATAGGTGCTGGTATCTCCCTTGCCGAAATAGTTGGTCTGGACCTGGGCATTATTGCCGCCCAGCCATTCCCAATCGATTTCGTCCAAATCGTCCGATTGCAACACGGCGCTGCTCACGATTCCCGTTCCTCGCGCAGCCTTGATCGTGTATTCCACCCGGCCAAACATGATGTACCAGTTTGACTGGATTAAAGGCCCATCGCCTTGCTTGGAAATGGTGAATGTCGCGCCATTGGTGCTATCGTAGGTGACCGTTCCTGATGCCGTAAACTCCGACGAGGCGCCCGAGGTGAAATCGAAAGATTGGTCTGCTTTGCCTAGAGCAGGGTCTGCAGGACACGCTGTTTTTCAATTAGCCATCTACCCAGTGTCCTCCCCCACATCCCTATTTTGAAAAGGACTCACTCGTTTTGAGCGGGTTACAATCCGTGTATGTCTGGGCTGAGACCAGGGCGGAGGAGGCCAAAACGGTCCAGGCCGCTCCAAGTAGGAACTTCATGGTCGGTACCGCTTCGATTTGGACCGAAACCTGAGCAAGGATCCAAATATAGAAATATGGAATGCAGTCCGAAATTAAGACAAAATGCAAGAATGGGATAGAAGTTGGGGAAGGGTAGAACTTGGACGCGAGGGAGAGAGAGAGAGACAACAGATGCGATCGGGCAGGCCCGTTGATCTTTGCCAGCAGTGTTTTATACGGCAGGGGCGGAGGCAGGAACCAGCCTCCCTGATTTCGTGATTTGCCTACCATGACTGCCTTGTCCTGACCGTCCTTGGACTGTCCTGACACTGGCGCCTTCCCGACCTTCCTGTGGTCCCTATTTTGTCGAGTGGAGCTGCGACTGATTCGATCGGGTTTTGCTGGGCATCACCGCCGTCGATCCGTGGGTCCCGCCGTGCTGTCATTTGTCCAATCAACGAGGCCGCCACGTTGTGACAGGCGCATTCTCAACGCCGTCGGTCTATCGCAAGTTGATCTCGAGTATTGCGATCGGGCCTTCAGAGAGTGACCGTTAGCCGGCCCATCTGGCTATGCAGAATATCGTCGTTTTGGACTTCTCGGGCTACCCAGGGGATTCAGGGTGCTCGTACCGGTGGAGGCGAGATTCAGGGTCTGGACAAAAAGAAGGGGGCAGGAACTAAAGTGGAGCCGAAATCCCCAGCCCCCGTGATTCCCCCCCCCCCATCGCATCCACCTGAACCATTCAAAGTACAGAGTACGAGGCCAGATGACAGCGTGAATCGAGGAGCGTCAGAAGAGACCTTCCTACTTTTTTGTCCGATAATGACATTGAAAAGATATTGATGGCACCATGACAATAGCATCGAGCATCGACAGAGTCAAAATGATGTAAAACTCGATACCACGTATATAGTTCATGATAGCTTCACCGAGATACAGAGTGAAGTGCTCAATGATGGACTCCTCACATCAGCTGATATTGATATTATGACATATTTATTTATCCCAGAATTCAAATACAGTTCTGTCATGACGGATTCGTTTTGCGATGATCAAGATATTGGCTCTCTCCAGGTAGGCAATGCGTTTTCTATATTATCTAGAGATAGAATACATGTCCATTATTGCGTGCCCTAGACTTGCTTTATCAGAGTTCAATTTAGTAGTTAGATACCAAGCTGCAAAAATATAGCTAGAAGGCATAGAATTTTCAAATCAGTACTAGCAAAGAGCCGTTGTAATTGAATATGATGCTAGAGTCTCATAAATTAGACATTCGCTAGATGTGATTAAGCTTCTCGAGTCTGTAGGTGGCTTTTTTTTTCTGGTTCATTCAAGCTAGCGGTCAAATCGGGTATTCTTTTAGATGCAACGTTTCGTCCCTCTGTCATACACCTCGACGTGGACTCCACTCCATGCCCCGGGCAGCTCTTCGATCGAATCAGCGGAGCTGTGGCCGAGATGGTAGGGCTTTTCTGACAGCGGAACAAAGCCATTGTATGCTTTAGGGCTTAATTCTCCTGGGAATTCTGGGTCTCCACTCTCGGATAATGGAGGGAGACTTTGACGCTTTAGAACTGGTTGACGGGATTATGAAGTTTCAGATGGAGAATACTAAATCAAAGCGCTCAAGCGACAGCATATATACATGACCATATCCGATATGATGGCTCCTGTAGAGCTGCCCTTCCGGCCCACTGGAGCCCATCCAACTACCTTCCAATTGATTGCAACACCACTTCAACTCTTCAAATTAGGGCCTTGCCAGCTCCATCGGATGAGGAGAATGGAACGCTGGTCTAGAAATTTTGTTATCCGTGAGCAGGGTAATTCTATGTTGAGATCAAGAGGAACCGGAGTTACAGAGCCATTCTAAAATAGCGGAAGATCAATCACCCAATGTTGACCGACTGGCTACTAGGATGGATGTATGAATGTGCATGCATAGAATGTGGAGCTTTCTAGGCGGGTATGATCCGTTGCGATTGAAATTTCTCAGTTGTCGCTCATTTCCGCCATCAGTCGCAGGTATCTGGATATCCCTCAGATCCAATGAGCCTCCCGAACCTTTGAGACGCCTTTCCATGTCCTGAAGGATTCGGAATGAATCTTGCATCTGCGCTCTCGTCCGCGACAATCCTCCATGTGCAAGCCGTTCCCATCTACTCACCCACACTAGCCCTACGGGTCGAGACGTGCCGGTGACTGGAGGTAATTCTGGCCTGAGTTTGAGTTCATTAGCCAAACATTGATCCTGAGAGCATCTCATCTCACTCTCGCCACCCACTCGCAAGCCAAGGGCCGGGCTGCGGTGACAGATCTCCGCGCCGATGCGGAAGCGCACTCGACGAACCCAGATACTTGTATCGACTTCTCTATTCTGAATCTGGCCGATTATGACTCGGAGTTTCGCTTCATTCAGAAGGTCAAGGCCAACCTTTTGGAGCTGCATATTGCCCTTTGCCATGCCGACATCAATCATTTCCACTACAGACGCAGCAAGAGTGGCTATAAGAAGATAATGCAAGGTATGCCTCGCGTTCTTGCCTGAACACATCAGATGAGGCAGGTCTTTTACAGGCTCTTGAGTATTGTCATGAAAGCTAACCAAGACCTTGGAAGTCAACCGCTATTCCCATTTCCTACTCGTTCTCAACCTCCTTCCTTTGCTGCAAGGCACGGCACTCCAGCGAGGATGCTCGACTCGAGTCCCCATTGTGAGTTCCTACAGTCGCGTCGTGCAGAACAACCTCCCATCGCTGTTGACGAAACTATCTTGGGCCCTTACGATGATTCCCGGAAGTTTCCCTGAGTTTGCCGCTACCAGGACAGTGAGCTGACAGTCAATGCATGTGTGCAACATCTCGGGACATTTGTCTCGCCATCCGAGGTCATCGTGAACAGTGTATGTCCGGGCATCATTGCGACCCAAATCAACCGCAGCTTGTCCGTCTGGATCCGGCCCCTGATGACTATGATGTCTCTTTTCACTGCAATTTTCAGAGGGAACACGGACACTGATCCATTCATCCGTGTTGACAGACAAGGAGAGCCATGGCAGATACTTGCAGACAGGCAAATTTCATCTATATGGCTCTTTCCATTGTTCTGAACCCGTGGCTTTGTAAGGTTATGTGATTTACGTTTCTTACCCAGCCCGAAAGAGCGGTCTCCCATTTCTGTCTCTCCCAGCTATTCAAGAGCATATTCAGAAGCTCTGGGATGAAACCGTTGAGGATAGTGTGATAATCAATCCGTGATTGAAGACTTTGGACTCTAGAGCAGATGACCCAGTTCCAAAAGCAGCTATGGGAAAAGCAGGAGAAGCCTTTTTTGCCCAAAAAATCCTGGGCTCTTAAGTTCCCGGAAATGGCAAGCTTTCCTCAACCTCACTATATAGAAAGCTACATTGGTGACTGCCCAGTTCGTATGCATTCTGTTCCCTCCAGGCTGTGGCAAAGAGAACACAACAAGTGATACATAGGACTATGCTTCAATGCCATAGCGCAATCCTCATCTGTCAGCATATTGTTACTGTCTGATGCTAGAACAAAAAAAGTAATTGTACCAATAGATGACAAGGTCAGAATGTTGTGGGAGTGGATCTGCTCGGAGGTTGATGTCCCTTTGGTCCAAGCCCCAAGGGCTTCCCGAGCTCCACCGAACTCCCTGTCAAGCACGGACAACCTCATGGGCCACATCTTCCCCCTCCTCTCCCCAGACCAATAACCCCCCATGTCCCAGAGTCCCAAAATCTCAGAGCCTCAAAGGGTCAGAGTCTCATATTTGTGCATCTGCAGTCTTTGATGTATCCCTGTTGTGAATCTGGATCGCCATTCCAACCCCCACTCTGTGCCCTCGCTCTCCGTCGTCGCTTTAGTCTCTAGCGCAAGAGCCTCAAACCTCCCTCCGCCTTCCTCCTTCATCCTCCCCTAACTCACCGAAACCCTTCGTCTTCATCGAGCTCCGACCAGCCTTTGTCCTCGTGGTCTCGGGATCTTCGCGACTGACGTTTCTGAAGAGGAACCCTCCCTTCTCCTTTTCCGGATTGTTCCACCTTTCGTCATTCGCCAACCATCACTTGCGGTACTTGCTTCGGATGACGCTGCCAACTACCTCGCCTGCCATGTACCCCGTTGGCCCTTGAAAATAACAACCACACTCCTATTCAGACTATGCTATAGAGCCACGGTCGCGACTCCTCTGTGTCGGAACGTCCTGCTTCCCCCCTCTCCCCGCCGCACAGCTTTTCCCTCGAAACGCGCCCGCCTCCCACGCCCCGCTGGTCGATGAGACCTACCACGCTATTTTATCGATTTTCGACTGTCGGAATCTAGTCAAACGCAACACATCCTCCCCATCGACGCGTGCCTGACCCCGAGCTTCGCAGCATACCCCCAACTTCCCAGCCGTCCGCAGCTCCCAAGTCCGTGAGCCGCACCTCACCCTCTCCTTATTCCTCCAGGCGCATCCCGATCTTCATCGCGTCTTTTGATGGTGACCAATACCGATCACCCACAACACCCAGAAAGACAGCCCGCGGTGACTTGATCTAGCTCTCCGTGGAGGGATTCGGCCGAGTCTGGGTCCAGCCATGCCCGTGCGCGAGCACGAGCAACCGGACCGACAGGGTTCAGAGAGCTCTGGGAATAGCAGCTGGATCTCACAAGAAACGGTGCGAAACAACGAAACTGCGCGTCAGGACTCAAACCAGCCTCCCGTCAACGGTCGCAATGCCGACCCTTTCCCCGGCACCTTGAATATGGATAAGTAAGTACCCCGTCTCTCCGCGGTCACTCGAGAGGTCTTCTCAACCCCATGCGGGGATAGCAACACGCGTGCCAGTCTCAAAAGCCGCATGTGCTAAAACAACACCATAGGTCCGAGTCTTCCAAGGCTCCGGCAATCGACTGGGGAGCTTCCATGTGGTCATGGAGCTCTCCAGACATATCCCCCACTGAAGAACGCAAAGGTTCTGGCTTTAGTAATCATCGCAAGGCACTCGCGGTCCTTGGAGCCAACAAGAATGATCCTTCCCGATCGTTTTCTTCGAGTCCACGACCTCCGCCTATCAATCCCACTCGTCCCGATCCTGGTGAGCTCGACTCGATTGCTCCATGGGCTACGACTGCGGGCAGTGAGGGCCCTGGAACATTCTTTCACGAAAACTCCGAGTATGAAGCGTCGCCCGCATCCGCCACCTTTCGGCCTACAACAGGACGGACATTCGCCAGCGAACCGGCTGACCTAGACTACAATGGAGATCATCGACGGCCGTCGACTGCGAGTATGACCAGCAGTCAAGGTTCAAAGTCGAGTACTGGCCAAAAGCTCTGGAAGAAGAGACCCAAAATTTCCGGTGATGAATGGCCTGTACCCGACGATGCCGATGATGGTCAGCAAAATCCCCCAAGCAAGCGAGGAGGCCCAATCGATAAGGTGAAAGCCAGGGAAAGAGCGAATTCGGATGGCTCCGATGCATCTCAGCGAGCCCCTCGTCCAGGTGCCGCAACGCCTATTCCTTCAAGCGAAGTCACTCCTTGGATGTTCCAGAATATCAAAGATATTCCGCAATACGGCGAGGCTCCCGTACGACAAGTACCGATCGGTCCTGACGGCCATCGTCTCGTCTCTGCTGGCAGTATACCACGCCCTTCGCACAGAGATTCCAATCGCAGAACGCCCAATGGACACCGTCATTCTCGAAGCAAAGAGGAGAAGCCCACTCTCGCAGGTGATCTAGCGGGATACCAGTCTCGTCCTGGTGGTCGTGATGATTTTTCTGTTGGATTAAAACCATTTAATGAGGGTTATCTGAATTCCTCGACTGCTATGAGTTCTGTGACCACTCTTGGGGGTCGTTCGACCAGTCCGACCCCGAGCGTGCAGAGTGCCATTTACCGCGATCATGGCCATAATTCACCCGGGGGGCTCCGCAAGATAAAAGAAGCATTTTAAACAGAATTGGGCGTCACTTGCTACCGGGTCATAAGCCTCATGAGAAGTCTAAGCGTGATAACTCTCCTGCCAGAAGAAGACAGGGAAGTATCGAAGGCACCTCTAGTCCTCGCTTGGACTCAGCAGACTCCGACCGAAAGAAAGACAATGGAAAACGCAAGTTCAACCGGCCGAGACTTGCCAATCTCACCGGAGAGCTTCACCACCTTCCTCGAGATGATGCAGCCCAGGATGAAGAGGGCCATGTCTTCAAACTCGATACCAATTTCAAGGATCTTGATGATATAGTTCGCGCAGCTTCTCCCGGTCATATGAAGCGTGGTTTTGATGGAACGACTACACCACGCGAAGATCCAAACAAACCCGAGCAATCGGGTGGCTTGGACAGTTGGCATGCGCCTGATAGTTGGCATGTCAAGAAGCACAACGATCCACTCTTGGAGGCTGCTGAGAGTGGACCTCCAGTTCCCAGTGGGATGAGGGGTCGCGATGAAGCGTCGTACTTCATTCGTGTTTTCCGTATCGATTTAACATTTGCTACCCTTTCAGCTGGTCTGAACGCAACTGTCGCTGAGATCCTTTACATGCTTGGTCGGAAGTCTTTCTTGCAGGATCACCTAAATAACTATGAGATTGTGCTCCGGAAAAATGATTTGTCGCGACAGCTTGATCACAAAGAGCGGCCAATCCTCATGCAGAAACAACTTCTTGAACAGGTTGGCTATACCGATAAGGACCGAATTGAGGATATTGGCCGTGAAGATCACAGTTATCTCTGTCGATTCATCTTCTTGCCGACTAAGCTCAGCGGTTATACCAGCCTGGAAGCTGATCCAGGATTCAACAAGATGCAGAAATTCAGCCATGTCGATCTTCAGGGCCGAAGTCTTGTCACAATTCCAATCACGCTGTATAAGAAGTCTTCGGAGATTATCGCCTTGAATTTATCCCGAAATTTGTCTTTGGACGTACCGAAGGACTTCATTCAGAGCTGCATCAACTTACGAGAGATCAAGTTCATTGGCAACGAGGCCTTGCAGCTTCCTGCAAGTTTCAGTCTGGCCAGCCGCTTGACTTACCTGGATGTGTCCAACAATGTCCTAGAAGACCTAGACCATGCACAGCTTGATCGTTTGGCTGGACTAGTGAGCATCAAGATGGCAAACAACCGATTGACCAAGCTGCCCAGCTCATTTGGAAATTTCCTCTCGCTGCGAAGCTTAAACATGTCGTCGAACAACTTCAAGGTCTTCCCGGAATTCTTGTGCAATTTAAGAAGCTTGACCGACCTTGATATCAGCTTCAATAGTATCGAAGAGCTGCCGAATATTGGACAACTAACTACACTCGAACGCCTCTGGATGACGAACAACAACATAAGTGGGTCCCTGGACGAGTCTTTCCGAGATCTCGTAAACCTGAAGGAGATCGACGGACGCTTTAACGCGATAACCAACATTGATAATCTTTCTCGCCTCCCACGATTGGAGCAGCTCTACTTTGGTCACAATCTCATTTCAAGGTTTAAGGGAGCTTTCCCAAAATTGCGCAGTCTGCACTTGGACCACTGTCCCCTGACACAGTTCGACATTGATACTCCAGTGCCCACCCTTTCCTCTCTCAATCTTGCATCCGCAAAGCTGTCACAGTTCCGTGATGCTATGTTTGAAAACTTACCCAATGTCTCCAAACTTATCCTTGATAAGAATCACCTCTCCTCGATTTCGCCGCAGATCGGCAAAATGCGCCGGCTGGAGCACTTCAGTATTATTAAGAATCCTTTATCATCGTTACCTAGCTCAGTTGGTTGCTTGGTGGAACTTAAAGAGTTCAACTTACGCGAATGCAATCTCAAGGCCTTGCCAGCCGAGATCTGGCATTGTTCGAAGCTGGAGACCTTGAACGTTTCCGCCAATCTTCTAGCGACCTTTCCGAAGCATGGTGCCCCACAACCCCCTGTCCCGGGCGAGCCGACTACCACGCCTGTCACAACCCCTGGTATTTCTGGAAACCCTAGCTACGAAGAGCTGGGTCCTCTAGATGAGATAAATTTCCGGCGGCCTAGTCAGACCTCTGGCGGCGCCTTGGGATCAGGCTCTTCACCAAGTGGCTCATACCGGAATCCGTCATCCACCCCATCCATCGGGCAACAAGGTGGTAGAAAGGTATCTACTGCTTCACGATCCGCAGGTACCGAAGGAAGCTCGTCTTCTCGAAAGGATTCGAACTTCTCGCAGCACGCAGCATTGCTGACATTTGCGGGATCTCTTCGAAACTTGTACCTGGCGGATAACCAGTTAGATGACGATATATTCCGCGAGTTGGCCCGCCTTCCAGAGCTGCGAGTTCTCAATCTCTCGTACAATGAGTTGACCGAGTTGCCTCAGGGTGTTCTCAAACGATGGCCCTATATCTCTGAACTCTATTTGTCCGGTAACGAGTTAACGTCCTTGCCCTCTGATGACCTGGAAGAGCAAAGCAATCTCAAGGTTCTGCATATCAACGCGAATAGGTTCCAAGTTCTACCGGCAGAGCTGTGCAAGGTCACTAAGCTCACCATTCTTGATGTGGGAAGCAATGCTTTGAAGTACAACGTTTCCAATTGGCCATATGACTGGAACTGGAATTGGAATCGCAGTTTGAAGTATCTGAATTTCTCGGGCAACAAGCGTCTTGAGATTAAACCAAACATTGCGTCGCTAGGCCCGCCTGCCACCAATGGTGCTGACCTGACTGACTTTACATCCCTCACTCATTTACGAGTTCTGGGATTAATGGATGTGACACTGACGATCCCTACTATTCCTGATGAGAACGAGGATCGCCGTGTGAGAACATCAGCTTCGCTTGCTGGTTCTCTTGCTTATGGCATGGCCGATTCTCTCGGTCGCACCGAGCACTTGTCTATCATCGACATGATTGTCCCTCGTTTGAAGCCAGACAATGTGGAGACCTTGGTAGGCATGTTTGATGGCTCGACTATGTCCAGTGGCGGCTCTCGGGTCGCCAAGTATCTGCACGAGCATTTTACCTCAACCTTTTCTCACGAACTGAAGAGGCTTCAGCCAGATCAACAGGAAACTCCTCTTGATGCGCTACGGCGTGCATTCTTGGCATTGAACAAAAACATGGCCGGGTCAGCGTACAGATCAATTGATGACCGTGAGGTTCGTCAGTACCAACGCAAGCCATCTGCCTCCAAGCAACTCAACCAAGATGATATTCATTCCGGTGGAGTTGCCACGGTCCTTTATCTGAACAATATGGATCTGTATGCTGCGAATGTGGGTGATGCACAGGCGATTCTTGTCAAATCTGATGGGTCGTTCCGTCAGTTGACACGAAATCACGATCCCGCCGAAGCTAACGAACGAGCACGTATTCGTTCCGCTGGGGGATTTGTTTCTCGCAATGGCAAGCTCAACGATGTGCTCACGGTATCGAGGTGCTTTGGCCATTTCCCCATGATGCCTGCTGTCATCGCCGCCCCGTCTACCATGCATACTACCTTGACTGAGCAAGATGAGATGGTCATCCTAGCTTCAAAGGAACTGTGGGAATATGTGGCTCCTGAATTGGTCGTCGATGTCACCAGAGACGTCTACCCTGACTTGATGCTCGCAGCTCAAAAGCTCCGAGATCTGGCCATTTCGTTTGGAGCAACCAATAAGCTAATGGTCATGATTCTGGGTGTGAGTGAGCTCCAAAGGCGACAGAAGAAGTGGTCTCGTCCTAGCATGAATCTTGAGCGCTCTGCATTTCCCGAAGAGCAAATCGTTCCCAAGACCAAAATCCGGCGTAAGCCTAGGGACATGCCAGGAGATTCTCGACTTGCTCGATTTGATTATGTGGATGCCCCAGTCGGCGAGCTAGCGATCATCTTCACCGATATTAAAAAGTCAACTGGTCTCTGGGAGACTTGTCCAGATGCAATGCGCTCTGCTATCGCCATGCACAACGACATTCTGCGACGACAACTTGGAATTGTTGGTGGGTATGAGGTCAAGACTGAAGGCGATGCCTTCATGGTCGCATTTTCTACTACGACTGCCGCTTTGCTGTGGTGTTTTAATTGCCAGAACAATCTTCTCGAAGCTGAATGGCCCACAGAAATTCTCGATCAGCCACAATGCCAGGTCGTCCCTGACATGGAGGGCAATATAATTTTCCGCGGCCTATCAGTCCGCATGGGTGGACATTGGGGTGAACCAGTGTGCGAGAAAGACCCCGTCACCAACCGTATGGATTACTTCGGACCTATGGTCAATCGAGCCTCCCGAATCTCGGCTGTTGCAGACGGTGGTCAGATCTTTGTGTCTTCTGACTTCATGACTGACATTCAGCGCAACCTGGAGATCTTCGCTGATAGCGAGCGCTCTGCGTCGACGAGTTCATCTGACAGCCACCCACGTGTCGACAGCCTTGGGCACAACATTCGTCGTGAACTAAATCAGCTCAATAGCCAAGGCTTCGTGATCAAGGACCAGGGTGAACGAAAATTGAAGGGACTCGAAAATCCAGAGCCCCTCTACCTCGTCTATCCCCACGCCCTTGCTGGTCGCCTGGCAGCCTCAGAAGAAGTTCGAGAATCAGAAGGCAAGGGGCCTGCTATCATCTCGTCTCAGTCCGAGTTAGACCTGAAGACAGATTGGATTTGGCGCTTGTGGGAAGTCACTCTCCGTCTCGAACGCATTTGCAGCGCTTTGGAGAACCCAGGCCAAGCCCAGCTTCGAGAACCAAATGTTGCTCTCTTCAACATGGTTAAGAACCACGGAGGCGAACTGAATGATTCGACCGTGATCAGCTTGGTCGACCAGCAGGTCACCCGTATCGAGGTAGGTTTATGATCTTGCAACCCTCCGTATCAGCTTTGTTGCTAATCCATTTTCTTAGTCAAATGTCAACACACTTTCCCTGCGAAACATGATGCACCCATTCAAGCCGGGCGATAAACTTGAAGACCACGCCGTTCCCATTGGCGAAGTTATCCAGCAATTGCAGACACAGATGGCTGAATACCGCGCGCTCAAGGAGCAGATGGCCGTCGGTGCTGCAGGCATCCCCGACGGATCACCGGCCCAATATGGCGCCATTCCTATGCACTCAAACCTTAGTGTCGATAGCAACACCACCTCCACCTCATCCTCCTTTCTTCATCTATCAGGCTCTGCCGACACCCCTCGCTCCTCCGATCTTCAACGCAACCACCGTTGATCTGGTTGTGTGCACATATATTATCTATGGCCATTTCATGATCGCTTTAATAATGACTCTCTTGTGTTGCCAGTCTTCATCAACCGTTTTACTCTTGTTTCTACACCTTTGATGGTTTGTGGGCGGCGTCTCACAGGGTGCGGAGTCTTTAAGATTGTTTTGCGCAGCATTAGGGGGCATGGAGCCATGGTGGATCTTCTTGTCTCTACTTTTTTTCTAGCTGCTTTTGTCAACGCTCTATGCACCCGCCTTTCGGACATTTATTCGCATGAGTCGTGAATATATGATCTTGCCTCGTTTAGACATCCTTTATTTTTTGTCTTCATCTCTTCGTAATTGACTTCTTGGGGACTTGCTAGGGTGTACAATTTCCAATAATCCAGACAATCGGTATGAGTAGACGAAAATTCGGGATATGTACATAACAATTACATTTCTCCATACCAATGCCGTCAGTGAACCCCCTCTAAGCCACTGAATCCCCAGATAAGCCTCCCTCCTTCAGTATAAAAAATGCCCGTTGAGCAAAATCGACGATGAGTTTTTCTTCAAAATTGCCTGAACAGTGTATTCAAGGGATGTCGATGGCCCTTTTCCAGAGATAAAGAGGTGGTTGAGTTGTTCAGATAAATGGAATTGAACATTAGGATTGATGCCAAGGGTCGTTTGCCAATTTTGATAGCCATCTCGAACGATGACCTGGTAATCTCTGACATTCTCCATAATAAGAACAGGTGTCTTCAGACAATATGAGGTCTCAATGGATTTGAACTTGCAATATTCCAACCAATAAAACGCACCTATCTCAAATGAGAGCTACGCTTAGTAGGTGTTGTAATGAATGGGGCCAAATGCTGTTAATTTAAGCTTCATGGCGCCTGTGTCTTATATTTATGGAATCTCGAGTCTTGGTTGATATCACAAGTATCGCACGCCTGGACGAAGAATCACAGGATATTAGAAAGAAAGAAAGAAAGATCTTTTTAATGGTCAAATGCTGGTAATCCTGTTCTTGCCATAATATAGAGCTTGTCTCGATTTGGAGGTTTGGGACAATCTTGATCTATTTAAACGATTCAGTACATCTGATAATATTCATAAGCTCGGACAAAGCTCAGCGATTTATGTCCTACGTTACAGGATCTCCAGAGCTGATGGGTGTTGCACACGTCCAGAGGTCTCATTACGTAGCGGTGCTTGTATTAGAGATAGCGGAATTAAATCAAGTCAGACTAATTTTGATAGACAATGATGAATCGTTGGATGATTGAGCCTCATCACAGAGTAGTATTTATGACGGTATTTAGCTTTGCAATAAGACCTTTGGCATGACTTCAACCTCGTTCATGCCTCACGGTGAGATCAACATCACGTGAGATCAAGAGGTAACAAGTCACGTGTTGGTTATGTTTGTTGTCTGCGTCATCCTGCAACTCATTCCGGCTTCTGCTCTTTCCACCGTACGGCTTTTCTTTCCTCCTTTCCTGTGCTCCTGGCTGGAAGTTGGATTCGTATTTTCTCAGAAAGTCTCTCTGATTAAGTCGATTTCAACCGCGCTGGCCAAGCCGATAGACTCAGCACTGTGCAGTTTAAACCGCCCCGCCTGTTGCCCTGGCTACGAACCTGACCAACCGTCTCGGGTTTAATTGACAACTGGACAAACATCCACCTCATTTTTCCCTGCTCAAAACCCCAGTCCATGTTCCAAAAGAGGAGCGATCGGTGGATTAATCTTTCCGTTACTTGGAATCCAGACTGGACCCCTCGTGCCGTGTCATACATCCTTGTACTTGGCTGCTTGATTAACAGTGACCGCCTCGGTCAGAGCCTGCGTGTCCAGTACTGGGCTTCGTTGCTAGATCAAAAACGGCTGCATTTCTCCCCACACCACCCACCATGGCGGACGAACTTGATTACCTGCAGTCAGACTTCGACCTGAATTCCCTCACCGTGCCTCGACTTCGATCTATCCTCGTCAATCACGATGTCTCGTATCCAGCCTCCGCGAAGAAAGCCCAACTCATCCAGATTTTGGAAGACGAGGTTCTCCCACAGGCGAGAAGACTCCTGCGGGATCGCGAAAGAGTTAGGAGGACAAGCGCAGGGATCACTGATATGGGCAGTCGGGCAAGCTCTGTCGTGAGTGAAAGGGATGATCGTGATTCAATGCCACCGCCCCCAACGCCCTCCACTGTGGCATCGACAACCGGCACAAGGCCAGGCACATCGCGGAGAAGTGCCCGTGCATCAACCGTAGAGACCGATCGAGGTCTTGCTCCGGCTACACCTGTGACTGCCACAAAGCGGAAGAGCGCTATGCGCAAGCATGCTCGTGCTTCTGATACCGAAACTGGTGACGATTTGACTGCGACCCCCACTGCTGCAGTGGGTGTATCGCCTCGAAAATCTACAGCAAGGAAGCTGAGACGCAGCGAAGTTTTGCCATCTACTGAGGTGGACGACTATACCCCATCTATCAAAACCGAGCCTAGGAGTGAGAGTGTCTTCACAGACGACAACCCCTTTCAGAGCGGCAGCCCTTCCGAGCCTGCGAGCCGCAGGACCTCTGGCCACAGGAAGAGTGGCTCGCGATTATCTACCGAGAGTCCTGTCCCGAGAACTAGCCTGCGGTCCCGGAAATCAGTCACACCGGCTAGTCTCAAACAACAGGGCGATATCAAAGCTCCCAAAAGAGAATCCTTCGACTTTGCCTCTCGTCTATTGCCCACTAAAGAAGAGCCAGAGGAGTCTGAAGAGGATGAAGATGAAGAGAGCGAACTAAGTGCTGGGGAGGAATTTACCCCAGAGGAACAATTAGCTCTGGAGAGTGAACAGTACGCACCACTCACTCAGGCGCGAAAACCTGCAAAGAAGCAGAGCTCTTTTAGCACCATGGCCTCCTGGCTCATTATTATTTCGGTACTTGGCAGCTTCTGTGTTTGGTGGCGCAAGGAGAAGATTGAGATTGGTTACTGCGGCCTTGGAAAATCGACTTGGTCGTTGACTGAAACCAATGTGCCAGAATGGGCTAACGCTTTGGAGCCGCGTTGCGAACCATGCCCACCTCATGCATTCTGCTACCCTGAATTTGAGGCTCGCTGTGAGCATGACTTCATTCTCAAGCCTCACCCCCTCTCCTTGGGCGGCCTATTCCCTCTACCACCAACATGCGAACCCGATAGTGAGAAGGCGCGTCGTGTTAAGGCGGTTGCAGATAAGGCCGTGGAGGAGCTTCGTGGCCGAAGAGCCAAGTGGGAGTGCGGTCAATTGAAGGAAGATGGCAAAGATGCCAAATCTCCCGACATTACAGAGTCCGAGCTGAAGGAAGAAGTTGCCAAAAAGCGCCGGAAGCGCCTGAGCGATAGTGAATTTGACGATCTCTGGAAGGGCGCGATTGGCGAAATTCTTGGGAAGGAAGAGGTTATAAGCAACACTCAACAGTAAGTTTCTACTTACCCTCTCGTGTAGACATTTTCATGTCTCTTGGCTACAATCATTGTTCCGGGTTACCTTATCCCGCGGCCTATCTTCTTACAAAGGTCTTGGTTCTGACAATGTGTACCGGAACTAACAGAGGCGCCCTCGCTATTACAGGCCTTCCGCCGTCCTCGTCCTCAGCTCAACATCTACTGCCCGACTCCCACTCACCTGTGCCGTCCGCCGCTACGTCCGACTCGCTCTCCTCGCGTATCGACTACCTCTTTCACTTCTAGTCCTGGCTACTTGTACTGTTGCTTATGCTAGAGCTCGCGTTCTCGCGCGCCGCTCTGATATCGCCCGTGTGCCTGAGCTAGTCGCCACGACGCTTGACCGTCTTGTGACGCAGGCCGCGCTCCACGCCCGCGGTGGTGCCCGAGAGCCGTACATCCCCATCGGCCAGCTACGTGATGACGTGTTGCGTTCCGAATTGCATGGCAAGCGGCGTGAAGAACTGTGGAACAGAGTTCGCCGCGTTGTCGAAGGAAATGCCAACGTCCGAGCTGCGGTTCGCGAAGGCCGCAGTGGTGATGTGTCCCGTTGCTGGGAATGGATCGGTGGTATCAGCAGCGTCGGGGCCGCTAGTCCTGGTGGTGGCGAACTTGATAGCAGTGTCCGCCGTGATAGTGGACGGTTTTCCATGTCTTCACCCTTAAGTCAAGTCGATGTAGATCGCCATCACATGGTTGCTGACAAGGATGAGTCTGCAACCAGTCCTCGACAAGCTCGCCGCTGGGACGAGGGTCGTCCGATCTACTAATGACGGGACCCGCTTATTCGCTTGGGAAGTTTGAAAGTGGGCAGCCTTGCATTCATGTGCACTGCGCTAGAACACATTGTTTCCTTTTTTCTTTTTCTGTACGAGACATGGCCTTTCTTTTTCTATTACCCCCGTCATTCCCATATGCTTTGATCCTTGCTACTGGGTTACTTATATGTACATATTCCTTTCTCTGTCTATTTATTCTATTCTAGTTTTTATTCCACAGGATGTTCAATACCCCCTTACTGATATTATTTGCAGTTTTTCTCTTCCAACCATAGTGTCTTCATAGTACCCCTCTTTCTCCTCTGTCTCTTAATCCCTCGTCTGTATAATTCATTTACTCCATTGGCTAGTAGAATGCACATAGTCTGAAAAAAGCTGATCGACATATTATTACAATGTTTTGTGCCACTTCACATGGCGATCTTTTCTGACGATCTGTGTGGCTGACCCTTGCTGGTCCCCGAACCTAGGTTGACAGGTCCCTGAGCTGAAGCAAGCGATCCTTCGGCCGAGCCGTCAGCTTTATGTTCGTTGTTACTACACTAGTCCCATTGCTGCATAACACGCGTTGGGGAGAGTGAGCGAGGGGGTTCTGCAGAAGGCAGTAGGCACAGCACTCTCAATTTGTCCATGAGATCTACGGCTTGGGCCAAGAGTACGCAGCCTGGTGTAAAACGTTCTGGTAATATGACCGCCGTGCAAACTTAGCCGGATCCAAAGGGAGAGCGAGGTTCTAGAGTAGATTATTCTACGGGGTTCTAATATACTACATGATTCGAACCTTGCCACAGATCGGGGAATAAAGGTTTTGCGAGGTTAAACTCTATTGGTGTAGGCAGGTAAAGTATTTGGCTTCCTAGTGTAGTTTAAACTCCAAGCTGCCTTCATGGTGCTTGCTGGGTTTAAAGTTCATTGTAAGCCTCGATGGTATATAGGAGGAGAAAAAAAAAAGAAAACCTGGGAAGCGGCAAACACCTAATTAAACTGAATTCTCATCAGTCCGCGTGGCATGGGTAACACAGCGTCCTCAGAGGTCATCAACCCCGTTCTCCAGACAGTATAGAGCCTGCAGGACTGTACTGCACTTCTATGCAAAGAAGTAGCCGATACACACGATACTGAAAAACAAATATTTCGACGGCCAGCAAAAGTATACTATACCAATCGCGGTCCAATCAGCGTCCACAACAACAGAAGCAGGACGGGAGAGAGCTGCGTCATCTGAACGTTTAACTGGGCGAAACGACGGACGGCCTGCTCGGTTTCAGTGGAGGCTCTGACGTCTCGAGTATTAATTAGCTTGGTTCATTTTTCCCGCGCAGACCGCAAAATTCATTTTTGACCGCTTCTTGCGCTTCTGGCAGGATGGGCATATCATCGGCGAAGCCATATCCTATCACCGACACGGAAGTCGTGGGAAATATTGGGTGGATACAAGGGGGCCCAACGCGGTGGTGGGCGAGACACGCCCCGCTCTCGTTGTCCTTTTGCCTGGCTCGCTTCCTGCCCGACGTATACGGCCGGTCTAACGGAGACCGGTGAGCTTTCGTTCATGGTTGGCTGGCCCGTATCGATCATTTAAGGGAGAAGAAGTTCCATTCGATTAGAATAAGATCAGCGATGGACACGTGGCTGCATATTGAGGTGAACAAGAAAGAAAGGGTTTGTGTTGGAGCAAGAAGCTGATTTCAAGTTGCAAAATACTAAGCTGCCATACATTGAGTCCATCAGAGAGTGGCGGGCTGTGGTACACGTAGTAAGTACGGAGTATAGGGGTAGGTCCGGGCGGGTTCCTTCCTGTATCTTGGACAGTATGCATAATCCATCGAACTGCCCGAATCGAGACAATTACAAACCGCCGACTGGTTCAATTGGAAGACACTGGGAGCGGCGTGGGAATGCAGGCATTGGTAATCCAAAGAACGGCCGTCTAGGGAAGGACTCGGACTTGGGCCAATCCCCTCCATGGTCACAGACGCCGCAGGGCTCAATCCGAGTCTAGTGGTCTAGTGTAGCTTGGTGACCCGGTATTTGGGCCGGGTTGCATTGACCTAGAATAGTAAACGCTCGAGAGGCTTGCCGAGAGGGGCCACTTGGAAAAATCGGGTGAAAGATCCGCTGGCAAATCGCCGCAGGAGGAAACATTATCCCCCGATCAGAATGTCAAACATGAAAGCGCGGCACCGATGGGCTTCCAGGGTTGCCGGGACCAGTGGTTTGAGTGGTATATGTGCAGTATTTGTATAAGATCCTCTTTTATTTAGGGTTTCAGGGACCATTTTGTGTCATATCTGCCAATTAAAAGGGGGGATTCTCTGCAATAAGTGAGTCATGCCTCCCGTCCATGCAAGATGCGATGGATGCGGAATGAGTTTGAGGGGGAAATAGTCCCGTAAAAACGACGGAAATCTTCGCCGACACCACCCAGGGCCCTTCAAGAGTGGTTCCACATGGTACCGATATGTAGTTTAGATGCAGCGATGGAGTGGCAGATTCAAAGCCAATCACCGTGGTATAGATTTATTGACCAGGCAAAGGCAATACACTCCTAGTCAATAATCCTCCCTGATACTATAACACGGGGGACATACAGCCCATCCTGATTGAGGACATATGAACTATAAGCGTCGCATTGTTAAATGAATTGATGTCATTTGGGAAGCAGCCACTCTGAGATTGGTATGTCGGCTTACGCTGTCCACTCAAGGGGGCAAGTTAGGGCAAGCGACACGGAGCTCTGCACTGGGCCAAGAGATGAGGTAGTCTCTCAGCCACCATCGTCACTACTCTTGAACAGGACCGAGATCATCTTAGCAAATTTCAACATGGTGATTTGAAGTTGATCCCCGGAGAAGCGCCACGCGGACAACTCCGGTGTCAATGCAGCGAATGAGGTTGATCGTGCCACGTCTGTCGTTCGTCTTGCGTGGGACGGCTTTTCCTCTCGTTCTGTATCACATTTTGCTGCAATGCAGAGTCTGGGGACAAAGCTCGACCAGTGGTAATATTGCGCCAACAGTGGCGAATCTCGCCAGCCCCTCCTAAACACCGCGTATCATTTGCCCGACGAGGGCGGGAGAGGCTTCCGCCCAACCATGTTGTAGAATTAGGGAGCGCCAAAGGGCCAGAATGCCTAAGCGCAGGCATTGCAGACCGACAAGTGCAGGGAAGCTTCTATGCTTGCTTTATCGCCCTCTGTTTCTCTGGTGGCATTACCGACCATGACTCCTCGGATGATTGATCTTTCTAGGCCGGGGACCGCAAAAATCGGAGGACATAACGGCCTCCCAGCGGCCTCTCCTTCGTGCCCTCGTGGAGTGGCGGGAAAGCCACAGTGGGGTCGGACTCTTCGCTTGGTGGGGATTCTTTCTTCCCAGTCTGCAGTCTGACGTTGCGAAATCTCCAGTGGCGACCGGCTTGGGGGCCAAATATTACTTCCGGCGAAACGACGAAGTTTCCCGGTTCCTTGCGCATGGGGTATGCAGATGATTTTCTTCACGATGAAACTTCGGACGGCGGCTAGGCCCGGTTGGGCCGCGTGATTGCCCTGATCTATTTGATTTTGGATTAAATTTGTGGGATTGGAATGGAATGCAGATCGCAAACGATGATTTATACAATTCTCTTTTGGGAATCTTCTTTTTCTTTCGTTGGCTCGGTGTGGAAAGACACATGTGCTTTGGATAGACCACGATGTGCGGACGCATGGATGGATCCGATACCAAAGGAGGTACAGCTGGTTATGATTGCTTGGTCTGTGGACGGAAATAATAGGCGTCTGTAAGTCAGGGAATAGCCCAGAGATAGCCCGGCTATCTTGTTCACCTTCAGTCTTAAGTGGATGTTAGCGGAAGTACCAGGAGAAATAAACCTTGGAACCGGTCTCCTCATTCTATTCCAGATCAACCAATTGCCTCCCCCAGCAGGCTCGAACGGACCGATCGTCCTACCTCCGTTGGAAAAGAATGGTGACGCCAAAATGACCAGGGCACGGTCCATCAGCCTATACGGAGATGGTTTCCGAGCCAGTCAACCAATCTCAATTACCTCCCCCATGCTTACCCACTCCCTCGGTTTTCGACGGTTGCCCTGGTGTCCTCGGCTCCGATCATAGCATAACAAAATGGCCCGGCATAGTAGTCTAATATCGAGTCTGTCTAATGTCCTGTGGACAAGACTATTACATCATTCATAGACACGCACGGCATCAGTAGAAAAACCAAAAGGTCTAGACGCCCAAACACAGGTCGGGCGATGTCCGAGATGTCAAAGTCGAGGTGTACAGTATGGTTACCGCATTCTTCACCGTGTCTCGACCAAGAAAAAAGAAGATCGATATACCTATGCCGCAATGATTCCATCATGACTCGATCTATAACATTTCGAATTTGGGAACCACTTTCTCACACTTCCCCCCGTTCACCCTCTACCATGATGTTTTTTTCGGCTTTTCCAGGATGAACACGAAGCTAGTCAGAGAGGCTCCGGGGATACAACCAAAACAGTATAGGCCGTGCGGTAGGGTCTGTGGGCGCTGCTACGCCCCGTGTGACTGCAGAATCGCCGGCATCAACCATTGCCACACGCCTGAAGATTGATCGGATGTTGAAAGGGAGGGAGCTGATGCCGGAGGTGCTAGGTGGCTCTCCAATGGTGTTTCCACGGTAGTCGAGGCGTGTATTCATGTATATAATCTAGGATCAGGCGCACAGCCTGCCTTGGGTGCCCTGAGAGTGGATGAATAGGCAATGATCGGTGCTGTGGCGTCCACCGAGCCAAGACGCAGAATCACGTTCAAAGACGTCTTATGGAGGGGGTAGGGGAGGGGAGAGCAATAGATCATGGTTCCTGGCCACTAGTTTCCGACAGTGCGGTCACCCATGGAATAAGGGTCACGGTGTCGGCAGGCCTGTTGAAGTAGGCTTTCGGACTGGGGCTGTACCGGGAGAGAATGATTGATTATTTGATGATTTTGCTGTCCCCCATTTTAATTTTCTATTTCCGTGTCCCCTACAGGAACTAGCTCCTCTTCCCCAGTGACTAGGCCACTAGGGTAGTTTTAAGGGTGAACTGGCGGTCCTCGGGCACCTCGCGCTCGTTTCTCCTTCTTACTCTTCTTCCCGAGCCCCGAGATTTTCGACTGTACGACTGGAAGTAAACTCCTAGGGAATGTCAGCTCGAGCGAAGCTCCACTCTCCCGCCACACACGCCGCTTCTCGATCTTCGCCCATTTTCATTTCTATTTCCCAATTCTCACCTTTTCTATTCTCCTGATTTCCCCTCCTCCCCCTCCTCCACCTACCCTTTTAGCCCTGGAACTGGGGCTGTGCGCTGCAGAGCTTTTTTTTTTTCTTTTATTTTCTATTTTGCAGAAATTAATGCACATGGAGAGGGGCTAGAGTGGGAACAAATCGACCGCCCTAGCTCTTCTTTGGCAGCACTTGCACACACGGAACGGGTCGATTGTTGATAGGATTCATGTGGGATAGACTATGTTTCTAATGGTGGTGGCTTTACCTTTGCCTTTCCCTGATAGAGTCTTGACCGGCTCATTGGAACCCTCTTCTTCGTGATCCTCTAATTATCCTTCATTTTTCTTATCCTTCTTCTTTTCGTCCCCTCTTTTTCTTGGTGCCGTCCAGGTCACCTCTTCCCTCCCTCCGAACACCGCCACCTTTTCCTCTCTACGGTTCTTCCACGCCATGGGCGAAGTAGGCCGACCCTTAAGACCCATTGCTCCCCGAACCATGCCTCCAGGCGGGCCAGGAGGTTTACCACCGCATGGGGGCAATGGAGGAGGTCCTCCGGATGATGGCCGCATGAGAAGAGCTTCAACTGCTTGTAAAGAGTGTCAGAGGCGGCGAACTCGGGTAATTTGACCATTTATTTCTGCATGATTCCCTCCCTAGGCAACCCCCCACCCTTACCGTGCTTTGATCCACCCCTCTGTTTTCTCCTATGATTATTTTTCAGCTCCATATCCCGTCCTGCCGCTTTTCATTTCATTGTGATCTTCTTCTAACGATTTCCTCTTTTTTCCTCGCCGTGGAATAGTGCAGCGGAGAATCACCTTGCTCAGAATGTCTAGCGCATGACCGAGAGTGTATAGTTGATGAAACAACCGACAAGCGCCGCAAAGCTTCTCAACGGCGCACCCTAGAGGAATTAAACAACGTCCGCGAGTTTTTAGATCAATTGCTCGCCGTTTTCCGGAGTAGCGATACCGGTACCGTCCAGCAACTGGTTAACATAATCCGCGCCGGGGCGTCGCAGGACGAGCTGCGCAGTGCGGTCCAGACTCTACATGCCCAAAATCCCGAAAATCCCGACTTTCTTCGGCGCAGCGGTCCTTCACATCCACACCTTGATAATAATGATCCAGGCCATATGGGCAACTATTTCGACCCCCAATAGTTCCCCAGTCTTTTTTTTCTTCTCTCACATTTCTCCGATCTGGGGGGAAGGCGGATGTTCATGTTGCATAGCACTGGAGTGTGAAATAACTACCATTTCGGAGTGACTTGGGATTTTGATTAATTCTTCCATTTCTCCCACTTTCCATACTGCCAAGCGATCGCATACACGAACGACATGATCCTACATATCGCCAACAAAAGTCCACTTGAATTTGGATATCTTTGGTTGGTTTCTTGCTTTTTTTTTGTCTTGACTTCTTTTCTTTTTGCCTAATTTGATGTTGTCTGCTTGGGTCCTGGGACGATTCGTTGCTGTGACAGCGACATCAGATCAGAATAACTTCGCCCGCATGGGGCTACTAGAGGTCCTCTTGTCTGAGATTCCGCCAGGGATTCTATAAATCAAATGACCTTGCACACCTGTACATCTCTTACACTATTTACTGTTGGGTTTGATCTTTCAGCTGTATCTCGCTACCTGAGTCAGTAGTCAATGCTGCTGGGTTCTACTCTCCGATCTGAACATATCCCTAGAGGGCAAAGGCAAAAGGCTTATAGGCGCATGCTTCGCATGCAACCGTCACAGATCACCTCCAAAGCATGCAATAATGCAGCTCTCAGTCTTTCATCCATTTCTACGAAAACGACATCAACAGCAACAGAACCTCGATGCCTCGTTCTCTACCTCCTCTTTCACAATTCTGTCATGTGATATTCTCTGCATATGGGCCCCTTTGACGAACCTTCACACCACGGCTTGTGTGTCTCCCCGCTCAGCTTGAGTCTCAAGGTGGATGGAAGGTTGATATCCAATGGCACTAATAAAATGAGAAAGGGGGGGAGAGGCGTTCTCGTAAATACTTCAAATTTGGAGCGTCTTGCCTATTCATGTCATAATGTATCAGTGCTTCCAGTGTTCAGCCATTGGGAATTGCTCGGGTGTTTCTATACTTTGTGAATGTTTTGATCGGTAAGCGTCCGTTGGATTCCAAGGTTGGACTTCCTATATACCCAACTCATTCGAAATCAATGCCATTTAAGGCTGTGAAATTTGATTTCTATCCGGGTATTATAGCCACACTGGGTTAATCCGCTCTGTGCATTCGATTTCCAGAAAATCTGCTCCCTTCTTGGCCACCTTCGCGACCAAGTAGATAAAAACGAGGCATGAATAGGAGCAACATGTGTAATTAGTCTAGAAGCAATAGGGGTGATATGGCTGTCACAGTTTATCACGATGAGTTCACGGAGATCTAAGATTGAAATGGAGCCCAAGCTTTTGTACCAAGGACTGTACATAGTTCCTCCCATTGTATCGGGACCAAACGAATGATTCGACCGCAATCGGCTATGAGATGATGTCATTGTATTGTTTTTGTCCATATGAATGGCAAGCACATCGGCATCTATACTGCTTGCATGCCAAATCGCATCTCATGGCCTTGTCAAGATGTGATGGTACCCTAATGCAGTGGTACCTGAGTTCGGCAATTGGCAGATGCAGGACGAACTATCACCTCGCTTCTGCAGTGTTTGATCACTTAAATGACCCATTCAGGTTCAAGACTCGGCTGGGTCCAGACACTGCATCTATCATCCGTTGTCCCGCTGAACAATGGAATAGTATTATTTCACCTACATCGATTGAAAGGGTGTTAGAGAAAAAATCCGGGGCAGCCCGCAAAAAGGTGGAGAGGTTACCCCCCGCACCAACTCGCGACTGGTTGACCGAGTACTCCACATTTCTCCCAACACCTCGGATTCTTCTCCTTCCCCTCTCTTTTCCAAGTCAACACATATCACCGCAACTGACTCTCGGTCCACTGTTTGCTTCGGAAACCCAACACGCCTAATGCAGACCCCCATGTCCTGCTTGGCACTCCTGGCCCGCCGATCCCAGCATGACGACTGCTACTAGCGGGGCCTGGCCAGCCACGCAAGGGCCTACTGGGTCTGGAATGCTCGAAGATCCCGCCCACGAGGCGGAATCCCGCAAAAGAAAAGCCTCCGGGTCCGTGTCAAGTAAGAATGGCCGCCGTCAGAAAATTACGAGAGCTTGTGACTTGTGCAAGGTCAAAAAGACCAGGTGTACGGGCACTCTCCCGTGCACGAGGTGCACGCGGCTGTCGCTTCCATGCAGATACAATGCAGCATACTCCAGAGGCCTGCCACCGGACCCGCTACCTGCATCTCCCGCTCCCGACCTTTCTACTTCTGCGGCGACACTTGCATCGACGAGGACAGGCCGTCGGGATTCTAGGCCTAGTCATTGGTCCAGTGGCTCCTCTGGTGGCAGCACAGCCATTCAAAGGGCCAGCAACGCGGCCAGCAGCCATCATGTGGACTCAAGCCAACAGCATCAGACAACGTTCTTGCGAAACTCTCCCGAGCCCGGGTCGACGGATTTTGAGGGCAACTACATCGGCCCTGCTTCGGGGGTCTCATTCATCAATCGTGTTTGGAGCAGATTGCACCAAGACGAACGAGCGCACATTCCCGATATGTTCAAGGATGAGTCCTCGACTAATACCGCCGTCTTCATGTTTGGCGATAAGCCCTACAGTCATGACCAAGAGGTTGACTTTGTCTTGCCGCCCTTTGACAAAGCAATGGAGTTGATCGCTATTTACTTTGACTTCTCGATGGTGACATATCGCTTTTTGCATCGAGGCAGTGTGGAGAACTGGGTTAGACAAGTCTATGCGAACAATATCTCCGTAGCAAATCTCCCCGTAGGCAACCTGGTTGCCAGAACAGCCATTGTCCTTATGATTTTTGCCGTCGGCACTATCCACCAAAGTGTCCAGCCCAGGGATGGTCCGACGGAAAATGAGCGCTGGTATGCGGCATCCAAGTACATGTCATCCTTGGAGTCGGGTCCTCCACGTCTGGAGACTATCCAGGCCCGATTGATACAATGTCTTTTTCTTCTCTCTTCCTCTCGGGCTAATGAATGTTGGTATTCTTTTGGTACCGCCTTGCAAGTTGTCACGGCCCTGGGCTTACACCGGAAATGTCCAGTTAATCTATCAAAAAATGGGTGTTCATATTTCGAGCTGGAAATGCGAAAGCGGATCTTTTGGAGCGTATATACGTTGGACAAATACCTCAGCATTATATTCGGGCGGCCTCGACTTCTCCATGATGAAGATATCGATCAGGAACTTCCTGACGAAATGAACGACAATGATCTTCTAGAAGATGACCCTGCAAGACGGACAGGTTCCACAGACAGCATGATGATTGCCTCTGTCCTCCATTACCGGTCAGTCTTTTCTTTTTACCTGCTATGGCCATTTTTCTTTTCTCCTGGTATTCTCCCTAACGCTTTGTCTAGGCTCGGTCGCATACTAGGAGAGATATCCCGGCAGCTCTATAGCATCAATCCCCTTTCCCGAGACTCGCCCCTTGAAACTGCTGTCCGTCTTACCTCCGAGCTAGAGCGATGGAAGGAAAGTGTGCCACCTCTCTTCAATAGCGTCAGGCCTTCTAGTCTAATCCCACCACTCTGTCGGCAAAGCCAGGTCCTCCAACTCGCCTACTCCCACGCCATGATACATGTGACCCGCTCATTTCTTCTAAACGACTTCACCGACCTGAGCCGCAGACCAAGAGACCCCCGCCCGATGATAAGCACCCATATACACAAGTGTATTTCTGCCGCAGAAGATATCATGACTCTGGTTGATGATTTGGCGCAGCAAAAAATCTTTATCCAGTCCTTCTGGTTCACACATTACGTGACCTTTTGTGCCATTCTAGTTGTTTATATTCATATTATCCAACAACACCGTCAGTCAACTGCACCGAGCCCTTCTGCAGGAAGTCCCGCGGATGTCAACAAGTTACACCTTCTATTTTCTCTTGCAGAAACCTGCCAACAACACCTTGCTGAGGCGACGCGGAAGAATTGCCCTAGTCGCAGATATAGCATCATCCTCGAAGAATTGAGAAAGGAGGTCCATAGACACATTGGCGCGGCTGATTCCGCCAGTGCAACTCTGGCACCCGTCATGCGCGATGATAATAACGATACAATAGATAGACCAGCAACACCTGATGTAGTTGGGGAGACGGTTCCTTTTGATATAGAGAACATGAACTTCGCACCTATGCCCAGTATTCTGGGACGCGTAGAGCTGGGAACATCCATCGCTACTATGGAGGATACGGGACTGCTTGAAAGTCTTGAGGGCTCGATTTGGTGGGCTCAACTTGACTCGTGGGTATGTACAATGCAAAGTTATGGCTTTAAATTGTGCTGGGATAACTGATTTCTCTATAGGCCCTGTCCAGCTTTCCTAATGATCCCTCGACATTTGATTTCTAGATACGGTTTGTGGTGGCGTTGTCTTTATTTCTTTGTAGATGGACCGGAATGAGTTATGATGGTGTGCTACTGGATTTCGAAGGACGAAATCCCATGTTAGACGTTCTCCTGCTGTACGAATGAATCTAAACGTGTTCAGAAATCCTGTGGGTTGGTCATACTGTGATTTTTTCGTAAAAAATTCAAGGGACAATGAATGTGGAGTTTCGCCTCTCTTTCTGTGGGAGAGGAACGAGACAGGCGAAGTTGAAACAAAAGAAAACAGGAAGAAAAGAAAGGAAAGAAAAAAAAGCCACAAACTAGGCAAGCCAGCGGAAGAGGGACTGTTGGAGGGAACAGCAAAAAAGATGGACTCGCGGGGAATCGAACCCCGGACCACCCCCATGCTAAGGGGGTATTATACCACTAAACCACAAGCCCATTGGATGTTAGACCAGCACAGAGTTGTGCTTTATGATACAACATTAATTCAACTGCCAGCAGAGCGCGCATCCAAACAAGGATATCAGGTTCATCTAGCGCCCATGCAATGTCCAGGCACAACGATCATTTTGCACAAACTAATCAGTTCTGTGGCTCTATTGAGATTTTGAAAAGCTGTTCTGGGATTATAGTTAGTAACATTGTGAAAGTACGGACATGATATAGGTGCTGAAGTAGTTGTTGCCAATTTTGGCACTGGTTGAGGTGCATATATATCTCATGTGGCCCGCAGGTTAGATCCATCTATGCAAACATAATGTGGTAACTTTTTTTTTTCTTTTCCTCCACGCCCCATCCAAGACGTCTCTAGAACAGAATAAAATACAACTTATACATACATATGCATATTCAATACAAATTGTGATATTCCCCAGGTAGATACTTAACTCTATGCGCTATTGTCTCAATAGGGAAAAGAGTATACATCAACATCAATCATTGCATCGTAGCCCCTATTAACAATATATATGCGTGCAGATTAGTCGAAATCCACAGGCGGCAGACCTCTCTTCTCCAATGCACCCTGTATACGTCGTTTCATCGAGTCGATAGCATCTATCCAGGCCACTATGCCTTGTCCACCTTGGCCGGATGGCGGGCTTTTGTTTCCCCCAGGCCCACGCTGGAGTGAATCTTCGTCGACGAGCCATATCAGCCAACGAACCACAGAAACGGCTTTATCAATATCCCTCTCATCTGCAACGACGCGGAAAAGATAGGTGCAGAGCACCTCCGCATCTTCACTGTATGGGCCGTCTGTCGCAAAAGCAGCATGCCAGGCACTCACGGCATCCCGCAAATCCGGCAAGCTGGACAGGCGGCGGGACGTGAACACGGGCCGCTCGGGGAGAGGAGAGAGATGTAATGTTCTCTCGACCGGGATCGGGGCAGGAGCCGGTGCCTGTGGTTGCGAAATTGGCCGAGCTGCCGTAGATGGGGCGGTTCGAGCTCGCTGGAGCCTGGCCCGTTCCTGGTCCTCAAGGACCTCTCGTCGAATATCCTCGGGCAGCGCAGCTAGAAATTCAGCAGAAACACCCGGCTCTTCAACAGCCGGAGACTGCTGCTGAGGCCCAGGAATTTGATTTCGCACGGCCATGGCAGGATCAGGTAAAGCCGGTGGGCGCGAGAAACCAAAGGTGGACTGAGCCAGAGCCTTATTGCTACTCGTTGCAGACTTTGGCGGACGTCCCCGCCGTTTCTTCGGTGGTGAGGCTGGTCGTCGTAGCCCAAGGGACCCACCTGGTGCAGGCCCTGGCCAAGATAATGCAGGAGCCGCTGACTGAGCGGCTGCACCGGGTGGTTGACAATAGTATCCCAGGACCTCATTTCGAACATCGTCGGGCAATGCCGCCAAAGTTTCGGGATCCAACTGTGACTGTGGAGGGAGATCTGTCACACTGGGTCCCAGAGATCGACGGGATGGAGGGCAAGGGGACCGGGAGTGCGAGTCACGTCGGTCTTTTGCCTGGGCCACAAGCCTTGATCTGATATCGCCCGGTAACTCGGAGACAACCTTTGGGTCTGCCTGTGTGGGCATGATAAACTGGGAACCCGAAATGTTCAATGGCTTGTGTGCACTGTTGCTCAGTACAGGATCAACCTGGATTCGAGCGGAATATCCTTTGCGTGGGCTCTCCAATTCATCCGGATCCGTATTGACGGGTTTGCGAGATGGGGATTTTTGAAAGTTCAATTGGCGCTGGCTGCTTTCAAGGCTGGACGAGGGCCCAGGTTTCAGGGGTTCTAGCTTGGTCATTTGCACCCCGAGACCTCTGAGATCACCTGGTGAAAAATTGAGGCTTTTCAACATCGAGACGGCTTCCTTTGCTAAAATATCTGCGGTGTTGGTGGTCACGCCAATGACCACACTTTTGTTGAAGACATCGCATTTTCCATGGCCAAGATGCTTGACGGGCTCCAGTGGCGCATCCATAGATCTCCGCATGACCTTGAGGGTTAGTTGTTTGCCCTTGACGAGATTCTCAACCAGCCTTCGGCTCAATTCCTCGCATAGGGACCGAACAAAATCATCGGCTTGGTCCTGATTAACGAATCGAATGCCCCAATTGACCTCTGCCGAAACCGACTTCCTCATGACTTCATTGCCAACTTCCGTCTTGTCAATGCCCCGGGCATATTCCCAAATCCTAGTGCCCGTCTTTGGTCCCAGGGTAGAGGTCAATCTTTCTTTGGTGAGATCCCGGGCGTCTTTGACATATTTCACTCCAAGTTCTTCCAATTTTGACCCAAGGCTATAACCGACGCCCGGTAGATCTTGCACAGTGAGATTTCCAATGAAATCCAAAACATCATCCGGCTTCAACTGGAACTGACCAGCAGGCTTCGCCTTACGCAATGCCACCTTGGCCATCAAAATATTGCCGCCAATTCCCACCGACACAGCACATCCGGTTCTCTCCTTAATCTGGTCGCGCAAATCTTGTGCTATCTCGTCTGCCTTGAGTTGCTCGCGGTAGATGGAACCTTCTGATACAGCCTTCCCATCTGAACCACCCGCCTCCAGGCACAACGTTGTGACATCGATCAGGGCTTCATCAATGCTGACGCTCTGAGCAACACCATCAATAGACAACACTGAATTGTAGAACTTTCGACTGGCATCTTCATAAGCTGGGAAGTCGTAAGGGAGTACCTGCAGCTCAGGACAGGCCTGCAAGGCGCCTTTCATCCACATTCCATTTTTGACACCACGACCACGCGCAACATAATTACAGCTTGCGATTTCAGAGCCAGAACCAGAGCCATGAGCAATGGCCACTGGCTTTTCCCGCAGTTCAGGGTGTTTGAGGATAGAAACAGCGGCGAAGAATGAATCGAAGTCAACATGAAGAATGTATCTTCTTGCCCCCGGCGCCGGCTTTATAGAGGCTCGTAACAAAGCCTTTTCTCTGGTAGCAGCCTGAAGCTGAGCTTTCAGTTCAGCTTTCCATGTTGATAAGTGATGAAGGCGAGATTCTCGATAATACTGCTGGAGAAACTCCGGGTTCACAACACTTGATTTCCTCATTCGAGGGTCAGATAGGAGCTGTGCATTATATTCCTCTGATGTCATTTGCTTGGGTGCCTGGGAGATATGTGTATTGTTCATAGGCGATCCGGATGCATTAGGTAAGGGATCTTTAGATTGGGTATCAACAGAAGCGATCTCAGGATCAATTGAGGCATACATTTCCCCTTGGAGATCATTGCAAATGCCAAGGGTTCGTTCTCCCTCAAGGACCGAAAAGCTCGGGAAATCCCCATAGTCTGATTGAGTAGGTTGAGATGGTACTTGAGCTGCTTGTGGTGGTAGTTTTGATGGGGTGCTTGGGTCCTGATTCAAGTTGATCGGGCTTCTGTCAGTTGTGCTCATAGCTTGAAGTTGAGAATTGTACCAGCTTGTCTTGGATTGGTCTCGGTAGCCCGACTGCGGCGTGTTGGTTTGGCTGGTGAAACGGCCATCGTCAAATTTAAGCACTTTCTGAGCCTGACCTTCATCCACTACCCGAAACTCATCCCAAGGCAGTAGTCGTCCAGCCTTAATGCTTTCCGTCACCCAGGCTGGCTTCACGATGCGGTAGCGTCGAAATTCCTCGCGCTTCTTGGGGGTCAAGGAACTGGCAATAATGTGTGTGGCAATGGTCTTGCTATCGAGATACTGCAAGAAACCACCACCATGGCTGACAATCAGACGATGGAGATCTTGAAGAGAGGGCTGCGTATAGCCATTGACATGCGCAACCACCCCGCGAAAGATTGGCGAACAATCACCCGACGTGGCTCTGATCTCCGCATCTAGATTCTGTAACTTCACTTTCTTGCGTCGCATATAGTCGCCAAATCCCCCAAAGCTGGATGCTTCGTATTCTTCACCCGCTTCATCTTGGAAATCATCTATAAAGTTGCATCATAAGTATGTAAATCGCCAGGCGAAAGGGCGCTAGGGGATTTTATAGTCAGAACATACGACTTTCAATCCTTTTACGCACGGCGTTGGATGTCGCATCAAGACGAGAGCCCATGCTGGGCCAGCTGGACCACCATGACCGTCTTCGCTGTCAACGAAGTCAAAGATCGCACTTTGCCTCGAGGCTCGCGCGCCACGAAGAATCACGCGTCACTGGCAGAAATCAGGTGAGAAGGGGCGGTGTAAAGGGCGGTCCGCCAATGGAAATGGTCGAAGCGGTGAGGCCTGTGCGTTCAATATAATTGGCCAGAGACACATGGCAGAAAAAATTAATTTTTAAAAAAAAGGCAGAGAAGCTCCGGCGGATCTGGTTGCTACAGCTGCGGGTCGCATCCATCTTTTCTTCTTCATCCACGCCCATTTTCTCTCGGTGGTTCATTTTTTATCTCCCCCCTCTCTCCCTTACTCTGTTTTTCTGGTTCTCCCCTTATTCAATCCTTCAAAATGTCCGCAGTTCAGCCTGTTGCTGTCTACGCCCTCCGGGTCCCTCCCGGTGCTATGGTGCCCGCTGTGCCAAATGCCGCGGCCTCGGTCAGTCCAATAGTATTTTGATACCGCGCACACTTCAAACTGACATTGGATTCTAGTTCCGTGTGAGCATGGCTGCTATTGACCCTGATGAGGAGCCTGAGTTCGAGGATGGTGACTCCAGCAAGCCTGCCCGCGCCACCCTGAAGATTGTTCGCCCTCCTCCTGGTCTCGATATGGATGACTCCGATGACGAGGACTACAGCGACGAGGAGGATGATGAGGACGACTCCGATGACGAGGAGGTCAACGGTGGCCCCAGCGACAAGGAAAAGGCCCGCAAGCTCAAGCAGGCCGCCGCCCAGAAGGAGCTCGAGGAGGCCATGGAGGAGGATGACGATGAGGACGAGGATGATGGTGGTTTTGATCTGAAGGCTGCTATTTCAAAGCTCATCAAGGGCAAGGGCCCTGCTACCGATGATGATGAGTCTGATGATGAGTCCGACGAAGGTCTCGACCTTGACGAGAGTGTCATCTGTACCCTGAGCGCCGACAAGGTAAGGCAGTCGAATTATCAGGATTGACCAAGAAACAATGTCACTAATATTTTTTTCATAGAACTGCCAGCAACCTCTGGATATCACTGTCTGTGAGGGTGAGCGTGTTTTCTTCAAGAACACCGGTAGCCAGACTGTCTTCCTCACCGGCAACTACGTTATTGGTCTTGATGAGGGCCACCCCGACGAGTATGATGAGGATGAGGAAGATGACTACGACCTCTCTCCTGACGAGGATGAGCTTGATATGGATGCGATTATGGCCATGGATGACGACGAGAGCGACGACTTGGATGGGATGGACGACCCTCGCATCACGGAGGTCGACAGCGAGGAGGAGGCCCCCAAGCTTGTTCAGGCCAAGGGCAAGGGCAAGAACAAGCGCGCCGCCGAGTCTGAAGAGGATGGCCTCGACGACATGATGGCCAAGGGTGCCAAGGGCAAGACCGCCAAGGAGGAGCCCGCCCTAACCAAGGCTCAGCAGAAGAAGCAGAAGAAGAACAACGGCGAAGCTGCCGCCGTTGAGCAACCCAAGAAGGAGACCAAGACCGACAAGAAGGAGGCCAAGACCGACAAGAAGGTTCAGTTCGCCAAGAACCTCGAGCAGGGCCCCACTCCTTCTGGCGATAAGCCCACAGGCACCCTCGGAGTGAAGGAGGTCCGTGGCGTCAAGATTGATGACAAGAAGCTAGGTAAGGGTGTCGCTGCCAAGAGCGGCAACACTGTTGCCATGCGCTATATCGGCAAGCTCGAGGACGGCAAGGTCTTCGACTCCAACAAGAAGGGCAAGCCCTTCACCTTCAAGCTCGGCAAGGGCGAAGTCATCAAGGGCTGGGACATCGGTGTTGCTGGTATGGCTCCCGGTGGTGAGCGCCGTATCACCATTCCTCCTCAGCTCGCCTATGGCAAGAAGGCTTTGCCTGGCATCCCTGGCAACTCCAAGTTGATTTTCGATGTCAAGCTGCTGGAGATCAAGTAAATGCCTAACCAGGCATGAAATTTACCATGTAACTGTTGCGGTTTCGCTAGGGTGTTTTGTTTATTTGGTTTGCCGGTTTATTGCATGATTGTCTCGTGGTATCAGGCTTGTTTTACTATTCGTCGTGGTCATCACGAGGAATATTCGTCCCCCTGCATGGAAAAAGTGCCCAGTTTTGTTTCATAATCCTTTATCTGGCCGTCTGTATTTGAATGTACACAGCCTTCTGGCGGTTCATCTATCTACCATTGTTGATTGTCCTTTGCATAAATCTATAATATAGAGAGTTTGTTTCGCGTTCGGCATGAATGTCCATGCTTGTAGCTCGATTTTGGAAGGCGAGCTAGAAAGTCCCCCGAAAGCGCTTGCCTCCTGCGGACATGTGACTTTATAACTTCTTCTCCTGCAGTAGCAAAGCAACATGGACTCATAATCAATGCAGCTGATCACATCTTGCCAATATGCTCTATCGTTAATCAAAGATCGCCAAGCGTGGATGCTTTCGCTATAAATGATCATCATTCTTTGACCTCGCGCAGCGCATCGCATCAACCACATCGCAAGATGACAGTCTCTTACGGGAAGAAATTACGACATCGACGAAGTGTTTTCGGTCTTTGGATCCCGACCAAAGTTGTTGCCCACCGGAGCAAACCCAACGCATCTCCCCCTGACTCTGCAGCATCAGATAGTCCTGCTTCCCGCGAATCTATCGCCACTGGGGCCAATAGAGGCCTGTTCCGAGGTCGGCTCACCAGAAGCCGCTCCAAGATTTTGTTTTTTCTGGGACTAGGAACTTTTTCCAACAGTAAGCTCATGAAGCTCCCAAAGCTGCCTGCAAAAGTGGATGGTATCGTTGATCATGAGTTGCAGGCAATAAAGCGAGCGCCGGATCTGACTCATGTGAAGCTGTTCGTGGTTCAGAACAAGACCAAAGAATATCATCCACAGGTTACAATCAGCCTAGTTCAGTCTATGAGAATGATTGTTGTTACACCGAGAGTGAATCTCAATCTACCACCACGTCCGACAACGCTCAATTAAACATTGCCGGGACATTATACACAAGCGATTATGATGTTGTATCTCCGACTCGCAAGATTAACGCACAGCTTGACGGGGAAGATGCCCCTCAAAGTGGGATTGAGAGTGATGAGGGCGGCTCCAGTCTGGCGGCGGAAGCACAAAGCCTTTCGGGCTTGAACCTCGTGGACCGGGTTTCTCAGAGACTTTCAGTAACATTTGGCCACCCTACCGTTGTTCGCCGAGCTCATTTGCGGTCAAGACCAAGCATTCTTTTTCTCGATTCTCCAGTCACAACCAGCTCGAGCAAGCAAGGGGATGGTGCGAATGACAGCTCGGATCCATCGACAACGCCAAGTAGCAATAGCTCCCCCGTCAGTTATTCCACACAGTCGACGCCACTCACATCTGGGGAGCCAAGTCCTTCTTCTGAAAAGTTCAAAGCCTCTCATACAGAATGGTCCGCCCTACCAGGCTGCGTTGCCGATCAGGGCTCCTCTTCTGGCACGAAATCACCCACCATTACGCCATCTATTGTCACGGTAGAAAATGCCGCTGTGGCCAAGGTATACTTGGAGCTTTACTTCAACTCAATCTTTGAAAACCTGGATCCACGTGTGGAGCGTCAACATGAATTAGAGCAACATATCTACGCTTTTCAGCTCTCTCCCGAGGAGCAGAGTGCTGTCAGACGAACCTGGGCGGTGCAAGAAAATGAGTACCTACGTCAATGTCGGACTCTCAAGACCTGCATGAAGTCTTCTCATGCAGTGTCTATCGCTGGATATGAGGTGATCAAAGTCCTGGGCAAAGGGAGTTTTGGCGTGGTGCGCCTCGTCCGTGAAAAGGGAAATAATAAGACGACCGCAGCTGACGAGACTTCAGCACGGGATGCAAGTACTATTAGCTCAAGAGGAAGACACCTGGAGATGTTGAGATCGGCAGTCGATGGGACCAGACACAGCCGGCGAAAATTTATGACGGGGGAAAAGAAGGAAGTATACGCGATGAAAGTGATCAAAAAATCTGATATGATACGCAACTGTCAGGAGGGCCACATTCGAGCCGAGCGAGATTTTCTGGTTGCATCCGAGAAGTCTCGCTGGGTTGTACCCCTGATTACAAGTTTTCAGGATAGCAGTCATCTTTATCTCGTTATGGACTATATGGTTGGTGGAGACTTCCTCGGTCTGTTGATTCGCAAGGATATACTTCATGAAGAATGGACGAGATTCTACATTGCTGAAATGGTTCTCTGCATTGAAGAGGCCCATAGGCTTTGTTGGATTCACCGTGATGTCAAGCCGGACAACTTTCTGATTTCTGCCTCTGGTCACTTGAAAATCTCTGATTTCGGACTGGCTTTCAACGGGCACTGGGCCCACGATCAGACCTATTACAACAATCACCGGTACTCTCTCGCGGACAGACTAGGCATTCCTGTTATGGGCGATGTTGAAGACCAAACGCAAGCCGCCGAAGCAATGAATCAATGCGTTCCGGAAGTTAGACCGCAGGGCTTGGGTGATTATTCCAAATATCAAGTGCCGTCAACGGATCTCCTTGAATGGCGCAACAGCAAAGAGAGGCGGCGGTTTGCAAAGAGTGTTGTTGGAACCAGTCAGTATATGGCTCCAGAGGTGATTCGAGGCGAAATGTATGATGGGCGATGCGACTGGTGGAGTTTGGGTATTATTTTATATGAGGTAAGATGAACGCCCAATTACATCTAAGAAGTCTCATCCTCACGAAAAATCCGCAGTGCTTGTATGGGTTCACCCCTTTTGCTTGTGAAAATCGGCACGACACTAAAATAAAAATCCTGGTAAGGCCTTACACCCGAAACTTTTCAAGCGATACCTCAGACAATAACATAAATGGTTCTAGCAACATTCAAAGACTCTTCAATTCCCCCGAGAAAAGCCCACAGACAAGCTGGTATCTCAGGATGCAATTGACCTTATGGGACGAATCCTCCGGGAGCGTGAATTTCGACTCTGTTCGCAGAAATATCACGCCAATGATATGTTAACGGGACGTCCTGTTTGCGCTCAATTCCTGTACTCCATGGACCCTCGTTATAGGAACATCACCAGCTACTGGGTATACCCCAATGACGCAGCCGATATCAAGGCTCACCCTTTCTTTAGAGACATCCGTTGGAATGAGCTCCATCTTAGCCAGCCCCCATTAATCCCGCGAGTCAAAAATTGGGAAGATACTCGATATTTTGATGACTGGAAGACTGTCGGAAACATCAATCCAGAGCCAGAGAATAGCGACTCAAGTGAGACAGAGGATGACACCGACGTCCAGCTATTGCCAGGAGCCGATCCTGCAGATTCCACGGCTCCTCCGCCTCCGGAACAATTGAAAGGGTCAAATGAAATCGCAGCAAAAGTACCCAAAGCCCAGAAGGCTGAGAATAAACGGGAGAAGAAGCGTCCACGCGACAAAATTTTGCGGGACAAGAAAATCGGCAGAGCGGCTTTAGAAATTCGGAAGAGGGGTGCATTTTTGGGATATACATATCGCCGACCGAAGGGCCCAGCCATGGCACTCAGTGCGGAAAGAGGTCGCCAGCCATTCGTGAGAGGAGCCTTGACAGACCTATATGCTCTATGAGAGTGTGGGAATTGGGTTGAACAAGACCCTGACAGACGCTCCGATACGTCGATGAACACTGCTTGTTTTGATTCGTCTATTCATATCATGTAAATCTCGTTTTTGACCCGTTTCTTTCCTTAACCTCTCCAGTCTTGTCCGGTGCTGGAGCTGTGGTTTGTTCATTTGTCTTCCATTCCTTTTGTATATTATTAATAAGACTATCGGCATGTTTGAGATTTCAAGTCTTTCTGTAGTCCCAACAAACTAGGCGGCTCTGTCCGGCGGTAGGGTCTAGTACTATCAACTTATGTACTTATTGATACTTTGAAGACGTCAATCTCCTGTCCATGAGCTACACCAGGTTTATGTGAAACTTGGAAGCATTATTTGCAACTATACTATGAAAAATGACAGCCTTAAGCGCCAGAATCGGCCATCTTTCCACTTGTGACCTTGGATGGCGAGTCACTGTCTAGCTGCCTACCATCCTATCCTGCCTCTATTCTAGTTATCCTCCCAGCCTGATCTTGGAACTGGACTTCTACTTCTTACCGATCTTTCTATTACGGAACAACGAAGATTGAGGTTGTGGCTCAGGACCAAATTCTTTCGTCTGTGACGTGATAAAGGGCTATAAAGAAGATTTCCATTTCATTGTTCATTATTCTCCATGCAACGCCTTTATTAGCATAGGAAATTATCATTGAAATAAAGATAAAACCATATTTACGAAGTGATTCTGGAAGTGATTCAATTATTGATGACACAATGCTACACAATTAATTTCTCTGTTTTCATCCCCAGTCAACAGCCCACTGCCCTGTCAAGCAGTATCCTTGAGAATTCTGGTACAAATTTAATTATTCTAAAGGCCCTATAGCCTAGAGGCTAAGTACTGATTTCTTTTAACTAGTGGTAACAAGCGAAGGTGGTATGTGTAAAGATGATGTTCCATTTTCCTCAGTAGAGGTCGTGAAAAGCTAAGCTACTGACGTAAAGCAAGCTGTGATGGTAGTTAGTTAACTAACACCTATGTAGTCTTGATTTTTTCTAAAATTGGTTCTAATTGTAATAACTATATACTGTACCAAGCTGCCACCTAACACTAATTACGCCTCTATGGCTCAGTGGTAAGGCGTCTGACTTGTATTACTACAATCCATCAGAAGATCCGTGGTTCAATTCCGCGTGGAGGCATTTCTTTTTTTTTTTTCTCATTGGCCTTCTCATTGGCCTCCTTTACGTACACACCTTTAGATACGAAGGTTTCACCTCCATCTTCTTTCATAATGTTTTGATTAACTTCTTATTTTCTCTCATCCACTTGATCTCAATTTCAGGAGTAGTCTTCTTGTAATCACCAGAGCTTGCCTATGCCACAAAAACCCAAAATAACCTATCGTCCCAGGCAGATAGAAAGAGGATTCTACAGGATAGTGTGGTTAGTCTATTATGCCTTTAGGCCGGGATGTGCAAAGGTAAACGGTTCTTATAATTCACAGGGTCTCAAGTCCTAATATTGCCAAAAAAAATCCAGCAAGTTATGCCAAATGGGTCTTATGCTGCTGCTTGACGTAATAAAAAGATCTCATCACACAAAAGTACAGGCGTATTCCCATTCTCATCAAAGAGTGTGCGTTATAAAGAAAACAATGACTACCGATAATAAAGTCATGGGGGTGGGGTATCAAATCGGAACAAAATGAACACTAGGCGCAGAAGAACTAGAAACGCGGACAGTACTCTGAGGCAATGCGATTAGAGGACAGGGGCACTCATGGAGAAAGCCGAATCGGTAACACGATCCTCGGGCTTCATAGTACCATTGAGCAACGGACAAAGCTTTTTGTTTGTCTTGATATGTCCAACCTGACCGCAATTTGCACATTTGCGCTGGGTACCCGTAGGCTTTCCATCAGCAGGAGAATCCCCTGAACGAGCAATACCCTTCTGCTTCTCACGAGCAAAGCGGCGTTCTTTGTTCCGATTAAGGCGGATAAGTTCAGCTTCCAGCAACTTGCGGTTGCGAGCGTCGACCTCGGGATCGCCTGTAGGCTGCAGAGATTCAAGCTTGGTAGTGAGAGCCTCCGTACGATGGCGGTGCTGAATATAGTGTCGAATGACCCGTGGATCCCAAACGAGTTGCTCTTTTTCCAAAATCTCCCCATTGGGCGCCTTGAACTGACGGGTGATGCGTAAAACTTTGCCCTTTTGGCTGGTAAAGCTCATTCTGCTGAATTGACTGGTGGTCTCATCATCGTATCGGCTGCGGTTCGGACCGGGAGTCGGCGCTTCAGAACGTGGCGTTGGCTTGCTGAGTTCATCTTCGTCGGGTTGATCCATATCACTCTCTTCATCGGAGTGCTCGACAGTAGAGGACAAGCTTGCTTTCTGGGCATCCCAGATCCGGCGAATGGAAGTTTCGTACGATTTTTGCTGACGCGCCACATTGTAACTATGACCGCCGAGCTCCTTGAGGCGCTGTGCATCCAGCTTGTCTTCTACACTCTCACCAATGGCTTTGAATCCGCCCTTCATGGATGTCTTGATGAAGTTGAAACCTTCACCACGACCAGTTGGGTCACCCTCGCCATGGAGCTTTAGCATAGCTTTGCCCTGTGAAGCAAGCAAGAAATTGCGAGTGGCCTTCCAAGGAGCCATCTGCTGCTCAAAGCTCTCGCTCTCCTCATCTTCATCATTCTCATTGCTATTTTCAGCATCGTTTCCGAAACCAGTATCATGAAGATGTTGTTGACCGACTTGCATCGACTCTAGCAGACAGACATCTTCAGGCTGAACCCACGATCGAATCGTGTCTTGATCTGGCAGGACTGGGTCTAGAGGCTTCCAATATTTGGTGTCTTTGTCGTGCTGAAGAAAGTCTTTGACCTTCTGTCGATTCTGCATGTCAGTGGTGCCAGGAATGTGAGCCGTGACATCACTGATTGAGAGCCGCTCGTCGGGGCTCTTCTTGAGAAGCCGATAAACGAGCATTTTCATGCGATTTTTTGCGACGGTAGTAACCTTGCGCGAGTGTGGCCCAGGAATGTCGACAGAGGGGAATTGCTGTCCAGCCACAAAGAAATTTTCGATGTTACGCAGGAAATAATTCATGCCCCCAGACCCAGTAGTGCTGCGAATGACTAGGAAGTCCGTTGGTTTGGTTTGGTGCGGAAACAGTGGAGCTCTGTACATTGAATTTGAAATTGCGGGGGTAGTCTCTCCAGGGTCGACATGTCCAAAGATAGAGAACGGACTTTTGTCTTGCGGCAATAAGACAGCTGTTTCGCCAAGCTCGCATTTGGGACGATTGGCATCGTCTTGGCCTTTTCTTCGATAATAGTTGATAAACCGATTGCACATGCCAAAATTAGAGAGAGAAAAGGGGGCCTCTTCAGAGTATTCCACCAATAGCACACTGGAGTTATCGCCCATTGATAGTGCCTTGGTTGAATTGTAAAGAGCCTTGGCATCCTTGCCTTTTTGATGCTTGCGCTTGAAATGCACCGTGTTCTTGAACCAGCTAGTTTGACCTACTCGGAAATGCATAGCGGGCCGGTGGAAAGATCTTGCTTCGGTCTTCTGCAGCTCGGTCTTATAGTATGGCCACTGCAAGCGCAAAGCTGGTAAAGCGTGCTCGAGTGAGACATTTCCAAGAGTGCTTCGAATCTTGTTTTGATGATTCTGCTTCAACATGTCGTAAGCTTGGTCGTTTGAGATGTTGTATCGCTGAGTTATACGGCGCGTTAGATTCACATCGACTTCTTCCCTGGTTCGAGGGGCGGTCTGTTTTGGCTTCAGAATTGCAGCTTCTGGCCTCAACTCCTCAACCAAGATGTTAGGATCATTCAAATCGATTGTGACTTTCTTCGCAATTTGAGCTACGGCCTGTTCGGGGTCGTCCAAAAGAGGGATGTCCAGGTGTGAAAGAGCAATCACATCCATGGAAGTTGGTCCAGTCTTTCGCTTCTTGGATGGATGGTTCGCGTCAATTAACCAATCCGGCTCATCTTCCTCAAAGCTATCAGTCTCCTTCGATGCAGGTGGGGCTGGTTCCTCCAAGGTGGAAAAATCCTCATCTTTGACATCCCAATCGGCGCAAATAGTTCGCAGGTCCTGCATGCTGAAACCCCCTGGAAGAATCTCATCCATTTCCACATCGCCGAGATCGAAGTCCTCTTTTGCATCTTCGTTGTCTTGGACGGCTTCTGTTATCAGCACAATCCCTAATGCATCTTGGTCAAGGCCCCTTTTATTTGGTTGGCCAGTTCTGAAGACACGCTCCTGGTCTGGGGCAAGCTCGATGTTAACTTTTGTTGGGAGAACTGGCTTCGGGACCTTGAGAGGTTGCTTGCCAAGGTAAAACGCTTTCTTGTGCGGAATGAGCTCCAGCCAACGAGGAAGTGTATCGCGGTCAAAACCAGGGAATAACGAATGAAGAAGCTCCTCATGATTCTCTGGCGGTGCAGGCGGATGCTCAGGGTCATTTTTGCCTGACATCGCAAACAACTGCTGCTGGAGTTTCCAAGCACGAAGGGTGCTTTCATCCATTTCTTCCGATATAACACTCTCATTATCCAGGAGCTCATCATCGTCTACCTCCATATTTTGATCTTGTGGTTCGGGTGCGGGGGGAATGGGAGGTAACTCGACAGGTTGGTTTGTCAGGGATGGCTCTTCATCTTCGAAGAGACCCTGCGTATGATCCATCTGGCCAGCAGGTGGAGGGGACATCGGCTCTTCGCCGAAGAGATCATCGAGGTTGTCTTCCTGTGTTTGCGCGCCATCATCTGCACCCCCAAAAATGTCGTCTCCGGTCCCAAAAAGCCCGCCATCATCTCCCTCAAGGGTTGCGAAAGGGTCGTCATGGGTCGCATCGTTGTCCGCAAAATGCGGCGGAGCTGCGACTTCCTCTTCTTCGGGGAGATCATCATCGTCGAAATCTTCATAATCAACGGCATCGTCTGCCTTCTCGCCAACATCCAGGTCTCGCGTAAGGAAGTCAAACTGTGGGCCACCTTCGTAGTTGTTCAGCTGGCGCATCACATTATCGAACTCGGCATCCTCCGGGGCCTCTGAGGCCGCACTTTTTGTGGCATGAGGCATTTTGGACTTCTGTGCAGGAGAAATAGGGTCGATGGTGACTGAGAAGATGTCAAGAGCCGTCTGAAGCTAAGGAGTCCGAAAGGACGGCGAGAGAATGGACGTAGGCGGTGGCGTGAGCCAGGCGGACAGGCAAAAGGGCGGGATTAAAACATGTGCATCGAGTTGAGTTTCCTGCCTTCCAAATATAAATGCAGATCTGCCTAGCCAAACTGGACAGAATGAAAGAGTGAAGAGTGAGCGGTTAAGAACTGATCACAGGTCAGTCGCGGGACGGCGGCCTGAAGAGCGGCGAGCGACACGCGCAAAAGCCACAAAATACGCTAACCCTAATAGGCAAGAAGCTCGGGTGTGCGGACTCTAACATCGCTTTATGTCCCATGCACTCCAGATCAACATTATCCTGGACCAAATATTCCATCCATATATATATTGATAATGAGTCCTTATGGATACTGTGTCAAGGAGCTTCAGGCTCTGTTGTTATTCCTCATTCACATAGAAGGCATCAGAGAACATCCGGGCTAGAGTTGGCTCTTGAATAAGGTATCATGCTATTTTGGAAGTGGCATAGAGCCCCCAAGTCTCCTTGATCTTCCACTTAATCTCATCTCTACTGATGCCTCACATTAATTCTCAAATTGAACAGATTGTAATATATGGCCTACCTATATCAAAAAAGTTCATTCATAAAAGCATTTCCATTATTATTCATATTCAAGAAGATAGAAGAAGCCGCTCATTATTTTACATTGAAATCGCCGTAAAAGACACACAGTGCCTTGCTCGCACCATCCATACAGTAGTGCACGACGGCTGTTTTGCGCCTATCTGGGGCGTATTTTGCCAGTTGTCTCACGTCAGAGGATCTGGGCAAATAGAGCGCCATATGGGGAGTAAAAGGGAGTATTCTTTGTAGAGAGTTTCCAAAGAATAAGGCTCCATGGTGGATAAGTTGAAAACCTGATCTGAACGGTATCCGGGACCTAATTTTTGATCATGATTCAGCTAATTTCTTCAGAAAGGAGGTTCAATTGAGCTTACCACCCCAAGGAGGACTGGCAAAGATTATGCTGTAAGGTGCAAGATCTTTGAGTTGATTCTTTAGAATCTGGAAGCAATCGCCTTCAAACCAGGTGATTAGGTTCTCCACACCGTAGATCTTCGCGTTGTGCTTAGCACATTGAAGAACAGCAGGGTTCCTTTCAATAGCATAGACCCGTTTCCATTTGCCTGTTTTTGCAAAGGCAATGGTATTGCCACCAGCTCCGGCAAAGGCATCAACCAGGATGCTACGCCCAGCCGGAGCAGACTCCGCGAGGTGTGCTGCTATTTTACTATATGAAGTATGTAAGCTCGCGCAAATGTGTAGATTAAAACGAACAGAGAGACACAAACTTTGCAACAGGTTCCGGAGTCACGCCAAACCAAGCATCATCTGTAAGCCATATTCCCTCATCATATTTGGAGAAAATGCGGTATCGTTGAGCCCAATAGCTATGCAGCAGGTCAGCTGTCTGAGATTCATAACTTTCAAGGTGTGTAAACTAACTTCTGAATATCCCAAGGAACTTCCTGGAGACTATTGTAATGATGCACCTCCGGTGGTGCGTCTTCTGTGTCTGTCATCGTGCTCGTGTTGTGTAGGTGTCGAGGATATAAATCGCAAGTCTTCGATAACAGCGCCGATAAAGACCAAATTGTGTTTGTGGTGTTTGCACTGCATCCGGCCAGCTCGCCCGCTGCCCGCAATGGATAGCTTCTCCAGAAATTACATGTATTACTGGGCCCTCCCACAACCTCATCGCTTCTGAAATTTACTTGGTTATCGCAATGTTTGGTGCGCTTAACCGGTTCATCGGCCGACTGGATGGTGAGCCCGCCCAGCAGCCTCGGAATGGACCGAGCGACAATGCCTTTGGATTCCAGGTGCTTCGCAACAAAGACGCCGAGCTCCCCTTAGAGCCATGGTTTGATTTCATTGTGGGAATTAATGGACATACTATTGTATATATGCTTTCTTTTCCTTACCTTCTTGTAAGGCATCTTCGCTGACACTTCCATGCCGATATGTAGGAGGACCCAGACCCAACCCTGTTTGCGACAGAGGTGCGCAACTGCGCCGGATCAAGCCTGACACTCGAAGTCTGGAGCGCAAAGGTAAGTCCGGCTATGGGTGGCTATTACACGACTGCTTAATCAGTTCCTTACTCGCTCTGCAGGGACAACGGACACATACCGTCTCAATTCCTGTACCAACAACAAATCCGTCTCTTGGTCTCGCTTTGCAGCTCGCCCCCCTTTCCTCCACACAAAACATTTGGCATGTCCTCGGCATTCCGTCACCACTGAGCCCAGCCTACCGAGCGGGTCTTCTTCCACACTCGGACTACATTATCGGAACTCCAAGTGGAACATTACGAGGGGAGTCTGCCCTCGGGGAGCTGGTAGAGGACCACCTTGATCGCACATTGATCCTCTGGGTATACAATAGCGAGTTCGATGTAGTACGAGAAGTCGAGATCGTCCCTACGAGAGGCTGGGGCGGTGAAGGTGCTGTTGGTGCAGAGCTAGGGTTTGGCGCTTTGCACCGATTGCCAATTGGATTGGGTGAAGAGGTTGAAGGACCGGGCGAGGTTGTCTTTGAAACCCGAGAAGATGGGACTTCCGGACAAACTCCAGATCCCAATGCCGTCGCCCCGAGCTTTGGAGCACCTTCAAGCTTTCTTGTACCGGCCAATATGGCCTCGCCTCCTCCTCTGGCCGCACAAACTCGAGTTGTTTCGCCAGGAGGAATATCACCGTCCAACCGTCGCGGAGCAAAGCCGCGGCATGGAGTTTCCCCTAATCGGACATTTGATGATTACTTTGCCGAAGGTGAACAGAAAAGCCGGGAACAAGACTTCGCGCCTTCACGGAAAGGAACCCCTCTTCCCCCGCCGCCTAAAGCAGGCGTCTCACCGGTCCATGAAGACAATCCAGCCTCCGCAGTATCAGAGCCAGTGGAGGGAGAGCCAGGACCGGCGGAGGAATCATAATGACATGATTTGCATGGAAAGCGTTCGCTGTAGAGTATTAACTATTAACGAGTTGACCATTATACCAATCACAACTATCTTACATCATCCTTCAGACCTTGAGGGGAAAAGGTTGTTTAGAAACAACAAACAACATTGAACCAATAAATATTTTTTCAGACAAAGGGGACTGGTCCGGATTAAATCATCGGATCTACGAGTTCTAGACGTACATATGCAAGAGATGAAACTCCCCCTTCGAGCCACCAAACAGTGGCTGAAATATCAAACCAGGCTAACTCTAATGGCCCTTGCTCACCAGCTCCTCAAGCTTCTTCCGAGTCTCACCAATCTTGTCCTCCATCATCTGGCGGGCCATCCCGCTGTGAGCAATTCCCGTGTACCAGATATGCTCCGCCCGCTCCCGGAGAGCCAAGTGCTTCTCTGCAACAACAGGGAACTTCTTCTCATACTCCCACGCGAGATCCGTGACATTCTGCATTGTCACAGGGAGCAGGGTGAAAGCCGCGACAGTACCGAAGGTAAGCGGGGACAGAGTGCGGAGGAAAATACCGCGGTTGCGTGACACGATGGAGCCGGCCATAGCGGACACGACAACGTAGATACCGCCAGGAGTCAGGCGTTCGCCAGACTCAGCAGAAGGAGCGAGCGATGCGACGGTGTTGGTGAATGCATTCTCGATGTGCAGGGCGCGAGACAAGAAGTCATTGAAGCCGTTCTCAGCGGCCAGGGAGTGAGAGTATAGGAAAAGTCGAGCCTGCCGGATCTGGGCAGTCAGGATGTCTGTCGGAGTGGGCGAGGAAGAGGAAGATTGCGAAGGAAGCAGAGAGATTGCCTTGGGAGCCGGGGCCGCGGGCTTGGAGGGTTCCGGGAGGTCAGATGGGAGGTCGTCGTAGATGGGTTTTCGCTATATTGGGCAAGCAGTCACATGTCAGATAGATCTATCCTTGCGTTGATGCGTTTAAATATCGGGTCTCGGTGATCTAACCTCGCGGGGCTCTTCTGCGAAAGCAGTCTGCTTGGGGTATAGGGCGATACCTCCTGCTAGGAGGGTGGCTGCGATCGGAGCCACGGCGCGCTGGGGACGAGTCAGTACGCCATTGACGGATCAATTACACCGGAGGCGATGCGATGCATCTAAAGAAAAACAAACGTACCTGCTGCAACATCGGCCGGAACGACATCCTGGAGGTGTGAGGGGGAGAGGGAGTAGAGGGAGGTGGTTGAGGATGAAGCAAAGTCGGGTTGAAGCCAAGACGGGAATTCTTCGGCTCGGCGGAAACCACGAAAACTCCGTCATTGCCCGCGTCTCCTTGCAACTCATTCATTTACCCCAGGTTTCTTGGTTATTTCCGCGCATCGGTGGCTCCCTGGGTTCTTGAGCTTCATTTTACCGTCAACACTGTTCCTGCCATGCTTCGCCCTCTTGGGCGTCAGTCGTGGACGTGCCGCCAATGTCTTTCGCGTCGGCAATCACGAGCGTTCGCCAGCGCTGCATCGCAAGCTCCGAGATCTTATGTCGACTATGTCCCAACGGACAATAGCATACCGGCGAAGAATGCTGACGATGACACCTTACGCCGTGTCTTTGATTCACAGGCTTTCTGGCGAGACTTTTCAAACAAGCGAAGCTCCACAGCCAAACGAGCCGGGTTGGTTCAGAATCAGTATTTGACCAGCCCAGATGGCTTTAGGGCGTTCGCTCATGCTTCCCTACAGAAGTGTCAGGCAGTCGTCGGCAAAGTATTGAATGCCTCAACCCTCGAGGAATATCGAGATGTCGCTCGAAACCTGGACCGCCTCAGCGACCTTCTGTGTCGTGTGATCGACCTTTCCGACTTCATTCGAACGATCCACTCCGATCCCCGAATCCAAGAAGCAGCGACACAGGCATATGCATTAATGTTTGAATATATGAATGTGCTTAACACGACGACGGGGCTCCACGACCAGCTCAGCAAGGCCCTCTCGAATGCGGAGGTGACATCACACTGGACGCAGGCGGAGACGATCGTGGCACAGATCCTCATGAAGGATTTTACCAACTCGGCAATTCATATGCCACCAAGTGATCGCCAGAGATTTGTTAACATTTCCAACGATGTGAGCCAGGTCGGCTCAGAGTTCTTTAGTGGTGGCGAACCAGCCAAATCCCAGGTCGTTTTTAGTGCCAACAGCCTTCAGGGATTAGACCCAGTAATGGTCCAGAGAATTAAGAGGTGGAATAATAAAGCGCCAGTTCCAACTATGGGAATTATTCCTCGACTGGTTCTGCGGTCTGTTCGAGACGAATCGGTTCGAAAGGAAGTGTACTTGGCTACTCGAACCTCGAGTTCTCGTCAAATCCACCGACTGGAAAAACTTTTGACGAAGAGGGCGGAGCTCGCCCAGCTCTCAGGATATAATAGTTTCGCCGACATGGCGCTGAGCGATAAAATGGCCAAGACTCCGATGGCTGTGTCAAACTTCTTGACATCGCTGATCTCGAGCAACCGGGGTCTGGTCAACGAAGAGTTGGCGCAACTTCAGCAAATGAAAGGCAATTCCCTTCAGCCGTGGGACCACGCTTTCTACGTTCATAAACGAGTTATGCAGTATTCTCAGTCCCGTCGATCTCGTGAATTGAGTGCTGTTCCCGAATTCTTCTCTTTGGGTACGGTCATGCAGGGCCTCTCAAGACTTTTCGACAGGCTCTATGGTGTGCGTCTTGTTCCCCAAGAAGCAGCTCCCGGTGAAACCTGGAACTCTGGTGTCCGTCGCTTGGATGTTGTGAATGAGTCAGGGCACCACATTGCTGTCGTCTACTGTGATTTGTTCTCGCGCCCGGGGAAACACCCCAACCCGGCCCACTTTACGTTGCGTTGCTCTCGCGAGATTTCTGCCGAGGAGGTGGCCGAGTGCGCATCCATGGATTTGTCTGCGCACCCAAATGATGGCATGGCGACTGCAGTTGACCCACAAACCAAGACTCTGCGTCAGCTCCCGACAATTGCTCTTGTCTGTGACTTCCAAGAACCCGCTACCAATGGCTCTGGCCAGCCGACACTCCTGAGTGAGCAGAGCGTTCGCACCTTGTTTCATGAGATGGGTCACGCCGTCCACTCCATTTTGGGACAAACTCCTCTTCAATCTATTTCTGGCACTCGATGCGCGACCGACTTTGCAGAGCTTCCTTCGGTGCTCATGGAGAGCTTTGCCACAGCACCAGAAGTTCTTTCCCTCTATGCTCGTCACTGGAAGACGGATGAGCCCCTCTCGCAGACCATGATGCGCAGCATGGAATTGGATCGTACTGCTCATGGGTCAATCTATGGGGCTGTGGAAAATGAAGCCCAGATCCTCATGGCCCTTGTTGACCAGGCCTACCACTCCATTCCTTGCAAAGATGCTGTCAACGGCATCAACACTACCGATATCTATCACAACGTGTTTTCTCAGTATTCCAGCCTTCCCGATCCGGATGATATTCGGCCTCGGACCTCCTGGCAAGGCTTTTTCGGACATCTCCATGGCTACGGGGCCACGTACTACAGCTATATCTTCGATCGCGCTATTGCCAATAAGATCTGGCAAGATGTCTTCCACTCCGGCAAAGCCGCTGTGGATCGTGCGGCTGGCGAACGGTACAAAAATGAAGTTCTCAGCTGGGGAGGAGGGCGGAATGGCTGGGAATGCGTGGCTGGCGTTCTGGGTGAGGAGAACCCGTCCAACGCCAATGGCCGATTGGTTGAAGGCCGTGATGAGGCTATGCGTGAAGTTGGCCGCTGGGGTTTGGGCCGAGACGGAGTTTCTGGCTAGTGGCTCCTATGCCCTGTAATTTTATCATGATATCCCATATATTCCAATGCATATCTAGACTTGACTAGAATATCTCACAGGTGCTTGCCTATGTCTGATCTCGGGTGGGGATTGGGCCGTTGTCGATCGTCGCAGACAACTGCTCTCTTGGCATCTTTACGCCTTGTACCACCAGATAGGAGATGCGTATTGGCCCCACTTCCACATTGAATGGCACCGTCTCACACTATGTAAATGGTACGCCAGCTTTCATCGGTGGCGTCCGGCGCGGGGCTGGTCACAGTGTCTCACACTCTCTTTGACCGTGTCTCAGCGAGCAGTAAGACCGCCATGCAGCCGATCGTTCGTCTACATTTTGAACAGACGGAATCTGAATGCTTAACAGACTGCAAATACTGTTGGTGGTATAATAAAAATGAGATTTATAACTTCATTTTTGTGAATATCCAACTTTCTGGAATTTACCCCCTTGTTCCCACTGGTTCCTTTTAAGACATCGGTAATAACTGAACGCGCGACACGACCCTAGTCGCATTGTGCATGTGGCTTGCTGTAGTGGTACTCCTTGAAGGAAAGAACTATCTACGGAGAAAAGGGACCTGTTTGTGGAGCTTAGACGGCCAGAGGCATGTGCCCAGGGCTCGCACCTATTCTCAAGACTTGAACACCTTATATATTACCTTCCCCCTCTCTCTTTGTAGGGACTTGAATCGGTGTTGACCCTGGCATGCAGGGATCATTCTCCCCGCTATCCCCGCCTGATTATGCTGAGTTCCTATAGCTTCGTGCAAAGCCAGTCATACCTCGATTTACTCCAGTAAAAAGACTCTGGCAGTTCGGCTTGCATCACATGAGCAAATGAGTTTTTGCTAAACTTTTGGAATTTGAATGAGAGCGGTCCTTGTGAATACTTCATGAGCTATCCTTGCCAGTTGGAATTTCTCCCTCGCCCATCTTGTCAGCTGCATGTTTCCTTGCCAGAATAACCCAGCAATCTACCTTCTCACTATGCCGAACCATCTCAGTACGAAGGAGGATTCCTCTGTCTACTCCGATTCTACTACCTCTTCTTTTTTTACCGCCTATCAGTCGGATCAAATCCTTCATCGCCCACTCCGTCGCCAGAGAACCGTGACACAGCTGACTCGATGGGTTTCGAAAAGAATATCGCGCTCTTCGGTTAGCACCAGAGAAGGGGATGTGCTTAGCGAGAAGAATCTCAATAAATTGAATAATGCGATTCGAGCGGATGGGAAGGAAGAGACCGATGTAACTGAGCACACAAGTTCCTGTGATACGACGTTGGTCGAGAGGCGGAAGTCGACGATTGAAGCTAGTGAAGAGAAGCCTGAAAATCCAATCCAGAGCTCTGATCCCGATCAAGAGACACAGTTATGCCTCCGTCAATCCTATGCAGCATTCTGCGAGGATTTCACGCTGTCTGGTCCATCCTGTCCGAAAAGAATCTACGACATGACCATGGGAATGGAAGAGGGAGCTGGCTGGGAGGAAAAAGGAAATATCGAGGAAGGAGAGAATGAAAGATCCACGACATTCAACACTGAAAAAAAAGAAAATTGCCAATATGGCCCATCCCAATCCTCCATGTCAAAATCATATTTAAAGCTTGGGAGAGGCGAGGCCCTAATCAAGTCATCAAGTCTAGCCCCAGACCCGACGGGGAAACAAAATGCTGGATTCACTACTCATGACACGAAAGAACCTGACGTACAGCAGTCAGAAATCGTGAATCGTTCAGCCAACCATCCTCGCCCTCCTTCCCAGATCATGACGCCTTCGACCTACAAGGAGATGCATCGGGCAGCGCGCGAAAGGAAGATAGCTCGGAGAGAAAAGTCCTGGGGAATCTTTTATTCCATACTATCAAAACGGTCGAAACTTGTGTGAACATCGATATGAAGAGGAATAGAAGATCTGGGTATCGGAATTTAGCAGTGGACGTATGTATTAGGCTGAAATTATTGTTCTCAGCGCGCATTGATTAGAGTGGTATAGCTCGTTATAAAGGGAAGTCAGGTGGCGGTTCTTTTGATTCAATGTCTTTTGAAACATTCCAGCACGAGAAGAAGACTTAGTTTCGCCTATGTTGCAAAAAATCGTTGTCGATATATTCATCTACCGAACCGGAAGTGTGATGATACTGTGCCTCGATATGTCATTCAAGTGGATGAGACAGTTATGTACCTGTTGAGATCATAGCAATGTGTAATAACCATTTAGAATGGCGTTCGTATAGAATTTGAGGATGATTGGTACATTTTGTTGGGCCCGGTATGGATGACGGGGTGAATACGAGATACTTGGCGACACCCCATACCTTATAACATGGCTCCCCCAACAAAACCACGGCATTCAAGTCCTTCGCAATTTGGCCTCCTCCGAAACCCTTTTTCATTATTTTCTTATCGGTATGGATAATTCTCAGGTCTACGATGGTAGTTGTCATTGTGGACAGGTGAAATTTACAGTCAGTATATCACCGCCCATATCAGAACAGACTGTGATGCAATGCAACTGTAAGTTTGGATATCTGTGGCATGAGAAGCTATATTATTTAGCTAAATCAATCGCCCGAATGCTGATCACCCAGGTACCATATGCAATATAAATGGCTATCTCCTGGTCTACCCCAAGACCACGAACGTAACCTTCCACCACAGCGATGACGCGGTAAAGGTCGGTGGACAATGCAGATCATATTTTGAAATTATTTAACATTGAAGTAGGAGTATCGTTTCGCAACCAAAAATTTCCCACATTATTTTTGTACAAACTGCGGAACCAGCGTGTATGCGCGAGCCGAAGCTCCAGAGCAGCGACACATCATGGCTGTCAATGTGTGACTATGTGGGTTTCCGTTTCTGTGATATGTCACTAACACATGGATCTGTAGGTCCGAGCTCTGGTTGATGTGGATATAAAGACACTGAAGATTCAAGAACATGATGGCAGAGGGAATAGCAATATCTAACTGCTTTTGCCGCCAGATTCTACAGCTTGAGTGTCTATGGAAAGAATGAAAGTTCAGATGGAATGGAATAGTACATAGTAATTTCAATTTCAAGATGAGTTGATCGTTCAAGTTCTCGGATCTCGGACTTCGAGCCTTTCAACCCACGTGTAGATGACTCTACCTCCTTTGACCATCTGATCCAGGGAGCCATTTGTATATATTTCTGCCCATCCCTGAGCCTAACACTTTTTTTTCATAAATTAAGATTCATGAAGCTGACAACTCATAAAACTATCTTTTCTTGGACTGAGGACAATTAGTGCTTAAAATGAGGATCCCCGCCAGTAAGCTTATAATCATTAATTACTTTTGCCGATGATTCATACCTGGCCCTTGTTAATATGGTAAAGTGTGATGGTGGATCCCGGAGATAAGTGGCCATTCATAATCTAGATTTCTGACCTCTCCACATCAACTAGCATCATTGGTCTAGTGGTAGAATTCGTCGTTGCCATCGACGAGGCCCGTGTTCGATTCACGGATGATGCATGAACACTCAGAATTGAGATTAAATCTTTTTTTATTGTAGATAATTTCTGCTGCCTGGGTGATAGATGCAGGCTGGATTGGCTTCATTGATTGGCCATCTGCTGGAGTGCCCTATCACGCAAGCACTCGAGAAATAATAGTGGGAGATGAAAAATTTTGTTGTCAGGTTTGTAGCATGATTGATCAGAGACATGTAGCCCCGAGAAGGACGTTATATATACAAACAACCTGACCTCTCAGGAAAGCAACGATGCAAAGTCATGCACATACAAGGACCTTGGCATAACTTGGGGCCAATGGCCATTAAACAATAAAATAACGTATTAAACATGAAAAGGCCAGACAGAATCCGGCGCAAAAAGGCAAGATAGGGTATCCTGGGTCCTATTACATACACGAAGCAACGGCGCGAAGCGAGCGAAACAGGATCCAACATAGGAAATTATGCACCACCATCAGGCCAAATACACAGACGACGTCCTGAGGAAGTTATCGAGACATACCAAGTCTCTACCGGGCGGCAGAGACTTCTTCAAGCCTGCTACGGCTACCCTCTGATTCAGGAGCTGATGTTGCAGTTTCGGGTTGAGGGGTCGACGAGACGCTCGGTGGGTTCGGGGTGGCTCGGCGCGACAGTTGAGCCAATTCACCGATAAGCCTGCATACCAACCGTTAATCTCGGAAAAAGAAACGCCATAAAGTCTCCGAAATGCAAGGGGGTAGAGGGTAGGTATGACACTAACCTGCGATGGTCATCGTACCACTCATCGTTGGCGGAACGGATGTGCTTAAGCTGTTCCTGAATGCTTGCCATCTACGGACCAAGAATTTTCGATTAGTATTTGTACGAAGAAAAATTATAGCCTCAACTTCATGTAAATGGATGAAAACTGGGCAAATCTGAGGAGTAGGACTTCAAACGGGGATCTCCCACCGTTCCCTCAATGGATGAACCGAGGTCCTCACCTTCCACTGCGGCTGGACCTCCCTCTTCAGCGTTCTCGCTGCCCTCCTCCGCTGCCGATGCCCATCGGCTCGCACTCAGACCGGACGAGGTGCTCTTTTCATTGTCGGCCTTGAGCGCAGCCAGCTCCGCTTCAAGCTCACGGACGCGTCTCCGGCTGGCAGAAATCGTCGAGTCAACGTCACCGAGTTGGTTGAGAAGCTGCATGTTCTTGTCGATCTGGTCATTCAAGTCACGCTCGCCAGAGGCGAGCTTCTCCCCCACGGTCTTGTTTTGAATTTGAGTCTCCTCTAGCTCCTGGCAGACGACATCATGCTTTCTCTTCAGTGAATCAATTTCTTCCTTACACTGAGAAAGCTCTTTTTGGACGGTTTCCAGTTCGGACTTGCTGGAGCTAGTTGCTGCAATGGATTTCTGGAGTTCCTCTACTTGAGCAAGCGCTGCCTGATGCTTGTCAACCAGGGCGGCGTGTTCGGCTTGAGTCTTGGTAATCTCAGCAACGTGCTTGTCCTGGAGATCTCGAGAAGCAGCTGTTGCTGATTCCTGGACAGCGGCATGGGCCTTTTCCGAATCAGCCAACTTCTGTTCAAGCTCGGCAATAGTCACTTTCAGGTTGTCAAGGGCAGAGGTGTCCTGAGCGACTGCGTTGGCAGCAGAAAGTTGTTCATTGACAGTACTTAGAGCGGCCTCATGGGACTTCTGAAGATCCTCAAGCTTGGCGGTGTTAGATGCTTCCAGCTCATCCCTAAGGCCGGAAATCTTCGCCTCCTGGAGAGTCAGCAGTTCCTCAATAGCCTTCCCATGCTCGGCATCAGCATCGGCTGCCTTGGAAGCTTGGGAAGCCTCAAGCTCAGCCTGGAATTTGGCTTTGGTCTCCTCAAATCCCTTCTGGAGCTCAGCGAGCTCCTTGGCGTGGGTCTCTTTATCAGCTTGGCTGGAGGCCCGCAAAGAGTCCAAGTCGGACTGCAACTTTGCCTTGGTCTGTTCAAACTGGTTCTGGAGCTCAGACACTTCCTTCTCGCGGGACTCGTTGTGGGTCTTGATCTCTCCAGCGTGGCGTTCAAGAGTTGCCTTCAATTCGGCATCGAGCGATTCAACCCGAGTGACATGAGTTGCATGGCTCGATTCAAGCTCTCGGTTCTTGGAGAACAGGTCGTCGTGTTTCTGCTGAAGGCCAATTAGCGCGCTCTCGTGAGAGCTGGACGCATCCTGCTTGGCCTGCTCCAACTGGGCGGCATGTTCGGCCTTCAAACTCTGCAGATCCTGAGTTTGCTGCTCAGAAGTAACAGCAGCCTGAGCAGTGTATTCTTCAAGCAGACGTGTGGCCTCTGCAGCTTTATCTTCCAGAGCCCTGAGCTTGCTTTCTTGTTCCTTCAGCTTGTTATCCTGTTGAGCATCCTTCGACTTGAATTGACCCTCTACATTCTTCAGGCTGTGATAAAGTTCCTCGGCTTCGGTCTGCTTGCTCTGCACTTCCTGCTGCAGGGCCTTGATCTCGCCGGTGCCAGTGGACAGCTGGGTTTCAAGGGATTCGACTTTGTGACGAAGAGCCTCAATCTCTTGGATGGCGTCTTCCTGAGCATGAACATTGCCCTCCTCGAGATCATGGCGGGAATCGTCGAGCGCTTTCTCCAATGTCTCCAGTTTCTCTTGCAGAGACTTGATTTCGAGCTCATGAGCGGCCTTCAGCTCGGAAATGGCACGAGCCTGGTCATCTTGGGCAGCAGATTTGGCGGACTCGAGCGACTCCCGTAGCACGTCAAGTTGTTGGGAATGCTCAGTACCAGTTGACTCTGCAGCTGCCTTGGCGACGGCAAGCTCTTCGGCATGGGAGGCAGACAGAGCATTAAGAGAACTGTCATGCTCAGCTTTCAGACTCGCAATTGCGGCCTCGTGAGCAGACACCAAATCTTTCATCTTGGTGTCCTGGTCATTGGAAGCTCCCTCACGGGCCACCTGGACCTCATTTTGAAGTTCTTCGATTGCTTGCTTGAGATTCACGATCTCGTGATCCTTCTCAGCGAGAGAAGAAACGGTTTGCTCTGAGCTTTCCTGAGTGGCAGCCTCAGCCTCGGCAAGCTTGGATTCAAGAGAAGCAACCTGTGATTGCAAGGAAGAAATAGACTCCTTAGCAGACTCCTTCTCCGTGTTGAGTTCTTGCTCCTTGGAAGTGGACAATTTGTGAAGTTCAGTTTCGAGGTTATCAATCACTTGGTCCCGACCTTTCAATTCTCGTTGCAGACTGTCAAGGGCGAGAGCCTTCTTTTCATCCTGAGTTTTCCTTTGAGATGCAAGCTCCGCCTTTAAGGTAGAAATTTGCTCCTCAAAGGCCGTGGCTGCAGCCTTATGCTCCGCTAGCTCCTTCTCAAGCGATTCAGACTGAACCTTGTGAGTCTCCTTCAGCTCCTCAAGAGCAGCAGCCATTTGATCATCACCTTGAGCGTTGGCGGCCAGCTTGATCTCTTCGAGTTCCTTCTGGGACTTCTCTTCCAGCTCTTTGCGCTGAGTCTCGGCCTCCTCCAGACGTGCCTGCAGAGATTGAAGCTCATCAGCATGACCAGCGGTCAGCTTCTCCAGCTCTGCAGCATGCTCTGCTCGGATAGACTCCGTGGAATCGACGTCCTTGGCTTCCTTCTCAGCGGCAACAGATAGTTGGCTCAACTTCTCGTTGACAGATTCCAGTTCGGCTTTGAGGTTGACCACAGTCTCCTCGCTCTCTGAGAGCTTCGTCTGGAGAGACTGCAGTTTCTCCGCATCCTCGGCGCTCTTTACAACAGAGCCGGGGGCGGTGCTGAGTCGCTTTCTCGCATCCGTAGCTGAAGAAGTTGTGGGCCGTGACGAGATTGTCGAAGCCGGGCGAGTTGTTGGACGTGTAGTCGTGGTGGACGAGGTGGGACGGGCGGTTGAAGTTGCCGGCGATGTCAACTTCCCCATGGGCCTAGTTGCAGAAGTTGGAGTGCGGGAGGTGGTTGAGGTGGCAGTTTTTCTCTCCAGAGATGATGCGGCAACACTTGATCTGCGGTCAAGCGTGGAAGTCGATTTCAATGGAGCGCGAGTAGAGGTATTACTGGCCAGGGACATGCGCTTGGCAGTTCCCGAGATCCCACGCTTTTCATCGCCTGAGCTAGCAATCGACCGAGGTTTCTCGTCTGCAGAGCTGCTGACGGACGGCCGGGATCGGTGGGAGGACGTGGTCGAGCTGCTCAATGGTTTCCGGACCGTCGTGGTAGTTGTGGGCCGGGTAGGGGGCCGGTTCAACGTGGTCGATGTTGATGTCCGTGTGGCCGAGGAAGCCGTAGTCTTGGAGGTTGTTGCAGACGTGGGCCGTTTCGCAGTTGTAGAGCTGGACACTGGGCGCTTGGGAACTGCTTCAGTGACAGCGGTAGGCGAAGTTTTGGCCGGAGATGCTGGGATATTTTCCTTAGACGCCTCAGGACTGGATTGGCCGACCTCTTCGCTTTCCGGCGGCACTGATGAGTCCATCAGAGCATCCGCGTCCACGGGAGTAGCCGGAGAGGTATTGTCGACCTCCACGTCGGAAGGGATCGAGACGGGCTCTTCGGTCGACGCCATCTTACTCAATAAGCCAATTGATGTATCAACGCAGAATTCGAATGAAACTTCAAGCCGAGAAAAGAGCGCGGGCGAGGTAGGTCAATTGTACAAGAATGGAAATCTGGAGCAGGAGAAAACGGCCAGTTAGCACCTGGTACGACCGAAATCAAACAGAGTATGGTGATATCGTTTGCAATATGGATCCATGATTTCCAACCTGGCACAGACAGCAGACGGGATAGCAGACGGGATAGCAACCGGGGTCATGCCTGCCGCTTCAGCAACAGTAGAAGGCTCGTTACTGCAAGCTCCGAAGCTTGATGCGACCAGCAGCTGGGCAAGCGCGGCAAGCAGCAGCCATTGTCTGTCCAAATAAACTATGCCAGCTGCTATGACCTGGGACTCGTCTGGACGCCCGAGCACCGGAACGGTGGAGGTGTATGGATTGCACGAAGCCTGTAGGAATAAGGATGGTACTCACGCGGCGCGTGTAGGTTCGATCAGGAAGCTTCAGGGGCTTCTCGCAACACTGGGACAGGAAGGGCCGATTCTCAGTTGAAATCCTGATCACCGACCAGAAAAGCGACCATAAACCAGAGGGGCAAAACAAGAGTCGCGAGCGGGGCGCAAAGGGGCTCGATCGGAGGGAAGAAGGGAAAAGGAGAAAGCGGGAAAAGTGAAAGCGGTGTCAATGGAGGAGGGGGGGATCGTCGCTGGCTCAGCGTGTCTCACGCGGACCCGAGCTTGGGAACTCACGAACGCTCCAAGGGCTCGTACTTTTGAAAGATAGAGTAAATATAGATGTACTGTTGTCTGATGTTCCTATAGTTCTGAGTTGAGACAGAGCCTGATATAGCATATTTTGGTGTTGCTTTCCTGAAGGGAGCCCAACGTCTGCCGATCCCTACTCCAGATGAACGATTGGCTGTTAAATAAACGTTGGCCCCCAGATTTGCATGGAGACCTTCATCTGAAAAAGATCCTCCATGCACTCATGTTTGTCTGTGTTTCCAGTTTAGCGGCGTTGCGTCTCGTTACTAGAACACACTTCGTGTTGTTGACCCCTTTTGTTGACGAGAACCACAAACACGCGCCATCCATGGTTCGCGCTACCCGACCCGCGGAACCCGATGCTGGTGCCCGAGCGGCCACCAGAGTTGCGACCCGAGGCTGGCTGTTTCTGGGGTTTCTTGAATGATATCAGTGACTCTTGGGCGGATTTTAGATGCAGATGGAAGACGGAAAACCATAGAATGCTTATTTCAAAAAGGGTATCCTGCTGTAAACTATAAACGATATGTGGGCATTTATGGACGTGAAAAGGCATCTCAATGGCGCGAGAACAGTTATGGAAAATGAAACCCGAGATAATTTGGCAAGAAGGTCGAGCGCTTTATGTCAAAGCCGCATCGTGGCCTGAACAAGATCCTGATAGGTGCGGTTGCGGAATTGGTCGCCATAATACCGAAAGATCAGGGCGATATGGTTGTCCTGGCCTGAGGCTATGATTAGCCGTGGGAACAGTAGCCAGAGATTGAGAGAACTACCTACCCTCAAATCGTTGTAATCCAGCTCGTAGGGCCTGCATTTCCACTGACGTCCACGGCCGTTGTGACGTGGCGACATCACAAGCCAAGATGGTGTTGTCTTGTGTCCACATTGGGTCAAGCTGGGTGAAAGTTGTATCTTCTAGGCTGGCGGCAAGTTGGTCTGCACCCACAGCAACTTTGCGATTCAAATCACCCGAATTGAGTGCTTTCAGGACTCTTTTCACGGACAGGCGAAGATTTCGGGATCGGGCCTTCACATTGTGTAGATACTCATCCAATTGCGAATAATCATAGATTCGCGTGCAGCACCATAGCAATAGCTCCAGGATTCCTTCGAACTGGCTGTATGCCGGGTGGCCCATCTTCTTGTAACATCGGAAGCCAAACATAACAAGGAGAATGATTCGCTGTATTTGATGCGCCTCAAACTGATCAATAAGGGTCGCATCTCGGTGTTCTTCCGCGGCGGCCTGGAATAATCGAGTGGCCTCGATTTTAATGGCCTCACGCAGATTCTTCATTTGATTTTGAATAGCGGTGGGAAAGGTTGAAGCATTCTCAACTTCAGTATAAATCTGCCGTAGTTCAGAAATCTCTTTGGAGGATCCTGTAAGGTACTCCGGCCTGGGTTTGACGGCGAATCCTCGCAAGAGTCGCCCTTTTTCTCGAATCTTTTTCCACTCCTCCTTCTGGGTGTTTTGTTGGATCTCCAGATCAAACCAGGTTTTGAGGTCCCGGATGATTGGATCTTGTAACGACGGAGCTGGGACTGGCCAATTAAAGGTCTCTACATTATTAGTATCTGCATTATCAGCATCTGCATTACGAGCAGCCTGCTGTAGCTCTAGCTGAAGATCCAGGTCAGGGTCTTGAGAGCCTGACACCTCATGTGCCTGGGTATTCTCCGCAGTTCTCGTCGTGGAATTGCTGTACTCCGGGTTGTTTATGACAACTCCAGTCGCATTGGATTCGGACGGCGGAGAGTAAGTTATGGTTGAGCGTGGAGCAATGGCAGAAGTACCATGATAGATCGGGGGTGACAAGTTGGAGAAGAGTTCTGCTGCTGTTTTCCGATCCAATTTCTCGGGCTGATTGACAAATGGCTCGTCGTCATCGTTGTCGGCCTCGTCACTTCCCTTATTATCGTTGCTGTTGTTGTCAACCTCGACAATCCTAACATTGTTCTCATCAGTACTGGCATTGTTCCCATCATTTTCAACAATTTCAACGATATCCGCATTGATTCCAATGCTATCTTTATCGATTTGTATGTCTTCGCCGTTGAATCCACTCTCATGGTATTCAGTGAGCGCGATGTTATTTTCATTGCCAGTAGAATCGCTGCTATTCTCTTCTTCATGAAAGCTGGATTGCCCACGCTCTTCACTTTCTTCGGGTGGTGATTCATGGTAGTTGGGTTCGGATTCAGGCTCAAGCTCGGGCTCGATTAAAGAGTGGTTATTATGACTTCGAAGTCGCATACGCAGGGGCTGTTCCCTGGGCCCAGAGGGTTCACGCAGGACTTCAGACGTGGAAGAAGAATCGATGGTATGCGACTGTCTCGTGTTTCGAGTTCTGCGCCTTGTGTTTGTTGTCGTGCGCTGTCGCAGGGAAATGTCCGAATCACCGATATGATTGAGGATATCGAGGGAATTTTCGGTGAAATCACGCGTTTTGCGCCTTTTTGCGGGAGCCATCTTCATCAACCCCAAAGGGTCTCTGTTGCGAAGGAAAAGGCCTGGGGGCTGGAGATCGGACCTGGAGAACCGCGCACGAAGCTTGGGGCGGAGATCATCCGCGCACCGTCATCCCGCCTTCCCCTCCAGTTCCGACCCGCATTCATCTCCCAACTCTCTGACCTTGTTCAACTGTTCAACCCCCATATCCTTCAGCCACGATGTTCTCACATCGGGCGACTCGCATCTTGCCGGCTTTGGATCCATCAGCTCCACACACTTTCATCGCCCCCAAGAAGAGGATCCATGAATCGCAAGATGTGTCGGTCTTCTTGATCTCGAAAGCCTACGCGGACATCATGACCTTCATATTACAGCTGAATCGCTCCATGTTCCCCGAAAGTCTCGCCGACGGATCTGCACAAACTTGGCCATTGAATTCAGATGCAGTGCAATTCTCTGCGCCTGTCCGACAGCTGCAACGACTACTTTCCAAGGTGGAAGACATCATAAACGAGGTTCCACCGGATACCGGACCGCGCAGATTTGGAAATATCAGTTTTAGAAAGTGGCATGAGGTTTTGGAAGACCGGGCATCCGATTTGCTTAGGGAATGCTTAAGTATTGAGCTTTTGACCACACCTTCAGCTACCGAGGACGATGTCACAGCGGAGTCGGAGCTCAAGGCGTACTTTCTGGGCAGCTGGGGGAGCGGGCAAAGGCTGGACTATGGGACTGGGCATGAATTGAGCTTTTTAGCCTTTCTGGGTGCGATTTGGAAGCTGAATGGGTTCCCTAAATCCGAATTTGGGGTTGAGGAGAGGGCAATCGTACTCGGTGTCATTGAACCGTGAGCAATCGCGCCATAGTGAAATCGCGACATTCTCTTCTAACAGAAGTCACAGATATTTGGAGCTTGTGAGAACTCTCATTAAGACATATACCCTTGAGCCGGCAGGCTCCCATGGAGTATGGGGACTTGACGATCATTCTTTCATCCCTTACGTCCTGGGCTCTGCACAGCTTTCCCCAGCAATCAGTGTCACTGATCTTACCCCGGAAGAAGGGTCATTGCCCAATGCACCCGATCCCGGCGGTGTTGCTAAGCACAACGTGGTGGAACGAGAAAGGGAAATGAATCTATACTTCTCGGCTATCGGGTTCATCTATGATGTGAAGAAAGGCCCTTTCTGGGAACACAGCCCTATGCTTTATGATATTTCTGGCATTCGAGCTGGTTGGGGTAAAATAAATAAGGTTAGTCATGCTAGCTCCTCTGACATATTCACCATCTTTGCAGAAAAGATTTGACAGATGATTCCAGGGTATGGTCAAAATGTATAACGCAGAAGTCTTATCTAAGTTCCCTGTTGTTCAACATTTTCCTTTCGGCTCTCTGTTTAGCTTTGACCGCGATCCGAATGCGATTGCTCCACCGACAACCATTCATACAACTTCCGGTCCTCAAGGACGTCCTGTTGTGCCAGATGCAGGCCCACCATCATCGGCTACAACGCGGCCAAACATTGATGCAGGTACCAGTGCCCCTTGGGTAACTACGGGAGCTAGTACTCGTGTACCTCCTTCCATGGATACAACTGCAGCGCCATGGGCCACTGGAAGACCTGATGCCCCTCTAGGAGCACGTCCAGTACTGCCCGATACTTCTAGATTGCCACCCGGGCCTATGGCTCCTACTAGAGCACCCTGGGTTTGCGGGCAAGCCCCTCCACCGCCTGACAATGGGCCTACTAAAGCGCCCTGGGCGAAACGAGATTGAAAATATGATACCCAGTTTAAGAATACCATAGTGCAATCAAAAGCATATTGTTTGCCGTAAATTCCGTTTTCGAGTGGGAATGTCTAAAGAAGGGTATTCATCCCGTTCTGAAATTTCTATCAAGTCAAAGTTGGGTATCATAATATAGACATAACACATAAGACCAAACAACCCCGCTATTCCGTGTCAGAGTCGTAGCCCACCAGAGCCGGAGGAGGTCCCAGCGTAGGCCGTGATTTTTGAATATGATCATCAAGCCCCTCGCTTGGTGGACTTCGCGTGATTACCGAACCAGCGGGATCAGTAAACCCTGATTTAGATTCAACGCCTTGGCGAGAGAGGATCCCTGCCGAAGAAGCCTTTTTTCGTTTCAGGCCCGGCCGCCAGGCATCTTGGTCACTCCCAATATCATTCAAGAATGGATCAACCGCGGCGCGGGTGTTCCCCGTCAATTCATGGCGTAGAGACTCTCTATGTTGCGCAATGGAGCCCGTCTTTCTGGTGACCCGCAAGCTACGCTTCTCTTCGTCCTTATCCTGCTTCCGACTCTTGATGGTAGGGCTGTGGCTTAGTCGTTGGAACATGGGTCGCACTCGGGTTACCCGTGCAGCTTCCGTTCCGACTATGCTTTGATCTTCACCAAAATCCACAATCGCGGCACGCTGGCGATCTTCCTCTGTTTCGTCAACAAGGTCGATAGCAAGGCTCATTTTGTCTTGAAGGGCTTCGCGATTGGCTGCCAACCTTTCCAGTCCCTTTCGTTCAGAGCGAAATGTCCGCCGTAACCGTTTCGATTTCTCGTAAGGATCATCCCAGTCTCGACTTTGGCGTTCTTGTAACTCGAGAATGCGACTTGCCTCAGTCTGTGCGCGCCGTTTGTCTTCAACCTTCCCTTCAAGCTTCGCGAATGGGTCTTTCTCCGCAGGATCTTGAATCCCAAGCCCGGGAGGACGAATCGCGATCTCCCCGGGCTGCAACTCCTTGTCATCGCCCGTGTCCTTTTTCCTCCCACCTTCTACAACAACATAAGCTGTATTTTTCGGATCCGTTTGGATTTCAATCCAGCCACCACATGCCGTATGCTTCATGCGGAAGCTGTATATCGGGGTCGAGTAGTACTTCCCGACTTTCTTTTTCTCGGCGTTGAATCGCACACCTTGCCCAATCAAGGTCTCGTGGGGTTTGCATGTTGTGCACCATACTGCGAATGGCATCTCAAATCGGACGACCAGGGCACCGGTCGTGTGGAGGTGGCGTGCACGAGCACCGAGGGGGTGTTTGCCGGCTAGTTTGTTGGCGGAGGTGACTCCTTCTTGGTCCGGGGGGACATAGCTATATGGGATGTTAGTCTCCAAGGCACCTTGTTACAAGTCAAGGACGTGCAAACGAACCGTCCCATATCTATCGAACATGTCAGCTTTCTCCCCCGTAGGCACGACCGTGGGGTCCCGACGTACTGAAACCCTGCATCTTGAGGGCCGTGGGCGGCCTCAGCCCAAGAATATGTTGAGACTGGAGAGCAGTAGAGATTCTCGGTGTTTAAAAACAGGAATATAAGTATGTCGCAGCTGTTGACAGCTGATCGCCAACGACAAGAGTCTCCGCGCTCACGACCTGAGTTGGTGTAGAGTCTGGCGGCGTGGCCGGAGTTAAGCGCGGATATACTATGCTTACTAACCACACTACCCCGACTCACCAAGTTAGTGCTGGGCACCGGTGGAAGCGTTCCCAGGAATTTAGGTCGCGTTCCCACGGAGCCGGAGGAAATATAATTCCGTGTTTCTGGGAACGCTTCCACCGGCGCCCCATCATGATTAGATCTGATGAGATCCCTATCCAGATATATAGAAACCCTGAAGATATTTTGTACAGTAGACAATCAAATGTATAATTCTACTAGGGGATCTTTATTGTACTATGTGCTTTGATTAGTTGAAGGAGGTTGTACAGTAATCATCATGCTCTGAAAAAGATTTCAGTGTCGATCTTGAGGCTCGCGAACTACTAGCAAATGCACGTGATCTACCGGTCACGTTCGTTTGTTCCGAAACGTCTGTTTTAATTTTGTTAAGCACTGCAGTATGGAAATGGCCAACACTCTGATTGGAGGATATCTTTCTAGTACACTGTCGTTACAGGATATAGCTTCGCATCTCCGATTGGGAGAGAATCAACTCACACTCTCTTCGCTTCATCTGCTTCTGCTTTCCCTTTTGGGAGGCTTCCTCTATCGTGGTGTGTGGTGGTTTGTTGGTCTGTTCGCCGACCTATCTCATCCTGCCTGCATTCACAAGCTTGCCGTAGAGCGCCCTGGTTCAGCACCTACAGATTTAGCGTCATTTAGATCAGTTCTCTGTCACATCTTTACCTGTTTGAGACTACTCACAGTGATTAACCGGCCCCTCGTAATTTCATTCAGACAGCACAGCCTAACAGATAAAGAGAACAGCCCCCGTTGGCTTTTCGGCCCATTTATTTACCTGGAAATATACGAAACGGGCTATACTGTAGTTCCCTTCTGCTATTACAATCTACAATCTTTATTTTTCATTTTCGTCCAAGCCAATTGCATATATTAATATTTCGTTTTTTAGGGGGAAGAAGCTATCAGCTGCAAGACCTAATGAATTTCCTAACATCTGGTTTTCGATGCTTGCATTTTCAATTATTAGCGATACTTTTCATTCTACTCATACCGATAAGCTATGCAACATGCTAGTGGCCAAGTGGAGATATTCAGGACAACTATGTACAATGTCCAAGTGGGCTAAGCTGCTGCTTGAAAGGCGAGACTTGTTTATCGAACGGGCTCTGTTTTACCGCGAACTTCGGGATTCTCTATCGTGGCGCCTGTGCAGATAAATCTTGGCCGATCGCAGAATGTCCTCGAGCATGCTATACAGGTAAATAAGTACTCTGCTATCCGCAAGAAAAATCCTATGAGCTAATTATGACTGGGTATAAAGAGATTGATTATAGCTTGGCAAATCTATTTCAATGCACTACATCGACCGATCTATTGACATGCAGCCATAAATATACATCCGCTGGTATTGTCTGCGATGGCTATGGGATGGGAACATATGATGGATACACCAGCGCCAATGTGACGGCAGCCCAAGTTGGTATAACAGACGATGCAACGACAGCCAATACAACGAATTCGACATCTACAAGTTCGACGTCTTCAAATTCGAGCTCGACTTATAATGACGGCTCAACCAATACCGGTTCTTCAGCAGGTCCTTCAGCCACATCATCCAAAAATTGCACCGAGCTTCTTGCCTTGGGTATTGGCCTTGGTGCGGGACTCGGGGTACCTCTGTTGATATCGACAGGACTCCTGATATATTGTGGAGGCCAGAATCGGAAACAGAAAAAGGAAATCCAGCGAATATCTGATAATTCCCAAACTGCTAGCCTCCAAGCCCAGAGGCGAGGTTTTTCAAATCGGGCAGAGTTAGATACGTCGGTTATGTTCCCAGAACTGGAAAGCTCAACTGCTAGCAAGATGGAGTTACCAGGATCATGCCCGTCCTACAACAATTAATATTGATTGGCAATTCAAACGTTCTCGTCATGAAATATATCTTCCAAGGTTAGACTCCAGGGCTGCCTTTGTCAACCTTGAAGCTAACTTTGACATCCCCTGCCACCTGGAAATCGGTTCTTGTCCCAGTGCATCAAAGCTGAATCGCGAAAATATGCTCCACATAATTCCCCACGGTGACAGGGATGGTGCCATCAACAAGAAGCAGACTGAGTGATCCAAGGAAGATAAAATTTAATACTCCGCTAACTTGAATGCTTTCAACGGTTTCTACTGGGATTTTTATCTATGTCACAAGGAGTTCAACAAGAGGAACGCCCTGGATCAGCATCTCAACTTGCCAATGCATATTGGATTGAGATTGCTTTAAATGGATTGAATTCGATCGAAGTTTATCAAGTTCAGGAGTATTTTGTATCTCCTGAATATCCATTTACAGATAATAATGATATTCTATATTTTATTTAAATTGGAAAGAATTCTCTTCAAGAGATTTCAACCTTTATAATGTAATTCGTTATTACGTTAAGAGTGATCTCAGAGAGACTTGGGATCGCCAGGGGGTATCCTGCAGTAAACACAAGGTGATTGAGCTTGAACTTGCCACTCTTGGTGGCAAACTGGAAGATATTTTAGAAGTTGAATTCGATCGTGTTGACGAGATCGTAGGCCTGTATGAGGATGATTTGTTGCTCAGAGTAGGCCGAGTAGGCTACTTTCAGTCACGCAACAGCATTTTCGAGTTTGCTTTCATTGGAGCTAGAAGGAATCAGATGGGCACCATGCTCAAATGCAGATTCAATGACGCCAAAGCCAATGCAAGAGGTGCCGCCGAAAATGAGGACTTGTTGGTTAGCGAGCTTGTTGTATACTGAATGATGGAAACCCCATTGCAAGAATTGCAGGTTCAAAAGAAGAACGCGGAAAGAAAATGGGGGCGTAAGATAGAGATCCTATGATTGATAAAGTCCTTCATTTATTTTTGTACACTTACAAGCTCCTTGCACTTTTAAGATTTACGGCTTCGTGACAATGAGGGCGGATCGAAATCGTCATTATAGAAATCCAATAAGCTAATTCTCTGTCGACAAGCTCTCACCTGTAAGCCTACCACATTTAGGCGGTAGATTGTTTATCATATTACTCAAATATTTTGTAGCCTTGAGCAATGTCAAAATTGCAAACAAGTGGTCTGGAGACTAGAGGTGGCTTCCTTCTGGGTATCAAGGCAATATACTAGCTATCAGCAATACAAGCTATGCAGATTCGTTAATTTTCTGTTTCGAAACAGCAATATAAGTACTATCTGAGTATCAAATAGAGGCCATCAGTAGATTTAAGAAAGAATATCTCGAGGCTCAAAAGAGTCGCAAGTGTAACATAAGTCACCACCATTGAAAACGGGCAACAAGGAACTGGTTGCATTATGATGTGGTACACAAGCATCCTTCCAGCAAAAATAGAGGGCGCTTGGTTTGACGATGCACCTTGTAAAGTCTATTATTCCTCGGTCTCATTTGGCTTATAAGGACCGAGATCCGGGCGCACAATGGGTGAATACACTTGACAATACTTCGGCATTGAGGAAATCGTGGAGCTTACTCGCCGAGGATGAACATGGAGACAGCGTCTGTTCATTTGAATTAATAATTCATTCCACCACTTCGGTAGGGATGAGTAGAAAAAGCTATTCTATAAAGTAACCCCCGTGGGCGCAATTCTTGGTTTCCCCCGAAAGCAGAAAGATTCGCAACCCACATAGACATTTCGAAGTATCTAGTATGGATTTGTCACCGTGCAATCAAAAGAAACATTCGCTAACGTGTCGATCAACAGGTCAACTAGAAGGTTTTTTCTCGCCAAGAAGCCCCACTTAGAATTGCCGTGGTTGTATCTAAACATCAACATGAAATCCATAGCTCTTTTCAGTGTTGTCTCAACTCTTCTCTCTCTCTCGGAGGCGATCATCAGCAACTACTTGATATATACCAAAGCCAATACAACTGACATCCCGGCTCGACTACTTTATGTTGCCAATTACAACCCCTGGGGACCCGTCAGACCGGTGCTATTAACCCCACAATCTCCCGGATTCAACCTTCAGCTCAATAGCACCCTGGTTAACTCACAATTTACCTTTACTGTGGGAAACATTGGGGATGCGGGTGAGCTGTTCGTTCAACATACTCAGGTAGTAACATGGGGCCCCACAAAATCCCAATGGTCAACGGTAAAGAGTGCAGCCGGATGGTTTAGTATATACGTGACAGGAGCGAGTTCGACCAGTGCTTCGAGATGCTGGCTCCCAACACGGATCAATAGCAACGTCATGTTGGTACCCTGCCAACCGTCCGATCCGACGTTCGCAGTGTGGGGGTTTTCCCAGCTTCCTAAGTAATTGCGCGAACATATTATGTTTGTCTCGAGGGGGCCGGTAGCTGGATTCAACATCCTCCACTGGTTCCATAGGCCGTGGGCCACATATGTTTCTATGTAATCAGTGTATATATTATTCAGCTTATTAGGGTTAGCGAGCCGTTCTTATTTTAAAACACACACTAGTTCCAACAACTGGGTCTTTCATGTTTACTCGAATCAAGCTTTGTCCTGCTTTGGTACATTTTCTACTCTGTATCTGAATCCCACATATGCCAAGCCCAATATTACTGGCTTTAACTTTCAAAGAGATACTCCCAAGCAGAAATAGGGCCCTGCTCCACCCGGCCTCGTTTCTATAGTCGATGGGGAAACAGATGAAGCCTCGGCTGTCAAAAGAGGAGTCCATTTCCGCTCTGTGAAAAGAGATCGGGGAATTTGATCCAAACTGGAAATCAAATATCAATAGTCTGCTGCAGCAAGGGATCACCTGGATCCACTGATGCCCAGGTTCATTCTTCCGGTTCCTCCTGAACGGTGATTATTCGGTGGTGTTGATCGGCTCCCATCGGTGACGTCGGGTCCAGAACAGCGCCAACCTCGGAAGTTCCCACCTCACGACAACCAAGATTTCCAAACCTGAACAACACACGAGGGCGCAATTCGAAATCGTGGCTGCCGCCGACCCACTTCAGCGCGGTTCCTTGATGCCATTGCATCATCGCCCGCTCGCGCATCTGATCCCGTGCGACGCCCGCATCGTGGCCCTGACGATCGCTGATCGATCGAGCGATCGGCCACCGCACCAAAATTACGTGAACGCTGATCTCGCCAGCTTTATAGCGTCAAGAACAACTCATTCGCCCGCTTTTTCAGGGGAACCATGGATAGAATTCAATAAGAGATTTTTGATTGTGTGATGAACTCGACTTGGATCGAGCATGGCGATCGTCCGGTCTGGTTTAAAGACCTAGAATCCGGCGCCGCAGGCGATTAAAAGCTCTACGGCGAGCAAGGATCTGGTGAAAATGGACATACCCGATATTCCAGATGACCGTCCACACAAGACAAGCTCGGTGCTCTCCTACGCGCCGACGATTGTTCTTGATGAGGCTGCGCAGGATGCGGAGCTTCGCGATAACCCCCTCAGCCAGGACCTGCACGAGGTTCCCAATGGCACAAATCAAACCGTTGACGGAAAATTTCAGCAGCTTGATCTCAACGGCGATAACTAGTAAGAATGAACATTTGCATTGCACGAAAATGCGAGCCTAAAATCATAAATGGAGCCGACGCTAATTTTGCAGTCTTACTTCACCCAGTTCACCAAGTGACCTAAACTCGAAAACCTCCCTGAAGTCGGTTCGTCGCAACTTCTACATCAATGAACTTCCGCTTCTCCAGGCGACAAACCCGTACGATGGATCCGACCAATTCAATCCATTCAATGAGGGAAGCGAAGACGGCTTCTCTTACGATCTCGTGGCGCCGTACGAGGGCGACATGCCTCCTCTCCACGGCCTCGAGCGCCAAGCTGATGCAATGTTCTCGGCGGAGCATATGCTGGTCATCCTCAACGATCCGCGGTACTTGGCACGCTTCCGGGAGTTTCTTGTCGTGGAACGCCCAAGGTCAATTCCGACCTTGACTTACTATCTCAATGCCTGCAAGGCACTGAAAGCTATTCAATATGCCAACGCGCTTGTACGACTATCGGTCGATGTGCCGACGGCCGGAATAGAGACGGCCCAGAAGCCTGTGGGGTTCACGACGAATTCCGCCCTTGAAGTTCGCGTGCAGGACGCGCTGAACGCTCTCACAGGGGAAGAGTTACCCGCTTTTATTACTTCTACTTGCATCAATATCACTAGTAAGGTAGTCGAGGAGCGAGTGCGAGGAACACTCCCCGATAAGTTCCAAGGAATGTCCGACGCGTTGGCGGAAGTCTTTTGCCTAACAGATCCGTCACGACCGGATAATCCCATTATTTTTGCTTCGGGAGGTTGGTTTTCCAAGGCATTATCTTCATATTGAGTTTGCGAGACTCACAGGCATCATCTAGAGTTCCATCGCACTACACAATATGGCATGGATTACGTGCTTGGGCGAAATTGCCGGTTTTTGCAAGGCCCAAAGACAAATCCCAATAGCGTACGACGCATTCGAGAAGCTATTCATGAGGGTCGTCATCATTCCGAATTGTTCCTCAATTAGTACGTCATTTTTGCAAGGGTCTGAGCTTCGATTTTCAGAAGAAGAATAGCTGATTTGAAATTTGCAGTCGTCGTGATGGCTCCCCTTTCATGAACCTTCTGCAATGTGCGCCGCTCTGTGACAGTCAAGGCAAGATTCGCTATTTTATCGGTGCTCAAATCGATGTTTCTGGGCTGGCAATGGAAGGAGCACAGATGGAATCGCTTCAAAACTTGAAATTGGAAAAAGATGTATCTGAAGAAACTGACGATGCGTCTGGGCGAAAGCCCCTCCCAACAAAATCAGAATTCCAACAACTTGGAGAATTATTCAGTCCCCGTGAGCTGCAGAATGTGCATAACTACGGTGGTAACTTGTTCCATCCAGTCGTGGATAAACTCAACTCAACAAACAGTCGATTATGGCTTCAAAGTCCCGAAAATGAAGCAGAGATTAGACTAGGTGGAGTTCAGTCGCCTATTTCTACTAGAGGCTCCTTAACCGGTGTATATAAACATGTATGTGATTTCGATACCATTTATTACCCAGTATTTGCTAATTCTACTGTACAGTATCTTCTTGTTCGACCATATCCCTCCCTTAGAATCCTTTTCACCTCGCCTTCTCTCCAGATCCCGGGCATGCTACAGTCCTCTTTCCTTTCACGAGTCGGTGACACTGGGGAAAAGCGTGACAGGATTTTACATGCTATGATGGCAGGTCGCAGTGTCACGGCACGGATTAAGTGGGTGACACGCTTTAGCGACCAAGGTCGACATCGATGGATCCATTGTACTCCGCTATTGGCGAATAATGGTGAAGTAGGTGTTTGGATGGTGGTCGTGATTGACGATGAGGATGAACATCTTGTACAATGAAAAGGAAATTGGCCCATAGCCTAAAATTATTCCAACTTCAATATTCTTGTACATACTTTTTTTACGCTCCGATCATAGAAGTGACGTATATATTTTGAGTTCTGAAACAATACCCGGGGATGGTCAGCAGAAGAAGATTTGATCTAACAGGATTCCCATATATATATTTGGTGAAACGTAGTTTTACTCTATTTCGCTCGGATTGCCCCTATCTCACATGTGAACTTTGAAATATATTTGACTTTACAAAAGAAGTTTGATTTCAAGATAGTTTAATCCAGTGGTAGTCTAACGGAATGGAAAGAAATGAGCATAAGATTGAGAAGGTTTTAGGACCTGACAGCTAGGTTCTATTGACAACTAAGGGGTGGCAAACCAAATAAAGAATGAGAATTCAGAGATCGAGTGGAGATAAACCGAGAAAAAAAACTATAACGAAATTAAAACAGGACATCCAGGAAGACTATGGAAGCGATAAAGCAGAATATGATGGGAAAGCCAAAAATGAAAAACAGTCGCTGATGCTGGGCAGGCTGGTAAAATGCTCATCCATCCTCATCAGATATCAAAACGGCGTTCTATTCTAATTCATACTTGACAACGTAAGATGACTGCTTCGATCCATCTGAATCACTCATAATGGCCGCGGGGTCCAATTTTCTCTCGAAAATCTTGGCGACATCTTCAAGAGATCTGCCCTGGGTTTCTGGGAAGAAGAAGTAAACGAGAGCAAGGACGACGACGAGACAGCCGACATAGATGCTGAAATACCTCCATTGAAGCACCGCAAATGCCACTGGATTGACATACTGATTGAAGAAGCAAGCCAATGAATCTGTAGTAAGCGTGATTGCAAGGCCTTTTGCACGAAGTTGGAAAGGTAAGATCTCGGCTGGGTAGGCGATGAAAAGTGGCATATAGGCAAAATCGTATGCTGCACAAAATAGGAACAACATTGGAACCACTGTAATTCCCGCCTCAAGTATATGGGCCTCGGAGAAGAGGCCAGCCATGACCGTAGATGTTGATAAGAATATCAACATCAAGGTCGTCGCACATAACCAGAGGACTCGTCTACCGTATCTGTCGGAGGTGCTGGCTCCAGCTACGGCGAACGCTAAGTTCCAAATTTGGAGACTTATATTGACAGCGGCCTGGTGGGTTGCATCGGTAATGCCGACTGAGGCCAAGATGGGAGGGAGGTAGTATGAAGTGACACCTAGTAAGGGCTCTTGTTAGAGAATAAGTTGCCTTGGGACGTTCCGTAAAAAGCTTCATACCGTTTCCAGTCCATTCTTGCATAAAACCCAAGAGAATGCATATGGTTAGACGGTGAACATCCCCCCGAGATTTGAAAAATGCGGACCACCGAGAGGCAGACTCCTGATCCATCGCCTGATTGATGCTCATGCATATCTGATCAAACTCATCTTGAACCAGCTTGTCGTCTGCACGTCCATTTGCGTGATATCGGGTCAGCAAAGCCAGTGCTTCCCCCTTCCGATTCTTAGAAACCAACCATCTCGGGCTCTCAGGAATGATGAAAAGCGCTGCTATCTGTAACGATGGAAATAGTATTTGAAATAAACAAGGCACTCGCCATGACCAAGAATTTTGGATGGATAATGTGGAAAAGGCAATCGCGGCGGCTGTGATTGACCCGCAGAACCATACCGCATTATATAGACCTGTTAGCGTCCGCCGTTGATTTGGATGTGCTGTTTCTGCAATCAATAACGGGGCCGCTGTTTGTGAAAATCCAACGCCAATACCAGTAATCACTCTTGCACCAAAAAATACCCAGTGGTGCGCAACTGCAACCTGAATTATTGCCGCAATTATAACCAGTGTAGCACCAATACTAACGCAAAGTCGCCGGCCGAAATTGTCGGCAACATATGAGGCCGGAATGAAAGACAGGAAGGCACCGAGTGAAACAGAGGCGATGATCAGACCGGTAGCGTTGGAATCAAGTCCACTTAAGAACTTGTTGACTGCTTTTATATCAGTACCTAATCACTCTCATTCGGAATTTTCGTCAGTAAAAATCTCTTACACTCTGGAAGAACCTGCAAACTATTGATCTGACTAGCGTTGTACCCTGATGTAGCAGATGCAGCTAGCATCAAAGCAATACCTAGGTTCAACCTCCGAAGTCCATGATCAGCACCCGAAAATAGTGACATGTTGTGGCAAGACGGTCGTAGACAGCCACTGCCAAAGCTCTAGCTATAGCCATCCCCGGATGTCAGGCTGGCTTTATTTTATTTTTAAGTCTAGGCGGGCAATTTCTCGGATAATTGTAAGCTGCCCACATTCTTCGTGACTCTACTTGCGCCGATCCTGCCGAGTAGGGTCACACCTGTTCACTGTACGGACTGGAATGTAGGGTGAACTTTTCAATGAGCGAATCACTCCATCAATTTAAACCGGAAGGTCACTGAGCCAGCTTCTTTGAGTTCAAAATATGCAAGGACTAACCTAGCTTCGCGTTTTAATCAAGAATAGATTAAAAATGAGTTGCCAGCTCTTGCCGGACTGCGTGTCTTTCTCAAGGGGGAAGCTCAGAGCTCTCGTTCACCCGGATGACGGCATTAATGATTTTATGTCTTAAGTAGAAATCATAGAAACCTACTTGAAAGCCCAAGATTAGATTAGTATTCTTGTATCTTATGTTTCGAGTATATATCAGTTCGACCGCACTCCTTGCTAATCAAGACTACCGGCGTATCTTTAGACTAAGCTAAGAGTTGAAATTGCTTTCGCATCTAATACGAAAAAAGTTATTCGGCAAGTCAAGTATCTACTGAGTGGTTTTGACGAATGACCCTCCGAATTTACGTTTGCCGCCTGTGCCCCGAGAAATTTGACCCCAGCAAAGAGCCGCGTTTAAACGAATATGACACGCTGTCTTGGCCCCCTAAGGCAGCAGATCAACCTGCATTACATACTTAATTGTAATATACATTCAAAATTTGGCATAGGAATGGCCGATTAATATAAGCTCCGAAGTGATAATATTCAGTGCAAAGGGCGGAGAGGGGTGGGGGTGGGGCGTGGTTGCAGCCAGGTGTCGGAGGCAATGGGTCACAGACGAGAAGAAGGTTGTAACTATCAAATATTACTTTCATATGATTTAAAAAGCCCTTTGAATACTAAATTTACTCGAATATCAGTTATATACCTCTTCATTCTTCCTCTAGTCCGGAATTTTATAGCTTACGTTTGCAAAATCCCCATCCGCTCAGAGGCAAGACAGAAAATGGACTCTTAGATCGACCTAATCCTAGGAAATGTATTGAATTTTTCTCAGTTGAGAATGCTTAGGGAATCCCATGAAGCAGCCGTGGGTTTGTGGGGATCATCCTAGAAAGCAGAATTAGCTCCTTGATATCTCGGGTATCCATGTTGGAATTGTTGTATCACCTGATCATGATGCCTCCACAAGCTTGGCCATATCTTCTTCATCTCTATCTACGCAGTTATCATTATTGATTAAAATAGCATACGACAGACACTTTTCGAATACATAGGTAAAACTATCTCAGAGGCGTTTCAATTCATGGATAATTTTCTATATTGATTGATTCTCCAATATATTAAACATTACATTGTGCACAGTGCAACTAGTCAGAGGTCACGAATTACCCATGAACACATTCCTCGGGCGTTAGCAAATATTAGAGACTCGGAATTATTCATACTGCACGTGACTGTGGGCCAGGTATTCAACATTTATTGAAGCACTGACTAAATATGAAGATGAATCAATGAGAGTGGAGACAAATTTAACTAATAATTCTTCAATCCTTCAAATCGATGTTCCCGTTTCAGAAATGCTGTATGGGCTTCAAAGTGCTGCCACCTCCAAGGCGTAAATTTTATATTTGGATACCTATGGAAGGATGAAATGAGAATAATACAACAGTAATTCAGGAGAATAGGGGGAAAAGTCGAACACAACAAGATCTCATTTCCGCCCTTGAAAATTTATTAGATGAGCCTTCTTTTTCAATCATCCGATGTATACTGAGTCCACTATTTGATGAGCGAGAAATTCATAATAGTGTACAATTAAATATTAAATGTAAATCAAAATATTTGTAAATCCACTTCTCTAACGGACTTGATAGTTGCACCAGAGAGCTACAGTAATATGAAATTGAATGTCATGTGCGTCTGTCATAGAATTTGGCTCTCTTTAATGTTTTAAAAGCCCCGAGAAAGCTTGTAAGGGGATATATATAATCCATCAGTATGCAGTATTTAATAACCGTCATTCTCGATTTATTTTACGAAAACATATTTGTCCGAAGTCAACATGTAAATGATGATTTTTGATCGAATATGTCCGTTTTATCTAGTTTGATATGATTGGAGAGACTGAAGCCAGTTGTTTGAAATGAATGTAATTTCGAAGGAGTTGATCCTAAAAGAAATTTAATTCCTGCTTCGAGCTTATGTGGATATATTTTCAAAGCAACTTTCGAAAGATTGTACGGCCAGAGTGCTTGGCGGACCATTTTCGCTACCTATCACATCATTTTCCAGAGTGAACTTCCAGGAGAAGAAATGACCGTCCAAAGGGGTCAGCCGAGGAAAATTCTTCCGTGCTTACGGTACTTCATCTCCATCCTTCACGGGGATAAGGGGCGTCTTCAAATTGTTCCCAAAGGGCGAAGAATGTCGGATTGATTTTGGTGAGGTTCCGCATTCGGCAAAGACACGCGCTGACGGATAGACAGAAGTACCGAGCTTGACTCATGAAAACCCCCCTGTGGACATGAATATGCATCATTAAAGTTCAGCTCATGACGAAACAATCAAAGTTCCGGATCAATTCCATGCCGTTGAGATCACACCACGAGGACCTGACTGACATGCTTGGATACCAGTTGACATCATTCAGACCGTGAAACCCAAGCTAGTATAACGTTTTTAGAAGATGAGCCCTCTGATCAAGTCAAGTGGCAAACTGAAAGCTTGAAATCTAGCTTTCTTATTCGAAATAGGACTCCGGTCTTGAGGAGCGTCACAATTTGTGGCACAAGGAGATTTATCACGCTTGTTGAATGTGAAGCACCCCGAGATGCCCCTTACCCACCAAGGACGTATTGAAGAATAAATGCTCATCTGAATGAAAATGCACATAGACTGTATTACTAGTTCACATACGATAACTTCACATCACACATTTATTTCATAAAATAAAGATCAAAAACAGGATGATTCTTCAAAAAGACATCCCTATTTGAGCCATCTCACCTTTCCAGAAATCCAGCAACCTTCTACATTGCCGTTTTTCTCCTTCAAGTCTACCTGGATTTCCGATGGCCTTCCCATACTCCATCCCTGCCTTACAACAATCGGCTTAGCCGTTCCAGCGGCTATCTGACCATCATGCAAAAGGCTGAACACAAGTGCTGCGGCTGCAACTCCCGTTGCAGAGTCTTCCTTATAACCGGAAGATTTTGGGAACTGCCGGGCTTCAACAAGTTGGTCCTCAGCGTTCAGAATGACATACGGGTAGAGCCCAGTAGAGCCAATCTTTTCGCAAATTTCCCGAACTGAATTCGACTCAGGATTTATTCCGTCGAGAATATCACGATTCTTGATAGGTATCAGAGTTTTTGTTCGAGAAGTGCGTCCATTTTGCACTTTATTTGCTGAAGAAAGTTGGTCTGTCGTGATTTTAAGACAAGAGACAATTTCAAGGACATGGTCATCAGACAGGTTTTCCACTATACCTGGTGGCTGAGAAACAAGGATACGTGGTTCTGGATTGCCATGTTCACGAATAACCTGTACCTCAACCCTGCCAGACTTGGTCAGAATAGATGTTTTGCCACTATTTGGTAGCAATCCGAGTTGGTTCATGATCCAGACAGCCCCAACAGTCGCATGTCCGCACATCTCCATTTCGTGATTCGGGACCCAGTACTGCATTTGAAAATCACAAAAGCTGTCCTCTTCTACTTTGATAGAGGATACAAATCCGCATTCATGCCCGCTGTCCTTTGCTAGGGTATGCATCTCAGTATGACTCATGCCGTCGGCATTGAGGTAGATTGTTGTGGGATTTCCTCCTTGCTCCTGATCATCTAGAGAGTATGGGAACACCGAGAGGTGATAAGCGTTGATATTATCCATTGTAAAAAACAATTTGTGATGAGAATGTATCATAAGAGTTCGAGGAAAGTGATTCCGTCCCATAATGAGCAGGCTGCTGATGGATGACTACATCCCCGCTCGCTAACCAACTAGGGCTCCACTGACCAACTCTCTAGCACCAAAACGGGATGGTTCGGCTTGTGCGGAGTACTCCAACCCAATGCAAGATTTCCCGTTTGAGTATATTTGTAAAAATTTGATAAGACTAGTGAGGAAATGGGGTGTCGCTTATCTATAATTGCCAGACTACATACGGTCCTTGCACTCCCAGTGTCCTGGTTCGTCATGAGAAATAGCCCAATATTTCCCATAAATCCGATATCAGTATAGTGGTTGAGTGCAGTTCGTCTTTGCATATGTAGTCTAACATTTAATCACAGATAGTCATCCAAGCAAGGCAAACATTATCTTGGATGCTTAGAACCTCGAGATTCAGACTCAAATATAGATCATAATATAGACTTGAAATTACACCTGTGAATCCTGCTGCAAAATACCCTACCAATAAAATTATTTTGCTAGATTCAAAGTCCGAGTTACTATGGCCCATATTTCTTCAATTAATTCCCAAATTGGAATAAGTCTTTTTCAGGCCCGACTTCTTTCCAATCCAGATTTGCCCCAAAGAATTTCTCCTGAGGTTGTAGTGACTCGATCCACCACTGGATGGTCAGTAGACTCGCTGGATACTCGAGACTAAAAAATACCATATAACCTTGAATTAATTCTTGCTGGGCCAACTCTGCCATTTCAGCTTTCTTTTGTGCTTGCAGAACCTTTTCATACCAATATAGGCAGTCGAGGGTATCTTGATTTGAGGGCCCGAAACGCGTTTTTATCCCATTCTGCGCCTGGAAAAGAAGAGGCTCTGCATCAGCGTATCTGGCCTGGCGATAGTACGCTAAGCCAAGCCAATAAGTGGAACATAAAGTATCCAGGTCATATTCTCCATATTTGCTGTACCGTCGCGAGTATGCTTGATTGAGGAATATCATGGCTTTTTTGTACTTTTTTTGGTAGTACATAGATAAACCCAACCAATGACTCGTTGTCATGCTTCGGGTGCCTTTTCCTGTAGTAAAAGTCCGACGATAAGCATGCCAGAAAGCTTCTTCAGAATCGGAATATTTTTCCAGGTCAAAAAGAACACATCCAAGCCAGAAGGCGCATTCAATTGTCTCTTCTGCTCCCGGACCTAGCAAAAGCCTTTGTCTTGTCAAAGTTTCTTCGAGGATTGGTTCAGCCTCGCCAGAATTTCCTTGCTTGTACAGGGTGAATCCAATCTGGAAGGAGGTGTGCACTAGACATTGGTCATATTTGTCGCTTTTATGTTCTAGTTCTCGGAGTGCAGAACGAAAGACTTTTTCGGCCTCACTGTATTTTCTTTGCTTAGAAAGCGCTAGTCCAAGCGCATACAAAGAATCCAACGTCTTCCTGCTGGTACTACCTAGGCTCTTGCTGAACCCGTCTGCGACCTCACTAAAAAGATGCTCTGCGGCTTCATAGTGAAATAGCTCAAATTGATTGCGACCAAGCCAATAGAGAGCATCGAGTGAATCAGCATGTGTTGGTCCCAAGCATTTCTGAAGCCCCTCCGTTGCCACTTCGAGATAGTTATTAGCAGTGTTATAATCTCCCTGTCCGTGCAACCTTTGACCAAGTTCAGCCATGGTGCGATAATGAGTTTCAATTTTGGTCGAGCCACCCTGCTTAGGTTTTGGCAGAAGCTTGGGAGAGTTGTGTGGTAATAGCACTCTGACATTTGCCGCTCTATTTTGAATTAAGCCTCGAATTTTGACTGCCGCTGTTCTCGGAAAGAGCCGAAACTGGCGAGAGCTTCGCTGAAGTAACGGCGCACGGTCCCAAATCATTTGCTGCATGGAGCTTGTGGCTTTGTCTATCTGGGCGTTGATCTCTTCAATTTCATGAAGCGTAGAAGAGGTATGTGGGTGAAATACCCCGAGCACACATTTTTGGGTTTCTACCACTTGCTGCAGAATAGACAGTCCTTCTGGGTAATTTCCTTCTCGAATTGTCATGGCTCCGACCCGATAGCGGGATCTGAGTGTGGATACACAATTCGAACCGTGCGCCTCTGATCGATATTCAAAAAGCTTCTGAAACACACGTTTGGCTTCCGAATATCGGGACATATAGTAATAAGTAATACCCAGAAGATCGTATGAGGTCCGAGTGTCCCGATCATCTAAGGTCAGTAATTTCTCTCGGCCCTCGGCCGCTCTTCGGAGATAGAACTCGGCTGTCTTGAACTCATGATTTTGGAAAGACTCTACCCCTTTCTTGTGTAGATTTAGCCATTTTCTCAGTTCCAATTGTTTCGTGCCTTCGTATGATGAAGAAACAGTTTGAGTTTCTGAGGACTCAGACTTCACTGCAGTAGATTCTTTTCGGGTGGATAACCCCCGATAGGGCAGTACATATGCCTGTACATTTTTATTCGTCGCTGGAGACAAGTTATGATTGTCGCTATCAGACAAAGGCGAAGACTCTTTCTGCAATGGCAAAGGCAAAAGCGAAGGCCGCTCCTGCACAGGCAAAAGCGAAGGCCGCTCCTGCACAGGCAAAAGCGTCTCATGGAATTCCTCGATTTCACTGCATCGGAGCTTTTCTTCCTTGATTTGCATGCTCAATGTTCTGGTAAGATGAAATTCCCCCTGCCGCAGCCACGCAGTCTCCATTGCCTCTTTTGCAGATAATCTCTCCGAGGCATGTCGAGCCATTGCGGCCTTGATGAAGCTCTTGCAATCTGAGCTAATAATCTTCGATCGAGGTTTGGGAAAGGGAAAGTTTCCATCTTGCATATATTGTTGTTGCACGCTGATATCTTCGGGATCGAATGGATGATCAAGGAAAACCATGTAGAAAGTTATAATACCCAACGCCCATATGTCAACTTTATTTGTATATGAGTTCATGGTGTCCTTGTTATTCATACCAGTGAGGTACACGTTTCGAACCTCAGGAGCTAAAAATGCCGGTGTCCCAACCAGTGATCGAAGCATGCCTTCCTTCCCATTGTCCCGTTTGCTGAAACCGAAATCACCGATTTTGACCCACCATTTGGGGCCCTTGCGAAAGACAAAGATATTCTGCCCTTTTTAGTCGTATTATATTTTATTCTTGAGTAAGATCTTCTTACCGCGGGTTTCAGGTCTCGATGAACAAATCCATTCTCGTGAAGAAGACTCAGGCCTTCCGCTAGCTGGAACGTAATCAACCTAGCTTCGCTTTCAGGCAACGGCCTTTCGAGATGCGAATCCAGATCGCCGTTTTCAATATACTCCATAACAATGAATACGTGTTCAACATTTTCATACCATCCAATGAACTCGACAAAAAGACCTTCGTACTAATACCAACCCGTCAGCTTGCAATGCTCGAAGCAGGTTGATGCCGAGTTCTCAGACCGCAAATGTTATACCTTCTTCTGTGAGAATTTCGCGATCGCTTCCAGCTCCTTGAAATAATCGATTCTCTTTGGTAGGATGGTCTTTTTAATTTTCTTCACGGCTTGCAATTCCGCTTTGTCGCTTGTCAGGCATCTCTGGAGAGAAACAGTGCCATAAGCTCCTTTCCCCAGTTTCTTGACTTCCTCCCATACATCCTTTCGCGGCCTACGTCTCCCAAATCGTGAAGAAGACAGATCGTTATGCATAGTGAGTCGATGTGTGTAGTGATGGTCGAATTTGACCTCGATTAGGCTATCGAGAACCAGATCGGAAATGAAAGAGTCCATTTTTGGCTTCCACTTGGAACACGCAGCTCATAGGCAACTTGAAGATTGAATTGCGGTCCACTTTAAAAGGCGCAATGGGGTCCAAAGCCCCTTTTAAGAGGGGAAAGTGAAGTTCCGTTCCAGCGTACCTGTGGCAGACGGAGCTGCAGGTCTAGTTGACCCTGATGTGGGTCTTGTGGACAGGGATCTATGCCACCAGGATTCCTTAGGACGAGGAGAGTACGTGACTCATATTAAATGTTATAATCGAGCACAACTATATAAAAAGCCTTTCACCATTATATTTCAAAATACTCAGAATAATGCCTCTGGTATTAAAGTTGACGGATATGTCCGACAGTCTCGTCGAGGGAAACGAGACATCATGTTTACGAATAGGGACAGATTAGGGGCGAAAACAGGGATAATCGCAGCACTACAGGGATTAAATGCGCCACTAGTATCCGTAATAGCGAAATAATATCATGGGACCTAATTTTAAATCCTGGTTTTGTGTGATGAACCGGCATACCTCGGGATGACTGGAGTGAGATTAATGGTTCATAACTCAGCCCCCACCATCGATCAATTAGTGGCACCAGAATAGACATTACTCCGTACTAGTGGCGTTTGGAATAGAGGCTGTGATAGTGCGGGGTTTGGCTTCTGTTTTGTTTGAATTCGAACTCGTTGAATGTGCACTTGAGCAGCAAGAGTAGTTTGAACAGAGGAACGCCCAGTTACTGCGCCCGTAAACTCCACTGAACTTAATATTTGGCAACAACTAACCAGGCACTTGAATCTTCATTTCCTTGGCACTATACGAAGGAAATTCTGGCCAGATACTCACAATCTGCAATTTCCAAAAATACAGGAGGCTGGTCGTAGCACTGATGATGTCTTTGGTGGAGGTAATCACAACTGACCCCACGTATAAAAGACCATGGAGGCATACAACCCGAGATCCTGCTGATTACTGGTGCTTTCTTGCGAAGACTGGCTATAGAGAACGAAGGGCGGAGTTTGGATGAAGAATAAGTGTTGAAAATGAGGTTTCACATAGCTTGACAATCGAAGCTGGTTGTTAAGTTATTTGAAACAATGTCGATCATCAAACTTTCTTTTTGTTCCCTCTGTGTCTACAACTAGGTGTGATATATTGACACTGCTATATATTTAGAGTACAGAGTATCAGAACAGGTTATATGTCTCTCTGATACCAGCCGCCTAAGACGGAGAGGGGCACGCAGGCCGACGAGCTCAGAGAGCGACGTTACAGACGCAGGCCATGCCAGTGCCCAGCTCTTAGGAGAAGAGCCAGTATGTTCACTTTCACACTACCCATACATATATATCACCTACAAAAATTACATCTCCCAGATGCCTGACGTCTATCGAAGGCACGACGGAGGTATTATGCTGTTCTTTTCGGAGAGGCAAGAAACCATGACTCGGATCTGCTAGTGAAACTTCGGAACTCAAAACTTCCAGATTGTGGATTTCCAGACCGAGTATACGGTTTTTCAAACTACTCCTAGAGGCACTCCTGGATCGCCTTGCTGTCTGCGTGATACTATACAATGTGAGTTTGCTCGTGATATATATCGACTCGTCATCTTCAAGAATTAAGAAAATACAGTATGTTCACTAGCGACTTGCCCGGGACACATTCTTGATTTATTCACTGGCAGACCCTGGCCTCCTGAAGACTAAACTGGACACCGTTACTGAAAGCCAACTGAAACAATCGTTTTCAACCTTCACACCCCAGGCTAAACATTTAGGGTTCTTCAATCTTATATTTACGGAAGGAAGGATGGAAGGATAAATTCTCAAATCGCGATGTTTTGCCGTCCACATCAATGAGACTGAGGTTAGTACATCTTCATCCTTATTCAATTCCGACTCCAAGGCCGGAAACTGGACTCGGAGAGTGCCGAAGTGTCTATAGTCTATAGGTTCCTGTCAAGCCTTAGTGTGATTGGTTCGCTGGCGGGTCCGCCTCTCAAAAGTATTCACGGAAGATAGCATACATTTGGGGAGGGAGGTTTGGCGGTTTTTGAGTATTGAATTGGACAACCTAGTCCTTCAAGAAAGGCCTTGCAGCATATGAAACTAGGTCGTATTCCCAAAAGATTGTGAGCTGGCTGATGGGCTCCATCTAATCTGGGATCCTAGAGACAGGCAGTCCCATAGGTGATTTGCTGAAGGTGAATGTCTTTTTCCCGGTCATAGATCCACAGCTGATGCGAATTGGGCCTGCCCTTGCTCTTCAATAATAAATATACCAATAACAGTTTTGAAATCCTCATATAGTTAGCTTTTAGTACTCTGGACTTTAAAATTTAGGAGTTTGGTACCCCATTCATTTTCATTCATTTGTTGTCCATTGAGGGCAGCCAAAATCAACAGGAAGACAATAGTTTGGAGCCACGAAAGCAGGTTCTTAGGCGACCTAGTGTGAAGATTTAATGTCTTTGTTGAACAAAGTTGGCAGAATGTGAGACAAAAAAAGACTTGACGTTGGATTCTGAGCGATGTTCAGAAAAGTCTTTTCGAAACCAGGGCCAAGCTGCGATGGGACCACAGAGAGTCTTACGACAAGGCAGTGAGATCGATGCCCAGACGGCTAATCTTCGCGGGGGCCGAATAGGATTGAGAAATAAGCACCTTTTATGGTGGGTCTTCTGAATACGAGGCAAGGCTGGGAGGTTGAATTAACCTTCTTGGTGAAGTGGTGAGTGGGGGCCAAATTCCATGTCTACTTTCCAGGCGAGCAATGATATAAGTTCTCGAGTTGCGAGCATTCTTCAATGAAATCTTCATATTCAAAGTTCTATTAATAACCCACAAGGCTCTATAGAGGGTGATGAGGAAATGAAAAATGAAAAGAAAAGAAAATAGAAAAATAGAAAAATAATCGATATGTGTGTCATGTCTTGGTAGGTCGTGAATAATGGCGAAAAGAATTAAGTAGGAACAACAAGGGAAGATGCAAAATACGGCTATGTACAAGTTGGCGAGAAAGTCATCACTTCTGAATATCTATTGCCAGTTTGGGCACCCAGAACGTGACGTTTTTCGTTGATGAGAAGGCCTCAGTGCCAAACTGGAAGACTCCCATGTAGTCCGAGCTTGATGGATAGACATCACCGGAAAGCGTGTAGAGATCCGTGATCAACGGGTAGAGGTCTCCTGAGAAGGTCTGCGTCGTCGTTTCCGCGACCCAGGACAAGACATTTTGTTCGTCTGAGTTGGTGCCAGTGTATAGGTTGCTAGAGAGCGAGACAAGGAAAAAGGAGAGAGTCAGAAAAAGGAGCGACAAAAAGAGTGGGCATCTCAAGAAATACGTACAAAGTGGTTCCGTTCAGGGTCTTGGTTGTGACTGCGCCCGACGATAGACCGATGGGCTGGGCGGAAGAACCGTAATCGGCAAACCAGACCATGACTTCGTACTTGGCTTTGGTGCTGTTCTGGGCGGTTTCCTTGTCGGAGTCAAAGAACATATCGATCGCGACGTTGGTTTGAAGGTCATCGTTGTCGAGGGCGGTGTCATCGGTTGACTCTGCGACGACGCTGCCCACCCCATAGGTCCAGTGAACGTCGAAATTGACCTCGGTCATTTTGCCCAGCTCGATCGGCAGGATGTTATCGATCATGATGTTGGGGAAGGCGTGCACGGGCTGGGACGTTGGGCCGGTATCGTATTGCCAAGTGACCGAGAAGCCCGGAGCCGTTGTCGAGGTCGCATAGGTTTCATTATTATTAGTGGTCACCTAGTTCGCCGCTTTGTCAGTCGCAGATCTCAGACGAGATGGAGCCGGAGGATATGCTTGTCTCAGACTTACATTCATACATAGTGATCCGCTGGTCGAATCGGTGACACCCCACTGATTGGGGTTGACTAGAAGACAGAGAGACCAGTCAGCTATTGGGCAGGGAGAAAAGGCACTTGAATCGCGAAGACCGGAGCCAGAGCGGCAGGATGGTGATCGATTTGGAGGAGAGTCCATGGGGCGTCCACATACGGGTATAGTGCTGGCCATCGCTCGGCGGCGAGATGCCCCAGGAGAGTTCGCAGTATTGCGTGGTGGTCACGCCGTTGTTGGTGATGCTGCCACTGCCGCCGGTGCCGCCGCCGGTGCTGTCGCTGCCGGAGCCGCTCCCTCCAGTGCTGCTGTCGCCATCGTTGCTGAAGAGCGGCGATTGTCCGGTTGCTGCCCGGTGTGCATCGATGCCAAATAGTGTGCCGAGCGCGCCGCCGATCGGGATGGCCAACAGTCCCGTGTTGACGAGGAGTCGTAAGGCCATGATTGCGGGAATCGCGAACTAAACGGAGAGTCGGGGAGTATATAGAGAGGTGCGGGAAGGATGAAATGGAGTACCACGCCTTCAGCTTCAACAGGGCCTCCGGGGGGGGGGGGGGAGACTAGGTAAGACTAGGCAAGACAAGGCAAGACTAGGATAAAGATCGCAGATGTGCTGTCTGGACGAGTCAGAAGTCGGGAAGTCAGCAAAAACCAGAGCGCGAGATTGCCAGTCTTTTTCCGGACGCGGATCGGAACGAACTGGTTATCAGCGCCACGGACCAGGTTCCAACCAGACGGAGACGGACCGGGTTTAGCGGCAGGTACCTCACATCCCAGCCAACGCTTGTTCCTGATAAGTCGGGCCCCGGTGGCCCGTCCGCCAGTGGTTGGCCCCCTGCGTCCGGCGCTGTAGGACGATGCAGTGAAACTGGACCAGTCACGCTGGACTGCCGAAGAGAGGAGGGGACCCCGAGACACTTGGATGATCGTAATTAATCTATACTCTTTACTCTATACTCTATACTCTATACTCAACCTCTTCATCCTCTTCATATTCTTCATATTCTTCATACTCTTCCTATAACACGTAACACGCATTACACTTCTCACTTGTTCGCCGGGAAAATCCCTGACCAGGAGCCTGGTGGCGGGGTTGCGCCGATTCAACCTTGGAAAGCATCTGGCGGCTCGACCTATCGGCTTCCCGCAGTTGAGAATTCTAAAATTAACCCTCCCTTTCGGTGGGACGTTGACCCATAAAAGAGGCCAGAAAAAGGCGAACTGCAAAAAAAAAGGTAAAGAAAAAAGCAAAAAAGGCAATTCTCACAAGAAAACTCTTCAGACTGTTTTATTTTTAATTGATTGGTCTTTGGACCGGGACAAAGCTGTGTCCCTGGACCAAGTCCAGCCCGATGAAACCCCGAGTGGCCGAGTGTCCTAGCAATGATGACGCAAGCGGACCAGCGTCGGGGTCGACCCAATGAGATCCAGGCCATGGTGGGATTCAGGAGTTGATGGGGGTTCCTTTTTTCTGTTTTCCTTTTTTTTTTTTTTTTTTTTTTTCAAATCGTTCTCTTTTATGGGGTTCCTGTTCCTGAGTGCCAGACTCTTATGTCGTTTCTGGGGAGTAATTGGGAATCATGGGAATAGAAGGGGTCGTGTGCCCGCGGAAAAGGGTGGGGAGGGTAACGAGGGAACTATAAACGGTCTGGAGTCGGGCGTCTCCAGGGCTCCGTAACGAGCGACTCCCCCGGCCAAGCGCACAGCTAGGGTCAACTATATCTCAACGGTCGCAAGACGCGGACCACACCACGCGAAGGAGGAGCGATCGGGATGATGCCGTAGTTGTGCGCCACGGAGAGGGACGGAGTCCATGTCTCAGAATCTCGAGAAGCATCGCAGGGCCCGCGGACGCTGAAATCAGGATTTTCCGGGCGCGAGGCCCCAGTCTGGACGGAGTTCCCACGTCCCCGAGTCCTCGAATCCAACAGTGCCATTTACCCAGCCATGCCACAATCCCAGAAACCCCATAATCTCCTCAATCCCATGATCAGATAAACCCAACCAATCCAACCAATCCAACCAATCCAATCAATCCAATCAATGCAGCCCATCTAACCCATCTAACCCATCTAACCCATCCAACGCGCTATCACCCCAATCCAGGCGCCAGGTCGGAGCAAATCGCAGCATCTCGATACAGGGTCTGACAGACCAATCAAACAGGCCCAGTAGATGGGTCGACCCGAAACAGAAGCCCAGATCGGCCGCTACTGGATCAAGTGGAGCCCTAGCCACAATGCGACGAGACCCGTCCAGGTACAGCGGGACCACCCAACCCCCACGACCTGGGCCGATCGATGATAAGGGCTCCAGGGCACCAGGGCATCGCCCTCCCCCCCCCCGGGGCCCGCATACGTTCAGTACACTCATACGTTCATACGTCAGTACTTTTCAGACGGATGATTCCAATTCCCTGCTTGGCTCTGCTGCTGGCCGTCATTGGTGCGGTGGGTTTTCTGTCGCGATCGCTTTTCTTTTGTGCTTCCTCTTTCTCTATACTTCCCCTCGACCAATTTCCTCTCTTCTTCTCTCCACCCCAACCTCCCCTCTATCTCTCTCGCGCCTTGCTTCTTCTCTCAGGCCCTCTTGCTCGACCGGGTTCTCTCGTCTTGCTTGCTGCACCCGCCTCATTCTTCTCCAGCGCTTCGGGCTGGTCACATTCGTTTGCCTGGTTTCTTTTTCTTTTTCTCTTTTTCTTTTCTTCTCTCCTCTTTTCTGGCGAGGCTGGAGACCATCAATTTCCGATTCTCGATTCTCTTCACTTCATTCTCCTTGCCTGCCGTGGATTCTCATCTAGCTTATCTACCGGCCGCTCCCCTCGGACTTCTCCGTGGGAATCGACATTGACCTATTCCGACACCCTTCCATACCCCGTCTTCCCGCAAGTTCGCGTCGAGGGCCTGTTGTGACCTTTCCCCCATTCATGATGAATGGGAATTATGGCGGCCCATATGCTGCCCACTATGGTGAGCCCGCGCCCAGTCCTGGTCTCCATGACGAGGAAACCGAGGAGCTGGTCGAATTGAACTCCGTCCGAAACTATCGCAGTCCGGCCACACCCGGCGTGGATCGTCATGGGAATAGCTTCGATTTTCAATTACACGAACAACCATCTCCTCGACCCGCCGTGATTCCCTATCGCCCAGGACATGGTCACAGCCCCCCAGAGTATAGTTCGCCGACGCTTCAACCCACCCCGCGCACCTCTTTTGCCCCATCTTTTGCCCCATCTTTTGCTCCAGATTCCTACGCAGGCACCCCCTACGACTCTCGCTCGGCATCTCCAACCCTTGTAAGTCTCATTTTTCTTGGGGGAGATGTTTTTCCTTTCTTTTCTTTTTCGGTTCTCTTTGTTTGTAGAAAGAGGGGAGCAAACTCCGTTTGAAAGGAACCAGGCACTAACGTACCACCTTGTGTCACTGAACTAGTATCACCATTCCCAACTGCAGAGCCACGCGAGTCTGGCAGCGGCTCCTCTCGTCTCAACCCCAGCCCTAGGCTTTTCGAAAGAATGGGTTCAATCGGGAACCAGCTCCATTGCCCGGATCAGTGACCGCGATGATGCGGATATCTGGAAAGGATGGAAGCGCTGGCTCTTCAGCCTGACCCCATTCCTGACCTTCGCCAACACCTCTCTCTACCTGTTCTACCTCGGTCTGCGGATCTACTGTATCATTATGGCCCAGAATGCTGCCGGCATCAGTTTCGCCGGCGCCTGGGTGTTTGTCGGAATTGAAATCGCCGTCTCGATTCCCTCGCTGATGCACAACTGCTGGACCATGATGGCGTTGAAAAAGCGCGGCCGACCCAAGCTGCGCCTGACAGGCCACGACTGCCCGACAGTGGATGTCTTCATCACCTGCTGCGGTGAGGAAGACGAGGTCGTTCTCGACACGGTTCGCGGTGCCATTGACCAGGATTATCCATTCGAGCGGTTCCGAGTGATCGTGCTGGATGATGGGAAGTCTGCTACGCTGGAAGACTCCATCAACAACTTGGCCATCACCCACCCCAACCTGTACTATATGGCGCGCGAGAAAATCCCCGGCAAGCCTCACCACTTCAAGGCTGGCAACCTGAACTACGGTCTGGACCAGGTTCATACGTTGCCCGGAGGAGCCAGCCAGTTCATGGCCGCTCTGGACGCGGATATGGTAAGTCACAACACTCCTTGCAGCGAGACAAAAAGCGACCGCGTATCGATCTCGGTGCATTTTTGTTTTGAATATATTCATGTGCTTGGCTAATCAGACCTCTTGTAGATCCCTGAGCAAGACTGGCTGCGTGCCGTGCTTCCCCACCTCCTGGTGGATCCGAAGATGGCCCTTGCATGTCCTCCCCAGCTTTTCTACAACACCCCTGCATCAGATCCGCTGGCCCAGAGTCTCGATTTCTTCGTGCATGTGATTGAACCCATCAAGGACGCGCTCGGCGTGGCTTGGTGCACGGGCTCAGGATATGTGGTGCGACGCGAGGCGTTGGATGCTATCGGCAACTTCCCATTGGGCTCGTTGGCTGAGGATGTCGCGACCTCCACGCTGATGCTTGGAAAGGGCTACAAGACGGCGTACATCCACGAGCCGCTTCAATTTGGTACCGTCCCCGAAGACTATGGCAGCCACCTGAAGCAGCGGACCCGATGGGCCATTGGAACCGTGGACACGGCGTTCAAGCTGAAGTTCTGTCTCTGGGGCGACAGTGTTCGCGCTATGACTATTGCTCAGCGCTTCTCGGGATTTCTGTATGCCACCCTAAGCTTGTATACGCTTTTGCTCACGGCCTCTCTCTTCGCCATCCCGATCATTCTGCTATGGGGGAAGCAGCTCGTTGCCTACGCCAACCAGGACCAGTTGCACTGGCTCATCTGGGCGTGTTTCGCGTCAACCATCGCCAACCGTCTCTGTGAGTTTGCGCTGTTCATTCCCGCGGGCTATCATACCGGCCAGCGAGGCTCTCGGTACCAACTCTGGATGTCCCCATACATTGCCCTGTGTATCGTGCGGTCTTTCATGCTGCCCAAGTGGCTAGGTGGCCAGACCCAGGCCTTCAAGCCTACGGGCTCTCTGAGCTCGGCCCTGAATGAGCGCGACCCGAAGCTGCGCAAGAACTTGTTTGTTCGCCTCCGGGTGATTCTATTTAACTTCATGGCCTTGTTCCATTTCGCCTTTGTCTATGTTACCCTCGTGGCCGTGGTTATCTCGACCTATCGCTGCTTCTCGATCGAGAGCGGCTTCAAGGGCGTCGTGATCTGCCTGATCACACACGCCTTCTGGCCACCGCTGACCTTCCTCTTCATCTGCACATCGCTCTGGACGCCGGTCTCCTATGCCATCGATCCCCCCTCGATGCCCGAGCGTGAGGACCTGCTCACGCGCGACCCGAAGACCGGCGTGGCGCACCCTACTAAGAAGAGCAAGAAGATCGCATTTGGTGGCCAAGCCGCCTGGTTTGAATTGGAGTACACGGTGGCGACGGTTGCAACAGTTCTGATTTTTGTCTATTCTTTCTTCTTTTTAAAAGACTTCATGTATATAATGCATTACGAGTGAAATATGCTCATCATAAGCAATGCCCCCCCTCCTTTTACAACTATCTAATGAGATCATCCTTACCACAAGACCTGATTTTTTATTTTACTTTTTTTTTTCTTCCTCTCTTTATCCGCTTTGTTGCTCTCGAAGGAAACACATTTGGTCGCATTGTTCGTTTTCGTATATCCCGGGCCGAAACGACCTCACGCCGTTTCCGTCTTCGGCTTCTTCTTCGGCGGCCGATCGTCCTCCTCGCCGAATACCACCGCCCAGGACCCGTCCAGCACGCGTGGGTCATCCCCATGCATCCCCACATCATACGCATGCTTCATTCCATCCAGGCAGATCTTCCGTCTCTCATCGAAATCGAACATCGGCGCTGGATATACTCCCGCACTCTTCTCCGCGCTCCCATCGCCGGTAATACGACACCCCCATTTTTCCTGCTCGCCAGCCGGCGCCTTCCATGGCTCGTAGATATACTTCTTGTCGAACTGCGCCAGCTCAGGCACATACCGACGCACAAACGCCCCCTCCGGGTCCCACTTCTTGCCGAAGGCAACAGGCGAATAGCACCGGTAGAACTGGGCGAAGAACGCCGTGCAAGACAGCCACATCCAGTTTCCAACATTACAAGCCGTCTCGTCTATTTTAATCCGTAAAAAACCCGCCACCCCACCGCCACAGCGGAGGGGGAGAGAGAGCGACAGATGTTAGCATGACGCGTTGCGGAATGAACACAGGGAACAAGATTTTCCCACCTCCCGGCAAGGGCAAAAGGGAACAAGAAAAAAAGGGCGGGATTGAGGGACAATTCATGAACGGGGCAGCCTTACGGTCGATCAACAGCTCCTCGAATACTTCCGCTCCCCGCTCCCAGCTCACGTAGCACCCACCGCGGGTCAGGAAGCACGCAACGCTGTGCCGGCCCAGATGGTGGATCCAGCCCTCCTGTCGCAGCTGGCGCATCAGCGCATCGATCCAGGGAAACCCGGTGCGCCCTGCTTTCCATCGCTGGAACCACTCCTCCGCGGCGGGCGAGTCGATCTCGTAGTCGCGGGCATGGCTCACGCCGTCGACCGCCGTGCCCGGCGGCTTCGATGGCAAGTGCCAGTCAATCACGCGGACTATCTTGTTGCCGTGGGTGCGGGCGAAGGCGTCACCGACGGCAGCCTGCGCCGCGAAGTACATGTCACGGAAGAGCAGTTGACCCGGAAGGTTGGTTGGGATGGTGGCAGTGGGTTTCTTCGCGTGTTGGCGCTTCGCCATGTCCTCCTGGACGTCCCACCAGAACTTCCGGACGGAGAGCGAGCCAAAGTGGAGGTGCGGCGAGAGTAGGGTCGTCGATTGGGGCTCGAACGCCGCCGGCGAGGTTTGCGGTTTCTCGAACGTGCCCACGTACTCATCGTCCTGGATGTAGCCAGCCAGCGTCTCCAGGGCCACCGACTCGCCGCCTCGGTGCGGAGTCGTCACTTGGGACGGAGCGATTCCGATCTCCTCCAACGTGGGCACCCCGAAGTCGTGCTTAGGCCCCATTATATCGGTGTATTGCTTGTCGCTGGCAGTTCGGTGGTCTGCATTCAGGTCCGGCTGGGCTTCTGCCACCTTGTGGTCGAGACTGCTGAGATCCATCCTATCCTTCTCCCACGGGCCTGGGATGGTTGTTGGCGCATCCAATGGTTTGTCGGGGTTCGCGTCGTTAATCTGGTGGGCGGCTTTCTCGACCTGGCTCATGCTCATCGTCGGCTTGCCGCCATTCTTGCGCACCAATTCATCGGGATCGAAGAGCGTGCGTCCCATTTTGATAATCACCTCCACCCCCGCTTCTTTTGCCAGCCTCAAAACAGCCTCGTCGCGGGCGCGCGTATGAGTCGGTGTCCTTCTCGAAGACGAGATGAGTGATTCCCCATTGCTTCCAGAGCTTGGGAAGGACGGACTGCGGTGCTTCGCGTATTACCCATAGTTTCTGCTTGGCATTGAGCTTGTGATACGATTGAGAAAGATCATTATGGCAATCCAAGAGGAATTGCCATCGATTAGGGCCAACCCGAGACCGATAGACGTAGTGAGGGTCCCAGGTCCAGATTGGAATGAACACGGAGGGTTTCAAGGCCAATGCCGCATGTAGCGCAGGGGAATCGTGAAGCCGGAGGTCAGTCCGGTGCCAGTATAGGACCACTTTGTTGGACGTCGAACTTGACTTCATCTCGCCCACTTCCTGTCGCTGGCAGTCTAGGGGAATTCGATTGCGGAGACTTGTCCAATTAGGGGAACGTCTTGAAGGCGTGATCTTCAATTTCCCAAACTCAATGGTTGAAATCACGAATTCGAACAACGAGAAGCTAAGCAAGATGGATAAAGAAGGATTGGATTGATCGTAATGTTTGATTCCTTGTAAATTGACGTTGAAAAATGTATGACGTCAATCTAATGCATGTGCATGTGTCTATATAGACAAGATAAGGTATGGCGGGTGGGGCTTTCCTATCTCGGCTGCAGCTGCTTTTATGAGGGCTCTCCGAGAACTTTAAGGTCGAGGAAAGACGCTATACTAAGCTTCGATCAGAGCTTTCTACATAACATTCGAAACGTTACAACTATCAGCGTGCCTAAAACAAGGACCCAGTAAGCCTACGCGTGTAGTTTGCGCTAATTGAAACAATAATCAACGACAACGGTATCCTTGTCAACGATATCTCTAGCTTGGATAAAATAGGCTTTGCAATAGGCTTGATATCTACTACTAGAACCGTTATTATACGGCAAGATTTCTATAGTCAAAGCTCTTCTACAATTAGGGAATCGGGAGTAGGTAACAGCAATTGAATCTATACTGGCAACTAGATTTTCGCTTCCGCTGTATATATTTCTTAAAGGAAAGATCTATATTACTAGCTGGTTTGATAATCTTCCTTGTGAAGTTACAAACCTTGTGATTAGGGATTCGAAATAACACCTAACGGCTGGACAATCGATATGATAGGCTAACTATAGCTCGGAATATTTTGGTAACTATTAGGCGTTCGCAAGGTAGATATCGGTTCTTGATATTGGATAGTCATAGAAATCATCTAAGTTCACGCTTTAACCAAACCTACTAGCAAAACAATACTATACCAGTCTGCATGTCACCCTACTTATCACATCCTCTATAATCTCTTGATATCGGTGGTTTTGCTATATTAGAACGCTCATTCAGTCATTTAATTGAGTCTACAGCCCGCTTAGGCTATATCTTTTCACTGAAGAGTATGCGTCTAGGGATCAGTCGATTGAGCATGGGGTCATTTGGTTGAATTAACCCATCGACTCCGCCATGGTCCGTAGACCGCTACAAGAATGGGGCCGCTCGATGATCTCTTTGAAAGCGACACCTCAATAATATCCATTTTGGCTCATCTTGAAAGATACAGAGTGCAGTATTTGTGCTGACGCACACCATGGAGGCACTGCAAGCTGATATTGTGATCGCTACTGATATAGCGAAAGAACTTTTTAATAATGCTTGATGTTATTTAAATCCAAAATCTGACAGGGCGCTGGACAAGCTGTTCTACTACTGGAAGATACTTCTATTTCTAGGGCGCCGCGTACCTTGCTGCCTGGGCACTGACCGAAGTGTAACGACTAAGAGATCAATTATAGCCGCGTTTAGCATAGATATGCATCTCCAATGTACTTAGCCACGTACTAGGTTCATTAAGATATCAGAGCCAGCTGGGGAGCCTGTGGGAGCCTTCTAGATATACAGCCTACCAAATGGCGTAGTAAAGCATTTTGAATAATGTTGAGAGAGGGGAAGCAATCCTCTTAAAGAGAATGCTGAAGGGTAAAACACAGAATGCGGTGATTTTGAGTCGAAATATTGCCTGTCAATAGAATGACTAGGTATGAGGCTATTAAAAGCTAGGTCTTGTATAACTTGAGTAAGCTTCTCTATAATTGTATGTAGAGATAGTCTTATCTTCACCTCTTTTGATATGCATATTTAAAGGTCTGTCGCGATGCGCCGCCACTCGGAGTTACTCTATATCCTTACGACCCGGTGAAATGGCCACGGTTTTACCTGACCCTCATCTCAGGATCATTCCTGTCATTGGATCAAACGTGGCTATATTAGTGCCTTGGCTTGGATGACTATTAAGGCTCGTTGTGTTTCTGAGAATATATCGTAGTATTAGAGGCTTATATATCGTAGCGATTCAGTCATGAGCCCTTGCGTTTACTATATCTCTTATTTCCTTTCAAGAATTTGAACACACGGGGACAATCAGCCTGGATTTAAACTCGCCATCATGCCAGACTCTCACTTCGCCAAAGTTATGCCTGTTAGCCCTGAATTGTGTCGGATGGTCTTGGTCATCGAATGGAGTCCCTTGTACCGTTAGTCGCAATACTTCTCCTTCGTCCCATACCGTGCTGTTAGGCCATATTTCCACCTCAACTTTAACTATATCACAAGGTCGGAGCCATTGACGACGAGCGTGGGTATGATAAGGCCGGCCAGGAAAACTCTTGTCTGGATCCACCTCGCGATGCGAAGCCCGCAGCCAGCCTAGTCCAACGGGAGCGTCCATTTTCTGTGTTTTGTTCCAGAACAGGACTTCCTTTCCATTTTTATCTATCTTGTTGACAGCAATGTAAATATCTGTGTCAGGATAACCGAGTGCTTGGATATAAAGCTCGGCAGTCGAATGTCCTGTGATCTCGGTTTTAACGGGGAATTTGTGCTCAAACTGAACACAAGACTTGGCAGTATGGCTTGTATAAGAGCTATACCCTGCGGTTTCTGTTGACTGATTTTCTGACAGGCTGTTGCTTTGTCCAAGATAAAGACACTGTAGAGAGGATTGTGGAGGTGGAAAGCTTGTCTCTTCTCGACGGATTGATTGGTTTCCATCAATTCTGACATCAATTTCGACCGGGGACCACGAAGAGACCTCATTGTCCACTCCTTTCAAAAAGTGATCCCAAAAAGCTTTTTGCTTTTGGATCCCACTGTCTTTGTAATATTCACTCCATTCCCGGCCGCTCTAAATAGTGTGAGTGATAAATGCGATCATCTTGGCACGTGAGAACCTTACATGAATGAAGAGATATTTCCTCTCCGACGAAGATGCTCTCCAAGCTTCTATTGTCCCACGCAAATGCAACCCCAGGGACGACCAACCAGTAACTGAAAACATTGGAATTTTAATCTGGCTCCAATCGACAACCTTCGACTGCCAGACCTTATCAAAAAGCGGGTGTTCTATATTGAGAACAGCATGATCCTCCGATTCACGCAGACCGTTTCCCGTGAGATTCATCCAAAAGTGTTGGAAGGATACAGCAGGAATGCCGCCTGGACAATTCACTTCTCGATAGATGTCAGAGATTCCTTCCCATGGCATGATTGCCGTTAGATGAGGTGGTTGTAAAACTGCAGTTTGGTAGCTGGACATGGCGTAATACGACACCGCGCCCCATCCAATTTTTCCTGTTGACCTGCTCAATAGGTTAGTAGGACGCGAAATTAGAGGGAAAGAGAGTAACTGGGCCTACCATTGTTGTTGTGCAACCCATTCCACAACATCATAACCATCTCGCCCTTCCTCTGGGGACAAGTAGTTGGCTTCGGTTCCTTCACTCCACCAAGTCCCGCGAGGATCGACCTGGACAAAAGAATAGCCCCATTTTCCACACCAAAGAATGGGGTCCGGGAGTTCCCATTGGGTGTACTTGCTCAGCTTGTCAAAGTCGACCCCCATATTCTGGAACAGAGCCGCTGGAACAGCGCCATGCTTTCCAAATGGTGCAAAGAAAACCAGCGTGGGCGTCTTTCCCTGGACCTCCACAACCGGTCGATACACATTCGCATACAGGGTGATGCCGTCTCTCATAGGGATTGCGACATCCTTCTCGAGTAGTGTTTTCCCATCTTCTAATACGGAACACTCATACTTCAAGTCTGGGGCTGGCTTTAATGGTTTGTCGACCTATACGGAGGTTAATTCGCACCCTGTTTACTACAGTAGACAACCAAGTCGTGAATGATAGGGCTTACCTGTTGAGGATGCACCGACTGCCGGTATGGTGCAGCTAGCTCACGAGTTCTAATTTCTTTCATCTTGATTATTTTGACTCAATAGAGATGTTTTACCACCGAGGGACAGGCCGGGTCTAATAGTCCAGAAAACGCCGTTGAAGAATCAGTCCACATCCGCCTTCCTTTCCCCCACATTCCGGCTTTCACCCCACCTTTTTCCCACTTCCCCATCTTTAGAACAAGGAGACTATTCGCAGGTTACATGAGCTCTTCCCCATCTGCGTCCAATGGCGGAAAAATCTCGCAAATATCCGTTTCTTGCCGTGGGTACACTGTAAAGACACGGGTCTAACTGTTTTGGGTGACGCTACATATAAACCGATTTTGTTTAGAACGGGATTGATACGATCAATATGAATGACTTAATGATTAGACTATTAATATGTTCCACCAAATATTTTACTATGATCGAAAATTGTATCAGGGTTTAGGAAAAGCATCTGTTTACGTTATCAAAGCACTAATCCGTAGTTAGTTACCAGGTGCTTTACATGACCTTGTTGAGAAGTCAAGGAAGGCTGGTCTTGGAAACAGTGCAGAAGAACCAATCGCAGGAAGCACAACGCCTCAGATCTCTTACGGTGACGAACGAGCCAATAAAATAGTATAATAAGATTACTTTGCTTACTATGAGTCACGCCCTAGCCCCCATCCCGTATAGTCCACCCGGAGACTTCGGGGTCCGTAAAGGTAATCGGACCCACAAATATCCCGTTAAGCAAGCCAAGCAGCGGGGGTCTGGGGATTATAAAAAAAAATTTCCCGGGCATCTCCAGGTTTGACTCCTCAGTCTATGATCACAAAACCTCTTTGTCTATTGCTCGTCTACAGCGAAGACCTCAAGGCAAAGATGGCATCCGACATGGAAATTATTGAGACATCGCCCCCGGCCCGGGGCAAGCTGCGCGTTGTCGCGACAATGCTTGCGCTTTCGGTGAGACCTTGCAAGACCCTGATTTTGTCGTTTCCCCCAGGATCTAATGTCAAATTTAGCTGTCCATGCTGGTCGCTGCTCTTGATCAGACTATTGTGGCGACAGCAATCCCTACAATCGCTGCTAAATTGCACTCTGCTGCCGGTTACACATGGATCGGTGGCGCTTATTTGCTCGCGAATGCGGCTGGCTCGTGCATCTGGGTCAAACTATCGGATATCTGGGGACGCAAGCCGATTCTTCTGATTGCGGTAGCTTGGTTCTTTGTTGGATCCATTATTTGCGCGGTTGCCGTGAATATGCCAATGCTGATTGCCGGCCGTGCCCTACAAGGTGTCGCTGGCGGTGGTCTCATCCAGCTCAACACGATCGTCATTTCAGATCTCTTTAGTGTTCGGTAAGAGATGCTGGAAGCTTGAATAATTGGATTGAATGCTCAAAGCTAACTGTTTACCAGCCATCGAAGTCTATACCTGGGTTTGATGGAGTTCATATGGGCATTCGCCGGTGGTATCGGTCCACTCCTCGGTGGCGCGTTCTCGGAGTATGTTACTTGGCGCTGGAACTTCTGGATCAATCTTCCTGTCTCTGGCATCGCCTTCCTTTTGCTCGTCTTCTTCTTGGATGTGCATAATCCTAAGACCAGGATGATGGAAGGTGTACGGGCCATCGATTGGTTCGGTAGCTTGTCCATGCTGGGCCTCACGCTGATGTTGCTGCTGGGTCTCGATTTTGGTGGAGGAACTTTCGCCTGGAGCTCGTCACAAGTCATTTGCCTGATCGTTTTCGGATCTCTTTGCTCTCTATTATTTATCTTCAGCGAGACACGACTGGCGAAGTACCCGCTCATGCCCATGAACATATTCTCGAAGATTTCTAACATCGCTACTCTTGCTGCGGCTTTTGCACATGGCTTCGTAAGTCATGTTCATCAGTATTTACAGACCATGGCCAAAACTAACATATTTCTAGGTTTTCATCGCAGGCGAATATTATATTCCCCTCTACTTGCAATCCGTGAAGGGTGCCTCGCCTCTGAGGTCAGGCGTGTTGCTCTTACCACTTTCACTTGCCGAGGCATGCTCTGGCATTGTCACAGGCCTAGTCATTCACAAGACCGGTAGATATTTGGAGCTTGTCTGGGCTGGTTTCTTGTTGATGACCATCGGAAATGGTCTGTACATCCACCTTGGCGTGGGATCGTCCCTCGGCGAAATCGTTGGATACCAGATCATCGGCGGTGTCGGCGCCGGATTCCTCTTCCAAACACCCATCATCGCCATCCAAGCGATGGTCTCTCAGGAGGAGACCGCCACAGCAACCGCCACCCTTGGATTCATCCGCAACATGGCTACCGCGTGCTCGATTGTCCTCGGAGGTGTTGTCTTTCAGAACAGCATGAGTGAGATGAAGGGTAGTCTCTTGGCATCCGGAATGTCTGAAAGCCTCGCCGAGCAGATGTCTGGTTCTTCTGCAGCGGCCAACATCGAGATTATCAAGGAAATCACCAACGTAACACAGCTGCAAGCTGTGAGAGAGGCCTTTGCGTGGAGCACGCGGAATATGTGGATTCTCTATACGTGCATGTCGGCTATTGGCCTTCTCGCCTCTGGATTTATCGCGAAAGCACATCTGAACAAGGAGCACGTAGAAACCATCACTGGTCTGAGCCAGGAGAAGCGATCGGCAGTTACAGATGCCCAGCCTGTTGCTGGATAGACCTTCAAACTAGGCTGACGAGCTATTCAGTCTTATTGGCGGTTCAGCCCTCAGGGAAGGTAAAGTGTAAAAATTTGAGAATTTGAGTACATCATGTGTGAAATATAATTATAGTATATACAACACTGGAAAAAAGATTCCAGAGCAGCACAATATTAACACTTGGCGTCAACGCAAAAGGCCGGATCGTAAGATAAGCCAGGTAGACAAGCAACAGAGACAGAGCAGAAGAAGGAGATAAAAATGAATGCACCATATTCTCATTCGGAAGAACATTCTCCTCCAACAACGCAACTGATAGGAAGATCGGCAACGCTGTTACCAACCCAAAGCTTGATTCCCTCGCCATTGACAGGTGCTTTCCAGTCCTGTACCTCAACATCCCATATGCTGACATCCTTGCGAGTGATGCTGAGCGTCAAGGTCTCAGTCTGTCCTGGGACAAGGGTGCTCGTCTTCTCAAACTGCCGGAGCTGGAGTGTCGGTGTGTCCGCAGCTAGGCTAGATGGAAGCTCGACGTACAACTGGGCGACAGCTTTACCATCCCGGGAACCGGTGTTCGTGACATCAACAGAGACCGTAAATGCAGTATCGAAGAGAGCTGGGTTTCCGCCCTGTCCGCCTCCAGCTCGGGGCTCGGGCTGGGTCAGGTTGTATCCGACGGGATACGGATAGTCGTCGGAGGCGGTAATAGACTCTGGGTTGTCAAGATAGGGGTATAAATAGCGCCAAATACGGGTGAAGCTTGTAGAGGACCATGCAACCTCCGAAGCAGCCGGGATCGAGTTGTTATAGACAGGTGTGGATCCTTTTGCAGGTGCTGCAGAAGGGTAAGCAGTATCGAGCGCGGTCACAACAGACATGGCAGGGTTCGAGAGACTGAAGGTAGTGTAGGAAAGTCCATGTCCAAAGGGATACCGGGGAGTGATGTTTGCATTAATGAAGTGACGGTAGTCGATGTAAAGCCCCTCTGTGTAAGTATCTTGAATTTGGCCAAAAGGTTGGTTGATGAGGCTCACGCTGTCTGGGTAGTCGGACTCGCTTTGTGGGATAGTATAAGGCATGTGCCCACTTGGGCTATAGTCACCGAACAACACGTCAACGAGGGAGTCGCCTGCTTCTTGTCCTGGAAGGTGTGCGACAAGTACAGCCTTGACAGAGTCAAGGTCGATCCACTCTTCCATCACGATAGGACCAACCGTGTGAATAACCACAACAACGTTTGCAAACTTTTCGGCTGCAGCCTTAACTAGATCATCGCCATTGTGCCAGGCATATAAGCCTGCTGAATTTCGGTCTCCATAATTGCCCTCAACGGTGATATAATTCTCGCCAGAGTCGGCATTGATGAATACGACAGCAATATCATTGGCACCGACCGAGACATCGGACGGAAATGAGTCGGTAATGTAGAACTCTACGTTGTTGGTCATGTTTCCGATAGCTTCCTCAGGGGTAATAAGATAAGGAAGCCTAGAAGTTCCGCTACCCCATCCCATAGTCAGGACACCCTTGTCACATCCTTGGTCACTGCAGGAATTCAGGCCCCCCGAGTTTGCTCCGGCATCAGTCCCAAACACCTTTAATGAATCATTCTTTTGCAGTGGAAGTATATCATCGTCGTTCTTCAATAACGTGATGGCTTCACGAGCCACAGCTCTGGCGGTGATATTATGGTCGCCCTGAACATTGACGTACTGGTTGACGACGCCAGAGGGAGAGAATAATGCGCCAGGATATAGCTCTCCAGTTGCATCTTCGGTATTGGTTGAGAAATTAGGCAAGGGATAGTCTTGATCTTGGCCCATTTTGTACCATGTAGCCACGATTCGAGTGACCTAGATATGGTGGTAAAAAAAAGTAGGGTATTGCTGCTCAATGACACGTACCATATCATTCAGTCTTGAGACTGGGATGCTGCCATTCAGAACAGAGCGCGACAATTCAGACCCCCAGTAGCTATCACCCAGTAAAGGCACGGCACCGTCACCGGGCATAGCCATGTCGAGGCCAGCGAGGGCAGAAGCGACGCCAGTATAATGACCAAACCAGTCCGTCATGACAAATCCTTGAAAGCCTAGCTCATCTTTAAGGATGCCATTGATCAACTTGCTATTTTGGCTACAAGCAGAAGTGTTGACCTTGCAGATATGTTAGTAATCCATATTGGGTACAACCTCTAAATCCTCGAATCTCTCGGGTAGTATACTCACATCGTTGTAAGCGGTCATTATAGATCCAACACCTGCGCGAACTCCCTCAGCAAAGGGCCAAAGGTATAGTTCATGCAGCGTCCGGTCGTCGATATTTGATGAATAGCCTTTGGTGATAATGCTGCTCATCCGATACCTCTCTTGTTCGTTCCCAATGTAGTGTTTCAGAGTCGCAATGGCACCGGTGCTCTGCATTCCCTGGATGGTCAGAGCCCCTCCAATAGCCTGCAAACTGGGATCAACCCCAAAACCCTCCCAGATCCGACCACCACGTGGTTTGCGCCCGAGAGGACCAACAACGGGGCCCAGTTGGATATTCACACCCTTGCCGCGCGCCTCCTCACCGATTCCCACGCCGCGCGCATACATCAAATCCTTGTTGAAGGTCGCGCCAACGGTGATCCCGGGCGGAAACGCCGTGTTATGATCCGAGTTCCGGATTCCCAAAGGGGAGTCCTGTAAACACAGATTCGGGATCCCGAACCTTTCTGCGCTGCCGACCTGCCCTACACAGGGTCCCATCAAGTACCCGGTGCCAGTTGTCAGATTGACTTTTTCCGCCAAGGTCATGTTGCCGACGACTTCTTTGGCCTTTGCATAGGCGTCAGCCCATTCAGAGACCCAGCCCCCAGGGGGGTCGGGTAGTATGGCGGAGACTCATAGCCTTCAGCAGCAGCGCGCTCGTTCAGCTGCACAGTCTCGGGTGCGTCTTCTGACACCGAGGACGAGTACACAAGCGCGACGTGGGAGAGAAGAGGCACGAGGGCTAGACGCGTCCATGGAGCCATGCTGTCGAACGGGTACAAGGTTATGGGTCACAGCAGACCAGATGCAAGCACCCAAGTTGTCCTACTTCATGAGAAGACAAGCGATATAGATAAGGGATGGATTTCCCCTCAAGAAAAGGGAGAGGGGTAATCGTGCTGGTCCACGTGCCATGTTGGTGTCTTCTGCAGGCGATCCTGGCTCGGTGGAATGGATCTTCGGGGATATGGGATCCCGTCCGTAGCCTGTTCGCTTGGATAACCGAGCATGGAGTCTGGGCATTCCCGGTTGCGATAGGTGGAATCCCTGCTCTCACCTGCATGAACTGTCCACTAAGCTGGGACGTTGCAGTTCCTGGCAGCGATGGCACGGAACTATCGGCGACGATCGACGCGTTCCGGGCGATCCTTGCCACAACAAGGACCCCCGTCAGGGGCACAACAGCGGAAGATGGGGGAAATGGGGAAATCGTGAACGTTGCTGTCGAGCCTATGCCGATGATCTATGACTGGGGTGGAGTATAACATTCTGGATGTGGCGCCGAAGTTTTCCCGGACTACACTCTATCAAGTATGAAAGCCGTGAGGAACCCCGGACAAAGTGTAAATAGTTGGCTTCATCACAATTGCCAAGTTCTGCGAAAGTAAGAAAAAAAGCAAAAAACCTTGTTTTTAATGACAATCGGCTGCTAGGACTACATTGGTCCCATGCATGCTAATTACCCGAGGGTCCTATTTTTATATCTTCGTGAATCGCAAGTAGGGTTTGACCTCACGCACGTCGCCAAATTTCTTCTTTGCATCGGCCGTTGTCACAGACGGGGGCACAATCACGTCGTCGCCCACCTGCCAGTCGATTGGAGTGGTGACACCCCTTTTGTCGCCAGTCTGCAGGGAGTCAATGACGCGAAGGACCTCGGCAGAGTTGCGACCAGTCGAGGCAGGATACATCATAGTCAGACGGATCTTCTTGCTCGGGTCAATGATGAAGACAGACCGGATGGTGAAAGCAATGCCCTTTTGATCAATATTGTCCAGGTCCTGCTGATCAATCATGTCATACAGAAAGGCAACCTTGCGGTCGGCATCGGCGATGATGGGGAACTGGACCTCGGTCGAGCAGACCTCGTTGATATCCTTGACCCACTCGCCATGGGAGCCAATGTCATTCGCACTCTGCGCCAATAACACGACAATGCCATTATTAGCCTTTGAGACTGGCTGAGATTATTCATTTGACATTCAAAGAAAATCACTCACCAGACCAATCATTTTGACCCCCCGTTTGTCAAACTCATTCTTCATTTTGGCGAATGCGCCCAATTCGGTCGTACAGACAGGGGTGAAGTCGGCCGGGTGGGAGAACAAAATCGTCCAGCTGTTGCCAATGAATTCGTGGAAGTCAATCTCGCCTTTTGTTGTCAATGCCTTGAAATTGGGTGCTTTTAATAAACATTTAGCCTCCAGGTGATACTAATTGCGTATACAATTGATGGGCATACCGGTTGAGCCCAGGCGTAGTCGCGGCTGCTCCTGGGTAGACGAAATGAAGCGGCGAAGGGCGGGCTGGCCACAAGGCACCTGCGCGGACAGGCTAACCCAGGGAGCAGCTTTCGGGGCAGCTCTAAAGGCACGGAAGGCCATCTGAGGCATGAACATGGAAGTCATAGTGGATGTGATGCGATGTGATGTTATGCTATTTCCCTCGCAGCTCGATGCTTCAAGCTCGAGTTGCTTTACCGAGGGGATGACCTCAGGAATGACGTCATTACGGGAAACTCGTCGGTTCAATTCAATTGCATTTTCTCTCGAGTCGAGTGAGCTTGAGAGGGAGAAGAAGTTATGAACATCATATTTGATAAGAAGACGATAAGAAAGATTATTTGTTTTCCTGCTGATAATGCCACTGGCCGATCATACTAGATTCAAACTGCAAATCAGGCGTCCACACCTTGATCAAAGTCAGCAGTTCGTTGGCAGCCAGGGTCTAACCGGATCAAGTGCGCCTCGAGCACCTTGAGTTAAGCTTCAATTCAACTCTATACATATCAGTTGCACTTCACCTGGATTCACAAACTTGTGCAGAACACCAGACTGGGTTGCTGGCAGCCCATAGTGGGTCCACGACCATTAACTTAACACGAACGGTATGGTCCGATTACTGAAGATACTGGAGTCCCACGCAAGGCTGTTAAGCCATAAATGTAGGTAGATCAACAATTGTGTGTCGATCCGGGACCACCGCACTCCAGTAAATGCGCAGAATCTAGCACACACTAATTAATGGAACTTTCTGCCATGCTTCTGTCGGCTATCAATATTAAGCGATGGACTTTCGAACCGGACTGCTTCTCAGTCGCACTGATCTGTCCAGTCGGCAAAAGAAGCAATTCTGATAGTACTCCAAGTTCGTCTGCAGTAATCAGGAGTAGCTAAGTAGCCAACAAGAAAAAATGTTCGAAAAGAGTTCAGCTCCTCCACTCCCCAGGTAACCACGAATTGCTACTGCCTTTTCAGTTCCAAGGCCTCTCTCCCTCTCTCTTAGAGGGAGGAGCCTCAATTCTATTCCGCTATGGCCCGTATTTGGTGGAGCATCATTATGCGCTGTCTTGGAAAAATGCGAACGGTGGAGAGACGGTGAGGGAGGAAACAGTAGTAGTACACAAAAAATATGATGTTGAGGAAGAGGCGAGCCGAAAAGAAGAAGAAGAAGAAGAAGAAGGGTAGATTGAGGCTGAGGACAAGGCTGGAGAGGAGAGCATACAGAAACAGGCGGAGCTAGGGTCATAGAAGTGGGCAGGACCATGTGTTGTTGTATCTTATTCCATATAAGATATAAGGTTGTTTACGGAGGGTGGGCCCATTGCGCTTTCGTGTGACGAACGAGATTGTGTTCTAACCGATTTACCTAGCGTTGGCATTTCTTACTTTTCATGGACCTCAAAAATCTAGAATTTCCGGTACACTTCTATCTGGGCCTTGTCATCACATACAGACGCCATCTGCATCGCGAGCTTTCAGAATCTCATACGCCATGGGAATATCAGAGACGTCCTGGAAGAGAAGTATCGAGCAAAAGGGCGAGTGTTCACATAACTCTATGCCCAAAGTCGAACCCATATCATAATTGGGCTACGGTATATTCGAGCGAGGACACAAGAAAGAAACCTGCAATGCAAAACCCATCAAAATGATATCCATTATCCAAGCCACGCTATGCGAAGAAGGTCGTCCCAAAAAGACGAAAACCGAAAACAAACAAACAAAAAAAAGGTAACTCTGAAGGCGCAGAGGGAACTCCGCCGGTAAAAAAACCCCCCAAAATCCCGAACACCCTTCCCTATATACAATAACTAAATTTGAAATTTCCATGCAATCACTGCAAAGCCCTCCATCTTCCTTGATGTCCACATATTGGGCCACGCCAGCCTCACTGACAAATCTGCGCCACTGTCGCCCCATAGTTCACTAGTGGCAACGCATCCCCGCTGTGCTTCAGAAACTCGGCAATTAGGATCTCAACTTGCGCCTTAGCATCGGCCTCATCCCTAGCCTCCCCAGTCACAACCATGGCAGGCGGCACCAGGGCGCGCATGACGCCGGCCACCCAAACTGGGGCGACGGAGTGGAGGGAAGGCTTGTCCACGGTGGTGTACGTCTCCCGGCGGATGTTGTGGAAGCCACCGGCCGTGATCTCATTGTAGACACGCTGCGGGGCGAACGGCCATAGATTCAGCTTCAACATGGCCTTGATGACGGAGTGGCGCATGGCGGTGACAGCGGGGATGTCGGGGCTGGCTTCGGTGATGAAGCAGGTGGTGTCGACTTCTTCCCACTGGATCCAGCCGTCAGGTTCTACGAGGGTACCCCTGGTTAGTATCAAAAGATTTCCCGCGAAGTCAATTGTCAGTCCCCGGACAGAAGGCGTCCATTGAAACGGCGCTGTTAAGAAGGATACGGTGCCAATTGCCGGGAGGAGAGAGAGGTTGGGAGGGGGAGGGGGAACCTACTGAGCAATTCTCGCGCATGCTTGAGAACGGCGGTATAGCCGTCCTGTTTCAGGCCGGCTGTGAGAAGGCGGATGTGGACAAAGTCATAGCGACCCCGATGTTCCGGCGGGTACTGGTGCAAGGCACTGTGGACAGTAAGTGGGATGGAAGTCGATCGACCGGGAGTGAAAATGCGGTGGGAGGGTGGAAACTGCTCGCCCGAGATGTCGAATCCATGGAGGTACACCGAAGAGTCCTTCGGGAGTTTAGTGGCTAGATCCGCCAACCAGATCCTGCGAGGGAGGCGTCAGTAACGTGTGCACAAGGCTCAGAATAGTTATCCACGGGTGATCCAGATGATGCCCAAACGACGCGCCATATGCCCTGTCGGGTATCTGACAAACAGTCTCAAGTGCAGGTGGAGTAGGACCGAAAGCAGCAATAACGCGCCCCCTCATGACCGGGGGGAGGAAATGGCGAATGGTGCGCGGGTCCACCATCTGGAGTGCCCGAACAGGATTCTTAGGCGCTAGTTGGGGTTGGCTTGATGGAAGATTCTTTGACATACCCAGTTCCAGTGCCGATATCTGCGACGGCTGTGATGCGGTCCTGGGGGATGGCGGGGTGAATCAAGTGTTGCCCAGAGATGGCCACGAGAAAACGATGTTGCTTATTGAGCCTAGCGAGCTGATTAATCACTGTACACAGAGAGGCCACTAATGCCAGAGTCGCCAGGACCGATGAGACCGATGATCTCGTTGAGAGGGGTCTATGAACAGAGCGTAGTAGTGTGCCTGCATAGAAAAAAAAAGTGGATGCGGCTGCAGATTGGATGCCAGAGTGTCGGGACCCAACCTGTAGGTCCCATAACCAGGGGACAGCACCACGAGGGGATCGGCCCGGAAGTTTGTGGGTTCAAGGATTTTTTTTGGCAGGGAACAGTGGAGGCAGTGGGCAACAGTGGGACTCTCGGAGATTAAAGCTTTCCAGCGGAAGAGACTGGACGGTTGGGATTCGGGGAGACGGGAAAAAAAGGATAAGGAATTGGAAGCGAATGCAACAATCAGAACTTACCGTTCAGTCTCGGCTTCACTGCGACCCAGTAGGTAAATATTCTGGTCCTTCTCGGGCGACGTGGGGCTGGCCATGATGGTGGTTGTTTGTGCCGTGTTGGGCGTTGCGGTTGTGATGGTGGTGGAGCTCATGATGTAAAAAAGTCGGCGCAAGAGGAAGTAAACAGAGGCACACGAGGAGAAGAAGTAGAAAGAGGGGGGGAAGAGAGGGAGAGGGAGAAAGAGGAGAGAACTGGAGAGAAGGCGAAGTCTGGAACCTCGGGAAGCGGGAGGAAGCAGGAAACTAGAAACAGGAACACGGGACTCTCTGATATTATACTTTTACCCCATTTCGCCTGCGATATCGTCGAGGAGCCCGAGCCCCCGTCCGCCGGTCTCCTGTGCGCTCTCGCCGGGCGTTCGACGAGGCTCGACATGGTCTGGTCCCCATCCCAGACGGGTCAGGTAGGACAGCCCTCCCCAGCGAGGCAACTCGATAGAGCACGACCGAAGGCAAACCAAAAAAATTGGGATGGAATCGGGCACTCGCTGGGAGATACAGTTGCAGTTGCCACAGGCTCCGATCTGCAGGAGGCGCGCAGCATACGAGTTATACTCCCTGCGCTGCATCGCGAGTCATGGACCGTGATATGAATGGCTCCGATCGCCCGGCTACACGATATGAAAGAGTCAGCATCACCGTTGCAGACGATCCTGCGATTCGACTCCTTCCTGATCGGAGCCGTCCCTTGGTTAGCGTTCGCCCTAGTATGGTCTAGTGGTTCCCGGCCGACTGGCTTCGCGTTTTTGCTCCAGCCGGGTCGGATATGGATGTCTCTTAGGCTGAATATTGCTTGACGAATGACGAGAGTCCGGAGCCAAACCGTGATATCGAGGAGAAGCACGAGGAAATGGACCACCACTTAAGAAAAATTGATCAATTCCGCCGAGCCGGCCGCTTTTCGCCGGGAAAGTCTTTAGGGTATACAGAAGTATGACGATCCTATCCACCGTTTCAACGTTGGGACTGGGGATCTTCATGCGGGGAACCGAGATGGAGACCAACATGAGACACGGTGGAGTGAACATGGGCACGGAAAGGGGGTGCCATCACGGCCGTACAAATGAAAGGATAGGTGGGACTGTCTACGAAGTACGTTGGGGGAGGAGAAGGGGGAAACATGAAGAGTTCAGATATACTTCGTAATCCTTACCGACGGGTGACAGGGGGTTGGCGATGAAGAATGACAGGGGGGGAGAGACGGCGAAAAAAAGGAGAGAACAATAGAGTCAAGGGACATAAGAGCATAAGAGCGATGTACAAAGACGAATCAGTACAACCAGAGAAAAAAGAGCTCGGCCTTCAGAGCCTAATAGGAAGTACGTGCGAGGAACTAGCGGGCAGCTGTCGGAATCCGGCATGCTCTTCGATTTGGTGTATACCGAGAACGAAGTCCTGGACCCGATGGCCTGGGCTCGTCCCAAAGCCTCGGAAGCCGTTACCCGTCACCCCGGCGCCAACGGCCTCATTCCCCCCCTCCAAACCCCCCAAAACCCCACCAGGAGCCCACTCTGCCACGACAGTAACTAACGCCATACGGGAAGTCGGGAACCTCCGGTCCACAGGAATTCTCGATTTTTGACTTGCGCGGAAGAGTGCTGGGAAGGATCCGTTGCATGAGCATTGCAGGACCCTATCCAATCAACTCCAATGAGGGTTGTTTTCTATGCAGCATATACTTGTACACACGGGACCAGCAGAGAACACCGGCAACAGAGGAAATGTACCAATACACGAGCAGAAGTCAGACAGAGAGAAGAAAAAAAAAAGCAACATGGCTCAAGAACGAGAAAAGAGTGGATCAACCACTGCAGACGCGCAGATACCGAGAAACAAAATTACCGAGCGATCCAAGTTGCCCACCTCCTTGCCCCCCTTTTCTGTCGGGGATCACGTTTTATCCACTAAGTGCGCAAACACGTACCGGAAAATCTCACGGCTCTTGTACAGATTCTCCACGCGCATGCGCTCGTTATCTAGATGCGCATTGTCGCTGGCCTGGCCACAGGGCAGATTCGCTGCCGGCGCGGAGAACTCCTTCTCCAGGAACCGGATTGTCGGGATGGACCCGCCCTCACGGATGAAGATGGGGGTTACGACCGCGGGGGAGGGGTCCGAGGCTACGGCCCGCCCACCGGACAGGGCGCCGAGGCTGCTGGGCGGCGTGAACGTGGTTCGCGTAGGCAAAGCGACCGGGTCCTCCGGCGGCGTAGATGCAGATTGTGTCAGCGTCGAGGAGGTGGGCACGCTGGCGATCGGTTGGGCCGAACGCTTGCGAGTGCCGGCCGCCGAGGAAGTCGTGGTGGAGGTGATCACCCGGTCCACATGGGAGGCGAGGCTATCGGAGGAGTCTTTGCGGAGGAGCTGCCCCGGGATGCTGGCAGGCTTGGCGGAGGCGATCGATGGGCCATGGATGAGTGGCGGCAGAGAGGGGTATTGGTGCTTGGAGGGGGGTCGGTCAGGGGTCCATGCGGCAGTGATGGCTTCGGACAGCGTAGCGAAGATTTCGTTGTCCGGGTCGCCCAGCCAGGCATCCGATTTGCCTGTAATCTCGACCGTGAGGTCGTTCTGGGACTCGAGTTGGTCGAACTGTTCCTGGGCGTACGCTGTCAGATTCGCTGCAACCTCGTCGGCTTGCTGATCGGGCACGATGCGAATCGAAAGGCTCGCCTTGGCCCGGCGAGCGATGGTGGCCGTGCCACTCTTGCTGCCGGGGACTTCCATGGAATGGACGGTCAGTGACGGCTCCCGCCAACGGTACATCAGCGACTTGATCAGGGCCTGGCGGTCGGAGATCTCAGGATGTTGTGGGAGTAACACGTCGGCAATGGCCTCAAACCGCTTCTGCTCGGCCCCAGTCAGAGGACGGACCGGATCATGGAAGCCAGGTAAGTTGATTTTACCCTTCCGTCCCACTAAGGTAGACACTAGAATCGAGAGGTCCTTGACCGGTTCATCGAGTAAGGCACTCCCGTCGATGCCACTGTGAAGATCGGGGTGGTCGCTTGTCACAACCAGGTTCGCATGCACGACACCGCGCAGTCCGTACGTCAAGCAAGGGTTATAGTCATCTAGCCAGTAACTGTTGGCCAGTAAGATCCAGTCCACCGGGCCAATCTGGACCTTGTGGTCCCGGACGGTCTGGTGGAAGCCTTGGGAGCCGGATTCTTCTTCGCCCTCAATCAGGAAAACAACGTTGCAGCGAAGGGCCTTGGTTCGAGCGAGATCGGCAGCAGCATAAAGAGAAGCAAGAATAGGTCCCTTATTATCGGAGACCCCACGGCCGTAAAGAAACCCATTGATCGAAGTCAGTTGGTAAGGGTCTGACTTCCACTTGGGTCGATTAGAATCGGCCCCGACAACATCATAGTGGCCATAGAAAAGAATCGTCTTGTCCACCTTCTCAGGTGAAGTAGCATTGAATCTCGCATACACGATGGGATTGGTGTCTTGACCAGTGGTCAGGAGTTTTGTCTTGGCCCCGAGATAATTGCAGTGTCGACGAAGGAATGCAGCACCTTGATTGCATTCGCCGGCAAACTTGGGGCTTGCCGAGATGGTCTTGAACGAGACAAACTTGGCCAGGCTGTTGACCATTTCATCTGTAATTTGAGTGCATCAGAAAAAGATCCTGTTCCGATAAGACTGCGGGTGCTAGATACGTACCATTGCTGATAGGGGGCAGCTCTTCTTGGGTCAGGAAGAATTCGGTCAAATCCCAGATCCCGACAGTGTTGTCGTTACCGCCGGTAGCATAAATGTGTCGGTCCTTGACCCGACTAGCGGCGGAAGCGAGCATGGTTCCTTCGTGGGCAACCCACCCGCCTACTTCTTCAAATCTGGAATTGAATTTCTGGCTTATGTGAGTACTTAGGTAAGATAAAATGCTGAGATTGACCCGCATTGAACCGGAAGGGGGAGAAAGGGGGCAGAGGAGCATACTTTGACTGTACCCGTTGCATCTCCGCAGATTGCAACTCCCTGGATGACTTGGACTGCCCATAGGTCGTCAGTATGGCGGGCGATTCGCTTGACTAGCTGATGAGAATCTAGATTCCAGATGTTGAGAGCGCCACCCGAAAGTCCACAGTAGAGCAGCGATCCTTCAACTGCAATGGAAAGCACGGGGTCTCCATTCTGTAGTTTTGCGATCTGGGTGGGCGCCACTCCATTCTGACCAAGCCGCCACAGCTTCACCGCACCATCACCTGCACCAGTCAGCAGGGCCTCCTCTGATGGGACCGACTCAACCAGGCCCTTCACCAAGAGCATGGAATACACATAGCCATGGTGGGCAAAGAGCTTGTGATGGTCTCGCTTGAAAGTCAATACACGGCCGCCCTCTGAGACCGAATGGGTCCCGTCTGAGGGCCGTGGTGCACGGCTTCCATCCGGGCCTCGAGAGTCAAAAAAGCGATGCGCGCGCTTTGATGGATGTGCCGCCGATGTTTGGTTCAGCGTCGATCCCTCTTCGGATAGATCGCACCACTGGGACAGTCAGAGAATGACCAAAAGCAACGGGATTCAATAAGTGAGAAAACAAGGTTACCTGAATACTTGTATTCTGAGCACCACAATAGATGGTTTGGTTACTCGATGAGTAGACGACTGTGAAAATATCACCCACGTCGTGGTGCGAATAGATCGAGTAGAGCCGTTCGAACGTTCTCGTTGACCACACCTGTTTACAAACATTAGCTCCTCCTCATGGATTGTCGTGATGAGGTCCGATAGCCTGGATTGCTACCTACATTAACTACAGAATCACCACCGCTGGAGAAGAGAAGGTTGCCATCTTCGGAGAGGTAGAGGCCCAAAACACTTTCTTTGTGGGCATGTACCGACAAAACCAAGTCGTAGGTCTCGAGAGACCAGGCCTAGAGCATCTGCAGTCAGATATACGATCGACAAGGCTAGGAAACAAGTGCCGCTTATTGATACTTCGCTGGAGCTTGACTTACCACAATGTCACCGCCCTGCAGACCGGCAAACACACACTCTTCGTCAATCACCAGAGCCAAAACGGAGCGACTGGCCAGCACACGATGACCAATGCCACAGTCTCCGTGTGGGTGGGCATTGCTCGCATTGTCGGCCGTCTGGAGAATCGTACGCGCATCGGAGCCCCAGCTTTTCGACTGGTCCTCGACCTCGGACGCGCTTCCCGAGTCCACTGTGTCCATTGCGGACAGAACCGTCAGCCAAGTTTACAGGATCTCGGAGCTCAATCTTGAAACAGCCACAGCCACACAATCCACTGCCAGTGATTCAATTTCTATCAATTGGCAGATCCTGTTCGATTTAACCTGTCCCTGGACTCCGGGGGTTGGGGTGAAGGGCAAAAAGAGGCCGGACCGGAATGAATCATCGGGCGGTGCGGGAAGCACCGAACACGAAAATCAACCAGCAACAACAACATTGCACCATCGCTAAGGTATTCGACTCACCATCCCTCGCATGTCTCTTATTCCAGCAGCAGGCGGGCCTAGACGGAGCACAACATCACAAAATCGAGTCAGTCAGCAGTTCGTGATAGTTTTTCGAGACGTGGGGGAAGATCGGCTCGGCTCAGCGTGAAGCTGCTCGGTTGCATCCCGGTCGCATGGCTTCTTCATGCTTTCATGCTTTTATGCTTCCGTGCTTCCATGCGTTCATGCTGGCTCTCTATGCACTATATGCTCCACGTCCTATGCTCCAGATTCCATGATGCCGTATGATACTTGCTCCATGCTCCATGCTCCATGCTCGTCTTGCCCCATCCGCCCCCGCGGTTCACCCAATCGCGCTACTGGACAATGAGGGTCCGATCGACGCCGCCGATTTGAGCTGCTGAAGGAAGCTGATTGAACTCACCTGGGTTCCCAGAGGAGCCGGGCCACCGGCGGTCGGAATGGATGGTCGCTTAATACAGCCATCGAGCCGGCGATGGTGACTTTGCGGGTTCGAGAGAGCCGCCAGATCCAGAGAAGATCAAAGAAACAGAATAACAGAGCTCAACGCCAGCCCCGAGATTATTATCCACGGGCTATATCTAGACACTGCTGTGAACTGTAGACTGTGGACTGCAAAGAAGTGAAGTGAAGTCAGTGACAGATGGATCCCCATACACCGATGTTGATCGACATATAGCCAGCAGGGGCTCCCGGAAAGATAAGCCAGATGCCCATGCATCAAATGGGCTCTAGGCCTCGTCCCTCCCCCCTCCCCCTGAAAGGTTGGGAGGGCTTCGTCATAGTCTTGCCGGGAGGCCGAGCAATATTCTTCACCGTCCTGCAACTGGCCATTTGATTTGCTGGTACACGACAGGTGACCGGAGACAGGCGCAACCCGTTGATTGATCCAGATAGTCTGCAATTTGTGATTGGGGAGGTCACCACTGGCTAACTACCTATACGGAGTACGTAATGGCCCTTTCTCTCTCGTCGCGCAGTTCTCCGCAGTTGCTATAATCTCTCTGCATACGTTCTTATCCTGCTGTTGCACAGCCGTGATGGCATCATTCGACGTCTTCGCCCGGATTGGAATTGGTGTCTTTACGGTTGCTGCCTCTATATTTCGTGCTTCCATATAGTCGGAAGATTGCTTCGATTGCCTATCCAGCCAAATATACCAATAAACCGTGCAACCAGCTCACCTAGTTCACGCAACCAATAATCCTGGTTCTCCTATGCCACCATCCATGTCAAATAATTCATCATGAGATCGTGTCGGACGGCTGAGTGTTGAGAGCACCGCCACATTGTGGCTTGTCGGAGCGGCCGGAGTACTTCTCGTCCTGGTGACAGAGTACCCGGGACCTGGTGTCTATGCATGGGCTCCATACTGTGCCCAGGTACCCTTTGTGTACCCTCCCGGTACCTTGGGCACCAGCCACAGTGGCGGTGACGAACTCTTCCAATCACAAACCGTTGGTCACCGCTTCTTCCGGTGTTCGCATGTGTGATTGGGGGAAGCCCCGCAATGTGATATTGTCATCTTGTTTTTCACTCCCAAGGCTAGTGATTCAGTTACTATTGTTATGGTGACTTGGTTCCTGGACGGCCCAGACGGGTAGCATGCTAGTACCCCATACCGTAGATGAAATCTCCTGACTCCACGGAGCCTAGGCTTTAATTAATATGTAAAAAGTCAGTGAAAACTCCGGAACTGATTAATTAGTATGTTATGGTACAAATACCTCGTACAAATCACCGTTCGGACCTCCTTTGCAACCCCCGCCTTCGGAGTCCCTGATAGTCCCCGCTGGCCCATCACACCGATCCTCCAAGGCCGAGGATTTCTCCCTGCCCAACCACTTGAATGGGTAGTCGTGGCGCTGATTGGAGATCGGAGCTGCCAATCGCTGGAGTGTTCGCTTCTGCCTAGGCACTGGGACTAGTACCGCCGTACAACGCATCGCAAAGCATCGCATCGCTCGACTCCCTACCCAACCGCCTCTGCCCTACGGCCCCAGAGGAGCTCCTGTTCGCTGCTCTGCCCAACGCCTGCAGCTCTCCTGCACGTTGATGCCATCGTCCCCAGCTCCCTCGACTCAGTCGTCCTGCATCGTTTTTTCCTGGAGTACTACTCGAGTTCCTTCAAACGACTTGCTCGGTACTCGTGCTCGATTCCTCCGATCGGACTTTTCCGCTGATCCTTCTTGCTGTCGAGTGGGAAAAATCTTCCTCCTCAAGTCCTTTCAGGTAAGGAACGTCACCTGATTAATCATCTTGGGCATTTCGGCATTGTCTCGCAAGGCTATTCGTTTTCTACTCCAGCTGGGTCTTATTTTTATATTAGACTTTGGCGGCGCTGACCCTGGGATTTTTCCTTGCCTTCAAACTTTCACGCTTATACTTATACCTTCTCGACCAGGGCTGATTCTGCATTACTTTTGAACGACCTGCGCCTGGTGCTCTACACCGCTTCGTCACTTCATCGACCTGATCGTCGTTATCGCTTTCTGATGAGTGTTTTTCCCCGACCGGCAGTCGGCATCGACTATTGTTTGTGATGGCACCCCTCGGCCAGACGATCGCCGTGATTGACAAGTCCGGCAAGGTCGTCAGCACGGTAAGCCAGCCCTTCGCCCGGCCCCGATGCTAATCAGCTGGCTATTTGATTGTTGAATTCGACATCAAAGCCAGCGTGAACCTAGACCACCCCTCCTGACATCTTGACAGAGTAAACAACTATTCGGCGTCTTCGCTCAGGCCAAAGCCGCATACAAAGAGCGCAAGTCTCACTTCAACTCGGAGCGCAATGCCAAGATTGCAGAGCAACAGGCGCTGCGTGCTCTCGCCACCTACCAAATCGACGATGCACCCTCCGCAGCAGGGTCTCGACGAAGCCATCGTAGCCGGTCACGGCATCACTCGAGTCGCAGTCAACATCCGCGGGCCTCGTCTCGCTATGAGCAAGACTTGCATTCGGCAACCGGGAGGCCCGAATCTCACTATGGCCCCGCAGAAGGTCTCCCTCGCCGGCATACTCACCACGATGTCACCGTCCGTGAACCGGCTCGTCCAGCTACCGCTCGTTCCAAATCGGATGCTCACATCGACATGGATCTCGCATACGGAGAGGCTCACCCAACAGCTTTATCCATGTACAATCCCCCCGAGCCTGCCCAGAACGACAAACAGCAAATGGATGGCCTCGTTAGCCGTGCCCAGTGGCTGTTAGAAGAGGCCCACTGCGTTCAGCATAGTGCAACAGCCACGATCTCCCATCTCCAGAAGAATCCCGATGCCATGGCTGCTGTCGCTCTCACCCTCGCGGAGATCAGCAACCTGGCCAGTAAAATGGGCCCGGCCGCCCTATCCGCCTTCAAGACCGCCGCGCCTACCGTCTGGGCCCTGCTCGCCAGCCCACAATTCCTCATCGCCGCCGGTGTCGGTCTTGGCGTGACTGTCGTCATGTTCGGCGGCTACAAGATCATCAAGAAAATCCAAGCGGGCGGCACAAGCGAGGGGGAGAAAGAATCCACCGGCATGGACGAAATGATGGAGTTTGATGTCCAAGAAATGAGTCGCGTCGAGATGTGGCGCCGTGGCGTGGCCGACATGGAAGCTGTCAGCGTCGGCACATCCGTCGACGGCGAGTTTATTACCCCCCGTGCTGCCGCCCTGTCCGGCATTGATGTTTCTACCGCCCGTGCCCAGAAAGACCCGCGCTTCAAATTCAATGACGACGGCTCTGTGGCATCTTCTCGACGGTCTCGGCGTTCACGCGCTTCCCAGGCCACATCCCAACCAGAAACAAGGCGTGGTCGCTCCAGAAGAGAGCCAGAGACTGCATCTAAAGCCCCATCGGGATTGTTCACGCGATCATCGAAGCCATCAAATAAAGCGCCTAGTCGCGCACCAAGCCGGGCGCCAAGCAAGGCGCCGAGCAGAGCCCCAAGCAATGCACCCTCCAGGACCGGCACACACGTGTCGGAGAAAGAGAAGCGCCCGAAGGAGAAGAAGAAGAAGGGCCCAAGCCGCTTGCGCCTAATGTTCACCGCTTGAACGACAGAATTCGACGGCCGCCTCTTGCAGCGGCGGTGCTCAATTCCATTATACGTGAGCCTGGCCTGTATATTTTCCAGCCTCCTCTTTGTACAACTTCCTTTTCAACATGCGGCAAACCCTGTTGACACATAAACCACTCAGATTTTATGATTATGACCATTCCAACATGACTATCTAACAGTTTCTTGTTATTTTCTGTTCATTCCTTTTTCTTGCCCTTTTCCACCCGGGCTCGCTCATTTCTCGGCTTTTTCTTTTATCTTGATGCAAGCATGAATCCCATGGCGTTAAATAGCGATTGTGATTTTATTACCGTTATCGGTGTCCAATGGTCGGCTTCTTTCTTCCTAGATACTCTTCTAGAACCAAAAAAAGCTATCTACATCATTTTTCACTAAAGATTTGATATTTTTATGGCAGATCTCGATGGTATGTCATGAACATTGAATTGCAAGTAGATCCAGGAAGGCATGAGTCTTATTGTCAGTGCCATGCGAATCATCGTACAAAATCCACACGCAAGTAAGCTTCGCAATCCTCTTACAATGATATCACCCAATTGCATATTCAATTCATTTAGTCTATTATCATCAATAGCACATAAAAGAAGCATGCATGGTATGGCCCAGTCAAATGGTCGGCCTTTTTCATACCTCCGGGGGATCACTGAATATTGGAAAAGTGATTTACACACCATTTCATCCTTGGCACTTAACCCATCATGTCATTCGTATCACAGTATCCTCCATAGAATTTGACGATGAGATTAAGTTATATTTTCTCGATATGTTGACCAGCACTCTTTGCATTGACTGCGTCAATTCTGGCCAATTCTCGAATGACGGTCTGATAAGACTCGAACTTGCGGGCCGGTACTCGAGCCGCAAAGATCTCGTCCAGTTCCTCGAGAGACCGCCCTTTCATTTCAGGCATGAAGAAATAGAAAAAGACTACGCAGAACATATTTGATGCAAACCAAATATACCCGTACTGCGCGCCCTGTGAACGAAACAGAGAAAAGTTAGCATTAGCGTCAATGTCTCTTAGCGTCGCTTACTCACCCAATTCAGGTGCTCTGGATTAATGAAATATGGCGTGCAGAAATTCACCAGCCAAGCCAATAAATACCCCAGTGATGTCGCCGTTCCGACTGTCCACGCCCGCAGCCTCGAGCTCACCAGCTCTGTCGCAACCGGGTAGCTTGCCGCTCCGACACATCCGTTGTAGAAGAACATAAAGAGCGCGGTGAATGCCACCAGCGTCTGGCCCGTTGGCAGCGTATTTGGACTGACCGTCGCCGCCACAGCGCTGGCCAGCTGACACAGGCCACAGGCTAGGGCGCCGAGCATTAAAATCGCGCGCCGACCCAGTACCGCGCGAATCGCATACATACCGATATTCACACCTAGGAAACCGAAGCAGGTGTTCATCACAGAGTACTCGAAAGCCTTGGTGATACCGCACACCGTAAAGAAGTATGTCTGGTAGCCGATCAAGAACCACACGCCCGACGCTGTCTGGCAGCCGATCATGCAGTAGCATAAGATCGTCCGGCGGAGGTCCGCGCCTGCGAATTGGGTTAGCAAGGGTATTCTTCTTTGTCATAACAATTTCAAACGGTCTTAGGGATTAGTGGCTCTATCGTACCGCGGAACATATCCAGCGCGGAAACATCCCCTTGCTCGCGCTTCTCCTCTTCCACGCCCTTTACCATCTCTGCCCACTCGATCTCTAGTAGAGTTGGTAATGCGTTTCCACTATCCCCTTTACAACGCTCATCACCACTGTCGACGGGACTCGAGGGCGCCAGGAGTGTGGCGTAACTGCGGCCACGCAGCTGCTCCAGTGCCTTGCGAGCCGCTTCGTCCCGGCCGCGATGCAGCAGCCAGCGTGGACTCTCGGGAACGAAGAATAGCGCGATAAAGAGCAGTGTCGGGACGATATACAGGCATGCCAAGGGGATGCGGTAGGAAAGGGCATCAAGTCGCTCCTTGGTTTTGTTATCGACGACTGCGCCGAGGATGCTCCCGATATTGACCCAGTACGCGAACAGAGCGACCATGACGCCACGCATGTGTGCTGGCGCAACCTCCGCCGTATAGATGTTGGAAAATGTCACGAGGAAGCCATTAGCGAAGCCGAGCAGCAGACGACCAAAGTAGAGCACTCCAGGAGAGGTGGTGCCGATCTGGATACCGCAGGCGATGGCATTGACGATGCAGGCGAGCCAGAGCGCATGCCGGCGGCCGAAATAGCTGGAGAAGAAGCCAGCCACGAGGGAGGAAACAAAGGAGCCAAGGGTGAGCAGGGAGGTAATTAACTGCTGGACGGTACTCTGCAGATGATTGTTAATTGTGGTGGGTTCAGGCACGGGTGCGGCCGCGTGGTAGTCCGAGGTCTTGTAGATATACGAATATATATTCACTCACGTCTATTGCATAGCCCGTGTCCGATCCAGGATCTGGATAGCCAAAGACCTTGAGAAAGCCCGGCATGGCCTGCAACGAGCCCACTGCGGCCAAATCAAATCCGTACTGCATATTGGCCATCGAAACTAGACAGCAGAGAGACAGACATTTCCGGTTCTGCCAGAGCGACGTCGTCGATAGATTATGGTCTGACATTGCGGTGGCCCCTTCCTTATGGCAATGGGTTTTCGAGTGGTTATTCAGTCAATTTTTCTCATCCACAGAGCGACAGCAGTATGCACTTGTTGTATATTGTCTCCCCCACATTATCTTCCTGTTTGCATGGGGTGCATCGCATCTATAAACAATCGGCACCCACCCAAAGTCCTCTGTGCCGAGATCTTCGTGAGGGGAAGAAGCAAAGACATACCCTGGCTCCGCCTGCCGACCAAGAAGACTCTAGATCGAGAAATTGCATGACTCAAACAGCTGGCTTGATCAGGTATTCGCTATCAGCGATCGGGATGCCCAACTTGGGTGTCTGGGAAACCCCCACAGACCCCGCAAAGAAACGAGTCTGGGGAAAAATCTGGGGCCGTGGGCCCCACTGGAGAATTCATAAGCATACGTAGTAGTCAGATACGCAAGCTCCGTCATTCCAGATCTCATGGATGGACCTAGGGCCTATGTAGCGGATCCTATCCTGGCTATTGATGTTCCTAGAATTGCTGATCCTCGTTTTATACACATGTTGACTAGGTAACAGAATATTAGTGAAATTGGCCATGGAGAATTGAATGTTTGATCAATTCCTGGTCCACAAATTAATACCCCATTTATCATTTCTTCAACAGGCATGCTGAATGTGGGGCTTTGCCCGCATTCAAATGAAGACAAGAGGAGAGTTCCCAGTGGAGACCCGGCTCCTTCCATACGAGATCCTCGATGACCCTGATACATCCCTAGTGATACCAAGACATCCTGCCCCGCCGGATCTAGCGGTCATAAAGTCGTCGGCAGTAATCGCTCGAAGGTGGGGTCAGAAATGGTAATCAGGCATATTTACAGGCCATTCCATTGGAGGCGGCTCCTGCATATATAGATCCTGAGTCCAGCGCAACGCCAGCAGTGATCAGGCGCTCTTTAAATTTAGCAAGCAGCGGCCACCCGCGGTCACTGAAAACAGGATCTGAACTTCAGGATGATTGTCGAAAAGGTTGAGGAGCTCATCGCCCTCATATCTGCCCAACGTATTCTGAGCCAGCCATCATGGAACCAGGTCAGGGTTGCCACCCTATATCCCTGGGTGTTGGGTGTCATTGGAGTATGCCTGATGATAGACTACGCCCGCATGCTATATTTGTATTTTCAGATGGCAAGTTCACCTCAAAAAGGCCAAGGACTCACCCCAGTGGCCGGAAACGCGTTCATACTGACACTGAATCCTGAAGCCACCCGGCCCGCTACCTTTACCAATCATCGGGAACACGCACCTCCTTCCACCGAACAAGCCATGGATCTACTTTGAGCAGCTCTCAAAGCAATATGATTCACCCCTGATCACCTTCTGGACCGGTCGCCGGCCGACCATCTGGATCTGCGATGCCTGGGCCGCTAGCGAGCTCCTCGACAAGCGCGCCGCCATCTACGCATCCCGCCCGCGCATGGTCGTCTTCAGCGAGCTGGGCGCCGGCCAGTCTAACCTCGTCAACATGTACTACGGTGATCGTTGGCGTCTGCACCGGAAATTGACACATATGGGAGTCGGCCTGCAGCAAGTCCGCAATTATCGTGGCTTCCAGAATGACGAGAGCAAAGTGGTTGCGCTGGATCTGCTGCAGGAGCCGACGCAGTACGTCAAACATTTCGAGCGGTATGCGACGAGCGTCGTCTCGATTATCGGCTTTGGGCGGCGCGTGGCGACATTCATGGATCCAATCATTACGGAAGTAATTGCAGTCATGCAGCGCGCAGCGGAGCTGAACGTGCCCGGGAAAACCTTTCCCATGCTGATGGAGTCATTTCCATGTACGTGGACCCTTGTATTGGTCAAGTCTCATGAGGATTGAAACATTTGAAGAAGCAAGCGTAGAGTTGCACTGAATTACAAGACGCTGATACTCTACAGTCCTCGCCAGATTTCCTAACTGGATGGCACCGTGGAAACAGGGTCTGGGTGGAGGACAAGGCCGTGGCCGGCCCTTCTTCTACGCGTTGGCCGAGGAAGCAGCCCAGAACCCGGACGCAGACCAATGCTACGCAAAGAAGATCTTCGACGAAGCGCCAAAGCACAACCTCTCCCGGATGGAGATCTCCTCGCTCTCAGGCAACCTCTTCGGCGCGGGCAGCGACACCTCAAGCTCGACGCTGGTTACCTTCATCCTCGCCTGCTGCGCCTTCCCGGAGACCCTAACCAAAGCATGGGACGAGCTAGACCGCGTGGTGGGTCCACATCGAAGCCCGACATTCCAAGATGAGCCAGAGTTGCCGTATGTGAAGGCTTTCATGAAGGAGGTGCTGCGGTGGAGATCCGTCGCCATTATTGGCGGACAGCCGCATGCACCGATCAAGGACGATCGCTATAAGGTATGGAAGCCAAGCAGCTGTGCTAAGCACTTTCCCGCATCCTGGCAAGCCAGATCCAACTTTCAGAGTCGGCTCCAAGAACGGCGTGGATATTATGAGTACTGATCACTTGGCCTCTAGGGCTGGCTGATTCCCAAACACACCTGGGTCCAGGGGAACGTCTGGGCCATCCACCACCACGAGCGAGAATTTCCTGAACCAGACCGCTTCAACCCCGATCGCTATATCCAGGGGAGTCCTGACCAGCGTCCATTTCCAAATGAGAAGGGGTACATGACCTTTGGATGGGGGCGGCGCGTGTGCAGTGGCCAGGGACTGGCGGAGCAAGGAACATTCATCACGATCGCACGGCTGCTTTGGGGATTCCGAATCGAGAAGGCGCTCGATTTTCAGGGCCAGGAGATTCCCGTGGACATTTTTGATTTCACGTAAGTGCCCTCTTCCCAATCCAAGTTCGGTGTCTTCTTCTTTCATGTCTTGACACGTACTCGGTATAATTGAAACTAATTGCCGGGAGGGCCACATCCTGGCCCGCGAGTGACCCATCTAGTAATGGCCTCAATATGCGGCCTAATCCATTTGAGTGCCGGATCGCACCGCGCAGTCCGGAAATCCGCACGACCATTGAGAAGGAGGGAAGGCTGGCGTTGCAGGACCTATCTTCCTATGAAGGGGAGACCAAATATCGCATGAGCACATATTACGCCACCGAGACGCTCTGACGGGGGTCTCTACTTGATTTTCTGTCATTGAAGAAGTGGACATTCGCCGGCTAGGATGGTGAAGACAGATGCCGGGGGCGATGAGTATGGAAGGCAACCTTTGAACCTCTTTGGCTTTTTGTATACTCCGGCAAGACAGGTCCTTCTAGATCAGCCGAGGGCAGGGCCACAGTGGGTACAATTCTCCGCAAGCAAGGACGACACTGGTGGAGCTGGCATTGGATAGGCTGGCGCAATTTCAGAGGGCACCCCGACTCTATACTCCAGATGGGGAAAGACCCATGTACGATGTATCAGAGAGAAGATTATCAAATTGACACACGTTTGCGATTGACGTCATAACCGCTGCCATCCCAAACTGACATTTGCCCGAATCTGCAATGCTGGCGAGACTCAATCCAACTCATAGCAAGGAGGATTGAGTGGCGCGTCGATCCACGCGGGAGACGGGTAAAGCTAGAAGGATGTGAATGTCTTGATGACTCGACTGGCTTTAGGGTCGGGCCATCGGACAAGGGGGCCATTCTCCGTGAAGAGCCGGTTCGTCGAGCGCAAGCTAATAATACCACGCGATAACCTGGCTCATGGCCATTGACCTGGGGTAAAGGTCATGATCACCCTTGGCAAACTCAACGGGAGCGTGCAATCGGCAAGGCACGAGTCCAAAATCTGCCGTGTTGCCCGCAAATCCCATGTACGAGCAGCATCACGAGAAGTCGACCGGGGAGGAATTAGCGTCGAAGGTCTGCGCAATGTTCCAGGATTCCGGCGGATCTTCGGAGGGGAAAGATAGCACATTTGAGAGCGGGCGAGAGGTCTCGGCAGATGAAGCAGCGCAAAAGAGCCGGGGGTGTCGGTCCAAAGTTCTCGGTTCCCCAGAGACCCAGTGAACAAGGCTTAGCGGCCAATGGCGGAGCCCGCCAGTCCCCCCGATCGCCTGCTTGCCGAGCGGCGACTCACGGACTTCCGAATGCACGCCACAAAGTCAATGGGGGCAAAAAATCGAACCTCAGATATCGTATTGCAGGCTGTAAAGCTGAGCAAGAGAGCAGCAGTGTACTGATGAGATTCTGCTTTGTATAGTGATTGTCCCTGAAGCCCCGTCGGAGGAGTCCAGGGCAACAGTTGAACCTTCCACGTTATCGGCCTCGTCACTCCGAGTCCGTGAACAAACGGGGCCCGCCTGGAGCCGCCCAGTGCCATCCGGGCTAACTCCGATCAAGCAGTGAGACAGCTCTCGATAGTCGGTTCATGCTGGCATCCTGGTGCATTCCCCAGTCTGTGGAGAAGCAAGAGGGTCGCGAAAGGCCGATCAGTGTGCCCACCCCCCTTTTTCGCTAGAATCCCGGACAAAACCATCAAATTAAAGCGATGGGCGGAATGTATGTTAAAAGGGAGGCAGGATGGGGTTCCTGTGGCACGGGTGGGACGGCAGACGTTCGGCCAACTAAACAGCTCACCCGCAAATTGCAATTTTTCTTGAAATAGCCACCGTTGGCCAGGGGCATACGAGTCTTCAATCGAGATTTTCTTTTTTGCTCTTTGCGTGGGTAACGCTTTCGCTTGTGGTCTTGTATTCTCCGCGCATTTGCACTTCTGGTATAGGTCGGGTCGAGTCTGTTCAAAATTTGTTTCGCCCAGCATGAAGGTGCAACAGGCAAAGGTGCCATTGGATGTGATCGTAGTCGGGTATGTACAAAAATGATAGCGATCGACTATGGTAGACGTCCAGGTATTAACATCCTCTAGGGCCGGTACGCTTTCTTCCCAGATTACATATCATTGGGGTGCTCTCCAGAGAGGAGCTCAATTGACGAATCCTTGTAGGCATTGGCGGCATAGCGGCTGCCCTGACGCTGGGACTTCGAGGTCACCATGTCGTGATTCTCGAGGCTGCCCCCAAAGTATGCTATTCCCACCCCTGAGAAATTGAAATATTGGCTGCGATGGTGTGACTAATAATTGCCGGTCTAGCTGATGGAGGTTGGAGCTGGAATCCAGGTCTCCCCAAATATGTTAAGACTGTTTGAGCGTGAGTCAACCGCGGCTTCACTCAATTATCTTTGAAGAACGCCACTAACCGAGGACCTGAATTTCAAGGATGGGGTGTATCGGATTTGATCCATGCTCAGGACGTGGCACTCGAGCACATTCACGTCCGACGATGGGCAGACGGCGAATTGCTCGCAACTATGCCCGTGAACAAGACGTTTGGGCAGCAAGTGGTCATCCACCGTGCAGACCTGCACAATGCTCTAATTGACAGGGCATTGGCTTTGGATAACGTCGAGTTGCGGGTGAATTCGACGGTCACGAATGTTGAATTCAGTCCGGCTACTGTCACACTTGCAAACGGCACTGTCGTCCGCGGCGATGTTGTGATCGGTGCTGATGGCATCAAGTCGACAATTCGTGGACATCTACTGGACGATGCGTCCCTCAAGGCGATTCCCACGGGTGATGCTGCATACCGCATTGTGCTGCCGCGCAGTGTGATGGAGCAGGATCCTGAATTGAAGGAGCTCATTGACGAGCCGCAGGCGACTCGTTGGCTGGGGCCTTCGCGCCACATTATCGCATACCCCGTTCGCAACCATGAACTGTATAACGTTGTCCTGCTTCATCCAGATCGGCAGGAAGTCGAGGAGTCATGGACGACTAAGGGCTCGAAGCAGGCGATGGTCGACCATTACCAGGGCTGGGACCAGAAGGTGCGCAAGCTGATTGACTTGGTGGACGCCGACGAGGTTCTCGAGTGGAAGTTGTGTCTGCATCGTCCACTCAAGACGTGGATTCGCGGGTCGGTGGCCTTGATCGGTGATGCGTGCCACCCCATGCTGTAAGTAGCAAGAAGCCTCTCTCCCCTGCTCGTTGTGCAACGCTAATCCGGGCCAGTCCGTACGTCGCTCAAGGCGCGGCTCAGGCCGTCGAGGATGCGGCTGCCCTCGGCGTTCTCTTATCCGCCATCTCGGCCCGGCATGAGATTCCTCGAGCTCTCCAGGCCTACGAGAGGTCGCGGAAACAGCGTGCCGACACAGTGCAGCAGTCTGGCTCCGAGAACCGTATCACCCTGCACCTGCCCGATGGCCCGGAGCAGGTTGCGCGCGACGAGCAATTCCGGGCATCGTCAAACGGATCCAATCCGGATAAGTGGTCGGATCGCGAGACCCAGCGCATCCTCTGGGGCTGGGATGCTGAAAAGGCCGCCCTGGATACCTGGACTGGTACTTGAATCCATACCCCGATTCTTAGTCACGCTAACTTGCCGCCAGGTACCGATCCAGAAGCCAAGGTCAACGCCAGCCTGTAACATGGCTGATACCGCTGAACTCACAAACCATTACTATTCAACATAATAAGCTGCATGGCATTGCCCCAACAGAGGGGCATTTACGACTAGACTCAACAGATAGGGGCTCACGACTTCATTCCACATGACGAGACCCGCGGTGACCGGGAGCCTCGGTGGCTGGATATATGCATTCAAGCAAGTGTAAATAAAGGTTCATCTACTTCATCTATAGCCGATAGGCAGAATACAAACATACTATATGAGAACACAGAGGAAAAATTTCCACAATTGCCACTTTTTCTATTTCATTATACAATTCATTCAGTCGGGGAAACAATTCACTGCATCGTGGTAAACATGAAAGGAAATCCCAATTTTTTGCCTCATGAAAGCCAGTGATGCTCAGCATATGGCTTCAATCTGACTAACCCCGTCCGAAGGGTCGACGAGATCATCAAGAGTATTTTTGCTCCATTTGCGTAGAGGATATTTTACAGCTTCTCGCCAGCAGCGGCCTTCATCTGGCCGTACTTCTTCAGGCGGATAGCAGAGACGTTGATGAAGCCGGTAGTCTCAGCGGGAGAGAAGTCACCGATCTCGTCCATGGAGGACTCAGTCATGTCGTACAGCTTCTCGGTGTCGGAGTGGCGGCCCAAGACGGAGACGGTGCCCTTGTAGGCACGGCAGCGTACCAGGCCGTTGACGGACTTCTGGGAGGCGGTGATGGAGGCCTCCAGGAACTCGCGCTCAGGGGAGAAGTACATGCCGTTGTACAGGAGCTTGGAGTAGTTGAAGGTGACGAACTGGTCACGCAGGGCACGAACCTCACGGTCCATCACAAGACCCTCAAGGTCACTTGAGACCAAGTTAGTCGTGTTCAAATGGAGGCTTTTAATTTGGGACATAACTCACATGTGAGCGGAACGCAGGCAGGTAAGACCGGGGGTCTCGTAGCAGCCACGGGACTTGATACCGATGAAACGGTTCTCGACCTAGACAAGGGTCAGTAAATAGAGTCAGGGAATTAGTTGGACGCATTGAAAAAATAAAATAACGTACGATATCGATACGGCCGACGCCGTTACGGCGGGCAATAGCGTTGGCAGTCAGGAAAAGGTCGACGGAATCAGTGACAGTCTTCTGCTGGCCCTTCTCGGTGTACTCGAGCTTGACGGGAATACCCTTCTCGAAGTGGATGGTGAAGTCCTCAGGCTGGTCAGGAGCAGTCATGGGGTCCTGGGTAAGCTTCCACATATCGGTGGGGGGAGTGATGTTGGGGTCTTCCAAGATACCGGCCTCATAAGAGCAGTGGGCCAGGTTCTCGTCCATGCTCCAGGGCTTAGACTTGGTGGAGGTGACAGGGATGCCCTTCTCGGCGGCGTAGGCGAGGAGATCGTTACGACCGACGAAGCGCTCATAGAAGACGGGATCACGCCACGGGGCGATGACCTTGATGTTGGGCTGAAGAGCATAGAAGGCAAGCTCGAAGCGGACCTGGTCGTTACCCTTGCCAGTGCAGCCGTGGGAGACGGCGAAGCAGCCCTCGCGCTATCGTAGAAGTTGCTGGATTAGAAACTACCGACCACATGAGGAGGGAAATTTTCAGGTATCCTACCTGAGCAACGGCAATCTGGGCACGAGCAATGACGGGACGAGCGAGGGAAGTGCCTTGAATGCCGGTTAGTAAAGGGATAAAAAGATACGGATGCCTCAAGAACAAAAAGACAACTTACCGAGCAAGTACACATTCTCGTAGACAGCATTGCAAGCAATGGCGGGGAAGCAGAGCTCCTCGATGAACTCACGGCGGATATCGACGATCTCGCACTTGAGAGCACCGATCTTCAGGGCCTTCTCGCGGGCAGCCTCGAAGTCCTCTAGGGGGGAAGTTTTAGCGAGGCGTCGCTAGACCGCGGGCATTGATTTCAACTATACCTTCCTGGCCAACATCGGCCACTGCAGACAGTCTTAGCATTTATTTTATAATAGCCCCCGTGATGGGGCTCTACTAATGGCGCATACGACTTACTGAAACACACAACCTCATAGCCCTCCTCGATCAGGTACTTGACTGGAACAGGGTATTAGCGATTGCCATTGTGCAATTGAGGGCGATCAATTCTGCAGCAGATAGTCATACGGATACAGCTGGTGTCGAGGCCACCAGAGTAGGCAAGGCAAACCTATTCAATCAACGGGTCAGCCGAGCTGGGAGAGGGACAAATGGAGGTGTAGCGGGTGGGATGAGAGTGGCGGTCTGGAAGTGGGCAATCGAATTTGCGGCGACCGCGAAGCATCCAATTGAGGCGACATACCTTTCCCTTGGACATTGTGAGTGTTTAACGGTGTATATGAGACGAGCGAAAAGGCGGATGGAAGCAGTGTTGAAGAAGGTCAAGAAAGGAATTGAGTCATCCGAAAAAAAGGCGGGTTTTTGGTGCGGGCGGGGGGAGTCACACCTCTTGGCGCCGACACCGGCCGATAAGCCCTGATAAGAGTGAACACACACCGCATCCACGGGAAACGCCAGGGCGATCGGATTATCGATTTTGACTGCACAAACTACTGGGGGGAGGGCTCGTGCAGGGAACAACCATCTCCACTTACTAGCTGTGTCTGCAGGTAGCTCCCACAAATAGCAATGAGGGTGTCACGAAGCGCAGCAGAATTCCTGCTCCCCCGCCATCCCTCTAATTCTATGACTAATCTATTGGTTTGCCCAGGCAGGCTGTTGACTGTAAGTGCGGACATTCCGGGATCCATACGGACGCCGAGCTAATGCTTCTACTTTTATGCTGAATGGTATGAAGCAATACAGGAATAACCCGACTTTCTAGGATTGATCGAAGTCACATCCACCTTAGCTTTGGCGCACGGTTCCCATGGAAAACAGCAAGAGCTCTTCCGTCATAGCGCCTCGGGAGCCGCCTCCAGTGTTTGGCCTGTTTGTACGGGCGGTTATTCGCGGCGCATCCCCCGCAAACCCCCCCGATACGAGACCAACTGGAGAAATGCCACCCCATAAAGTGAAGTCAGGGCCCTGACGGCACTTTCTTCATGCGTATGTCCTTGGACTCACATATTTCTATCCTTCGTCTCTCAACGACTCAGAGATGGCGTTGACGCCTGCTGCGCGGGGTCTGATCCCTCGAGTCTCTCGCCGATGCTATTCCGCAGCTCCATCCCCGGCGGCAAAGCTCAACTTACCGATCGACTACAAATCCACCCCCTTGCTACATCATACACCCTCTTCATTATCAAATATCCCAGATTTCCCAGCTGCAGCCACTAGCAAGCGGATGAACTTCTTCCAGTCCATCAACTCCGCCCTTCGAACCGCCCTATCGACCTCGGACAAGGTCTTACTTTTCGGTGAAGATGTGGCATTTGGAGGTGTCTTTCGCTGTTCTATGGACTTACAGACGGAGTTTGGCTCAGATCGAGTATTTAATACTCCGTTGACGGAGCAAGGGATTGCGGGATTCGCCATTGGCGCCGCCGCCGAGGGCATGAAGCCCGTCGCGGAAATCCAGTTCGCCGACTATGTCTTCCCGGCGTTCGATCAAATCGTCAACGAGGCGGCAAAGTTCCGATACCGAGAGGGAGGGACAGGCATTAATGTGGGTGGCTTGGTCATTCGAATGCCATGCGGTGCCGTCGGGCACGGTGCACTGTACGTACAGCGGATGCGTCTCCCTGGCCTTGAAGGTAGCCTCTAACGAAAGTCTGGCATAGGTACCACTCACAGTCCCCAGAAGCACTTTTCGCACATATCCCTGGCGTACGAGTGGTGATGCCACGCTCTCCTTCGCAGGCCAAGGGCCTTCTCCTGTCCTCCATCTTCGAACACAACGACCCTGTCATCTTCATGGAGCCTAAAATACTCTACCGAGCCGCTGTTGAACATGTCCCCAACGAATACTACACTATTCCATTGAGCAAGGCCGAAGTAATCAAACCAGGCAAAGACTTGACAATCATCTCCTACGGGCAACCTCTGTATCTTTGCTCGGCTGCCATCTCTGCCATCGAGAAGACCATGAAGGGCGTGAGTATCGAGATGATCGATCTGCGCACAATCTACCCGTGGGACCGTCAAACCGTTCTTGAGAGCGTCCGCAAGACCGGAAGAGCTGTTGTAGTTCACGAGAGCATGATCAACTACGGTGTTGGGGCTGAGGTCGCCGCAACTCTGCAGGAAGGCGCTTTCCTCCGGTTAGAGGCCCCTGTCAAGCGAGTTGCCGGATGCACCACACACACGGGTCTTTCCTATGAACAGTTCGTTCTACCTGATGTTGCAAGTAAGTTTCACTAAAGGCCTGTCCTCTTGAGCATGGTATGCTGACCAGTCTTCCTATTTGTAAAGGGATCTACGATGCCGTTAAACGGACACTGGAATACTGAATTGGCTTTGGGAGGTCTTTTGGAACGGCATAATAGATCACAGTGCATCATTTCGATATCATTTCTTCAAACAAAGCTATAACAACGAGATCAATAGAAACAATACATTGCTATGGCCATCAACATTCCACTACCGCCCGGACGATTTCGCTAGGTAGAGAAATGGCCTCCCTGGAGCCTCCTGGGAAGCCAAGTCCGCCATTGGGCATCGATACTTGGAAGAATCTGACGCTAGGTCAATGAGAATTGAGTGTCCGGTTAGGTGTAAACGCCTCTCCGGTGCCTTGGTCGTCCGGTGTTTGTAAACCATTAGCGCGACACTGGTGCATGGAACAAAGATATATTGTCAGACGAGGTGGCTCAAAATACGTTTCATGAACTTGAGCTTCTTAATCCATAGGGGCATAAAACAATAGTTCAATCTGCCAGTTGTAGCACCGGTAAATCGATATGGAGCCTAAAACTGGCGATACAAATCTCCAGGCTGTGCTGAAGATTTGTACAGAGAGCATATGCTTGAGTGGAGAGAATAATGCGACGGCACTGGAGGCAGGCCTGTACCATCTTATTATTGTCTTGGGTTGGCTCCAACATATTCCACCACCAGTTAGAAGCTTTTCAGATTGGAAAATATACTTATTACATCATACTGTCGAGGTGGGTGCCAAGAATCGGCAATTGCGTGTCGGGACTGCGATGGCATGGCGTTCCACTGCGGCAGGCCCTCACGCGGCCCGAAAACCTTAAATCGCCAGGATGAACGACACCCGAACCATCACAACAGGAGATATTGGCAATTTCTAGCCCATATTATGATTCAGATCAAGATTAAACTTGGGGGAAGCATAAAAAGTATCCCAGAGCTTGATTGCTCAAAGTTCAATGACCTGACATCGATTTTTGAGAGTAGACTTTGTGTAAACCGAGATTGATCTATGTGAATGCTGTGCGAGCATAGCCCACCCGACACATTTACAAAAGCTAACAACTGCCTCAAATGCCCACGAAACTGGGCCAAGACAGATAAGCTTGAAGATTACTATTTAATGGCTAATCAACCTTAACTTGAACCAAATCGGATCGTAGGGGGGCTGAAGATTTCACAAAGAGACCTGGGGTTTGTCCTATGAGATTGGGATTTTTGAACTAAATATAAAATCCATAAAACCCGATTTCTCACCCAGAACACTTGGTATTCCAATTCTTCCTTGAAATAGGCTTGAAAGAGTGATTCTCAACAGACGAGATAGTTTTCAGCGACTTAATAGACTCGATGGTAGCCATAGAGGGTGAAAGGACATGAAACCATGAGCATAGTTTCCTGAAAGGCACCGCACAAAAGTGAGAGATACTAATCGGGATACCCAGGGACAATAACATCAACATAAATTGAGACCTCTCACACTCACACAAGTTCCTCTTCTTTTCTCCTCAACTTTTTCGCACACTTGCCCTCGTTGTCACCAACAACGAGACAACCCGTCCGAAGAGCGTCCTGAACGTCTTTTGACATTTTTGTATCCCTTGCGCAAACAGTCCTAGCAATGGGGCTGTTCACCGACTTCATTGCCCCGGTCTTCGGAGTGATTTTTTGGGGCTTCCTGGACTTTGGCCTCCGCCTCGTCGCATGTGCTGCACTATGTGGCCTTCTTGCCTTTGGCCACATCTGGGCGGTGCGTTGGGCCAAGTCGAAGGTTCAGGACGTGTGTGCCCGCATCGGCCGCTCTCTGCTTGCAGTGAAGTAAGTTGATATGTTGACATGTTCAAATGACGTGACATGACCCTCCCTCCCATGATGTGACCACATCAGGCTGACTAGATCAAACAGCGATGAACCAAAGGAAGTGCCTCTACCCGAGGTCACCACGACGACCGCCACCAAGGCGACGACCAATCCTGAGTTCACAACATGTGAGCTGTCCAAGTCCGAACTGAGCAAGCTGAAGCTGCTCCGCCGAATCAGCCACCCCACGTCTGGCAGTGGATTGTGGGACTCGCTCCTAATCAATGGGAAGGCTGAGTCTCTCTCCGCCCGCGAGGCCGACCTCGCCAAACGGGAAGCCAAGCTCGTGCGTTCTCAGCACCAGCTGGCTCGCCAACGTGGACTCGCTGACGGGCGAGAGGCATCGCTCGACTCGTTCGAGACGCACCTTGAGGAACGTGTGCAGTCACGCCTCGCCGTGCTCATCCAATCTCAGCAGGAAGGCAGCAATGTCATCCACCGGGATGCGGCTCGAGAACAACTGCGCGCACTCTTTGAGGCGGACATGGCGCAACAAAATGCCAAGCAGGAGGAAACCGTCACCAGCCTGCGCTCCGAACTCGAGAGCTCCGCCTGCGAGGTCCTTGAACTCAAGGACAGACTCCGGGAGCTCAAGGGCAAGGAAGCCAAAAACGCCGGCAACAAGATCGACCGAGAGGTCGTTGCACAGATGTCAGCAGAATGGGAGCGGGACATGGCCGCTCTAACGCATCAACTCAAGGATGCGATTGACAGCCGCGCCCGCGCCGAACTGCAAGACCGTGCCACCCTCGAGGCGCTCAATACGGCCAACGGAGAGCGCTTGCGCCTCCAAGGGGAATGTGTGAAGATGAAAAATCGTCTTCGCAATGCTGCTGCCCGCAGCAGCCAAGAGCAATCCGGCTCCGTTTCTCAAGAGTCCCACGCAGCCGCCCTGGCCGAAGTTGCCCGGCTCAATGCAGTGGTCGATGAGCTTACCCGCCGCAACATGGCGAATGACGAAGAACTGCAGCAGCAGCGCGTCAATACCGACGCCTCATTCACCGCGTTGCAGGATGAACTTGCCCGGGTAGAGGAGGAGAAGCGATTGGCCCAGGCCAAGGTCCGCGAACAAGAGTCGATTGTCGGAGAGTGGTGCAAGAGCTGGGCGGATGAACACGCCCAAGGCATCGCTGTTGTCATGCAGAAGGCGGACGCCTCGGTGAAAGTCGCCCACGCCCAACTTTCCATGGCAAAAGCAGAGATTGCCGCGCTCAAGGCATTGCGCGACGACCCGGAGAGCTTCTTCGAGGGCCCTCTGGACCTGCACCACGAGCCTGAGCCGCTCCGCAAGCTGAAGCAGGAGATCGAGCAGGAGCGAGTGGTTCGACAGGATCACCTTCGCGACCAGAAGCCTCGCCTGCAGAGGATCCGGAACGCCTGTAATGGCCTGCAGAAGGCATTCCAGGAATGCGAGGATGCGTGGGGCCAAAACGACCCTTTCTTCCATGCGAGCTTCTTCGCAGGAGACAGCGAGGTAAGGGCCCACCTCCGCAACATCCCAGCAGCCCTGGATGCGCTCCATGAGTCGCTGATGCGCGACGTCGACGGCAATGAGCTGCGCACCCCGAGTCCCCTGCCGCCGCCCCCACCGATGTTTGAGGAGTCAGAGGTATCTGAAGAGGATCCATTCGAGTGGAACCCGCCTCGCAACCTCGCTGAAGTGGACCCAAGCGGCCCCGGTGCTCAAGGCAGCGCAATCCTCGCCAGTGCTGCGGCGGCTGTCACCATTTCGCCGGCCGAGGCCAGTCGGGAAACCGACCCGCCTCCCGCTGCTGCGTCTGGCCCCGCTGCCCCTGGTATTGCCGCCCCTCGTCTCGCCAATCCGATGCGACAGATTAGCTCTCAAAGCAGTGTTGCAAGAAAATTGGCCCGGAGAAGAGGACGCCGATTGTGCTAGTCATGCCAGACGAAGCACCGCTGGTTGAAGGAAAAAGAAAGCTGCCAGAAGTGCCGAGACCGGCCCCACAGGTTGAGAGCCTAACCGGCCAGGTGTCGATAGCGCACGCTCCGCTCGTTGCGATTCGTTCACTTCGGCCCCCTCGAAACCCAATTCAGTCCAGTCCCGATCAACTCGTGCAGCCACGAAACGCCCGAACGGTGGCTATCACCAGTTTCCACCTTATGCGCAGTTTTTTTTTCCTTCCTAGTGCCATCAGCTCCATTTTTCTTTTCCCCGCCGACTTTCTGTGTTCGTGACTCTCGCTACTCACGTCCCAGTCCCGACCTCGACGTAGAGCGACCCTCATTTCGGCGTCAACAAATTGCAATGTCCTGACCCTGCCCAACCTCTCTTTCTCGACCTCGTGGAGACTCTTGTGTGCTCGCGGTGATACAGGGGTGATACATCCTGATACATCCCTTGATATCCTGATATCCTTTCTGGTGTTCCGATGATATCCATGACGATGACCCCTCCTTCACTCCGTCTCGTTGCCGCCCGGCCTATGATGCTGGGACTGGCTAAGCTCATCTTCCTCAGCTTCTCTCACCTTCCGCTCACGACGGCAGCGCCTGTGCTGTCCACCTACCTCTCATCTCCCGATTCAGAACCCCCAAAAGAACCGACAGATCCCAGCTTATGGTTGTACCTGGGAATCTCAGCAGCCCTTGTCCTCAGTGGCGGCGCGTTTGCGGGGCTTACCATTGCATTGATGGGACAAGATGAAGTGTATTTGCAAGTGATCCAGACATCCGGTGAAGAGTCCGAGAAGAAGAATGCGGCCAGCGTCTTGAACCTGCTCAAGCGGGGCAAACATTGGGTGCTTGTGACTCTCCTCCTCAGCAATGTGATCACCAATGAGACATTGCCTATTGTCCTTGACAGGACCCTCGGCGGGGGATGGCCGGCGGTCCTAGGAAGTACAGCGTTGATTGTGATTTTCGGCGAGATCGTGCCTCAGTCCATCTGCGTCCGATACGGTCTCCCCATTGGGGCATGGATGGCTCCCTGTGTGTTGGTGTTGATGTACCTCATGTCCCCGGTCGCCTGGCCTGTCGCCAAGCTGCTTGACAAGCTGCTCGGCGAAGATCATGGCACCATTTACAAGAAGGCCGGTTTGAAAACCCTCGTCACGCTTCACCAAACCCTCGGCGAAGCGGGAGAACAACTAAACTCCGACGAAGTCACAATCATCAGCGCTGTTCTCGACCTAAAACAAAAGTCCGTGGGAAGGATCATGACTCCGATGGAAGACGTCTTCACCATGTCCGCCGACACAGTTCTCGACGAAAGAACCATGGACTTGATCCTTTCCCAAGGATATTCTCGAATTCCGATACACGCTCCTGACAACCCACTGAACTTTGTTGGTATGCTTCTTGTAAAGATGCTCATCACGTACGATCCTGAAGACTGCAAACGTGTCCGAGACTTTGCCCTGGCAACCCTACCAGAGACACGTCCTGAAACAAGCTGTCTGGATATCGTCAACTTCTTCCAAGAAGGAAAGTCGCACATGGTGCTTGTTTCCGAATATCCCAGCGAAGATCGCGGTGCTCTTGGGGTTGTTACCTTGGAAGATGTTATTGAAGAATTGATCGGAGAGTATGTGACCCCAATTTCCCTTCCCCAACTCGCTTCTCTACGACTGCTTACTCACTATTTTTTTTTTCCAGAGAGATTATTGACGAATCCGATGTGTTTATCGATGTTCACAAGGCGATCAGACGAATGGCGCCGGCGCCGAAAAGCCGCGTTCCTAAGGGTAAAATTGTCGAAGAACCACCTTTGGTATCTTCCTCTTTCACGGAAGGCGAGCTCATTGACCTTGATGGGATCACAAACACACCATCTTCCCTCCCGCGGTCATCAGAATTGAACCGCCGTCGCAGTTCTGTCGAAGCACCACCACCTCGCTTCCAGCTTCGCAAACAGAACGCCGACAATAGCTCCAATCCGTCCGACTCCTGGGTCACCCAAAGAGGCGCAACGGACGAAATCAGAGAGCATTTAAAACACCTAGGTCCTTCCAATCTGGCAAGTCGACCCCGTCAAACTCGCTATCATGCCGTGAAAATCAAACGCAATAGCAATTCACCCTCACGATCGGCCCAGACAGACTTTGAATCTGGCCAGAGTATGTCTGACTCCCACATTCAAGTTACTTCCACTGGCTATCAAGGCGGAATTGGCGCAGGACTTGTTACCTCTGGAGCTGAAGCCAAAGATGGCGCTCATGCGTTGAAACTCGGATATGGCACCCTCGGTTCCCATGATCATGTCACGAAGGGCACGAACGCCCAACAATACAAAGATCTGCCGCAGGTTTCCATCCCTGAAGCTGTCAACGAAGAGCACGACGACCAACTCCACTCCGGGTCCACGCGAAAGGGCAGCAGCGGCACTGTGAGCATCAAATCAGAAACTTCTCGGTCCGAGTTCATCTACCACCATCGTGGACCGGCTCGCAGCGGCAGCATTACTGAACAAATCGTGGATGTGAACGGAATCCGCAAAGTCGTCCTCCACACCAATGGCACCAGCTCCTCCGATGGCGAGGCCACCCCGTCCCCTCGCCATACCCGTGACTCTTCACCAACCTACGTTGACCGTCAGGATGGTGCGACCGACACGAATGACCACCACTCGGACCCTCATGATTCCACTTCAGGCGCAAAGAAAAGCCGTCGCAAGAAGAAACGTGTGCATCGCTCTAAGCCCAAGAGCGGCGGCGGCTCCTCGGAGGACCAACCTCTTCTGCATTAATAATCCAAGGAAAAACAGCCCATGCATTCATTCACCATTCAATCTCAAACCCTTGGCCATTATTCAAAGCCCTCAACCTACTGGTCGACGTTCAAAAAGAAGCTGGCTTCTCTTCATCATGATGGACCCCATGGAATCAATGACACGCACAAATTGCATCATTGATCCGCAAAAGTCCGTTACAACACGATGGGATAGGTGATGTTTGGAGACGGTACTAAGCCTTTCCGGGAACATCATCTGTGAACCATGCCTTATGGACTCATCGAAAATTCTCACTTCTTTCTTCTTCCTGCAACCACTTGAATATATATATCTCTGTGTTCCTCAAGTGTTTGATCCACAAATATCTGTCTCGTTCATGTCGAGTCATCTGTTCATTTCACCTTCGAATCTGGGAAAGATCTCCAACCAAGAGGTCAACTTTCGTCGGTCTTGCAAAAACAACCGACACCCGACGAAGAGGCCGCGTTTGAAGAACACATTCTATCATTCATTGTTTCGGTGGTCTTTTGGCACCAATATGATTGAGTGTGTGGGAACTAGTTACGATATTACAATCAAGCTCTGCATGACAATTTTTCGCGGCGCGGAAATACCCGAGTCCATCAGAGACACCGATGATGGATTCTTCCAATTTCGAAAAAAAAATCCAAAAGAAATCCAAAAAAATCAAAATTCTACCTGATGATCTTCCAATAAACACGGCTGCAGTTTTGTGCACAGTGACGCACTCATCGCGAAATCATACAACATGCCAATGTGGCCTCGTATATTTAAGTCACTTTTGTGTCTGACAAGGATCTCAGTGAGGAGATAATTATAGAGACTCACGAAATCTTAACCTAACGAAGTGAATGCGAATAATGCAGCCGACGGCAATATTACACCATGGACAGAGTACAGTGGTATTTATCGTACATAAGAAGTCTCCATCGATCTCCACCATTCCCCATCCTAGCCTTGTACCCAACAAAACGAAGGCAATGACCCGTGAACTTCAATCGGATCTCAAAGTAGCCACTATCAAAGGCTATATTGATCCCATCGCCATTACCGCCAAGTACACGCACATCCTTTTTATCCTTCATCCTTTATTGATGGCAATGGACATAAGTGCCGCTGGATGCTGAACTTTACGCCGTGGAAGCTGGGCGGTTTTCTTGTGGATATTGATGAGAACGAAGAGGGACCGCTTCTTTATCTACACGTCGCGGTCAATCCAGATGCACTCGAAGATATTTATGAGGGTCGTGAGAAAGAGGAAAAACCGATTATGTACAAGGAACTGGGAATTTTGTCATGTCACATATTTAGAAGGAAATGCGCAAGCAGTTCAACACAATGCACAACGTTTAAGGAGGTTAACATCGTTGTATGAGGGTGGGTCGTTGAGCTTCTTTAGTTTTGTAGGTACGAAAGTTTTGCTGCAGGAAATATCACGTTTATTCGAAAGTCAAGAACTAGACGGAAGATAAACTACCCAGGAAACCAAAGAATACATAAGAGCGCCTTCAGATATGCAGTTGTTGAAATGCGCGTTACCGTAAATATTCAGATCATCACCATGCATTGCAATTACGTCCATCATGAATCCAGGAGATAGTCATGGAGTTTGTACGTACTCGGAAACCCAAAACTGAGTTGAAAGACATCCTTCTAGTTGAGATGGAGGAGGGAGAATCCGGACTGGAACATCATCTTCAACATCTCGTGCCCGAATAGAGGTTTATATCGAGCAGAAGAATGAGGGAAGGCGCGACGGGAAATCCAGCCGCATGCCAAGTTCCTACTCAGAAATAGACAAATGCTTCTGGCAATCGTCCAGTAAAGAGGTAATGAGCACACCGGGATGAAGGCCAGGCTTTTGTCGGTGGCCAGATATTGGAGCCAACGGTAAGGGTGGGTAATTGCCAGCAATAAAAGAGAGAGCCGGATGGGGCGATCATTGGAGAAGAGGATCCTAGACATGTTGTTAATATATAATACAGATATTGGGAAACCTCAAGAAAATACATACCCGGAAGTGTTTCTGGAAGTTGTTAGCTCTCTCAAGACGGGCCTTGTAACGATTCTCCTGGCGAAGGCCACGGGTTCTCTCGCGACGTTCCGCGACAGCGACAGTTTGCTTTTGATGATCACTGGCACCGATCATACCGGTTCCGCCATTGGCGCGGGTGATAAGAGCACGGTTTTGGTTGCGGCCCCGAGATTTCTCTTCTTCTTCAATTTCGCCATTCTCAATAGCAAGCTGCCGAGTAGCTCGCTCTTCTGCGGTGGGGTAGTTGTGCAGGTTCTGGCGATAATACTTGGCGAGTGAGCGGTGACCAACACTCTTACCAGATGGAAGATGGAGTTCCCATTCATCTTCATAGATGAGGGGTGCTTTTCGGTGCGAGTGTGTCTCATCGCCATCAACAGAGGAGGCGGAAGTTTCAGTCTCCCAACCCTCATCATCTCCATCAGAGCCCTGGACCTTGACACCGCCTGCATCAGCCATATCCTCATCCTCATCCTCGTCCTCATCATCAGAGTAAGTGCTGCGGAAATCGTAGTACTGGCCAATCTCAATCTGCTCCTCTTCAGCCTCGAAGGCAATCATACAATGGCCCTTGTCGCGCATGTGGGTGCGAGCACCAGCAGCATTGTTGCGAATGGCATGGCAGTAAAGACATTCATGGTTTTCGGTGATTTTGCGATAGAGATAATGAAGAAGACCGTCGAGGTCGACCAGGTAGTCTCGTTCCGGAATGAACATGCCGTGAGCCTTGTACATATGCTCCACGTTGGTCTGGGCATCGGCAGAGTCGGCACGGCAGAAGAGACAGCGAGATACAGAGTAGTCATCCTTACCACCTTGAATCTCCTCATCCTCATCATCCTCTTCTTGAATAGTGGTGGATTTAAGACCATCGGTGACCTTGGCCACCTCATTCTCATGGGATTTGTTGACGGGCTCGCCTAGAGAAAATGCGGAACTCAGTACTGATGCATCATCGCCATCCTTACTGAGGCGGGCCTCGCGCTGCTTGTGCTTGGAACTTTTGATGTGGTTTTGGTAGGAGTTCTCGCTGTAAAAAGTCTTCTGGCAGGGATGGCATGTCTTTTCGAAGGAGGCCTTGGCGGCGGCCTGGCTTGATGTGGCTTTGGCAGCAAGAACTTTCTCGTTGAAGGTATCAAGAGCAACTGGCGGAAGAGACGCCATACGGCGCTTCATATTGTATAAACTAGAACGCAGTGTTGTTAGAAATGACTCCTATACTGTATTCACACTGACTGGGAACTTACTGCCAGTCTTTGCGCATATGATCTCTCTGAGCATCGCTCCTGTGGAACGCAACAAGACAGGTATTGCAGGTGTAAGGTAGAGGGGCCGCAGAGGCCTGTTCAATATTGGTCGACATAATGACCGTTCAACGTTCGATATGGTGTGCAACTAAAGGACGAACGACTTTCTCGGTCAAAAAAGTTGACTGTGGGACGAAGTTTTATCGTAGGCGGGGTAGGATGAAGGCTCTGTCGCGACTCAATTTCCACCCTTTTGATAAGGTTCTTTCGGAAGTATTGATCGGACCCTTTCAGTGGTAATGGATCCGCTAAGCGAAGGTATCCGGTATTTGTCAAAAGTGAATGCGAACAAGAGAGGCGAGAGCCTTGATTTGCAAGCAACGCTTATCGAACCGCACAGAAGATGACGCTTTTCCTGATTCCTGCAACGCTAAACCGTAATTGGAAATATCACTTCCAGATACCAGTCTTCACGTGCCCTTCGGATCAACACTTAACCCGACCCCGTACTGGATGCCTCAGGCGGGGGCCCCGGCGGTCCCGATGATATCAGGTGAGGTGAGCCTCCGGGTCCTCTACATATATCGTTAGGTCAACGCTTAACCTTGCGGCGTTGAAGTCGAGTGGTTTGACTTCTTTTATCTTTTAGTCTGGATATGCGACCTGCGCTCTCACGATGACCAGGCTCCGCGGAGCTTCTCTCGACAATCCAGACATCGCCCAGCCTAGTGGTGGGCGACCTCAATATTGTCGGTCAAAGATCCCTCCAAATGCTCCTGAGGTTGTGATACAGAACACCACCGATGTGTCAGATCCTTTGCGGATCCTGCCGTGGTATCGGGATGAGCGACGGAGGCGATACAATGTACTGGTGCGCAGGTGAGTAACTTGAAAACGTCGAGTGTTGACAAAGCGCCTGCATCAACCCGCGACGGCGCACTGACAATGTTGGGACAACAGATACAAGAACCAGTTACTTCACGGATGTGACGATCCAGGCTGCCATACACCTACTTGCGCCAGTCGTCGCCGCAGAGTTAGCGAAGGCCCATATCGCCGGTACACGGAACTAAGCGCGCGAACCCTGGCCTGCTATCTCGCCAGCTTGGACGACGCGGAGAGTGGTCTTTGTTGCAATAACCCGAGATACTCTTCCGAGTTGTCGATTCATGACTACCACCGCATCTCCTTACAACGATCTCGTGCACTTCGAGCGCAGGCCGCCGTCACGACCTCGCATCCGACTTATACAGCCGACGACGATCGGATCGAACCAGCCAACGAGTCTACCCAGAGGCTCCCGCCGAGACCCCGAGGTAGTTATACATCGGCAACCGAGGATGCCATAGGCTCAACATCCTCTGCCAATATCCATCCCAACACCTATGATTTCCAAGATCTTGACTACGCTGCCGAACAACCCCTCAAAGATCCCAAATCCTTTACGCAGAACCTTTTCGACACATTATCATTGCGTATGGTTGAATGGCTCCCTTTGAGGAGAACACCGGATGCTTTACCTTTGAAAACACAACCAGATCTCCCGCTCAGCGGTAATGAGCCACCAAATTCAGAGAAACAGCAGCATGAGCAAGAAATGGAGACCAGTAAACCTCCAAAGATACAGGCTACACATCATACACCGTCACACACACAGCCACCTCCACCTCGAACCCCCTCCTCTCGATCATCAGGAGCTCAACCATCGGCGGTTGAGCTGAAATTTCAAAACCAGCATGTCAAACGACTATCTATCACCGAAGTTGATCATTGGCGACAATCCCCACGATCTAGCCTAGATGAAAAGAAGAAGCCTGAATACAAGAACCGCAAAGTCTCCGTGAATTCTCACCTTACCTCGAACGAATTTCCAAGCATCCCCTCTCCGCCGGCTTTGAAGCACCGCCCTCACAAACATCGCGGAAGAGCAGGAGATTCAGACACCATGCGTCCGAAAGACCGATCCAAAACCCAGCGTCGGGTTTCATGGGACAGCGAAAAGATATTCAATCAGACTTCTGTCGAAGCAAGCACAGATAATCTCCAACTTCAGGCACTTCACTCTGAATTTGATATTGACACACCCACAAATCGGAAGCCCAAGTCAAGCTCTATGCGTCGCACGCCTGATGTCAGGCCACTTGCTCAGACTGTGACTCATTTAGATGCGGATATTATCGATGGTCTTGGTCAGATCATGATTGAATCTGAGGAGGATGCCGAGATCTGGAGAGAAGAGCTCGATCGTATACAGTCCATGGGAAGCTTTGACAATCCCGACTGGCAATATGCAACAACTCGTCAGCGTCAGGCTTTCCCATTTATTGCGCAGAGTGTCTTTTTTGTGTTCAGCAGCGCGAGGCAGATTCTCCAATCATTTGGGAAGGATGCTCTGCAGCTAGAGACCTCACATCACAAGGTGGTGGCCAGCCGACTAGATATCCCAAGACTTCGAGAATCTTTGCAACGTCTCTTCAGCATTTGCCCCTGGGACATTGTTCTGCACAGCCTATGGACCACTTTAGACAAGCTTTTCGTACCTCCGGATGATTTCACATCATCTGCCCGGCATTCCCGCCGTTCATCCCGAAGTTCCACCATGGCTAGCTCCGCTTCCCCAGTCGTGCGACGTCTGTCTGAGTCGACCACTGAAGATCATTTGTCAGACGCGGACGCGGCTTACATCGCCACTGTGGCTTTCTTTGTCTTGGTTGGCTCTGTTCCTGACCTTGACGCTCCCACTTGGCGTGGTATTCTCCGAATGCGTGCTGCAGGCACTGTCGCCTCATCTGCTGATATGAGCAGGTTGGCGCCCGAACATGCCCAGCAGGCTGTAGAGGCTACAGACAGGCTTGAACATGAGCTGGCTCTCCGTCTGATCAATCGGCTGGTTCGAGGGTTGACTGCTAGACTTGCATATCATGAAATATCCAAGGCACGTCAAGTATATAGCCTTGATCTACCGAAGCAACGTCGAGTCAGTGTGCTTGACCGCATCATGGATCATCTGAGCGAGCATCAACTGTCTAAGGACACCGCGGACAACAACGAATCCTGTCAGTCGGCTGGCCCCACTGCTCTTATTGTTGAGTGGCTCCGAACTCTCTTCTTACGCGAGTGGGATGGGAATCCTGAGATGGCTCGTAGCAGCGCAGCCGGTGGCGCTATACAAATAATTGCTTTGATGTACAAGGAACGCACCAGGTTAGGACTCCTGGCAGAGGACTTCCAAACACCAATCCTTGCGGAGCGGCTAGATCCTCTGGAAATGCCCGTAGCATGGGTTGAGAACCTATCCAATAATCGTACGATGCATCTTCTATCGTATCCATTCCTGTTCCCGCCTTCCTTCCTCGTCATCTATTTCCGTGCTTTGAACTACTCCGCAATGTCCAAGTACTATGAAACCGCCATGACGACGACCAGACATGTTACACAAACTGCTTTTGGCAGCATATCGATTCTCGATGATGCTGCGTTGTTGACTCGCATGAAGAAATCTATGTCAACCTATTTTGTTCTTGTTGTTCGTCGAGACAATATCTTAACCGATGCTCTGAACCAGCTATGGCGCCGAGAAAAGCGAGAACTAATGCGCCCGCTTAAGGTTCAAATGGGCATGGATGAAGGAGAAGAAGGGTTGGACCATGGCGGTGTGCAGCAAGAATTTTTCCGTGTACTCATGATGGAGGCACTGGACACTTCTTATGGCATGTTCACTATGGATTCTCGGCACCGTATTTCTTGGTTCCGCCCTTGTTCTTTGGAGCCACTTTACAAATTTGAGCTTCTTGGCCTTCTGCTGTCTATTGCGGTGTACAATGGTCTCACACTACCAATCAATTTCCCAATCGCATTCTATCGCAAGTTGCTGGGGCTCAAGGTCAAGCATCTGGACCACATTCGAGATGGGTGGCCTGAACTCAGCCAAGGCCTTGAGATGCTTCTCTCCTGGAACGATGGGGATGTGAGCGATATCTTCACGCGCACCTACGAATTCAGTTTTGAGTCTTTCGGCGGCGTGGAGAACGTCGACATGTCGAAGGTTGGCCGCGACGCAGCATGGCCCCTTCCATCTAGACTTCCCATTGCGAGTCCTCTAGGGGTTGCATCAGCCTGGTCTGACGTTCCAAACTACTGTGACCCGGCAACTGTGAGCCCTCCGTCTTCCATGGCAGCTGAAGCGGCGGACATGACGCCAAGCGCGTCAGTCTCAGGCGAGCCTACAAAGTCGATGGTGGACTCTTTGACGCTTCAATCGCCTACGCCTCCCGGCGAGGAAGCCCCTCTTGTGACCAACCAGAACCGGCATCAATTCGTCAAAGACTACATCTTCTGGCTCACTGACAAGTCTATCCGCTCACAATTCGAAGCTTTTCTCCGAGGCTTCCATACCTGTCTTGATCGATCTGCCCTTTCGATTTTCACTCCTGAAGCTCTGAAAGCCGTCGTGGAGGGCACGCAGGAGATTGACCTGAAAGAGCTTGAAAATCATGCTCGGTATGAAGGTGGCTTCGGACCAGACCATCGTGTAATTCGCGACTTCTGGAGTGTGGTTCAAAAGTACGCTCCCGAGAAGAAGGCCCAGCTCCTGGAATTCGTCACTGCCAGTGACCGTGTTCCCGTCAACGGAGTATCAAGCATTATGTTTGTGATCCAGAAAAATGGAGTGGGAGATTTGGTACGTGTTTAGCCAATCCTTATTTATCCCCGTGATTTGACCATTCGTATATATTAACATATATCTTTAGCGTCTTCCCACTAGCCTGACCTGTTTTGGTCGTCTACTACTGCCAGAATACTCGTCCAAGGAGGCACTGGCGGAGAAACTTGACAAAGCGCTTCAAAATGCTCGAGGGTTTGGCGTTGCATAAGGCATTCAGGGCGAGCGTGACGGAAGCCGATCTATACATACCCATTTCGTTGTCTGATACTTTTTTTTGCTTCAATGAACAAAAGCCATGATGGTATTCTTAAGGATTCACAGGCTCACCCTTCCCTTGTAGCGCTCTTCCAAACACTGCCATCACAAAGTTCTATAGAGTTGGTGTAGGTTCGATCCGTTTTCTCGACATGCGGCCTAATACTTTCACGTGGAGAGCACAGGTTTCTCCAGGCGAATCAGAGCAAGTGACTCAGCAATGCGGTTCCGAGTTTCCCATTTGGTTCGTCTGATTTGCGGCGGAGAAGTGGCGATCCCGCAAAAAAGACCAAGCGGCGGAAGCCTGCCCTCCGATGAGTCTTCACCTTCGCACGGCTACTTCTCGCTATTGCGCTGCTGTTTGTTGAGTTCCTCTCTGCATTGACTTTCGCGCGCTCGGTGTTGGCCACCGATTTCCTTCATAATTCAACCTTCACGGTAAGATTGTCTTTGGCCCCTCAGCGACACCGCTGCACGATCTCCGCTGCCCCACGTCTCCCCCCCATAAGAGTCATCGCCAGGGTCCTTGGACGTTTTCCACCTGAGATCTGCTTGCCAGGGCTGACAAAATATCCCTATAGCATCAATTACTTTCGTTCTTTTCACTCTTTTATCATGGCTCCGATCATTCACTGTGTTCGCCACGCGCAAGTACGTTTGCACCCCCCCCCCGCCGATCGGTCATGGGAGAGTCCCGCGCCGGAAGAAAAAGAATGTCGGTTCCTTTTGCCGGGTGCTTCGTGTACCTGGGTGATGGACTGTTGATTCGGCATTGAGCTAACCGTGGGTCTTTCCAGGGCGTCCACAACCTAAACACTGCCAACCACGTCATCCCCGATCCTCTCCTCACTGATCTCGGCCACGAGCAATGCGTCAAGCTGCGCGAGAGCTTCCCGAGGCACGCGCAGGTGGATTTGGTCACCGCGTCGCCTCTCCGCCGCACGATTTATACAGCATTTGAGAGCTTTGGCCCTGTCTTCGAGGCCCACCCAGAGATGAAATTGATTGCGCTGCCGGACATGCAAGAGACCTCTGATGTGCCCTGCGATACAGGCAGTGAGCCCCAGGCCTTACGGGAGGAGTTTGCGGGGAAGCCCATTGATCTGGATATGGTCCATGAAGGGTGGAACAACAAGGTCAGTAGCTGGTTATGACAAGGACATCTACGACACGAATGGCCTAGACATGTTGCTAACAATGCGTCATTTGAGAATAGGCGGGCCGCTATGCGCCAACGAACCATGCCCTGAAGGAACGCTCTCGTGCCGCACGCCGCTGGCTGAAGGCTCGCCCCGAGAAGGAAATTGTTGTTGTAACACACGGTGGCTTATTGCACTATTTCACAGAAGATTGGGAGGATGGTAGCCGGTTCCAGGGTACGTGATACGGCAACTGCAGTAGCAACGCGAGAGGACCTATCTCTTATCTTTAATCTATTTTTGACAACAGGTACCGGTTGGAGCAACACTGAATACCGAACCTACAAATTCTCTGATGAGGTGCATACGGATGATTTGGAAGGCTATGAGCTGGAGGGCGATAATGCCTCCCTTGTCGAGACCCCCGAGTCCCGGCAGCGTCGTGGCAAGGATGGCCCGATGCCGAATCGCGAGCAGCAGAAGATCCTGTACAGGCTTGGCACTCAGGGTTGGGATGAGCAGGGTCTGCAGCTTAGCACGGAGGAACGGGAAGCCGCCAAGGTTCCCGCGGGCCAGGAGATCGATGGCGTGCGGGTATAGAGATGAATGTTCTTTCAGATACTTGCACATAGGCTTTTTCTTTTTAGAGAATCATTCCATAGACAAGCTAAGGATAGATGTTCATTTATTGGAAACAAATAGACCAAAATAAAAGGAATAATTGAAGGATCATTTGGCTCCCGAGTTGTTTTTGCTGCTGCCGCCAATATACCACGTTGTTACCTGAAAGCGAAAGCTTTTTAGTCTACAACATAATGTCTAGTTTGAAGCTTTCGCTTCTTGGCTCTATAATGCTCCATACCTTTCTTACCCACAGTATTCCTATTCATGCTACTCAGTTTCCGCGCCCTGGTGGTATGCGATAAGTGCAGCGGAATAGGGGGGCCAGGAGAAGGCAAAGAAGTAGTGATCCCAAGTCTATTCTTTTCTTACCGACAATATCCAGAATAAGAGGACAAATTAAGTAGAGGGAGCCTTTTGGCCCGTCTACCTGTATTCTACAGCTTCATATTTCCATTGCCTCTTTCGACAAATGTCGAAAACAATGGTTTTATACCCTAGGTTGGGTGAGACAAGATGATACAAAGCCGACAAAAATCTGTTGTCTGTGAACTTGTTAATCTTAATCAATGAATACCCCTTCGACTGCTATTTAAGCTGAATTGTGCTCTATCTGGATTGAAATCGGGGTCAGTATCATATGGCAACCAATAGATACCAGAGAAGCCTCTTTCTCATAAATCAGACATCTAAGTGTCTTTTGGCTTGCGCATTCACAGTACTTGAGCCGCTGATATGTATATCTCGAAGGCTTCTGTGCACGCGGGTACAAGAAGGCTATCTTGTCACCAACCAATTTTTGCTTGGGAATCGAAAGACCATGTTGTAGGTTTGTTTCTTGCTCTGAAATCCGAGTTACAGTGGCGACCGTTATTGCATTACATGTCCGAGATACTTTTTCATGCCCTAATCACATGATGAACTAAAGGAAATGTATACTAAGTGTAAGTTACCGGTTCTATATGTACAGACCCAGTCTTCCACTGTACAGACTCTACATATGTCCCGGGATGAATATAAGGACAACTGTTCCTCGCCCGTTTACAGCGTTCCTCGTGCGCGGGTCAATATGGTGAAAATTTCCTGCAATTTTAGGCCTTTTTGATGGCTATTAGCCAAGAACCATGTTTGATGTGCCGAAAACTTCGAGCAATGACAACCCTAAGCGCCGCCGGCATTTGCCTTGAAATGCAAAGGCTAGGTCATAAGTAGTTATCACATGATTTCTTGCAACGTTTGACAAACACTGCTTCTTGTTGCGGAGGGTTTTGGTTTTATAAAACGAATTCGCCTCCGATGCCTCTCCTCCTTCGATATCATCAATCACCAGTATACCTCTTTTCCAGAGCCCTACTTCGTAATGAGAGTCCGATTCAAATCATAAGACTGCGTGAACAAGCTGACGATAAACATCAACCCAGAAATTCCACAGCAAAATGCCCACACGATTCTTAAACTATCAGCGTAGGCCTGTTGAAGATCCATCTTAACCTGACCATGCATTCCTCTGATAATTTCCACCATGCTAGCTGCATCACCGCTGTATTTATCTGCCACCGATTGTAGGGCAGGAGAGTGCCATAGATTGTTCTTCATCTGATTTTGGAAGATGACACCCCCAATCGCCACTCCTATAGACTGACCAAAGCCTCGGAAGGAAGTAGATGCGGCTACTGCAATCGCTAGGTTCTCAGCAGTTGCTGATGCCTGCACTGCTAGTGCGACGGAAGGAAGAACCATTCCGATACCAATGCCAGGCACGAGATTCAAGAAGACCCAAGTGATGGTCCCAGTATTTACTTCCAACAGACATAGCAGGCCCATTCCAATAGTCGAAAGACACCACCCGGTGCAGACAGCCCAGTAGTACTGACCCGTTCGACTGATGAGAAGGCCAACAATAACTCCGCTCGGAGCGACGGTGAATGTCTCGGGGAAAAGAGCGATTCCGGACATTATAGGTTTGAATCCTTTCACGGCTTCGTAGTAGAGAGGAAGAAAGTATAGACAACACCAGATAAGTAGACCCACGACAGCATATCCCGCGAATGATATGAGGGCCGTTCGGTCATGAAATATTGCTGGTGGGATCATTGGGTGTCGCGCAACTCGCCATTCATAGATCGCGAATATGCAGAGCCCAACTGACCCGATAATCAACGGGGCCAATGTGTGCCATGAGTACCAGGGGTATAGCACACCTCCCCAAGTCAGTGGTATTAAGAATGAAGCAGAGCTTGGAATAAAAATGGCGATTCCAACGAAGTCAATCTTTCGCATTTGGGTAGCAAAAGTCTCCTTTCCAACCCAGAAATGGGACGACCAAGAAACCAAGATTGCCCCGATTCCAATGAAGGGGAAATTAATATAGAAGATCCAGCGCTAGAGATAAGTTTTATCAGAGCTGTCGTCAAGAAGAAGGCATCATGCGTACCCATGAGATTTTCTCTGCAAAGCAACCGCCAATCACGGGCCCTACCACTGTTCCCAAACTCCAGATCGCACTAAGCATCCCAAAGTACTTCGCTCTTTCACTAAGAGGAACGATATCGGCAATGATGATAGCAGTGAGGGTGATGACACCACCGCCTCCAATTCCCTGCAGAGACCGACCGATGAGCATGTGGGTGAAATTATTGGCGACCCCGGCCACAATTGTTCCAATTGTAAACCATGCTATCGCGGCAAGCACCAATGGTTTCCGACCGAACAAGTTTGATAATGAGGAAAAAACTGGCTGAAAAACTAAATTGTGTTGGTTATATTCTCGTTTCAGCTAGCTTTTGACGTACCGGCAGAGCACAGTGTAAATGAGGTTCCGGTCCAGAATGCTTCGATTGCGGTTCCTCCCAGCTCATGAGATATTGTCTGAATTCACTCTAAGTCAGTGATAAACACATTTTGACGAAAATGAGGTTGAATAGATACCGGCAAAGCAACCGAGATAGACGTTCCATCCAGCGCGGCCATTAAGCTCAGGCTAGCCATTGACAAAAGTATCAAAATATCCTGTTTTGAAATCGAGAACTTGGTTTCTCTCCCCATTTCCTGCTCATTAACAATTTCATTCTTGTTGTCGCTCTTGTGCCAGTGTTGTGGGTTTGGGATCTCCATTTTGCCAACTTCACGACACGGGAAATTAGATAATGGGCGCGTTTACGATTTTGGAAAACCCTTTGGAAATATAATGATTGTAAGCACTTTTTACTCCTAAAAGCTTACCTGGCTGTTGATCTAGCACACGCTTACTATAGATCATGATTTAATTTTGTTAATTCGTCTGCATTGTCCCTTGCTTATGCAGGATGTATTTGAATGCAGCTTTTCAAGCAAGGAGTGTTCTATAGACTGCCCAGTTTCAATAAAAGCCGATCAGAGATGCAGCCGAAGGGTTTCGACCACTGAATTCGAGAAAACACCGCTAATGTTTTGCCGCCGCCAAATTTGACAAGTACTTGATTGGGTTTGAAATGGTTGAACCATTTCATCGGAAGTTGTGTCAGACACTAAGTTATCTTGCCTTGTTTCGTATTCGATCTATTGACCTCGGGATGGCTGGTGAAAACCTTCGCTTGTACTAGTTCCCTAGGCTGTCTTAGTGAATATTTGACTGCTCACATCCTGTTTATCAATATTAAGTACCAGTTTATTCTCAAAAGCTCTACTTTTGCCGTTGTTTTTGCTTTGCTCCACGGTGACGGGCAGCATCGTGTACAAGTCCATATTACCCAACCAGGTCAGTGTATAATCACTCTCTCATCTCTTATCTTGGATAAAAACTCTCATTCCTATCAGTTTTCATTGACCGACCAGCATGGTCACCGCTTACCTTATCCCCACCTTGAGTAAGGTGCTGGGAGATATGAGTGCGTTGGGTGATCGAATTGACTGGATTCGGCTATGGTTCACTGGCGGAATACCCATAGCTGCGATAGTTATCGGCAGTTTGTGGGTACCTTTGCAGTCTCAAACTGCGATTTTTGCATCCATTTACGCGACGGCCTCTGGCATTAGCATCACTGCTGGTAAATAGAATTCATCACTTACATGCTGGGTCATCTTTTAACGGCATGATAGGGTATCATCGCTTGTGGGCACACCGGGCCTACTCCGCAGGGACGTTTCTGAAAATCGTCCTAGCAATTACAGGAGCCAGTGCAGGACAGGCCTCGATTAGGACATGGTGCAGGGACCACCGAGCACACCATCGCTATACAGATACCGATAAAGATCCGTACTCTGCCCAGAAAGGTCTTTTCTATTCCCATTATGGATGGGTCGTAGTTAGACGGAAACCAGAACAAACAGGCCGAGTGGACATTCAAGATCTCTCAAACGATCCCATTGTCATGTGGCAGCGTGAATACTACCTCACGCTACTCTTTCTGACGGTATATGTATTCCCGACGTTATTCTGTGGGTTCTTGTTTGACGACTTCGCCGGAGGATTCATATGGGCCAGCTGCATCCGACTGTTCCTGATCCAACAAGCAACCTTCTGTGTTAATTCTCTCGCTCACTGGGTCGGAGATCAGCCTTTTGCAAGTAAACTCTCGCCGAGAAACTGCTGGTTTGTTGCGCTTATCACTTGGGGAGAGGGGTATCACAATTTCCACCATGAGTTTCCAGTCGACTACCGCAATGGAATCAGATGGTACCAGTGGGATCCGACGAAATGGTTTATCTGGCTCTGTGAGAAGGTAAACCTCGCCTCAGACTTGAAGCGGTTTCCAGAAAATGAGATTCAAAAGGGTCAATTCCAGCAGATTGAGCGCCAGTTAGAACTTCGGCGCCAAGAGATTTCTTGGGGGACTCCGATTGATCAACTGCCGGTTTGGAGCTATGGAGAGTATATTGAAAATGCCAAGAATGATCGCTTTTTACTTGTTATTGACGGTATTGTTCATAATGTTGAAGAGTTTGTGGGTCATCATCCCGGGGGAGAGAAGTATTTGCTGGAGTATATTGGCAAGGATGTTACGAAGTTGTTCCACGGTGGTGGAATCCATGCTCATTCAAACGCGGCTGCGAATCTTCTCTCAGCGATGCGACTCGCGAGAATAGTGGATTCTGATCATCGTCAAAACTAAACTAGACAATTTTGTCATTGTCTTTTGGTACAAGATCGACTTAATATTAATGTGGTGTATCTGGCCTTGGGGGTAGGAATCGCGGCGTCCATGGGTGAAAGTTGGTTATAATTAAACGCATCCCAATTCATCGATAAATACAAGATGATACGACCGACGAAACTCAACATCCATTGTTCTGGTAGATATCTATATTAGTTGAGGGTTCTTTTGTTTTGCCTTTTGCTAGGCTTTCCTTTTTGAGCAGCAACCCGGGAAAGGGCTCGTTTGGTGCTGGATGATGATGGTAATATGTTGAACTCACCTCATGGGAAGATTGTCATTTCTTCGACGTATAGACCGTACTTTTTAGCGAGGTGGTCACAAAGGGCGTCCAGCATGATAGAGGTGGTGTACCTGTGCATAGTTAGTTACAACTATACCGCTCGCTCATGTTCCATGCGTTTTGCGTTCTTAACATACATCTCTGGAACAAGTCTTTGAATATGGAATTTTAGCGTCTCATGTAACTAGGGCTTGAAAGATTGTGTATGTTTCCTGATATGGATGGCAGTAACGGCTCGCACTGCAACATATTACTTAGATGAATATCCTGAGACGATAATCTTGAAATTTATGAATACAGCCTCTTCTTTTCCGTCCCTTTCATTTAATTTCAATAAGTGAATGCCAACTTCATACAGTTTTCCCTGGGAGCCGCTTGCTGAAACGACCCCTGAAGCAGTCTCCGATCGGGGGAGACAACCTGCAAAGTAAGCCCTCCACCCCTGAGGTGCCTTGCTAAACAACATACTAGAGACCGTATTTATACGCTTGTAAAACACCATTTACAGCCCCTCACCCAGCTTGTTTTCTTACATGCAGCTTGTTGTTCACAGTGGTCTTCATTGTACAGTTCATTGCTGACCACTAGAGCGGTCGGGCACAAAGCGGAAGATGGTGGCTGAAGCTGCAAGTAAATCAAGTCAGTAATGATAGCCCGAGAAATCGCATAAGATCTATTTTGAGTGAACAATTATGGAAGCTAACAAGCGTGAGGGGCGGTATTTCGTCGCAGGTTTGCCAATCCTGGCAGTTCTCTGTTGCAGAATGATGATGAAGATCGGCCCCAGGATAGACCATGAGGGATCAAGATTCGTGGAATATAAGGATAGGAAAACATGGCCTAGATGGCCTAGATGACTGAGATAGGTATGCGGGGAATAGTATGATGGACAGACTGTAGGCAGCGAGATTCCGGGTACCTGCAATAGGAATGGGTCGTATAGGGGAATTCTATAAAGGACGGCAGAGTGCATAGCCCGTGCAGTGGAGCTCCTCAGAAATCTTGATGCCTCCTTGAATCTCGATTGCCTGATTAGTTCCTCCAGTTTGTCCGATCCGTTTGTACTCTATTCTGTCAAGCCTACTAGCCTCGTCCCTTGCCAGGGTGAAACAAACGAGGGTGCGAATGAAAAATCGCGGGGCCGCGGGCTCACTATTTTTAGCGTGCCGATCACACGCATCCCGTGGCGCAGGCTGTTGGACCTCCAACCCGATCCTGACCTGTGGTCGAATATAATTCTCTGCCTCCAGCTCCGCTCTCTCTCTCCAAGCACTTCATTTGATGGAAAAATGATCGATGAAAACCTGCCGAGTAAGCTTGTCAGCCCAGTACCCCGTTTCTTTGGCTGGAAACGGGGCTACGTCATTGCGCGACCCCCTCCCATTCTTCACCCATTCGTCCATTCTTAGTACGTGGCCCACTAACCACCCTATCTCCTAGCGTTCTTTCTCAAAAACAACCAGCAGAATGTCCAGCTAAGTACGATATACCACGGTCAACATGGAAATGAACCAGAACCGGCCTACAACCTTCGGTACCTGGACCCCAATGTGCCCACGTCACGAAATCGCTACGGCGTTGCCCTGTACGACCCTTATGTGCCAGATGTCGTGTTCGGAGAAGTCGCAGTCATCCCAGAATGGACCCAGCCCAGTCTTTCAGCAGAGACTATTCGTGCCAATGGCGGCGCACCACCTCCTCCGGAACCTATTCTTCCCACCGAGTTCGCTATCCAGCTCTACAATCCCGATCAACAGATTATTGTGAAACATCAGCCGAAAGCATGGAACAAGCCGGCGCGGTGGGAATTTGAAATGCCGCAGCGCACTTTTCGCGTCCCATCGGCGTCAACGTTAGATCGTACTCAAAATGACCCCGCTGTGGCGGATGTGACCCCGAGGCTGCGCTTCAGCTGGCGAAAGGATGGGAAACTTTCTAAGGATCTGTCCTGTGTGTTGCATGGCAAGTCCACTACAATTCCCGACTCACGAGCAAAGACTCGGGAGCCTGATATAACCGTGGCGCTTCTCCAGAGTCTACGCGAACTCACGCTCTACGAACCGAATCTCTATCGAGTCGAAATGGAGGATTTTAAAGGCCTTGAGGTAGTCCTTTTGCTTGCGGCAGTCGCGATCCGTGATATATTCTTTGGTCCTGCTAAGGAAGCCTTTCACATTGTACCGGGAGCGTCCCCCATTTCTTCTGGCCCGCAACAGCAAGCAACCTCACCTGCGAAACACAGCCCGCAGGGTCAAACTCCTCCCCAGGCCTTTGGGGCAGCTGTAAGCCGCAAACCTTTCCCACCACACCTCGCCATTCCCCAGACACAATCTCCAGCTCCGCAGGCACGGAGACGACAAGACCAACTCGCGCAGGAAGAAGAACGCCGCACGCAGGAACTCCTTGCCGCCGAGAGAAAGGCCCAAGAAGAAACGAGGCATAAGCGTCGACAGGAAATTGACGAGGAGACTAAACGTCTACAAAAGATCTACGGTCAAGAAGAACAACAAGCTCGCCTCCAAAAGCCAAATCCTGCGTCGCTCACACGACCTAATCTACCGCCTCGACCCAATGGTTCAACCCGTCCGTACTCCTACCACCCACAATCACAAGCCTTCTCTCAACTACCCACCCAGCCATCCCAACAACCCCCTTGGCACACCCGCCCCCAATACGCCCAAGGCGCATCTGTCCCTACATTCGCCAACAGCCCCTACCTCCATACGTCTACCGTGGATCCTCGGGCTCAGTCTACCACACAGCTCATGCAGACACGCCCGGTGTCGACTGTAGGATTCTATCCATCCCCAACCAGTAGCGGTGGCCTTGCGCCTGGACAGCAGCCCAGCCCGCAAAGGCTGCAGCCCAAGAAGAGCAGTTTCTTTGGGTTCCTTCGCAGTAAGGAAGAGAGCAGTGAGCGGACGCGACTTGATAAAAAGCGGAGTTCCATGTTTTGATCGTTTTGTTTCATAACGATACCCTGGCGTTTGATTGCTTTAATATAGTAGAATACAGTATGGGTTTGTAAAGATGGGGTCCAATGGAACGTTATGCTCAATGTTATGATATGTAACTGTATGAACTATCTGGCAGGGAATGTTGAACATCTCCTACCTCGTTGACTTGCGTTTTACAGCACTGAGTTCCGAGTCTACCCGGGATACTATACAAAACTAGTAAAGAATCGAGTATATCTATAATCGCGAGACGTATAGTAGGATATGTGATTACTCGCTATATTTAGTAGCTTCTCCTCGGTATACCCTGCTAGGGATATCCTGAATCTTGTAAATATTCCATCTCCGCTGTCTCCGTGAATTTGTATCTATTTCCTATTTAGGAAACTTGTAATAGAGATGCGATTTCTTCTATTCGGAGCTATTCGATGAAGTCAGCATAGCGCTGCCGGGAAGGCTCTTCGTAAGGCGATCTGTTATGGAACAGCCAAATGTATAATACTTGATGTTATTCCGGCCGACTTCGGAATCGAATGGTATGCTTGACGCATATGTTTAGTGAAAAATGACGATATATGTTCATAGGGAATAACAAGTCGGATTCGGACTCCTTTATCGTCATACCTTCAGCAAACAGCGGAATAACGATATTAAGATTATAGAAGGAGAATTCTCCTTTCGAACTGAATCTTGAAGAGATTCAGTTATTAGAAATATACACCTTTACTATTTTTCTTCGATTCTATAACAATTTAATATTGTATTTATTTTCCTTACCTAGCTAATAGGCTGCTACCTATAAGTAGCACCCTCATAATTTCCAAGTCTTCTACTTTTAGTTACCTAAGGAGAATATAAATACTAGATAAACTACATCTTCCTCTATATCTATTCTAGATATAGAAAAAGTAGCAGGACCCCCTAGAAACTCTAGAAGGATTAGTCCTATCGAAAAAATTTTATCGATAATCCTTTCAATTTAAATCTAGTTTCAGTCGAAGAAGACAATATTCGCTTAGCTAGAATATTAGAAAAGTTATAGAAATGAAAAGAATTAAAGAAGAAATTGGAAATATTTAATAAAGAATGGAAGAACTTTCTAATTACAAAAATTGCCAAGTTAGTTAACTATTAAGATGTCTCTTCCTAATATTAGGCTTATTACAAAAACATTAACTTTAGATTAATTAAATTTTCAAATATCTTGGAGACATTGAGATTTTTTTCCTTTTATTTTAACTTCAGTCTTAATAATCACACTAAGATAGCTATAAATAATAATATATTCTAATTAGGAAAAGCGTCTTGATTTTATAGAAACAATGGTCGCTAAGGGTCACCCATATAAGGGTAGGCGAAGGTTGCAGGTCATGTAACCCTCGCGAGGGTCGGGTCGGGGGTCATGCCGAGGCTATTCACTATTTGCTAGATTATAATATCTAACTTATCTAGTAAAGATATAATATGTATCCCTTAGGCCGTGTAGAAGGAAATTCTACACGATTATTAATATAATCGATAACCTTGGCAATAGGAGAAGGACCGGCGATTTGAACTATAGGTGTGGTTGCTAGGAGACCCTATATAGTCATCAGCCAGACGTCTGTCAGACGTCCACTAGGTGTTTGACTTACAGAAAGCTCACTGCTGTCACCATCAGGATCCTCCTCATTTAAGCTTTCAAGAAAATGATCGTATTGCTCAGAGATAGCGTTCATACTGGACAAGTATAAAATTGTAGTAGATAGAAGAGAGAAAGAGATAGGAAGTTTGAATTTCGTGGTAGAACCCTTTATTTAAATGTGTAATATTGTCGTTTCAGCGAGGAATATATCCACCGATAATCCAACAGTAGGGCTCAAAGCCAGAAATCCTTACCTCAGTAGGGCTGGTATATGTTAGGTGAAACTCTGTTTATGTTAGCCTGACACATACACTCAGTTGACACAGGCGACTTCCATACGATTTCATCAGACATTGTTTCATCAGGCATTACGCGTGACTTATACCCAATACCCCACTATTGGGAATCATGGCTGAGTACACAGTCTTTACAGGATATAGCTTCGCATCTCCGATAGGGAGAGAATCCACTGTCACACTCTCTTCGCTTCATCTGCTTCTGCTTTCCCTTTTGGGAGGATTCCTCTATCGTGGTGTGTGGTGGTTTGTTGGTCTGTTCGCCGACCTATCTTATCCTGCCTGCATTCTCAGGCTTGCCGTAGAGCGCCCTGGTTCAGTATATAACATACGTTACGCTATAGATACATGGTTACGTAGATGGCTTGGCACATTGACAAGGCATTTAGTCTACCGTCATCTTCTCGATGAATCTGTCTCTCTCTTCAAGAGAATCTTCAGTGCAATCACCGTCATGTATTCCCAACTGAGACCCATTCACTTTGTGTACAACCCTATTATTGACGCTGGTAGAATATCATGAAAAGGCATTTGTATATACTCCCTTCACTCCGATGGGATCTAAAGGAGAATGTTGCAGTTCTCCAGATGGCTGTTCAAGATAGCGTTTTTCGGAGTCGCCGCTTTAAACTGCTAAAAGGGTTTCCATCGATAGCACAAGGAACTGTAAAATGATGTACTTGGAAAAGTCCTGGCGTGTTGTACGCAGATTGTTGCGTGTTTTCTTCATTTAGGCTTTGGGGAGTTTTCTTGTATTCATATTACGCCTTCGCTCTAACCTCCCGATACAGCTAATTATGAGAAACTAGGGACTCTTTCTATCCCTGGAGATACTACTATTTTTACCTTGTAGCTTCAATCCCTAGAATCATGGCGAAAACTCTCGGTATCAAGGTGCTTTGATGCATTCACTGGACAGCTATGATCAGTTGATTTGGTTTGAATACATGTATATGCATCGAACCCAACTTTGAATTTGATAGATTTTGTTTTCATTTATTCTGGGACTAGTGAGTTGGAAGTAATGTAGTATGGAGACTGACTCTGGGCAGCAGAAGCTTCGGTGGACCGTTGGTTTCGTGAATGGTCATTATAGATGTAATCCTTTCGCCCTGATCCGTGCAAGAGCATGCCTCCATTCCTCTCACAGACCAAACTATATTTCCTATGCGAGTTCTTCATCGTTTCGCAATGTTGTGTGGTGGTTTGGTGATCTCTGTCAATCGATCTGTGGTTTCACCCTTCCTTTTGAGCTCCTCAGTCCCATAATTGAATAAACCTATAGATGTCCTTCTAATGGCATCTGATCTCCACTTCACCACTATAAAGTACTTCACTAGATTGTCTGAGACTAATGTGCGGTGCTTTGTTATGGCGGTATATCGCTGAGACCCTGCGAATCTGGGATTAACATCTCTAATAAGGAGTCGAGGGTATAGGCGAAAGATTACATGCGCCATGATCATCCAACGCCGATCCTGCTCTAGATGTTGTGAGATTAACGTATTGCATGGTACAACGTGGTTGACAGATCTGGGTGACAAATTCTAGTTAGCTCCTTATAATCAGTCTACTGCTCCAGCATTCTCGGAACTTTAATATCCGATCTTTATGAGGGTGGAATGAACGGCTGGCCGCCGGAGTAGTACAACTGCACCCGCGTCGGGTTGTCCTATTTGGGTAGCTCGTTATTAGTAGCTAGGAGCACCAGTTTGCTCAGGGAAAAGCCACAGCGAGGGAAATACAAGGATACTGGCGCAGGGCCACCGAGCCAATAAATCAGTGATTGGGCGAGTTTGCCCCGAAGTTCTTAGTGAAAGCCTAATGTGGCCCCCACACCCAAGCCCCAGGCATACTTCCCGTCAGCCACAAAGTAAATCTCAAGAAAACAACCACCACAGAGACAATAATGACGAGTGGAGAACTGTGCACCAGGAACGGAGTCTTCCGTTCACATTGGTAACCTATGACTGGCGAGTCCGGTATGCCTTGGGTTTATCATTATTGGGAACTAAACACGAAACTACGTCATGGTGAAGGCAAGTAGGAGACAAGTCAACGGGAGTCAGTCCAGAGACCAGCCGAGGTGAAAATCCTTACCTATCTGTCATTAAGGCCGATTGAAGCATGGGGGGCTCGAAGTATAAAGCGGGCTGGTCGTGCAGTCGTGATAGTGCAAGTTGGCAAGAAATTTGTCTACCCGATACTTTCCCCATCACCTCGCCGATGCCATGTCCGTTTCCGTGAGGCTCTCTTTGGGGCTCACTTCCACGGCCACAGGTTCATTTCAATCAACAATCCCGAGGGTAGCCTAGTAGGGTCATTCTCGGGGCCATGGAGAGAGGGCCAAGAAAAAGCGCGCTCCGATACGTCAAGCCAAGAGAGGGCGCTCTTCGTCCGCGTGAAGCCAAGAAAAAGCGCCCTCGCGTGGCTTACCGAGGAACAGTGTAACATCTTGGCTGTCTCGATCCCTCCAAACCCCGCGAGATGATTTGCTGCATATTAGATATGGAAATTGCGAGCAAAGACATCCCAACGAGCTCGTGTTGGTCTTGATGACGAGCCAGTCGTCGTGTTGGTTTTGGTTGGGCCCACTGTGCACAGCTGGCCTATCATCCGGCTTTGCTCGACAACAGCAGAACAAGGATCTCGGATGACTTCTGAAAACGGCTATAATTGCCTTGAATATTCCTGGGAATTCACTCGGCGAATCGCGGAATGGATCGCATGGGCCTAATACAATGCCTGAAGCTGCGCAGAGTGGCTGTTGGGGCCAACCGCCAAGCTGTGCCACACCGTCGCCAAGCTGAGCCGTACCGTCGCCAAGCGATGCCATAGCACTGCCAAGGGTGTTATATGTGGTGTCCACCGGCGTCATTATTATTACCAAAGCTTTTGACTGGGACTCTGGACCAGTCATCTTCGGGTCGCTGAGCCGCCCCCCAATCCTACACCCCGTGGAATTCCCTATCCCCGCTGGCTCCGATGTTTTCCCCGTATCTTGGCCAACCCCATATACTGGAGAAATCCGGGCAGCTCGGGTTACTAGATCTGTCAATCCGAGACCGATGTAGAAACATGAAGACTATTTAACCCGAAAGATGCCATATTTTCCCTGTCTTTTTGCTCTGAATGTTTCGGTTGGTGTTCGCAACTTGCGCTTCGTTCGACTATCATGTTCGGACTTCCGAAATTCTTTGGCTTCCGAGGCCGGGCCCTTAACCTGGCCATCAGTTCTCTTGGCAGCTTGGATTTCCTGTATGATTACTCTATCACTTGGCGCAATTAACTAGCTCCGAAAAATGCAACTAACTATTATCACAAAAAGGCTTTTCGGTTATGACCAGGGTGTAACTGGTGGTCTTCTAGACGTACCGTCTTTTATCAAGTACTTCCCGGATATCAACTCCGATGATCCAACTATTCAGGACAACCCGTCTCTCAAATCGCAGCGCAGTACAAATCAAGGCATTGCAGTGGCATCGTATAACCTTGGCTGTTTCGTTGGCTCTATCTTGACAATCTTCATCGGGAATCCCCTGGGTCGACGAAGAACTATTTTCTGCGGCTGCGTTACCATGGCCACCGGCGCATTATTGCAGTGTACGGCATATAGTTTGCCGCATCTAGTGGTTGGCAGAATCGTCACGGGAATTGGGAATGGCATGAATACAAGTACTGTGCCCACATGGCAGTCCGAGTCGTCAAAAGCCCATGATCGTGGCAAAATGGTCATGATTGAGGGTATGCTCATTACTGGAGGTATCACGCTTAGCTATTGGATCAACTATGGTGAGTTGGGCCTATATTGCTTATTCAAGTTCCCACAAGTGCTCATGAAAAACAAAAAGGCTTTGCGTTCATCGGAGAACATGAAGTGGCCTGGCGTTTCCCTCTGGCTTTCCAGATTCTCTTTGCAGTAATTATTTTCTTCTCTATCTTGAACTTACCCGAGTCCCCTCGATGGCTCGTGATGCAAGGCCGGAATGATGAGGCTTTGGAGATTCTCGAATGTCTTAATGAAAAGTCCCGTGACGACCCTTACATCAAGAACGAACTGATTGCCATCCAAGAGACTGTGGTTGAAATGTCCAAGGGATCTTACAGAAGTCTGTTTGATATGAGTGAATATCGAGAATTTCACCGTGTGGCATTGGCCTACATCAATCAGATGTTCCAGCAGATCTCTGGAATTAATCTTATTACCTACTATGTAAGATCATCAGCCCCTCGATTCAACCGCTTGTCGCAGGATTGGATACAACTAACATGCTCATAAGGCACCACAACTGTACAAACAGATCGGTCTCGGACAAGGCAATCTCCCAAAACTGTTAGCCGCTTGCAATGGTACTGAGTACTTGATGGCCGCTTTTATTCCCATTTTTATCATTGAAAAAGTTGGACGTCGACCACTCATGCTTTTTGGCGTATGTAACCTACCTATTCACATGAAGAGCATATCCTCTGACGAGATTTCGATTTCTAGGCGGCCGGCATGTCCATATCTATGGCTGTTCTTGCGGGCACCAACTATCGTTTAACCCACTTGAATGATAGTAAAGCGGGTATTGGCCAAGCAGTCTTTCTCTTTGTATTCAACACTTTCTTTGCTATCGGCTGGCTTGGAATGACCTGGCTATACCCTGCTGAAATCGTGCCCTTGCGTATCCGTGCACCAACAAATGCACTCGCCACTAGGTATATAACCTCGATCAGTTTTTCCTGACTATGATCTAACCATTATCGCTAGTGCCAACTGGATTTTCAACTTTATGGTGGTGATGATCACTCCAGTTGCGTTTGATAGCATCGGATACAAGACATATATCATCTTTGCTGTCATGTTAGTTTCCAATACCCCTCAGCCAACCAAATTGAGCTGCTTCCAGGAGCATAAACTGACAATTACAGAAACGCATTCATGGTCCCCTCTGTTTATTTCTTCTTCCCTGAAACGCGATACCGCTCATTGGAAGAGATGGATGCCATTTTCAAGAAATCAACGAATGTATTCGATGCCGTTACTATTTCGATCAAGGAGCCCTATCGTTATGATAAGCATGGTCAGCTCAAGCCGGAGTATCTGGAGGAGGCGATCCGTCAAGGAAGCGTGTCTGTTCACAACGCTGGTGAGAAGTTTGACAGCGATGAGAGTGGCAACTCGACTAAAGCTTGAGGGGTCAAGAATATGATAGTGGTCATAGATGTTGTGTTGCTAGAGTGTATTTAATCTATACCCGCCCTGCCCATTTGGGTGATTGCGAGCGATGTTGAATATTCTGTGCTTTAATAGCAAATTAAGTTCTTTTTTTGTCGCAAATATATATTCGTCTGAATCATTTGTCCCAATTGTCTGTGATGGCGACCACCGCTGAGGGAGTAGATAGATATACTGCCAAGCATTTCTAAATATCATCATAACTTAGTTGTTTCCTTGATATCCTGTGTTTTTATGCGGTATTTGACGAGAGCGCAAGGTAGAATATAATGATTAGCTCTCATAGGGGTGACGTTAAGGCCAATATATTCTTTGCGCAACGTCGTTTCAGATGGTATGTTCTCTTTTTACTTCTTTGGTTTCTCCGATATAAAGGGTCTCTTGGAGCAGCTTTATTGTATGTCCGGGGACATTAGTTCCAGCGGCTCTGCCACCTGTGAACTTCATGATAAATCTACCAATGAGACGGGAATCACGGTCAAATTAAGCGAGGTGTTGAAGAAGTCTATCCAAGTTGACAGTTGTCAGCAAAAAAATCCATCCAATGCCAGATACACTAGAAAAGCTAGAGTCCTTTTTTTTCAAAATAGTGGATCCGAAAATCTTCGTTCACATTGAGGAGAAAACAACCGCATGCCGAGCAGGGGATTCCAATCACTTCACCTCGGGACTAAATCAAGCTTGTGGAGCATATTAGAAATTCCGATTGGCATTCTCATGTGCATCAATTTGCTATTCCCTCATTTCTCCGCAATCAATCAAACTAGGAAATCGAGATAATAAAAAGGCTACAATGAGTACTGCCGAATTTGTTCCCCACATTTTGATCAATGCGTGGGGCGTCCCCTCAAGCAAAATCCTTGGTTTCCTTGGCATGGAAGTAGATAGCATTTGCAGCGTGCGAGTGATGTAGTACAAATTATCATTCGGTCTCAAGAGAGTGGCCCCTCGAGGTCCTGTCAGTCAGGAAGTGTAAGCACTGCGCCATTTATCTTGTATCCATTTCACCAGAGCCTAGATTTCGCTTATGAATTGCATCTGCCGTGTAGAAGTCCCGAGAGTGACCCCACGGGGAACTGCTCCACATGCATGTTCCCCGCATTTTTACTTTGATGCGTATGATCGAAACTTATGATCCCTTCTTGGATAAGAAGCCACTTTGTCCTTTACCAGATTTAGTTTGGACTGCCGTGAAAGCATGGAAAAAAAATTTAATCTTGATCAACGCAGGAATGTAAACAAGGAAATTACTTAGCTTGGAGCCATAGGATGCTATAATCGTACCAAGCAGATGCTGGATTTACGTGATGTGGCGGTGGTAAGAGTCTGTTCAGTCAGTACTGTTGAGCTCGTACATATTCAAGTTTAAGATCCAATCATTGCGCTCAGTAGATCTTCGAATTTTTCGTGTTTTGTAAGCAACTTGATTACACTCTTTCCTCAAGAAAGAAGATTCCCCGCACTTGAGGCTTCTTCGAGATTAGTTGCCAAGTGGCTCGGGCTCAGAGCTCATTGAGCGAACTGAAACATTAAGCTATTCAGTTCCGATATTTACCCGAACAAGCCTTGATCAAGTGGAAGGCTCGAGGGTTGCAGTGATGTAACGTAGTTTCCTGGCCAGGGGATGAGTCGCTTAGAGATGGCCCTGGGAGCCATAGGGATTTATATAAAGAATCATAATCCCACCCTATTCTGGTCTTTGTTAGAATTGAGAAAGGGATAGTATCGCTCCTTATTTTCGCAATGTTAAACTCGCTGGGAAAGGCTGGTTTGCTGGTGGCCTTTACCTTCGGTACGGTGACCACTGCCGGTAATGTGATTACTAGCGACACCTATTTCTATGGTGACTCACCTGCAGTCTACCCTACTCGTGAGTCAAGCTTGCATCCATCTTTATTGTGTTTTAACTCACTAGAAAGCCGAGGGAACTGGTGCCGGTGATTGGGCATCTGCCTATGAAAAGGCCAGGGCCTTTGTTGGAAAGCTATCCGATGACGAAAAGGTCAATCTGACAGCAGGCACGAGCTCTAAAACCGGTTGCTCTGGATTCATTCAGGGCATAGAGCGCTTGGGTTTCCCGGGCATGTGCGTTAGTGACGCTGGAAATGGCCTGGTGAGTATCTGAGTTCCTTTGATGTCTTTCGGTATTCGATAATCAAGTTAATGATAAAACAATTGCGCAGAGAGGGACTGATTACGTTAATGGTTGGTCGTCTGGAATATCTGTCGGGGCCAGGTAGGCCATTCCCAATATACGACCCTATTCAGAAGCCTCGTGCACGTCTGACTTTGGTTCTCTGAAGTTGGAACCCTGAACTTGCCCATAACCGAGGAAAGTTCATGGGGAAGGAGTTCCGTAAGAAGGGTGTGAACATGATTCTAGGGCCGGTGGTTGGTCCTTTGGGCCGCTTAGCACTGGGTGGTCGAAACTGGGAGGGGTTTGCAGCAGATCCTTACCTCAGTGGAATTCTGGTTTCCGAGTCTGTGAAGGGTCTTCAATCCCAGAATGTTGCTACGTCTCTCAAGGTATGAACTCTGAATTCTTTGGTACATTAATACAAGGCTAACAATTTTGGCAGCACTACATCGGAAACGAACAAGAAACTAACCGTAATCCAAGCACGAATTCTGATGGAAATGCTGTTCAGTCTGTTTCATCCAACATGGACGATAAGACTATCCATGAACTATATCTTTGGCCTTTTCAAGATGCGGTTCTCGCTGGTACGACGTGTGTTATGTGCTCATATAACCGCTTGAACAACTCATATGCATGCCAAAACAGCAAAACCATCAATGGCCTTCTGAAGACTGAGCTTGGATTTCAAGGTATTTGATTTTGGTACAATGATTCTGGAGATGATCAGGCTAATTCTTTTTCTGTCACCTTTTAACAGGTTATGTCGTCACGGATTGGGGTGCTCAACATGGTGGAATTGCTAGTGCGAATGCTGGACTGGATGTTGTTATGCCATCATCGTCGCTCTGGAACAGCAATCTTACTACTGCTATTGCGAATGGAACCATGGAAGCCTCACGCTTGGACGACATGGTCACTAGGTATGTTGGCGAAAGAGTTGATATGTTTGATTGGATCTGACATATTTCCGTAGGCTGATGGCAACGTGGTATTATCTGAATCAAGATCAAGTGTTCCCCAATCCTGGTATTGGCATGCCTAGCAGTGCCAAGACAGCTCATCAAGCCGTGATTGCTACATCCAAAGAGGCCAAACCGGTCCTTCTCCAGGCAGCCATTGAGAGCCATGTCTTGGTGAAGAATACCAAGAATGCGCTTCCTCTGAAGTCACCGAAGTTGATCTCAGTGTTTGGGTATGATGCCTATACCCCCATGTCTTTTGACCTCACTTCGAGTTTCAATTTTGGCTCTACTGCGACCAGATCGGACCTTTATCAAAATGGAACTCTATACGTGGGAGGTGGCTCTGGTGCGAACTCTCCCGCCTATGTCGATGCTCCCTTTAGCGCCATTCAGCGACGGGCTTACGAGGATGGATCATCCGTTCTTTGGGATTTCACTTCCGAGAACCCTTCTGTTGATTACACATCAGATGTGTGTCTGGTCTTCATTAACTCATATGCCGAGGAAGGGTTTGACCGGGCAGCCCTTTCCGATGCGCATAGTGACACGATTGTGACCAATGTCGCCGACAACTGTGCTAACACCGTGGTCGTGGTTCACAATGCTGGTATCCGTACTGTGGAGTCATGGGTCCATCATGTCAACGTTACCGGTATCATACTTGCCCACCTTCCTGGCCAGGATACCGGTCGCGCTTTAGTCGAGATTCTTTACGGAGATTCAAACCCCTCTGGCAAGCTTCCTTATACCATCGCAAAAAAGCAGTCTGACTACGGTTCTCTTCTCGAGCCTTCGGAACCCGAAGGGAACTACGTGCTTTTCCCCCAGTCTGACTTCTCCGAAGGCATCTATATTGATTATCGTGCATTTGACAAGAACGGAATCGAGCCGCAGTATGCATTCGGTTACGGCCTTTCCTATACCACATTCAGCTATTCAAATCTGAAACTCTCGAAGAAATCAACCTCATTCTCAGTCTACCCCACCAAGTCACGGATTCTCCCAGGGGGAAATCCTCGACTTTTCGATGGACTTGTGACTGTGTCTGCCACTATTAAAAACACAGGAAGTGTTGATGGGCAGGAGGTAGCTCAGCTTTATATTGGCGTACCCAATGGCCCCATTCGTCAGCTTCGTGGCTTCGAAAAGGTCTCGATCAAGCCTGGCAAGTCAACTACTGTCAACTTCAGTTTGACCCGAAGGGACTTGAGTACTTGGGATACTAGTGCGCAGGAGTGGGCTCTCCAGCGAGGAACTTACAAGATCTATGTCGGTCGTAGCAGCAGAGACCTCCCCCTTGAGACAGTTTTGACTCTCTGATTATTGGATTGGCTCGGCAGCTGGAGAAAGGAACGAATGAAACTGGCGGTGTCTAAAACTAAACCCCCTTCCCCCTCGCAATACCTCTGCCCAGACTTTCTAGCCATTCGTGACTTCAATAATTTTTGAATAATTCAAACCATGTTTTATGATGACCTTTTGGGGTCACAGTACGAAGACCTTTTATCGGAATATTTCACTCTTCCAGTAGGACTTTATACAGGATTACGGCTGCTGTAGAAATTTCACTCTTTTCATCTGTCAAAGCGTTTGCTCCACTCCGTCTTCGCGAATTTTGGATCCGATGTAAACCTCTAGTAAAATCAATTTTTTTTGCAACTGCTGTGTAATATCAGCCTCTTGGGTGATCGGATTATTCCACAGGGCATAGAAGCTAAATATCATTGGAAAGTGCCGGCGTATGTTAGGCAAGATCGTCTTACGAAAATAATGGAAAAGCCACGACCCTCCATCCGGAGAGTCATTATCTAGAGTCGAACATGAAGTATTTTATGCAGATATTGGGGAACAATCGGCCTTTTGTATGAAGTCCCGAAATAATGTCTACCGTGGTTGAAAGGCAGTGTAAAAGCAATCCATTGTAGGACGTTGAGTGAGTGAATCATCATGTTGACCGTCTTCATCGTCGGCAAACCCCCTCCAACCCCCAATCCACTTCCCTGAAAGAAATAAGAAGCTCTGCAGAAAGGGATCATAGGGTCACAAAACCTGCGCTGAGTACCCCACCCTCCTTCACCAAATCGACCGTCACCCGTTGCGGGACAACCCGGTCGATGCCTAGAATCATAAGAGCCTCTTTTGATCCAGAGGCCTCTTCCTGCACCGGAGTCTCGGTGGTGCCGTCTTTGGTGGGCTTAGTCTCATTTGGGTCATCACCCACGGCCAATTTGGGGGAAACTGGGGCAACAGTCATGAAGTTGATATTGACACCCTCCTCTCCTAGAATGCTACCCACAACACCGATCTTTCCAGGCGAATCGTAATTTTCACAAATGAGCAAAGTCCCTTCTGGCACGAAAGAAGCCTCAAAGCGGCCTAGCCGAGTGATCAATGGTTGGTCCCCAGAGCAGGTTCCCGAGATCACTCGCTGTGCGGGAGGTTGAGATATCGCTCCGGTGGCATCGGGGACACCAGGAGCCCGAGATGATGCGCGAGATGGCGGTCTGGCAACAAGAGTAACCAGTGATGAATAGGAAGAGGAACGGTCCGCCGGATCGCGAGAATGTTGTTCGTTCACGAAGATTCCACGTTCACGAGCGACTAGCTCGGCATTGACGATGTTGATATTGATTCCTTCCGATCCGCTGATGGGTGCTAGAAGGCCTTTGATTAATGCAGCGAACAAGGGCTTTGTGTTATTGATACTTGCGACCTCGCCTTGGTAGATCAGGTCGAATGTGTTCCGCGTCATGGAGCCGCCTGGCAATGCAGCGTAGTGTTGGGTGTAAAGGCTGCCCAATTTTTCGACCAGGCGGACAAATGGCTGTAGCTTTTGATATTCTTCAGGAAGAATGAGAGGTGCGTTGACAGCGCTCCGGGGCAATGCTCCTTTCAGAATTTCCAACACTTGCTCACATACATCTACCGAAACATTCTCCTGCGCCTCCACGGTCGATGCGCCAAGGTGTGGAGTTACCACGGCGTTTGGGTGGGCAATCAGCTTTGCTGCTGTACAATCCGGACTGGGAGGCTCGGATGTAAAGACATCAATTGCTGCTCCCGCTAAATGACCTGAGTCTAGAGCTACCAGCAGTGCAGCTTCGTCGATTGTTCCACCTCGAGCAACATTCAAAATGCGAGAGCCCGGTTTCATCTGACACAGTTCTGCTTCTCCAATCATGCCTCGGGTCGATGCGATGAGAGGTGTGTGAATTGTGAGAAAGTCTGCTGTCGATAAAAGCTCTGGTAGAGATGAGACAAGAGTTACAGAGGCCGAAGATGCAACGGCCGGAGACGCATATGGATCCAATGCATTTACAGTCATGCCGAGGCCTTTTGCCAGCCGGGCCACGGTCAAACCCACTTGAGATATTGGTCAGATTATCACTTTGATAAGGGTGCAGGACTAAGTTTACCTTTTCCAAGACCAATAATTCCCAGTGTCTTCCCTTTGACCTCCACGCCCACAAATTTGCTGCGTTCCCATTTTCCGTTCTTTAAACTAGCACAAGCTTCCGGTACCTTTCTTGCCATGGACATCATAAGAGCAATGGTGTGTTCTGCGGCCGCTCCAATGTTTCCGGAGGGTGAATTGACCACGACAATGCCGAGTTTTGTAGCTTCCTCGACATCTATAGCCGGGAAAATGTCAGGTAAGAGACCAGTTCCAGCAAATATGACATGTATTGCGCGCTTTGATTTGATACCTACCGACATTGTCCACTCCTACCCCGGCACGAGCGACGACTTTCAGGCGACGGGCGGCACGCAACACCGTTGCGGTTACCTTTGTCTCCGATCTGACGAGCAAAGCGTCATAGTTAGGGATGATATCCAGTAGCTCCTCAGGGCTGAGTCCCTTGCGCTCATCGACATCGAGCGAGCCTCTTAGTAAAGACAGACCATCTGGTGACAACTTCTCTGGGACAAGGACCTTCGGCGGTGCATCTGTAAACAGAGGCATGCTGCTAGATAAAATGCTCAAGTTGGAAGACTGATAGGATCAAAAGAGCCAGATTGTAGAACAAACTCGACGGTCGAAGTTCAAATAAAATGGTTCACGGAGGAATAGGATGGCTATGAATGAAGAACAAGGAGCTGCAAGCAACCCCCCAGCAGACAAGGGCAGAAAGGCCAACCCGATACCGCAATCAACATTGCATCACCGCGGCAGGCGCGCCCCAAGAGTCCAGCGACCTCGCAGATGCCGGGACTTTTGGTCCTCTCAAGGGCATCCCAATGGCACTTGGGTACCTTGGATGCAGGCGGTCCAATCATGCTGGAGGCGAGTCTCGGCCTCAGTAGCCCGCCATCTCAGGGCAACACAAAACGCGGGGTAATGGCCGTGCTGGCCGGTGATTGGAGACCCGGCTGCGACTCGGGCTAGTCGGGATTAGAATAAGGGTACGCGGAAGGAACCTGCGGTGTATTTTAGTCGAAAGCAACACCAACACCGTCCAGATCGAAAGGAATTGATGTTGGGTGTTTGGGGTTGGGTGGGAATGATGGCGAGGATGCAGTGTGATGGGCGACGGTCCCAGGTGCCAGGATATAGTTCCCTGACTTGCGCTGGGATCTTGTCGCGAACCATGAACCACCGAATCGGTGCGGGGTCGTCGTGTTGCTTGTCTATTGAGGACGAACTGGATGTGATAGACCGAGTCCCTTGATTGTTGCGGAATCGTCGATTTCAGGTGCGCTATATTTTGATTATTTTGACCAGGCCGGCTACACCCTCCCAGCTCTCTTCCAATGAGCATCCGTTCATTCTCTCGGTGTCGAACGGTGCTGAGTGCCCGCAAAGTCAAGCTGAAAACCGGTCGCTTCCCCAATTTGTGGACTCAAAGAGGGGCTTTAAGGATTTTGAGATTTTATGTTGCCGGGACATTGTCGACCGCAAACTACCGGTTATCAATGGCTCGTTGCGTGACCAATGGGGATGACTGCCAGACTGATCCTGACTGCACCAGACCAGTGGACTGCGGGTTTATCGTGTTACGAACGGTCTGGGTTGCCCATCTATTGGATGGTTATTGGGACGAACAACGAGGGAATTTGCCTCCATTCATGCTGCTTACCGGGGCTCAACAAACGAGGTATACCTGGCATTGGGGCTGAGTTCCTGATTCTCCTGATCGCGACTTTGTGGCACTGCGGCCTCGTGCATCGTGCATCGCACATCTGGCATGGCGCATCGCGAGTCTAAAACACGTTGGCGCACATCAAACTGTGGATCAGCGTGCGCGCCAGTGGACGCGGCGTCGATTAGCGGGCTTTTGGACCTCTCATCGGCCCGTCTTCGACCAGGTCTAAGTTCTGATACCTGGTCAAATAGGCTCCGGAACGCAATCCCGGAACGCCATGGTAAAAGTTCGCTTGTTTAGGGCCCAGCTCAAACCCCTGTTCGTTCTTTCTGTCCCTCTCCATCCCCCGCTCCCTCGGTTTTTGGAGCTTGCCGGCATTTCCGATGCTCTATTGTTATCATGGCCCTCAAGTTCGTGGCCGCTCGGGACGGTCTGGTGAAGCCCCGAATCGAATTGGGTCTACGCCAAGGCCTAGTCCCTCGGCGACAACTATTGATGGGAAATTATTTAAAGCGGCTGGCCTGGACTGTTGGCGCTGTCGTATATGCCCCTATGCGCGCCGTGAATCTATAGTGACAGCTGTGATTGACAATGGTGGGCGTTCCGCATAGTACGGGCTGCGCCCTTTGTCGCAAGAGACATATCAAGGTAAGTTGAAGAGCGAGGACTGCGAGCCCGAGGCTGTTGGAGTTATTTGTCATCTATGAGTGACTGCCCCCTTTGACCAAACCTTTTAGTGTGACGAATCAATTCCTGGATGTTCGCAATGCCGACGGTATGGCCGCCCCTGTCCGGGGTACCGTCGCATCTTTCGATTTCAAGATGAAGGCCCCAGCTTCCAGCAGCGACGTCGGTCGATGCCACGAGGAAAAAGTCGTGGGGCGCCATGGGGCTTGATTACTTTCAGTGCTCCTTCATCCATCATGTCCATCTCGGTTAGGGATGATGGTAATATCGAGGAGGTGCAGCGAAAAGAGAATAATAGCGCTGCTGCCCTTGGGCTGTGCAGCCCTTTCATTTTGTTCATTGCATTAGCGCTTCCTGGCCTACGCTTTATTATCACAACCGCTTTCGTGCGGGAAAGGGGCCGGACTTTGCGGAATACGTTGTAAAGCTCATTGGCAAAGATCAGTATTTGGATGCTGCCATCTCGTGTCTAGGTGCAGTTTACATGGCACGTGTGACGGAGAATCCGATATTACTTCGCAACAGCCGAGAGATGTATGGCATCTCCCTGCGTGGACTCTTTCGTGCTCTGTCCAACCCCGATCAGGCCCTGTCTGATAGCATGCTCTTCGCGACCATGATGCTGAGTGCATACGAGATGTATGCCCGAACAAAACCTGAAGCCTGGGTTATCCATGCCGATGCATCTAGAAGGCTTGTGGAAGCTCGTGGCCCGAAGCTACACAAATCAGGTTTTGGACGGCTATTGTGGTCGACTTTTCGGGGCTTCTACATTGCGACGGCAATCTATCAGGGAAAGGCATGCTTTCTCGATGAAGAGGAATGGCGACAATATACTCGACAATTCATGGCCGAAGACGCCCAGAAGCCTGGAGAGTGGGCTTGCTATTCTTACCTCTCAGACAGCGTGTTCATGGAAGCCGTCAAATGCCCAGGATATGTTGCTGAAGCACGCGAAATGCTTTCAGACTTGGAAAAACCAGACCCGGAAGCCACCCATTCGCTCATGCACAGGATTGCAGAGACATCTGAAACACTGCATAGACTCAGTCTGGCGCTACGCTCCACCCTCAATGCTCACGCCGAGCGCCAACGGGGCATCATTCAGCGACCAGAAAGCTTTATTGGTCCTGCTCCGGAGCTCTTTCCAGATACCGGGCCGTCCCTAGTTGTCAATGGTGCGGACGACATGCAAGCCGCACTTCAGCAGTTATGTGATTTACTTCAAGATCAACTTCGTATTGAAGACACGGACGCTCTCTCTCCGGAGACTACCACGCAAACTCCATCCAGCGATGGCAGCGCGGCTTCTCCTGCGTTGTCTCATTCAATTCCAAAGGCATGCGCTCTCCCTCTTCGGATCTCTTCTGAACTTGGGCGTGGTCCCTTGCGGGTTGCGGAGCATAAGGATTCTCGAACCACCTTTTGGCTGGATTGCATTGGCTCATCAATGGGCATGCTGGGTACGAGAATTGTAGAGGAAGACAAGGAAGAAGATTATCGCGCGAGTCTTTTTGATGGAGACACACCTTGAGAATTATTCTAAGATGATCGAGTGGTCCCATTTGTTATTTATGATGATATTGCTCTATCTTCATTAATATATGTAGGTCAATCAGTTGCAATGTAACTTTGGCCTTTTGCAAAACTTTGTCTATTAAATGGAAGCTGGAATGTGGAAACTCATAAAAACCTTTTAAATGATGACTTGTTAATCTTTTGCATAGACTTAAACTCTGCAGACTGTTACATATGGCTTTCTAAGGCCTACTATATGTGAATGACAAGCCAGAACCACTAACAGCCCCCACTCCAAAATCACAAGAACCTTAATAATCCAACGATTCTTCAAGTAATTTCCTTAATTCCCCCTTCTCCGCCTCCAACTCGTCGCTCAAGCTGGGTGCAAGCATAAGGACCCGCTTCTGCGGGATCGTCCCTTCAACCAAACCCTCCACATCGCTCGCTTTGAAGCCCAAATCTTTCAATCCTCGGGGCTGATCACCCAACTTAAGCAAAAATTCCGCAATAGCATTGCCGAGCACTTCTCCCGCGCTTTCACGCTTGACGTTAGAGATATCAACGCCGAACGCCTCTGCGGCAGCCAAATGGCGGTCTGGGTTCGATGCTGCCGTGAAGCGGAAAACGGCTGGCGCAGTAACCGCCACGGACACGCCGTGGGGAATGATTGGGTGATCAACCTGGTAGCCAGCATGCTTATATCCCGGGTTCTGGCTAGAAATCGGGTAACTCATTCCGTGGCAGAGGTGGACACCAGCATTTCCAAAGCCAACGCCGGCTAGGGTAGCGGCAAGGAGCATGTTTGACTGCGCCTCGTGGTCATCTGGATCTCGCACTGCACGGGGAAGGTATTTTACCGTGCTACGGAGGGCTTCAAGAGAGAAAATGTCGGAGATAGGGTTTGCACCCTGATATGCAGGACGGTTGATAGGGTTAGTTGGGCGGGGTGTGCGCTCATTATATGGGATCGCGGTCCAAGACTCGAGCGAGTGGCACAGAACGTCTAAACCAGAGGAGGCATGAACAGCTGAGGGCATGGTACGAGTATTAAGAGGGTCGCAAATGCCCAAGGTAGGTTTCAGGTTGCGGTGAGCGATACCAGTCTTGGCCTTCTTAGAGACTAGGTCAAAAATGGCGGTTCCAGTAGTCTCAGAGCCTGTGCCTGCTGTAGTCGGAACGGCAACTAGCGGCCGTAGGGGCTTGTCAACGGGGAGACCTTTGCCTAAAGGAGCATTGACAAAATCGAGGAAGTCGGCGTCTGGGAAAACAGTGTACAGGTTCATTAATTTGGCAGTGTCGATGACGGATCCACCACCTAGTATAGATGTTAGAGCAGCTATATATCTAATACGCCCATGGTGTCATCCTAGACTTACCAACAGCAAGGAACGCATCCGGGTTGTATGGTTTTGCGAACGCGATAGCCTCTTTGACTCTATTGTCTCTGGTCAGCAATTCCGTTCATTACCTAAACCTTTGCAATTTGGAAACATACGAGCTATCCTTGGGCTCAATCCGCACTTTATCAAAGATGGTAAACTCAATGCCCTCTCGTGTCAATCCCTCAACAGCCTGTTTCATCGCATTCAATTTGAGGACCGTGGAATCGGTAACAATGCACACACGCTTCGCGCCCATGTTCTTAAAGTCCATTCCAACCTCCTTCGTCGCACCGGGTCCGAAGCGGATACTAGACGCAGCCATTTCAAAGGCATACTCTTTCTCGCGTGCTGGATCCACGGGGGTCGCGAGGTGCCGACGGACATGGCTCATAAGCGAAGGCTTGTGGTGATGGTGGTGGTTGGGATTGGAGTGGCAGGGGCAGTTCGGCGGGTGGGTATACTGCACTGTGCGAAGCAGACTGCGGGCTCGACTGGCGGCTGAAGTGGCCACCCGAATCGCTGGAGCAACCATTTTCTCGGTGATCGATAGCCTAAAGAAAGAGGATGAGAGGAGGTGTAAATCAAATGAACAAGAAGAGCGGGTGAGGTTCGGTGGAAATGCGGGAGTTGGAGAAACGGAGGAAATGCGGGGATTCGTGGGTTGCACCGAGTCGGTCTTCTATCCGAGGTACGCGTGGCTGCAGTACAACTTAGCTTTGAGTGCGTAAACTATAATCTGTCTTGCCCATTCAGTTTACGGACATCGGCTCGATCATTCGAGACTCAGTTCTAGCTCCACCTATCAAACCTTTAATTGGCGTAGTCGATGCTATCGGCTGCTTCTCGGAAGTCTGACCTACTCCCTTGTTCCACCAGCCGAGGTCCAATCGTGCATGACATCAGCCGCGGGAGCCCGAATTTGGCGACAAAATTGGAGAAATTTGGAGAACTACTAGGCGCAACTGATGCGACAGCCTTTTTATGTCGTATTTTATTTCGTATAGCAGTAGCTTTACCATCCTGTAATTGCTGCCGATTAAGTGCGTTGCACAAGACCGTCCCGCTCAACCAAATACTGAAGTTGTTCATGGGGGATTTTTTGGATCATTGTAAAATTATTCGTACAGATTCGCAGATATTCAGCATCAGATCGCGTTGAGAATTATCGCAACTATCAAGTCCCACCCATCCAAGACCTTGAATAGTCGACTAGATTGTCAGATTCACTGATCCTCTATTCTTCCAACACAACACATCCGGCTCATCCCAAAAGCTGATATGTATATTGAATGGCAGCCGTGGCTCGTATATAATCTAGCCCCCATTCAGACAAATAGATCTTTCAGCTCTCTCACAAGAGATTGTTCTTTTCATTTAACATAAAGTCAAGACCAAATCTGTCGACGCCGCCTGCACACGAACCTGGCTCCCGGAAGGTGGAACTCCACTTGCCCACGCAATTTGCGGCTCCGATGGGCTTAGTACAACCGGATGTCCGGTGAATGGGTCTCCAAATACATCTGACAGGTCGTACCAAACCTCCTGTTCATTGAGGTTGTAAGCAAAGATGGTTTGCGGTGCACTTTTATAGAGACCGTCTCTCGAGGTGCTAATTTTCAAGGCAATACCGCCGGTAATAGTGTCGTGACGAAACTTCTCATAAAAACGGCCGCCAGGCCAAACAAGCTCCACTGGTCGGACAAGCGAGCCTACTGACCACACAAAGATCGGCGTGCGGCAATGATTGACGATAATAGCACGACCGAGGCGACTGTTGACTGACGAGACTGGGGTTGGCGTCTTAAGCGAGCTTGATACCGAGGAGGATGAAGGTGGGAATGCTCCGGATGGAATTACGTCTGAACCTTTTTCAACTGTTGGAGACGAAAGGGCCAGACTGGCCAAAGTGAAGATTGAAAGAATATTGGAAAATATCATTGTGGTCTGTAGAAATTCCGATGAAGAGCTCCGTGATATGCATTCGTTTATCCGATCGATACCTTGATGGTACGGAGTAAAGGTGTCTTTATATAGCCTTGGGATCATGAGAGACAATTGATCAGCAAAAACGCGGCGTCGATGCCCATAATGCACGGGATGCAACATCCCTGCAGGGGTTTACAGCACGTTCCAAATACCTCTGAACTGATTTAGCCATATCAGTTCTTCAACGCCACTACATATTGTACAGACGGTGCACAATGAAGGGATATCTCAGTCCCACAATGTCACTCTCAAAGTAGAGGACCCAATTGCGACAGAGAAGACATCGGTAAAATGTTACATCTATGCGGCTTGGTACTTAATTGGACATGCAACCTCGTGCGAGAGATTGAAATGTGGTTGTCAGGTCCGATCCCTTGTTAGTAACATCTTGGCGGAAAGGAATGTGGGCTCTGGCTAGAGAGTTCGTCGTGGTCTGGGCCGATTCGGATATTTTTGACGAGCGGCGGCACATTGATTGGTATGCAAGCTGTTATGGTGACAAGGCACCAATGATCTGATACTTAGCCATGGATTTTCCAACATTGGTCTTGGATTATCAAATGATTGTTGTTGTATTATACAGTTAAAGATTGTTCGGTTTCGATCGAAAAGGACGGAGAGGCTATGGAAATGCTTTTTGTTCTGAGGTATTTTTTTTATCACACCCTCACCAACCTGCCTTAAAGAGCCAGAAAAACAAGCCGCAAGTCGCTGTTGTCTGGAGATTTTGATAAATTAGCCACCCAGGCCTTTTCGCGCACAGCCACTCTGTGTTGATCCGGTTTCACTGGAGATATGATCAGTGGCTTCCTTGGCGTTTCCCCTCCGTCACGCATTTCTCACTCCATCCAACTCGAGACTCACTCCTTTTGGTGTATTGATGATTCAAAAGAGTTTTCGGGGATTTTTCGGATATCAACATTCATCTAATAAGGCATAAAGCCAAGGTTCTATATTCTGTACTTCCTGATGTCGTACAATTCAAGCCTTAAGCGGAGAGATGTCTTATGCTGCTCACAGACCCCTCTCGATAACCAGGAATATAATTGGGATACTCACACTTACCTGCGCGGTTTCTTTCACTATCATTTACCGCGCCAATGAGATATCAAGAGCAAATGGCGATGCGATGGCCACCTCTCACCGATTGGTGAGTGAGTATGAATTAGCTGAGCTGAGCATGCCGTTACTGGAACATCCTTTTCCTGAAATTCCAGACATATTCACGGGAAGGCCGAGGGCGTTTTCGATAGAAAGCCCCAAAAGCAAATAGTGCTATAGCATCGGATCTCAATACAGCCTTTTCACAAAGGTGGTATATTTCAACCATCTCACGTTTTCTCGAGTTCCTTGGTTATCGTTTCATGGGTATCAAGAAAAAGCTCAACGAAGACCTTGATGCTATGGTCAATATAGGGACTAAGCTGAATTATATCTACCATGCAATCAATCATAAGTTACTTAGCCGTCAATGGCTGACCTTCCTGCTTCTAAATTTAAAAAACAGGCACCAGTCGAGTAACATGGGAGGCTAGGCTGACCATGGAGAATATTCCGCAACAGGGATCTATGATCCGAATTCAACAAGAAAATCTAAAGGCACAAACCGCCATGCTTTTTCAGATCATGGGAGCCTTCCGTCTCCATATTGATGATGTGGCGGCAGGGGTCAGAGCTGTAGCCGGAATTCCACTCGCGCAGTTTGATACAGATGGTGTCCTTGGTTTACTCTTGCGCCCTTCATCTCTTAAAAATCCTTCCGAAAGCGAGACTAAAGGTTCTCCATGAGCAGCCTAGCGGAAAGGGTGAATATGAGGAGGCATGGATCAAACTGCGTGGCGGTCTTTGTCTAGCAACGGGAGTACTCTCGCCTTGCTTGGCTGGAATGTGAGATTCTGATAGCAATTATCGGAATTTCAAGCCGAGCCTAGTGGCGCAATCAAGATCTTGATTTCAAGAATTTGAAAGAAATTACTTAGCATATGACCCAAGAACTGTACAGAAACAAAAAAGTGAGTTTTTCCATAATGTCAAAACTAGGAATAGCGCAACATGAAAACGTGACCAGAATATATTCGCAGACTGGATTAGACATTGAGATAAAACATTAAAAAGATTCCTACAAGGCCTGATACCCCGCTCATTGTAGGGTGAGATGTAACATCAGGTGATAAATTAGGTTTGTACAGGACAGCGCGTGGCCGGGTCTCGTCGTTTCAGCGTTCGCCCCTTTTAATGCAGGATTAACGTCGATTCCACTATCGATCGTGGACACTTCGCAGCCCCACGCGGGCTGTTCATTGATGAAAACTTGAGAGGCTAGTTTGAAGGGCTCTTTTTGGAAACAAAATTGATAACCATAACAATAAATCATATTTACAAAGTCTTCAAATCACAACAAAATATATACATGAATAAATAGCATTCACGCGCGATACAGGAATCAACCCCAAGGCCCAATACATGTCAGTCTTTATTCCCAAGCCGACCCAAGCCGACAAGATTGTAGTAAAAGACATTGACATCATGTAGCAACAGCTGAAAAAAAACCAAAATCCCCCAAGTGAGTTGAGATAATGTGAGAGAATTGCTTTCATTCTAGAACGAAACAATCTCGGATGTACCAAGCACATTGTTACCCTGGCGGGCGACAACCTGAATATAGTTGCTAGGCGGGCTAGTCAGGGTCACAATGGTCTCGAAGCCATTGCGCTTCGCAGCACCGATCTGAGTGTTGTTGGTCGAGGTCTCTGATGTCGCCGAGTAAACAACCCAATTATCATAATCGGTCGCACCGTTCCAGCTCATGTACACTGTAGCGCCAGAGGCGGTGCGAGTGACATTCAGCGAGGGCTTCCAGAAGGGAACGGCACTCCACTGCGCACGATAGCCACGGTATGAGGCTACAGCATTGTCCTCGCCGAATTGAGCGCTGAAAACGACATTGCCATCGCCGTCATACTCCTTGACTTTGGAGATGGAACCATAGTCCATGAAGACGTGACCGTTCACCTCATTCAGCAACTGATAGCTGCCCTGGCTGACAGAGTGGATTGGGTCATTGGGATCACTAAGGGAGCGCAGGCCAGTGACCTTCTTCTGGACCAGGTCAATAGCCAGGCTGACCCCTGTGGTGGGATCCGCAGTGTCCGTGGGGGTGTTGGCATTGTTGAACAGATTCAAAACTAGGCCCTCGTCTGTCTCGTTGTACACGCGCATGTCGTGTTGCCAGGAAAAGTTCGCATTTCCAACCTGCGCAAAGTCACCGCCATCTTCACCACTGACCTGCCACATGATTGTGCCGTTTTGGAACAAATAGTAACCGGACCACATGTGACGCAACGAAACTAGATAGCCATTGTTCGTGGGCGTGATAGCATTGATGTGATAAGCATCATAGGGTGCATCCTGTGTGCCGACATCTTTTCCAAGCTTCTGGTGGGAGGAGGTAAGCGGAATTTGGTCCTCATGATCCAATGCACTCCATGAATTGAGAATCTGATTGGTGGAAATATCGATCTCATAGAAGTGACTGTCGAGCATCCATTCTGATGAGTTACCGCCAAGGGAAGTCAAGTCGTGCTGTGTCAAGTTGTAGGCGGTAACGAGAAGGGTATTTCTCGGAGTGATATGGCTCTCGTGTAAATCGATATACGAGTCTTTAATCGAGTTGTCCGGTGTGACAAAGGGACCGGTGAGAGTCACGGTATGGATCTCCTTGTAAGTATTGTCAAGGATATGGACCGTTCCATAGCCATACCCCAGACTCATCATGTCACCAGCCCAGAAAGTGATCACATCTGAGCCATTGAGTTGCTGGACGCGGAAATTAGCAGTAACTTCCTCTGGTCCCTCGTAGACTAGGTTGCCCTCATTATCATAGATCAGCGCAGCCGTACCTGCCGGCTGGATGCTACCGCGAGGACCAAGAAAGAGATATCCAGGCTCAGTGGTGCCTGTTGTATTGACCTCCAGCTTTGGAGGCTGGAAGTCGATTGAACTATATGAAGCGTAGGGCCATGCTGCAGCACCCAAAGAGCTCAGCAGTAGGGTGCTACTAGCGGTATACCACCAAGGAGTCATTTTGAAACCTTTCGTGACTTGCGGGAAAGGAACCCTCAGGTGACGGGTCAAAAGAATAGAGTGAGTTTGGAAACGAATGAATGGAAACGAAACTAAAAGAGTGACAAGAGTGAGAACTGCAAAAGCGTTTTTTTCTAGAAAATCAAACGTTCAGCATCTCTGGCCGGGGAGAGCCATTTTAAATGGTCACCACTCTTTACTCCCGACATTGCCAGGAATAGGGAAGTACCAGGAAACCCTGGGCCCTGAAGATCATTGCCTCTCGACAGCCGATGGTGAGTGGGTTAGAATCTCGCCATCTTCCAACCACCGTCCATCAGCTAGCCAGATCGGCTTTCTTGACTTCTTCTTCGGCACAACGGCTATTCTCAGGAAGTTTGGATACGCAGGCTTGGCCACCGTCACTGGGTGGGCCAGCCACCCAAGCGCTTCATCTATCTGCAAATTGGAACGTGGAACCTGTCAAAGCCTTGACCCGACAGTGGTCGTTTCACCTGCGGATAAAACAGATTAACAGGGCATGTACCTGCCATGGCATCTTCCTCTCCTGGATCAAGAGGTTGCAATCAATAATCTAATCGACAGACCAACCAGACGGCGGCATCCAGGATACGCTTCGAGGCTAAGACGTGCGATCAGCGAGCCGATCGGTCTTGGCAGGGTGTTTCGCATGGCCCAAGTCTCCACCATGCTACGGCGGCGCACATTGGAAACGAGGAAGAGGGCAGCCGTACCTTTTGTCAATGAAATGCATTGCAATAGGCCACTTTACTTTGCCGGGCGGGATAGAGTCCGCACAGTTTATGTAAGTGGCGACTCCGCCCCCATAGAACCCTTGGTACTCCGTTCAGCGTGTGGGAACCCGGAGCCGAAATGTCGCCCCTGAGCAAAATGCCGGAGCGGCAGACGGGAATAGCCCGGTAACGATCGGCTCCGGCGCTGCCAGTTATGGCAAGTCCCGAGAGGAGTCTCGGAGTATCAGTCTCAAAGTTGCAGGATTCTCTGGAGGCGTCCCGAATGGAATAGGACTACAGAGCATTGCTGGCAAGGACCGCTGGTGATTCGCGATCCGCTTACTATCCAAAGGTTCACAGATAGACAATTATGTATGAGATATGACGGATATTGAGATTTGACGAGCACAGGATAAGACATGATAGATTGGGCATGGCCAACTTGAATTGCAAAAAATATACGTATGTACCTACTGAATGTACCATTGCCATCGCATTGGTTTTTTTTTGCTTTTTCTTTTTCTTTTTTCCTTTTTCCCAGCCGCGTATTTTGAATCTCAAGATCAAAATGTTCTGCATGATGTTTGGGGGAACTGATTGAGATACTCCGATGCATAATACTAATTAATACTTGCGCTAATTGGAGCCACCAAAGCTGTTATCCAAGCCGGACTCTCCGCACGGTCGCATTTCTTTTCAACTTCATCTTGAAAGACTACCGTTGGCTCTCTAATGCTGGTGGAGGCTGAATCTGACGGGCCGTTGTTCTAATCTCGTGAGAGTCGAATATCTAGGCATGCTAAAATTGAAAATCTATGCTTAACTAGACGACAGAGCACAGAAGCACAGAGGCACAGAGGCCAATAAACCAGAAAAATGGAACAAGAACGTGAGATCGGCTTTTCCGACGCAAGCCCGCGAGGTTTTAGAGATCTCTTGGACTTTGATACATTTACTCTCATCGCGATCGAAAAGCGATGTTCATCTACTCCCCCGATCGAGGCAAGCCATGCCAATCCGGGGTCGTTGGTCTGGATTGCGGAGTTGCTCGACTCCACTTCCACCCACCATGACTTGACCTCGTAGTTTCATGCAAGAAACAGAGAAGTTCAAGATGGTCCTCCTGACTCCCCGACCATTTCATCATTTGAGCCAAGGATGATCCCATTTGCCTTGGCCATCAATATCCAACCACATCACCCGAGAGCCAACAGGGATGGTGCAGGCCACGCGCAACCAGGTCTGGCCGAAGTTGTTTTGGCCCCCTTGCGGTGGCCTGGAAAACTCCCCGTTGGGATCGACTGATTTTGTTCCCCGCAAATCAAATCCCAACCTGGAGGCTGCCCAGACCCCCGCTCTACGTCTAAGCTCTTCCCAGACCCCAATAACGGTGTGCGCTCCATTATACTCGGTTGCGAGCCGGTCGGCTCTCGCGTGGCTGAATCAAAGAGCTTCGTGATGGGGCGGGCCCTGCACCTGAGGTTGTACTGGCAATTAGATGCATCATCTCGACAGACCCTGTGCAGCGGCTAGTTCATCCCTCAGATGATCTGCCAGCCATAAAGCCTGCGCTGTGTGCTGTTGTTTGCACTGCGTCTGTCTCCTTCTTTGCTCCGCACGTCTGATCGGCATCAGATCCCCCGTAGTCGCTCTTCTAAACCCCCAACAAGAAGATTTGGCGCGTCATTTTCAATTGTTCTGGCGGTACAACGCAGGTGACGGCGCCTGTGTGCAACACAACTGCTTCCTACTAGCTTTGATTGCTCTCTTCCTCTCATCTTCACGTTGCACACCTCACATCATCGACCTGCATCATGGGTCGCAAGCTGGGGCTCTTCCGTGCCATATATCTGGTCTCGGCCAGCTGTATGGGCTCGTTTTCCTTTGCTTTTGACACCGGTGTTATTAGTGCGTGGGCTTCTCTCCCAAAATTGACTCGGAATGTTTCAAAATTGCGTTGGTCTCTCCGTACTGACTTCTTCCCCCCTGTCATCTAGGCGGCGTTCTCTCTCTCCAATCCTTCCAAGATGATTTCGGCTATACTAAAGCACAGAAAACTAACGTGAACTCAAATGCTGTGTCGATTCTCCAGGCCGGTGCCTTTTTCGGCTGCTTCCTCGTCTCTCCGATCGCAAAGTTCTTTGGTCGCCGCACTGGCCTGATTATCAGCTCCCTGGTATTCACCCTCGGTACGATTTTGCAAGTCATTAACTCCGGCACATTGGGCACTTTTTACGCGGGACGTGTCATTGCTGGCTTCGGAATCGGTGCCGCCACCGTATTGATCCCCATGTATGCGGCTGAGATGTCGCCCAAGGAAATACGTGGGCGGCTGGGTGCTTGCTTCCAGCTGTTCTTCGCCCTGGGAGTCATGATCGCCTATTGGGTAACATATGCCGTGGACAAAGACCAGAAACCCGGGACCAGCCAGTGGCAGACTGCGTTGGGCCTCCAGCTTCTTGGATCGACCTTGCTACTTGCTGGAATGTGTACAGTGAAGGAGAGTGCGCGTTGGCTTGCCGCGCGAGGAAGATTGGATGAGGCCCGCGAGTCGCTGAAGTGGGTACGTGGAGGCGAAGAAACTGAAGAGCTGCAGAAGGAGTTCGATGAGATTCTCGCCGGCATTGAAGAAGAGGCGCGGGTGAAGGAAAACTTGACGTTCAAGGAACTACTGCTACCCGTGAACCGATACCGACTCTTCATTGCTGTCACTATTCAACTGTCCGCTCAACTCACTGGAAACACCTCTCTCGCATACTATGCGACCCAGATCTTCAGCGCCGTCGGGGCTGGGAGCTCATCGAAATTGGTAACCGGCTTTTTCGGTCTCGTGAAGGTCTGCGGTGTCAGTATTTTCCAACTGTTTGTGCTGGATCGCATTGGTCGTCGAGTGCCGTTCATGGTGGGCGCGTTTGCAATGGGCTCGTTCATGCTCATTATCTCCTGCATTCTAGCCACACACCCCACCAACGCCAACGCCACGTCGCCAACAGCGGCCGGGATCGCATGTATCATAATGACCTACGCCGAGGCCTTCAGCTATAACATGTCCTGGGGTCCACTGCCCTGGCTCTACGTGGGGGAGATCTTCTCCAGCCGTACCCGTGAGCTGGGAGTGACGGTCGGCGCGGCATCCCAATGGCTGTTCAATTTCATGATGTCGCAAGTCACACCTCATGCAATCAACAACATTGGATGGCGCATGTTCCTGATGTTCGCTATCTTCAACTACGCCATCATTGTGTATGCTTGGTTTGTCCTCAAAGAGGTAGGTTCTACAATGCTTGTTTGAAAGCTGACAGCATAACTGACGTGTTGAGCAGACATCGCGGCACTCGTTAGAGGAGATGCAGGAGGTCTTTGGTGGTAAGAAAATGGAGGAGAAACATCTCGAAATGACCCATCATGAAGAGCACACAACAGGTGCTCCGACGGAAGCCAAGGCATGATCTCTTTGAAGCTTTTAGTTGAGCGACCGTAGATTCAGATACTCTCCAGGAAGCCTGTGGCCTTTACAAAACATAGTTTGTCGTGGGTGGCTTTAACTAATGACATGAAACTTATGAATCCACCCCGCCTGCTACCTGAATCACACCTCCGCTCCACAAACACGAGCCCCCTATCCCATCTAGTGTATTCTGGTGTGGCCACTCGGTCCGTGTCCCTTGAGAGCGCGTGGGGATTGGATTCCCCGGGTTTCGGCCCCACGTCGAACGGGCAAGACGGGGAAATAGCGGAGCCACTAACCCTGTCCATCATCGTGCCATCATCTCCATCCCCAGCTACGGAGCACTCTTGCTGGAGTAAACTCGTGGTTTGATGTTTGTCATGGAGCAATCTCGAATATACGGAATTCCCATCGGGTTTGCGGTTGATGGGACCTCACTTATTCTCCTCCAGGTCAAAGGATATAGAGGACCACTGGGCCCTATCCCCATCCCCATACAAAAAGCCGAGTTTAGCGGACGCCACCAACTCTGTTCGTCCAGAGTCATGAATCCACCATTCTGAATGGCAGGTTGTCCCCGCCCAGGTAGGTGTCAACCCCCAAAGTCAAATGAAAGCTGTTCTTTGCCGTTCAGCACGGAGCACGCGACAGATTTGGCGCGCAGGTACTCTAATCCAGCGCCGCGACAGGCCTCAGGCGAGAGGATCAAAAAGCCAGACGGGCCCGATGGAGACATAGGGCTGGCATCCATTGGTCACAAATTTTAACCCCGGCATCCCACTATCCTTAAATCGATGAGACCAAGGGACTAGCTCGGTTTCCATTGACTCTCCACTTGACGAGATCGAACTCTTGTGTGTCTGGCCCCATCAGATCCAAAGCTCTCTTCTCCTGGACATGAATAAAATAAGCGACAAGCAGCAGCACATGGATGAGCATTCGCCGATGATTCCCGAGGTAACCATGACCTGTGCTGAGAAGCTACTGTAGCCCGCGCCACCAGGTCCCCACGTAACGCAGCTCAAATTAAAAATATCCTAAAATACCCAGGAGTAAAATGAAGCCCCTCTTGCTCCCGGGGTAGAGTTCTAGCAAATCCACAAATGCAGGTTACTTTCAAGGGTGGAGGGACTGAGTTTTGACTATTTTTGATCAATGTATTGCAGCTGTGTTCGTTGATCTGGTCGGACTTTCCTGTAGAGTTTTGTAGTTCGGCCTAGCCAGCCAGTCAGGCCTCCTAGTGAGTCGGCAGAACAAGGACCAAAGCCAGACTGGTCTTTGATTTGTGCTATTCTTAACTCCTTTGTAGGTAGCTCTCTCCTTTGATTCCACTATGTCTCTGTAGTCGAGTCTTTGGCCGGGTCGCCTTGGCCCGGACTGCTAGCGCAGATGACTGAGGCTATTGACAGGGACTGAGAGTTGCGTTAAAGCTGCGTTAAAGCCTGGACCACGACTCCCCGACCCCGAGGAGTCCAGCTAGTTCAAGCTCGGGCCTTTCCTGGCGAGCCACCCCCCGAAGTCTAACCGCTTGTGTGCAACGGCGTTGAACAGCACAATACAACGGCGCATTTTCACCCCTCAACCACTTCCTCTTTCTTTCACCCTCGCCTCTCACTACTCTCTCTCTCACCACCGTGCAATTCTCTCGCCTTTTTTGTTCCTACACTCAATCTCGCTGTATTTTGTTCACCCTTGGTCCTGTCACTCCGATCTCTCACTTGTCATGCTAAATACCATGCACTGAAGCCGCCATGACTGAGAACGTTGGCCGACCTACCGGTGATGGTCTGGCCCTCGAGGCCTGGGGCCAGGGTCTGATGGTGGGCAGTCTCATAATCATGTCTGCCGTCACGATCTCCAACATGAAGAAGCATATTCTGCTACACAAACTAATCTTCGCCGAAGTAAGTCACATCCCCGCATTGCGCGAGCAACTGATATTCGTCTCCCCTGCATACATCACTATATACAAGCCTCATTAATATGGACTATCTTGTGTTTAACCAAAATCTGCAGCTGATTCTGGCCATGGGCCATGGCACATTCATCTTTCTACATGAACCCGCCTATGGCTGGTACCTTTCGGTCACCGCCATCGGTCTGAACGTCTCTTGGGCTCTGCATAACGTCATTGCCTGGATGAAGAATCGTCCATTCCTCTCCCGCCGTGTCTCAATGATCTATATCGTGACGGTCGTTCTATGCTGGCCATACTGGATCCTTGAGATTTATGCAAACTTCTCCTATTTCAACAACATCAACAACATCTTTCATATGACCCGACCTCTCGAGCCTCTATTCCGGTAAGAGCTCTTCCAGATAATCATAATTGTCACAAATTTTGTTGATAATAACCCTGATCCAGGGACCCATGGTGGGTCTTCACCACATGCTCACTCTTTTACACAATCAAGAAGGAGTACAACTTCGGCCTGTGGGAACTGGTGAAAGTCAGTCCTCGATTTGGAGTGATGCTCCTGTCGATGTGCCTTTCGATAGCGTTCATTGTAGTGGACACGTGCAGCGTGCTCAATGTGTTCAGTGATGCCCTGCCGCAAGGAATAGAACCTTTCTGGAAGGTATGCATCATACTCTCTTTGTTTTACTTTCTCAGTCCAAGTGAAAGCAATCTGAACAGTATTCCCTTCACACATTGGTGCCGTACGGGCTCATATTTCGCTCACACATTTCTAGCTCTCATTTATCTTCAAATGCCTCTGCGACACAGTGATCCTCGATGATTTTAAGACCGCGCTTGATCGCATGCGGGCATATTGGCTTCGCAAGCAGGCATCGGGCGAGATTCTCATGACCAGCCCGCCATCTGTACGGTCCCCACGGCATGGGCGCATGCTATCGGATGATATCGAAGCGACTGCTGCGGGTGTGGATACGCATCAACTTATCCGCAACAATAAGTCGTTTTCTGTCCCACGCGTTCTGTTACGAGAAAATGTACGATGAATGACCTGTATCTGTGTTTCTTCTTGTATCATGTTATTCCAAACAGCTTTCTTCATTAGCATGGCGTCAGGGTCTGGTTTTTCTTCTTTCTTCCTTTTCTCTACTGTAATTAAACGGGGATAGATGGCAGGGTCCCCAGGGTTAACATATGGATTTCCAGGTTGAAATCATGAATGAACAAATTCTATGAGCTGCCACGCCGCAAATGCAGTACTGAGTCTCAATTCCCTGATAAATTAGTAATTATTTCCGGTATACGGATCCTGAGAGGTCTCGTCATTGGGCTGGCAGCCATAGCATCTCACACCGCGAAAACTCCAGAGCCAGCCCGGGTCTAGTGCGATCTGGTCCCGTCGGCCGATGCAGAATTGTTCCTGAAGGGTCCTCAACACATAAAGCCAAATGGCCGGTCAACGACATGATTGTAATATATTTGAACTCAGAAATTCGAGACCCTATTAAATAATCCGCCTTTTTCCACTGCTTGTGCTGACCACGATTGCAACCGCTGACTAATGCCACTTGGACGCCTGAAGTAGCTGTGGGATGTGCCAGCCTGGAATGGCGAATGGATTTCTTCCACAGAAGCTCCAGGCGGTGAATTCTGCATCATCATTGAAAGCAAACAAAAGTTCTGTTTCTATGCAACTACGTTAGGCGATGAGAAATCTGAGCTGTCTGGGTGTCTTGGCAACCATTGCGCGTGCTGGAGGAAATATATGTACTATTAATCGAAATATATACGTGATTGGGCAATTTGAATCCTCGTATCACTATTCCAAAAAAAGTCCTGGGGGCTTAAATGAAGAAAGAAAACTCGACAAAATCATGAACTCACTTCCATTATATGAACTCATAGACAATAACTCGCCGGAAAACACTGGCTCTCTCTGTTTGACCTGTCTGTTTGCCGTGTCCAGTTCTCATCCTTTTTTGCCAGATGATAGGTTTTATTGTTTGAAAATTGTGCCTTCAAAGCATGGCCTTTGCTGTTCAGAGAGTCATTACATTCATATGCTCTTCATGTTCTTGCCTTTCCAGGTGGTATCAAATATTCCTTTGATTTAACTAGTTCAGGTCCCTATTCTAGGCTCGAGGAACATATGATCTTCTCCAAAGCTCGGGTCTTCAACCTGACCAGAAGCTTTTGCGGCATACGCAAGTCGTGTGACCTAGGATGAGAGTGGAAACAAAGAAACATCTCACGGGAGATGAATTATGGAGAAAACAAAACGGCGGAAGGAATCTACTTTAAACGAGTAGCCACAATAAATCATATCTTCGGTTCTTATCTTGATACTCATCTCACTCCATGGAAGAGAGCAATCCCAGGCGCTTTTGATTTGAGCTTCTCACATCTACAAAACTGTGAAATTCATCTGTTCAACTGCGTCGAAGCGGCCTGCAGTGATTTTCAGAAGAAAACCAATCCATCAGTGGTTTGATAATTATTCCCTTGGCCATCCTGGACAGAGATCAGACCTTCAAGTCGATGGGTTATATGAGACTGCTGAATTCATCCGTGCCCTGATCACTCAGATGTTTCGAATTTTAGGCGAGGGAGGCTACCAAAAGGTGATTCTGTTGGGCATAAGCTAAGGCTATGCTGCCGCTATTTTTACGCTGTTGGGCGGCTGATCTGATGGCACCGAGACACAATCCCTTGGGATATTTGTAGGGATGAGTGGATGGTTACCATTTGAACAACAGTTATATGATATCTTCGGATGCGACGAGCCCACAGAATTGGCTGAAAATTATGTCTGTGAAGCTCGATCAGATGGCCAGGGCATAAGCGAGAAAACGAGAAAGACAGCAATCCTGATGAGGAATTGGATCCAAATGGCCTTATTGAGTTTGACTTGAAAAAAGATCAATTTCAGCAGCCCAGCCGTTTTCAGGATTAGCTGAATCCATTTGCATATGAGGCCGAAGAAGAGCATCCTCTCATTATCCAAGCTGTTGGCTGCACTCGGGATGTCCTTGATCTTCCTTTGATCCCTGCCAATGATCAATCACCAGAGGACAGTCTGTCATTGTTGAACTTGCCTCAACTTCATACACAGTTTCTCGTTGGTAACGGCACAGAAGATCAGAAGATTTCGATACTCCTCGGTGACAACATGTTTTTCATGCTTTCAAAATTCCTTAAGATGAATGTGACATGGAAGCCCTATCAAGGACTAGGTCATTGGTATCGTGTTGAAGACCAAATTGAGGACATTTTGAAATTTCATGAAGCCCATGTCCGCATTCCACTGTGAACTGGTAATCAGGCCATAGATTCCGGGCACTGAATGTATGTGAAAGCACAGAGTTGCCCGTTCCATATAAACTTTCCTAAACTAAGTAAATGTACTGGGCATTCACAGAGCATTTTCATGAGTTACCTCGTCTTGTTGCATCTGCCTCACACGCTTCATAAATCTATGAGCTTTAATATCCATATTGAGTGATCTAGGTCCTATTTCTGAAGTAAGAAAACCTGCCCTGGTGGGAAATAATCATGCAAAAGACTACGAATGTGTTCGCCACCTGATGCTCGAAGCTCGGACCCGCCCCCGCCCGGCGAAATAGCTCGGAGAAATGCAGATTGCAGAAATCACCTCGAGAAACATCGAGCGGCACTCGTAGCATATGGAACATATTGGAGAAATAGCTTGTTTCTCCGAGTTTGGGCCTTTTTCTTGCACAAGAAACCGTGCTTGGACCCTCTGGGGTCATGGTCACCCTCACAGAATTAGTCAAAATCCATGATCGGCGGGGCAACATTGTCTCCCAAGGCTCTAAACGAACTCCGAAAGTGTAGATGTATCAATTTCACTGGCTGAAAAGATGGCATGACAAAGTGTATCACCACGGTCAGGACTGATCATTATGAAGCGCACGTTGCAGTTCTCTTTAGTAATAATATTTACTCCCACGATTAACAATATAAAAAGGCAAAGTTATCTCACGTTAGGCAATTCTCTCATCTCAAATCCTCCGCTTTCCTATCATCTAAGTGTCTCGAAGTCATTATGGGCTCAATCGATATTCCCAAAACCCAGATGGTCGCACTCGTGAATAGTCTCGGGGGCAAAGTAGAATTCAAAACAGACTACCCGGTACCAGATCCAGGACCGAATGAAGTTCTCGCCAAGGTCCTCTATAGTGGTGTCTGTCAGAGTGGTATGTGTTGCTTCCCGATTCAGGAGAACTGCCATCCAGTCTGCAAAAGCATGACAATAACACTTTCAAATAAGATCTCCACACGAAGGCCGGCACTGCGGCTGGCCCAGATGGTAATCCAATCACGAAGATTAAGCTACCACATGTAGGCGGCCATGAAGGTATCGGCCAAATTGTTGCACTGGGGCCAAACATCACGCACAGTACAGGTCTTAAGCTTGGCGTGTTAGTTGGAATCCGATTTTCGAGTCGAATTTGTCGCCGATGCGAGTTTTGTCTTGCTGGTACAGAACAGTACTGCGTGCAAAGCACGAATCACTTGCACCATGAAGATGGAAGTTTTCAGCAGTATATTGCACTTGATGCGGACTATTTGACAATTCTGCCGGATGATATCGACCCAATGTTGATGGGTCCAGTACTCTGTGCTGGATTAACTGCGTACAAGGTCTGTTATAAACACTGAAAATAAATTAGCTCGTTTAGCTCTCCATTGACTATAGATAGGCAATTTTGAACGCCAACATTCGCCCTGGCAACTGGCTGGTCGTTGTCGGTGCAGGAGGAGGTCTTGGGCACTTGGCAGGTACGGTGGACATACACCCCCGTTTTAGATGTTCGACAAGAATTTTTAACACTCAATTGACACAGTGCAATATGCGAGAGCGCAAGGGGCATTAGTCATTGGAGTTGACACCGGCACTGACAAACGAGGCTTCGTTCTTGGTCTTGGGGCAGAGGAATTCATTGACTTCGCGACCGAGGATCCGGTCAAGAGGGTTCACGAAATCACCGGCTTAGGGGCTCATGCCGCTGTTGTAACGGCAGGTAGCTCCAAAGCTTTCGCTCATGCTTGTGAAATGCTCCGGGTCGGAGGAAGTTTGAGCTGTGTTGGCATTCCTCCGGGCCGACCTTGCCTCGAGACGCCAATATGTATGATTGTGATTAAAGGATTGAGAATCACTGGAAATCTTGTCGGATCTTTAAAGGAATGTATGGAGGCGGTTGATTTGGTACGACGAGGAGTTGTCAAGCCCGTTATCAAGGTGCGCCCGTTCAAGGACCTCCCGGACGTATATGAAAATATGGAGAAGGGCGATATTGCGGGAAGAGTGGTTCTTAAGATTTCCGATTAAAATTCCAGCTTTGGAAGTATAATTCTGGGATGCTTCAATTTTGGAGTGATGTTTCATAACAAATTCAAGGTTTGACCGCCCGCAGGGCTATCCATTTCTTTGCGAATATTGGCAAATACAGAAGAATCTTCACTCATTTGTTTTGACTCAATATTTATGGCATAGCCATCATTTTCTCTTAGTCGATGAGACTGAGGAATATCATGACCCAGGTCTATTGCTAGTAGACGTGCCGGTGCTGTGATAAGAATTTCAGCAGTCTTGGTTCGAAGTATGGAGTTCAAAGCTTCATCATGTTCCAAAAATGGCAGAAGCTTCTGGTATAAAGCATGCAAAAAGTCTTGCGGACGCATTTCAAACCCGCGATTGAAGCTAGCAGAACTTAGAAGAATAGTATCTGCCAAGGAGTTTGTCACTTCGAAACATTTTAAAAGCTAACGCAATTGTCACTCAAAACCTCACTTATGCTCAATCCGGTAATCTTACCTGGTCCCGCCCCAAAGGTAGCAAATCGGCTTCAGAGAACCATTTTAGGGATTGAAGTAGATCGTGACCAACTTGTGCGGGAAACCCGAAAGTCATAATGGTATTCGGCGAGGAGGAAGACAAGAGTCCCTGCGACAAAGCCTCTTGCCATATCATAGTTCTCATCCATTCTCGTGTAATGTGGCAATCTGCCGCCCGGGTTGAGACTTCCGTCTTGATTGGCCCCAGAGCAGATAGCTTAGTTTCCATCATCACAAAGTCCGTGATTGAATTTTCTCCCATATTCGACTTATGTGTCACAGATATATGATCGAAGGCGATGAACAATCTTACCAGGTCAAGAAAACCACGAATATGAATGTTGGTAATAGCACCATTCTCCAGATTCATCAACGACGGTATTCCATTATATGAAGGGGTTACGCCGAGATGCAGTGAATATCCTCTGCTCGATAAATTAGCAGGTATCTGTTAAAATTCATCATGATGGAATTACCTTTCTGAGACCCATAGCAGAGGGAAAATAAGTTCTTTGTTTGAAATGATATCATCATTCAGATCCAGGACGTTGTTGGGTTCTGGAGATGACATATCATCTTCTTCCAGAAACATGCTTTGGGCCATAAAAATAGCCTCTTGTATGTACATCATAGCAGAAGTTCTTTGATTCACCTTCGCATGATAAACATGCAAGAAAAAGAAGGTCAGGATCTTGATCATACTATGAGGTTCTTGATCATCGCAAAAATTGTCTCGAATCCAAAGACATGTATAGGCCATGGTTTTACTATTCACAGCGTTGGAACCATCGATCATTGGAGTGAGGTGTAACTGGGCCATTGTGGCAGCACAAAGTGCTGTCACAAGACAATGCACATTCTTTGAGCTCTGACCCGCATTTTGCGGTTCAATGTCATCAACATAGCCCAATAGCACATCTGAATTCACAATGGGCCATACACTAAAGGAATTTTGGTGATAGAGACGGACAATAGATGCAAGAAATTCTTTTGATATCCGATGGGGGATAATGGCCTTCCCTGCAGCAGAGGCATGGCGTCCATTAACTTGAAAGGCAGAGCCACGCGTGCCTCCTATTTGGCCTCCAAGGTACTCTGGAAATCCGGAGCTAGCATTATTTTCATGATTCTTCGCAGCCAGCTGTCGAATCTTAGGTCCTCTCTTGCGCACTGGCCTCAAGTAAGTACAAGGGACTTGTTTGCTAGCATGACAGCAAGTATCACAAGGCCAAGCGCCGTTGCACTTCACCTTGCGTAAAATGCAGATATCACACGCTCTCTTTGATGGCTTTGACGGCATAGGTGCTGCTGCTGTGATGTTAATTGCGAACAGCAAACTAGAATGCGGAGGCGGAGGGGAAGACATGCACTTCCGGCAAGTTTGCCGACAACAAGAACCCCACCCTCGTGGGGGTTGCCATTCAAGTTGCCTCGGGAGAAAATAGTCAGAAAAAGATCTTATCACTAGCGACAGCTACTACCTATTTACTAACGATGTGTTTTTCTTTTTTTTCTGAAGTTTCAATATTAACAACTATTAATATCATGAGAAGATTAACCAGCGGGAGATTAACAAAATATATTCAAAATGCATTGATGGTCATTGTAATTCCCCTCATAAATGATTCTTCTTATCCTGTTGTACCTATCAAAATACCTGTTAGAAGACTCCGGCTAAAATATAGTAGAAAGAGATCAAAAGGAGAGAACATTGTGTCCAACCACTGTAAATGCACCTGACATCGCTTTTCTTCTTTTTTTTTTCTTTTTCTGTTTCTTTCAAAAGTCTAGTATCTCATTGGTCATTAGAGTCTATTTATCTCCAAGAATTACGCAGCAGAGTCCATATCATTGCACCCATGACCAACTAGAATCTTACGTACCAGCATATACGTATATTTTCTTCTATAAAGAGTCCAAGTACCAAACCAAAGCGCCAATAATAGCAGCAACAGCGTCCATCCTTGAGAGCCAAGATAGAGCCTCGGTGGTAAGGTGTGTTCCTTGCCAATTACAATAAGATGTTTACTCTGTCCTTGAACGTTTTATTATCTTGAGAAACTGGCAAGGGCCAGCGAGATGCCAAGTCCCAAGGCTCCACTGGTGTCCCGCTCTGTTCTCCGATCGGGGCAACCGCCAGCGATATCTGTCAACCATCCAGGCGTCCCTGATAAAGCCGTTGATAAGAGATGGCTTTCACCACTGAAAATTTGCCCACAAAGAAGAGTCCCAGGCATTCCTGTGGGTGGCGTTAGAATGTCTTGAGCTGGAGTGCAGTATAAAAAGAATGTAAAACCTACGCGACGAACTTTTTGAGCCGTGTTTCCCTGACTCTGAAACATTCCGCCATGGAATCACTACACCCACTCGACGCGGATAATAGAGACCAAAAGATCGACACTGATACTCAGTCCAATAAAGCGCAGGGGTCAATTGAGGCTGTGGAAGCCAAAGAGCATCCAACTACTCGTGGTCTCTCCTCTCGTCATGCCCAATTTATTGCACTTGGAGGTACTATTGGTACAGGATTATTTGTGAGCTCAGGTCAAACATTGGCAACGGGCGGGCCGGCTTTCTTGGTTGGAAGCTATGTATTCATGTCGGCCTTGGTATATCTAGTTCTCGTGTCTATTACCGAAATTTCCGCCTATTTGCCTTTGTCTGGTGGGGCTATGAACTATTATGGGAGTCGCTATGTGTCATCCAGTCTGGGGTTCATGATGGGATGGCTATATTTCTATTCTTTCGCAATCTTCGTTCCATTTGAGCTGACTTCGTCGGCGATGGTCATCAATTATTGGAACCCAGGTTTTAATAATGCGGTCTGGATCACAATCATGCTTCTTCTCGTCGTCGGTCTCAATCTACTGCCTGTTCGATTTTATGGCGAATCTGAGTTTTGGTTCGCAAGCATCAAGGTTTTGCTTATTATCGGCCTCATTATCCTCTCCTTCATTCTGTTCTGGGGAGGTGGACCGAATCATCAACGCCTCGGGTTTCACTACTGGAAAGACCCGGGGGCGGCCAATACACTGATTGTGGGCGGGGATTCTGGAAGGTTTGTGGCTTTGTTAGCCACCATTATCAGCAGTGTTCTTCCGTTCACCTTTTCGCCCGAAATGATCGTTGTCACTGCGGGTGAAATCCAGTCTCCGAGAAAAAACCTTCCACGAATTGCCCGAAACTTCTTTTGGCGTCTGATCGTGTTCTACATTGGGGGCACTGTCGCAATTTCTGTCATCTGCCCTTCTAATGCCTCCTCGCTGACCAGTGGTGGAACGGGAGCTGCATCTTCTCCATGGGTTGTTGGCATTCGAAATGCTGGGATCGCCGGTCTCGATAGTGTCATTAACGCCGGAATCATCACAGCGGCATGGTCTTCTGGGAACTCATTCTTATACCTGGCGAGTAGATCGCTATACTCTATGGCTCTTGAAGGCAACGCCCCTCGAATCTTCAAGAAATGTACCAAGCAAGGGGTCCCGATTTATGCTGTCGCGACAAGCTCGCTTTTTTCATTACTGGCCTACATGAATGTTAATTCCTCTTCGGCTGATGTGTTCGATTGGCTGATGAATCTCGTTAATACCGGAGGTTTCATTTCATGGGTCTGCTGCGCAATCGTCTATATAAGATTCCGCAAAGCTTGTGACACCCAGAAATTGCCAGCAGAACGCTTTGTTGCTCGGTCGGCTTTGCAGCCGATTGGGTCATGGATCACTTTGGTGATGTTTATCTTGCTCTGCTTGCTAAATGGATTCACGGTGTTCTTCCCTTCGCAGTGGTCCACTGCGGATTTTCTCTCCTCATACATTGGCCTTCCGCTGTTTGTGGCGATTTATCTGGGGCACAGGTTTTGGCATCATTGGGAGCCATGGGCAATTGACTCTCATTTAGTTGACTTACACAGCGGGCTAGAGGAGATTAAAGAGGATGAAGTGACAACTATTCCTCAAGAATCATTGGTTGAGAGGCTTCAAGGTTTAAGAAGGCTCGTTTCTCGCTACTGGCCATCACGCTCTACTACGATAAAAGATGAAAGTATTTGAGCTCCCTCGATGCTTAGCCAGATGATTAGAGAGAAAGAAAATGGGCTTTCAAAAATAATACTATATCAAAGCAAGGCCTATTCTGCTGTTAGTTTAAAATTCAATCCTGCTCCACGGTTTTTGGCAATGAGAGCATCCGATGCGATACGAATAGAGAGAGTCGCTAGCAACAGTCCTCGTTTAACCGGGCATGATTATCCAATCACTGGAAGCAGATGTCAATAATATCCTACTGGTAATTGTTTATGCATTATTGCTCAAGAATGAACAAGAAGCTCCGACGGGATTTTCTGATAACACGGCTTTTCAAGCCAATGGTGGATTTCTCCACAACCCCCTCAGCCGACGCAACCTAGTGCCTTCATCCCAAAAGTACGTGGCTTCCGTCCCCCGCACCAGTCACTTGTTATCATATGCGATCGCAGGATCACGAATGACCCCTCACGCACCTTGATCGCGGAAACAACTACTCTAGATTCCGCTCCATGTACCTAAAGTTATTAATACGAATGGAAAATGCCTGTGAACAACTTTGACACAACATACGGCAATCTTTAGTCAGGATATCCTCTTATAAAATAGCACGCAAATCCCCCAACCCCCCAGGCCCATTTCTTGCAAAGCGGAAATTAGCATCCTTCCCACGCCGCATATATTCATTCCTTGTCTATCATGTCTATGCTGACTATTACGCCAACAGAGACAATATGGGGTCATGGAATCGGCCTTAGCTCCGGTCAACGCGAGCCACAGTATGAACTTTTGACGCCATTTGAGTCAATGCCTGAAAAAATGACAGGCCGGACTGTATGGACCAAAGAGGATCTTGAAAAGAACGAATCTCACTGGATTCGGCCATTCTCCCCAGAGGAGGTACTCCACATTGAAGCGGCGATCAAAGATGCCGAGAGCAAGAACTTACAGCTGTCGGAGATTGACCAGTCATCCTTTCCACTGCCTCCTGAATTCAAGGCTTCTCTCGCTGAAGTCCGAGATGAGCTCATCAATGGGATTGGGTTTTGTGTCCTCCGCGGCCTTCCCGTTCGGTCCTGGACCACTCGCCAAGCTTCAATTGCGTACCTAGGCCTCGGCTCCTACATCGGACGTCGAATCAGTCAGAATCGTCATGGGCATATGCTTGGTCACGTCAAGGATTTGGAAGAGGGGAAGGAAGTCAATGGAGAGGGCAGACTCTATCGTACTCATCAAGCACAAACCTTCCACTCGGACGAGAGCGACATTGTTGGCCTTCTCTGTTTACGCCAGGCTATGGAGGGCGGAGAATCCCAGGTCGTCTCCACTCATAATATCTATAATGTCCTCCGACGCGAAAGACCAGACATTCTGCGGCAGATGTGCCAAGTTCAGTGGTTCTACGATCGCAAGGGCGAAATCAATGATGGAGAGAAAGAATGGATGAATACACCAGGATATTACTACTACAAGGGAAAGCTGAGCATGAAATGGGATTCATACTATGTGGGTGCTCTGCAGCGATTCTGGGAGGCTGGCCTGCTTCCACAATATACGGATGCTCAACGCGAGGCCATCCGGGTGATGGAGGACACTTGTCATCGCCTGTGCCTCGAGATGACGCTACAATGTGGCGACATCCAATTCGTTACAAATACCCATAACTTGCATGCCCGATCGGCCTACAAGGACGACAATAACATTGACGAAAAACGCTGGCTACAACGACTCTGGCTTGCAACTTGTGAGGAGGAAGGTGGATGGCCACTGCCATTCGCTGACTCCTGCTATAATAAGAGGGGAGGTGTCCAGGTCAATCTCACTCCTGAATCCTATCCTCTCGAAGCGGAATGACAAACTAGGAAGATTGCGACTCTCCGAGACAAGCGCTTCGTCGCTCGTTTTCATCTTTCCAAGACCCTTTTTTCTGGCACGAAGTTTGCCACTTGCTACACACAAAGCGTCTTGGCTCATTATATTGGCATGAATGACTAGAACGCAGATAATTAGGTAGCTGGATCACAAAGTCTTGAGTTTAATTCCAACTTGTAATGTGGTACAATGAATGGGCTTACACAAAATAAGTATGCTAGGGTCTTTATCGATTAAATCCCCAACGAGTGTCTTTTTAAGAATTGAACACACTTAAATTGCAAAGGGGAATAAAAGGTAAATTCCTAGAATTCTAGAACAAATGGGCGCCGCGAAGTTCCATCCGCGGTCCCACGAGAGCTCCATAGCTCCACCCTCCAAGCAAAGGAAGGTCCATCCTATCTCCGACGTCACCGGAAGCATCCCGCACACCCCACTCTTCCCTCTTCATTCACACCCTCCTCGTTGACTCACTTCCCTCCTCCTTCTCTGCAAGAACAAACACCTCAATTCCTTCACAATGGCTCTTTCTGCACCTAGTACCGATGTGAGTATTACGCTGCGCCTAACTCACTTCAATCCAATGGCCCTAGGGCTAACATTCAATCTCAGCCAGCAGTTCTGATCGCTCAAGAAACCAGCGATGAGTACATCTTCCGTACTTTTACCAGTGAGACTGCCTGGACCCTGGGCACCGCTCTCCGTGAACGCCTTCTTTCCCTGCCCTCTAATCAGCGCAAACCGGCCCTGATCTCCATCGCTCTGGCCACGGCCACCAGCGGAGGAACCCCGCTCCATGTCGTTTTCCAGAGTGCGACAGAAAATGGGACGATTCCCGATAATGAGAACTGGGTGCGGCGGAAGCGGAACACCGTTCTTCGCTGGGGTGTGTCGAGCTGGGCTATGCGCATGAAGACGGTGTCCGGGCTGGCGACCGGCGCAACAGCCAATGAAATCGAAGAGGCGTTTGTCAAAAAATATGCCCTGGCCAGCTCCAATGGTGGGGCCGTCGCAGATGAGTATGCTATTCACGGTGGTGGGTTCCCCATACGTGTGCGCGGGGTGGAGGGCATTGTCGCGGTGGTGGTTGTCAGCGGCCTCAAACAGGAGGACGATCATGCGGTGGTAGCCGAGACGATCAAGGAGATTATCGCGCAAGGAAATTAGGTTTTAGTCGGGGCTATGTGATGAAATGTGATAGGTCAGATGTTTGGATGCATAGCTTGGTGTTCACACTGGGGGAAAGCCGGGACCTTACATCGGCTATACATGGCGCTTCGGGCATATCATGACGACCGTGACCTTGCCGAACGGCGAATACATTTGGATATCTGTGTCAAATAACAAACAATCCACCCTTCTATGCAACATAATTGGACACTGGGGCTATAATGCGTGCGTTATTTCCAAAATTGAATGCCAGCGCTTAGTGACTCATTCGCTGTTGGAAAACGCCTATATAGATGATCGCACGCATAGACACGGATCCGCACAGCCACAGGCCCCTCTCAAATGCCCCAGATTCGTTATACCTAACCGGCCTGAAAGTGCTGGCTCACCCTTTTAAAAATCTGTCGGACCTCCTACTAGTCTCCATGGTATTCGATCCGACAATGGACTCATCACTGCTGCTAGAAAAGCTCCCCGCGGAGATCCTAGATCAGATCATTGGGGCCATCCGCAACAAGCAGGACCTCAGATCGATGCGCAAAACATGTCGTGCGATCAACAATTTGGCCCAGCGGTGGAGATACCACGACACATACATTGATATGGAGGGCTTTCTCCGCAGATTGAAATATAATGATCTCAAGCGTTTTCGGGAGCACCTCAAAGAGAACGGTCATCTCATACGGGAAGTCTACGTGCGCGGAGAGAGAATTGCTCCTGCGTGTGGTATGCTGAATACATTCAATGTTGCTCCATTCCTGGAGAAACTTCCCAATATGCGAAAGCTGGAGATCAGTGGCGGATGCGGCTCGGAGTCTATTGCAGATACTATTCAAGAATACATCATGACGCGCAGCGACAAAAAAGATCATATGTATACCGTTCTCGAGCGAGCGAGTCTTCTCACACCACCACGAGAGAGGGCTCTTCAAAGCCTTCGTTCACGTAAGTCCTTTGCTTTTTACCTCAGAGTCTATAGATTTGCAGGACATGCGAAGCTATGGACCTCCCTATTTGGTTTATACTAAACTGCATAGTGACCCTCAACCTAATCGTAGGTCTTAGCTCCGACTCTGGTTCTGACTGGCATCTGGACGAGATTGGTTTTGTCTTTCTAATCGAGAACCTAGAAGACTTAACACTGAGCCGAGTAAATCTCGGCCCATCCGATCCTGAAATACCTCTTGAAGAACCACTGAACCTGGAACAGTTTCGAGGGAGAACAAATCTCCGTCGTTTGACAATCACGGAATCCCATATCAACCTCGAGTGTCTGGAGAAGGTTCTCACTTTCCCGCGTGCTTTGACACATCTCAAACTTGACCATAGAAAACCTATTCTTTCCGACTGGGAAGATGAGCAACTCGAAGACTGGGAAAAAAAGCCATACACACCCGATGACCTCCACCGTGCGATTGGACAACAGCGCTTCTCACTTGCGAGCCTAGAAATCAAAGGTTGGGATCTAGGGTATTTGACCAAACTGGAGTCTCATCTTTCCGATTTTCCAACTCTATGGGAATACATCGGGTGGAAAGAAGCTCCACTTGGAGAGCTCGCGGAGTTTCCTTTTCTGGGAGAATATTCTGGATGGAAGCAAGAGCCTCCTGAATTTAAACCGGACCGACGAGTCAGGGGTCAGCAGTTGGGGATCAAACAGAAGCAATACAGGGGCGGGAAATTTTATGGAAGCATTTGAATTCTCATGCGCATTATATACCCATTGTTTTACAACTAGCATCGCATGATCTCATTGCATTTTCAAGGACGTGTTATGAGCATATCCGACTAACCGTAGCCTTAGCCCTGATCAACTATCAACTACAGCGAGGAAAAGAGGAATAGTTTGTATGCAGAAGGTATCATGGTATTTGGGAGCCGGTTGAATCTGAACCAGGCTCAAGCAACGGGGGCAACCCGTGCTAGATCTTTAGTAAGACTAGGACACACAAAAAAAAGCAAACAAATAAAGAAAACTCCAGGGGTAATGCCTCAAAGATAATTTTACAGTTCATCGTGGTCCATGGGCTCGTCATCCTCCGCGGGAGCACCAGAGCCGTAAAGCTTGCTGGTGATCGGGTAGGCGACGCTGGACAGCTGCTCCTTCTGCTCCTCGAAGTCCTCGGCGGTAGCAGAGGCGGCGTTGTCCTCAAGCCAGTCGACGGCCTCCTTGACAGCGTCCAGGATGGTCTGCTTGTCGTCCTCGTCGATCTGACCGCCAAGGCCGTTCTCATCGTTGACCTGGTTCTTGAGGCTGAAGGCATAGTTCTCCAGGCCGTTGCGGGCCTCGATCTTGGCCTTCATGGCCTTGTCCTCCTCGGCAAACTCCTCAGCTTCAGCAACCATGCGGTCAATCTCCTCCTGGGAGAGACGGCCCTTGTCGTTGGTGATGGTGATGGACTCAGCCTTACCGGTGCCCTTGTCGCTGGCGCTGACCTTCAGGATGCCGTTAGCGTCCAGGTCGAAGGCGACCTCGATCTGAGGAACGCCGCGAGGAGCCGGGGGAATGCCAGTAAGCTCGAACTTGCCGAGCTGGTTGTTGTCCTTAGTCATCGAACGTTCACCCTCGAAGACCTGGATCAACACGGTGGGCTGGTTGTCGGCCGCAGTAGAGAAGATCTGCGACTTGCGAGTAGGAATGACGGAGTTACGGGGGATAAGCTTGGTCATGACACCGCCAGTAGTCTCGATACCCAGGGTAAGGGGGTTGACATCCATGAGTACGACCTCAGAGAGAGTCTCATCACCACCAAGAACACCAGCCTGAACGGCAGCACCGAAAGCAACAGCCTCATCGGGGTTGATACCCTTGCTAGCTTTCTTGCCACCGAAGTACTCCTCCAGAAGAGCCTGGACCTTGGGGATACGGGTAGAACCACCAACAAGAACGATGTCATCAACCTCGGACTTCTTGACCTTGGCGTCCTTGAGCACCTGCTCAACGGGCTTCAGAGTCTTCTTGAAGAGATCGACGTTCAGCTCCTCGAACTTGGCGCGGGTAAGGGTCTCAGAGAAGTCCTCGCCGTTGTGGAAAGCTTCAATCTCAATGCGAGTCGACATCTGGGAAGACAGAGTACGCTTGGCCTTCTCAACCTCGCGCTTCAGCTTACCCATCGCCTTCAGATCCTTGGTAACGTCAACATTGTTCTTCTTGTTGTACTGCTTGACGAAGTAGTCCATGACACGGTGGTCAAAGTCCTCACCACCGAGGTGGGTGTCACCAGCGGTAGCCAAGACCTCGAAAATACCATTGTCGATAGAGAGAAGAGAGACATCGAAAGTACCACCACCAAGATCGTACACAATGACCTGGCGCTCGTCACCAGTCTTGTCCAGACCGTAGGCGATAGCGGCGGCGGTGGGCTCATTGACGACACGGAGGACATTGAGACCGGCGATAGTACCAGCATCCTTGGTGGCCTGACGCTGGGCGTCGTTGAAGTAGGCGGGGACAGTGACAACGGCGTGAGTGACGGCCTTGCCCAGGTAGCCCTCAGCGATATCCTTCATCTTCTCCAAGACCATGGCGGAAATCTGTTCGGGAGTGAAGGTCTTGGGGGTCTTGTTGACGTCGACCTTGACCATCGGCTTGCCATCCTTGTTGACAACCTTGAAGGGGAAGTTCTTGGTGTCCTTCTGGATGTCCTTATCGTCGAACTTGCGGCCAATCATTCGCCTATGAGAGAGATGTTAATTTTTTTTTTCTTCTTTTTCTTCTCCTTCACGCCACATGGGCACAAAACTTACTTAACGTCAAAGACAGTGCGAGTAGGGTTAGCGGCGTATTGGTTCTTCGCGGCGTCACCGACCAGACGCTCCTCATCGGTGAAAGCCACATAGGAGGGAGTAATACGGTTTCCTTGGTCGTTGACGAGAATCTCGACCTTGCCGTTCTGCATCACACCAACACAACTGTAGGAAAGCGCGAGTTAGTCGAAATCAATCACAGCCATGTCCCCAGTAGAACAGCAGAGCCGTCACGTACGAGTAAGTAGTTCCCAAGTCAATACCAATCACAGTGCCATAGTTCTCCACGGAGTCCTCCTCGGCGTGGGCGGTCGTGCCGAAGAGCGCCAGGGGCGCAATCAGGACAAGAAGCAGGTAAAAAACGGTGGTCCAGGTGAAGCCCTTGGACGCGCCGTCGCGAGAGGCAAGTCGCGCCATTGTGAGTGAATATATGTAGATTGCGAGGGAGCGGCAAAACAAAAGAAGCAATCACAGGTCGGGGATCAGTCCTCTCCAGCAGGACGAAGAGGCCAATGAAAAATATGCCGAATCCGAAAGCTTCAAAGGCGAGGTCGGAAGTCAATACCGAAAGGCCGAGACTTTAAAAAAAAAAACCCTCAAGATTGGTGACTAGGCGGGAGGGACCCGGGAGGGAGGGGAATGGAGAAGGGGAAAGAGAGAAGAGACGAACGACAGGGCCATTTGTATGGAAACGAAGGGACTGGCTTCGCGCAGCGGCCATGCTGGCCTTTTCCCAGAGGTCACTCCTCGCATTCTGATTGGCTCAGAGGCGGGCTGCAGGAGCTGACTCAGCCGCAGTCAGGGCCCGTCGGGGAACGATGGTCACCGCCTTCCCGATATAGATGTCCACTAACCCAAATCGGGAAAGGACGATAGACCCCTGGCCGCAGAAGGCGCGCGTCGTCCACCAATCAAAAGCGGCCACCGGTGTCGAAGTTACTAGAAGCAGCTAAGCGTACGTGCCCTCGACTGAAGCGGGTTCCAGCCAAGACACGTTTCAATATCGAGGGAACCAGACAAGTGGCCTGTACCACGTCTATGGCTCACAGTAGTCGAGGCAAATGGAAGAAAATTATCCGTATTCCCATGAGTCATGTCTGATGGCCCCAGATGGCAAAATCCTTTCGCCACTTGCGAGAAGTGGAATCTGAATATGTGGTCGATCATGAAGCATGGGGGTTCTTAGATCCTGGACCAGGGGGAGAGAGATCTACCGAGCCTCACAAGACCGGGGGTCAAAGTATGTATAGAAAAGTATGCACGTCGTATAGGGGCCAGGAACCAGGGGCTCGGAGGGGTTCAAGAGACAGAGTCTGAAATAGTATATTTCTAAATTTTTACCAAGGAGGGCATGATGGGATTCTTGCCCACAAGGGCCGTTGATATGCAGGTATAATCTGTACACGTATACAGTTCAAGATGGATGCTTGACCTGGGAATCCAGGCTGCTATTCCAATAGTCCCGCAGCCACGGTCGATCCCCCCGTGCGGAGGACAATGCGAGTCGGCGCCTCCAAGGGCACAGCCTGGTCCATCTCCACCACGACGCGCGCCACCGTCCCCGGGGCCACGATCTTTGGCCGTTTCTTTATTGCCGCCCCGGAGGCCTTATCCAGGGAAGCCACGATCTTAGCGATTCGGCCAGGCACATGCAGACGACCGCGATGAATGTCCACGAGCATGGGCATGAGATGCTCAAAGGCAAGGACCTTTGCGGTGAAACTGGTGATGGTCTGAATAGGAGCTGAAGCGCGGCAGATCACGTCGCCAGAACGCAGGTGAACGGGGTCAATGTTCGCCAGGGTTCAGCACCACGTTCTGACCCGCGACTGCCCAGTCGTTGGGCGCGCTGTCTACCTCAATGCTGCGGACTAAGGCTGTTTCCCCACTGGGCATCGTGAGAATCTGGTCGCCCACCTGTAAACTACCGGCGTCGATCCGTCCCGAAATGGAAATGGGGTTCTGCACGCCGCCCCGGAAGACATCGCCAATCGTCATGCGGAGCGGCTTGTCGAGCGCATACGCATACGGTTCTGACGTCTCGAGTTCTTCAATCAAGGTCCGGCCGCTGTACCACGATGCTTCAGGGGCTGTGCTACGTCGGGTGATATTGTCTCCCAGGACGCCCGAACAGGGCACGAACGAGATGTTCGTGGGTTGGAAGCCAGCGGTCGTCAAGAATGAAGAAACTTGCTGTTCAATCTCTTCGAACCGGCCCTTCTCCCATTTCACCGCATCCATTTTGTTAATGGCAACAATGATCCGCTGGACTCCCATGCTGCGCACCAGCAGAGCGTGTTCCTTCGTTTGACCCTTCAAACCAGACTCGAATTTGCCCACGCTAGAATCAATCACCAGCACCGCAAAATCGGCCTGGCTGGCACCCGCAATCATGTTGGGGACAAAGTCACGATGGCCAGGGGCATCGACAATGGTAAATGCAGTGGTCTCGGTCTCGAAGTTGTTCGTGGCAATGTCAATAGTGACACCACGAGCGCGCTCTTCGGAGCCCTGGTCCAACACCCACGCTAGGGCAAAGGACCCCTTCCCGATCTTTTCAGCCTCTTTTCGATACTTGTCTAACGTGCGTTGGTCTATCGCTCCTTGGTCTGCTAACAACCGACCCATCAGTGTACTTTTCCCAGCGTCGACATGCCCTAGATATTGGTCAGTTGATTCGCCGGTCTAATCGCTCAGGTAGAACCCACCAATAACCACAAAGTTCGCCGACTTCTTCCGTTTAGACTTGTTGTATTCAGCGATGACGTCCAGGTTCTTGCTCTTGACAGTCACTTTCTCTTCCACGGAGAGATCCTTCATGCCTCCAGCAAGATCACCTTTCTTATCCGCCACCTTGGTGGCTGCGGGTTTAGATTTGAATCCTAGACGTTATTAGGCGAGCGGCTTTTTAAACCTTTCTGCGGATCGCCAAACCTTTTGCTGTATTTTGCGCATTCAGCACCATATCATCCGGGCTGGGGCCTGCAAAGTCAAAAGGTTCAGCGTGGTCCTGTCCGTAGATCTTGAGTAGATCCATGTGGTTTGAATCCAAGTGGCTAGGCTCGGCCACGGTCGGCCCTTTTGCATTCCCAAGGATGACGCTAGCAAACATGGAAGGCGAGGCGCGCATATCAGGGGCCTGCGGCTCGGGCTCAGGCTGGTTATTTTCTTCCTCTTCAGTTGTTTCAGGTTGAGGTGGCGGAGTTATCTCGTGGGTCTCCGGTGGAATGTGTTTGACAGTTGGTATCGGTGTAGACGTGCCTGATTTCCCCAATCGTCGCAGAGTCCCATTCGCTTCAGCGGCTTTCCTGGGTTTACTGGCAGCCAATCTCTGACTTAGGGATAATGGAGTCCCCTGAAGCTTTGGTGAAGGTGCTTCTGCACAATCAGGCTGCAGTGTTGCCGCGGCTTTTTCGCCTTCCTTCTTCTTCCTCGCTGCAGCCAGCGCCGCGAGCTTGGACACTTTGCCGCCAGCTTCGGGGGCACCACCCAGAAGACCAAGTCGAGGGTATACAGGCTCGACCAGGATATCAGCCTTGCGGTGCGCAGGAACATTGAGCCAGGGACAATCACGAAAGAAATCTGCGGCGGAGAAATGCGCTATCGAAGATGGGGGCGCTGGGTATGCCGGCACTGAGAAACCTGTTAGAACAGTGGCCAAACTTCGCGGTGGTGTCAGTTTGAAGTCTTTGAGCGATCGGATGCCAGGTTTAAAGTAACAGGGGACCTCGATTACACACCTTGAAGACCTTGTCGCCATCAATTGCGAGGCTTGAAACGCTTGTGACGGAGTTTTCCCGAGCCCAGCCACAACTCAATCCACGAATATAATAGAACGATGCTACTTACCAGATTGACCCTTGTGCTTTGGTGTCGCAATCGGGGCTTGATGATTTCTTATCTCCTTTTCCTTCTTGCCTGCCCGCATCGAGTTCTTCAATTAGCCTCATTCTGAGTCATCTCGTGGCCTTTGGATACGTTCGAGTATAACTCTCTATGCCCGTATAGATTGAATAGGGATCAGACATACCCCTCAAGTAGTTCACCGACTTTTCTATATCGTTATAGTAGTGCCAAAGAGCTTCCTGAACTTCCTCCTTCGTCGCCGTTATCGACGGCAGCCCCGCGCGGAGCTGTTGCAAGACCGCCGCAGTGCACTGCTGCAGGAACTCCTGCTCGTCGGGATCAGGGGACTCATATTCATCATCGTCGTAGTAGTCATCGTCATCATAGCCAACATTTTTCACGCGATGTCTCGACATGAAGGGCGAGAATTCGCTGGCGCGGGGGGGGAAAGGTGATCGCGATTTGGCGGCGAAGAGGAGGGGGGCTCGGGGTGGGGTAGCGAAGCAGGTGAATGAGTACAATGCAGGACCTAGAAACAAAGAGGAGAAAAATTTACAGGGGTGATGATTGACGAATGAGAGGCAGAATCTGAGGGTGATTCTCAGTTGGAGGGGGTTGTTGAAGATGAGAGCGCAGGCGGGTGTTCGTTGGGTCGAAGCGGTGCGGCCCACGTCATTCCCCACCGGCACTACACTGACGGGTCTTGGACTCGAAGGACTAAGTGTGCTTCGTATGAAAGCTGCCATCCCTCGCTCAACAGATTAACAGTTCATGAATACAGCCCCCTCCCCCCCCGCCCAGCGGCCTTCAGAAGGCTGACAGGGTGCATCATTTTGGCCCATGGAAGGTGTACTCACCAGTCTCCAGACCCCGAGAATCCAAACCAGGACACAAATACGCCCAGCCAGTGTCATAAGATATGTGGGATTAAATTTCACAGAAAACACAGGGTGTGTATGTGGAGCTTGTTTCAACCAAAATACAATAGTTGTTGTATGTTTCATTTCATCTTGATCAGGTCAAAAGGTCATAGAAGCTGATCTTCGGCTCGCGTTGCTCAAATGGAGCAACAGACCTGGTGTTCTTCAGAGTGTTGGCAAATTCAGATCGATCTTATTCTACCCTCTTCACCTTCTCTCCAATCATGCATTAGCCTCACTTTTTCACGTTTAAACATACAGAGATATTCAATGTTTAGCTGGCTGTCCGCCATTCTCATCTTCCACCGCAGTACAAACAGAAGAGATTTACTTTACCCAATCTCGCGTCGATATAGACTATTACCACCTTTCTTCTCCCTTCTCTTGAGCGTAAGTCAATGACTGCTTATATACTCCCAATGGTCTTTGTAACGACTTTCATATCCGTCGTAGACACTCGTACCCAACAGATAATTCCAAATACCTAACTAAATTCAACTTTGACCAGTATACATAACCTAGAGGTAGCCTTAAAATCCTGGTTGTGTCGCAAGAAAGCCAACAACAACACCTGAAGGCTTCCTCATTTCTTATGCTGAAAGTCCCAGTGTTATTTCTGACTCTAGGAAGTCCCGCCTGTGAGCCTAGTGCTAGACCAGTAATAGATCATCACCTGCGACCGACTGACAATTAGTATATGGCAGGCCCTCCGCTCTTGGTATAGATACTAGATAATTGCTCAATTCAGCTAGACAGGAACGCTATCAAATATAGTGACAGAATTCTCAAAGCAGATTGCATGACATTAAGTCGTACGAATATAAGATTTCACCATCCAATATTATATGTAAAGAGGTTTGGGGAAAGATTGATAAGTTCTAGATATTGCGGTGGGGAAACAGCCTACAATAGCATGTGCCTGATCAGAGGATGTCTTTCATTTTACACAATCTTTACAGATATAGCATCACATCTCTGATAGGGAGAAATATCACCCCGCTGCTCTTCACGCTCAGACAGCGTCTGTTTCCTCTTTTGGAGGCCGCCCTTCATCGTGGTGTGTGGTGGTGTGTTGGCTGATCCGTCTCACCCTGCCTGCATTTCAGGCTTGCTTTAGAGCGCTCTGGTTCAGTATTTTGGTCCATCGGCAAGCGGGTCATCCGAGTGTAAATTTTGTATTGCATCAGTTTCGCAGCTGCTGTTTGCACAAGGCGCATATCTATCGGACTACGGAATCGTTGGGTGAGGAGTGGTCCTGACTTCAATGATAGACAACTCTAATTTCAGACGTTTATCTTGGAATAACTAGCCTGTCACTTTGTATGGAATATAGGAGAAAGAAAGATATTGTGAAGCGTTTGGTCGAAGGTAATGTATCGAGAGCCGTTAGTAGAAGCTTCCAGTTCAACGCTCACGTATCGTATTGTTGCACTATACCACGAAAGATCTAACAGCACTGGTGACTGCCGTGCACACACACTGCGGTGCGCTACCTTGCTGGCCTCGACCTACCGAAATTAAAGCAGGATTGAGTCATAAGTTACTGTTGTTACGGGTACCCGTTTTGGTCGCTGGGTCGGGTTCTTAAAAGAGGACCACGGGTTTGCTGACTAAGACCCGAACCGGCCCATGGGCAAGGTTTGGGTTCTGGTGAGGCCTAGCTCGGGGACATCCTGGGAGCTTGGTAGCCACTCCTGCACTTCCTACGTTTAACCTTGGGTAGGGAATCTATCTTGGATGAGCTTCCTATTACACACCGCTTAGTTCCACATTAGGTGGTCATCCATTTTATACTTCGATGGAAATCTAGACCATCTCGATCCATAAATGACTTTCCCTAAGAGAACCTTAAAAGTATGCATCATCGGGGCTTAAAGTGTCTACATTTCTTTCATTAAATTTATTTCATGAAGCTGTGGCGAAGGCCGTAGACAATGACCTTTAGGTTTGACGTTTGCGGTATTGAGGAATGTCGAAAAGCTATACGCCAACTAGATGAATCCGATAGCCAAAGTCAAGCCTTATGATGGTGACGTCAATACCTGTGAAGCAATAATAAGTATAAAAATATAGACCCTGAATCGTCTAGCTAACTATTGATGCTATTGTATATCATGTCTCATATTATTTATTACCAGGCATTGCCATTACTATCCAAGTCCCACACCATCCTCTCCGCTTACCTCCCGCCTCTCGGCAATATAGCTGGCCTTCTGACGTATTGTCATCTGGTTGCTCACAGTTGAGAGAGTGCTGCTTTGAACAAGAACTAGTGGCCATGGCATCGTCTACCGCCGAACAAGCGCCGGTTAAACTTCTTGCGATAGATGGCGGAGGGGTTCGGGGGCTTTCTGCCTTGGTTCTTCTGGAGCAGGTGATAGATATATCAAATAAAGAGCGCGAAAAACGGAACCTTCCGCCTCAGGAGCCATGGGAAATGTTTGATATGATTGGAGGAACTAGCACAGGAGGGTTAGTTTCCCTGATATAGCTTTCCCCGCTAGATCAGAGCTCAATACTCTTAGCCTGATTGCGGTTATGCTTGGACGATTGCGAATGTCTATCAAAGACTGCAAGGCCGCATACGAGAACCTCGCACAACGTGCCTTCACAGAGAAAAATTTTATAGGTCGAGTGAAAGGCACGGTTACCGTCGGACCTCAATTCGAAACTCAGCCTCTAGAGGATGCTATCAAATCAATCATTGGTGACGAATGGGAAACAATGCTCTTTAATGAGGTTAACATTGGCTGTCGAGTGTAAGCTGTTTGCCAATTCAGCTAGGCAAAGCCTACCGATACTGTACTAAAAGCCAATAGCTTTGTCGTAGCTCACCTTCAAGAAAGCAATGAAGTAGCGATATTAAGAAATTATCGAAACTTTTTTCGATCGAAGGCTGAGTCAGATATACTCCTACCTCGTTAATCTCGCCTGAAAAGTAACTCAGATCTTTTTGTTCAGGCTCGAAACGATGCATATCTGGCAAGCCTGCCGGGCGACATCAGCGGCGCTAACATACTTCAAGCCGATCAAGGTTGATGGCAACACATATTCTGATGGTGGCCTTCTGTACAACAACCCTGTTCAACTTCTTCATAGCGAGGCAAGTGAAGTGTTCGAGGGAAGAGATCAACTCATCGTCAGTGTTGGGACTGGCCTTGAGAAAATTATGAAATGGCAACCGTCTCTTGCCACGGTCGCCGAGGACTTAGCCCGTCTCGCAACAGAAACGGAAAGAACTGCCGATGATTTCTACAGAAGAAATGGAGCAGAGGCTGCGAAAGCTGGCAGATATTTTCGTTTCAATGTACCTGGGCTTGGCGACATAGGACTCGAGGAGTCTGGGCAGTTGCGTCACATAAAGCGATTGACTGATCGCTATATAAATCAAGCGGAAGTGGGTTATAAGGTCGACTCCTGTGCTAAGCAACTCACACAAGGTGTGTGCGCTCTGCTCGATGTTCCTACGCCCCTTCAAGATTTACCAAACAAAGATTCAAGATCCCGGGCCAACGATCTAGAGGAACGATTGCAGAAGCTGAAGGAATCTTAATATGTGCTAATCCGGTCTCTAATCTGGAATCAACGTTGAATTCTTCACGGTCACTGCTGATTGAAGAAATACCTAGACACGCCAATCCTCCAACCAACCCCCCAGCCAATCCCCCCATCAATCCCAGCAGTTGAAGCAGGAAAGATTTACCGCCTCTCTATTACTGATGATGAGACCCTGACAGTTGTGAATCTCGACGGAGATGTGAAGCTGAGACCTCGAAATGACGAACACTCGCAGAAATGGAAAGTCGAAACAGCCGACAAGGGGACTTTTGGATTTAGGAACATGTATAACGGGGGGTTACTGGGGGTTAATGGGGGTGGCTGGGTTGGAGCTGGTACGTATGAGCTCGGAGGATGGGAGAAGTTCTTTTTGATTCCTGCTCAGCACGGGCATCGATTTATAGTTGCTCAGTGGTGGAAATTCCAAAGACTACCTCTCATGCAGTTGGCGGATTACCTAGAAGTGCCACGTCTCTTTGGCCTCGGTGGCAGCGGTGGTAGACATGCTACTATTATTATTACTGAAATCAGAGGTTGAGTTGGAATTTCTCTGTTGTTTCATTTGCCTGTGAAGCATGAACTTGGCCGAGACCCCGTTCCAGGATATCTAAAATTGACTTTCTGAAATGGATTCTGACCTGGCTACGAAGCTTGCCAATAGGCATTGTTATCCAGTCATCGCAGGAACATCAATGAACATCATTGCTTTATGGTGCTAGACGCCAATAAGGAACCTATGTGAGGTAGTACCAATTTAAGACGTTCGCCAACAACAAAAGGACGCCTAAAAAACGCCAGGTAAGTTGAAGCTATAGCTGACAGGGCCAGTAAACTGAAGAACACGATCAGGGTGTTTCTTAAACTACAAACCTAAGCCCTTGGCAGTATTACCAAGAGTCTTGGTCCGAGTTACAGATGTAGTCAATTCCTGAACGCTAGCACAAGGGAACACGCTATAAACATGGATGATTGAATATCATGAGATCCAAAATCGGGATCCGCACACAGCGAAGCTGCTCTTATTACTTGCGTACTTCGATTATTGAGATATCTGGTATGAATCGACAATAAGCAGCCGCCGTAGCAAATTTTCCTATTTAGCTTGAAAGGTCTATATCAAGCGGTCTTGCATATAGAACCGATTACTGCTTCATCCTAGTAGATAGTCTCAGTAGCGGGTTTAGCTAATGTTTTCTGTTCGGTTGGGGCATAAAGTAACTTCCATTTGGACTATATAGAACGTATCTCAGAATCATTCACATCGCATTTATTTCCAATCTTTATTGAAAATGATGGTATTTGGCGAGGTTGGGAGAGATCTGACCTTGATAAACAAGGGGACGACTCTACTGAAAAACCGATGTACGTAATGTTATTATCTATTGAACATCCATGGACCTTGTCTCTACAACTATCCACTGCTTTTGTTTTCTGTCGGAAGCGAGGTAGATCTCAATACCGGGAATTCTCCACATGCATACATAGGCGTCGGCGACATACAGGAATACCCAAGTTTCTACCGCGTTGTATATGAAAAGCAGGGTAGCCCCGGATTGCTAGTGCCGTAATGCAGTAATGGAAGAAGCAGGGTATTGTTCAACCAGCCCTAGCGAGAGATTGGCATCGAGAGATTAATTTTAAAAACACCGTCAATGTGATAGGCGGATTGCTATACCAATAAATACCAAATCCTGCCTAATCCTATATTTTCTGAGAGGTAACTGAAGGTCAGGTTACATGGAAACTTGCATAATTCTATCCTCTACCAGTCAAGACGTGATGGACCAATGATTGTTAACCGTCAACCGCCCTGACTCCCTTATGCGTACCAGATATACCCGTTGCTAGGTCTGTCAAATGGCTGTATGCTTAGAGCAGCAAGAGGAGTTGGGCGAGCACCAGCGTGCTTCTTCACGGGATCTTGACTAGGTGCAGGGCTAGCACTAGAAGAGGAGGTATACAGGCTTGTCCTAAATCCAACGTAAAAGCGAAACAGAGAGTCCAGCACTTCTATCGCAATGGGCTGCCTCCAAAAAAGTCTCCCGCGCCGGGGCCAGAGAAAGTACCATTGCTCGGTGTCAAGGCGATTGATCGCCGGAAAGCCTGGCGGGGAGTTGTAGGGGCGCTTGTAGGTCCAGGCGTTGTCACAGCCGCACTAGTTGAAACGGTCGATACGGCAGCAGCAGCGTCTCCACTCGCATTAGGAGTACTAGGAGTATTTCGGCCGCTGTTGTTCTGCATCGTGACTGCAGTGCCGGGGCGGGAGAGCACGGCAGCAGTTCCTCCGTTCTTGGGAGGAGGTCGGAAGCCTAGCTTCGAGCCTTCACGGAAGATTTCTTCTAGAATTTGAGCAACAATGCCTGCATCTTCGTATTCTTGGAATTTTTTCCAGAGACGCAGCGCCATTCGGGCATCTTCAATGGAATCGTGGCCATGGACAATTTCCGTAGTGGGCTCTTCCTGGATGAACTCCTTGAAAACGGCCCAAGCAAGATAACGCAAGCTAAGACGGCGGTTCTTACCAGGGTGAAAGAAAAGGTATTGGGTATCCACAGTCTGAGACTTCGGGACTTGGATGTTGATTTTGCGGAAATCAGAGGCCAGACCATGCCCCACGAATACGCAGCCGAGGTTCAGAAGGAGCCAGAGCTTTTTGTAGGCGGCCTTGAGGGGAACCAGGTTATGATCGCTGGTGCGAGGGTCCAGATCTCCAGGTTTGATGCCGGAGTATTGGGTGACATAGTCAACGATCGGCTCTCGAATGGTAATATAGTCGTCGATGAACGGAACGCCCTCGTGAACCCCTGAGCCTCGCAAAACGGAAACTCGCGCAAGACCGCTCTTATTGGGCCGCACGATCTCCTGCGATCCGTCTGCTTTAACGTCAATCTCGGCCTTTTCGAGGTCGACGAATTCGGTGTCGAGCGCCAGAGGTGTTCCAGGTTGCGGCTTCTCTTCTTCGGTGAGGGTGCGGCATGATTCCACTTGATGGCCGCCATTCAGAGACCACTCGCGGAACAGTAGTGTCGTATCGAGAGAATTCTTCCATGAATCGTCGACCGAGTGGCGAGCATCCCTAACTTGAAAAGCCAAGACACAAGGCTGCTTCCAAGGCTGTGTAAACCGCAGAGCTTCATCTTGATCCACCTCTGTCACTAGAAAGTCGTTGAACAGATGCCACCTATTGTTTAGTCCCTGCTTCTCTTTCTCAGAAATAGAGACATTGATAAAAGAGACCAAATGCGGCTTCTGGTGCTCGGGAATATCAATTTCCGATACCAGGCCGACTAGATCATACACTACAAGGCCAGGGGTATTATTCTGTTCGTGTAACTTGAGATCCTCGCCTTCAAAACACAGGACCTGCCCGTTGTCGATGACCACGCCAACCGCTTCGGGTAGCCATCCAGGAATTGCCCACAATCGGCGGCAGATAGGATTTGTCAACGCCGCATTAAGCACGAGAACAAGGGGCATACGATGGACAGTTTTCCGTATCATCACTTGCTGGTATCGGCGACAATAATTGCACCATCCTCGGTTCTGTGTCTCACGCTCAATGCTCGCACGTAAGATGCTTGAGAATCGGAAGGCCGGGTTGCGTCGCGCATGCTTCATATCCAAATTGGGATACAAAAGTTCGTTGGCGAGGGAGTTGCCCGGTCGCACGGTCTCATTCTGGCAGAACATACACCGAATAGACTCAGAGGCGATAGTGGCAAGACGTTGGTCTAGTTCTTCGGAACTAGGTTGAATCATGCGAAAGTCGTGTGCGATCTGCGTTAAGAAGAAGCGATTTACAGCCTGAATGGCCGTCGAGAGGGATTTGTTGGTCAGGTTCTCTTCCAAAAGACCCAGGTTAGACGCTTCTCGGAAACTGCTAAATGTCTTTAACAAATTGGTAGCTTGGCAGTTCTGGCCATTGGCTTTCTCTAGCATGTCGAACAGGTAGCCTAATTCGCACAGAAGACAGTGTTCGAAAATACAAGATCCAGCGGCATGAGTCAAAGCAAGATTTCGAAATAGAGGAACAAACTTGAAGAGCTGAAGAAGAGAATTTGTAAACGAGTTGGCAATGTGGGTTTCGAGGCCGGAAAATGTGGTCTTGTTATAAAATCTGAAGTAGTGTCAGCTCAACTGGGAACCAAAAGATTCCTTACAATCTGAGATGGGATAGACGTACCGAAAATCAAAATCATCGACACCGAATCGGCTATACTTGATCTCCACGTTACTGTACTTGAGCAATGGGTCATCATCACTCTCACCGTTGATCTTCGCGCCAGCCAATGCCTCGGCTGCGTCACTAACGGAGCCTTTGGAATCCGACTTGCTCTGATCCCGAGCTTTCTCGCTCAGGAACTTTGGAGCAATAAGGGACGGCTCGGCTGTCGCCAAAGCACGTGTATTTTCAAGTTGATAACGGCGAGACTTTCTAGGGTTTGGTGCGTGATGGCCGACCTCTGCCTGGCGTAGATACGGAAGCAGCGACTGATCTAATTGAGGTGGTGGGCTGCCGACCTCGAACACAAGATGACTCGGCCATGCAGAATAGAGACGGTCGTGATAGTATGGAAGTCCGACCATATTGAGTGGCGTTTCAGGAGACCAGTCAATTGGTGGTGGCCGTGTCGGTACATCTGCGAACTCGGTCTCTTTGCTCATCTCATTGAAGTGGATCTTAGCCGGGGATCCCCAGAGATGAATGGAACATTCAGCATCATTAATGGCCAGCGCTTCCCCCGATGGGGAAAGATCAAGCCCTAGCATCAGGGATACATTGGCTTGTCGAAGATTGATCGCATTCGGATTCATAAGATCCACCACCTGAAGTTGGCCAGTCTGTGAAGCGACAAAACTGGTCGTATGGAGTTTAGGGTGCATGCGGACATATGCTGCGCCTGCGTGGAATGGTATCGGGGGTAATGGCGATAATGTCTTCAAGTCATACACATTGGCCAGGGGATCGACGATGGGGGAGCCGAGATGGCGGACAGAAAAGCCACAGGTGACCAGCAAGTCATTGCGCGCATCCATGTCATTCACAGCAGTCCCATGGGCCTTCCATGACTTGACGACCTTGAAGTCCGTTAGGCTGAGCGCGTTCACCGATCCGGTATCCGTAGCCGCGCACAGATAACGGCTCTTCTTCATGAGGGTATAATTATGATCGGTATCCAATTTCTCCACGATTGTGCCTTTATCAATATCAACCGTGAACATCACACGCTGGCAGCCTGCCACAAGAATCCGATTCGTCTGCGCCGTAAAGCTCATGCAACGAAGATCAACCATCTCCTCGTGCGCGAGATGCCATTGCGTCAGGCCACGGCGCGTGATCATATGCACACTCTTTGAGGACAGCGAGATTACACCACGTTCATGGAAAAGAATCTGCCGCACCATACCCTCCGAGACTGGGTGTGCTCGTACAGAGGTATACCGTTGCAAATCGGGTCCGCAGAAAGACGATATTCTGCCCTGAAGAAACAAAACCATGCCACATTAGCCCTTTCTTTCAGCGCCTAGCGTTCCAAGCCACACTTACATATTCGTTTCCCGTCCACAAAAGTTCCATCACATCATCAAATGCCACCGCCGTCGCAACTGTAGGAAGTCCATGCGGACTCGGCGGCGGCATTGGAATGCGTGCCAGCTCATCCCAGTCGGCCTCCATGGCGGTGGCAGCCTGATCCGGGTTAAGACCGGAGATATACTGGCCTGTGCACCTAGATAAAGGTCTGAATGCTTTTTAAGGAGTGCAAACTTCACCCTGATGGAAAAACACCGAGGCCAAGCATCGTCTGCGAGGGGAGACGCGATTGCGGGGAAGCTATCCAGACGAGGTTGAATCGAATCCAGGCGGTGTGCAGCGCGTATAGTCAGTAATCCAGGTTAGGGTTTATCGTAATAACACACTCCCTGGTCGTCCCCAAACAAGACCTATGGAGATGTCCGAGTCGATCGGAAGTTGCTTGTTGTTCGTGAACTTGGAACTGCCACGGGACTGAGGTGCCTATGATCACGTGATATTGTCCGATAACGCCTTGAGGGTAATAAGATGAATCTAAAGACTTTGTAGTAGCGAGATTCTTCAAGAATTCAGTCTTGGGAATCATTTAATCAAGAGGCTACTAGTCACCCTTTGAACATCTATTGTATGAGGCGTATTACCCATTACCAACTTGCTTACAACTAGCATCTGAGAATCTGTGAAAATTGCAGGATAATCAAGGTGATTAGGGTTCGCTGTAGATGCTGACTCGAGAACGCTCCCTTTCTATTGCCTTCAGGAGACTCGGCGTTGAGTATCCCAGTTTTGGGATAGGAGGAGCAGGAGATAAAACGGTGAGACTAGATGGAAATAATTACAATGGTCATGTACTGGTATAGAGATAACTGCAAGAAGCAGGAGCAATCATATTGCTAATGAGAAACCCCGAGGTATAAAAGAGCATATGTACTGGCATACAACTTAAACCGGCTGTCAGAAATCAGCTAAATACACGGCAGACAACAACAAGGCTCAGCAACTTAGCGGCGAAGGTGAATAGAAAGAACAATCCAATATCCAGCCGGGAGATTAAGCGCCACATGGCAGGATTCGATATCTATTACCAGCGGCTGCCAGGGACGGCCTTTTCATGATTTTCATCCTATCTGTAGAACGAAGCTGGGTTCGATGCAGCAACACCACCCTGAGGTGGTTGGTAGGCTTGGTATTCCCCGGCAACAGGAGGTGCTGATGGAGCTGGATTGAACGCAGTGTATTGCTGGGGAGCTGGGGCAGTGCCAGGAATTGGGGGTGGCTGGTGTGATGGAGGGGCTTGTTGGGGAGCAGGGGGAGATTGAGGGTATGGGAGTTGCTGTGGCGATTGCTGAGGCTGCTGGGGTTGCTGAGGTGGCTGCTGGGGAGGATATTGATGGGGGGATTGTTGGTGCATTCCAGAAGCAGGCGGCAATTGAGGTGGATTGTCGGTCGAATAGACTGAGGGCGAGTAGTCATCTTGTGCCGATTGCTGCTGCTGCTGCTGCTGGAATTGCTGGTGCGCGGTTGGCGGTACTTGACCAGTGGGAGCGTAGGAAGAATGCATAGCGGGCGCAGGGTGCTCTACCGGTGAATCATAAATGGACGTTCCCAGTTCTTGCGGATGGTCGTAGGTAGATTGGGGACGGTGGTGCACAGAGGCATACGGATCGGACGCAGGGGTTTGCTGCGGAGTCGGCTGCTGTGCAATAGGCTGCACTCCAGCAGCAAACTGGGAACGAGGATCAGGCGAATGGGATGCAGGACGATATGGCATCTTTTGTTCCGCACCATAGTATGCGTTGGGTTGTGACTGCGGGAGTTGTGTTTCTAACAGTCCGGTTAGTGATTTGCTTGCCAGGAATAAATGTTGTACAAACCTTGAGGTTGCGGGCTGAAATATCGCTGGTCTGGCTGGGGAGGGGCTTGAGGGTATCCAACAGGAGCAGCACCAGGATAACCGTATTGAGGTTGTCCAGGCCGACCATACTGAGGTTGTGTCGGATGTGCCATCGAAGCCTCTAGCAACGACTCATAATCCCGACGTGCCTTGATAAACTTCTCATTCAGTTGAGTGAACTCATCTATAGGAAAGTCAACCTTCATCCAGCACTCCAAGTGGCAAAATAATGGAATCTTACCCTTCTTCTGTGAATACTTGCCAATGAGTTCAATCAGCTTCGGTCGGATGGCAAGCGTAGAGTGGTAGAGGGTGGTGATCTCCTCGTTCTCTTGGACATTGAGATCCGAGCTTCGAGTGCTGAGAAGTGTCAGAAGCTTCTCAACATTTTTAATCTGGCCAAACACTTCTCCCTCCATCTGCAGCTCGCGCTGTAGCTCTTCCACAGTTGGGTCAGGGAGCTTTTCCACATAGTTGAGCGGGAAAATGCCTGTCTGGCCACGGAGAGAACCTTTCCACCAATCTTTGTAGACCGACTCCAAGACAGCAATAGTATCTCCTTTACGAAACAGAAGCTCTCCGGGCTCGGAAGGCTGAAAGTCAAATAAGGCTCGAACTCGAGACACTGTGACTGCCGATGTGCCTGATGGAACAGGTTGAGAAGCACCAAGCTCTCCTTGAGGAGCCGCAATCGGAGTAGATGCAGTCGCTGCCGCGGCCGCGGAAGATTCGCCTTGAGAGGTAGGCCCGGTGGAGCTTTTGTCCTTGATGGAAAGTGCAAGTGCCATCTGTAATTCTTCCTCCTCCTTCTGGCGGTCGACAGCTGTGATCGCACTTTTGACAGGCTTCGATGGCGGCTGCAGGTTCGGATCTAAAACGCAAGAAGCAATTAGTCACTGCCAATGAGCCCTATCACAGTGATTCAAATAGTCATTACTTTGAGTTTTAAGTTTCATATACGCTTGTTCCATGATACCAAAATCCGGGTTGGAGGAGAACATCTCTGTCCATTCCTCCATCCGCTCAAGGATCTTCGATTTCACTTGTTGATGCGTATTCTAGTCAACCCGGAAGATGTTAGAAGGACTCTGCCCCTTCGATATTTAAATCAGGCATGCTCACACGGTCGGCTGCCAGACGCAGCAGTGCATCAGTAAAGCTCCTTGAAGCTAACTCGCGATGAATTTTCGGTCCACAGTTCTGCGCCAGAGAGTTTCCAAGCTAAAGATCCAGGTTAAAGACCTTAATCAGCTATTTGAGGCGCTTCGAGTAAGCTAGGAGTAAGTTGCGAACCTCCAGAGTATAAAGCTGCACGTTGGCGTTTCGATGAGCCAACCGCTTGATCATGGCCGCGACTGCTTCCTTCGCGCTATAGAACAAACATAATCAGCGACCGATTCACCCAGGTATCTAATCATCCATTTTCCTTTCTCAAACAAGGAGAAATAGGATCCACGTACCCAGATTCTTCCGCGCCAACTTTGTCACAGACATCCTGCAGGATAAAAACAAATCAAATCAGTTCTTAAGGCCCCCGGAGCCTCTTCGGCCCAGCACAAGTGGATCGCGGCATGGGGGAAGCGCACCAGGATATACTCCCAATTTTCGGAGGTCAGGTTCTCGTCCGTTGCCTTGGCTGTGTAGATGGTTGTCTATATTAGCAAACGCTTTCGACTTTCAGGATCTCCTGCGCCATGATTCAACCCCAGCCCACAAGCGGAGTTGCGAACAGCTGGAAGAGCAAGCCCAAGGACAACGATAGTCCAATATTACTCACCGACGGCATCGTCGAATGCGTTCTGTTGCGCGCGAAACATTGCCACGGTAATTTCCAGCGGAAGACCGAGCAGTCACGGGTTGACCGGGAGAGTAGGTCGTCGGGGGAATCAGGCACCGTTCGTCGGCCTGACACTGTGGATCGGTCACTTTTCCCGTAGCCAACGTCCACTGAATGGATATGTACGATGTGTTCAGTCGACTCAAGCCGAATCCTCCAATCCAAGGTCCCAGAGCTGCGTCGCTGGTCGGCGGTCGTAGTTCAGCACCAAATGCGGGGAGCAGGTTGGGAGACCAGGATGCGGGCGATGTTTGGGGTTGTCGGCAGACCGCTGAAATAAGTTTATGGCGATGAAATGCGGTATATGAACGAGGGCAGAAGTGAGTGTCTGGAGCTCTCGTTGCTCTTGTTGTTGAATAGGAGGAGTGTTGGCGATGACCTGGGAAGCAGGACTGCTGGTGTTCTTGAAGTGTCGGGCGGACGCCTGAGTCAGCAGGGGCAATGACGACGGTGGGTGAAGAAGAGCTTGCGACAAGCTCCGATATTCTTAGCTCGCCCCATGATTATCTGGCTGCCTTGAGGATTGAAATCCCTTCGGGGGGATTACGTGTGAGGAAGTGCACATTTCCTCTGCCCGTGTTTAGGCTTCTATATTTGCCATTTTACCCAATCGTCAGTTACTTTCGCTGGCTCCATTAACTCTTCTCGACATTTTACTCCTCCGCACCGCAATATATATGTATTGATCCTGCCAACATCATGAATCTCTTTGGGCACGTGGAGCTATAGACAGAATGAACAATCCAAAAGGCCATCCAATGTAAAATGTATTTGATATAATGTAATCAAAATGAAATAAATGTACTATCACACGAAATAAGAAGACCTGGTCAGAAAGGACCTCTTGCGATCCCAAACGCCGAATGCGACGAACAGCGCACTCTAAATCCCCGAAGCGAGGTCGGTCAAGTAATATAACGCACAAGGGCGGCGAGACGACCATCCACCCCAAACACCACTTGAGACCACTTTCAAATCACGCAGAGAAGATGCTGAGGGAAGGGAGAGGGGGGGGGGGGGGGATAGGACTACATGGATGCTACACAGGTGATCCCATTGCTCCGGGACCGGCAAGGGGATAGAAAAAGAAAGAGAAGAAAAGAGGCCGGTGCAGTAGGTAAACAGACAGGCCCAGGCCCCCAAACACAGGCGTATGGGATCAGATCATTTTTCATCACGAAAATAAAATGTGAGGTGTTCATCAGGAAAATAGGAGGATAAACAGGAATAAAATAATCAATACAAGATGGGACTCCCACGGCATGGAGATGCGAAATAATGGCATGCCGAGGATCTAGAAGAAATATCGGGAGTGATGGGGTATCTGAACGAGACGGGAAGAGTGATAAAACAAGAGACGAGAGAAAAACCGAAACAGATCATTGAACAAAGGGGAATCGGGTCATCTAAGCACCACCTTTCTGTGCCTTCTCCTGGGCTCGGCTCTGCCGAGCAGCCTTGACCAGAGGGGCAAGGTGTGTGAGTGGAGAGCAAAGGCCCATAAAAGGATGCTATAAAAGAGCGAATTAGCACTCAAATCCAGGAATACATTGGGAAGGAGAACTTGGAGCGGAACTAACCTTTAACAAGTCATGAGCGGACGCTCGCTTCTCCGGATCGACCCTGAGTGCCAAGTGGAGGAAATCACGGAAGATGTGCGACAATTGATGCTCATCCTTGATAGTGGGAGTACCGTTGGTGGCGATCAGATAAAGAGCGCGGAGCGGGGATTCTGTCAAATATGGTGGCTCGCCCTCGATCATCTCAATTGCCATGATTCCCAGACTCCAGATATCGACCTTGCGGCCATACTCCTTACGAGTGACCACCTCGGGAGCCATCCAGTATGGAGTACCGACCATCGTATTACGCTTGTTATGCGAGTCATTGATTTGAGCACAGAAACCAAAATCGGCTGAAGAATGGTCAGACTTGCCAATTGCGCTTGCACGGGATGAAAGAATGGAATCGAGAAATGCTTACTTAGCTTGATGTTGCCTTCCAATGACAGAAGGATGTTATCAGATTTGATATCACGATGAATAACACCCTTCGAGTGAAGGTGTTGAAGACCACCCAGAGTCTAGAAGAAGCGAAAGAAGGAGATGTCAGAAAAGGGGTCCCACCAAGAGAATTTGGAGAAGTTGAGAAAATTGAGAACGTACCTCTCGGCAAACGGCGGCGATTTGCCCTTCGCTCATGATGTTGAAGGTAACGACATCCGTAAGGCTGCCACCTTCCATATACTCCATCACAACCCACAGATCCAAACCGTGGAGATAACTATCGAGGAAGTTGACAATATTCCTGTGCTTGCTATCCTTCATCACCAGGATCTCATTGATAATTAAATCTTTCTTCGGCTGAAGGTCAAGGTTCATCTGCTTGATGGCCACACAGTTGTTGGTGCCAGTCTCATAGGCGGTGAAGACACCACCAGAAGCACCTTGTCCAATCTTGTTGAGGTTGTAATATATTTGAGTAGGGTCGCCTGGGCGACAGATTGCCAGCAGGCGCTGTCGAACGTCCATCGCATTGCTCTGACGCTGACGCTGGCGAGGCCGAGCAGCAGGGGGCGCGCGGCTGCCCTGGGGTGGTGGCGAAACAGGCGAAGAATCCGCGGGGGAAGGACCGGTATTGGTGGCCAAGGTGAGAGGTTGTTGTTGTTGCGGCTGCTTTGCTTGCTGGCGTTGGCTGGTACTCCGATCCAGCTGTTTCGATGCAATGGCTTGCTGGGCAGCGGCCATCACTTGCTCCTGGTGCTGTTGATATTGGGTCGGAGAGGCGATTACGTTGGGAGTCTTGTGCGCTGGCACTCCATTCCGGGAGTTCGAGCGGCTTGGCTTGGGGGACGCTGCTAGAGGAGCGGCCTCGGGGATAGGTGGGGTGGAGAAGGGAGAGCTGTACGGGTCCTGAGGGCGCTGCACAGCACCGCCAGTGTATGATTGTGATACGGGAGGTTGTGGAGGAGGCCGAGCTGGTATCATGCCTGTCGGCGGCTTGGGAGGGGCACGATGCGGGACCAGGCCACCCAGCGGGGGAGACATAGACGCGGTCGCAGCAGCCGGCGGTAGGGTAGCTGGAGGGCCGCGAGGAATTGGCGGCGGCGACCGGGGATTTTCAAAGCTGCTTTCATGATTCTGTGGGAAACGTGGGCTTCCGGGCGGCGACGGCGGCGAGGTGCTGGTTGTATTCTTGTTCATCGTACTCGTGGTCATGCTGTGGGCATTATCGAACTTGTGCCATACTTCATCGTCATCTCCGCGGGTGTTCTTTTCATAGAATCGCATGATATCCATCATGGTCTGCGGGTGTTCCTCCTGTTCCTTCTTGGAGATTCCATTTTCCTGTAGTAAGCGCTGCCACTCCTTTGGGAGACCCGTGAATTGTCCAGTCTGATTGTCGTATCCAACATGGGTGACATGCACCGGGTTTTCGGGGGCGGAGATCTTGATGTTGCTGCGTGGGGAGCCCAGCATGCTATTGACAAAACTCGAGAAGCTGGCCTTCTTGCTTCTCCCGGTCCGGGCGGGCGGCGTGCTGTTGCCCTCGTCGGAGTAACGCTTCGATTGAGGAGGCCGTTCGGTCTCGCGATGGGCAAAGGGATCCATGCGGTTCGGGAGGGTGGTGAAGCTGGCTGATTGTCGAAGAGGTTGCCGCCCGCGTGAATCGGGACTGCTCTGGTGCGATCGCAACTCCGACGGCTGCGGCTGCGGCTGATGTAAAGGGAACGGTTCCGTTTCCGCGCTGTTCTCATCCAAGGCCCCGAGCATGCCCCGGGTCTCAAAGGAAGAGGTCGCTAATTCATCCGAGCTGTGGTCATAGGAGAAGCGATTGGAACTGCGAGTGCGGGAACGGCCGAAACTGGGAAAGTACGAGGAGCGTTCTTCGTTTGCAGGCGACGGACCGCCGCTGGTCTGGTCCAGTGAGGAGGAGGAGGAGGAACCGAAGGCTGCGTTAGATCGCGAGCGAACGTGCTCGCGACTGCCGCTGGGGGAAGAGCGTGGGTAAACGGGGGCGGAGGGATGGCGTTTCAATGAAGTGGTGCTTTGATGGCTCCGAAGAATGCGCGATCCGAAGCTAGGGGGGTCCTTGTGAAGTTTGCTGGATGGACGGCGGAATTTCAACGAGAAATTGTCTTGACTCATGGCGGGCAGACCCTGTCTCTACACGAGACAAGATTGGAATTGGGCCGAGGAGAGGGGTCAGGAGAATTTTCCAAGGCCGATTCGGGATGCGGGCTGCGTCGACCAGAGGCGGGAGGAGATTGAGGGAGAGAAACCGTCTCGGGCGGTCGGAGATGGCAGGGGTGGCAAAAGCCAAATCCTGGTCGAAAGGATGATGACGGATAAGGTGGTGGTGGTTGATGATGGTGATGGGAGGAAGTGTCGAGGGAGGTGGGATGGGGGGGGGGGGGGATATAATTAGGAGGGAGAAGGGGAAGCAAAAACCTGGCGTCCAATTAGCACGTGGAGAGCGGAGCGAAAAAGGAGTTTTGGTGGCTGGGGAGGTTTGGGCGGTTTGGGCGGTTTGGCGGGTTTGGGAGGGTTTGGACGGGTTTGGACGGGGGCGATGACGCGGGGACCCGACAGTGCAGCAGGAGGTGGACGAGCCCGTTGACTAGGGGGCTCGCGCACTAGAGGACACGAGAGACGGCACGAACGGGCTTGGACCGGTGGAGATGACGAGATGACGAGAGGACGCCCCTCGGAGAATATTCTCCCTCGCCAGGTCTTATAAACCCACGCCCGTCCGTTCCCTCGGACCCAGGATGCTACATCACCCTCGTAGGGAATCGCCATCAACAGGCGACGACTCTGTATAGGTCGATGACCTGTCAGGCTGCTGGACACAACCGAGGATTCAATCAATCCCTCGTGAATTCCGATCGCGGTCACGAGAGAGAAAGAGATGCTTTGAAATTGCCTCGCGATCATTCCCCTACAACATCACGTCTATCCGCCAACACAGGGGATCATCAGGACCTCCTCACGATGGAGAGAGCCATAACATGATATCTCGAGGCATAGAAACGAGTCCATCCCCGAAGAGGCTCTGATGTACCCAATTCTCGTTCTCCGTACTTGAGCACCCTGTCGCATGATACTAGTGAATACTGTCGCCCAAATTTTCCAGGGATATAGATTGGACCCATCGTGTAGTCTCCATTCTGATATAGAGAAGTACTGTCAACCTCGAACCTAGGTCCCATGAATCGGTATCTCACCTCCATGATGTATTCATACTGTGAAGAGCACCAGAGAATGATCTCAAGTATCGATGAATGAGAAGGATCTATGTTCCGGAATTGGTTTCAATGTGGTTTCTTCTTTCCTCTCCCCCCAAACCCCTCTGTGAATATATGTCTCTGTGTATGTGTCAGAACCGCCATTATTCTAGATTTCTAAACTTGGCCCCGCTCATTTTACTTTGTTGCCAGTGAGTGGACAGTGCGGGAAGAAAAGTGGAGACCAGTTAAGCCCAGCACTTTAACCGGACCAGAATAGCCCACCGAGTCACAGCCCGACAGGCACACGGGGTGGGCAGGTAATCTATATGGTAATTTATGACAGAGCTTGTACTGGCCCCCCACAGCGTAAGATGGGTATGACAATCATGCGCATGGGCAATTGTGTGGAATGACGCTCTCTCCCTACCTGTCCTCGAAGTATAGCCGTAGAACTCGGAGGTGAGGAGGATATCGACCTCCAATAGGTGTCTCGAATGTGCCAGGGGAGCCTGAAAATACTATAGTACCACGCCAGAGGGGGCAACCTGGAACGTTTATCTGATGTTATCAGACTTCATAGAGCATCCTTTGATTCCTGGCCCCCCGAGTTCCCTGGTCTCTTTTCACCACCCACTACCAATTGATCGTTTTCTGGGGGCCTGTGTCCCTATTTGAACAAGATAACCCAACATTTATCTCGCGAGGTTTATGCTCTTCGATTCCCACCAACAAGACAATCGTTGAAAGACGTTTATCAAACAGTGGACACTAGACCCGCCCGTCTGGTCATCTGGGCCCCCACCAACGACGATCTTACCCCTGCAAATTAATTGGCACGCCGACCTGTCGATGCATTCCGAGGTACCTGCTAGATAATTGACTTGACTGACTCCTCTTATACAAACTAGTATGCGGTCGACTGCGCTGACTCGGGGATGGGGCCAGGCTCAGCTTCGTAAGCATAAAGCACGTGAGTGTCGCCCCCCCAAAATGGCCCCCATTCGACCACATATCAGCCTTGCGCAAGCCCGCTTTTCTCTCTGACGACTTCGTGCAGAAGATCTCAAAAGACTTCCTTCGTCTTGCTGGAGTTCTAAAGATGAATGTCGAGAATCAGGACCTGGGCCTGTCTCTAGAACTGCTGACTACCAAACGGACTCGGGCCAGTAAGCCGAAAGTGCGCACTGGCTGTTTTACCTGCAAGTCAGTTTCATTACTTCCTCCCTGACTCGGCCTTAATTAAAGATAGACCTCTGAATTGGGGCCACTCAATGTTTCTACAGGGCTCGACGAGTGAAATGTGACGAAGCAAAACCTGCCTGTGCTCGGTAGATTGATCTTTTTTTTTTTCATTTGTCTTGGCTTTCCCACTTGAGCCACCCACAGCCAAGCCCTTCTCTCAGACAAGGACCGAACTAATGTTACCTGACCTGGTCCCAATAGATGCACCAGGACTGGGCGACAATGCGATGGCTATTGGTCGCGTAGTTCAACCAGCCTGTGGCCCAGAGCTTTGGCCCCAGCCCCCGCCGTCGACTCGCCCCTGGAACCACGAGCACTAGAGTTCTTCTTTATCAAGACGGCACCACAGTTGGCCGGCTTCTTTGCCGGAAACTTTTTCCAAGGCAGTGTGCTCCAGCTAAGTCTCGCCGAGCCGGCCATTCGCCAGGCCATCGCCGCCATCGGCGTGCTGCACGAACGCGCGGCAATGGGCACAGCCGTTACCAGAGACCAATCTAATAATGTTCATTTGCAATTGTACAATCGAGCCATCCGGGCTGTTCTTGAGAAGGCCAAGACGGCTGGGCCAAGGGCTTTCCCTCTCCTAGCAATGACTAATGTGCTATTTACCTGCTTGGAAATCTTTCAAGGGAACGTCACTGCGGCCTCGGTGCATATCCAAAGCGGAATTAATCTGGTGCAGGCGTGGCGTGAAGAGAATGGAAAACCAAGAAACCCCTGGGGCCGCAAATATAAGACCTTCGAATCGCGTTTTATGGAGACGGAAATTGCGCCTATTCTCAGCTTATTTAATACCAATGCAATCGAGTGCGGCGGCGGCAAGCGTACGAAATTTCTGATGAATCCACTCGATGAACATGGTAGCCTCCTCCTAGCAGATCGCTTCGAGACTCTCATCGAAGCCCGGGTCGGACTAATAGACATGATCACCGACGCGACGTCACGTTGCGTGAGATCAAATGAGAATCTCATGCACAGGCCTTCAGCTGACATTGATGTCTTCATGGTGTCTCAAAATGTCCAACGCAATCTTGAACAGTGGCAGAATAACGTTGATGACCTGTGTCGTCGGGAGTATGTCACCTGGAACAAGACCGAGCAGCAAGTAGCCAACGTTATCAAGATTATCAAGCTAAGCACAACGTTCGGTATCCGGTCTTATCAAGTGACTACAGAATCCGAATGGGATCCCCACCGTTCTGAGTACGAGGAGATCATTCGGCGCATTAAGGTGGTTATTTCTGACACAGCCCGTTTCCCCGATGACCTTTCCAGAACCCTGAGTCTCGACTGCGGCATGATATTCCCGCTCCACGCAGCAGCTTGGAAATGCCGTTGGCCGAAGGTTCGCCGCCAGGGTCTCGACCTGCTACTTCGAGTTCCGAAGCGGGAATGGCTCTTCGAAGCTCAGCACTATCATACCATCTTTCACCGCATCATGGAACTCGAAGAAGAGCACCTGAACCTGCCTTCTGGTGCAGCGCCCGACGAGAACTGGTTACCTCCAGAACATGTGCGGATCCGTGATTTCATCGTAACTGCGGACCTGGTATCGCCAGAAGAGCCTCCCACCTATAATGTGACATTTATTAGCAATCCACAGGGCCCGCAGGGCCCACTGAAATGGTTCACTGAGCCCATACGATTGCCATCTTCCCAGCCTCAGAAGGCAGCAATTCCGACCAATATGATTGGCCGCAAGCTCGAGTGGCCTGCACTAAGCTCGCTTTCCACACAGGCACTGAATAGATGCCCTTGTACTCGATAGAGAGAGAGAAAGAGATATGAGCAGGTAGAAATCAATCTCATCTTAATTATAAATACTCGAGCTGCCAGAATCCGCATGGCCCGCTTTCTTTTCATTTTGAATCTGTTGAAAAAGCCATGAAGGGCTTTGCTGGGGACGTTAACTTCACTTGTCTCTACTCTCCATGAATGATCGCCATGTGAGTTTATCGGCTTTTCCCTCGGGTATGTTTGATCTTATAAGTGTTTGTTCTAATAAGACCATTTTCCTTTTTGGTGTTGCTCTCGTGTCTTCCATCAAAGCCTCTCTATCTCTCTTTGGAGATAGAAACTGTCCTCTTTTTGAGTGCTGTTTGAAATCTTGTCCCTCTTCATTCACCTCGATCTCAATAATGGAATCGCAATGTCATGAAGACACAAAATTTAGAATTTCTACGACTCTTCCTTTTGGGATAGCTCGCGCGAAAACCAACTATTTCATTCCCTTCCATCAAGCACATAAGCATCCTAATTACTTGAAATATGGCATACTTGGCCAAGATGGAGGCAACAGTACCACCAGGTTCTGCTCAGCCTGAACCGTCGAAGACAACCCTCCATATCTTCATGACATTTGAACCATCCATGACTTAATCGGATACATATTACTTGGGTATTGAAGAGGCGTGGTTAGTCTATCCGACGTTTTCCCTTGTTCCCTCAACTGTTGCAATTTTACGATTTTATGCTTGGCTGCTCATGCTATTTTTAAAAGCTGCCACGAGCTCCTTGTTAAAGGTTAAGAATCTATGTAGATAAATGACCACCATCCACGCCAATCTATGGAATATTCCACAGACTATAACTTAGAGATGGATACTAGGAATATAAGGGTGTCAGATGGTTTCATGTATTGATTGAGCTGCCTGGGGATCGTAAGCTTTTTGATTCTTACCTTCATGCTTCACCACCCTGGAAGACTGGTCAGTCAAGACTTCGTAATCGCTAGGATCGTGAATTTTTGAGAGAAAATAATTCAAATAGATGAGTATTCCGATTGCCTCAAGACTTACGAGTGAGATTGAGCGTTCGAGGCGCGCTTTTTTACGACGCTGCAGGAACAGACTACTTGATATTTAGAAAGTCAGCCGTAGGAACGGAGTAGGAAGGAACCCATTTTCCATTTTATTCAAATATTAGCAAGTTGTCCGCGCAGTTGGCCGTTTGATACATGATTTGATTGGGTTCGATATCAGCATAAACTACTCCACTGCTGCAACTGTTACCAGAGGAACTCGGATTTTGACTAAAATGCCCCGATCCCCACCTGAATATTGCAGGCATCGCAATATCGATATAACTTCAATAATTGAAAGATAAGGCAACCTTCGGTTTCTCATGGATAATATTCGAGTTCACTTCTAATCCCCGATGCTTACATGGATGGAGATAAGGCAGTGACACCAATTTCTGGTCTAGTTCTATAAAGGGTTATTTATTCCAAAATATCACGCCGAGGGAAATTATGATACGTCCAGCATTGCATTTGATGATCTGCAAATCACGAATACCCATCCACGTCTTCTCCTAATTTCCTTGATTGCAATCGTTGAGCTAAGCTCTGTCGATCTGCAACTCGTCGATAGTTCTCCTGGTGGCTGACGGATCCTGGGGCCAGGACGCGTCAACCCGATCGCCCTGCGTTGCATGTTACACGGCCACGCGTTACTCTCCGGGTTCCCCTGGATTCAGGTCCATTAGGATCTATTAAGTCCCCAGTTTTAGGTATCTTGGTGGCACTTCGGGATATTTTGGGTTGGGGGAAGGAGGGGAGTGGATAAGGGGCTCGCTCCGCTCATATCTGCCCCTGATCCTAAGCGCCCCAATCCGCAGGGATTGCCCTTCTATAGATCGTCTTGATCGGGGAGAATTACTTAGGACGACAGTTTATTTGGGTGAAGTTTTTTGACAGCCCATGTTGGAATGCATCGTTCGCCCCCGTGAAATAAGTTTACAGCAAGTACGTCCAATTGAAAACGGCCTTCAGGGGTTTGTATTGCATGCTCGCCTGGATTCGACTTCAGAATGCTCCCCTGTACACCTCTTCCACCTCACCAGTCCCAGCACAGCCAATTCAACAGCTACTCACGGTCGATCCGGCCAGATCCGTCCGTTCCCCAGCCAAGTCGTGCGGCAGTGTATGCCGAGTTGACATCCAAAGCTCGCGTTCATTTCTTCATGGAAGAATCTCGGGCAATTGGCCCAGGAGTGGATCTTGGTTTGCCGATCCCAGTAGTTCTCGGCCATCACTGGAGACTTCAAGACACAATTCAACAGTATTAGTTGGACGGAACATCTTGAGTGTATCCACTGCGATAATTTACATTGAATTTGCCTGACCTTGTGCCCTGAAGCGGGGCCTGCCGGGCTCGTTCTGTTCCTGCAGCCCAGGATGCTTCATGCAAATCCTTCCCCTCCGCTTGCTTGAAGATAATCAGCGGAGCTCTAACCATAACGTCACGATGTTGAGCGTCGCCTCCGCAGGCCTGCAGGCTAATACCTCCAATATTCCTTCCGCATTTAGCGTCTATAACAAGGATTTTCTCAACATCCTCGGCTCCGCGCCGAGACTGGAGCTCCTAGTTGAGAACCATGATTATCCATTCGCCCACGAGGCGAGCGTCTACATCCCATCAGAGGATGCGCTGTTCATGAGCAGCAATATCTTCACCGACCCCGTCACCAACGAATCCACCATCCAAGTCTCCCGGGTCAATGTCAGCGCGCATCCTGCCACCGCCGAGATCATCAACACCACCATCCCCATGGCCAACGGCGGTGTCAACCACGCTGGTGGCATTCTCTGGTGTGGCCAGGGCACGTTGAACCAGTCCGGGGGCTTGTACCAGATGTCCGCACAGGCGCCGTACAAGACGGAGCGGCTGGCCAGCGGCTACCACAGGCGCCCATTCAACTCGATCAACGACGTGGTTGTGGCCCGCGACGGCGCCTTCTGGTTCACGGATCCGATCTACGGCTCGCTCCAGGGCATCCGCCCAGCGCCAAAACTGCCCAACCACGTGTACCGCTATGACCCGGCGACCCAGGATATCCGCGTCGTGGCCGATGGCCTGGGCCGCCCCAATGGCATCTCCTTCTCGCCGGACGAGCAGACCCTGTACATCACCGATACGGCGGAGACCGTAGGCGACGGGACCGAGGACGTGCTGCGACCGGCGACTATGTAAGTTCTCTATCCACTCGCGAGACAGACGCGCGTACACGCGGGGATGATCTCTTGTTCTGTCCTTTTTTTTCTCCTTGTCGGTTGAGTCGGCGAAAGAGGAAGGAATGCAGGACGCTGTGTCCCGGTATACTAATCCATTGGCTACAGCTATGCATTCGACGTCACCACCATTCACGGGCAGCCCTTCCTGACCAACCGCCGCGTGTTCGCCATGCCGGGCGATGGTATCCCTGACGGTATCAAGGTAGATCAGGATGGCAATGTGTATGCTGGCTGCAAGGACGGAGTCAACGTCTGGTCGCCTGGGGGTGTTCTTCTGGGCAAGATCCTCATTGAGGACGGCACCTCGAACTTTTCGTTTGGTCAGAACGGGACCATGTTCATTCTCAATGAGAACAAGCTGTGGAAGGCGCGGTTGAACCACAGCGTTCACGGCACGCTGCTGACGAATTGATAAAACCCAGTTATGATTTTGATGGCCTACATTTTCGAATGAATGATAGACGGATTTAAGTGATATTCTTTCCTCACAGCGAGCGATGAGTTTGTGATTGTATATAATTACATCTAGCAACCTCGATATACGTATATTAGACGGGGATTGAGTAACGACTGTCGTAGCATACATTTACAATGGTAATGGCCGTTCTTTCTATTTTCTCCAAATACCGCCGCTGGCAGCTCTCTATTTTCGCCTTGTTGATATTTTAATGTCAATGCTATATTGAACCTGGAATCCTGGCGGAGAACGGTGGTCGATGGGCGGTGGCCAAATCAAGCCCCACGAGACCGCCCAGTGAGTGCCCCTGACGCGTCATCACCGGGAGCCCTTTTCTCGAAACAAGCTTAATTAGAATGCGTGAGGAATGTGTCGTAAACGTGGAGCGTGATGCCTGCATTTGCCGATCACAAGTATACATACATATATCCTGAATGTGAATGAAGATATGGGTTTCTAGCTGTCTCCTCCAATATTTTGCTTAGGGTAAGGGTTTTTATATAGATCCCGCACTAGGCTTACCACAGAGATCGACCCACTGCTAGTCGTAAAGCCAGCCAGACTAAGAAAAAAAAAACCAAGTGATCGCCGTGGGCACGAAAAAGTATACGTTAACATCGCTGGAGCGGGCTGTCGGGGTAGGTGGGGGGTTTAGTCTAAGCATGACATCGCTGGTCATCTCGATGTCATCTTCGGGGCACTCGCGCACCTCATCACCCACCAACCTCAAGCGTTAATCGCCTATCGCCTGTCGCCAGTCGGGCCTCTGCTGTCTCCACGGGTCCCGCATCTCCGCATTTCCCGTGAGTTGAGTCTCTTTTAGTCTTGGGGCTTTTCTGATGTCAGACTTGGCACAGGCAGCACGGGAAAAGGCGCACTTGACGAACGCCGGTTACAATATACATCCCGAGTCAGGATGGCAAGATTCAGAGGGGTCTTGCGTTCCGCTGGAGGAGGGGGAGAGTGGCATTTCTTGACGAGACTCTTGAGATCCCCAGGAAAATACATGAGGATCCAGTAGAAGACCGACATCCCGCGGACCGAGCACGCCATGTGCCTCGTGTGGCTCCTCATCCCGCTCTGCCGATGACCGATGATGGCATCGCGACATGAATGCTTGGCTCGACTAATTTGACCTGCTCCAACCGGGCGTGATATCACGGCTTTAGGTGGGGAGAAAACACCCCATTTGGAACCGACCATGCATCGAGAACCTCATGACGCGAGCTCACAATGTCCCACGTCTCCTCTCCAAAATATGTACCTACCAGCTCTGCCTATCGATGTCATCGGCCAGCAGAGTCGCTGTCGGGAAGCCCGATCCAGCCAACGACCGTTCCGGACTCACTCTGCGCCGACGCAGTTCAAATGCTGCATGACGAGGGCCAAGGGTTGCGCTGGTAGCCGAGGATTTTCCGTTCGTATTCCTGTATGACTTTTCGCTACGACATGGGGGTCTTCCGCCCGAGTTGGCCTCGAGCGTCTTATGTCCAGATGTCGGTGAGCCTCGCAATCGAGGCCCTGTTCTCGGGGACCAACGAGCTCCGTCGCATTGCCGTAGCAATTACAACTCGGCAAACATGTCCCTTCTATGCAGGTCTCGCTCAGCTCGGATGTGCTTCCCGCTTGAGTAAGAAGATCGAGAGGGTGTTCTAATCTCCCCGGAGTTGCCTAGACATGCCTAGATATGCCTAGATGGTCTTCCTTGCCAGATCCCTCGACTCCCAGATGTGCTTGGTCACAGACCCTCTTTCGATGGAGCCCAGGTACGTGGACACCTGTTCTGCGTTCTCCTCGAAGTTGGCCCGATGTTCTTGCCCCCAATCCGCCTTACAGGTCTGGTTAGCCCTACTGAATCCAACATCCACCCACCACCCCCTTTCCCGCCTAACCATGTGACATCGGGTCAAGACTTTTTCATTCACAGGGAGGTTTGGCTTTCGGCCCTCTAACGCGGGGGAGTATATTGTGCCCATCACCATCTCTGGCGCCAAGGCTGATCCCCTTGACGCCTTTCCTATCGGAGCTGTTGACCCCACACCTTCTTCATTCTCCTCTCGCTCAAATGGAACTCGGGAAGCAGTCACGCTGAATGGGCGATCGCTCTGGAAAGGCCATTCAACCGGCTTGTGCGACCGAGCACTGTTCAGCTGGCGATCCTTGGAGCCTCCGCCAGGCCCTGATTGGTTTTGGTAGTGCCGGAAGCTTCCCCACATGAGGCCGATCATCAGCCTCCCCGGACGGGGCGGAGCACAAGAAATCGCGCCCAATGCCAACTGGACGCCCCCAAGAAAGTCAGAAAGTAAGCAAGTAAAAGCCAAAAAAATACCCGAAAGTGTAGATGCCTGAGAAACAAAGAAAAGCATACAGATGCGCCTCCTAGTCGCAGCAACTATATCACGCTAAGAATCGAATATCGACCCCAACAGAACAGGGCTGTGCGGTTGGGGGCTCTGGCGGTTAGCATAGTAAAGAGCTCAGTGGATCAAGGATGAAGGATAAAGGCACAGCCTCGAGGTAAGCGACATTCAACGCAGGAACTACACCGTACTGATCGATTTCTGGAGTACGGAGTACATGCATGGAAAGCCGCTCCCTCTTAACCCGTAGAACCTTTTTTTCGAGATGAAGAACAAAATAAATGAAATATCCGAAAAGAAAACAAAGAACCAAATCCCAGAATTCAAACAGGAAAATCGCTAGTGTAACTATGACCCGAAGATCCCTTGCTGACCTCGTCCCCAATCGTATGTCCGGGGAATGTGGGCCTATGCGACGCACTTGCTTCCTTATTGCGAATCATGCACGATTACCAAAACCTCGTCCTTTCTGCCCCCTGTGCCTGTGGGCTGTGGGTACCGAAGTCTCGACATGATCTAACTGTCCTGATCTTGGAGGTATGCGTCGTTTAGCGCATCGCTCTAGCGCACCATTTGCACCCATCTGGACCGTGAGGGCGACGGCCTTCTATTTCCTGATTCTTTTGCCTTTGTTTTCTCTTCCTTTCCTTTCCTTTTTCTATTTTGTATTTTTGTTTTTATTTTATTTTTATTTTCTCTCTATCGAGATCCCATTTCTGTGCACTGGGTTGGTTCCTTGGGTGGGGGGTTCAGGGCCTACATTGCAGATGCGAGACATCACAAAAGGGATAGCTCGGCCCTGGCCGTCTGATCTCTCTCATTTTCAATCAGAGTTTCTTATGATCTGGTCATACTTTCACTAGGACTAGTTTAATTAGCCATTATTTGGGATTCTGGTTATTAATACACCCCTCGGTGATAACTGTCGGGGCGTTTGAATTTCCGGCTCATACTTCGAATAGTGGTGCATCGCCATGCCGCCCATGCAGTGGCCGAGTACGACATCCAACTCCACTCATCCCCCTCCCAGCGGGTCTATTTGGAAATTACTCGGACGGGCAAAGATTCACCTGCACAACCTCGTAGTTCCAATTTTCTAAGCCCTTCCTATGGCTCCTTTAGACCCATCGGCCCTTTCGTTGTATCCCTACTGTGGCGTTCGAGCCACGTCGGGGGGCCAGCCTGATTACTGACATGTGCCTTACATTCATAGGATAGATATGCACAGGGGACGAGGCTGTGATTGGCGTGCCCTGGTCCCAAGACCTCCATCAAGACGAAAGACGCATCCGCAAAGGCGTTATCTGCATGACCCTCCTATGAGCATGGCGCCCTAGCACACTACCAAGGGGCAGCCGCCGAAGAAAGATGAAGAAGCAAAAACTAAACATAAATAACGCCTTTCCCGCCCCCTCTCCATTCGTCTTTCTAGAAAAACTATAGCAGTTCTTCCCAGCATTCTTCGCTGTTGATCTCCCTCTTCCCCCTCCCTCCTCCTACTCCTATCCTCTCCATTACCCTGCCATCATGCGTCTCTTTGCGGTTGTATCCTTGTTCACCGCGCTAGTGAGCGCGTACCCAGCTCGTGGGCCTTGCACAGGAGACTGTTGGACTCATGATCCTGCCATGATTCGCCGTGAATCAGATGGCAAATACTTCCGCTTCTCCACGGGTACTGGTGTCAACACTATGACCTCCAGCGCCCTGAAGGGCCCCTGGACGGATGTTGGCGCGGCCTTGCCCGATGGCTCTATTATCACTGTGGAGGGAGTGGATAGCACTAACATCTGGGTACGTTGAACAGCTCTGCATACCCACTGGAAAATGTTTAGAAAGCAAAATTTTAACATGCCACAGGCCCCCGATGTCCACTACTCTGGTGGCACCTACTATATGTATTATGTTCTCTCAGAATTGGGCACTCAGAACTCGCGAATTGGCGTGGCCACCTCCACGACCATGGAGCCTGGCTCTTGGACCGACCATGGTGGCATTGGCCTTCCCGCTAATAGCAACTACAACAAAATCGACCCCAATTGGATTGAAATTGATGGCAAGCAATATCTTCAGTTTGGTTCCTACTGGCAGGATCTCTACCAAGTCCAAATGGAGACTGCACTGAAGGTTGGCTCTCACACGCCTTACCAGCTGGCCTACAATGCCAGCTTGAACCACCGCGAGGAGGCCTCGTTCCTTTACAAACACGGCGCCTACTACTATCTCTTCTTCAGTGACGGTATTGCCGGCAAATACACTGCTACTTATCCTGCTGCGGGTGAGGAATATCATATTTCGGTCTGTCGATCGAGCACCGGAACTGGTAACTTCGTAAGTGCGCCCCAATTGCATATTTTATGGCATATTTGATTGCAATAAAAAAAATAAACCGAAAGTGTCGCTAATATATTCCGGCATAGGTTGACAAGGCTGGCACTTCTTGCAAGGAATCTGGCGGTACCATCATTCTAGCCAGCCACAACCAGGTCTACGGACCCGGTGGACAGTATGTGACCCTCTCCTTACAGTTTTGGCACTGTTGAAATCGGACTAACAATCCTCCTAGGGGTGTTCTTACCGATCCAAACCTCGGCCCGGTTCTGTACTACCACTACTATCCGCTGGCCACCAAGAACGCCGGTGGCGACGGGAACGCCGGGTACAGGTACGGCTGGAACCTCCTCGAATTCACCAATGGCTGGCCGGTCGTGACTGCTGTCTAAGCGCCGCCAATTTCGGGACGTTTGCATTTTTTTCGTCTTTATTTGGGAACCTCATTTATACATATCGCATAGGGCGCGTGCAGGTTGCGCGGCCGCCGCGCCCATTACTTTCTTTTCTTACTGTCAATGGTTGGGATCTATACTTCTACCTTCTGAGTACCTTGCGCACTCGTTTGTTCGATACCCATGGATACCTGCGGCCACTCTGGCCGCCCTTTTCCCATTTATGTAATCTGCTGTGGCACGCTTGTGTGTCCGACAGATACTGATACTAATCATATAATGTTATGCCTTCTTCCGTACTGAAGACCCCAAGTGCGGATTGCTCTTGGAGAGTACGATGCGCGGTAGTCCCAGTGTCGAGAATTGGAACAAATGCACAGTTTATATACCTCTTTCTGGCATAATCGCGTGTTCTATAAAGACCATAATAGATACATCGTTCGTTAACTCTTAATAATAGTGGAATTAAACTTTTCATGCATGCAAAACATCATCCCGCCCGTGCTAGTACCATGTCTGAAATATGAGACGTGTTACAGAATTAAAGTGTTTGAAGAGAGGACCATCCAATCATTTTCCACGCAGGTATACGAGGTATACAGGATGACCCGGCCCGCATGCCATTCCTGGTTCGCGGCCTCCTCTCGCCACCCCCTAACAACTAGCAGTCTATCGGCCCACGTACTTGAGCTCCAGGCTGCGTAGGGGCAGGTACGACACGGCAGTAAAGACAAGAGCCAGCTCATTAGCAATGTCGCCGCCGTCGGCCCCGATCTTCCTGGCCAGCGCGCCGACATAGTAGGTCTCCACCATTCCGACGATCCAGCCGGCGGCACCGCACAGGAATGCTGTCAGCCCGGCGTATCCGATTGGCATTTTGGACGGTGTATTCCAGGCGTCGAGGTCATAGTTGGCCAGGCTGCCCTTGCGGAAGTAGTAGTGTTCGATGAAGAGGATGGCGAAAAAGGACGTATTCCAGTAGCCCAGGAGGGAGAGGAAATTTTCCAGTACGTCGAGCAAATGGTCGCGACCGGCAATACCGATGGCCAGAATGCCGGCGAAGACGAGGAAGGACCAGATCACACGTGGGACTTTGGCGAAGGGTGCCGCGAAGAGCTGCGCAGATAGAGCCCCGGAGTAGATGGCAATACAGTTCACACCGACTGTCAGAAGATGGTTAATTGGGAGAAGAATGAGTGTGGAGATGGATTCGGGAGGTTGGAAGAACATACTGCCAGACAGAACTAACAACACGAGGAGGAACTTCGCAAATCCACTAGGATAGATGATTGTCTTCAAGATTTCGCCAATACCGGAATCATACGCCGCCGCCCACTCTGGGTTTGTACTGAGCGCTGAGCTGATACAGGCACCCAGTAGCATGCCAATGCATGTGGGGATCGTAATGCCGAATGTCGTATATAGGAACACCTTGATCTTGGGTGTGTCGACTGGGTAGTGCACATAGAAATCCGAGACAATTGAGCTCCACGACGCGCTGGATCCGTAAATGACACCAATCAGGCTGAGTACGTTGCCGGAGCGAGTCATGCCCGAGACCGTCGGCGGGTCGGCGAGATTGGCGTGGTGCGCTGCTTCACCGTAGATGATCATGAAAATAATGAAAAACATAATCCAAGCATACTTTTCATACAGCAAGACACCGCGCAGCCCGACAAAGCTGAACAGCAGGCTGACACACGCGACAATGACGACACCCCATGCGATGGAGACTCGTCCGTCCGAAACCGCGCTGAGCGCAAGTCCACCGGTGATACAGTTCACGGACGCCCAGCCCAGCTGCTCGATGACGTTCAGCAGCGCAATGATCGACGAAGGGTAGAAGCCGAGCGAGTAGCGAGAGATGGCGACTTGGCGTAGACCCGTGCCTGGACCCATGGTGGCGCACCAGCCCTAACTCAAGCGCCAAACGCTAACATGTCAGTCTCTATGTGTGTCGGATGGAGTCCGCAACCGATCCTTCCACCGAGCTCAGAGCAGGAAGGAAAGGGAAGGAAGAGAAGGGTAATGCGCACCGTCACCGCGGCACCGAGAAGAGTCGCAAAGATCACAATGGGAATTGTCTGCCCCAAGGACAACCCAAACTCGCGGCCAAGGAAACCTGTACTGAAGCAGCTGATGTTCATCGTGGCTGATGCCCACATGAAGGCCATGACTAGCGGACTCGGCGAATGACGGTTCTCTGGGTGCACGCGATCCAGACTATGCGCCTCAATGCCCATCTTGCGGTCGAGGACCTCCTCATAGTAGCGAAATTTGGCGAAGAGACCGCGCGGTGGTTGGGTGAGTTTGGCGGGCTCATCGATTGGGGTGATGGCCAGCTGGGGCTGCGCTTTTTTCTCGAGGTCGTCGTGGTCGAGGGTCGCCATTTTGCTGGGTGGTCGCAGCTACCCGCGCGGCGTGTTAGGGCTGGATTTGAGGAAGACAGAGAAGCGCAGCGGCGAAGGCAGGGGAGGAGGAGAGGTGGAAGGGCGTTGCTTTCTGCTTCTCAATTTTGTATGAAGAGAGAAAGATGAGAGAAAATCCAGAGAAAAGAACCCTCCGCACGCGACTTGAGAAAAACCTGGGGCTAGCGGCTTCTTTTACTCAATTTGTTCGAATTTGGTTCGGCGCATGCTCCTCGTCGGGTTGGCCCTTACCTTTTGTGGGTCGACGGGAGTATGGAGGGTTTTTTTCTTCTCTTATTTTTTTGGTGCTAGTTTGTTTTGCCACATCAAGACTCAGAGATCGGGGGTAATCACCTCTACATATCGATTAAAAAGCATTAATTGTGAAGACTATGTGCCATATCCCTCATACTCTGCACCCATGTTTGTCTGTCGAGTTCTAGGGTGAGTGCGCTTAACGGCGTTGCTAGGGATCAGCCATAGGACATGGGGAGTGATAAGCTTTCGACGGTCCAACGAGGATTCGAAAATTCTTAAAGTCGAGGTGGGGTCGGATGTGGCCGAGCACCGCTGATTCGATTGATTCTCCGCCAGTGGTTTCTTCTGGCCGCTCGGCTAGATCTGCATGTGCAATCTTCAAGGGTTGGACAACAATCATGCAAAAGCTTCACCACAGTTTCAATTGATGTGTGGTAGTCTCTTTTCTAGTGGCAAGGTGGTGACCTGGCTATTTTGCCACCTACTGGAGAGTCGCTATGTTCTCCTAATTCCCCGATAGGCTCGCATCGTAGGCGCTTTGGTTTAAAGCATCCTATCGGGAAGATTGATCACCCCCTGTTCCTGTTCATCTAACGACCCTTTCAATTCAGATTTCTGAGGATGTATACAGAAGTGGGAAGAGGGGAGATGGAAAAGATTGATTAGATCAATAGAGCGACCAAGGCAAAAAAGTTTAAAGCGAATAATCATAATTTTGCTCGCGGCGGAGGCACGTGGTTTGACGTCTAAGCGTGCGAGATCGACGTGAAGCGTCACGTTCAGGCAAATGACGCTGCAATGCCTCTGGAATATGGTTTGGTGATCTACGCCTCTGGATGTTCTGGATAGATACGAAGGGCGAATGAGAGAAAAGGGGGGAGAAAGTGCCATCAATCGGTAGAACGGCCGAACGGGGGACAAGACCAGTCCAGTCAATGGGGCTGTTTGCCCGTGGGGATGTGACACACCACCCGTTGCCTTCGAACAGGACCCTGGAAAAGAGCCAATGGGAGACTCAGGGGGGTGACAGCATCAAACTTCGACATTCATTGTCCAATGACCTTGTGAAAGGGTCTCGAGGCCAAGCAAAAGAAGTGAAGTGGTCGAGTTCGCGTGGCCCAGTCGAGTCGGCCTCGGAGAAAACTTCCCCGGAGCCTCGAGCTGGCCTTTTCTGTGACTTTGTGTACTTCTGGGGATCTCGACTTCACCTCTTCTTCCACCTCCTCCTTCCCACCCCCCTCCACCCACCTCACTCTCCCTTCCCTTTTCTCTCGCCTCCCTCACATTTTTTTTCGTGGGGTCCTGCCTTCGGGCTGTATATTTTTCTGGGCGCTTGGCTAGTCTTGATCCCCCCTCCCCTCCGTATATTTCGGATTCCGCTATTGCCCCCTCTATCTCCTCCGGGGAATTGACCTCAGCCAATCTTACAAATCGAGCATTGGATTCCATCCCCCCAGTTCTGTACGAGTATCTTTCGATCTGTGAGTCCCTATGCGATTTGCCTTTCTTTGCCGGTCTCCCTTTCCGATAGGCCTGCGTTTGTGATCTCTTTCCAACTGACAGTTCATCCTTGGCCGACTAAGATCCGATTGCCCTCACGTTAATTGCACAGTCCCATCGCTTTATCTCGCTTTATCAACCATCCTTCCTTCCATTGCTCAGCTCTCAGATTCCATCCATTCGACATGGCCGCCGAAATGTCGTCTGCGACCAATGGTGGCGCCTCTAAGTCTCTTGCCGCAATGCTGGAAGAGCAACATGCCCGCGACGAGGCTCACAAAGCCACAGTGGAAGAGGTAGTGGATGAGGAGGACCTCAAGCACCCTCCTCCAACAGTGGCTAGCAACGATCCGCCGGTCCCCGTCCTTGTCCCCGCCTCGGAATCCTCAACCCCCGCGGAGGCAGCAGCCCCATCACCTGCCCCTAAGCCAGCCGCAAAGAAGGCCCCGGCCTTCGATGTACAATCTGAAGAGTTGTTCCCGGCGCTCGGCAGCGGCCCGAAACCTGCTGCGCCTGCCGCTGCTACATGGGGTGCGAAAAAACCCTCCGCTGCTGCGGCTGTAGCCAATGGTTTACCCGCTCAACCAATGGGTATGCGACTTTCGCCAAAACCTCTCGGGTATGATGGAAAACTTTGCTGACTTTGGAAAATATAGATGTCCCCCGTGTGATGTCTTTGCCAGGAAAACACATGGAGCAGCTTCGCTTGGCCCCTTCCCAGATGCTCCCTCGTGGACAGTTGAAGAAGCCCCTTCGAGATATTCTCCGGGATATCTCAAGGAGATCCAAGGCTATCGTTGACATGCGTGGCGGCCCCGGTGGTTCGATCATCTTTGAAGGAAAGGGTTCTCAGGACGCCGTTCGCCAGGCTCTAAAGGAAGTGGCGCAGCAGGTTGGATCGAAGGTACGTATATCGAAACAGTGTATGCCTGGATTATCGCAACTAATTCGGCCTGTTTCACTCAAAACAGCAATCCGTCCGGGTTCCCATTCCTGCCTCCGCCCGTCCCCATATTATTGGCCGCCAGGGTGCGGTGGTTCTGGATATCCAAGGTCGTACCGGTGCCCGTGTCCAGGTCCCCCGCGCCGACGATAATGCCGCTCCGGTCCACGACGATGACAGCGAAACCATTGACGTTCTGATTGAGGGTGATGCGGTGGCCGCGGAGATGGCGCGTCGGGAAATTGAGGCGATCGTGAAAGAGCGTGGCTCAAGCATGAACTTGCGCCTGAAGACCATTCCTCCTGAGTTCTTCCCCTTCATTGCTGGTGCGCACAACTCTACCCTGCGGGAGATTGAGGAGCGCACCAAGGCGCAGGTTCATGTACCGCGATACGACACCTGGTCCAGCCAGCCTCTCCCCCAGGAGGCCAACCCAGGCCAGGTTCAGTTTGTGCCCTGCACTGACAGGCACATCCTTATTTCGGGCGAGCGCGCTGCTGCCCAGGAGGCCCGTGCTGAGATTGAGCAGATGGCTGCTGATCTTCAGCGCAAGCTGACTTTGCGCCAGCTCGCCATCAACCGCGGCCAACACCAGTTTATTCTCGGAGACGAGGCTGATGCTTTGCATCAGTTCCTTGCTCAGACCGGATGTGGCATTGTTCTGCCTCCTGCCTCCGATGAGAGCGAGTTCCTGACCATCACCGGTCCCCTGGACCAGATCGAAGCCGGTATCAATCATGCCATGGACCTTGCCACTAGCATGCAGATGGCCAGTATCGACCTGTCTCGCCAACATCCCAATGCCGCCGCCGGCCCGCATGCCCACGCTCGCGCTCTTACTCAATACCTCCGCCGTCGTCAGATCATCAAGCAACTTGAGTCCGCGTACGATGCTCGCATTGCCCTTCCTCCGAGCGTTGACGGACCTGTAACCTGGGAGGTTTACTCTCGCGATGGCAAGAACACCATCCGTGCTCGTTCGGACATCATGAACTTGGTTCAGGCTCACCCTCCTTCCCGCCTGCGTCATGTGTCGGTCGACCCATACTTCCAGCCCTACCTTCGCTCCCGAGGTGCTACTAAGCTGCAGGATGATTATGGTGTCCATCTCCTAGTCCCTGATGATGTCAACAGTCCCGAGGTTGTCCTCGTGTATGAGGGTCCTTCGGCCACTGCATCTAACTTTGAGGTCCCGAGACAGCGCCCTTCCCCGGCAGAGATCGCAGCATTTGAGAAGTCTCTGCAAGAGGCTCAGGATTTCCTGCTCAGTACCCTTGGAAACCAGCAGGAGATCGTTGCTAAGTCGGTTACCGTTCCAGCTAAGTACCAAGAGAAGGTACGCAAGTTCATCCTTCGTGAGCAGGATATCAAGGGCGAGGACAGCATTCCTGTTCGTGCTATCATCGGTGATGCTCAGGCTGGTAAATGCGAGATTTCCCTCCGCGGTCCCTCGGCTTTGGTCGCCGATCTTGCCACCAAGCTGGATGCATTCGTTGTGGAGCAGGAGAAGGATGATCTGGAACGCGGATACACGACCTCCTTTGACTTCCCCCAGAAATACGCCAACTTCCTGATTGGGAAACGTGGTGAAAACATCAACAAGCTTCGCGAAGAGTTCGATGTTGACATCAAGGTGGAGAATGGCAAGGTCGAGGTCAAGGGACCGAAGGCCAAGGCTGATGCCGCTCGCATGCGTATCATCAATATGGGTAAGAAGCTGGAAGATGAGACTACCCACATCCTGAAGATTCCTGCCCAGTACCACCGTGAGTTGATCGGACAGCGTGGCAACCAGGTGAACCGTCTTCAGGATCGCTACTCCGTGCGTGTTCAGTTCCCTCGTGCCAATGTCCCCGCTGATGACGCGTCTGTCACTGAGAGTGGCAGTGATGCTGGTGCTCGCAACAGCCGCCCCCAGCAGGCCTCGGATGAGGTTCTGGTGAAGGGTCCGAGCAAGGGCGCTGATTCGGCCCGTGACGAGATTTTGAGCCTGCTCCAATGGGTTATTGACCACTCTAACTCTGCTACCATTTCTGTTGCCCAAAGCCAGGTTGCGTCGTTGATTGGCCAACGTGGTCGTGAGATGGACAAGCTTCGTGCCGATACTGGCGCTCAGATTGACGTTCCCAGCGCGAACGATGCGCCGGATGCTTCTGGCCGTGTGCAGATTCGCGTCAAGGGTACCAAGCAACAGGTTGCCGAGGCCAAGAAGATTCTACAGCAACGCGCCAGCGAGTTCGACGCCACAGTGACCAAGTCTATTGAAGTGGACAAGAAGTACCATAAGGCCCTCATTGGTGGTGGTGGTACGTTTTTCCAGTCTTGATGATGACACTTTCTCATTTTTTTGTACATTGATCTTGCTAACTTGCATTAGGTGCGAACATCCGCAAGATTGTTGTTGATGCCGGTGGTCCCAACGATGGCAGTGCTGCTCGTATGGTCCGTTTCCCCCGTCCTGATAGCACTGAGTCAACCATTCGCCTCGAGGGCAATGGCAAGATCGTCGACAACATTGTCGCTGCTATTGAGCAATTTGTCAAGGAGCGTGAGGATCAGGTGTCTGAGACCCTGGATGTCCCCACTGCTCAGCATCGCCTGTTGATCGGTCGCGGTGGTGATACCCGCCGTGGCATCGAGTCTAAGTTCAACGTCACTCTGGACATTCCCAAGCAGGGCTCTGGTCGCACCGATGTCAAGCTTAAGGGTCCTAGCAGCGCTGTTGCAGATGCCAAACAGCACGTCCAGGCCATGCTGAAGGAGCAGCACGCCGAGACTGTTGATGTTCCTCGCCACCTGCACCACGTCGTTGCCGATAACGGTACTATCTTCCGCCGTCTGCGCAATGACCACCAGGTCACCGTCGACCACGCTGGTCAATCCGTCCCTGCTAACCGCAGCTCCGAGGAAACCCGTAGCGCGTCTAATGGCACCTCTCTTCCCCTGATCACTGATGACCCTAGCGCCGCCACTGAAGCGCACTCATGGAACGTGGTTGACAGCAGTGTCCCCGCCGATGCTGACACCACGCCCTTCCCGTGGGTGCTCACTGGCTCCCCTGAGAATGTTGCCAAGGCCCGTGCTACCATTGAAAAGTCCATTGCATCTGCCTCGCAACAGTCCGCCATTGGTTACCTGATCCTTCCTGACCCGAAGACCTACCGCTTCGTCGTCGGCCAAGGTGGTAGCCAAATCAATGCCATCCGAAAGAAGACCGGTTGCCGCATCAATGTGCCCAAGGACCAAGCTCGCGGTGAGGCCATCGAGATCCGCGGCAGCACAGCTGGCTTGGAGGAGGCTCGCGATATGATCCTTGAAGCTGTGCAGAATGGTCTGAATGGCTCCGCCCGGTGATCATAGTTTCTTTTTTTAATTTTGGGGTGTATGCAAAGACCAGTGAGTGCGCCATAGGAAGGACGTGAGCGACAGGACATATTTGCACCAGACATATACACCATTTTCCTGTTTGATTTTTGGAGAGGCCTTGCAAGTTTGGATGCAGGGACATTCTTGTTTTTAATTTTTGACTTGGTTTTCTTTTGCCTCACGCTTTTACATTTACTATGGTATTTAGTGTATCTCCCTTCCTATCTAAAAGAATGTTTCTATTCTCTTTTTTTTTTTTTTCATATCCTTTTATAAAGCGTGCCTGGCGAGCATCGCGAATGTTCTCCAGATCTGGGGACACCTGAGTTGTACAAGTTTCTATTTCCTTCTGGATTCACATATATCATTACTGGTATTGTTCACTGCTTTTGCGTAGCTGTTTGTATTGAGCAAACAGAAGGAGAGTAAAGGGCAAGGATTCAAGAAATAGGAATTTCATTACGACTGCTTGATCTCGCCGTCATGAGTGTGAACGTATTCAGCCCAACGGCATGAGGAAATCCTCAACTCGGGATTCTAACCCAACACCCAGGCCTTAGTTCAGCCAGGTCAAACACAGAATCTAGCAGTGTACATTGCACAGGTCGCCAAAGAGCGGCCCCATAATACTAGATGGACCAGTATCGATCATCGAGGGATGTCCATTTAGCCAAGCCAACGGAGTGTACTAGGCAGATTACAGAGAATAATCACTGTCTTATAAAGGGGGATTCGAACTTCAACGTGGTAAGTACGAAGACTACTTGTGCGTTCTCCAGGTTGCGTTTTTTTTTTTTTTTTTTTTTTTTTTTAACGATGGACAGCAAACCAAACCTTCATATATTTAGATAACTGTGTACAGTTTGAAACTTGATTTGACTGACTGTCCCTACACTGCTTGTTCGTTTGAGATAATGTTGAGCTGAGCATCAAAAATGCTACTCGACGCCAGTTTAAGTGTCTTTTACATCATACGACTAAACATTCAACTTTTTTCCAAGGGAAGAATCTATCATTGTCTTCTGAAGAGCACAACAGCTCAGTAGCAGATCCATGCTTTCCCCCTTCCCGTTAGGAAACAATAGACACTCGACAACATTGATTAGATTACAGTGGTTTTTATATCAAACTTCCTCGATTGACATTCTTTGCTGAATGGTAAATAAATAGACTTGATCAAGCAACCTATTCGATAAAAGTCTCGGTGTATATTTGGTATTGTATAAATCTATATTATTAAAGCCCCATGGCATCTTTGGCCTCACGAAGCATGCGAATGTCGCCGGTCCATCTGCAACCCCAATGTAATGAATGCTCCAAAACTCCCCGCCGTCATCAGAACGGGCCCCCAGAATGCAGGCACAAATTGACCCTGCAACAAATACCGTCTCATGGACCAATACCGGAAGAACCCGTAGCCTAGGGACCACAGCCCGAGCACCTGGCAGAGTCGGGCCGCTGAAAAGCCCCCGGCAAGCACTGTCGGGTTCATCCTCTGCGTCGGGGTCGCCCTGGTGCCTGCCTGGGGTTGTGACTGTTCTACTTGCGGCTGTGGCTGGGCCTGTGATTGCGAGCGCCCGGGCTGCTCGTCACTTGGGTGGTGCGCCAGCGCCCCAAGGCCCAGTTTGATCGAGAGCACGCGGTCAATTGCATCGAGACGATCGAGGGCCAGCGCCATGGCCGCGAAGCCCAGGCCGGCACGGGTCCACGAGAGAAACGTGCGCTCGTTGGCGTGGTGGTCACGCTGTTGAGAGCCAGTATTGGGGATGCGCGCGGGTATGACGCGCCGGAAGAAGGAGGCCATCTTCTTCGAGGCTTTGACCTAGTCAAGACTTGAGTCTTAGGTCTTTTCAGAGGATTGTAGCTGGAAGAATTGGGTAGTCATATAAATGGAAGGTTACTCTGTTGAAGGTGAAGGTGTGGCTGAGGGGGCTCGCAACCCGGTGGTCGCAGAAGGGGATCGGAGCGGCACGTGAAGACTCCATACATCTATCGGGGACTCACTGACCGTCCGTCGGGGAACAGCCATTGGATATTCTTCAGCTATTTACTCCGTACTCCGTGCATCGGATCAGATGTTCTGCCGAGGATTCCTTTTACGCAATACCATAAACAGTACCACCTTGTCTGGCGCGGCCATGGCTCTGCGGCTCCGCTTCGCTTCTTGATTGGCCGCTCCGACTCCACCTAGACTATACTCTCAGACCCGAGCCAGGCACTAACACTAACACTCAGGTTTTCGATATAAAAATACTCCAGCAGCCAGGCACCCCCTTCTCATCTATCTTGCTACACTGAAATCGAAGTCACTATCTGTTGTTGTGGTCTCCTGCCGAATCCCTCGGGTCTAGGAGGGCAACTCGGACGAGAAACCCGCCGCTCGGGCGAGAAGGACTCGACTCGGGCGAGAGGCGATGGCATCATCGCCGCCAGACGTGTATTGTTACTGTCGCTCTTTCTCCGAAAATACCAGTGAAACGATGTGAGAATACAGTGTACAAAGCATCAATAAGAGATGGAGAGGCGTCCATTTTTTTTTAAAAAAAAAAAAAAATACAAAACTCCATGAAAAGATTGATATGCTCTAGAACAATATGTATAACAATACAGCGCATGTCACACCGGGCGAATCGGGGGTAGTTACATCCAAGCTCCACCGGAACCGGAGCTCTACACCCAAACATTGAACAAACTCGACATTCTACAGACGCTACCAATCTATCCCGTTCAACTTCATGGGCAGATGAAGCATGCGGTGCCCAGACTCCATCGGCCTCGGAAGCCGACCAGCGCGGATATTTACCTGTAGCGAGGGATGTAGCAGTCGTGGTGCGTTCAGGCTCTTGTCGCGCTCTGTCCGCATCGCCACGAAGTCTGCCTCGGTAATTGAATCGCGGAGGTGCTTATTTTGCGTGCGATGATCACCGACACTCATCCATGCAATCGGAGTTCGGCCTTCAGGAGGGTAGTCGTGGCCGGGCCAGATCTTGATATGGTCGGGGCGGTCGAGCAATTTGCGACCAGATTGAAAGAGGTTATGCGCATCGCCACCGGGGAAGTCGCAGCGAGCGGTGCCGATGTCTGCGTGGAAGAGGGAGTCACCGCAGAAGATGTTGTCTGGTCGTGGCGAGGTCAATGAAATGCGCGTCGCAGTGAGAGGGGGGGATGAGCCGAGATACCTATTTCCTGGCTCAGGTTGGATTCAACTTACCCCCGATCTGATATCCTAGGTGGTCAGGCGTGTGCCCAGGCAGATGGATGGCTGTGACAGTCATTTCACCCACAGTGAAAGTCTCGTCATCCTCGAACAGCTGGTCGAAGACACCGAGGTATTCGTTCTTGGCGAGTCCGTATCGTTGGCCGAAGAGCTTCTGCACTTGCTCGATGCGCTTGCCAATGCCAATCGGCGGCTTATGGCCCTGAATCTGGGCAAACTGCTTCTGCAAATATGATGATGCGGTCAAATGGTCAGCGTGGGCATGTGTCTCTAGAATTCTGTCGACCCGATAGCCTTGTTCTTTCACGAGCGCGAGCAAAGCGTCGGCGGAATGGGTTGTGATGGCTTGAGTAGCGGGATCGTAGTCCAAGACTGGATCAATAATCACCGATGCACATGTGGCGGGGTCAACAACTACATATTGCCAGGTCCCAGTAGCAGATTCAAAGACGTTGTGGATTATTGGCTCTTTGGCCATGGTGGCACTGGTGCTATGTAATGCGCTCCCCAAGACCTGACTCCGGGAGTCCTTGCCTCGAGGTTGTGGCTGCCGGTAGAAAGGGCTTATAGTGCTGTGTTGACGGATCCTTTGGGGAGAACTTTGAGCTGAGTATGTGGCTCGATTGCCTTGCTGGTACAATAACTTGAAGCGCTGGCCGCTGACGGTGGCTGTTGAAGGGATGGTCGTGGAACTCGACAAGCAGCGCAGGCCTCCTAAAGATAGCCAGTTTCTGGAGCTCGCAAGATGAAGAGACTTCATAGTGAAATCTTTAGTCGTTTTGAATAAATAGGAAGATGGATAGACAAGCTGTCGAGGTCCCCGAGGTCGAGGGAAGTATAAAATAGCATTAAGCTTATAGACGCCGGGACAACGGGTCGGGATCCTCAATTTGCCCCCCCTTGATCGCCGATTGCCACCGAATCGGCGATTGAGGAAGCAAATGTCCCCGGCAGAGCGGAGACATGTTTCGAGCCTCAATTGCTCCATCGGGTCGCCTTGTTGTCCCCGGATCCTGTCCATGACCGCAAGCAGTGGACCCCGTAAGCGCGGCGTATTGTAAACTTACGGGGCGGTCGATCACGGCCGAGACAATTCCCGACCTCATTCCACTCGTCCTAATAAGCTGTGAAATCCGCTCTTTCGCTCCCTCTTTCTCCCCCTGACTTCTACATAATTAATCTCACTTTCCTCCCCTTTCCAAATTCCAAAAAGTACACCTTAAAAGAGTACCGAGATGTTCGGCAGTCGCGTGACATCTACTGCCCGTGCGGCTGGCCGCACTGCGCACGGCCTCCGTTCTTTCGCGACGGCAGCGCCGACGACCACCACCGGTCGCAACCACAAGGTCGTGGTTGTGGGCGGCGGCTCCGCTGGTATGGCCATTAGCCACCAGCTGCTGCAATCCGGCAAGTTTACCCAAGACGAGATCGCTATCGTGGACCCTGCGGAGTGGCACCACTTCCAACCCGGCTGGACGCTGGTTGGCGGCGGCCTGAAGAATAAGGAAGAGCTGCGCCGGCCGCTTAAGAGCCTGGTCGACCCCAAACTGAAGCTCTACACTGAGAGCGTATCCACCTTCTCCCCTGAAAACAACTTCGTCACGCTTGGCAATGGCGACAAAGTCAACTATGAACAGCTCATTGTCGCTCCCGGCCTAACCCTCAACTGGGGCAACATCAAGGGCCTGCAGGAGGCCCTGGCCGACCCAAGGGCCCCAGTCTCTTCGATCTACGGCTACGACTCCGTCAGCAAGGTGTTCGGTACAATCCAGAAGCTGGAGAAGGGCAATGCCATATTCACCCAACCTGCCGGCGTTATCAAGTGCGCCGGTGCTCCGCAGAAGATCATGTGGCTGGCGCTGGACCACTGGAAACGCCGCGGCTTGTACGATCCGCGAGACGCCGCCAGCTCGCCCATCCAAATTAACTTCGCGACTGGCTTACCGGTTATGTTCGGCGTGCCGAAGTACAACGCCGCTCTGACAAAGATGCAGCAGGAACGCGGCGTGCACGCCCTGTTCCAGCACGACCTGGTTTCGATCGAGGGTAACACGGCAACATTCGCGCGGCCGGATGGCGCCGCCCCGGTGCAGAAGGCTTTCGACCTACTGCACGTCGCACCGAAGATGGGCGCGCCGGCTTTCGTCAAGAACAGCGTGCTTGCGAACGAAGCCGGTTTCGTCGACGTCGACGACAGCACCACCCAGCACAAGAAGTTCGCCAACGTCTGGTCCGCCGGCGACGCCTCTAGTCTGCCCACTTCCAAGACCATGGCTGCAATCACCTCGCAGTCCCCCGTGCTCGTACACAACCTCCTCGCGACGATGGAGGGCAAGACTGCGGACGCCGTGTACGACGGATACACCTCGTGCCCGCTCCTCACCGAATATGGCAAGGTGCTCCTCGCAGAATTCAAGTATGGCGGCCAGCCGAAGGAGACTTTTGGCGAGTTGTTTGGTATCGACCAGGCCACGCCGCGCCGGGCGTTCTATCACCTCAAGAAGGACTTCTTCCCGTGGGTGTACTACAATGCGATGGTTAAGGGCAACTGGGCTGGACCTAAGGGGTGGATTAACTAGACGCGATTGACTTTTATTCGTTCTTATTCCCTGTATTGTATAAAGATTTGAAGAAATAGATGGCTCTGGCTTTAGCGACTAAACCCGTACAATGTATTCATCGGGAGACCTGATGATACTTCTCATTGAAAAGATCATACATATTTCTTGGCTTAGACTTGTGTCTGGGGTGATCATCAAAAACGAGATCCTTTGTCTGACAGGCGCCAATGCAAATAACCATTATCACATTCCAGGTTGAAAGGAGAGATCAGGTCTATCCATTTGGAGGGGCCCATCAACTTCTCTAACCATGATCCAAGAACTGCGAAAGGACCATCACCGTGACAATGGTATTCTCGGATCCAAGTCCCCGTACTGCTCTTTGTTTATCCGACATTATTCCTTGCTCTCACGATGTGAACAATGAGAAGGTTCTTTGTTTTGGGTGGTCTCTCTAGTATTTTGATCTATATAAGGGCCTCGAATCTTTTTCGTGGTAAGTACTTGAACATCTTTTTGGACTGGTCTTCTCTGAAAGCTGTTGCATAATTATCTAAACTATTGTCTTTATGATGAGATCCAGAGATTTCAACATCGCCGAGATCGAGGCGCGTGGGAAAGACTATCGCCAGTGGATGGATGATCCCGCATATGCTTCTGCCCGTGGTAGAAACTGTCCTCAACCATGCAAAATCACACTTGATAGTCTGACAACCGGGCCGTGGAATGTGAACCAAGTAGAAGCGCCGCTCCCCAGTCCTAGTATACTTTACACTCTCGAAGTCCTATTTCTTACTCAGCCTACGTTTAAAAAGATCGATGTCAAGTCCTGGAAGGATGGCCCCTTCCCCGACTATGCCAACTGGGTTCAAGCATATGTTACCTCTGGAGCCATTGTGCTTCCAGTAGTATGGCGATCCTTTGGACCGCATCTCTCTGAGATCGTAGTTGCCATTTATCGCGCTCATTACCCTGATGTTTCCTTGAAGCAGGTGTTCTTCACCACGATCACCAACGCCCAGACTGTCGATTCTATAAGAGAGCAGCTCTACGAGGAAAACGACATGGAGTTTGGCATCCATGATCACCAGGCGTACTGGGATCATGGAACGCGGGAGTACGACATTGCTCTCGGGACGCCTATAGGTTCTATTGTTGGAGCGATCGTGCTTGGATTGTTCCCACGCGGGACCCACCACATTCGGAAGATCTTGACGTGGACCAAGGAAGACAATCGTATCTTTTTTGATATGGGATTTAGCATCAAGCCCATGGATGCCCCGAATACTCCCATCGATTCGCCCCTGACGAGTGTTCCTCCCACCGAGGAGGAGAATGAGCTTACTCCCTTTCCAGGTATACCTGTCGCTCCGTTTCCTGCAGATGTTTCTGATACTTCTACCCTCTCTAATGCCGATAGTAACCCTTCAACTCCGAAGAGCTAGGACTGAGACCATAAATGTGCCATATCCTCTTATGGATGCTTCTCAGGCAAATTGATATTCCGTTTTTTTACCTAGAAATCTATGTCTTAAATCAAATATTTTTTACAGTAATGATAGATACAATGTGTTCCTCTTTTGAGAATCCCATCCTTATGGAAGATGGCAGGCTGTCTAGGTCATAATATGTAGAACTCAAGAAGCACAAAAGGTAGTGCGGGGGGAATTACTCAATTTGGAAATCCCCCCCCCCCCCCCTCTCCGGGGCCACGTGGAAAGAATAGAAGCGGTGGGTAAGAGGGGACTCGAATTGGTGGCAACTAGGGTATATAAGGTTTGCGGAAATAATCGACTCAAACCACAACGCTACGAAGATCCGACTTAGAGCCGCGTTCAATACATATGCTGTAGAGGAATTTTATTCCGCGAGTAAATTTGCTGTTCGCAGATTCTTGATGAGAATACCCCGCGTAGATGACGATGCAATGTGGGATTCGCTTGTACCTAGGGACAGCCATCGATCTAGATTGGCAGGGCCCTTGAGAAGCTTGAGCAAGTTTGTCCCTCATTGTCTGTTTGACGCCAAATTCGTCAATAAATATACTCTCTAAGCGCAGGAGAATTCAGCTCTCTGTCTGTAGATGTTACTATATAAAGGACCTTTCTTTCCCTCGGATTTTGAACTCCAGAAATTCCTCTCTGTATTATAACCCCCAAACCATCACCTCATCATATCACCCATGATGCTAGGGCTTCTTCTCTTTGCCGGGACTGCCTTGGCAGCTACCATTTACATCTTCGTTCTCCCAATCATCAATTATTTTCGTGATTCCAAAGGCCTCAGAAAATACCCGGGATTTTCACCACTGTCAGGATTTACTGATCTTCGTCACTGTTATCTGGCAGCATGTGGATATCGCTCTAAATATCTCCATGAGGCACATCAGAGCGCGCCGATTTTACGTACTGGGCCCAACGCCCTCTCCTTCGGAGACGTTCGTGCTATTAAAGATATATATGGACATGGCACGAAGTGCGTCAAAGACATGAACTACACCCTTACGAGTGGCTCGCACACCAATCTCTTCGACGTTGTCCATAAAGAGCACCATGCCAGTAAGCGCAAGCTACTATCCGCCGCGTTCGCAATCAAAAACTTAGAACGATGGGAGCACAAAGTGGCCTATACCACCCAACGGCTTCTCAACTCAATCGACTCCCGTTGTACCCTCCCTTTGCCCACCGGCCAAGTTATCCCCGATCCTCGAGACCTCACTGTCGACTTTGGCAGCCTAGTATACCTTTTCACCATTGAGGCAATCAACTTCCTCGCGCTGTCTTCCCAGATGGATCTTTTAGACAAAGGCGCAGATATTGTCACTGCTGAGAAGCCCGATGGTACTATCTACAAAGCCAGCTATCGAGACTCACAGAGCCATGCTGCGCTGGCTCCTTCAGTATTCGTGTGGGACCATCAACACTTCCCTCTTCTAAAGAAGCTTTCTAAGCTGAGTCCAAAATGGCGCGATGTTTGGAAAAGGGGCGAGCCTTGGGGAGATATCGTCTACCATCAGGCAGCTACACGCCTCCGGCGTTATATGGCCGGTGAAAGGCTGGATGATTTCTTCGAGTCATTGATGGAGGACAAGAAGCACAATCCCAACAACCTTGAGTGGGGTGAGATCATGGCTGAAGTCGGTGGTCTTATCAATGCTGGGGCCGATACCACATCGATCGCCCTGACGAATGTGCTGGAGCTGCTTCTTCACAGCCCGCAAACTCTTCAAAAACTGCGAGAAGAGATTGATGAGGTTCTCGACGAAGACGAGGTCGTCGCTTCCTACGAAAAGATCAAGAACCTCCCTTTCCTCAAAGCCTGTATCGATGAGAGCCTCCACATAAGCCCCCCTACATCCGCTGGACTTCCGAGACGTACCCCTCCAGAGGGAGCGGAAATCTTGAATCAGTTTATCCCTGGCGACACAACAGTATACATGACCATCTATGGGACCCATCGGGATCCCGAGATCTTCCCTAACCCTGATGAATACAGGCCAGAGAGGTGGATGGATCTTGAAGAAAGGAAGCGGATGGAGCCGTATTTCATACCTTTTTCCACTGGTTCGCGGGGATGCTTGGGGCGAAACATCTCATATCTTGAACAGATGGTTGTCCTTGCTTCGATAGTCCACAGATACGAATTTGCGCTGCCTAGCCCGGACTTCCAGCTTGATCGCCAGGAAGCCTTCAATCTTCTTGTTGGGGAGTTGCCGTTGAAAGTTTGGTACCGCAAGGGGTCACAATGATCGCTATATATCCAGGCGAAGGGTTGTGGTGCACTCTTCGCCTCGAAGCTGCCCGCGGCCCTGTTGACCACAATAGTCTATAATTGGCCTGGTATTCTATCCTTTTATCTCTATTGAATAAATTCATAAAGAGAAGAAGAGAGATGTGGTTCAAAAAATAGGGTTAGAAAGACCCAAACAGTCGATGAAGGGTTGACATATCTCGCGTTCGACAAATATTCTTTTTTGAGTGAAATATATCTGGTGTTCTACATCAACAAGATCACTAGGGATATCTTTCCATTCTGACTATTTTACGAAAATATACCCAATTAGACTCCGGGTAGAACCGTATCAATAGAAACAACAGCGGTCTTATAGGCCTTGTACGAATTTGAAGCGGGGAAAAAGGGAAGGGAAGAAAAGAGGGGTCGGTGGGCAACATGGTAGTACTGACGCGAAGTCTGCGAGGAAGTCAGGAAAGATATGGTCTAAGCCCAGCCCTGCAATTGATAACCCAATTCGTATCGATCTATTAATATGTGCATAGAACCAAAAAGAAACAGCTTCTATCTGCAATCCTCCCTTTCCCCCCACTTCTTCCCCGCCGCACGGGAAGAGAGTACCGCGCATGGTGTAAATCTGACCCCCACCCAAAGTTGAGACGGGAATCAACGCCCAAAAGAGGAATAAATACCGCGACACCTTAACAGTCTCGCACCGGAGGATTCGTTGGCAACTGGTCCACTCTGCCCGAGAAGGTTCCAGGATTTCATCGGCTCCTGGTGACCTAGCACGCAGGGGTCAAGCGAATCATAGTAAGTGCAAGGCAATTCGCAGAGGAAAGCAAGTACTCAAGATAGCCGACCAGGGCAAGAAAGGATCCATGGAAAGCAGAGATGGATCATCAGCCAACGAGAGGGGAAACACAGGTGTGAAAAAAAAGGACACAACTTTAAGATAGAACGAGAAATAAAAAAAAGATGAATAACCCGGGACCCCGAAAATCAGTTGGTGACTCCAGCGAGACTGTCTGCAAAACCCCCCACCGTGCCAATTCCGAATCCACTGTTGGGGTCGGCGCCCCCCTCACCGATTGTCCGGTGACAATTGTCTCCAAATTCGGTGTTCTTTTGATCTTCTCCTCATGCAAAACCCCACTTTGCTCCTCCCAGACGGATCATCCGTAGAGATGTTTACTGTTGCTGGGCCTGCTGAGCCTGGAGGTAGTTGTAAGCACCGTAGGCGATGGCACCACCAATAAGGATGACGGCGTAGAGGCCGACACCGAAGCCACCGGAAGAAGAGGAAGAGGCGGAGGCGGCGCTGGCAGAGTGTTGGGGCTTGGGCTCAGGGTCACCGGGCTGAAGACAAAATGGTCAGCACTTTGCGGGAGGAAGAGCGAGGAAAACAAGGGAGAAAATGGGCACAGCCGACATACCATGCGCTTCACAGAGCCAACAAGCAGGCCGTCGAGGATCTCGCGCGCCTCATCGGAGTGACCGACATCCTCAAACGCCTCGGAGCCGTCCTGGCCGGCAACGTCCAAGAGAACTTCCTCACCACCGCTGCAAGGAACCGATTAGCCTGAACCCGGGGACTCCAATAAAATTGTTGGGGATGCCAGGATGAACGAGTAGATTGCGATAAGGGGGGTTGGTTGTGGCTGGGTTTTATTTTCTTGGGCATCTTCGGGCTTTCGCGACAGCTGGAAGGGCCCCTTCGACGCGCAATCACTCTGGGAGAGGAAGGGGAGGAGGCAGTGTACATACGGGTGCTCATCGACGAAGCTGGTGCAGTCGTAGACCTTGTCGTGAATGACCATGTACAGGTCCTTCTTGGTGTTGTGGCCAGCGACCTCCTTGAGGGTGAACTCCTTGGAATCAGACATGGTGAACGATGGAATAGCCTAGAATAGAGCAAACCGCCAACACTCGTTAGTCAAGGAAGTCTCACCCCGTGCCATTGGAGATGGGACTGTCGGGGCCGGGGGGTGGAAGGGGAGTGACCAGGCTCGTCGGAGGAAAAGCCACTGTCGGAGGCGTTCGAGGCCACGAAAAAGATCCGATAGGAGCGAACGAGGCAGAAAGGGGAGAAGTGCCGCGAGGGGAGCCCCAAAAGAATACTCACGTTGAGAGAAAAAGACGAAAAGCGACTGGCAGAGGGGGAATATGTGCAGGAATGAAAAGCGTCTAAGAAGTAGAAAGAAGGAGGAAGTCGGAGAGAGTTTAGGGAGAAGGCCAGGCGGAGAGCAACAAACGGGGGCACTAAGAAAGGGACCAGGACCAGACTCCCGTGAATGCCACCCGGTGAGGACGCTTAACCGGGGTAATGGGGGTTTTTTTTCTCGCCTCTCGGGTTCGGCTGATTACATGAGATTCCCAAACATTCCCAGAACTGTCAAGAGACGCTCACTCGACGTACGATCCCCCGATGCGTCCGGGGGGTGTTGACTGCGAAAGGTCGAGAATTGACCGATGTGGGCGAATCAGCGGCTGCTTATTCGGCGAGCCTCGGTGTCTCTGAGGAACAGCAGGCGATCGTCACGGGCGTGTGAACGTTGCGCGCCCGGATCCCCGGCCGCACTTGTGTCGGAGTATCGAGGTCGACGGGATGCTACTATGTTGGCGATTGGCATCGACGAGACCGGTGCTCTTTCTCGCGGTCTCCCATTGCGCCGTATTGTTCTAGATTACGCTGGTTGTCATGATTCTGGGGGGTTTCTTGACAACCAATTTCCTCGCCTGCTACGGCAGTGATGTATTATAAGCCCTCGACATAACGATGAGTCTCGATATGTCTCGATGTGTCTCGATATGTCGCGAAGTGTCTTGCTATGTCCGTGTATGTCTGCATCCCGGACAGGATCCCAGGACGAGCCCGGAAGTCGTCCTCACGGCCGGCGGTCGGGAATTGACGCTGCCCCTCACGGGCCTCAGGCTGGCGATGCCCGTCCACCGCCCCAAACCCTCGGCCTATTCCCATCGGGAAATGGGCCCGGGAGTAGTGCTGCGATCTCCGCGCTCTCCTCGTTGCCCCCCCCCTCATTCCCATCTTTCTGCTGGCGTCTCCGCATTTCGCTGGAGCGTGCCTTGAAAGTCTGGCAAACCACTCGGACGGTGACTGCTACTTCTCTTACTACTACTACTCTTACCGCTACTCTTATTACTACTACTACTACTACTACTACTACTACTACTACTACTACTACTACTGTACTACTGGACTACTGGACTAGTGGACTAGGGGCCGTCTGACTAAACCCTATCCTTTCCAATCCTTTCCAATACGGCGATCGACCGGGTCCTGCCATCCTGTCCGTGGGCCTCTCCGTGTTCCGCAGACGCGGAATTACATGGCATCGCTCCACTCAGCCCATGCGGCCATTCCCGCATCCCATGTATACACGGTAAACCGGCCTCCTCTGTAGCACGGGAATCCGCCCATTCACCCGCTGAATCCCACGAGTAGTCCTCGTTGTGTTTTCTCTCGAGGCCGATCAAGCCACGGTGCATAAAATTGGATGCGTTGTATGTATTCAATACGTCCAAACTGATCTCGCATCCTAGAAGGGAGAAGAGTGAGAACAGGGGGAATGCAGGTTCCCTGTCATGAAGGCGTCCAGACATCCGGACATCCGATCATCCGAGACCCCGGGCTTTGACGACGTATTGACTGAGATCATCTCCTACAGGGCTCCACCGAAATTGCGGAGTGACGGGATGGCAGGGGAGTGTCTTGGTCCCTTCTCGAGTATCAATCAGTCTCCCATTGTACGTAGTACGATTACCGGGGATAGATCATAGAAGACGATGGAAGTATGTTTCACACACACTTTCTCTCTTTCGCTTCTCTTGCTCTCCGCCAGACGGATCCCATCCCACAATGCTGGATAGTAGAATGAGGCGAAAATTACAGTTATTCTATATCTTGAACCGTGCACCAGAAGTAGACAGACGGGTTGCCATTGCAGCACGACCCTACAGTATGAGTATGAGCAGGAGTATATAAACCCAGAAGGTTCCCAGGCGCCATCTCTATCCAATCGTGGTTATCGTGACATGCAAAACAGAAAATACACAAGGGATGTCCAAGAAGAGAAGGTCCAAAGCAGAACGAACCAGGATTCTGAAAGACAAAAACAAAAGACCAAAGGCAATGGCAAAGGCAATGGCAATGACAATGACAATGAAAAAGCTAGATAGGGCAGAGAGAGAGAGGGGAAAAAAAAGAAAAAAAAGCAGAGAATCGCTCATTTCGCTGGAACTCGCTCATAAAACACAATATACGCTTGCTCGTTCTGTAACTGGTCGCGGCCCCACAAGGAGCGCGGGTTGAAATCGGTTATGCGGTCGTCATCAAACTTCCGCCAGCACTGGCGCTCGGCGTCGCGCACGAGCGAGATATAATGCCCGCTGCCCATGGACGAGCCAATGTGTCGCAGCACGGCAAAGGCGTCGTAGTTGAACGGCGGCACGGCAGCATCCGTGGGCGCCGGGAACTCCGCGCCCGACGGTGGCGCGGAGGCCGACGATGCAAACACGAAGTCGTCCATGCGGAGTCCATGCAAGGGGAAGTCGATCGGGGTATGGATCTTCCGCGCGCTTTGTGTTTTAGAGGCGGAGAAGCGCTTGAAGTGGATGACCAGGATCTGCGGGGCCCGCGTGATGATGATCTGCTTCGTGGCCATGCGCTTGCACTTGCAGTGCGGACACTTCCACACCTCGTCGCCGCTCAGCATCTCCTCTTTGCAGTAACTCTGGAGGCACTGGTAGATGTCGCCGGTCCCCGTGGGCGGAATCTCGACGCTGATGCTGTAGAACGCCTCGTAGGTGGTAGAGGTCTTTTTGCATGTGGTGCAGCGCAGTCGGCTAGCATGTTGCCCGGCGAAGAGGGAGGAGATAAACGATTCCTCCCGATGACAATATCGATCCCATTCAATACGGGACACCTTCGACACCGGCATTTTCTCACGACACATCTCCTGGTCGAAGGTCAAGGGTCGCAAGGGAGTACGCTGCCAGTTGACGTTCAGATCCTCGTGCAAGCAATCCACGACAAAATCGAAAAACTCTTTTGCATCTTGCTGCCGGTCAATGGCCCACTCCCGATTCAATCGGCCGCAGAAGTTACGGAATGAGCTGGGTTTGATGATCTCAACATCTCCCTTCCATAAAGATCTGATCAGGTTCGCGAACAGCCCAGGCATAATGCCCTGTGATCCCTTCCAATTTTTCTGAACATAGTATCTGAATCGATCGTCGATGAAAAACTTGCTCATAATGACAGTTGCACTGAGGCATTGCACCGTCGAATTCATATAGCAAGTGACTCCAAAATTGTAGAGCCCTGTCCGTGGGAGCTTCAATCGACTGAGTCGTGAGTTCGGCGTATACAAGGCGGTGCGACTGGCCGAGTTCTGCCGTTCAAGATAAAGTTGATTATGCCGTCCATCGGCGACGCCACTGTAGCTCGGACGAGCAACTGCCGGTGGCGGTCGTGATGGGGCAACCGGGACGGAGGCTGCATAATTTGGCGCCGCAGGAGCAGGTGGCAGCTTCTCGGGATGCATCATAGACTGTTGCTGAACGTGATACGGTTCTGGGAAACGTCGCAAGAAGTCCTCGTAAGAGTGGACAAACGGAGTTGTAGGCTCGGAGTCAGTAGCCTCCTCCTGGGGTTCTTCAGTGAGTAGTTCATCATCTAGATAAGGGCTGGTGTCGATTTCTTCGTTCTTCGACCGTTCCATCCATGCAGATAACTCTTCTGAGTTAAGCGGTGTAAACTCGCGAAGTCTTCGCTTGCGCACTTCGAGACTCGAATTAGCGCTGGCCATAGTAGGTACCCGGCCTAGGGGTCGACCAGGTCGGGGGACTGGCTTTTTGGCCTGCAATGATCCCATAATTGCGGCGGTCGAGGATGTCGCAAGCGACTGCTGCCCAATCAAATCAATCCATGCATCCAAACCGCCAAGGAGAAGGGCCGGAGGGCGTCCCGCCTTGAGCGGCTTATATTCATTGAATTCATAGAGGGTGTCATAGAGAGCTCGAAGATGTGGCGCTGATGTCCCCACTGGTGAGCCTGCGAGGTAGCTGACCGAAGCTGCATTTTGGTCATAGTAGACGACGAGATCAAATTCGTTTCGCCGCTCAAACAAGGTTTGTTCATGCTCCGGGGAAACAATCAGGCGCTCCTCAAGTTCTTCGGCGGAGACGTTTTCTCTCAAAGCCACAGGCTCTATGCAAATTATTGACTTTGCGTAGATATGACCACTGTCGTATTGGTCTCGAGGACGGACATCGATTATCAGAACGTTAAATCGTCGCAAATAGTCGAGAAGATTTTGAGCTGTAATAGCAGAGTTATATGGTAGGTCTGGCGAATTACTCCGAGTTTCACGTGCAGGATTGACGCCATTCGGTGTACGCGCTCGATACGGATTTTCATCAAAACCGCGGCTGGGACTGCCACGAGGGGAATTTGTAAAGTGGGAATATCGCTGATTGAATGATCGCGTGCTCTCAGTAGATGTCCGAGGAGGGTTTGAAGGGGGCTGCGAGGGCACAGTGAAGATTGGGCTGTAGGTGGGGTCGGGAGCACGCGGGAGAGAAGTGGTGAGAGGCACCTTTGGAGGCACGGATGGTACTGATGGAGCATAGGATGAAGAGCCCATGCTTCGAGGCCCCAAAGGCTTCCTGGAAGGCGAACCAACCGCCGGGCTATAATTTCCCGGGGAACTGTTGGTCGTATAGCTGGGTTGTGTAGAAGCGTTCACCGGGGTCGAGTCTTGTTCGCGGGATTGTGAGGTTTTCAGTCGTGCAAACCGTTGGGCTAAAATATCATCGGATGGGGTGGATAATCGTTTCGGTTGAGTCTGAGAATCTGATATCCGGTGAAACTGGGTTGGACTCGGCATTCGAACCATAGTTTTTCCTGGATCATGGTTTTCTCGCCCACTGTAAGCGATAGAGGCTTCTTTCCCAGGCGAGGTCGCAGAAAAAGCACCTGTGGATGGTATATTGCTGCTTAAGTTGTCCTCAATGATTTCCTGCTTGATCGCGTCCATGGTTCCTTGCTTGGTCCGCACCGCCTATTTCCAACGTATAAGGTCAGCTTTGTACATGACTCGCGAGTGTATGAATTGGTGGGTATTGTCGGCATTGGAGTCTCGAAGACACCGAAGAACAAACAACGCACCATCATCAAAGCTGCGAACTCCTTGTACCATCCAGGGCGCTGGGTGATGTATGTCCGATAGTCTGGGTGGTGGGGGATGATGTTGACGGTGATTTCCGAAGCGCGAAGATACTGGACATAGGCCTGATCGGATTCGTTCTCGTCTGCGAGGTTCTTGGCTTTCTCTATTGCGTCGGCGGCGGTTCTCAGTAGAACCTCCAGCTAAAAACGTAACACATGAGCCAGTTGTCCTCCCCGCCACGTTCATTATCTTCTACTTACGGGCGTACTCTCGTTCACCATCAACAGTGCGGCCTGATCCTGCAAGTCTTTGATGTTGGGAAATCGGGGTCGTGGTGCTGGAAAGGCGCCATTCTGATAGGAGCCGGGGCTGGTGACCTGGCCGTTGGAATGCATGTTGCCCCCCACCGAGTAAGGACGCCTTCCGTCCTTCCACGGCGGTATGCCTGGTGGAGAGGGTAAAGCCGCCGCATCGGGGGGCATGATCAAGGCAGGAAGATTGGGACCTTTAGCGCATGGTTTGAGCGTGTGAAGAGAGTGAAATCAAACCAAGGCACCAACAATAACGAGTGACGACGTAAAGGACAAGTCCAAGTGATCCAGGAACCGCAGCGGGTCTGGGGTAACGAGAGTGACAATACCTCTCACCGCCCCCGCGCCTATGACGCCAGGAGCTTAGTCACGGCGGGCTGCCTGGAGCTCCATCTCATCCTTGATTCACACGGCGCGTGTTACTTCTACTTTCCTGTAATAAGCTTCTCGTTTCGAAGACTGCGCACACTGCTGGCGTGGTGATCTCGCCGATTTCTAATCATGTCCGGATGGTTCTCCTCCACGTCGCCCCTCGACGAGCAGATCGAGCGGGCGACCGGTTCCTCTCTGTACGTTGTCGCCTACCTCCATCTGATGCCTAATAATGACGCTGTGTCAATTCGGGACCTTGGGAGAACCAGTAAATACGCGAAACTAACCAATTTTCCAGGGAAGATATTGCTCTCAACTTGGAGATCTCTGACATGGTCCGATCGAAGAGTGTTCAGCCCAAAGATGCCATGAGGTCTTTGAAACGACGACTGGAGAATCGGAACCCCAATATTCAACTTGCAACATTAAAGGTATGTTACTCAGATGTCAAATGGCAGAGGCTCTGTATAAAAGATACTGATCAACGTGCTTGTCTACTAGTTGACCGATACATGCGTCAAGAACGGAGGCACTCACTTCCTTGCCGAGATTGCGTCTCGCGAATTTATGGATAACCTGGTATCGCTGCTCAAGTCTGAAGGGGCGCCATTGAATCCTGATGTTCAACGAAAGGTGTTGGAACTCATCCAGAACTGGGCCATGGCTGCTCAAGGTCGGATGGATCTGATGTATGTTGGGGAGACTTATCGCAAGCTTCAGAATGAGGGGTTACATTTCCCCCCAAAGACCGAAATGAGCGGTAGTATGTTGGAAAGCAACGCAGTAAGTGTTCCGTGATCAAGTAATTCGATTCAGTGAAAACGATGGATATGCTAACCTTATGGATCAGCCCCCAGAATGGATCGACTCCGATGTTTGTATGCGATGCCGCACCGCCTTCAGCTTCATGAATCGCAAGCACCACTGTCGGAACTGCGGAAATGTTTTTGATCAACAGTGTTCCAGCAAGACCCTTCCGCTTCCGCATCTTGGAATTCTGCAGCCTGTTAGAGTCGACGATGGATGCCATACCAAGTTGACTTCGAAGTCATTTACGCCCGCTGGCATCTCTGATCGCTCTGCGTTTAAGAACAATTCTATCACAAAGTCTAGCTCGATGGAACCTCGCGGCGCCAAGGCTGACACCAGCTTTGATGATGATTTGCGCAGAGCTTTGCAGATGAGTCTTGAAGAGGCCGAAGGCAGGGGTCCTACGGGATTTGTACCGCAAACCGGCGATGCTCCTGAGCCCACTAAGCCAGCTCCAGGCCCTGCCAATGTGGAGGAGGAAGATGCAGATCTTAAGGCCGCTATCGAAGCATCTCTTCGGGACATGGAAGAGCACAAACAGAAACATGCGGCTGCATTGAAAAGCAGCGCCCACCCCAGTAGCACATTGCGCGATTCATCAAGCACGCCCACCCCACTGCCTAAGAATCCTTACGAACTCAGTGCCGTGGAGGCTGAGAACATCCATCTCTTCTCTACATTGGTCGATCGGTTGCAGCACCAGCCCCCAGGTACCATTCTTCGGGAGCCACAGATCCAAGAGCTTTATGAGAGTATTGGTGCGCTCAGACCTAAATTGGCACGGAGCTATGGAGAGACAATGAGCAAACATGGTGAGCTGATTTTATAGACCCGAGGCATGTCCTGTTTTTCAGACTAACCATTTTGATACCCTCCACAGATACCCTCCTCGACCTCCATTCGAAATTATCAACAGTCGTTCGCTATTATGACAGAATGCTAGAAGAACGTTTGTCGAGCGCATACTCGCAGCAGACACTTGGCTATGGAGCTATCCCGGGCGCCCCTCAATATCCTACCATGTCTGGTTTGGCTTCTCAACCTGCTGACCTCAATTCCGGCACCGAGAACTTCTATTATGGCAATGCTCCCGACATGTCTCGCCCTTCCACCACCGTATATGCCCCTCAGATCAACGGTCAAGCGCATGGATACGAGGCACAGGGTGCGGCTGTAACCGGTCCCGGTTACTCGCAACAAGCCCGGAATGGACACTCTGCAGCCGAGACATACAATAATGCGTGGCAGCAAAACCCGTACCCGTCCTTGAGCTCGCCCCCGCATTCTAATAGCACAATACCCAGCAACCATCCTGGCTCCGCTTCCGGAAATGTTGCCCAATATTACACGCCACAACCTGAGCAAGACCCATCCAAGCCGCAATTCGCAGAAGCCTCATACCAACGTGCCTCGCCGATCGCGAGACGAGATTCGCAGTACCAAAATGCTGCACCGTCAGGTGTTCCGGCTCCATCTGCACCCGAGTCACATCCTTCTCCCCAACATGTGCAATCCCCGACCTACTCCGCGGTGCCCCTGGCTGGACCTCCCGTCCAACAGCAGCCGACTGGACCTCCACCTCAGTCATACTATTATCAACCCAATACTGTGCCATCTGGGTACCCACCGATGACAACTGGCCAACCGGGTGCATACTCGGAGCCCGCACAACCGCAGCCTTCCACATCTCATCAACCACCTCGACCGGTGGAGGAGAGCTTGATTGAGCTGTAGCTTATTTAGTTGCATTTCCATCCATGGCGTTCAATCTTTTTGTTTTTTCTTTTTATCCTCAAGTTGGTTCTTTGTGTACTCCATGATACCTGACAGTTTCTCCCTGAATTTGCCTTGCTCCTTATTTCTCTTTGCAGAATGTATCTAGATGTGGTCTATTGTATTGTTGCTTGACATTGGAGATGTTTAGCTGCAAATGTCATGCATAGAATCTAAACAAGTGAAGCCTCCACCATAGTGGCTGGGTTGAAAAAAAAAACTCAATCGATTTGTCTGTAGTGTGGTATAACCTATACGTGATGCCTAGTGTCCTGCCGCACCAGGAAACTGAGACCAACTCGAAGCCGCACTGGTTCCCCACAGTAAATGGCCCGCCCCCTCCGTACCGTATTTTTACCCGAGTGGTCCCCCATCGCCGAAGACAGCGAGATCGAACCTCCATCCTCTTCTCTCCACCCTTCTCACCACCCCCCAGCTTTTCCCAAGCTCCTTCACCAGCTCTAACTCATCACAGACGGTTGTGTCCGCAGCCTCTGGGCTCGAGAGGGGCGGTGTAGACGCCTTCCTGCACTCGAATTATTACACCTCATTGCTTTTTCGCCTGCACGTCCCCAGCTGCCGTGAGACTCGCTGCCTCGGCCAATCCCCTTCCATGACCCCGGTACATCGCTGATTTACCCGCCGCTCCCTGGGCTGCTTTTACCGCCATGCCTAACAGCACGTCTTCGCCCGTCAAGCGCCCCGGTCTCGCCCGCCGTGCTGTTTCTTCACATGCAGTCGTCACGAGGACGACAGCCAACCCCAACGAGCTGTCGCAGTCTCATTCTTCCAAGGGCCCCCTTCATCATAAAGCACATCGCGCCCATGTTGTTGGCGGTGGCCACCGCCATCACCATCGAAATCCCTCCTTCGGAAAGAATTTGAACAAACTACAACGCTTCCAGCTAGGGCCCGAGACCACCGGGCGACATCATCAACGCAAGAAGTCCGCTCCGGCAACCCCCATCGGTAGTCCTAAGGGTACGGCACATGTACGCTGGGACGGAGCGCTGGACGATCATCCGAAGAATACGTCGATGAAGAGAAACAACTCGACGCCTGCGCTACGACGAAATACCTCAGGTATTGGGAAGAAATCCCTAGTGACGGAGCGGCCGCACTCAAGCTCCGAGAAGAAGAAGACGGTCGGATTTGAATTGGGTGATGACGAGAACGACGACGCCGAGTGGGAGGATACCACGCAATCACCCGAAAGTACAAGACGCAATTCTGTCGCGCCATCCAACCAAAGCCTGGAGAACACCCAAGTCCTAGTCGATCCTCTAACTTTTGTGAAGCGCCCCTATCCGCAGATGCCTCGAGCGACTAGTTTGCCTGACTCGATCACCAACAAGTTTGTACGAGAGGACCCCGAGCAATCCGAAGAAGACCAAGAGGAGGAGGAAGAAGAGTCAGACGAAACACAGGACGCCAACCAGCAGTCTGACCAGGGGGACATTGCGAACCGTCTCCTCAGCCCTTCGCACTCCGCCAAAGCCCCACCGGCCATGTCTTCTATTTCTGCGATGGCCAAGCCCTCAGAAACCGCGTCACGCAGTGCCTCTTTCACTCTGGCTGCTGGCCAGGAGGGTGCGCGGAGGACGTTCTCGACTTCCAACCTTGTGATGGCTCAACTTCCCGGCAGTCATACCCAAGCTACTTCCTCGTCTATGGAAGGCGGCGTTTCGAGATTCATCATGAGCAATAAATCCGGGGTCCAGGCTTCTTCACGGACCGACTCCGATCCGAATACCCCCTCCTCCTTTCTCCCCCATTATCATCCCCAAACGCCGCCATCCCCTGGCCGAGGGGCCAGCAAGTCCACTGCATCTCCCGCGCGACCCCGAGGCACCGACCTGCCGTCTAGAACGCAGCAAAAGCTCTGGCTTCAACGCACCGCTGCCCTCAACAATTCTCCACCCGAATCCCACGGTATCTCCACGACAGCCTCTCCCTCCAGCATCGACCCAACCTTCATAGCAGGCGGACATTCCCGTACGGGCTCGAGTGCCTTTGATGTTAGCCGCGGCATCAATGGAGTTGGGCGACCCGGGGCTTCTGGCCATGAAAACGAAGCTCGACACATTCGAAAAGCATACGAAAAGACAGCTCTCGAGTTGATGGTTGTCCGACGTTTTCAATCACCAACGGCCGACAGCTTCACCCGATTACGTTCTGTTCCCCGAGCCTCTCAAGCCCTTACTGTGAATGCGGAGCAAAGATCGGCGCTGGGCAAGCCGGTCAAGTCGGCGCCTTCTTTAACGCTCCTTCAACATGGAAGACGCCCCAATCGGTTGGCCTCAAGCTCCGAGTCGAAATCACAGTTGCCTGATCCCCACTCTGCCTCCGAAGACCCAGCGACTCACAGCGAGTCCACCGACACCGCTCAGGCATCGAAGTCATCTCATCCGTCCCATCGGATTCTATCCACTTCCGACGAGGCCGCGCATGGCTTGGCTAGCGATCAGGATTCGGATGACTTTTCGGCTGTGAACGAGACCGATATGATGGTCCGCCGTATGTGGGAAAGCCGCGAGGTGGCTACTTCGGGCTGATCATGCCTACTTCTGGCTGCTCCTAGCTACTTCTTTACGTTGATGTTGATGACATGTTGCAATTCCCTGGCGCTGGTGGACTATCCCTTTTCTTAACCCTAATGGCTTGAATACTTCGCTTCTGATATGTTATTTTTTTCATTTCGTTTCTCTCTGTGGATATATAGCTTGTCTAGAGCCTCTCATGTTAATGTAGTAACTTCCAAGCATCTCGAAGTAACCTCAAATTCGCGAGGTTTTGACCCCCTTCCCCCTAGCTTGGCGCTCGGCGAGGCAGGTTCCCGGGGACATTGAATGGCGTGACCAACGAGCCCTACCAACCAGCAAACGCAGGCACTGGGAGTCAGCGCATAGTTAAGCACATAGTTCCACATTTACCGGTAGATCGCATCCTGATGATGAATCCCTTTCCTCTGATTTGACCTAACCCCCTCCCCATCTGGTGGCCCTATATAACTTGACACCGGGCATCAATACTGGAAAGCGAGACCGATCTTTCTCTACGCGCGAGACCAGACCAATATGGATTCCCTGCCTCAACTGGTTACGGGCCAAATAATCCGCATCTCGTGTTATGCCGCAGCCCTCGTCTTGATCTCAGTGGGTTTGAATGTCATCCATCAGCTCGTTTTTTATAAACGAAATGAACCACCAGTGGTATTCCATTGGTTTCCCATCATGGGCAGTACCATCAGGTACGGCATGGATCCTTACAAGTTCTTCTTCGAGTGCCGGGAAAAGGTCAGTGCTCTTGAAATTCACTTCATTCTCTGCTCCAGTAACTCGCAGTGCTGATTGGCACCCCAGTACGGTGATATTTACACATTCATCCTGCTCGGTAGGAAGATTACGGTCTACCTGGGCACGGAGGGAAATGAGTTCATCCTGAATGGCAAATTGAGAGATGTCAATGCCGAGGAGGTGTACGGTAAATTGACGACGCCCATCTTTGGCTCAGGTATTATCTATGACTGCCCCAATTCGAAGCTCATGGAGCAAAAAAAGGTAAGTTGAACCCCATTCAATTACACCAATCCTCTCTTTTGACGGTATCAATGCTAACACTATGTGTTGTTCAAAGTTCGTTAAATTCGGCCTCAGTCAAGAAGCCCTAGAATCCTACGTCCCCCTTATTGAAGAAGAAGTGAACCAATACATCAAGACCTCCGGGAAGTTCAAAGGGTCATCAGGCACGATCGACCTCGCGGTGGCCATGGCCGAGATCACAATCTTCACTGCTGGCCGTACCCTACAGGGTGAGGAAGTCCGTGCTAAGCTCACTTCAGAGTTTGCCGATCTCTATCATGACCTTGATCTAGGGTTTTCACCCATCAACTTCTTGCTTCCTTGGGCACCGCTCCCCCGCAATCGCAAGCGTGATGCGGCCCACGTCCGAATGCGTGAGATATACTTGGACATTATCCGAGAGCGATCCAAGGCTGGTGCCACTGGGGGCCCGCGCGCCAAGGACATGATTGAGAACCTGATGCAATGCCTCTATCGCGATGGAACCCCAATCCCGGACAAGGAGATTGCCCATATGATGATCACGCTGCTCATGGCAGGTCAGCACTCGTCCTCTGCGATCAGCTGCTGGATCATGCTGCGACTTGCCTCCCGGCCAGAGATGGCTGAGAAACTATACCAAGAACAAACAGCCGTGTTAGGTGCAGATCTCCCTCCTTTGAAATACAGTGACCTTGCAAATCTTCCTCTGCACCAGAACGTGGTCAAGGAGACACTGCGCATCAATAATTCCATCCACACCCTCATGCGCAAGGTCAAGAATCCATTGCCGGTCCCTGGAACTTCATATGTCATCCCTAAAAGCCATACGCTTCTTTCCTCGCCGGGCGTGACTGCTCGTGACGAGAAGCACTTCCGCAATCCAATGGAATGGGATCCACATCGGTGGGAGACTCGGGTTGAGGTTGAGGCCGAGACTGATATTGTTGACTATGGGTACGGTGCTGTCTCGAAGGGTACGCAGAGCCCATACCTGCCGTTCGGCGCGGGACGGCATCGATGCATTGGAGAAAAGTTTGCGTACCTGAATCTGGTTGTTATCGTTGCCACCCTGGTGCGGAACTTTCGCTTCTATAACCCAGAGGATCGCGATGGAGTGCCAGAGACAGATTACTCGGTTTGTGTGCCCTCGTATTGTAATAGCAATTTTCTTGGAAGTGGTGCTAACCCTCATTCTCTCGACAGTCTCTCTTCTCTCGGCCGATGCATCCCGCGACAGCTCTATGGGAACGGCGCGAAGACTGAAATGGCAACGATGGGTAATGTACATGATGCTCCCGGAGGGTTTTGACCTGACTGGTAATGGGTCTAGATAATCACAAATGCCGTGTCTCGAAAACAATTTCCAATTATTCTAATAATAATACCTCTAAAAATTATACAAAATCAATTTTCTACGCGCGGTAGCTAATATCATTCAAGCTCTCATATTTCCAATATATCACAACCCACTCTTCATGGCAGAGCCCAATGGCTTGCTCGTTTTGTTAATAACCGCGCAGCCGCTACCACGTTGAGCAAAGAGTGGTCAGTTTCCCCTGTAAAGGAACAGCCAAGCCGAATTTCTCCTCCATACGAGGGGGGATAGGTGCCGATGAGGTTGCTTACTTCGTTGAAGATCATAATTATTCTCTTGCCAAAAAAAAATGGAACAAGTCCAAACGTACTCTCGTCATGTAATATAATCAAGATCTTAAATATGCCGTCTATCCAATCTCTCCACAAATGAGGGTTGACATTTCATCAAAACGCCTGCTCATTGACATAATTCTAAATCGTTCTAAAGATGACCTCATGAAATAAGTCCAATAACCACGAAATCAATTAACAGAAAAATGATGGAGGGGCGGGGTATTGGCATTAAATAAAGAGTCCATTGAGGACAAGGGGATTAATAATGAGATATCCCAAACGTGGGAAAAGTCGCCAAGACTAGAAAGTAGTACTCCTGGATACTCAGATATCAAGCCAAAGAGACATCAAAAGAGAGTAGATGAGTTCTGAAGCCGCCTAGTTGCGGTCTTTCCCTTTACCACGCGGTCCGGCATGTCCTCCCCGGCGGGTATTCTTCCCAGGTGCTGGGCTGGATGTATTGGGTCCAGTTTGATTTTGTCTCTGAACTGGGATAGAGCCATTTGTGTTCTTCTTGGGTGTTGTTGGAGAGTGCGATACGGCAGTTTGCTGTTTCTGGCCTTGGAAGCCAGAACCTTCAGAGGCTATATTCTTGTTGCCACGGCGCTTGCGCGAGCTTCCTGCACCAAGCGCCTTTCCGCTTCGTCCGCCTCTGCTGCCCCGTTGCTCGTTAGGTTCCGGCTCAAGAAGTCCCTGCACACGCTTGCTCTCTTGGTCCCACCATTGCTGGAATTCTTGCTCAGCTTGGATTTCTTCTAAGTTGTGCTTGGCAGTGGCGGCTTCGCGGATCTCATCCTTCTCAGATTGTTGTTGAAGAAGGATCGTTGCAAGAGAGAGCGAACCGTGAGACGGGGAGCGAGAATCAAGCGTATATGGATCTGGGCGAGGAATGTGACGGATAGATTGGATGGCTGGCTGTGGAGACTTCGGAAGACTTTGCTGTGACGGGGTTGGGGGACCAGGAGGTGAAGGCTTGGATTTGGAGGGGGACTGGACTTGTGTTGATGACACACTGCGGCTTTGTGATGGGATTGGAGTGGCCACTGGCTTCGACCGAGGGGGAGGTGTGCCAGCTACTGTTTGTCGGAGAGTCATAGCAGGCTTTTGGGAGACATTTCCAGATTCTGAGACCGGTGTACTAGAACCACTACTAGGGACTGTAATGGGGACCTTGCCGGGTGTGGTTGGAGTGGTAGTCGGCGTGGCTGGCGAGGGTAACTGCCAGGGATTTTTCCGTGCATCTGCCGCCTGCTGCTCGGCAGCAAGCTTATCCTGCATCTGTTGTTGCTGCATCTTCTTGCGCTCCTTTTGTGACATCTTGGGAGCAAAGCTGCTGCTGTTCTCACGTCGCACTTCTGACATCTCCAAGGTTAGGTTGGACACACGGGACTGTGCGGTCTCTCCCATAATGTCCTTGAGGTCTTTCTTGTTGCTTGAGATAACCGAGGAGCCCCAAGGAGCGGATAAAGAGTCGAGCGGCGATCCGATGACGCGCTTCGAATGCAATGCTGTCGCTCGAGACTCAGTCGGGGACTCGGCGAGCAACCTCTCTCGAGGAGAGGATATTATCTCGTCCAATGATCTTCCATAATTCGGTGATCCGGCCTCTGGAATACTAGCTGCCAGTGTAGGTGAATCAGGGTATGACCTGTTCTCGATACCAAGCCCGCGCATCGCCATTTTGCCCTTAATTGAATCGCCAGGGGAGAGCAAGGCCTCTTCATCCATTTGGAACATGAGATCGCCGGTAGATTGTCTCGGTTTGAGTATCGGGGTGTTTGAAGAACTAGTTTCATCCCTTGTAATACTGCCCTTTGCCTTACGCGCCAGTGGAGATGCATTAGCCATGTCATTCTGCGGAGGACGTGGTCGTACATCGTATGACTCCACTTGACTCAGGCGGGACTGTAATGCCATCGCATCAATACGTCTTCGCCTGTCCATCTCAACTGAGCTGATTATCTCAGGGTATTTTTCAAGAAGATATTCCTCTGAATTGCGACCACGCGAGACTGGGAAGCATGTAGTCTGATTCTCGTGGCAAACAGTGTCAAGAAGACCGAGAAGATCCTCATCGAGGTCCTCTAGGTATCGGTTTGCAAGCATATCCTCTAGGTTGAGACAGATGTACTCCAGAGCAGCCTCTTTGAATTCCGTGACATAGATCGGGGCTACCGAGTTGAGGAGGTAGGAAATGCTACGAGTGTTGACGAAACGACCAAGCATCTTCTGACAGATCTGTGAAAGTCTATCAATCATCAACTCGTTGGCCACGTACATCACATCCAAGAGCAAATCGATAAGACCGTCGAGAGTCTTTGTTCGTACTTGATCGAACAGTGGTTCATCGGTGTCGGCGTACATATATTGGAGAACAAAGTCAAACGTTGACCTATCAATATGTTCAAGGTTGACCTCAACCTTCTCTGAAGATTCTTGTCGACGGGAGGCAAGCCATCTACCACCAGAACGACCATGAAACAGAGCATCGAAGAATGGACATCGCTGACACGCCACTTGGCTGTGGATTTTGAGATTCTCACCATTGAGTCGCACTATCACATCCGCATCATCGAAAAAAGAAGGATGATTCAGAGCATGCGCCATATCGGTGTTCAGACTCTTCGTTGGCTCCACCATCAACCTTGCAGCACGCTCCAGTGTTGGGAGGCTAAGATGGGTAGCAACCTTCATCACCTCAGTTCGTACCTGGCGGAAGCGAGCTGCATTTTCAGGCGAGCTTCTTGCTTGATGCCACACGTCGAGAATATTATCGGTATAAAGGAAAAATACGATATTCATGACTGTCAGAAAGTCAACACCCAAAAGGCGGACTTGAGCAATTCCATCCTTGCCATAGCCAATGTCAAAGACGTCAGGCATAGATGCATAATATGATCCATGAAATTCTTGCAGCGCGTTTCGTAAAATTGGACTGCGACCCGCTAGAAGGAATTCATGAACCGGCATTCGTTGATCAGAAAGCGAGCTAGTGATCCAAATAGTGCCGTCAGAGCGCGCAGCTAGGAAATGGGTTTCGATTTCGGATGAGAGTAACAACGCTTTCTTCATGGCAATGACAGGGGAGAGTGGAACAATGTCTTGCGTTTCGTCGCTAAGAATCGTGTCCACATCCTCAATTCCAGGTGTCAAAAATGGCGAGAGCGGTAGAAGATCATCCCAAAGAGTACTTTGATCGATATGGATTTGCTCTTTGGTCACATCACAGTCGCGCTGGGCAACAGCATATGCCCCAAAGGCATTACTACGCACAGCCACAGCCCTGGAAAGACCTGGAATGCGAGCAAACTTATACTCCTTTGCAGCACCCTCTTTGTTCTTGGTACGCTTTTCCTTTCTCCAAGCCGATCCCGAGGTTGTGCAAATGATGATGGATCCATCTTGCCCGACGTCAACATCATTGGCCGCCATGTGGGATTTCTTGACAGACCAAGCCCGCACAGGAGTGGCGAGAGAATTACGAATCTTCGCCGGATTTGTTGTCGATGTCTGTGCAGAAGGGTCATCGGATTTGTTGACTTGCACGGTGAAAACTTCGCCAGAGCTAGACAGAGCACAGATGGTGTTGCCTCCGGAAGCTAATTTGATGATTCGGTTCGCAGATGTATCGTATCGAGTAGCCATGAAGCTGTCACGAATGAATTTCGAGCTCGCTTCCAGCGGGAACGAAATCTTTGAGTAGCCATATTGCGAGAATACCCACACTTCATGGTTCTGCAAGAGCACAGAGGTGGCACGATCGATGGCAGAGACTGTTTGAATCGGAGACTTGAAAAGAGACGCACCGACTCGTCGGGGCGTAACTTGCACCTCTAACGAGCGGGCATCAGAATCGACCAGGCCCAGCTGTCCTTCGTTCTTGCCAAAGGTGTATAGACCCGAGGTGCTGAAGACAACCGAATGAATTGAGGACGCTGCGGCACCAATAATTATTTCTTTCTTGAATGGATTGAAAATCTGACGGGGGGTTGTCTGAATGGGGACATCATTGCGGTTATTTGTTCGCGGTAAGCTGTATCCAAGTTGTCCAAACTTGTTGCTTCCCCAGCTGAAGATCTCGCCAAACTCAGTGATGGCAAGGCTGTGGTCTTGGCCTAGGGCAACCGACATGACCTTTTTGCCTGCCAACCCGCCCGTCTCAATGCAAACAAAGCTGAAACGTGTAGACTCATCGCCAGTCCCCAAGCGTCCACCAGGTCCGAAGCCACAGATGAAAAGGTTGGCTTCGGGATCATCTGTAATAATGGCAGTATGCAGCTTCGACATGACGATATTCTGATATTTGATGGGCTTATTGGTGATTAGAGTTGGCAAGTCCGAGAATGTTGAGTCGATGGTGTCCTCCAGCCCCAACTTCTCGATATCCTCTCCATACTCACGATAGAATCGATGGAGAAGATGATCTGGCCGTTTCAGAGTAATGCGCTCTGGAAATTGCCGGTCATCCTGATCACCAAGTCCGAGGTTTAAATTTTTATTGCTGCCGAGGGTGAAAACTTCATCAGCGGAGAAGTTGGTGTGCGTCTTCAGGGCCACTCGGGCAACATAAAGATCATCGTCACCCTCCTCTCCTTCGTTTGATGGTGCATTGGAGACGATGTCACTATCGATGACGTCGGGGGATGTGGAGCCTGGCCATTTGACAGAAGAAGCCACCTGCTTGATATCCCGGGATGTGATCGTCGCTCCATAGACATCAAAAGGGCTGTAGCCCTCGCGGTCTTTCATCTTGATAAGACTACCACTCGGATGGCTTGTATTTCCAATTTTGCTAAAATCAGTCACATCTCGCATGTCGCGGGCCATCAGTGCCCGTGCAATGGTGGCATTCCCGGCGTATAGGGCCCTATGCAGAGCCGTCCACCCACTCTCCCAGTCTTGTGCATATATATCCAGGAAAGGGATCTGGAGTAAGGCGTGTGCGAAGCTAGCTGCCGAGGGCTTTGGTGAGGAGGCGACATGATGAAGAAGCGTTCGACCGTAATGGTCGCGGGCGTTCACATCGGCTCGCGACAAAGCGGTTCCAGCGCGAGGGAGGGCCGGTCGATCGGGGGCAGAGGTGCTTGGAGATGCGACTGAGGTTTTTCTTTGTTTTGGAGGATTCGGCGACGCAGCAATCATGGACCCAGGGCTTCCAGTCTTGGATGATAAGTTCGCCGCCACTACGGCTGCGGTTCCTAGGCTTCCTCCGGTTCGCGGTCCCGCGAACGTCGCGTTCGACAGGAGTCGCTGGAAGCTCTCCACATCGTCTTGAATGAAATATTGCCAAAGATTGCAACTCATGTGCCCGGAGTGGTCGGATTGCAGAATCTCTTATCACGCCCAAGCTGGGGCGTCGCGGTCACCGCAATCGGGCTGACTGCGACGGAGCTCGGTGATAAGAGGATTCTGAGGCGAAAGGAAGAAGGTCAAGTCGATTCGAGAAGAAGCGACGCGTCTTTGTGCTGTAAAAATCGAGCTATGTTTCAAGAATCGCGATCACAAAATGGAATTGTGGGTTTCGCGGGGCTCCGTCGCGGTGGTGGCGATGCGTGGCCTTTTGAGGTGCGCGCGCCGCGAGAAGTCGGGTTTGCCAAAGCGAAAAGGTGATCGAAAGCGCTGTACGCGCAGATTCGGAGCCGAGGTGTCGAGTATGATCGATGAGAGAGAGGGGGAGAGGGGGTCGTGGCCTTCGAGGGAATGCATTATCGCGGCGACTCCGTCATCTTCCACGGATCGTGGAACCTCGCACTGACCAATCGTGGGCCGCACGTCCCTCCATGCCCCCGAGCGAGAGGTGAGCATCCGCTCCGTTCCTGTCGACCATTTGACGCTCGTGGCGGCGGCCTGCGCTGTTGCTGGCTGGTGCTGGCTGCGGGTCGTCCAAATCTGCGTGACATTCTTGATCTACGAGGATCTTCTCCCGCTTTTGAATGCTCCCCGCACTTAACGTGTTGATGCATTGCGAGCTGCTTCTGCACTCTATACGGCTTACATTGGGGCATTCCCCAGCTACTGGTGTTTGAACTGAATGCAACTCAGAGGCCATCTCGCCCTGCGAGCAGTCCCTTTTCAATTGTATTTAATCTTAAAACTCCAGATATCTATTACCGATGTCCTTTCAACCGTGAGCCTAGCTGGGCGAGCAGCCCTGACATATTAACGGACAACCAAAGTAAAGAAGAATTCATACTGAAAGCGTAACTTGAATGTTCAGAAATCGTTGCCCATATTCAATCAAGCCACAACGCCGAATTCGCGGGCTCGTGCGCAATTAGGTCGGCTCAACACTATCACCCAGATTTCGTGCTATTCTTGATGGCTTTTTGTCTGATTTATTGCCAATAAATCAGGAAATAAGCTGTAAATACGTACGATACTATTCCGACAGCCGATACTGCATCAGCGAACATTTTCACTATGATCACTCCTAGTAGGCTGAAAGTAGTCAGAATATATGAGCAGCTCACTTTGAGCGATGGAATTTATAGTGTTACAGCGAATGAAGTCCGAGGAACAGCGGACTATTGTACATCATGTTTGCATGGCAAGTTTGAGTGCCGCTTGCCTGTATATGACTCCCACGATGGTTGCCGGGTAATTCTCGGCAAGCGTCATTTGGTCTGGAGATATTATGAGTTGAAATGCATGAGATGCCGCTTTGTACGAAAGGATCAATTTGCCATACAGATTGGATAGATAAAGAAATTTTGGAGCCTCCTTTTAGATATGCTGAACTGCTGCATACATACCCCCTGGACCAGAGTCGTAGGATCCTCCATAGTCCTCCTTACACGTTTGTTACTTCTCTAATTTGGTGGCTATTGTATGCTACCTGTGGAATTTTTCAGGTCTTCAAAGCCCTCATTAATTACTCAAGATCTTATATCTTGGTGCTTCTAGTATTGTGCGATTGGAATAAGAATTAGAGCAAGGGGAGTCGCGCTAACAACCTCTCAAAGTTAAGGAGACTGGCTAAGAGCGTAGAGCGCGGACTAGTCACGCTGCTATCCCGCCTTTAAAATTCAAGGGTTGATCCACAATAACCGTTTCAACTTCTTCATCAGTACTTTCCTGCGAAGTGACAATGGCTGCTTTTCGAATTTCGCTGGAAAAAGGCATTAGTTTGATTTCTGTAGCAATGTCCAAGAATCTTCTTACCGTCGATGAATAATGATCGAGGATACAAAGCCGGCCCACAGTAGGAAATAGAATGCAAAGGCCACAGGCCATCCCCTTTTCCATCTCGGGGCACCATATGGTCCGGAAGTCGGATACGCAAGCAGAGGAACCCAAATGTTGAATGAATATCCAAAGGTCATCATTGAGCCCTAGCCGTATGTTGTCAGTCCTTGAGCGCTAGTCGAACAAAGAATGAAGGGAAGTCAGGGCATACCATGATGAGCGCACGTTCTTCAGAATCATCTTTGACAATGGTATTGACTGTCGAATATAGTATTGGACTGAGGCAACCAGAAATACCAAACAAGTACCATGCCACAAATCTGTCGGATCTGGTGATTAGTGCAACCCCGTAAAAGATATCTTGGGAGAGTAACTTGCTCACTTTAAGCCTGTAGGAATATTCCAAATGATCATACAGAGCGCAGAGAAGAGGCAGCATGCCGATGCAAGAGTATAGATAATCCAGCTAGGGTAAATTGAAGCAAGACTGGATCCTAACCAAGAGGCAACAATTTGAATTGCGTAAGCGACTGTTGGAAGCTGGTTAATTTGTGACACTGAGTAACCCTCCGCTTTGAGCCATAGGTTCATGTAAGCCATCGGGTAGGAGGAAATGATCATACATCTAGATATTGAGAGTGAGAATACTTCTTGATTGCTTTAAAGTGAGGGAAATCTGCCATTGACTTACGCGTAGCATGTAATGAAAACCCAGATATGCCACCGCTTCAAACTCCGCTTGAAGACATCCAATCCAAGTTTGCCCGGGCGACGAATCTGTGCTCTGCTAGCTCTCTCCTTTGCCAGTGCAGTGTCACTTTCCGATAGAAAAAAGGGTCGGGGTGAGTCCGGAATGCCTGGGAATATCCAAAATCCAATCAAAGCTACGGGGATAGTGAAGATGCCATCAATGATGAACAACCATCGCCAGCCAGGCATTCCTCCCACGCCTGAGAGATTCGTGTAGGCGGCAGATTGAAGATACCCACTGATCATGGTGCCCAGGGGATTGCAGATAAACCAGGTGCCCGCACGCTTGAAGAGCTCTGGTCCGGAATACCACGATCCTTAGCCACGAATAGTTAGCATCAGTGCCCTGCCATCAAGTCTTTACACCAATTTTTAAAGTCCCATACCAAGAATAAAGTGGGTTCCAGCAAACACTGGCGCTTCAAGCATACCAACTATAAAGCGGAGTGCGTACAATTGGTTTACATTCGTAACTCGACTCTGTGCAAATGTGCATATACCCCAAAAAATCTCTAGCCCAGGGAGCAGCCATCGAGCACTATTGATAATGAGCAAATATTCCGACATATGGTACACAAGGGGCATATTGACGTACATTTTCGGTCGAGACATCAAAAGGAGGCCTGGAACTTGGAAGACCACATATGCCGTGTAGTAACAGACATTAAAATAGTTTAACTCATTGCCATAGAGACCAAAATCTTCTTTCAGGCCGCTAACATAGGCATTGCTGATATTCGTTTGATCTAAAATTCTGAATTGAGTGTCTTGTTCCTCAGGCGACCGCTTCGATTGTCTTACCTAGATATTTGACGAAAACTTGCATCCTTTGAGCTATTCGATCATATCCAATCCGGAGAATTAAACTTACAGCATAGACATGCGAAAACCAGAATTGAAACATCGAGTTTGAATAATAATCTAAATAATATCAATACATGCTCGGCTAGAGATCTCGCATAGTTACATTACCTCCTCTCTGCGGAAGGATATGAAGAAGGATACCAATTGAATATCTCCTTGAGCAATCCCAGAAGGGAGTTCGGGGATGTAGACTTTATTTCGGACATGGCTAGTAGACCATTCCCTCAGTTTAGATGCTGCTGGCCGACGAAAAATCTCAGCCTTGAAGCTCGCGAGAGTTTTCTTTCTGGTATGAATGAGTAAAATGCCCTTCACATACTTACTATATATATTTGAGCTCAGGACACAATGAACAGCTTTTGGAAGCAACCCATTGCAGCATTGCAATTCCCCCACTCCTTGTCGTCATCGGAACCTGTCCGGGTGAGACTTTCACATCTGGCGGGCCAAAATTAGCAAGAGATACCAGAGGAAGTGAAAAATAAGGCACTAAGTGGCAGAGAGATGCACTGTTCCCTGCAGACCGCGACATGCTGTCGAGCGATGGCGTGCCCGGGCCTTGTATTAATTATTTGTTTGGACCGATGTTTAGCCGCTATCGCATAACGCACGACACGCTGGGATGGCGTGCTTAATGAATCTGGTTTACCAATAAACATGACTCGAGTAGGTCGAGATGTGCGGGGTTGAATTCGGACTTGATGCCGGTGCTTGGTTTTATAGGCGGTCCCTCGCCACTCGCACTTACAGATGGGGAGTATTGTAGGATTGTTAAATCAACCCAAGTTGAACAAACGAAAGGTTTCTCCATCCTGATAAGAGCTCTTTTTAATCTCAATATGCCCGGCAAAGTTCTTGACAGATATGATCATGTCCCAGTGACTAAAGCAGATCGTTTGTCTCCCAATTTAGAGTGCGAGTGCTTTATCTGATCTTGCTAACCCAACCTAGTGGACTGGGCGGAGCTGGTCACTCTGGACCTCAGCAAGTATGAGCAGCCTGGCGGCAAGCAAGAGCTTGTTCAGCAGTTGGATCATGCTGTACGACATGTCGGTGAGTATACGAATATGCACACCCCAATTCGGTTTGTTGTCGTTTATCGTTGCTTGCCAAGACTAATAGACTATGCTTGCGTACTCTAGGCTTTTTCTATGTGAAGAACTTCAACATCAGCCAGGAAGAAGTCGACCGCCAGTTTGCCCTTGGCCGCGAATTTTACACCCTGCCCTTGGAAGAGAAACTAAAGTTTCATAACGCGGATGATCTTGCCAATGGGGAATACAATGGATACAGACCCGCCGGCCACCGCATGTATGACGACCCAATTTACACTGATGCTTGAGAGCTAAGGACTAATACCAGTAGACTCGGAAATGGTATCAAAGACAATGTACAGGTTTATAATATTCCCAAATTTGATGGATACCATCAACGACAACAACCGCCCGTCCTTTCCGATCATATTGCTGAGATCGAGGACTTCAGTCGGGTACGGTCCCCAATGCTCCTTTTTTTCAGTTTTTCTCTCTTTTTCTCTTCCTAGCTGTCCTCAATTCAAATTCTGATCATGACAAAATCCAGAAATGCCATACCGAAGTGGTAGAGAAGCTGCTCCGACTATTTGCAATCCTCCTCGAGCTGCCCGATGAGGATCAACTCGTCCGCGACCACCAGTACGACGTGCAGGGCGAGGATCATCTCCGCTATATGCACTATGCCGCTCGCAGTGCTGAAGAAAATGAGAAAGTTGGTAGCCTGTATAGCCCCGGTCATACCGATCTTGGGTCTGTTACTTTACTATTCCGCCAGCCGGTGGCTGCCCTTCAGATCTTGAATTCTGATGGCGAGTGGAAATGGGTTCGGCCCCAGGATGGCACCATCACGATCAATACCTGTGATGCTCTGACGGCTCTGACCGGAGGCTTGATTAAATCCAGCATCCACCGTGTTCACGCTCCGCCGGCGGATCAGGCACACGTGGATCGCCTGGGTGTTTTATATTTCGCCCGGTGAGTCTAATCATTCTTTTGATTCGAACATGCAGGGAGAACTTTTTTTTAACCGACTCGAGTAGACCCAACAATCATGTGGTTCTAGACCCTATCACCAACAGCCCACTGCTAAAGAGACTGGGGTTGACTGAGAATGAATTCACGAAATTAGGGCAACATCTGACAATGGAGCAGTGGGTCAAGGTACGACAGACACAGCAACAGCGTCGGAACAAGAATGTCAAAGTCTCTTCCGATGGCAAGTATACCTATGGAGCAAAGGATCTTCAGATTCTCCCTGGCCTCGATGCCAAGATCTATAACTAGGTCCATTTGTAGGAAAATTTAACATGCTCAGTGTCGCAGAGTCTTCTTTCTTCTATCCACCGGAATATCGACTCGATAGACCTCATTCGGCCATGTAGTAATAGGCAAGCTGAGACAGTGGTTGAAGGCCATGCAATAATTCTTCTCGGGGATCAATAATCAAACTCTGTACAGAATATCACCTGTCAAATTCATGTAAGGTGGGGGGGGGGATTCAGGAACCGCATGTGAGACTGCCCAGCTAAGATGTTGTCATTGGGTTCTAAAGCCCACTGTGACATGGACCCATTTCCAGTTCCTGCAAAGAATGCCTGATTTACCGATTATCCAGCAGAAATGGAAATACGTATGAGGGGCCTGATGCGTCCGACATTCCGCCAATTGGCTATGACCTTCTGCTTGCACTCTGCAAACTCAAACCCTACGTTGCACATGCAGGCACAGAGCAATCAAATATAGCGCAGCGTCGGAGCTGTTGTTGCGCCGACGAGACCCTCTCCCTCATCGTATATCATCGTATCGCCGAGTTCCGTCTCCGGTAGTGCTGACGATGCCCTTAGCCTCCCGTTAGTCTTGTCGATCTTCGTCCTGGGAAGCATGTTGTGCGGGGTCACCGCTCATCTCCCCAGTGGTTTGTTCCGGGGTTCCCCCAGAATGCCCCCTCTCAGACAGAGATGCAGGGTTAATCAAGCTGTTTGGGACCTGGAAAAGTTGGTCCGGAAAATATCGGTCCTGTCGGATGACACCCTCCATGATCTATAGTGTTCCCACCACGGAACCGTCGCCAAGATGGATTGGCTTCTGCTGGTTGAGCTCTGCAGGAACGGGGCTCAGGGAAAAAGTGGATCATCGCTGAAAAACTAGGCTACCTCGGTAGGGAGCCATCATCACATTCACAGAATCTATCAAGACGGTGGATATTTATGTCCTCGTCCGCCGGTGGCTGCTGGGCTTCTCTGGCGTGGGATTCACCCAAGATATCACCGGCGCCAACCTTGGGTATATACGACGGCTCCCAATGGCCTCTTTTATTGGATCAACCGCGCGGCAGGCCATGATAGCCTTCGTGCTATTCATGCTGGCAATTGCCTCTGCTCGTCCCGCTGGGATGCGGACGGTTCGGCGAAGCGTTCAAGAACCGAGCAACGATCCCTTCTATCAGCCTCCTGCGGGCTTCGAGTCCGAAGCGCCGGGTACAATTCTGCGCAATCGGAGTGTCAGTGTTGCCTTCTTGGGGCTGATTCCTGACCCTGTGGAGGCATACCAGCTGTTATATCGCACGACGGCTATCAATGGCTCGGCCATTGCCACCGTTACTACTATCTTCAAGCCCACCAACCCGAAGAAGGATCGATTTGTCTCGTTCCATACGGCGTATGATAGTTCCGCCACCATCTGCGATCCTAGCTATAATTACCAGCTTGGGGCCGCGCAGACGGATATCATCTCCTCGGCGGAACAGTTGATTCTACAAGCCTACTTGCTTCTGGGCTATATCGTTGCCTCCCCCGACTACGAAGGCCCAGAGGCGGCCTTCGGGCCGGGGCATCTGGCTGGCATGGGAGTGCTGGATAACATGCGCGCCGTGTCGAATTTCGGAACCCTCGGCCTGTCCAGCACGACGCCGATGATTGTTGGAACGGGCTACTCCGGCGGTGCCATCGCGACGGGCTGGGCGGCGTCCCTGCAGCCCACCTATGCCCCTGAACTGGACATTAAGGGCTGGGCCCAGGGCGGCACACCGTCCAATTTGACCGGCACCTTGGTCTTCATCGACGACACCCTGTTCAGCGGCTTCATCCCTGCCGCGGTCGTGGGTCTGTCCAAGCCCAGCGCGTACGGGGCCGAGCTGTCGCCCGTTCTCAACCGCGTTCTCACCTCGGAAGGCCAGGCGAAGATCGACTTCGCAAGCACCAACTGCGCGGTGGGCGACCTGCTCAACTTCGCGGAGCAGTCGATATTCTCTACAGACATCCAGACGCTCGGGACTGGCCTGCTCTACGAGTCAACGATCCAGTCAGTGCTGAGTAAGAACATGCTCGGCGTGAATGTGGCGGAGACCCCGACCGCGCCGATGTTCGTCTACCACGCGACGCAGGATGAGATCATCCCGTATGCGAATGCATCGGCGATGGTAGACTCGTGGTGCAATAACGGCGCGAGTGTTAAGTTCACGACGTATGGGAACGGCGGTCACGCGACAACCGAGATCATCGGGTTGCCGGACACGATCAGTTTCGTCCAGTCGGCGTTTGCGGGGACAACGGCGAGTGGCTGTTCGAAAAATACCGAGCTGCTCAGTATCCTCAACCCGATTGCATTGGGGGTCGAGTTGGAGCCGATCTTGATCAAGCTGATCGAGGTGCTGGCGAACCTAGGCAAGACGGATTCCAATGTGCAGCAGAACTTGAGTGTGTTACAGGATGTGGTGACCTGGTAGACGTGAGCGTTGTTTCGGCTACTGTGCAGGTTGAAGGACCGGGTGAGCTGGTCATGATGATTTGGTTTCAGGGGCAGACGGGAGCCCGGCCACTGTACTTTCAAATCCCGGTCTATAATATACCGTAACGACTAACTTAATTGGCTTTGATGACGAATACTCTATCCTCAGATGTCTAGGATTGATGACTCTCTGGCATGCTTCTTTTCTTTTCTTTTCTTTTTTTTTTTGGGAGTAAATGTCGCAAAAAGAATGGTAGGCAAAATTGGGTTGGAACCTATCCCACTCGCTGTGGAAAAGGGTAATAGGGAGGGGGTGGTATAGAGCAGGGAGATTCGGTCGAAGTAGGGCGATTACGAGGAGCAACTACATGAAGTCATTCTCTCGATATTTTAAAGAAGCGAGAGCGCCAGAGAAAGGGAGGGGCAGTCAGCACAATGAACAACATGGGAAGAGAGAGAACGAGTAACCAGATCGAAATAGAGCACAAGGTATTGGAACACAAGTAACTATTGACAATATTCTACCTGAAGGAACTGCGCATTGGCCTATGAGCTAATCGCCTGATACTCTCAAACCTGCTTTTCATTAGTACAACTTGACTACGTGCCCTGTACATTCCATTCTATGCCCACACCTGAACCCATGATCTTTGCCGGGAAGACGGGCCAAACGCAATCTCAACCCCCGTGAATCGCCCTCCTTACTGTTCTCTCAGGTGAGAGACGACGAGACGAGGGAAGGGGGTCGCACTAGACAGGGAGCGTCACGCCTTCTGTCACTCGCAGAGAGTAAACCAAAAATACCATCACTCTTACCTTGGCCCGAATTGTTGCATTTCCATCCCACAATGGTGCATTGTATGTAGCGTGCCGCCTCGATTTTTGCGAGGCACGTAGTCGCGGCACGCGCCATACATCTATGTAGAAAAACACCAGTGATAAGAGACAAGAGTGACAAGATGGCGGAACGCAAAGCGTCGAATTGGAGCCTAGTTTCTAGAAGAAGGCGACACAAGAAGTGATATTTTCTCCGACTTGGCTCTCGGCGTTCATCCGTTGCTACCTATCGATTTCCACTTGCGTGATCCTCATTCCGTGCTCGCTTGCGTCATTGTTTTGTCGCGGCTCTGCTGAGCAGTGCTTCCCGGCGGTCTGCCTCGCTACGGTAACCGTGCCTCAGCACCCTGAGCGCCCTGAGCACCCGGGGCATCGCGGGGCGTCTGCATTCGACTGGAGAACCGATAGGACAGGAGGCCACCACCCCTGGTTGACTGGAGTGAATGAAGATGCCTCCAGCTAGGCACCGGCAGCAGGGTGATTGCATTTCGCCCTTTCCTGCCTGCTCAAGTCGGAAAGATAGCACGGCCACAGTGGCACCTCAGCATAAGGCGTCAGCGGGAGGGTTCGTGCATGTCGATCACCTGCTTTAGGAGCCCGGGATCAGCTGCATTTCTTATCTTTGCGGGTATTCGGCGGGAGCAAGGGCGGAGTCGGGGCGGAGGATCTGCTGGTTCCAAGAACGATGCACCGCATTGAGAGCTGGGCGTGGAGTTCACAACAGAAGATGATATGACTGGTACTTGGGCTGGTACTTGGGCTAATATTTGACCGGTATATGGCTGGTATATGCTCGGTCTATGGCCAGTATATGGTTGATTGGCATGTTGCGAGACGCCAGGCTCTTTAGTCGCACGGCGTTCTTTGTTCGTAGTGGACGGGCCCGGATCGCGACCGGAAATACCTGGTGATATATGGCGAGTGACCGAGTGACCGAGAGACCGAGAGAATCACCCTGTTCAGAGACATTCCGAGTCCTGTCGAGTAGAGACGATGCAGGCTGCCAAACGCCATGATCCATGACTAAATCCAGGATCAGCTGTGGCGTTCCAGGCTGACTGGCTCGCGACCTGTCGAGTCACCGGGTGTGCGTCACAGACACACTCTCCGCTTCTGCACCGTCAACCGTCGCCAACCACCAACCACCAACCGCCAACCGCCAACCGCTACGAAGCCACATCCAACCTCCTCTCCTTCCCCTTTCCTCTTCTATAGACTCCCTTCAACTATACCCAAATCCTTCTCCACGATGGCCTTCATAATCCCATAGGCTCCACCAATACACTGTCAACCCTGACTGGTGGATGCGGAGAAGCTCGCTGCTCCGAAGGTCCGCAACCTCTTAGACCCTTTGGCCCCTTCAACTCTTCCAAACAACGAACCGTGGCCCTTTGAATCCACCGGTCCCCTCATCCTTTTAGATATTCTCCCGTGGAAAACGTTCCTCCTTTCTTTGCGCACCTTGGGGAACCGGTTAGCATGGCCGGCTGCACTAGCTCCGCCGTTACGCTCTCCTGATAACACCGCTCCACTGCTGATAGCACCTCATTTTCCCCGACCCCAGCACACGGGGTAAGCCTGATCGTGACGGAAGTGCACTGTTTGGCCCTGACCGACCGTTTAATAGTCCTCTGTCATGCATCAGCACCCTCGGTCGCCGGCGGTATCATCGTCGGCGCCCAGGCAACCCTCCCAGCCCGCCTCCGCTCGCAATGACCTCAGAGGCATGGAATCCAACCCATCCTCCTCCTCTGCCGACACGAGATCCCGCTCTACCAAAGGCCTGGGTATCGATGCTGGTCAAGAATCCACGGCAGAGAATCCTAGGGAGGCCATCGGGCCTGGGAAAGAGGTTATGGCCAAGCTGAACCAGATCATATCGGTACGTGGGGACGAGGGCCCAGATCACCCCGCCAGATTCACTGACCATCGTTATCGCCATCGGCCCATAGAACTACCACACCAAGGCAGCCTTGATCATTCTCGACTCGCGTGTCGAGCTCCCACCCGTCTATGCCAAGAATTCCGATAAGCCCAAGGTCAACCGTTGGGTAGGTAACACCCGACTCCTCAATGGAGCTCTCCTTTGCGAACCGGGATACTGACGTGAGGTGTGTGACAATCAAACAGTTCAATGTCGAGCTCGAAGAGACCGATGCCCTACGCGAACAGCTGTGGACCTGGCGCACCTGTGATGCCATCGACCACCGACCCCCGCCCCTCATCATCGAGACCTACTTGGACGGCCGAGGTCTGACCAACAACCAAAGCCTGGTGATCTTGGATGAGAACGGAAAGCGATGGGACGTGCGAGAATCTCTGGCCGGAGCGCGAGGCCCCAATGCCAATCCCCAACAGGCTGATGCAGATGAGATTATTCTGGAGCGGTGGACAATCGAACTGGGAGAGGCTGCCGGTGATCTTCCAGTGGATCTGGGTGCCCTGTTGCCGACTGTGTACAAAAAGAGCATCATTTTGTTCCGCTCCCTTTTCACGTACAGCAAGTTCTTGCCGGCGTGGAAGTTCTCGCAGCGCGGCACTAAGTTGAGACGCAGTCCGGCGTTGCAGATTCGATACCGCGTGATAGATGGGAGCCGGCCGCGGAGCGGCCGATCTCCAGATTCTCTGACAGTGCCGTTGTATGAGGGACATGGCAAGGTCGTGGATACGTACCGCTTTGGGGTCACAGAGTCGCCCGCCGGTCCGTTCAGCGTTTCAGTTGCTTACCGGACGAACTGTGATTTCCGAGTGGACGATTCGGAAGCGCTATTGAGCTCGCGTTTCATGGGCGCCGACGACGACATCTTCCGCCCCTCGTTACCATCGGAGGATGCTCCGAGGCTAAACCCAGAAGTGGGATCGGTGCCTGTCGAGAAAAGGACGGTCGAGAGTCCGGACTGTTCCCGTGCATATGGTAGTCTCTCAACTTTCCACCAGGTTGGTCCGACCACAGGCGCAAGTCCGATTTCTGCCTTGCGTGCGGCCAGAGATTCGGCCGTGGGATCGTCGTCTCCGTCAGATTCACCATCGAAGAAATTGCTCCCGGCTGCAAAGATTGCGCCGCCAGGACGTGCGGCGCAGCTTGCGGGAGAAGGTGACAGCTCGAACTTCGCGCGTCGCCCCTCCGTCTCCTTCCAGGCCTTCAAAGCTCCTCCGCTATCTGCCTCACCGGTTGTGATGGAGCCCGCTCTAGGCGTTTCGCCACGAACTTCATCTACCCGCGTGTCGACGGGCACATCTGCTGAATCACGGGTGATGCCCCCACCATCAACGGCCGCTTCCGCGCGCAGAACCGCTGCACTCGCTTCAGAGCAGGCCATTGCCTCGTCTAATTCCGCTTCTCCCAAAACTGCCCCCCTCTCCCGATACAGTAGTTCATTCAGCCATCGTCGAGGCCGACCATCTTCTGGAGGCACGCCGAAAATAGATGATGATAACTCCAGTGGTAGAGCCAGTGCCGCTTCATCTAACGTTCAACCTAGCTCTGGTCTTTTCGCAGAGGCTGCGGGTACCAGCGCCGAGTCAATACATGCAGATGATGAGAATATCTCAGAGTTCCTGAAAATGCTTGATACAGGGAAGGATCTCATGAATCCATCTAGGTCTACGAGCATCCAATCCAGCCAGCGGAAACCCACAGCAACTTCCGCAGCCCTCGCCCGATTTCGAGGGATGAGGGAGTCAAATGCTGCACTTTCTGACTCTATATCATCCTCTATGCACATGCACCGCTCGTCAGCATCATCGAGCAAACACCTGTCCGGTGTACCACCGATGGTAGCTGGGACCTCCATATCTACCGCCTCATCTCCTGGGAAGCCTATATCTCCCCACACGCCGCATACGCCTGCCATCCGCTCGCGTTTGAGTTCAAATAGTGTCGCTGATGATATAGCCATCGAGCACGACCGTCGAGTGACGCATGTGGAGCATGACTCGCCTCTCGAAGAAAACCCCAACCTGGAGAACTCCCAGTCCGCTGCGCTCATTGCCGCTGCTATCGATATTCCAACTTCCCCGCGAGTATTTGCGCCTGCGTATCGTCGCTCTAGCAGTGCTGCGCAGCGTAGGCGGCCCACGACAAGTGATGACGAGGAAATGTTTCCCTTTGTACTTCGAAGCATGAGCCTAGGTGCCGAGGACACGCCTCATTTGGGCCCAACCCAGCAGCAGCAGACCGACTACGAGAATTCAGATGTCGACCCCACGGTCGGACGCCGATCATCTTCGGCAGACGATCCTTCATCTTCTGCTGCCGCCGCCACCGGGACCATCACGGGTCGTTCTCAACCCGTCCCCGGCCCATCAGCAACTTCATCCTCGTCTAACGTCTACCAGCCGCGTTTCGCTAGCTCACGCGGTCGAGGATTCTCTGGCGGCCACTCGTTGAGCTCTGCATCGAGCAGCCTGGCCCGGGGCGCGATTATCCCATCTCACCTTGCTGAGCGTGACGACCGTGACGGTAGCGGTAGCAACAGCGGCAACTCGACAATGGAGCTCCGTCGTGGCTCCGGTCAACGTCCTAGCATCGGCCGGGGGCCACCCTCGCAGACCCCCTTCGAAGATGACGAGCCTCTTCTTTTTGCCATGAGCGATTTTGGCGCCTCGCGTCGCAGTCTAGAGGAGAATCGTCATGGGAATCATGGCGGGACGGACTCCAACGGTGGTTCTAGACGTGGTAGCGGCCGCCGCGGAGCTGGACTCCCGGGCTTCCATAACTGGTCGTAGCCTCTTGGATTGTGCTTTTCCTGGGGCTGAGCTGCATCCGACGAGGAGAAGTGAGCAGAATGATTTTATCCAATTTCCGATCCGTTTTCCCATTTGCAAATACCCTCTACCTTGTTTGCGCTTTTTTTATCTTGATTTTACCTTTTTCATTCTGCCTTTCTCCTCAGATTTAAAATATCCTTCTTATTTCTTGCTTCGTGGTCGAGTTGGCGGGCTGCTTTCATAGACTGGACTTTTTTCTTTTCTTTTTTACCAAGCAGTTGAACCCGTTTTGTGCATAGAAATTGGGCCTGGATGTGGTGTTCGACTTTTTTTGATCATATTCCTGTCATTTTGTCTTCTCTTTGTCTTTCAGCAGAACGTTACATCTTATGTTGGCGGACGTTTCTTGCTTCGTTTCACATGATCGACATGAAATCATGGTACTTTTCCCCTTGCGAGTTTCATCACTTTGCTTATCAAGTCGCAAGGCTTTAGCTTTTGAAGTCTCATCTTTTTGTATCTCATCATCATACGATTTGTCGCGATCTTGGCGGTATTGACACCGAAATTTAGTCTTGATTCGAAGATTACCTTCCGGTGCACGTTGGACCATCCGCCAAGGCTTTGTTTCTAGAGTAGACAATTTAATCCTCATTCTGCATGGAACTTTCTCAATTAAAGCAGCGTCTTGAAATCCCTAGTTTAATTAAAGCTCGTCATTCAGTCACTATGTATTCTGTATTCGGGAGTGGCTTTTTAATGTGTCACAATACTGCATTCACAGAATTGTTTCCGCTTTTCTGAACATCTCAAGCTCTCTAGGGACTCTTGCAGTTGATTCTCCTTTATGTGAAATCTGATTTTCTTCAATTTTTCAGGGCTTAGCTGTCGGTCAAATATCAACCAATAGCTGACTCTATCTAGCTGCCAACTGCCTGCGCCAACTCCTGCACTGGTGGCATTAACGCACCCATGTTCCGCAAAAGTTCTCTTATACTCGGACTACATACTTCCCGTTTATGTGAGACCGAATCAGTTGCGGAAGCTCACCGACGTTCAGCGCATTATTCTGGGTTATCTAGTCTCCGTCGGGGCCCACGCCAATTAGTCCAAGCCATCTCGACAACTCACTCAACAGTTCGCGATAAGTACAAGGCCTCTCCTTGTCCGCATTATAAGCGACTGCCCATTTTAGCGTTTCTCCGGATGCATATATCATGCAGACCCAGGTAGTAAATATGAGTGATACTTTCGCCACTTTTTATGGCTTTTCTCATCGACGTGGTAAAAGTGAACCGGTCCCCTGGCCGTAAGAAAATACCCGAAGCGAGCTTTTGCGGGCTAATGTAATTTAGAAAGATCGAGAAAATGATTGGTAAATGCGGTAATCTTGGCAAATTGTGCCGAGATGGGGATACGGTCGTAGAAGCTGATCACTTCGGGCCCATGGGACTAAACCAGGTGCACCGTAGATGACAGCGTGTTTTAGGCTTTCAATCATTCTTGAGGAAGCCTTTGATTGTGATAATTTTCGCTCACCTGTGCCGTAGAAAGGTGGTTGGTCATCAAATAGGAATCTGGCTCTCGAAGAAGTAGGGAATCGGAGACTTGTCATGCAAGGTCATCGCGCACTCCAAATAGGTAGCCCGAGAGTCATGGTGAGCCACAGATGTAGAATTTGCGAGATTAAAGGAAGTGGACCTAGTATCATGGCTCAGAGTACAAATAAGTCTTGTTGTAATTTCCCATAATATAGGTCCGAACGTCATTTCCCAAATCTTGAACTATATATTTTCGTGTCAATTATGTGTGACGCACTGAAAGGATTACTTTTCATCAGACCAAATGAACTCGGATGTGACTGGAGATGTGAAAATGAAAGAAATCAAATTAATTATTATCTATCTCTCTTTATAAATCCAATCTTGAAAGCCGTAGCTCCTCCTATCATGCAATGATTCTGGAAGAAAACTCATCATCCTTAGCAATATGTCTGGTTGGAAGCAGCCTTCGTGATCACACCGGCGTCGATAAGACGCTCATATGACCAGTAGTCCCTCTGAGTACCCTGGCCACTGACCACAGCGCTGCTGTTGTGCTTAATGTTCCAGAAGGATCCACCCTGAACATAGTAGCTCCAGGCATAGCGCTGAGTATCGAATAGAGTCTTGCGGTTGGCATAGCTGTTGCTGTACAGAGTCTGCAGAGCCCATTCACCGACGTACACGGGGAATTTGCCATCGCCACCAAGCTGGGATGCCTGGCCACAGATTGCGCCGGTAGCCCACTGGGAGTAGACACCAGAGGCTGCGAAATAGTAGACGTGCATATCGATGACGAGATTGGTGCCATTCGCGAAGTATGGAGACCAGTGCTCTTCGCCAACGAAGCAGTCCTGTAGCATGAGAGGGATGCGTTTGTCAACATTAGCGATGCGGTTCAGGACACCGTTGGTGTACTTGACAATCCAGTTAGTCCCGTTGGTAGTCAAGGTATTGGTGCCGGCGAAGTCATCTGGGTTGTCGGAGGCTTCATTGATGGCGGAAAGGGTAAAGCCCCAGGGATATCCTGTTTCGACGAAGAAGTTCAGAATCTGATCAACCGCCTGGTAGGAATATTGCAAGTTGGTGTTGTTGAAGAACCAGCTATCGTGTCCAACAGCCTCGCCAATGTCCAAGTTGTTGACGCCGCCGGGGAGGGAGTGCAGGCCAACGATCACGCGCATGTTATATTTCTCGATGGCATAGACAGCGATCTTCTTCAGATAATCCTTCTGGTTACCGTGGTAGAGAGCAGATCCAGGGATCTTGATCCAGGCAGCATAGGTGGTAGGGATGCGGAGAGTATTGACACCTGGATTAAGTTATTAGTACTAGAATGTTGAAAGATAGATTCTTGAATGTAAGCCTACCAACAGCAGCCATCTTGTCGATATCAGCAGTAGTAACGAAGGTGGCATATCGCTCTTCGAGAACAGGACCACACTGGGAGCCGAGGGTCTCGCAGAATGTCCACTCATCATCAGCGTCGGGGGCATACTGGTCCCACCAATACTGGTTAAAAACACGCTCCTGCTCGAGCCATCCACCAAGGTTGACACCGTTGGCCTTGTACTTGGTCCAATCAACATACTCACCGGCAGCAATGGTAGCAGTGGCAGAGGCAACAGTGGTGGTGTATGTCTTGGTAGTAGTAGTACCATGGTGAGTAGCGGTCTTCACGATGGTACGGACATCAGTATGGGATACAGGTCTGGTGTTCAACTGGGTATTGAAGCCAGAGCCAACGGCAGAGCCACCTGCAACGGGACCCGAGCCATGAGTGTGGACAGTGTGGTGACTATAAATGGTTAAATAACAACATTCTCAGGGGTTGGTCTATTATAGATGAACTTCACATACGGCTTCGCAGCGTTGGTCTTGGTCGCAATCTCAGTGAGGACAGTACGGCTGTTGCCATTGGAGGCTGCAGCAGCAGTCTCGGCCACGCTGACGCCAGCAGTAGCAACAGAGATAGTCTTGGTGACAGTGCTGGTCTCAGTAGCATACACAGTGGTGTGGAGGTGGGTGGGCGCATTGGTGCAATCAATCAGGATGGTGTTATCAATAGTGATCACGGCGTTGTCCTCCAGCACAACATCGACGATGACTGGATATTCGATGATATTGACCGAAAGATGAAGAACTTCACCAGTGTTAACAATATTGGAGCAGCTTTCCTCATTGGTAGATTTGGCCTGGATAACTCCAGCAGCGGCGACCCCAAGAGAGGCCGCCGCTGTCAGGACAGCGAGGAAACGCATGGAATGCAATTAATCGAACGAATGACTGGGGTAGGTTGGAGACGAAAGGAAAGGAGAGGATGCGCGAGGGACAGGAAAAGAGTGTCGAAATTCCCTGATTATCACATTCCTGGCGCATTCGATGATTTTATACTCCTAGGCATGGACATCCAACATTTTAATGCACTTTGGTGCCTATGCCTTTAGGGCATAGTTTCTTCCCAGAAACCGGATACCTTACCGCAATCCACTTAGTTGGTACAGGATCCGTGGAATGGCGGGTTTAGTATACGAACCGATCGGAGCTTTGGTCTCAAGCGCAACCAAATTTGAGTTTACGAATTCGATACAGGCAAGACAGACTGCGAGCAGCATAGCAAATTGCCAATTTCGACGAGAGCGAGAGCTTAGGGCTGCCGTCACATATCTTCGTCCGCTGCGGTGGCACTTCAAGTTTTGAGGTCAATGAAGAGGCCGTGATATACGGAGCGATATTGAAATTTCAATAGTGGTCATATCGGACCGAGCGACCCAGTCGTTGCCTTAATACCGAGCTGAACCTCTGTGGATCGAGGCCTAGCGGATCGGAGTCCACATGTGGCTGAAAGTGGGTGCTTGTACTAATAGAATTCTCAAGAAGCCGAGGAACAGAATAATGTCAGCAGCGCTTGACTACCATTGGTGAAGCTTGTTTATCTAACTCGGTCATCGTGGGCCGATCAGGTATCTACAAACAATCCACGGCAACGGACCCTGAATCGTAGAATTATGGATGCTTTCAGGGCTTGCTTTGTATGAACTAGTACTCAACCACGGCGTTTCAGGGGCTGGCTCTGGTCAGCGCCCAAAATCAGGCCTGGAAGCGGGTTCAGGGTGCAAATGGTCCGATAAGCAAGAATTCAATCTCGAGGGAAAGGGTGCCGAGGACCCACCGTTCTCGCCGGTTCACTAATTCGGACCCTTCGGGTGCTAATGTTGAGCCGAATGCCACCAATTCCCCCCGAGTGCAATGTTGCCGTCCGGGATATCCGAAGGCTCCTACTTTCCCGAAGGGCCCGATACCCCGACACCAACCGTAGACCATAGGCCGCTTATCTGTAAATAGTAATCTTACAATTTCAAAATTTCTTTTTTGGCTACCCAAGAAAGGATGAAATGAAATCTTGACCGGCTACGCGTTCAACAATTTCTTGTAGAGATGAAGACGAAATGGCAACGGACTTTGCTAAAACAGTTGATGTCAAATTCTGTCAACGGTGCCGATCCAAAAGCCCATCGTATGTAAGTACCGGATTCCACGTGGTGGATCTATGGCTGTGGAGCACTGAAGCTTCATTACAGACCTATTTCCATTATTAGGGCACTTCGCTTCCTCCTTTGGGCCATTGCCCCCATTACTCGAGTTCCAGCCGAATATTTACCGGGCCAGAAAAACAAGGCTAGCTATCTTTGGACAGATCAAATTTACGTTTTAAAGCTTTATTATCAAGCTATGACAACCAATTAGGCCAAATTTTTGTTGATCACAACGGTAAATCCGGAACATAAGAAACGAGGAAACCTCGGGTTATCATTATCGCGAAGCTGATTTGGTCCTACTGGCCAGACTAATCTATTTTAAAAAGATCCAAAAACGGGTTATTTTCAGCGAGAGCAAGCTTTTCCATGTCCTAAGCAAGAATTAATTTCATCCTAATACTGGCACAAGCAACGAGAGGCTTTCCGTAGCGTCCAGTACGGGTATAACCTTGGCGAATGGCAATTCCAGGTCGGATTGAAGTGGCCATTGGCGATATGCTTTGAATTTTACGCTGTATCGAAAGATGTATCTTTAAATACATGCTGAGAACAAGGAACGTGGTGGGTTGGTCATTAATATTTGCTGTATTTCAGATCACAATACTTTTTCCAAGGCAGACGGTTGGTGGATGTCTTCGGGCGTACTTTTGGTATTCCGCGCTCAAGAGTAATAGGTCATTCAGGAATATCGTTAAATAAAACAACAAAGATACACATAATGAGCAAAGCTATTCAAGTCCTACTTTGAATCCAGTTTGAGTAGATGTAAAGACAGAAAATTTTTCAAAGAATCCAGTCTAAAATGATTAACTTTCGGCTCTTCAGACATGCGAGTGAAGAATATTAGAGATCAGAAAGAACAACGCACTTAGGTTACATAAGGTGTATCGCAGATTTGATTAGATTTGGATCCCTTCAGATTGCAGCTCTCGCCAATTGAGATTTCTTCCGATCAAGTATCGGTTGGATTTGGCCTATTTAAAGAAAGATAGTACTCACGGTAACCAAATCCATATGACATCAATTATGGATCAGACAGGATTTCCGTATCTGGGCCTTCCTACACAATGCGGCCGAACTCTCTCTCAAAGTTGCATGTCCTTTTTCGTATAAGACAGGCTGAAATCACATTAAGAAAGTCGCTAATACTAAAAGAGAATGAGACAAGATTAGTCCTGAAATGCATAATGAAAATCATGTCTATGATCCGTGTTTTAGCAAAGGAATAGAGTTTGAGAGAAATCAAGGATAATTTGACAGCGGTGGTATATGAAATTTTTGCAGGCGCCCAGGGAATGGAAACGATTAAATCACCGTTTCGCTAATTGGCAGCTGGAGAGGAAGAACAATACGATAAAGGGAGCAGACACTTTTTCGAAGAAAATCGAGGTCACCTGTTTCAGCTCATTGATGCAATGTGCTAGAATTTTGAGAAAGCGCATCTTGCGTAGAGTCTAGGCTGCTCATTTGACCTAACATGTACTTTTTACTCGAAAGACGCAACCTTTCTCAGCCTCTCCATGAGTTCTGGAACGAAAGCTAGGTTTACTTCACACAAAGGCTGGGTTATTATCAAGCAGTCAGATAATTTCGAAGACTGAAAAAGGCATATCAGGCATTTTCTGGCCACAATCTAAGTTGGACAATCCGTAGGGACTTCTTTGGTTTGGCAGTCTTTGGATTCTGACCTTGCTGCCTTACAGTTGATTCTTATATGGAGCCACATTAGCCGGAAGGCAGGTAGAACGGCGGAAGATTGCTTGTAAAACAAAACCACTTTTTGGTGCTTATTGAGGTATATAACAAAAATCGACTCTGAAAATGCTAGGTTGACAGCGTCATGCAACATGTCCATGATAAGAGTACACGTATCAAGCCGTGAGGATTCCGGGTTGATTAATAAAAAACAGTCGTTCAACGCCAAAAAGAAGCCCATTGGTCTAGAAAAATCAAGAAATCACATCTTGCGGAAAGTGTTGCCGGAAGCACTTCGGCGCTCCTTGGACCGGAACTCAGTCTTATCGTATTGAACCTCGGGCACCTTGGACCTCGACTTCGAAGCCGGCATGAAGCTAACTTCCTTCTCGCCAACAACACCGCTTTGACGCGCTGGTCGCTGCCTGGACTTCATATTCTGAGCACGGGAGCCGAATGATCGATCGCGAGCAGAGTTGGTCCGTGTTGAGGATGAGATTTGCATGCGAGGAGGAGCACGCTTGGTACGCTTGTAATCAGCTGATGAAATTTTTCCGGACTTCTTGGCGACCGGTCTCTCGGGTTCACTTTCAGAATCATCGTCACTAGATCCAGGAACGTCGTCCACGGCTTCTTCTTCGACTGCGGTAAGCCCACGTTCTTTACGTGCAGGCACATCCGGAACAGTGCTCGGGTTGATAGCACGGAACTCATGGGAAGTTTCATCAACCGCAAACTCTTCATCCTCGAACAGCTTGTTGAAACGCGAGTCTTTAAGAACACCCTTGCTAGTGGACCCAGCCTCGGTAACAGCGGCGTCGACCATCTCTTCATCGCCACCACGCTCCAGGACTTGCTTGGCTCTCCGACGCTCATTCTTCTCCTCGGCAAGAAGCAGCCTCTCGGCCAACTTCTTGTTGACCTTGACAGCGGCCTTCTTCTTGCCGCGAATGCGACTCTCGCGTTCTTTGTCAATCTTCTCCTTGACTCGCTTCGCACGCTCCTCTTCCCAGATATACGGATTAGTGATCAATCTGGCCTCCTCATACAAACGTTGAGCCACAAAGTAACCGTGCATGTATGGCCGTAGGAGGTTTGTGCGGCCAATGAGGTGCTCTAGATTGAGACTGCGAAGTTGTGGCACTGTCAAGAACTTGTAGTTGTCATAGACAGAACCGGCTTGCGCGCTGGTAAACGCATTCGGGTCGTTGGGGTCTTCGGCCATCTCCTCAACCAAGTTATCCAAGAAGGAGCACCATTTGGGGGCCGGACCGAGCTGAGGAATGAAGAAGGAGTGTTGTTGGCGGCCTTCGTTAGCAGTCAACAGCATTCCGCTGTCCTTGCACCAAGCGACCGAGTTGATATCCACAGCTGGTTCCACAGACGTCCACGGGCTACCATCACGAGGATCCCAAATCTTGATGATGCGCTTATCCGCAGACATAATCTTTGGCTCCAATGTCGCCTCACGGGTCGCCGATGACGGTTGGAGGAACTTGAGAGTGTGAATAGGGAAGCCGTATCCTTGATCCTTCTTAAGAAGAGGGACAGGAGAACGAAGATCGTAAAGATGAATGAGACCATTCGAGGAACCGGTGCCCAGAGTCAACCCCGAACGTTGAAACTCCAATGCCGTAATTTCAGATCGCGCCTCATCAGACCCAGTTTGTGCTGGTGGCAGGAGGATGCCCGCCCGACCCTTGGCTCTAGGATCCCAAAGCTCCACAGTACCAATGCTTGTGCCAAAGGCCATCAGGCCGTGGCTGTCTTCCGCGATGGCACCTGTGTTTACCGCGCCGGTGTTAATGCCACCCTGCAGCGTGCCGCCACCAGCGGAGGTAAAATCATCACCTCCAACATCAACTTCGAAAGACCGCATGTATCTTCCCATCTCCAAATTTAAACGGAACACTTCACCAAGGCCGTCTTGGTTAACACCAACTGCAGGGATCAGCGCTTCGGTCGACTGGCGGTCATAGATAAGATCACGGCCATATCTAGGAAGTCGAGTGGTGTAGTGGCATCCCTGCGGGGTGTGAAATTCAAGAGAACGGTCGGATTGGAGATGTAGGGATTTTGAGTAGTCGGAAGATAGAAGAAGAAAGGTTGTGTTGAGGGCTACTGTATGCCGAGCCCAGGAAAGAGACAGTTGTGGGAGGTAGTGAGTATGGATTTGGGGTTTGTAGGTTCCTAGCGAGGAATTAAGTCAGTTGAAGTACGGCAGAAAGACGAAATGATCCATACCAGTACTCATAACCCATTCACCATCGTCGCTGACTCGCACACATTGACTCGCTTCCTCGAACTCGAAGTCTTGTAAGAGCTCGACACGATTGGCATACTCCGGGTCATCTTTCAAGCTGCGCTTTCGCCGTCGAGCCAGCCACTCAGGTAAAGGCCGAGCAGTGTTTGATCCCGAGATGGTGTACACCGGTACCTCGGATTGGTTGGACAACTTCATGACGACAGGAAGCGACGAAGTTCCACGCTTGAGTCTCGACCGATAGAAAAAAAATGCACGGCGATAAAAAAAAGATAGCGATAGGGACCACGTGACGTGGCCGGTGCGGATCCCGATGATTGGCCCGAGCGTCACTCGAACTCCCCCGGAATTGCGCAGCGCGGCGCTGTTTTGCGTTTGCGACAAAAGTCGTCTTAGGTCGCGTCTTTTGCTACATTGGAGATGGCTATGCGAACCTTATGAGTCTGACCTTCCTGCTGTGCGTGTGTGGTCCTTGCCGTGGAAATTCTCACCACTGGAGATGACTCCTCGAAAACGCCTTGATCACCGTCTCGCTATTTGTGCATGCTTCCCGGGGCTGTCCGCGACAGTTGAACCATGGACTTTCCCGGATGCGCTACCACTAACATACATCTAATTGTAAGAATCCTCGCCCGATAAAAGGACCTGGATACTGATTGGGAGATAGGATGGCTTCTCCACGATCTATTGGAGAATCTACACAGAAGAGCCTGGCATTGCGAGCCATCCACCAGATGGTCCGGCTAATGGCTACACCATTTTAAAGCATCTTGGTCGTCTGAAAGAGCTAGAAGCTCGTTTGAGGAGTTTTAACTGTTTAGCGTCATGTCCCAGACGTCTCGGGCTCTGGGTTTTTTCCCCACCCCGACGTTCGAGAGCCTAGGGCCCTTGTACATCAAAGAAGGAGAAGTTGAAACGACCAAGATTCTTGTGGACAGTACCACTCTAAAAGGTATATAAAACCTTTTTCTACCGCTCCGAAAATTTCATCAAGAACATGCTAACATTCGGTACAGCATCAGCGTCGGGCAGTATCGCGTCACAGGATTTGATACAAGGCCTCTCCTCTGACAACCAGGGCCAGCAGGGAGGAGGCCATTCAACTAGCTCCCAGAGGTTCCAACAAAATCAGCCCTCAGCCCGCCGGTCCGACGGGTATAGCAATTCGGCTGCCATATATTCGTCTTTTATCTCTGCCGTGACAGGTTCACTGAGCCTTCTTTTAGTACGACAACATGGTGCTTTACCCCTAGGGTCTCGCACCTTATTCACACCAATCGATAAGATTGGATATGAAAGCCCCCGGATTGACAACGAAAGTGTGCTTTCTACGTCCTACTTGACAACACTGAATGTTCAGCTACACGCAACTGGAACTTTGACAGTCTTCCCAACCACTGTTTCCCAAGTCGGCATCACACGGCTATGCAGTCCCCGCGATGATATTTCCGATGTATTGCGGGTTCAGCCAGGAACTGACCTCTGGCTATGTCCCAACGGGGCCATCTCGAGACTTGTCACTGCCAATATCGAATCTCCAACTGTCCCTTCCCCGGGATTTTCGACCTCTGGAGATTTAGCAGCCAAAAGAATGCAATGGAAATTGGATGTCCTGCGATGGCTAGCAAACTTTGGCTTACATATTGAGTCTATTGATGAGGAACCTTGGGTTGAAGTCGAGGTTTGGGAGCCCTTTTTCGCACGCCTAGCTGGAGAGGCATGGCGGCAAAGTGATGAACCACAGTCTGTCCTTCCATTGAAGCGTATGCTTTGGCCTGCGCGATTCTGTTTTAAGCGATATGGTTCATCGATTCAATCTTCTTCGCTCGAAAATGCGCTTGGTGATCCGCTGAAATTTGCAGAGAGCTGGTCATCCAACGTCAGCTCTCTAGCTGAGTCTAATCATGATACCCGAGGCGTTCCTGTTTTGGAAGAGCCTCAACCAAAAGACAATGACATGTCGTCTCCTAAGTTTGACAGCTTGGAAAACTTCGAGAGTTTATCCCGAATGGCGCAGTATCCTGACCTCCAGAATACTAACCTTGTCTATCCAACTCCACCAGACGGGGCCACTTCCATGACAATGAACAACCTTGTACCTTCAGATGCCTATCCTGAGGACCCGGACTTCAATCTATCTCCAGCCATTCTGGCCGAACAGAAATCTCTTCCAAACCTTGAGCTAGCTGTTGGCACAGGTCGATATGATGCTAGCGATGACGAAGATCTATTTGGAGAGATGAATGACAAAGACTTTGGATCCAAAGGGATCACTGATGCCGACTTCAGCTTTTTTGATGATCCGACTTTGGATGATATGCTTGATGACACCCCCGCCAATCATATCCAGGAACCCGCCAAAGCTCCCTTGAGTTCAAACATGGATGAGCAGGCGGATTCCGGTGATCTAGACCTATCCGAAAGCACTCCTTTAGGGCTGACATCAGTTGATGATATTGTTAAAGAAGAGACACCTTCATCTCAGACTCCTAAGATTTTGGCCAATGTCACTGAGGAGCAAATGCAGACCCAAGACACACTCCAATTATCCTCAGATCCATCCATTCAAACAGTCAGTCCTCCATTGAGCCCCGTGGAAATCAAGAAGATCCTTTTTTCGGGGTCTCAGAGGCAGAAAGATGAGCACTTTGGACAAGTTGGCAGCCACCAGGGACACTACCATCCTGTTACTTTCGAAAAGAAAGTGGTCGATTGGGATCAGAAATATGGGTCTCAGGGCAAATTCTGGTTCTCGGATCGCCCTACTGGAAACCCCACCGATGATACCTCCAGCTTCATCCCCACCATCGGGGTTCCCAATCGAGGCCGTACCCGTGGTTCTGCGCCGATCTTCACACCATCTGCCCTCCCAAATCCGTCGGCAGTGGCAGCTGGCAGCTGTGAGCGATCGTCGTCAGTTTCGAGTAGCGGCAGTAGTGATGCCAGCGATGACGCTCATTTAGAGCAATCCTCCACATCAATTTCACTTCCTACGTTGAAGAGAAAACGGGTTTTTTCAGAAAGTGATATCCAATCGGCTACATCTCCAGCTAAGTCTTCTATCGCAGTCGAAGGGAGTGCCGGACTGAAAATCGAGAACACAACCTTTCTGGGAAATTTTTTCGCCAATTTCTCTGACTGGAGTTTCACTGGTTACTTTTCTGCGTTGCAGATTCAACAGCTTCCGGTTCTCTTCCGGCGAGAAGACCAGATTTCAATAGCCCAGCTCCTAGTTGATCAAATCACTCAGTCCTCTTTAGATCATTCTTTGGGCGGGCAGATCAAATTGTTTGGACTAGAGACTGAAAATCTGACCTTGCAGAATTGCTTTGACGATGCAACCTTCTTGGGAGATATTTCGAAGCTCGATCTCAGGGGGTATACCACACTATACGAAGACACAACAAGTTCACTGCAACAGACCAAAGATTGCACCGGAAGAGGTCTGATTTCAAAAGTGTCGGCGCCCCACCTCCGCGTTCGCCGTGGAAAGGAGTACTTGGAAGCGCTTCCTCCAGCTGTGTCATTCTGGGAAACATTTGGTCTTGAGCCTGCTCATGGCTCTAAAGACATTTCAGCATACTGCATCCACCCCCCATCCGCAGTGGATGCTGCAGATTCATTTCTGAATCGATTTGGAATTCTATACCAGAGTTGCAATCTTGGAAAACATACCCGCGGTGACAAATCAACGTCATTTACCAAAGGGCTACGATCTTGGAATTCTGAGTCTACCGGCTATACCTCTATGATGCAATCTCTCAAGGGGATTTGCGAGGAATTAGCCAACGCATTATCCCAGTCCGCATCCACTACAGATAACTGCGTTGTCTATATTATTAACCCGTTTCCTCATGCGGCTGCGCTTGCTGATATTTGCGTAGCTTTTTGGTGCTTGTTTAAAGAATTGGCTGCCAGTTCCGAACGTGGACAATCGAAAGAAGTAAAGGAAGTTGCTTTGCAGATTATTCCAATGGATTTCATCATTTCTGGAGAGTCAATGGTTGTCCCTGCTCAGACGGACTACCTCAACCTGGCTCTGGAAGTGTATCACCGATGTCGTCCCAAGGATGAAAATTCCGACCCGCTGTTTTGTGCCCCGGCGATTCTCTTGGCCGATCCCCTTCCAAAGAGTATCAGCTTCCGATTAAATGCGGAGAAAGGATGTCCGCTACAGGACGGTCGGACTCTACATATTGCATGCTCCAAAAGCTCGGATCAACGATGGATATCTGCCGCCTGGTCCGATGGAACAGGCAATCTTCAGACTAGTCTGTCTTACTGTCTACGGTATCGCCATAGAGGTACCATCAGAACAATTACCGAGGTTCGCAACGAGATTTGGGCTACAACAAAACGTATCATGGAAAAGTTCCAGGCCAGATGGAAGGTTGTTCTGGTGAACACAGATCCGATCGATCTCGATGAGGTTGAATGTAAGTACATGGTGAAATTAATTGGGCCCAAAGATGATATCTCTAACTATGGACAGGCTGGAATAATCTGGCAGAGCAACAAAACAAGATCCGGCCGGGGTCGCTGGAACTAAATATTGTGACTGTTAACTGCATTCCCGATCTGATACTCCAGTCTTTGGCCTCCCCAATGGCTGCCAGCGTCCTCAATCCCCACTTTTCATCCACACCCGTTTCAACACCAAACCCAAGTGCCAGCGTCGCCTCTCCCGAACAATCCGGTAACGCTCCCACGCCAAGTGCAGTATATAATGCGTCGACACCAACCGAGCCCTCCCTTGAGCCGGACTCAGATGTTGTTCTTGTTGATGTTTGCGATGAGTCATGGACAGTCATCCTATCACATCGCCTGAGCATCTCTCCGCATATTACGGAACTCCGCCCTGCGCTGAGCAGTGGGTATCTTCTTCGGCGTAAAGGTGCGGCCGACAGCGATGGTGTTTTCACTATGAACGCCAACCTCATATATACACAGCGCCCATCCTCGTCTCCTGAAAGCGTTCTCAAAGAAATTCTAGGAATGTATCGAGATCTAGCTTGTCTTGCTCGCGCAAAAGGAATCCGCAGCGTTCAGGCCAATACATTACCCTGGCATATCGCAACGGCTCTGCGAGCCCAGGAGCTCTTGAGCTATGTCTTCTGAAGAAAGTTCATACTGAAGAATGTTCATAAAGTTGTTTGTTTTTCCCTTGTTTCATTCCTTCTTGGCGGCGTTCAGGTTTTCATGTTTCTATCCAAAAGGACCTTTGGATGCATTGTATAGGATCATTGTTTATGTCTAGGATTCGTGGGGATACCATTGGTGGCATGAATTTGATTTGGGGGAGTCGCATGGCATATTGTACTTTGCATTCTCACATTCTTTGTTCCTTTCGACTCGCATGTTTTATTGTCTACACATTATTTGCCATCATCATTTGCTACAACTATCTTATTTTTTCGTATCTCAGGTAGGTCTACGGATGTACTTGGCTCGCATTGTTGGATTTTGTTCGAGTTTTAGATTTTTTTCTCATCGACCTTACCATTGGAAGGTGTCTTGAATAGTACATATAAATGGACTCCAGCAGCCAGATAGTGCATATCATTGTTTGATTCTGGGTTCTTTCGCTAAATATAGATACTTTGGTGGTCTACCACGGTTTACAGAGAGATTTTTAGTCTTTGGGTCTCACTTTATATTATCAATGGCATGGCATATCTGTTCAGCCAACCGGTTTCATTCGTCAATTCAAATCATATATTCCATCATTTAAACAGGTCAACCATGTTCATGGAAAAAGGTATGAATAGTACATATGGGGGAAAAATAAGACATAGAAGTAAGGATCAAAACAACGCCATCAACTCCTGGAAGAATATCGGGCTGACATGGAACATGTTTGGCCAATGCGCGCAGGTTCGTACAAAATAGGGCATAAATATTTCATTCACACAAACAGGGTATTTGTGTTAAAGTGTTCGTCACGGCAATTGAGTAGAGGTGCGGATGCAGGTAGGGTATCGTGTGAAGGTCGTTTGCAGAGGTATTATGTTATGCATGTTGGAAAAAGGCAAAGGCGGCAAGGCGTAGTGCGTCGTGCTAGGTTTCGTTTACCTCGCCAGGTATCTCGATCAGTGGATGCCACTCATTATCCATCCCCGCCATTTTCTTCGTCGTCACGCCTCTGGCCGAACAAGCCAAGATGCTTGTGAGAGGCAAAGACAGCGACTCCTGCTGCCACAAGGAGAATGAAAAGAATAATAATGATGATGGCAATCACAATATTGCGCTTCACCATCTTGAATGACAATGCCCTCGGTGAGTTCTGCGATTGGCTTTCGGATGGCCAAGGCGTTCAGAAGGATGGGTATTGTGGTGAGTCTTATGGCTCTTAAATTGATTGACTTAGATGGCAAGTCAGATGGATGTGAGTGAGATCTGACAATGAAATAAGGGTAGAAAAAAGGCTGGCAGAATCTCTTGTCTGTTGCGATGCCCAATTCTTTGCTGGGCTGAATGGGCTGTAGACTTTGAAGTATGCAACGTGGGTAGGTTTCAACCCTCCCTTACTCCAGAAAATGTCCAGAGGAGATAGAAAAAGGTAAGAAGTTAGCAGCCACAAGTGCACTGCACAATGATACTAAAGAAGAAAAAAATAGCATCCGTCGGAATGTGAATGGGGGTTTTAAAGAAAATCTAATACTCCCAGCCATGTGTATTTCGCGATCGGGGGCTGGGGATGGACTGCGTGGGGCGCGGTCAATTGCGTGGGACGCTAACCCGCTTTGGGGCTCCGTTAAGGCCTTCCGTTCAACGTGGCCGGTCGGCGGGAAACCCCCTGTTTCAATTGGAGCCTAGCCCAGGACATCGTCTTCTCGCTCCATATTCCTGAAACATAGGCATTGTCGGTAAATTAGCACTAGACAGAATATTTGCAAGGCTCTTTTCTGTTATCGTAAGCCAAAAGTTCTGGCGATGCTGATGCAACGATACTTAGCGAACGTCGGTCGAAGTCTAGTACTTTGTCCGGGATTCAGGAACAACTAGACAGCCATGTTAAGTCACATAAGAGTGCAAGATAGATACACCACTAGATACCACGTATTCCTACAATGCAGTTGTCTTATATGACCTGTCAATCTGGGTTTTATCTCAAGAGGTAGGAGAGCAGAATTTGATGAAGACGAATTTGGAGAAATGAATGGATGTGGTCAGAATGACAGATATATAAGGGCGTATGCAGGTAGCCAATGGATGGCCAGTAAACAATTGGAAGTAAAGCAAGCAATAACAAAATTTCACAACACATAAAGACCTCATTACATTCTTCGCCCAAATGAAATCGCATAGGCGTACGCTAAATATCCCGCAGTACATTTCATTGAGTCTTAGACCCTAGATCTCCTCCAGACCTTTAAAGGCATTGGCCCAGGGCTCAGATTAGTGGTCTCTCGAACGGGAGGGTCCCAGTCCGGCGATGGTAAGGCAAAATCGAAACGGTGGACTAACGACGCGACTAGAACTGTTTGCTCCAAGTAGCTAATATTGCGACCGATACAACCTCTTGCACCAGTGCTGAATGGGACAAAATAGGGCTGCAGAGCCTTTCCATCTTCACCCAACCAACGCTCTGGCTTGTATGCATCATGGTCCCTGAAGATTGATTCTTGATGATGGATCACGTAGGCTGACATACTGACCGAGGTGTCTCCAGAGATATAGTCATCAAGAATAGAGGTACCCTCGAGAGGGGTGCGACGTGGAAGGCCAAAAATCACTGGTGGAAGCATGCGCAAACTTTCGTCGATACAGGCGCGGAGATATGGTAAGTGCTTCACTTTCCCATAGGGAGCAACAATATCGTCCTCATCAAGGGTCTGGTCAAGCTCTTCGCGGAGCTTTTGCATGCAGTGTGGGTTTTTCAAAAGAAAGAAAAGAGAGTTGCGAAGAGAGATCGCTGTCGTATCGTGGCCGGCATTCATCATAATGTTAATCTCTGCGACAATCTCACCCCATTCCAAGTTGTGTGGAGATCCATGTTTATCCTCCATCATGGCACTGAAGAAGTCGTCAAGCTTTTCTCCAGCCAAGTACCGCTTCAGACGAGTCGTTGCACGGTTGTAAACTATCCCGCCCCAATCATCATCCAACTTCCACATTCGACAATACTCGGAAGAAATCGACTTGCTGACTCTTTTCAAGGTCTTGAACCAGTCGTAAGCCCACACCAGCTGGTACGAGACTCGACCAGTGGCTGCATGGCATTCTCGGAATGAAACCTCCTTGACGGTACCGTCTTTGCTTTCAGAAGGGACCTTATCAGATCCTTCGTTGAGGAAACCCAGATCTTCACTGAGTCCAATGTTTGCAATTGCTGTCGAGGCAAATAGGACCGTCCAGTTCCTATAGTCAACTGTAAGGTCTTGCTTCTTAGGCACATGACTTGGCGGAAGAGGATCCGTGCATCGAGCATCGAAGGCCTTGATAAGTTTGCCAGTAACGTCGGCGACCTTGAACTCCCATTCCTCTAAATTCTTCAATGCATAGGCACTAGACAATATTTTTCTCTTCCTGGCATGATCGCTTTTGTCCACAACATCGGCGAGGTGAGAATGAGTTCCTGCAGTCTCGGAATAGAACCTGTCCTTGATGCAGGAGGTGCCATGACCGTAAATATCCTTGATAGCTCGTGGGTCTGCGTAAGATAGGGCATTTGGACCGATGCGTAGAACAGGATGCTTTTTATGAGCTTCAAAGAGATTCCGGGATCTGAAGCCTTTGTGCGACTCATAGAGGAAAGGTAAATCGGATATACCAGACAAGAAGTAAAAGTTGGGATACTTTCTCAGGCCTTTTGCATCATAGAAATAGACAATGACAGGCTTTACGATAAAGTAGCCTAGTACGAATAATGCCAACGCGAAAGCGTACATTTTATTTGATCATGTATATTCGAATGTAAAAGAGCCATTCTTGCAGTCGCACCTCGATACTTAATCTTCATCAGAATGTTGATATTCATCAAATGACGAGGCCATTATTGGTTCATGCGGGGTAACGCAGCAATAATCGCCGAATTTCGAACAATGAGGTTAGTGTAACGAAAATTTTTTGACAACGAAGGGACCGGCGCATCAAATTGAAAATCCTCCACAGTTGAACTAATCACATTTTGCTCTTAAGATTTCTATTTTGGAAAATCAACGAGGCTTGATCAATATTTATCGGTTATGAACGTCCTTGGTTACCGTTTCAGTGATCATTCTCGGTAGTAGAACTCAGCTTGGTTTGTACATTGGCATATTCTTATGTTGAGGGCTAGCTCGGAATAATGTATGTCTTTCAAATAGGTGATCTACATTAGAAAAAAAGAAAATTTAAATCCAAACAAAAGTTATCGGCAGTTGATGATTCAGTTGGAGTGCCAACGATGCATTCAAAACGTGCTCAATCCGGCTTGGTGTTCTCCGCAGAGTCCGAAATTGGAGCAACTCGGCGAACTGGTTACTAAATAGGATTAGTCTGTGGGAACCCTGCTCGAATACATAGTTTCATCACCGGGATTTTGCTCAGCAGTACAGCAATATTCTTAGGTATAAATCTCATAGCTATTGCAGGGCCAGAACGTGCAAATTCTTCCGCTTATCTACAGCCCGCATCGGCATGGGGCCCATGAGGTGTACTCGGCGATGGAAAGCAGATGAATATGTACCTGAAATGGATAATCCTAGTGTATACCACGTTTAGCCGAGGAGGTGTATGTTTTCAACTCCTGAACTCTTGAAAATAATACCAAGCACTGAGATAGAACAGGGGGAGAGATTAAAAGGAAAGAGGAAAGAAATAGAACCACATGTTCCTTAATGCAAGGAAATGTCACATGACCACATTAATTGTTTTACTAAACTCGAATCATTGTTTTTTGATGCTGTGATTCAAAAATCACCCTCTATTATATTGACGCCTTAGTGGCTGCCCTAATGCAGTGCATAGTTGCCATATGAGCCCAACCCTAGACGACTATGCAACTTGCTATATATGTTCGAACCACAGTATAAAACTTAAATAGACTTGTCTTCAGTCTCGAACAAAGAAGCTTTTCTTCATTCAGACTTTATTCATTGACTTAAAAAAGTGCAACGAAGTATGGATTATGTACTTCAAGTCTTCAGAATTGCTCCGCCCCTGACCTCTGGACCCCAGGGCCCAAATGAGACTGTATTTGAGTAAATCTGGGCAAGCTGGGCACACAATTTGAATCGCTTATGCCCTCAAATAGATCACTCTCTGAAGAGTCTTCCTTTTTGTTATTGATTTATACGTAGCCTCTGTTCATATAATGAAGTTAGGTTAAATAGTTGCTAAGTGCGTACGATCAGCTCTTTGGAATAATTAAACTCAATTCGACAGCCAAGCATTTTCCTTCTCATTTGAATCGGATGCGGGAAGATCGGGCACTTCGATAGCACTAATTTGCGGTTCAACTATTATTCTACGGCTGCTGCTAGCGTCTATGTCCGTTGCTCTCGGCGCAAAATCCCACTCAATCACCAAACGTCGATAAATAACTCCGAGCGAGACTATGTTAAGGCTATATATATATCAGGTTAAAGAGACGTGGGCGACGGCAGAGCAGTAAAATGATGACATTGTATGCTTTGCCTGGATTCGCTCTCGAGAGTGAATAACTAAGCATATATTTTTTGCAATTCAATGCTTCGATTAAGAAAGGGCGGAGAAATGGCAGTATTATCATTAAAGAATGCCTTTCTAATCGCTTTTCTAGCGTTATCTAAGAGTACTGCGCAATATAGTACTTTCAAGGGGCATAACGACTGTGTCATATAATAGTATCTCGAATTATTGAGTTCGCAGAATTTATGAACCATTTGGGACGTGCAAAACAACCCTTGTCGAGGGCTATTCTATGACAGTTTGAAACGCAGTTCATGAAAAAAATAATCGGAGTTATCTCGGTATAGTGCCATCGCTAGTGAATTTTAGTGACCTTGAATGAGTTATGTCAGTCAACAGAATCCGTGTGCAACCCCTGTTCTCCGGATCCATTCGGTGCTTACCAAGAAATCCATTGAAAGCCATGGCTTTATTCTCCGCACACCAAAAGGATCGTCGGTCTCCTTTTATCCAGCTACGGCCATCCCTATCGCGAATGGTAGTTCATCCGAAAGTTCACTAAGGGGCAGTGGATCCCGGTTCATGGCGATCTTAACGCAAAGGGCGCGGGCTCCTGATCGCCTGGGGGCTGGGTACACAAACAGGGCGAAGTGGAGGCTCACCAGTGCTCTAGTGATCATGGCGTCTCTACAATCCATGCTAATCTAAGACTAATTGAGAGCGTGTACTCTGTCCGGAAAATCGGAAGAATGCCATATGTGGTCCCGAGTCTGCGGGAACCGTGCGCGCGACGGCATCGCCGGGTGAGCGGAGAAGAGAGAGACGGGACAACCTGGCGATCGACATCATGACACGACGGATAACGCCTCGGGTATGATGTTATGATCCCGCGAAGTTATTTCTGCTGTCATGAGAGCACTGCGGAGTCATGGGGCGCCAGTGGGCGGGAATAGTCCCCATGAGACTGAAATTAGAGTCGTTATTAGGGCAAAAGCAGTGCTAGGCTTTTGGAGCTATGGAAATGTTTAAGTTCGATACACATGGGGAGTAGAGATCTTGATGCCAGTTTCTCAGCCACTCCGGTATTTCTGGCACTATTGAAATTTTGTAACCAGCTACCGCATCCTTTGAGGAGCCGCCTTGGGGGTTTGGACGGGAATGACAGGGACTAACCATGGTCCCGGGTAAACAGACGGGTGGTTGCCAATGTTCGCTTTTAGCGAGGGGGGCCATGGAGTCGAGCTAACGCTGCTAGTTGCCCCAAATGTCCTGCAGCGCCTGGGCAAAGGGGTTCCCGGGATCCAGGGCCTACGACGCCCGGCCTCGATCTCGGATTACGCTAACCAGGTTGGCTAGACTGCGAACTCGTTAGTTAATTGATCCTGTTCAAGGTCTTGAAGACTTACCACATCTTGAGGACCCATGGCTACGCTCTTATTGCGAAACGCAGACAAGATAGCCCGAATATTGCCTCAGAAGAGCTGCTTAACACGAAACACACTGCTGAAGCTCTAAATGCGGTTCGTCGAGGATTTGCCAATCATAGCAATGGGAAAAATTATCCATGGACTCGGCCTGGACTCGGCCAACCGGGTTCCATGGATGGGATACGGTATGGAAATGACAGCCGTGCTCGTGAGCGGCACCACAGACGCTAAGTCTCCACTTCAAGAGTCCACGTACACCGGGACTTCGATTCCTAGGTTCTGATGCCATTGGTAGTTCTAGTAGTGTACGGCAGCACAGCGCTCGAACAGGCCCGCGCATATCCTCCCCTGGTGGATCGAGAACGGACTAGCATGCGCGCCTCGTGGTTCATCTATGTCCAATGCCAAATTTCATGATGCTTCGAATCTCCACCTTGAGTCAAGATTTTCCCCTAAGCAACGCGACAAAGACCGCGGTCGATCTGATAGGCTTGCTACTTTGGCCACCCGATCGTCGACCGTGACAATTCTCCGCAGTTTCCACGCCTTCCCGCGACTGTCAAACTCTCTCGGGGCATTTGCCTGTGTCGTCGATGAAAATGGAGCCTGTAAATGCTTCATAGATGACTGATTGACGATGGCAACTTGTTCCGTAGTGTACTGGTGTTCAAAGTTCCCGCTGGGTTCCAATAGCGCTAGTCTTGTCCCTAAGCTTCTGTTCGATAGCCCCTCCGTGGCTGCTCGACAATTTGGATACTGGGGTCTATGCACATCAACTAATCCGTTTCCGTATTCCCCCAATCCACTAGATCATTTTAATTCTCTTTCAGTTGCCCGAAGAGGGTCGGTCAAGCCTGACCCCACGATTGTGGTTCTCTTCCATACCCCCGGAAGTCAGATATTAAAAAGAAGTGGCCCTGGCTCGGTCTCTGATCTCCTTCCTCCACCTAAATTTCAGTTCCACTTTCCAGGCACCATCGGGTCCTCTGCAGACTCTTGATCATAATCAAGAAAACACCACAGTCTTTACCGTTCTATATACAATAATGACAACTCTCTCAACATCACGTGGGCGCTCGGCTCTCGCTGTGAGCGCCGTCTTCACATCTTTGGCGACATTGATTGTTCTCGTTCGCGTGTATACAAGAGCAGTAATAGTGAAGCAGATGGGATCCGATGACTATACAATCCTAGTCTCCTTGGTAGGGTGCCTTAACGAATCTTGCATTATCGATAGAGACTGACTCTCGGTCGCACACAATAGGCCTTCTCCTGGGGATTCTTTGGATTGTTTGTTGGTGGTAAGTAGCATCTACTTCGATCGACGCCTTTCTGTTGGAACTATCTAATGCCATGGCAGAGGTCTACCACGGCATGGGTGAACACTACGCAATCATCCCACACGCTGTGTATGTCACGCAGATGATTGTAAGTCGCAAGTACTGGGTAGAGATTTGTATATTTGGAAGTTTTAGTAGCTAACAAATATGTTGCTCTATCATAGTGCTTCTGGGCATCGGTACCGATCTACCAAACGAGTCTCATCAGCACCAAAATGTCAATTCTATTGCAATATCGTCGAGTTTTCTCAACGCCACGAATGCGCCTAGCCTGTATGCTTCTCATTGGCTTCCTCGGTGTCTATGGAACCTGGACCGTCATCAGTGCCTGGGCCAATTGTGTTCCTCTCGCCAAGTTCTGGGACCCAAGCAGACCTGGTTTTTGTTTCGATAAAAAGGCACTCTGGTTCTCAAACTCGGCTATTCACATTCTCACCGATCTTTTGATCCTGATCTACCCTATGCCCGTGCTTAGGTCCTTGCACTTGCCAACCAGACAGAAATTTGCGCTCATGGGTGTTTTTGCGCTTGGTGGATTGTATGGTTTTCTTATGAATTTCCCATTCCTCGTCAATCAGATACTAATCCTTCGCTGTAGTGTGATGATCACGAGCATTCTTCGATTAAAGAGTCTCATGGTGATTTCTAACTCCGATGATCCGACTTGTAAGTGATTCGCGGCCAAGCCTTATCGGTTCATCTCAACAATGATCTCTCTTCTAACATTTTCTCACAGACGACAATGTCGGCGCCGCCTCCTGGTCTGCCGTGGAGTGTAATGTCGCAATCATTTGCGCCTCCCTGCCCAGCACTCGTGCGTTCCTCTCTCGACTGCTTCCCCACGTTTTCTCCACCGGCAGCAACGGCTATCGCAGCAAGACAACTAGGCCCTCACGCACCGGCCGCAGTGCCATTACCGGCACAAACACCCAAGTGCAAGCGTCTGTGATTGGTGGTCACGATCCTAGCAGAGCTTACGATCTGGATGACCTCTCGCCAACAGGCTCCCTCCACAGCTTTGAGAAGGATCAAGAGGCAAAATCTGGGTTCACCGGTATCAAGGTTACGACTTTTGTCACACAGGAGTCCACTTCACACCTTGTCTCTCAGAATGATGAGACGGGGAGTACGAAGGACCTTGTCCAAAAGCACAGCTTTTGATGCACCTTTACGATTTCGATGTCTTCGTTCTTTTTATGGTCGATCTTTCATTATGGCTTTCCTTTAATGTCTCTATATACCACTTCCTAATTTATACCTTTTCTCCAACTCCGATGGAAAATCTTGAGTGTTGAGTTCGCCTGTATATCCCTACCAGGTACAATAATGATGTTTTGTTTGGCACAGACATACGTATACAGAAAATTGGTGGCACGTGGGTTTTATTACATACTATGGATATATGTATAAAGAAATGAAGAGGAACCCTACTGTACAACGACCAACATATATACAAGGTCTTTCAAATGGACCCAGCGAAGCAAAGTATGCGCGTATCGGTGCTCAAGTGTAACGGGGAAAGGATGGAACTAGCCCAATTTTTGGGAATTGCAAGACAAATGTACATGCTAAGAGGACGTTTATCAATACCGAGGGAAGCGACGATTCGAATACCAACACCAGTATGTGCAGTGCTACCACTGATGCAAAGCAAGAAGAATGGACGCAATTTCAAATTAATATCTCGTATTTCCATCTATCGAAATGAAACTCTTTACTCCCAAACGTTGGAGAAAAGGTCGTCCGATCCGCCAAACCCGCCTGCCGGCTTGGTGGAGTTGGTTGTGCTTGTAGTTCCTGAAGCGACAGGAGCAGCGCTGGTCCAGCCACCGAAGTCCTCATCCGCTGCAACTGTGGGAGTTGGCTTGGGAGGGGGGCGGGGCGCCCCAACCACTGCCAAAATCATTGGCAGTCAGGGTATCGGGCACCTTCATTGTAGAACTGGTCTGGGTGGGAGGTGCGGGCCTCGGCTCCGGTGCAGGTTCCGGAGTACTCCAAGCATTTCCTCCCCAAGCATCCATGCTAGACGACATGATCCCGGCGGCGGCGGCAGTGGCAACCGGCACAGCTGGTTTGGGTGGCAGTGATGGTTGAATAGGAAGGCTCGAGAGATTGAATGCGGAGTTCATTTCTTGCTGAGGCGAAACTGCGGCAGGCTTGGGCGGTGCTGCGGGTGCTGCGGGTGCTGCGGGTGCTGCAAGCGCAGGGGGTGGCGAAGACAGACCGAACAAGTCATTGGAGAGGGACGAAGGTGGCGGGTTGGGCTTTGCAGAGGCAGAGGCGGGAGAAGAGAAGCCTCCGAAACCGAAATCCTGGCTACTCGAGATTGATGTGTTCCGTGACTGGGGCTTGGTAGCAGACAATGTAGGAGAGGTCAAACTACCGAAAAGATCACCGCTGGCGGAGCCAACAGGCGAGGTAACCTTCGGCGCAGCAGGTGTCGATTTCATGTTTGAGAAGTTGGTAAGGCCAGCAAATGGAGACGGCTTTTCTGCCGGCTTAGCTGGTGGAGGGGAAGTAGTAGCGGGGAAGCTCAGGCCGCTGAAAGCGTCGGTTAGACCGCCCATGTTTGAGGATATAGCAGGGGGCTGCGGTGAGGCCATATCGCCAAAGGAGCTGTTTCGCTCATGCTGGATAGGAGCTGGTTGAGGCTTTGAGTATAACGACAAGATGGATTGCTTGAGATCTGGACGAGACATGCCACTTGGTGCCGCAGGTGTAGATGCGGTGCTAGTTGGACGACTTCCGGCAGGCGGTTGGGCACTGCCGAAGAAATCGAGACCTAGCAATGAATCGCCAGGCTTCTGGACCTTCGCTTGAACAGGTTGTGCTTGTCTGGGAGGAGCGCGCGGAGTTGGTTCAGTGGTGCTTGGGCGAGGCGGGGCAGAGATCATATCGTCATCACCAAAGAGATCGATTGCTGGTTGGCGTTGTACTGGAGGTTGGCTTGGGGCAGCGACTCGTTGAGAAACAGATCGCTCGATAGTAGCCCTTTCCTTCACGACAGCAAGAGGCTATTAGGTCAGTATGCGCCATTCGATGCTGCCGGACGCGTTGCGTTCTTGGTCACTCACCACATCGTCATCACCACCCAGAGTCGAGGGATCCGGCATGCCCCCATCCATGACCCAGCGTTTTGCCTCGTATTTGGTGCGGATAAAGTTCTCGATCTTCCTATAAATGCATGTGATCAGTAAACGGCGATGGTGTAATCAATGTTGTAGACTTACGCTTCGGAGGGGACGTGGCCGGGTGCCAGCTTATCCTCCCAGTACCTATCTGAGATCAACACACGGCTCGCATGGTCAGGTGTGGGGGAAGTACTTGTTGGCTCTTCCATTGCCCCATCTCAGAACGCTCTGGAGTTGCTCGTCGGTCCAGGCATCCAGATCAACGGACTTGACCCGACTGATGTGGGTACCCATTCCTCGATGGATACCGGAACAGCGAATGCAGATGAAAATACCCAGATTCCATGATGCCCATCGCGGGTCTATACAAATTGCATGTTAGGATATGGGAAGACTCGAGTGACAGTGGAACCAGCCCGCATGAGCGGACCATTGGCTGGAGAGGGGGATAAGTAGACACTCACGCTTATTGCGTTTACAATCCGCACAAATCTTGTTAGGCTCGAGTTTCAGCAGACTTTTGATAATCTGCTGATTCTGGGCAGCCTGGCCCGGCGTAGCTCGTCGAGACATAATCTGTAACAGGCGACACAAAGGACACGGTGAAGTGGGAAAGGAGAAACAATGGAACCTCGCCCGTATGCGCAGGTGGCGGTCGGCAAAGCGGCCTTAGGCTGCCGGAGCAATTACGGAGGGCGGTGAGCGCCGGCCACGCAGTTTGATGTAAATTGGGCGGTAGGGGATTGTCATCAGGAACGTGAAAGTGGTTCTGCATACTGTGACAAGGGATATGCAGTCTGAATTACTGGAAATGTTCTAGGCTGGGGTAGAAACATGATGTGTTTGGATCTGCTTGGTAGCTTTATGTATTTTGAGGACCTTGGACCCGCGCATGATGGCGCTTACAGCCTTGTTTTCTGGAATACTTTAAATGTTTTTATTTACCTACATCCAATCATACCTTGGCCTTTTCACTTGACTCCTTTGATACCGTGCTATCATCATCGCTAAATCGCAGGCTGATACTGTTCACACAATGTCTCTCATCTGTGGGCGTTGGGTACCCTTCTCCTTCGAAAACATGCCCGAGATGGCCTCCGCAGTTGCTGCAGACAATCTCAGTCCGCTTCATGCCAAAGGTGTTATCCACATGCCTCTTCACTGCTCCCGGAACCGAGTCAAAGTACGCAGGCCATCCACACCCAGACTTGAACTTGTGGTCCGCTTTATACAGAGGAGCATCGCACCCCGCACAGTTATATACACCCTGCGATGGGTAGTGGGAATCGTATTCACCAGTTCCGGCACGTTCTGTGCCCTTTTCACGGAGTATACGAAATTGTTCTGGCAGTAGTCATTCCTAAGTCAGCAATGGGAACGTAGTGACGAACTTGAAACAGATAATTAGTTGAAACAGACCTGGGCTAAGAACAGCTTTCCACTGGTCATCACTTCGCTGGTCAGGATAAGACATCTCCCTAGGTATGCCTTCGCCGCCTTTAGAACCGAAGAACGCGCCAAAAAATGGGATTGTCGGTGCCAATTTGAAGGCTTTGACTCCAGGGGTTACACGCCTACGATTACGCGTGAAGGTGGAGTGAAGGCGGACGGCGGAAGGGAGTTGGATACCGATGCGGGTACCGATAGGAGCGAATGTGCGGATTGCTGGAGTTCGCATGGAGAGATGAGTTGGATCCAAGTGGTGAGATTAAGGTAGTCATCGACTTTGGAGGGGAAGTTCGGGGTCAAGCCCTTTTACGTCATCATGCGGGGAGCTACGGTGGAACTTACTGTTACCCGGAACTCATGGAACGATATGTCCTGTTCTTGGACATGGCCTTCGCAGGTTATATTTGAATTGTGCCAGTAGCAAAAATGAGAATAAATCGAAAGAGACAAAGACACCTTTGCTTGATGTGAAAATACCAGGAAATTAAATGCAAAAACTCCGTTAATCTATGCAGTAAAGGGGTATATCGAACGAAGTTAAAAACATAGCAAAGGAGATACCATCAAATGCTTCAATCCACAATGCCAAGATCAAGCAGAAATGAAAAGAAGAGAAAATAAAAGACACACGTATACAGGCGCTGAGTTGGGATCAAGGCAAGTTCATCCTCGCTCCACTCCGATGACAGTAATGAAGCCTCTCCCAATCTCCACTCTCCAGCCTGCACTGATCAATGCCCTACTAACAGCAGGGCCAAGGCGCGAAGTGCCATCACGACTATGAAGTCCAACACCCGTAATGATCTTATAACCACCGTGGACATGTTTGCCACCACCGCGGATATGCTTGGTATCACCCAGACTATCCCACCAGGCCTCGACACGATCGTGGGCGATGCGAACCGCCTGGGGAACTGTACATCCGTGTAGATCAAGATCCCCGTTCAAGGAATTTTGATCCACAAGTCGATCCGACGCGGCAGCTTGATGTCGCATTGCAAGGTCACGTTCTTCCTGAGCCCGCTGCCGGTAGACTGCTGAAGCACCGCCATATAAGGGGTTGGATTTGGCTTTGCGAGCGGCTTGGGCTGCCTGTGCGTTCGCAGCCATTCTCCTGGCAAAATGAATGTTCGCGGCGGCAGTTTCTTCCTCAAATCCGCGAGTGCTCGGGATGCTCCCGTGGCCTCGACTTCGGGATCCAGCAACCTGATCAACCTCATTGTCCAGGTTCAATGCAGGTGCTTGGATTGTCACAATTTCAGAGATATTGATTAATGATGGTTGACGAACCATCTCTGCTGCCAATTCAGTTGCTGCAGAGATGAGATTCTGGGTGATTCTGAGCAATCCTGCAAGTGTGGCCGTGGGAATATTGGAATAATCTCGAGCAAGCTCATTGACCTGTTGCCGTAGGACAATATCTCCGTCGATCTCGGCATTTTCATTTGGGGCTTCAGCCAAAGCCAGGGCTTTAATGGTTGCGGAGAGGGATCTTTGGTTTGCCGTGTAGGCAGATGCTACTTTTGGTCTGGTAAGGCCCGGAGTACGTGAGCAAATAAACTCGATATCGGTCTGCCCAGTTTCCCATTTGTTGACGGGTGGGCCATCATCCGATGGCGAGGGAGCGCCATGGAGCTTTTGATTTTTGTTGCGTTTTTTTTTTTGCCTTTCTGACGGCCAATATCAGGGATCTCATCGACAAATCCGTCAAGTCCTTTAGGTACAACAACATGATCTTCAGCTGTCTGGGTCTCATCGAAGAAAGATTGGTTCAATAAGACGTCCATGGATTTCTCCATGTCTCCATTACTTTTCTTCAAAACCTGACTAACGTCGAACACGGAAATGCCTGGAAACATCTCTTTGAGTAAGGCGAGCTTGCTTTCCTCTGTCCCCCCTGAAAGCTGAACGGACCCATCAGCTGCAATGGTATATGTGGTGCCCGATGTGGATCGAAACTTGAAGCTGTTGTCATTACTCCCGCCTCCAAAACAGTGTGATGTCTGACTGGTAGCATCGGTCATGGTCCGAAGTTCATCTTGACCCAGATTCGATAAATCAAAGTCAGAGGAGTGTCCCCCCACCTCGGTAGCGTCGACCTGGTCGTTGGCTGTTCCTGATGGATCGAAGGGGAGATCCTCTTGCTGCACTGCCAGTTCCTTTATCGAATCCAGGGTCTGGCGCATTGTTTGGACATCTTCGGATTTGGCGAGGTCATAATCTGCGACGATTGCGGCGAACAAGGCGGAGTCTACCGGTGGGCAGTAAAATTTCTCGAGCTCCTGTGGAATAAGCCATTGAACACCAATGACTCCGAGCTTCTAGAGACCAAAATTCAACTTACACTTTTCACATCATCGTCATGGTCTCCCATCTTGACTGACGGGGGAGGTGCATGTAATGATGCGGGGTACGATGAGCATGCCTCGTTTTGAGAGCGCACAAGTCTCCAGACTGATAAGAGCTTGTAAAGTTTTTGAGTCTTTGCAAGATAGGGCAGACAATTTTCATGGATACAGCCACAAAACACAGCCAGTGCGACGTGCCGGAGAAGCTTCAGGATAGTGTCAAGGCGACCTTGGCGGGGGTACCCGCAGCTGTTTTTCTGCCAGCGCGTGGGAACCGCCTTAGCCTCGTGATTCAAAGTTGACCGCCTTTGAATAACGACACCTTCAATGAAGCGGTCCTTCATTGTTCAATACCGTGCATATAATGAGTTGCATATCAGTGTATATTTGGCTCTATCTAGGCAAGATGATCCAATCTTGTTGGTAATATACCTCTTTTGACTAGGCTTGATCAGGCCCCCTAAGAACCAACGAGACAATGGATAGTCTTGTTTCTGTATCATCTATAAACGTTAAGATCCTCCAATATAGTCGCCTTGACTGCTTGATAAAATGAAGTCATATAGGTTGGCCAGCAATATCATGGCACGAGTGGTGCATAAAGGTAAGAAGTGCACATATGATATCAATGCGCGGATACGAGAGTGAACAGAGAATATGCATACAAAAAAACAACAATGATATGTGGAGCTCATGATGCATTGCCCTACTTTTATTAACTTCTTTCAGCAAACGACACCTGACTCCATCCGTTGGTTTTATATCTCCCTTTTGGATCCCTGCCTCCCCCCTCTATATCAACTCTCTCCTATTCTCCACTTCTCCAACACCTTCCACTTTCCCTCAAATTCCCACGTCCTCAAAATGGCCCCGGTTCTGGAATCCCATGCGGAGGTAGCAAAACACGTGGAGTTTCTCAACCTAGATGATACCAATGACATTCAATCTGAAAACAGGAGGCATGTGCTACCAGAGGAAATCATTACAACCCCATTATTTTCTTTGCCATCTCGGTTAGTGCTCGCTGCGAGATACCCCGGGAACGGCAATGAGGGGAATCATATATTTCCTCAGTATGGTCTTATCGGTCACAGGGCCCAGGACTCCTCCAATTCGATCTCTGGGAACTCTCTGGTGTACATGAATTCAGCCGCCCCATGGTCGACATTCATATGTGGAAGCCAAGGTAGTGGGAAAAGTCATACCCTGTCTTGTCTGCTGGAGAATTATCTCTTTCCGTCGTCTCCCGTTGGTCATCTAACTGCACCGCTCTCTGGCGTCATTTTTCACTATGACAGGTTCACAGGCTTTTCCAACACCCAAATATGTGAGGCAGCCTATTTATGCTCGTCTCAAATTCCAGTTCGAGTGTTTGTTTCTCCAACAAACTTTCTGGCCATGAAGAAAGCATACACCAATCTTCCAGGTCTCGGTGACGTGTCAGAAAAGCTGACGGTTGAGCCCATGTATTTGCCAGTTAAGGGTCTCAACATTAGCATGATGAAGACCTTAATGGGTATTGAAAGCATGGCAGGTCAACCATTATACGTTGAGGTGATTTCCCGATCCAGCAATACTTTTGAATGATTCTGTGCTGATCTATCAAACTTTTTAGATGGTCATGAAGATCCTACGTGATATGGCTATCACAAACCAAGGACGTGACACGTTCGATTACGCATTGTTCAAATGCATTCTGGAAGAAGAGGAATTCATGAAAACGCAACAGACCCCTCTTCGAATGCGGCTGGACGGTTTGGAATCTTTTTTTGAACCGGGCTCTGTGCCTGGAGCCAAAAAAAACATGAAGGCCTCAGCTCGAGCAGAAACCCAGTGGACTTTTGCCAAGGGCTCGCTGACAATCATCGATCTGAGCTCGCCCTTTATTGGACCTGATGATGCATGTGCGTTGTTCAACATTTGCATTTCCCTTTTCCTTGGAGATCAACATCAGTCTGGCCGTATTCTCGCATTTGATGAGGCTCATAAGGTACTTCACTTAATGAAACCACTGTTTCGAATAATCACCTAACATTAACCCCATCTTGTAGTTCCTCACATCAACATCATCAGAGGCTTTAGATCTTACAGAAACTCTTCTCTCGATTGTTCGTCAACAACGCCACCTCGGGACACGAGTTGTGATCGCCACCCAGGAACCTACAATTGCGCCATCACTCCTCGATCTTTGCAATATGACCATCATACACCGTTTCACATCTCCGGCATGGTTTCAATCCATTAAAGCCCATCTCGCGGGCGCGGATGCTGACAAATCATACACAAAAGATATTGTTGAACGTGACCTGTTTCGACGTATTGTTCAGCTCTCTACTGGAGAAGCACTCCTATTTTGCCCAACTGCCTTGTTGGATGTTATACGGGGTAATGTGGAGCTTGGAATGCAGTCAAAGCTCCATGGCTCAAATAGCATGATTGACAACGAGGAAATCACAGCGGACAGTCATCGACCAATTCAGCTGGGTACCAACTATGCTCACATTCGAATTCGGAAACGCGTGACTGCTGATGGTGGGCGAAGTCTCATCGCACAGTGAGGTGGAACAGATATTCAATGTCGATCAAATTCATCTCCATCATTGTTTTAGTATCTACAGATATTGTGTCGTTAGGGGAGAACTGATGTGCCATGTGAAGTGATGTTGAATCAGGTGGCGATTGTTTCGAGATCATTATGACATGCATGGTGTAGCGCCAACTGATAGACAACCATACATCAATTTAAGGACTTGATATCCATTGAATTAACCATTTGGCACTGGAATTTGGCAGATTTCGAAATACATCGTAAAACCATGTCCTATCATTATCTATTCACCTAGATTTTAGGTGTGGATCTGATTTCAAACCTTGCACTACCATTTATGTTCTTCTGGAATGACTCCAAAGACTTTAAGGATAATTCTCAATCTGATATTCCCCTGAGATAAAGAGACCACTCTTCAAGCTGATCAGACCTTCCAGTTCTACCGCCGTGACCGCTTGGGGAGGGAGCACAGATATGCGTCAGAGCCTGACGACGCCTTGTTTACGTAGACAACTAGCTCAGGGATCCAGAGGTGCAACCAGACTAGTGACTTGAAATATTTTGATACGTCCCAGGTTGCTGTCCAATCAATACCCTTCCGAAGTCACACAGGAACCTACTGGCCATGAACTATACCAAACAACGCATTGATATAGTCACATATTTCTCAGAATATACTCTGGAAAGACTATATCTTTGAAGGAAAAATACCCTTATTTTGCGTATACCAACTTCTGACTTTGCGATTCGAGGATTTTGAGCTTCGAAAATGAAAAGGTCGAGTTGGAAATACACTTGAACCCGGCTTTTGGATTTGTCCTACCTAAGACCATGGTCGTCATCCGAGACTATGTGTAAGGTTATCCAGCTGTTCCGATGCTCCAGGGCACTCGGATTCGTTGTATTACATTCGGGTTGTTTATGGTCCCTCTTTGATAAACAGCCAACCTGCATCATATGTCCTAAATTGAGCTCACTGTCATTCCTTGGCATGAGGCTGTGGATCTTGGAGCTTAAAGTCCACGTCATCAGAATGATTTTGAAGACCGCTTTCTATTATTATATCCTATTATCGGCTAGCTTTGAGGTCAAGTATGGCACTCCATGAGATTCTTTAGGACTATCTCATTGCATCTACGACTCGATACACTCCCGCCACTAAGCGGGCTACAGCGGTTATCCTAGAGAAGGAGTAACGGAACCAATTATCTCGATGCGATCGGTATCAAAGCGCCGCTAGACACGCTCACTTGAAATATGGACAGGCACTAAACAGGAACCATGACACGCGGCCGGTTGGGAATCACATAGGCTGTGCAGCATAGGATTGCCGGTTAACCATTCCAGTCTGGGCTAAGAGTGGTGTTTTCTGAAGCTACTGCGATCCCAATCATTGCTTCAACGAATGTTCGACTTGATTACCCCTAGATACTGATCCAGCTTTGCTATCCCTTCTTGTCCTCTTGTACTCCACGGAGGCTGGGAGTACGGGACATGGCGCATTAAACCATCATGAGTACCCCAGTCCAGAAATAAAGCTGGGCATGTAACTAAGGGACAGACCCCAGTGACGAAAAGGGTCGTTTCGTAACCGTATAAAGCGGGTAACATATTGCTCCTCACTCTCGCTGTCTCTTGACCTCCTTTTCTCTCAGCTTCACTTTCTTCATTCTTTTTGCTTTACCCCTTCCTGATCGAACCGTGAATTTGGAATATCTCTAGTCTCTATCTCTTGCTTAATCAAGTGGCCAGCTTCACCAAACATAATGCGTATTGCTATTGTGTCATCCCTAGTGGCATTTACTGCCACTGCTGCAGGCATGCAAGATGAGCTTCCCAATATTTAAAAATATCTTTTTTTAACATTGCAACAGGTTTATATGTTACTTCTCCTGCTAAGGGTGAGAAGATCAACTGGGATCAGCCTGTCACTATAAAATGGAAATATGTTCAGTTCGTAGACCTATTTTATGACAGGCCCACGCTGCTTGGGTGTTACTTACCACTGGCAGAACCGATCCTGCCACATTTTCCATTTACCTGGTGAATCAGAATGTCTATCCAAACACGGAAACCCTTGTCGCCTCCGACGTGGATTCCTCAAAAGGCTCCTACACAATCAAAGGCAATGATAAGGATTTGAAGGGGACCGACACTGGGTGGGTGCAATTCCGTGCAGCAAAGAAACCCTCGCTTCGCTACTCGCTTACTGAAATACAAACTATGCTGCAGTGGTGGCTATCAAATCAATTTTATCTCTGATGCCGACAATGGCATTCTTGCTCAGTCTCAGCAGTTTAAAGTGACTGACCAAAAAGTTGCATCTGCTTCAGACTCTAGCTCTGGTAAGGAGTCCAGCACTGCTAGTGAATCTATGTCTACTTCTGCTTCGACATCCATGCTTTCTACTTCCACTTCAGCGTCAACCACTGCCAGTACTTCTTCGACTTCTGCTTCTTCTACTCCTTCTTCGACTGCTTCTTCTACTTCTGCGACTACTACTCACACCTCCACCAGTGCGTCTTCCCATACCACCTCTCATTCCTCTACTTCTTCACCTACTTCATCTTCTATGACGGCCTCTTCTACAAGTGCGTCTACCACCCCTTCTCCCACTCCTTCATCTTCCACTCTTATTACCTCTTCTTCCTTGAGCTCCGTCTCGAGTAGTTTCACTTCCTTAAGCACTTCTGTTATTAGCTCTTCCTCTACTCGTGCAACGACTCATTCATCTACTTCTTCAGCCCTCACGTCTACTTCTACTCCTGCTTCTGCCTCTACCTTTTCTTCTCATACCAAGACCAAAACCAAAACTCTTTCTTCTACTTCTCGTTCCACAAGCACCAGTACTCCGGGTGAGTATATGGTGCGACGTTTTTTGGTTTCCAATTTTTTTCGTCTTGTTCTATCGATTTTGCCACCAACATATCTCTACATATCAAATAACTAACTTCATCCTCCTGCACAGAGACTTCTTCGACTACGTCTTCTTCGACAACAAAGTCGACCGTCAGCACAACCACCACCAAGCATACCAAGACCATGGAATCTACCTCCACCGCAGCAGCTTCCACCACCTCCAATGCGGCCGGAGTGCTGATGCCCCCCAACCAAGCCGGCAGTTTGCTTCTGGGTCTCGTTGCCCTTGCTCTTTAATGGATTTCAATCAGCTCGCCAGTGGCAATATGTAGTGCTGAACCTGAGCAGCTGCTTCAGATGTGAAAATGAGATACTTTTGGTAGGCTAGCGCGGCGGATCCCCGATATATCCGGCCTGTAAAAGGCAAACTATATTTCTCGGTTCGGGCTTGCCCTTTGTTATAATTGGATTTGATGTTAGTGTGTTTTATGAATCGGGATTTATGACATGTCCATCCCCTTAATGCAAATGCAATAATATCCTGCCTCTTTCTATATTTCTGGGAACTCGTTCCACCTCCGATTTTACCTCGACCAATGATAAATGATCTCCCGTAGCCAGTAGACCTCGGCATTGCTTTTGCCGATCCAACAGCTTCTCCGCAGAACTACGTATGATTTATAGAATTGGATTTCTCCCCCTTCCCATTCGTCTCGTCCCACTCCTATGGTTCATATTGATACAATAATATAGCGCTTCGTGCAAAACCCCACGGTCCACCACAATGCCGGTCGCAACGCTCCATCTTCTCGCTCTCACCCAGGGAACAGATCCAGTATCCCTCGTTCAACAACTCAAGCAATCGCCAAATACCCAAGTTCTCGTGGCTTCCCGCCCAAGACACATTGTAATCCACCCAACCATCCTTGACAACAATCCCCTCGCCACGACACCCTGGGACCTCCTGGTCCTCCTCCAAACCACACCCCCAACACCCGATCCCATCCCACCTTACCTCCGGCCCCGCATCCACGCCGAATACAAACTTACCACAGGCATCCCCTCCGCCCTCCTCTCCTCCTACCCCCAGCGCGACTCCACCCTCAAAAGTGCCCCCCACCAGCCTCTCACAGGCTCCCTCGCCGCCCTTCAGCAGGCCGGCGGCACCTCAAGCTCCCAGAACCTGGAAGTCTCGCCGCCGCTCCTGCGCTTCATGGACAGTCTGTCCACAACGCACCCCGGTCCTGTCACAATGCTGAACCTGCTGCACTTTCACCCAGAGGGTAAACAGAGCTACTACCAATACGGTCAGGCCTTCATTCCTGTCGCAGGCCGGCGCGGCGGTAACGCGAAATTGGTCGGCAATGTGGTGCCGCCGCAGGAGGGGAGCGATTCGCGCGGGGCCCGTGGCAATCCGCAGGAGTGGTGGAATGAGATCTCGATCGTTCATTACCCGTCGATTCGGCATTTCTGTGATATGCTAGCTGGTGAAGATTACCAGGCTATTAATGAGAAGTATCGGCTGTCGGTAAGTAGCAATGACATCTGGAGAGGGAGCTGTGGGCTATCTGCGGGTACGAGTCGAGCTAATGAGCCTAGGCACTTCGGGATACGTTTCTGCTGTGCACGACGGAGTTCGATGTTGAAGGGATGGGGGGTTCGAAGCTGTGATTGCAATAGGATGGGGCGGGTTTCTTGCGTTGTGGGAAATGATATGGATTGTTTTGGTGGGAGCTTGATCGATTGGGTATCTGGAAATAACTATGATAATGAAACATTCGACCGCCCGCCTGCAACGCTGAGAAAATCCATCATACAAAAGACTTGAGAAGATTAACCTGAACGGGAGTAGACCTGCCATGGCATGTTGAAGAACGACTTCAGTGAGATTGATCCCTTCCGTCAAATCACAGGCGGTGGTCGTGATGGACCACGCTGTCACTGGGTCGATCCCAGGTTCGGATATGCCCTGGAGTTGAAAAGTTAGCAAAGAGGGTATGACCTATACGTCCGTGGGGAGGAGGGGAAGGGGGGTGCCAACCTTCAAGAGAAGATGTCATGATACAATCCTTTTGAAACCCAAGCCAGCAGATAGGATCTTCACCAACGATCTTAGACTGATTGACAGCGTAAGCCTTGCGTCAGGGTACCAAATAAGTGTCGGGAACAATGCTTACCATGATCGGCGGCAGAAGAGCTGTTCGCGCGCGCGGCTCAACTGGGTGGCTAGCCATCGGGTCAAAGTCTCCGTCATACTTCTCCGTTCGATCGGAGTCAGATCTTAACCGATTGCCACCACTATCAGCCCGATGCCGGTTGGATGTTTGCGTGCCCGGCATAACGAGACTAGAGCGATGCCGAGCGGAAACTTGATGGTGCTATTACATCTTGTTAGAGGGGCTCTGACGGAATTGATTCCAGTAATAGAGGGAGATACTAACCGCCCTGGGACGGTGCAACATGCCGACGCTGAAATCCCACAGCAGCAGCCGGCAGTCATCACCAACACTGCCAAATCGGTAGGTTTTCTGGTCACAGCGCCAAGGATCAAAGGCCACGGCAGACACCCAGGAATTGTGACCCTGGCAGCGCGCAACTATCTTGCGCTCGGGGAAGGACCAGATAGTTAACAGATCATCCTGGCCGCCAGTCACAATATACTTGCCGTCAGGCGACCAGCAGACACAGATCAAGCCGCCGTAATAGCTACGGAAAATATCAAGGACCCTGGATTGTTGGTTAGCCCCCCGCTGAGAACAAAGACGAATGGGCAGATATACGACATACTCTTCTTTCAGATAATCCATGATTCGAAGTGATCCATCCTCGAGAACGATAGCCAGGTGCCGCTGGTCCGGAGAAAAGGAGAAATGAGATATCTTCTGGTTCGCCAGCTTCCACAGCGACACCGGGTTCGTCTTCTGGTTTTTGGAGTGGACGGACTTCAAAACTTCAAGGGGGAACCGGCTGGAATCGGACTGGCCCGTGGCTTCGGGGGTGAAGAGCGCATCATCTTTCTCCTTATCGTAGACAACCAAGACACCGTTTGCATGCGACGCCATGAACAGGTTCTCTGAGCCCGGTAACCACTTGATGTTTGTGACAGGGGAGTTGTTGATGACTCCGTTCTTATTGATGCGCGCATACTTCTGCGACATGGGCTCATACCAGATGATGTCGCCGGCGGAAGAGCCCATCACAATATCCAGGTGCGACGCCGTCTTGGTCACTTCGTTGATATCATGGCACAGCATGTGCGCCTTGGTGAAGAGAACCTTGGTGAGGTGCTCCTCCTTCTGTGCCGAATTGAGATCCAACCACTGGAAAGCTCGGTTGATATTCGCAAAGGCAAAAACACCATTTGGGTCGCGGTCATTTAGTCGCTTCGCTGACGTTTCGTGCGTTATGACTCGCGAGACGAACGAGGAACTGCTCTTGATGATGTTGTTCTTTGGCTTCCGCTTCTTGGAGGCATCCTTGGCCTGTGGCGTAGGCGGTGTTAGGGCCGCGTTCCCATCGCCGAATTGGGGTGCTGCCACGGCGGTCTTCAAGAAAGTTGGCGGCTTCTTGCGCGGGTCCAGGCTCACTAGTGAGACCTTGACGCCTGCTGTCGGAGGCGACGGGACTGTTGCTAGCGGGTTGGGATTGATAATTGGCGCTTCTGACGGATGAGGCGGCGGTGTTGCCAGTAGTAGGTCATCCTTCAGTGTGTAGGTACCTGGCGGGGTGGGAAGAGGATTCCAATTAGCCTCATTGTGGAACCGGTAGGCCCTCCGAGGGTGCTCATGTCGATCTACGAGGCCGACCGATCACTTACCTTCTCCGACTTGTAATGGGCATCCGCTGTCCGGGTGAGTGATTGTGTTGTTCGTTTCGACCACCGGGACAGCCATGCCATTGGCAGCCCCTGCCGCATACGCGACAGGGATGGTATAGCGAGGGGGAGGTGGCGGTAAGACACTGTTTGAGCGAGTCAGTCACAGCTGGTTGAAAAGGCGATTCTCGAAATAGCCAGGAGAGGAGAAGGAGGAGTCGTTCGGGAGCCGAAGATGGCGTGCTCCGAAGTGGTCTGATGTATGGAGTGGAGCTTGGAGACATGACGTTGTGGGAGAGTCCTCGAACAGACACATCCCCGCCCAAAAGAGGAGTCGGACGAAGAGGAGGTCTTACAACATGGTGACTAGGGTAGTCCGCTTATACTTTCGATTTCGACCAAGATGGAATCGGGCGTCACACAACAGTCAGATCACAGGGTCGTCTGCAGCCAAACAACCAAGGGTCTAAGGAGGAATGGTCCAAGTTCCGTCGGCGTCTTTCTAGAGTTTTGATATCCAAGAGCCCCCAATCGGGCTTCCAATCGGGCTGATCTCAAGTCCCGGGACACGCCAGAGAACCTAAGACACGGCCACGGGAGGAGGGGAAGCAAAGCGTCGGACGAGAGGTTGGCGGAAATCGGGAAGGATTGAGGCAGGCGTGTAATATAGACGGCTCAGAGTGCGAGTCTGAAGGAGAACAGGAAGAGCGTCACAGCGTCGGAGGGTCGGAGGGTCGGAGAGACGGGTTGGCAGGTTGGGGAGTTGGGGGAGTTGGGATCAGCGAAACGTCCGGGGTAAAGGCGCGCGGAGGCAAGTCTCGTGCCTGGCGGGGCTCCGGGCGAACTCCGGGCGAGCCGAGTTTGGCGCCGGCACATCGACAACGTCGACCACCGAGCTACTCCGTGCATGTCGACACATCGATACATTCACACATCTACAGGGCAGTCCATGGAGAGAGAGCGAGAGGCAGGGACAGAGACAGAGGAATGGGTATTATTCAAACAAAATCATGATCTACGCAAAAGAGTGCCTACGCAACAGAGTGCCTACTGTCCACTGCCACTAACGCGCCGCCAAATCATCACGGCGGCCGCCCCCGCGCAAACTACCGCCCCCAAGGCAATGCCCCACGACATCCATTTCCCTTCCACGTCCTCCTCGCTGCGGGGGAACGCAGTGCTGGGCTCCATCGCCGCTTCTGCAATGTGTACAAAAACCTCTTGAATGGAAGTCCAAGTGACACTCACGTGAAGAGGCGTACTGGGCATGTTCAACAAGGCCGTGTATTCATGGGGCTGGTGCTCCGCCCGTTGGGTTGTTCGGTCCAAATCCGCCTTGAGCGCGATGAAGACACTCGGCAAGTCCTCCAGATGTGGATACTTGGCGCGGAGAGCGAGGATGTAAGCAAAAGAGTCGGGGTCGGAGGAGTCGTACGTGTATGCAATCACATCACATTGGTCGAGTAGTTTGGCCTGGTTCTCAAGGATTGCGGGTTCCAGTTCCCCCAGTTCATCCATGATTAAATAGCACTGCTTACCACCAGGCAGCTCAACGGTGTTGACAGCTGTACGAGGTTGGATGGTGGGGTGGTACGTGGTACTGAATCCACGCGAGAGCAGCGCATCAAGGAGGGCGGATTTGCCAGATCCGGACGCTCCAAGAACATGGCACTGGACAACATTGCGACCGACACGCCCAGGACGCCGCCGTCTCTTGCGAGGCCGGGTGACCTTTAACGCGGCAGTCGTAGAGGGATTGCTGCGGTCGGACGACTCGAAGCCCAGGTAGGCTAAGTATTCGAGCGTAGTTTTCGGGGACATGAATGTGGTCATGCTCCACTGGGCCAGCCAACCCTGAAGGGTCACATGGCCGGCCTCATTGCGGACCGTAGAGGACGGGAATGAGCCATCGGCCCAGGACGCAGGAAGACCAGGAGTCGGAGCGAACAGTGATGCGAGCTCGGTATCATTCAATCCGCCATCATTGTCCTTGTCGGAGAGCAGGAAGAGGTTCACAAAAAAGCGATAACCTTCTGGAGAAAGCTCCGCAGATGCAAAGGGAGGTACTTCAAATCGGGGGTGCAAGAAATTCTCTTGCAGAGAGAGGTTATCGGTGTACTGAAATGCACGGAGGATGATCCAAACTGTTTCATGGCGCCCTTTCTCCGCATATAACTTATTCAAATGGATGAATCCGCAGCAGTCAATGCCTGACTCGGTCACGGACTCCGGGTAGTTCTTCTGGATCGTGTCCTTGATATGTGCTAGATCCTCCTCGCTCAAGGACTTGCCAAAGCACCGAGTTTGAAACTCGGATATTTCCTTATCGGAGAGATACCCATCTCGGTCCTTGTCGCTCAGGTAAAAGATGCGTTGGAGGGCGGCCACGGCCGCGGGTTTCAGGGAGGCCTCCTTGGAGTCGAACAGGGGCGCGATTGGATGGGTGACTGCTTTTTGGCAAACGAAGAAGGCCTCATTGACATTGCGATGCTCCCGAGCGCTGGTCCGAATGCACGAATCGATCTCCTTGAACTCCGACATCAAAGGTAGCATCTCCTCCTCGACCACCTGCGCCTCGCTATGATCGGCCGCTAGGTCTGACTTATTGGCGCACAGGACGACGGGTACATTGACTCCAAGGGATCTGAAATATGGGAGCCAAAAGAGCGCGACACGTTCGTAGCTATAGTGGTCGGAGTACACGAGAAGGATCACATTGGACTTCCGGATCTCGCGCGCGAGGTTGTTGCGCTCCTGCGGAACGGCCGAGGTATCGACGACGGTTGTGGTGGTGACATTTTCAGGGGTTCCGATGGTGGGAGGAATAGTAATCTGGGGGAGTACAGGCTGAATCTTATTGGTGACGAAGACACCTTTCACCAACGAGGTGATGAGGCTGGACTTGCCGGTGCCCTCGTCGCCGCAGACACAGATCCGAACTTGGGCATGTTAGTGACCCGGTAGGATTCCGCATGTCATGATCCCCTTACCGGTAGCCATCGGCGCATTGAAAGAGAATCCAGCTGCAACTATAATCTGTTCATGGTCGTGACGCCAAAACCTGGGGGTTCCTCGGGTGTAGGGATGAGCGATGCGCGTGGACTCAAGTCGCGGATGGCCAACGCCAAGCCGAGATGTGGACCCGCTTCTGCATTTCGGCATCTCTTTCTGCACGCTGCACACTACGCAAATGTATCGTCGTCTGAAATTGCACGGAATCTTGTTGCTGTGTACTGCAAAGTCTCGGTTGGTCAGATTGACTGTAATTTAATGATCTCACCGCGAATTTTTGAGGCTTTCTTTCTTCTGAAAAAAAAAAAGCATTAGAAGTGGCGGATAATGGTTCTTCGAGTCAAGTCGATCAATATTAATGTAGGAAGCTTTCATCCAGTGAACGAGAAGAGTGGTAGTAATTATTCTCTAAGCCAAAATGATCTCACAAATGAAGGTGAAGATTCAATATATTGATGACATAAATATGTGGCTTTAACGGAAGTCTGGCCAGCGATTTACGAGTCGGTATATAGTTATAGCATCCTTCAACTTAATCAGCCGAGTCTGATGGTGGTTCAGATAGCTAAATAGACACGACACTAGTAATATATGTAAGATAGAAACACGGCATAATCAAAGATTAGTAAAATGAGGTTGTAGGCTTCTTGCCAAAGCCAGGAGCAAGCTTGGGCTTGATAGATTTTTCTGACTTCATACCCTCAAGGACCAGATCGAAAGAGCCTTGATGAACGAAAAGTCTACGCATGGTAGGTGATATATATGGATACATGCAGTGAAGAGTAAAGCTACAATTTCCTTCGTCATGTTGCTCTTTTGGGTGCCATTGTTCTGTTCCATAGTATTATTCTTGGCCATCATCTATCTTCGGCTAGGATTGGCCAGTGAGGCTGTATCGCTGTTGCTGCGCCACAATATATGATAGTGCATATGAGCTTTTGCGGAGTCAGACTGCACGGCAAAAGCCCCGAGTCGAACAAGTGTCTTGTTCTCTTGGGCCCCAGACGAAGACAAAGCCATTCCAAGATCCTGCAATCTTGCCCTTCTCCTGCACGGCGAACCCACGTCCGCCCTAACGGCCTCCACGAACCGCTGTCCCGCGTCGCTCGTCATAGGCCCACTTCCGCCCCATCTACTGACTAACCTGCCCGACCTTTCGAGTCCAACAGCCTCCTTCTTCGGCCCCTACCTCTTGCGTTCTTCGTGCTCATTCGTCTTCTCTCCCTGCTTGAATACCACCGTGAAGATGCCTCTCGGGATCCATAACCCGCTGCCGGCGTCTTTGAGCAGTACGTACCTTGTTGATGGCTCCCCTCCCTGCTTCCCCGCAATCGGTTCGCGGCATGTCACGGCTAACCCCCCGTTGTGGTGTAAATAGGTGAATGCAAGAAGGCGGCCAAGATCTTGACCTCCTTCGTGGACCCCAAGCAGGCTTTTGGTCCAGACAAGGTTATTCCGCCGGAAATTCTGGCGGGGGCAAAGGTGAGAGACTACCACAAGCGGGGTACCTAACGGGCACGAGTCATCATACTGACGGTCAAGTCACTTCCAGGGCCTTGCAATTCTCACCGTGCTGAAAGCGGGATTTATTGGCTCCGGTCGATTCGGCTCCGGTATCGTCGTCGCCCGTCTCGCAGATGGCTCCTGGTCGGCCCCCTCCGCAATTATGACCGCCGGCGCCGGCGTGGGTGGACAGATTGGTTTCGAGCTGACAGATTTCGTTTTCATTCTCAACGACGCTGCTGCCGTCCGCACATTCTCACAATTCGGAACCCTTACATTGGGTGGAAATGTCTCACTCGCCGCGGGTCCAGTCGGCCGCAATGCAGAGGCGGCAGGTGCGGCTAGCACAAAAGGCGTGGCTGCTATCTTCTCCTACTCGAAGACCAAGGGTCTCTTTGCTGGTGTCAGTTTGGAAGGTAGTATGTTGGTTGAGCGCAAGGATGCCAATGAGAAGATGTATCAAAGCCGCATCAGCGCGAACCAGCTTCTCAGCGGTACAGTACGACCACCACCGTCCACCGACGCGCTGATGCGCGTCCTGAACTCTCGCGCCTTCCACGGAACCGCGGGCAGCCCATATTCGGGCGATTCCATGTACAATGATATGCCTGTCTACGACGATAGCCATGACAATGTGGTTTGGGAGGGACGAACGGGCGATGCTTATGGCGAAGGCGTGCGGAACTCCCGTAGCCGCGCCAACACCGCTGATGACTATGAATACCGTGACAAGCCCCGTCGCGCAAATACCTGGGCTGACGATGTATATGATCGGCCCGCCGGGGGTCTTGGGCGTTCGGCAACTACGCGCGCCCCTCCGACCGACTACGAGCTTGGACGCAACCGGAGCAATACTTTGGATGCGGATGATTATTCCTACTCCGATCGTCGACCGACCCGCCCGTCCGCACCTAAGCCGGTCTTTGGGCAACGGACAGGTCAGGGTGCTGGTCTTCGATCGGACCAGGCAATAGCACTGTATACGTTTGATGCGGACCAAGAAGGAGACTTGGGGTTCAAGAAGGGTGAAGTGATCACGATCATTAAGCGAACGGAGAAGGCGGAAGATTGGTGGACTGGCCGAATTGGAGACCGCGTCGGCATTTTTCCTAGGTGAGTTCTGAGCCACAGCTCGTCCAGGCGCAAGGCGATATAGATTATGAGCTAACTATGGAGTTCCAGCAACTACGTTGACTCTTCTTGAGTTTATTGGCTGTGTAGTAGGCCTTCTACCAGCTATATCGTTCGAAGCAAACCGGTGACTCTCTCTTTTTTCCATCCGTGAACATACAGGACTGGCTCGTTTGGTTGGTTTGAATATATCTTTGGGCGTTGGATTTACGATTCCCTCTTCTCACCGATTTCGTGTTCGCTCCAATCTCCTTCAGCGCTGCAGTTTCTCATTCTCATTGATGGTCCCTCTCTCCCTCACGAGGTATCTGGAACATTTTTCATTTGATCGCTGGCGTGTGGCGTTTGCGCACAGTGGAGAGCTTCTGTCAGCAGGACGATCCTCAGCACGATCCTAGAGAGACTCGAATCTGCACCGTTTTGTTTCCTTGTTATTTTGATTGCAGATAACCTTTCTTTCTTTCTTTTTTTTTTTTGTTTTCCTTCATCGAGTGTTCACTTCAGCCCTAAAGCCAGCCCAGCCCATCAGCTTGGGTGATACCAAATCAATTTTTTTCTTTTCCTTTTGGATCTGGCGCTCGGGACATTTGATGGCTTACGCCAACACTTGCACAACGGCACCCCTCCTCCTTCCCGCTCCCCGTAGTCGAGTGACACCGCAGGCCCATGATCAGATCACGATTGGGAATCAACATTCCAGCGTGGCTCCCGGAAAGTCGAAGACCCTGGTCGAGGGCTCAGAACCAGGGCTAGGAATTTGATGGCATGTTGCGATGCATGCCAATTTTTTTATAGCTCCGATACCCCTTATGGGGCGACAAAATGGGAACCACAGCTGCATGCGTGGGCTGAATTTGACAAAGGTAGTGTGCGAAAGAGGTCAGCACTCTCTGAGCCTCGAGGTGCAGGGACGCCTGTTTTAACAGACGAGTCAGACTGATGATGCCAGCGCTCGCCGCGCTCACGGTCGTACTTGTATACTTCACCTCCGGCAGAGTTGAAATCTGAACCGAAGTGAACCACCGCCCGTGGTGAATGGATTTGAAATATGAACCGAGGGTGGTGAAGCCAGATCAACGAAGGATAGTAGAACCGAGCAGAGCAGGAGATCAAGCTCTTGAAGGAGGGTCGCGTGTTGAGTGTCTCGATGTAACGAGGATCCTAGCCGCGATCGTCATGGAGAACAATGGAGACCCGGCACGTCCATGGACCGGCCAGGCCTCCTCCCGATTGTCCGATTGTCCGACTGTCCTTGGGTCAAGCGCAAGCCAAGTGGAGCCCAGGCACCGAGGGCCTCGTGCATGTACGAAGTAATAGCAGCCGTGAGATATGATGAACCGTGCAAAGCTGGACGAACTGGTCTTTCAGCCGTAGCAAATAGATGTAAATGTCGAGGCATTGGCAAGCAGCAAAACGGTCTCCTCGATTGGATGTCAGAAGAACGTCGAGCGCGACGATGTCAGGTGCTTTGCTGCGACCGAAAGCGTTCTGGCTCTCCGCCCGCCAATTCTCAAACCTCACTCACCCTCTCAAACCTTCCATCCACCACCTGAACCGCCAAAACACTCTCGACTTTTCTCCCTGTGCGCATTCGTATCTGGTGTGAATCTTTGCATCGTGCCCAACTGGTTCCCCGCCGTCCGTCCCCCAAATGACTGCCCGGCCACGGTAGCTACCGGATAGCCCACCCCACGACTCTTTCTTTCCGTTTCCCCCGCTTCGATGATCGTTCATCCTCTGCCCCAGGTGGTAGTACATTGACTCCCACTCGCCTCCCTCCCCTCCCTCCTGGCTGTGGCCGCCCTTCGGTCTTCAGGGTTCTTTTGGGCTTTTTTGGTTCCTGTATAGCTGGTTCCCATGCAGGTGCGTCCTTGAATCAATTTCCACCTCCCTTGCGGACTGATTTCGTCTGAATCCCGAGCTGCCGTCTCGCGGCCTTCTTGCGATTCCAGATTTTCCTCCCTTTCCTGCCGAGGGTGCTTCATGCGATGCCTTAGCGCCCTGGTCTTGAACCCACTGGGCATCAAGAGGGTGGTAGACATTTCCGTGGGGTTGAAGCTAACAAATTTTCTTTCCGCTAGGCTTCCACGACTGCCCCTGAGGCTGGTGGAGGACATTCGACGCGGCGAGGCCATGCAACCCATTTGTCGATTAGTGACCCGAGTCACCATGTCACCGAGGCCATCGGGCATATGTACGACGATGACTACGATCGCAACGATCCCCGCCGTCTTAGTTATATAACATCACCGCTCGGGGAGTCAATAACGACCATCCCGCGAAACGCCGCAGCATCCGAATCCTCTCCCTCGTCCTCGACACCTCTACCCCCCTTCGCCTGGTGACGGACATCTCAAACCAAGTAATGGACACTTACGGCCACCTCTTATTGCGCACCGGTCCTTCGATCGAGACAGCGACCCTGGATCGCCAGAGTCAACGCGAACCCCCTCCGAGACCGCCACGTCTTCTTTCCCTCTCAACGATATCGACTATGAGTCCGACCCTGCGGCTGTGGTTCAGGAGTTGAACAATTTGGCTGCCATTCGGCGCATGTCGATGGATGTTGCAGCAGCTGGCGATCCGGATCTCCCTTCTTTTGGCAGCAACTTCTCTATTCCGTCCCTCCCCCCTTCTCCGTCAGCCGATGAAAATGATGCGTCACGATTATTTTGGGTGCCGGCAAGTTTACACCCGGAGCTGGCGCCGAAGGAGTTCAAGTCATTTCTCGAGAGCAAAGCCGATGTCATTAAACGCAAATCTGGCGACTTTTCGTCCCTTGGTCCCGAACGCCAAACGTCTGGGAGCGGACTTCGTCGCAAACGGTCCATGTTGTCTAAGCAAATAGATGACTCATCTGGATATAAGGATGGCGCAGAACGGCTGGAGCGACAACGCTCTCAGTCAAGTCGGCGGGATGGCATGCTGAGTCCGAATCTACAAGAGCTCGAGACACTGGTAGATGACAGCCAATCTGGCACAAAGGATGCGCTTGTACGAGGAATGCAAAATGCAAGCATTGCAGCGAGTGAGGATAAGCCGATTTTACCACCAGCACCACCGGGCCACAGCCTACGCCGATCAACTCGTACCCAGTACAAGAAGGGAAGTCTGAAGAAAGGAGAGAAGCCACCCTACTCCAAACGAGTTGGTAGAGCCCTCTCGGAATCAACTCATTCGGGTTCCCCAGTTGCATCCTTATCAGACGATGCCGCCAGTCCAATTCTGGGCAGCACTCGCGTGTCTCCTACCTCTACGGCTGCATCAACAGGCCGAGCAACCCCACCAGGTCGCTCGCCATCCAACTCGTCGCGCAGCACGGCCTATGCTCCAGGTGTGACATCTACTTCCACGTTCGATTCTATTCTCGATGATCCACACGCCGAACAACATGAAGAAAGATCCGTATCGCCCGGCCACCAGGCGGATAGTACTCTTGACGACAAAAACGTAACATCATATGCACGACATTGGCAATCTCGCATAAGCTCAAATGGCCGATCTACGTTGAACATACCTCCGCTGGACCAGAAGGTCCCTTCAATCATAGAAACCCCGCCAAACGACTCCAGTCACACGTCGCCTTCACCCGTTTCTCAACCAAATCGTTCCCCCGATCGCGATGCGCCGTCGGCTTATTCTCCTAGGTCACCAACCCATGATACGAGCTCTAGCAAACGACCTGGGCTGAGTCGCCAACCCAAGGACACCACGACGACGCTCAACGATTTTGCCAATCAACCTCAGATGGTTCCCGGTAACAGTACCCGGACAGACAGCCTTTCTTTTATTCCAACGATGTCCGAGGAGCGTAAACCCGAGGAACGCAAACTCGAAGGTAAAAAGTCAAAGAAGGATTCCGAGGGCCGGAAGTCCAGTTGGCACTGGCTGCTGGGAAGCGATGAAAAGGAAAAGAAAAAAGAGAAGGATAGTGACTCCAGAAGGGCGAAATCGAAAACTACCGATAAAATTCATACCAACGCGCGGATGGATACGCTCCAGCCATCCACAGAACCTCCTCCGAAAGGGCGAGAAAGTCTTATTATCGATCGCCTTGACCCGAAGTTGGAGGAAGAGCGTCGGAAGGATAGTGCGCGAAGGGCTTCTGGGGAATCTAAAAAGGAAAAGGACGGCATTTTTTCGTCAATCTTCGGAGGCGGGCGTAAGAAGCATGGAGGAGAAGGCCACCACCGGAAAAATTCGTCACGCAACTTGTCTCCCGACCCCCCAATGCGAGAACTCAGGGCTGATGTGGACTATCCCTGGACACGATTTTCAATTTTGGAAGAACGGGCCATTTATCGCATGGCGCACATTAAACTTGCAAACCCTCGCCGAGCTCTATACTCGCAGGTGTTGCTGAGCAATTTCATGTACTCATACTTGGAGAAGGTGCAGCAGATGCACCCCCAGATGATGGTGGCCTCTGGATCTCAGAGGTCATCTAAGTCTCGGGACCAGCCGGATGAGTATCTCCAATATCAGCGATACCAAGAAGTAAGTAGATCGTCAGCATCAACCGAGGAGCCGTGGCACTAACGGCTTCGTTTTTTTCCAGGCACAAGAGCAACAGCAATATGGAGACAGCGCATACGATGATCCTTCAATGTACGATTATGACGATGATCCGCATGATCGGTACCAGACCCATGGGGGAAATAGTAAGCATGGCTATGAGAACGGCAATGCTTACAATTCGGGACACTATCAGTATGAACACTCATCCTTTGGAGACGATGTCCAGCTGGATGATGACGATGACGATGATATGTGGTGAATTGGGAGCTGGCGTCTTCGCTAGAATACTCCTTAGCCTACCTTTCTACCTGCGCATCTTTTCACTTCCATTTGACTTTTCTGCGTTCACGGAAATACCCTTGCGTTTGTCTGTCCTGGTTGTTTTTAGAACCTGTACACAAGCCTTGCCCTACGCCTCATTTTATCTCTTCCTATTGCCTTGCAAGATGGATTCTTTCATCGCGTTCTGTTCAAGTTCTAACTACCCACGGACTTTTTTTTCTCCCCAAATAATATCCTTATGCATGAGTTGATTCTGATTTTGATCATGAATCACTCCCACCACAGGCTTCGGAGACCAAGTCGTTCTCACTTCCATCCTTGTGTTTTCCTTTCCTACTTGGCCCATTCCAGTATCAGTGCCCTGACCCAAGCGGTCGTGGCTTGTGCATTGCCATATAGTTTGCTCCCTCACATGGTCTGATTTCTCTCTTCGCATAGCGTCTGGGGTTTTGTTCTTTCTTGTTCCTCTCGAGTTTTCCCTTTCCACCTTTTGGTCCAACTTTGAGTCCGCACAGCGGGGCCGGTCCTGTATTTCTTCTTCTCTTTTCCCCTCCATTCTGAATTATTACCTTTCATCCCACCGAGCAAAGATTCATTCTCGTATTATGTTAATTTATAACGGCTGCCAATGAAAGCTACCTTCGGAGGGATCAAGTCTGCTCTACTGCATTCCCATAGACTGAACAACTTCCATACTACCTCGATGTGATGTTGAACTTCAGATAACTGTAAATTGCCAAAATATGTAAGATTGAATCGAGAAAAAGCCACTTCATGGTATATTCATTATTCATCAGTCGTCCGCCTATCACATAACGGTAATGTACTATACTGCTATATCGGTCCTTTGACCATACTCAATGCTATTATTCTCAAACGGAGTCCCCAGGTGAATATGCTCCGCTGTCCAGTCCAGCTCCGCCATCATATGTGCCGGATCGCGTACCTTGAAATCATCATGATAGTCCTTCAACGTTGTGAGAAGCCTCGACCTCAATTCCGGATCGGAGTTCGCCGCCCATGCAACAGATAGGCATATAATCAAATACCCAGCCCCGATAGGTCTGAACACATGAGAAAGCCTGGCGAGTACCAGTGTTTCTTCGGCAAAGTACACTGCATCGACCTGGACCGAATCCCGGTGGATATCAAGAGACTGCAACATGCAGTTGAAAAAGAGCGTAATGCATAATCCAATACCGTATGCACGCTCAAAAAAGGCTAGAATAAATCTCTTTGTATCTTCCCAATCAGTGCCCCGCAGCTCGGTGACAATGTCACTAAGGTCCTTCTCGATATTCCGCTTCTGAAGCTGATTTAAGTTGAGCTTGCAGGTTTGATAGATGGACCACAGCTCGTCCCGCACTCCGGTGGAGTCGACACCAGTGTGGAGCAGGTTGCGGGCTCGTCGGACAATGCGTGGGCCGCGAGCGAGACAACGTAGCATGCGGCCATCTGGAGTTTCGGAATCTAGTTCGTTGACAATGAGTTCATTCCATTCCTCAGGAGCAAGGTTGATTCGCTCGTTGAAAAGACCTTCGAATAACTAAAGTATTGTCAGTATGGTTCTGGACTGATCAATGTGCCGGGGTTTAGGGCTAGGAATCGTAGAAGGGTAAATTCTGCAAGAAAAACAAAAAAGATAAAAAATGGGGATGGGGAGTTTGGGAAGAAGAAGAAAAAATAAAAAGAAGAAGAAGAAAAAAAAGGAAACTCACAACGCTCCCTCTCAATGACAAGAACAATTTCGTCTCAAACTTATCGCGCGGGCCAAACTGCCCCCGTGCTCTGAGGATCTGCGCTGCCCCCTCGGCATGCCCAGACCACATCTGATTCGAGTAACCCAGAAACGTCTGACAAATTAGCAAGACCATGACTGCTGCTAGAGTATTGGACTCCTGTGCATGGACCTTGTCATCGAGATATACGCGAAGGGTGCGCAGGGCAGCAGAGTACTTTGTTAGCGCCTGAACGGACCCTTGCTGGCGCATGCAGAAGTCCCCGTGTGCGGTCACAACCGCTTCTATGGCGCGGTCCAGCGCTTCATTAGTGCCGAGTCGCCGTGGCACATCCTCCAGAAACAGACCGAAGCTCCACCCGAGGTTGTAGCGGAGATCGGTGGAACGCTTGATGGTTCTCACGAAGGCGTCGGCCAATTGCGTGAGCTCGTTACTAGGTTTTACTAGGAGCATCTCCGACGGAATGGGAACATTAAGGGCTTGGCCGTATTTCCGGGGCATGACTATACGTTTTGACGGATTCAAGGCATGGCTGGGTGGAGATCGGGTTGGTTTCTCGGAGGTCTGAAAAAGAAATTCTTCATTGCCGTGGCTCTTGATCTGGGCCTTGGCCCGTTGGAATTTATGCTCTTGCTGGAATTTGAATCTTTGCATGCCGGATCCCACGCACTCGATCTTGAGGCGCAAACAGCGCCCGCATGTCGGCTGCTTCTCGTCGCACTAGGGGGTTTTCATTAATAAAGTTGCTTCCTCTTGCGGGAACTATATAAGCCTTAATTGGTGTAGCGCTAGTGCACATACCTTCTTTTTTGTTTCCGACATCCCTCGCAAGCCCGGCCTGATGGAACTCCCGGCATGGTGTTTAGTGGACCCTGACCAATCTGACGTCAAATAGTCTGGGTATAGGGTCGAGGCGATTTAGATTTACTAGAAGAGACAGACCTTGGAAGGGACTGTCCTTAGGAACCAAGAAAGCTCAAATGGAGTCCAGCACGAAGCGAATCTGGCTGTTTTGAGTGCGACGAGCCGCTCCCCGACGCGTTGAGGTTGATCATAAGGCAAGTCGACAATCAGACGGGGCTGAAGACACCGCCCATCCGTCTGCGACTAACCGCTTCTGGTCCAATGTGCCGCTGGGCTGAGCATTGGCCCTGGCTGTTGATTGGTCCATCGGGATGTATGTGGCCACTCAGGCTGGGGGCGCTTTCAGGGTCTTTGGGGCATTCTCCGACATGAAGACTTGGCACCCTGGAAGTTGTCATTTTGTGACCTTTTCTTAGAAAAAAAAAGTCAAGTGGGGGCTTCGACGTATTTTAGTAGCCACCATGGAGATGGCTGTCCAGAATGAGTTTGAACTAGTCGGCCCGTCCGCTGATTTGAGGCAGTTGACGTTTGGCTGGACACTGATAATTATATATGGAATTTGCATTAACGCCCACAGGGCAATAGATTCTTGCCTATCTCGGAGCTATGTAGCGCTTCATTCAAAATACAATGTTGTTTGATAGAATAGACAATGTCCATTGAGAGAATATTTAAGATGGCGTGTTCCCCTCACGATTCCCTTACAGAGTCGATTCCCATCCTAACCACATCATGACTTCCGACGAGAAAATAGTGAATTATTACAAGTATCAACCAAGCCACGTACTACCGGCAATCTTTGCCGCGGTGGTAGGTGTGTCGTTCCTATTGCATATTTGGCAGAATTTGTTCGTTATGCTTCTCTGTATCTTCAATTTCAGGGGATTAAAATCACCTGAGACTAACATCAGGGCAAATATAGTCGCTATCGATTCTGGAGAGTCACCTTTTTCGTGGCTTGGGGCGGCCTTCTGTTCACGATTGGTTGGATCCTTCGATGCTTTTCAAGCTATCATCCGGGTAACAAGAACCTCTTTATTGCTCAAACCGTCTTCATTTACCTCGCTCCACCGGTTTATTCTGCATCGGCATATAACATTGTCGGTCGATTGATGAACTACCTACCTATGCACGCCCCTCTGAATCCTAACCGTGTTTTGATGGTCTTTGTATATGCGGGAGCCGTTGTTGAGGGTATCACGGTAGCTGGCGCGGCAAAGATTGCGGCTGCCGGGTCAGATCTCGATGAATATAAGAGGGGCGGCGTCTTGGTTACAGCCGGTCTCATATTACAGGCCGTGGTGGAAACCTTGGTAATTATGCTTGTCGCAATTGTCCACAAGCGAACGGCAAAAGCCCGGACTATTCCGCGCAATGTGAAGATTCTTTGCATGACTTTGTACGGGACATCGACTTTTGTACTGATGCGGTGCATCTTCCGCGCCGTCGAAGGCTTCGAAATGTTCGATAACGTTGGCTGTCGGGAGAATTGTGGTCCCATCTTGAGCAACGAATGGTATTTGTATGCATTTGAGCTGGGTCCGATGCTGATTTTCACTTACTGGCTCAACCTCCTTCACCCTGGTCGATACTTGCCCCGTGATAAATTCCGCTACCTTGGAACTGACGGCCACATTGAGCGAGAGGGTCCCGGCTGGACTGATAACAGAGATACATGGGCAACCTTTATGGACCCTTTGGACTTTGAAGGTCTGATCAAGGGAAAGGCTTCGCATGACCAATTTTGGTTGAAACCCGAGGAGTGGCCAGCCTGCCAAGATGGCAGCTTTGCAGAAGGCTCTGCTTCTAACATACGGTTGGTACGACCTAACAAGGAGAATATTGTATTTGCCTCTGAAGCCTAGATACTGTGACTCTGTCATACCCCGGCAAGAATCTAGCATTTAATCCCTTGTTGGTTCATGTGCTTTGCAGTTTCCCGATTGTCGCTTGCATGTTTTCTTTTGTTTATTTTATATAGACTATATCAGCAAGGTCCTTTTTTAGTATCAAATGTACTATTAGAAACCCAGCCTGCGTCAAAGTAAATTGAGCACATGAAGCTCTTTTGATTTGTTTCAGCGCTTTTTCTTAGTTCAATGGTTGGGTAGCCATAAGAATATCTTTTTTTATACGGCTTCTCAATTTATTCAAAATTGTGTGCATTCTTTCGTTAATTACACTGGAAATAGCGACCCTAGGGGCGCGCGGGATTGCGTGTTTATACAGCACAAAAGGTCAATAGAGAAAAGCGACGAAAATGTACAGTAATACAATTCAAGGGATGGAAATATATATATACCCGAGAAAATGGTGGATCGGCGTGGGGCTCACTGCTGACCTCGCCTAAGATACAAAGGAATTAATGAAGTTCACTGAGCGACTTGATCGTCCAATTATTCAGATGGCGTCAGGACTTAATCATTATCCTGGGAGTCAACAATGAATCCTCAAGCTTTGAGCAGTTTGTGCCGACGGAGCTTGATTGCAACCCTCCGGATCGCACATCACTGGAATGGAGATGGCTGTCCAAGCATAAAGTCTGCGATTTTTCAAGCGGTGTGCCATTTGCTGAGACGGATGTGGCCACTGAACGATCAGTCTGCCCATCAGCCTCTGTACTAAGGCTCTCAGAGATTGTGGCCAAAGAACTTTCAATCGGCGTGTCAACAATAGGATCTGCAGAACGACGGATTGTTCGGATCCCGGTCTTCAGCTGTTCATCAAGCTCATCCACGTAGGCATACGCCCCCTCTCCAGCTATTGCTAAGCGTTCATAGCAATCCACACCACCCAGTTTCCATTCAGGCAGAATTGTACCCGAGTTACCGATTTCGTATACGAACATTGGGTTTCCCTCACTGTCGAGGATCTTCTGCCGTTCGAATTTGAGATTTGCATCGATGGGTCTGTAAATGTCATTCTTACTATCTTGTTGGTGCAATGCCGCAAAGTGCTTCATTCTGAAGTTGACAACCGGATGAATGGACTCAAATGTACTGCCAAGAGTCTTGCCGGCTTCGAGAGCATACTGGCCCGGGGTTCGCTTCTTGGATCCGTTGGCCCAATACATCGGCGTATAACTGCTGATAAAATGCCCAATCCCCCAGCCAAAGACTCGGATTCCCTTGAATGCAGGCTCTTTACCCGGCGTCAGCCGATGCACAAGCGCAGATAAAGTGGCCTTCGCATGACGCCAGGGCCAGCCTTTCCAGGATTTAATATTTGGGGGATTCACTGCAGCATCCCATTTCTCGAGCTTCAGGTTAATTTCATCTAGGTGCCTCTCCCGGTCTTTTTGTTCGTCGGCAATATACTGGTTGTCGATCGATAGATATTCCTTTATCTGATCCAGCATCCAAGAGAATGTGATATTGGCCATTTCTTCCATGTCACCCTCATTGTTCAATGTGTCGCTCGACCCTCCGCCTATATTGACGTGACAACCTGGAAACCACACCTGTTTCAGATCCGGGTGTAGCTCTAGTCGATTTTGGTATTTGACTCGTTTTCGGGTGGCCTTGTTCCACGCCTTCGCAGCTAGATTGACATTTCGGGCTGCTGCATTGACCTGCTCATCGGTCGCCTTGCCGCCTGCCTTGAGAGCCTTTGCATTCTCTAGCACGGCCCAGAAATTCTTTTCGGCCTGAATTTCTTCTTCTTTACGAGCTTCAACATCCTCCTGTGTAGCTGTTTTATCCGACAGATACCACAATGTCGGCGAAAATGCCTTGCGACGCTCGTCAAGAGCCAAAGCATGGAATGCGTGCTTGATGTCTGAGGAATTTTCCACATGAGTATATATTGGGTGAGCGCAAAATAAAGGTGACATTATCTTACTCGGCGAGAGTCCGACGTTATACCAGCCCTCCTTTGACGGAAGCTTAACGCCCAATACCTCTGGCATGCCCAGAGCTCCAACGGTGTCATAAACTCCTACCACCTCCACATTTCGCGATCCTTCCTGAGCCCAGTCGCCTTGCGGGGGCTTCTCGTAAACAAATTCACGGTGGTTTTCATCACCCGCACCTTGGTGTTCATCTGCCTTACCCCATATCCAGTCATACCATAGGTCGCTTCGATGGAAACGCTTTCCATGCGGAACTTTCTTATAGATCGCCCATAGATCGGGAAATTCGTTCAGGTCGCTCTTGGAGCAGATACCAATATCGGAAATCAAACCAGCGATCGTGCGGGCCGTGTATGCACCACGCGAGAAACCAAAACACATGATTTGATCGCCGGGATGGTAGTTCAACACGCAAAAATTATAGGCTGCGACGACATTGCCCTCCAGGCCTTCTCCGGTCGCGCCTTGAATGACCTCCCCCAGTCCGACAGACTCAGTGCCAATGCCAGAGTCGTACCAGACCACTTGCTGCCATTCCTTCCCGTCTTTGTCAACGCCAACACGATTGAGAGCGCGACAGAGCCGGGTTACATTGGATGGAACATTCTTTTGCCCCGAAACCGAAGATTGCCAGGTGCCGTCACAGCATATAATGATTCGTTTCGGCATTGGTGAAGGTGAAGTGTTTGGTGTCTTCTGGGAGGTCAGAATCTTCACCTGGGCCTCATAAACAGCCGCAGCAGCCATACTGGCAAGCGGAAGAGAGAATCACGGTTTTCGTATGAGAAGTGGATGTCAGTCGGATTTCGCTGACGACGATACATTTATACTTTTCCCGTCTTGACACTTTGGACCCCCTTTCTGCTGTGTAACACGACTCCGTCGTTCTGTGATTGATCGGTTGAGTAGATCGTATTGATGGGGCTGTGGAGGGTGCTAACCCTCTTCAGAGGACGAGAGCGGACGAACGCCAGATGGACAGTGTTAGCTGCAGATTCGGACCCGCGCTTGACCTATTCAGGGCTATTCAGCTCGCCCCGCTTATGGGGTTTTTCTTCTTCAGCTGCGCAAACTTGGACGCCTCCTGAGATCAGCCCGGCTTACATGAACCAACGTGCGCAGAATGACTGGTTGACATACCCCGGATTCCAGCATTCTCATACTATTCATAGTGTAGCACCATACCCGCCCGCACATGGCGCTTTCCGTGCATGTGAAGTACCTCGTATATGTCAATCCATGATGACGGTAGGGCTGCAAGGGTCATCATGGACATGGACTCGAGCCTACAAAACCAAAGTCAAAAGGAGCGCCCGAGGCCGAACCGCCCCACGAGTACGCCCCAAAAAAGCCTCTAGGAAAGTTTCAGATGAACAATTCGTTTGTCATTCTGCCCTATCGTTCTTCGACTACTTGTACAAAGGTCTTTTTCACGGTCACCCCGGCGTGTCCGTTGTGAGATGTTACCGGCCGGAGTTCTGGATATAAGGCCTCCTGGCTGCTGTTCCCGTCTGTAAAGTCGTGCGACCGGGGCGAGGAAACGGTATTGTTGATCACTCCCTTGCCACTGTCGCGGTCGATGTCAGGCCGCCAATAGCTTGGATCATTGCTACCTTTCAACCGATCGCTTTTGAGACTAGAGAGGGGGTAGTTGCCAGAGCTCTTGCCGGGGCTTCGTGCATTCCGACCGTAGGACATGCTTCCATCCAGCAGCCAACGGAATAAGGGACGAAGTGTAATAAGACTGCCCGCCGCAATTCCAAGACCTGTTTCAATAATAGACCAAATGGCAATTTGATAGGTGGAGTCTTCAATAAAGGAGATTAGCATGAAATCTTCTCTGATGTCAGCCAACGGGGATGGAAATTGGCCCTTGGGCTGTGCAGCCTTTGGGAATTGACTTACACAGGAAATCGGAGTCTGCATAATATCGTAAAAATGGCAGTCGGATCACCACAGCCACACTCGCACTGACAATGATCAGCCGCATGTTCTTTATGTTATTAGGACCGGGCCAAAAAAAAAACACTCACACTGCCCCCATGCTAAGAATGCCACCAACTGCAATCTTTGTCCTACGATTCATCTGCAGATTCCAGACCAGGATAATAGGCAGAATACCCAGTGTAAAATCGCAAATAATCGTCAAGCAGCTGTAAAGATAGGCGATACCAAGTAAAACGTCGACGGCTAGACATGTCCCTGAGGCCGTTGGATCCACCCGATCCCAGAAGTAAGAGATCGGTTGGCAGTCGAGAAGCAAAATGAGCCAGAACATAAGACCAATTACAATCACAAGACCAATTATTCCCCAAAGAATCATGCGATGGATCCTTTTAACTGTCAACCGAAGTAATGCAAGAGCAATAGATATTTTCGCGACAGCGGATGCCCATAGGTACAGCATTTGACCCAGCCACCACCACTATGAAGGTTCGAGTGAGAATGATTTCTTGCAATGGGAGAAGGAGCACTACGGAAGCATGACATACAGTAAGTGCCTTCTTATATACTTCCAGACTTTTGAAATCGCGTTGCGAATGGCCAATGCCATTCATCGAGCCAATCAAACAGCATGTTCCCAATGTGAGGAAGAGAACCTGGTAGTGGATCAGTTAAAAGGAGGAAAAAGGTTCCAGTTTCATCTCCCACAAGCCTACCAATGCTGCGACCATCAAAGTGTCATCCCAACCAAACGCCCGTACGATATATGCGCGCACGAAAGTTCTCAGGGAGACTGTGATGAAAGACACGACCATCATCACGACTGAAACGACAAAAATTGCCAAACTTCGCCCCTCGAGGGGCATCGGAGAACCCATCGCGGAGTCTCAGGAATCTTTTTTCCACGTCTAGCTCTATTAATTATTGCTCCGGGGGTGCTCTCCTGGCGAGTCGTTGCCAATTCGTCAAATTCAGGGGCACATGGTCGATTCGTAAAAAGAAACACCGTGCTTGACGGGAATGGAAAGAAAAGAGGCACACTCTCCTTGCTGGAAGAAAACTCCGAGATGAGAAACCCCCCAACTTATCTTGAGGCCAAGACATAAGCGCCGCAGGTCGGCAAAGTGCCCAGGGGCCGCGAAGCGAGAGCAAGCATGAGGCTGCAAGTGGAGATTCAAATCCCCGCTTCAGCATGTTTGGTGATCGATTAAGTTATCGAAGGCGATGGACGGAACAGATTCATAACATCTTTTCCGATCCCAGGCAAATGTCCGCGCACTAAGTCTGGCTGAGTTCCGCTTTATGGAGTCAATCTTTGGCCCTGTGTGGACTGATAGGGCAGGGCCAAATCCACTCGGTCAAAACACCGTGGCTTCCCCACTTTGTAGAAACTATTGGGGCCAGTATCCGCAAAGCCGAGCTACAGTGTCATTTGTACCGGAAGAGAACGGCATTTGGGGTTTGAATCAATCCTCCCGAGATCTAGACCAATACCGGATGAGCAACTATCACTTAAGAAGAATGGTCAGCAGCGATGTCCCGAGACTAGCAATCCTTCGAGGGCACGGACAACTGTTGACCAGGGCCAGGGTGAAACAACCCCCTTCTGTCAAAAGCCGGGAGCCAAACTTGGAATAGACCATGCTGCCTTCGATGCGATGCTGTATTGTCCTACCTAACTATTGTTTTGAACGCTTGAAGAACTTGACTATCGAGGGGCGGGTTGCAATTCCACCGAAGACGATTGAGGTAAGTGATTCATTGAAAACAAATAGATGGAGTAGTCACCGATCGGCCTTAGAGATCGCAAGATGGCCTTTTTAGTCGGCAGAATGAGCTCAACTCGAGAGGCTGACTTTATTCCCCGATATTGTGGCGGCCCCAGCCGGTCTGTACTCATGCGCTCGCCCTTGGACTTACCCGATTAGGCTGGACAGTATTGTTCTGCTGAGAAATCTCGGCCACTTGAACGAGATCCGTGCTCTATGAAAGTGGAACATTTTTTATTTGAAAGGATTCTCTGGTTCCTGATAGTCACAGAGTTGATAAAACCTACCGCGTTTGGCAGATCTGCTCAAATCAATTGATTTTAATATATTATCAAACGAGGCTTAGTTTAATGTTATGTTGTAGATGCTTTTTATAAATGCGTCTAGCCTGCGTAGCCACATGAAACCCCTGAGATCCGTCAAAAGATCAATCATGATCGGATTCGATCAGGGGATTTCGAAGCTCCGACCTATAGAGATCTTGAAAGGCCCTGCGCTAGAGGAAGGTGAGCTATGCATGTGAAGACCAATTAAGAGAGTTAACACATTGCTCTTCTCTCTGAGTTGCTATTACAATTTGCCTCCAAGATCATAAGAGACATGGTGAGCTTGGTCTGTCACGAACAATTTGTGAACCCTCGACCGGCAATTGCTCATCAGTTTTTTCCGGCACGACCCACATCGCCCCACGCCTTTTCTTCGCCGATCCTGCCCTATAACACTTCACGCGTCGATGCGTTTCAGAAGTCAGCCGATGTTTGATGTTGCCCAGAGTTGCAGGGCTTGTCATGCACCATTGATTGATTTGACGGGAAATTGTTGGGTCTGTTAAGGTATTCCCTTCGTACAAAGGGCCCACATGGCCCAGGCCAGAGAGGAGAGGCCGGCGAAGCGGGCTCGTCAGGCCTGCGAAACATGCCGGTAAGAATACGCTGTGAAGGTTTGCCTGTCGCGAATAATGTACTCAGTACTTTTCCAGTCGCAAGAAAACCAAATGCCCCGGAGAAAAGCCCGTGTGCTCCTTCTGTGAACGACTTGGCCAGCGATGCGTATATGCCGGAGCTGACACTGCGGAGGATCAGTCAGATTTTGCAAGAAACATGGTTTGTTGATGATCGAAGTCTTTTGAGCCTTTGGAATAACTTGTAATACTGACCCGCCATTGTAGGTGGATCGCGTTTCGCGAATTGAGGGCAAGCTAGAACAGCTCGTTGAATACATCGCGTGAGAATTATTTTGGCCCCAAATTTGACAACCTGATTTGTTCTAACCTCTAGGACCCCAGAAAACGACCAATTGAAACCGTAGACACGACTCCAGCAATAAGCCATGGTATTCCGGAGCTGACACAACCAAGTACCGCGCAGTCCTCTCCAGCCCATGTAGAGCAATCTACTACACCATCAGTTGCCGAACTGTTTCTCACATTCTGCAACTTTCAGCCTCTTCCACTATTTTCGCAAAATATTTCGCTTCAATCTCTTCATCAAAGAGACACGGAACTTCTGCTGGCTATGGAAGCTCACTGCATTCGGTTCCGTGAGCAGGGTATCAAAAACATTGAAATTGAGTTCGAAATCAAGAGTAAGACAGAGCGAGCATGTCAGATGGTAATGGCACGTTTGGCAGACGGAAATGTGGAACTATCAACTATCCAGACACTATGCCTTCTAAGCATATTGGAATTCACAGGTAAATATTCTACGTCTGCTTCTGTTTGTGATTGTACTAACATTCAGAGCTTCAGCTGGCCATCTGATGCGAGCTGGCTTTTATCTCCAATCTGCGAGCTATTTTATTAGCTGCATCCGTACGGGAGATCTGGAATCTTTGATCAATGAGCTAGATTCAGAGAAAGATGAACGGAGATTATGTCAAGCTAGTGTGATAATGCTGCAGAACCTGCAAGGGCCTTCACAATCGTGGAATTCTAGGTCCTCTTTTGAAAAGTCCGGCATTACTACCTCCATGGCCATAACCTCCGAAACATCAATTTGGAAAGGATTTACGCAACGTGATGGAGGTGATTCGAAGCTAGAAGTCGGCATCAATTCGGCGAATATGTACACCAGCGAACTATGGGCTCTTGGGTGCAAGTACGCCATGGATCATCGCAGTATCGATACCTATCCCCCCTGGCATCCGCAATCGGATTATTCTATGATTACCTATTGGCATACCCAACATGAGAGTTGCATGCCACTGAAGTTTAGGCTTCATGCTAGTCGGTTCTCAGAACACTCTCCGGGCGACCTCAAGGCGAATCGGAGCTATTGGGGACCTTGGCTATTCTTTCAAATAGTATGGCATGCCGTGCCATGCCTCTTAAACCACCCTTTCCTTCTCTCCTTACGCCTGAGGAACTTCGGAAGGACGATGCCTCAGTCATTCTTACGGAATTCCTTCGAGCAACTAACCCTGCATTCCGGATGGATTGTACATTTCCTTGAGCTTATTGAAGCAAAAGATTTTGAGGTGTCCGATCCAACAATTGGCCATTGTGTCAGCATCGTGGGAACAATTTATCTTCAACATAGCTTCGCTGAGGACCAAATTTTCCGCAAAAAAGCTCAGACGGGCTTCGAGAAATGTCTACGGTTTTTGCGCAAAATGGGATGTCGGTGGCCTCATATCGATCGCCAGGTTAGTTATCCGGGAACGAGATGATCAGAAACTTAATACTAATCTCACATTCAAGGCTCGAGATCTTGAACAGCTCCGCGCTAGCATTTCGCCTGGAGGCGGTCTAGTCCATACTACGGGAACATCCGGTACATCAAATTCGCGCCAGCGATGGTCCGTGAATCTACAATTATTGTGGAAGATCCTAGTCTATTCCCATGCTAGCAAATCATCAACTCCAGCGAGTGATATTTTCGGCCCAAATTTGGCTCGTGACAGCTTAGGAAACTCCGGGTTGCCATCAACAAGCATCATCGCTGAGCGTGATTTTGCTCTCATTGGATCAGCTGGTATTTCAGGCCATAAAACAGTGGTCTCTGAGTGTGTCACATATCCACCAGAACAGACTGAACACTCCAATCAGCTGCAACAAGAACTGGGCCAAACACCCAGTTTAGATATGGCAGACTTGGTTCAAGATCCGAATTTGGATTTCACTGGGGGTGACGCGTTACTTTTGCAGATGCAGGATTATGGCCGGGCCTTTGAAGACTGGCTAAGTCTCAATCCTGTATAAAATAGAACACCAACTACTGCCCAGCAAGTCGTCCGTTCGGCAACTCAGTCTCGGATGCCGGGCTGGGCTATCCACCCGGCCACCGGCCCGTTTCCGGGTTTTCCGGGGCACCTGAGTGCCAAGACCCGGCATGGAACCGCGTTTCCCCGTGTCACCACCCCTCGCCTCACACTTTTTTTTATGACTGGCAGGTTGAGGCGGACTCCGGACTATCAGACCGCTTCACATTGATCATGATGCCAGTATCAAAGAACGAGTCCATTATCATCGTCGGGGCCGGTGTGTTCGGTCTATCCACCGCGCTCGAGCTTAAGCAGCGCGGGTACACCGACATCACTGTTCTAGATCGATACGCACCGCCGGCCGTGGATGGAAGCAGTGTGGATATCTCACGCATTATCAGAATAGATTATGCAGACCCAGTCTATTGTCAAATGGCCGCTGAGGCCTACAAGGGCTGGACAACTGAGTTCAAGGATCAGTACTTCGAATCGGGATTCGCACTGCTCTCGGAGACTCCTCACAATGACTGGATTGAGAAATCGGCGGCAACCGTTCGGGCCAATGGTCGCAACGTGGAAGACCTGCCGGATGCTACAGCACTACTCAAATCTTATCCCAACATTCAATCTAACCTTTCGGGCATGAACGGATATCTCAACCGTCTTGGTGGATGGGCCGACGCTGCCGGGAGCATTCAGAAACTTGCGTCCAAATGCAGCGTAGCAGGCATTTCAATAATCAGCGGACCTCGCGGTAGTGTCACGTCACTGTTGCGAGAGGGCTCGCGCGTCGTTGGTGTGAACCTGGTTAGCGGTGGCTCCTTGCGCGCCTCGCATGTTATTCTGAGTACGGGCGCCTGGACGAATCGACTTATTGATGTAGCCCATGCTGCTTCATCATCGGGACAGCCTGTAGGCTTCATTCAACTCAATGAGGAAGAAGCTCGATCTCTCGAAAACACGCCAGTGATGATCAATATGACCACGGGTGTATTTGTTTTCCCTCCAACCCCAGGGAGCAACATTCTCAAACTTGCGCGACATGGATATGGATATTCCAATGAAACGACTATTAATACTAATGGATCCAACCGAACCATTTCATCTCCCAAATTCGACAGTAGCAACTCTCAGACGGGATACATTCCCGGTGATGCCGATGCAGACCTGCGCAATGGCCTGCGCCAGTTCTTCCCGAAGTTTGCCGACCGCCCGTGGATGAATCGCCGTCTCTGCTGGTATACCGATACTCCCAAGGGCGACTTTATCATCGATAATCACCCGACACTGCAAGGTCTCTTTGTGGCCACTGGTGGTGCTGGACAGTAAGATATCCCCGATCCGTTTCCATTTTCCCCTTTGAAGGTACTTTCACCGCTATCTGAACCTCTCACTTACCGACTATCCAGTGGATTCAAGTTTCTCCCCATTCTGGGCAAGTACATCGCGGATTGCTTCGAGAACAAAGCACCTGAGGAGCTACGGCAGAAGTGGAGGCTGAATGCGCCTCCTTCTGGTGGCTCCACCGGATATGGAATGAAAGGAGACGGCAGTAGAGCTGGGCCTCCACTGAGGAACCTTACGTCAGCAGAAAAGGCCAAGCTGTAGGATATATCTCGGGACATTTTCTCATGATATTCAAATATGTGACGGTGGACTTTCTTCGGTCTAATCATTCACTCGCATTTTAGTTGTGGTGGTAGTGATCATGCCACATTGGGAGCCACATTGATGTGGGGGTTGATGATTGCCACCCCACTCAATAGCGCAAAGTTGCGATTCTGGAGGGATTCTGAATAAGAAGGCTTTACTGCAATGTGCATTATGCAGAATTTTCCTAATGTCATAAGTTCCCATGCTGCTGACGCACATGGTGACGAACAGTACTTAGTTTCTAGTTCGTTATTGGTCAGCCATTAAACTATTGAACCAGTCATTTAGGCTATTATTTTCTAGATTCAAGCACAATACCGAATTACTATCTAGCTTGTTCATTGATCAGACGAATTATACCAATGTATTCGGGACTTTACATTTTACCTGTACTCTGAATTGATAGACGCCTCTTCCATCTTCAGCCGCCAAACAACTTTACTCGGCGATGACCCTGTCTCGCTGCCGAGCAATTACCATCAAAGGCATGGCTAAATCACTGATACCTACGCTAATAAGGTCGGGAATCTCCCCGCAGAAGCCATTTTCCTTCGCAATCGCGCGCTTCGTCTCATCGGCCAGGTCAAACTCAAACTCACTCAGTAGAGTGCTCATCAACTTGTAGATATTTGTCATGGCTACGGTTTTACCAATGCACTGTCTTCCCCCGAGACCAAAGTGCATCAGCAGTCGCGATTTCTCCGCAATCTCTGGGCTATCCCAGCGTGATGGATCGTAGACATTGTGCTCAGGCCCCCAGACAGCAGGATTATGATGGAATACATGATTACACACGGCAATTGAGGTCTGTTTGGGGGTTTCAAATAACAGTTAACTCCTTTCACTGTCCTGGAAAACAACGAGTTTGATGTGATTAATACGAGTGAACTTACTGCGTGGGGAATATGCTTTCCTGCGACTGTCAGACCGTCTGGCATAAGTACACGTCTCGCAAGAGGCATTGTAAAGACCGGTGTAAGGCGGAAATTCTCTTTCACGCAATTCTTCAAATAAGGTAGAGAACTTTCCACTAATGTGACAGAGTATGCTTTTTCATTTTTGTCGAGTACTGGCAAGTTTTTCGTAATTTCGGCCACGCAGTTAGCCATGACATCTGGATTGTGTAAAAGGTGATAAAATAGTAACGTGGTGGTTGCACTTGTCGTGTGAGTTCCAGCAATACTAATACTTCCCGTTAGCACGAAGGATGAAGGGCTTAAAAAGAGGTAGTTGAGCATCAAAACCTACATAAATCCAAATGCTTCTGTTTCAAGTTCCGTTTTTGTCATCTTTTCACCGGTTTCTGGGTGCTTAGCAAGAATGAGATTAGTGAGGATGTCTTTCCGTTCTGATATGACTTCATTAGATTGGCTTGTGTCTGCCATCCGAATCGCTCTTAACCGTACGTCCACGCATCTCGATGCAAGATCCGCACAAGCTTTACGACCCTTGAAAAGGGCCTGAAGTCCCTTATGGGGAATAAATGGAAGCCATCGCTTCAGTTGCGCTGTCATCATGGGCCAGGCGCCTGTCACTGCTGCCAGGAGACTATGTTCAATCACTGGTGGAACCTGGCTCTGATCGTTGGACATTTGAAGACCAAATGTTTGGCTGAAGGCTAATTCCCCGAGAATATCGATGACATAGTAATGCAAGAATTTCTTGAGATCAAATGCTTCGCCATTTGAAGCGCGAGATGCTATCTTCTTTCGAAGGATCTCGATATTCGCATCGAGATGCTCTTCCATTTCCTTCACATAGCTCATCGAAAAGCTGTGAGACATATGGCGCCGACGGATAGAGTGAGCCTGTTGAAACAGTTAGGAAGATACGAAGATCCATGGTATATCAGCATAAGGACTAACTGTTTCATCCCGCATGCCGAAAATATTAGGATGTGCTGCCCCATATGCATCATAGAACTCCGTTTTTGGCATGTACCGTGCACCTGTTTGATATATTGCTTTGATGGCTTCTTCGTCGGCAATGCTCAGCTTGTCTGGACCGTATCGAACTATTGATCCATATTTTTCATGGAGCTTTGTCAGAGTGTAAGGCTGCTTAAGTGTCATGAATTGATGGACTTGCCACAAGTCTGTCAAGCATGCCATAAACGGCCCAGGAAACTTTGCCAAGGGATGGAAGAAACGTTGGTAAAGAACATAAAAACTTATGTAGAAAGATATGGCCCCTAAAATTAGTTCCAATGGGTGATACAAAAGTTTAATGATACCCATGGTGTAAGTTCTCGTAGCAGGCAAGACTAGTAGTGTGCTCTCTCGGACTGAGTCTGGAGGAAATCTTTCTTCAGGGAGGCGTGGCTGTATATATAGTTGGACATCGGCCTCGTGCAGTGACATGTGGCCAGTCTGCGAATCCCCACAACAAGTCGAAACCCGAGCTAAGATGCCACAAGATACTAGGTTATGCATTGAATTCAAAGCCACTTCCATTGAATTGTTGTTTATTGAATATGTATAGAGGACTCTGTTTCCCCGCGGTTGACCCATGTTGAGCATAATGACGAGTGTGGGGAAGCCTTGTAACCCCACATGAAAGATGTGCATCCGCGTGTACGCCGCCGAAATTTCTTTTGGAGTATCGACTAATGTGAATGCATACCGAAATATATATCATGGAAAAAGATGGGACATTAAGAGGAATGAAACCATTCAAGAAATGAGATATCTCATATTTACTTGTATAGTTCAATCTGTATGCTTATTAGCTTTCCATTCAAGTTCTGATTACCTGGCTTTATCCAGATTTCAACCATAAGGTCATTATCAGCGCCCAATAGTAATACTGGTTCCTTAGTAAAACCACATCATAGGAGATTTCATGTTTAATCATGTGGTTACAAATAAATACAGCATGTACCGCTCTAAAACCTCAGGGATGGATAGCTGAACATGACGCTATCCCTATATTGGTATGCGAGACTCAGAAAACTTGAATTTACAAATAATTTCAAGGGAATAAACCATCAAGTTGATGGAATACAAACTTGTCATGACTCAGGATTTCCTTCCCCTTTAAAATTAATCTTGGCAACTTTGGCGCCTTATATATTAGGCAAAACAACCACTAGCTTAACAAATTGAACCCCGCAAACAACCCCGCAAAAATTAACTTGCAGTGCGTGGATTCAATGTCAAAGTTTGACCTCGCTCATCGCTGCAAAGATTTTGCCAGTATGAGGCAAAGACGTGGAAAAATCGAACGTAGAATTCCCTGCGCACAATGCGAAAAAACGTTCTCAAAGACGGAGCATCTAAATCGCCATCAGCTTGCTCGTGTGTAATTCCTGATATGTCAACTTCAGACGAAACTGTCACTCCGTGCCACCATTAATACTAATTTATATCATTATTCATGCCACAGATACCGGAGAACGTCCATATAAATGCTCTGTATGCGCTAAAAGTTTTGGGCGAAGGTGATTCATTCTAAACATGACCATATTTTTGGTGAGAGGATGCTTATGTGTTGACACTTCAGAGACGTGCTCCTTCGTCATCGTCGGAATCACTCTTCACAGGATAGTCTCGAGTCTCATGTTGGTTTTATCTGTAAAGTGGTATGATAAAATGCCACCTGGCTAATGCTGAACCTAGGACATGGAGATCATTCCAACCGACGACCCATTCGAGCAGGTATCTCCTGAAGAGGCTTGTAAGGTCCCAAACGACCATACCAATGAAATCCCGATACCATTGAGAGAAACAGAAAACACCATTTTCTCAGACTTGATACAGTCATTAAGTACAGTGGATGAAACAGAGGTGCAAAGCTCCAGCAATGATTTTTTGAACATGCTTTTCAATTCGACTGTTGAAGATTCAGAGGCACTCACATCCCTAGTGAGCACATCTCCTACGGCACCTAATCAAAATGTGACATTTCATCAGCATCAAGTCCATGATGTTCATAGTGGTTGTTTAGAAACGTGTCCCAGTGACAACAGCAGTCTTGGGACAAGAATTCGCCGACTTTGGCCAACAAGCGCCCAGAATACAATATTTCCTCAAATTTGGCATGAAATTGCCTTTGGCTCCTTGGAGAATATATTTTCAAGCTATAACATGAGTGCAGGGTTGACAGGGCTTAAAGAGACGAGTGGCAGTAACATTTCACACGAAATAAGTCTCACTCATGATGCCAAAAAACGCTTGCGTGAGCTGAAAAGGAAAATTCTTACTTGCCAGTGTAACAATATGATTAATGACCAGTTGAGTTGTGGCCGAAGATATCTCTGTGTCAACACCACTGAAGTATTCGACCGAGGGGTTTACCTCTACGCGCAAAAGTACCAGCCGTCGTATCCGGTCCTTCATATTCCGACGTTCGATTCGGAAACAGTGTCCGAACTCCTCTTGTTCGTTATGTGTATGATTGGTATCTCTTTTGTCAAGACGGAAGACAGTGTGGTCTTCATTCAAAACTCATATCCGGTATGGCATGGATCTCACTGTAGATATAACGGTACTTTGACCAACTAAGTGATAAAAGGCTATTCTCAGTGAAGTATTTTCTCAGTTTATTTTTGCGACAACAAACTCTCAAAGCCCCATGGACATTTTAAACCATCTTGTACTCTCACATCATATGCTTTTTTTATTCATTTCTACCGGGGTCAGTTGTTCATCTCTCTCCAAACCCTTTCTCTCATTTTTCTTCAATGCTGACTATTTGTGAAGGCCAATTTTTGCTCGGAAAAGTCTCGAAGTCTATATCTTCACACACTCACGGTAGATATATTCCGACAATAAACCATGCAAAGACGCTGTAATTGATTACTCTACAGACTGCACAGCAATGTGGTATTTTCTGCACAAAGCCAGATGCAACTTATAATACATTCCTTCCTCCACATTTGGAAGATAGTGTGCAATGGAGGGCGTGGAGTAGAGTTGAATCAACTAAAAAGTATCCCATTTAATCAGTCAGCCAGCAATCTTTGTGTACAATATGGTAACAATTTTATTTAGTTTGATCCTTGGATTACTTCTGCATGACGCCTGGCTTTCTGAGAGATTCTGCATGGAGCCAATTATTAGACCTGACAACATCCATATCAGTCTTCCTGCTGATATCAACCTCTACCAAGCTTCTTCACTAGAATGGTCTCAGCAATTCAAAGATTCGCCAAACTATGAGCTCGAATTGTATCCTCAAAGCTTCTTTTTGCCGGAGTTATGCGGCCCAGTCCACGCGTTTTCGCTGTATGGATTGATGTGCACGGTACTTTTGCGCATCTCTGCGGATATTTGCCGATTAGTCGTCAATTCCGATCTGGCAGACGTGGACAAGCATCAATACGTGCCTTGGAAAATCTGTCAACTCGACAAAAGGGCGAGTATCGCTGTGCCCATTCTGATGCATGCTATTCAATCGTACAACAAAACCTTTAAAGAGTCCAACCCCAACGGGATTGTAATCTGGCATAGCATGTGCATCATTCTGACTGTTGATATAAATCTCTTGGCCCGCGCTGGTGGCCGTGATGGCACTCAAAGCATGAAGCGTGCCCGCCAATCTCTGACTACATGGGTTCATACACCGGCTGCGCGACGAGCCTGTGTCCATGCAGCCCAGACTTTTCAGACACTATCCCATCGCAAACCGGCTGACGGAACAGCATTTCAGTCGGTTCGAGCACTGTTCATGTCTGCTCTTGTACTTGGGCTATACATTTTGAAGAGCGAAAGATCGCATGACGCACGATCTTCCCATGATGCCGGTCCATTCGATTTGGCTAAAACACCTATTGATTGGCCTGCCATTGCCAACGTGGGGATTTCGGACGACATATCACAATGTTCGCATCATCCAAGCGGAGCAACTAGTGCCTTAATAAACTTCATACAATTTGGTGGCCCTATAATCATTAATGGAAGGACATATAAGTCAGGCGCTCGCCATGCCCAGCGCATTGTTCTGGAATTTGCGAGCTTGCTAGACGAAGTGGGGACGCATTGGATGGCGGGTTATGCACAGGTTTTGTATATGATTCATGATACGATGGAGGAGACCGCTGTTATTGAATAGAATCGAGACGAGCCACTACCAAACGGGTGGCAAGTTGTTTTCTCAATGTATTGCAGTCCTTCTGAACAATAGACCCGAGGCCGAGACCGAACGGAGTGGATCACATGACCTGTCGGGACGGGCCACAGGCCCCATTAACCCCGGCTCAGCCACCGTCTGCTGGTCGACTTGGTCTTGTTTTGCCTCAGTCACTTCACCCTTCGTGGCCATTACCAAGGAAGTTGTCAAATATTTCCTCCGTTTTCAATATGAGCGACGCCTACGAACGCGAGCAGTAAGTCCTCCCTTGAGTTACTGGATATACGCGCCTCTTGGAGCTCCACCCCTTCTCGTCAGCATCTCTGAAGTACCTCTAACTGGCTATTCACTCCAGGCAGAACAATGCGCTCCTTAATGGCCTTTCATCTAAAGTTTCTGCTCTTCGGTCTGTGACCATCGACATCCATGACAATGCACGCGACCAGGACACTATCGACCGTACCGTGCGTTCTTCCCCCCGCAGGTGACGGTGATTCGACAAAACAGTATGAAGGAAGGCTGGCCTTAACCAGAGACTAACATGCACTTCCATGGGCAGAGTGAGGTCTTCTCCTCCTTTTCAACAAACCTCAAAGGTAGCGCGAGCCGGTTGACCAGGATGGCCAAGCAAGGCGACACCGTCGCAGTACTCAAAGTTGCGGGTATCTGCATCGGAGCTGGCATTCTTCTTTATATGATTCTCAGCTGGATTTTTTGAAGTAACCCACTATTCTTGAGCTTAATCGCCTTCGTTTTCTCGTCGACTCTTATCCTTACGCCATGGATGATGGATGTTCTTGCTGGCTCAAGATTCAACCTCCTTCATTCGTTCTTTATCTCCCATCCGAATCGCCCACTCTCACCTTTCACATGGTTCCTCTAATACTTGCTCGCCTCTTCCGATCTTCTTTTTTTCTTTATTCCGATATTGATCCCGATTGGTGGACAGATGGACATAGAACGTTATGACGAGCAAGACTCGCGGCAGCTTACATCGATGTTATGTCTACTAGATTGACGGTTTTATGATTTTTCCGGATCAGTTTCAATGGAGTTTCCTTTCAAAAAGGCAAGTGTTGTCTAGTTGTATCCCGAGTTGAGAGCGTCCTCGAATTTCTTTAGCCCCAGTCTGTCTTATTAATATGTGACTACTACGGAGTACCAGTGAACATAATTTCCGTCATGTCTTTCTGTCCGATTGAACTATTTCATCGGCCCCCATTTCATAATATACTGCATTGATTAATTGTCTCTTTATTCCATGTCCGTATCGCTTCTTTTAAGGGTTTCCGTTTTCGGTAACAACTCCATTGGAATGCTATTACCACATGCGGAGACCGAAAGCCCTGAATGGATAAATATGACAAATTCCCACCGAAATCCATGTAACTAGCATTTTGAAATTATAATTTGAACTGCCTATATCATACTCGCAATGTTAATATCGATATGACCTAGGTAGTTCGATGGAGCAGATCTCTTGTTGATCTTCAGCCTAGCGATACAACACGGATCACCGCCAAACGCTTAGCAAATCTAGACCAACAAGCAAACTGGAGTCTTTTTGGGGGTTTAAACGTGTTCTCGGTCGGAATCGGGTTTGATCTTGGATTGTCGCGATGATGGCACGGTCCCACCGTGATCAATTTTTGATAGTCGGAGCGGCCCTGGCCCTGGGTTTGTTGCTCCTCACGTTGCGGATTTCTCGGCGACCGACTCATGATGGAATGGCAATATTCAAAGGAAATCCACCACCAGTTCCAGAATATGATGCACAAAGGCCCAAGCCGAAGGGACTATACGACTCCGGTATGAGCTACCCGCCAGCTCTCTCCTCGACCTCTATGGGCATACCAGCAGCCACCAGCCCCTCAACCACATCGTCACCGCATTGGGATCCAGCCTGGGATGATAAGAAACTATGGCCCAACTGGTCTAAGCCCTCTTCGACGCCCATGCTGAAGAAATTCGGCTCTCCTGGCAAATCGCATTTCACACGCGGAGGTCCATAAAACATGCGCTCGATGTCAAACTTCGAAAACGACCCGCGCTTTGATTCGTGGCAAATTTCATATCCGATGAAAACTGGTTCTCGATACAGTTCTTGCATATCCCAAGCCAGGGCAGCGAATAACTTTGGTCCTTTGTCGTATTGGACTAGGATGAATCGAAAAAGATGATATCACAATTGATATTGTCAAAGCTACTCATTCCCTCCGGCCGGCACACTTCACCACTTCGGGATGCTGACCGCAGTGATGTTTCATGTCGAAGGGATAGATATCCACTTATATTTCTCGAGCACTCGGATTAGCCCGATGGGAGAAGGTAAAGACCGAATCCAGACCCTGGCTGAGCTGCGTCGCAGGGCACTCGGGCCACTCGAAAGTCAAAGCAGTATCGTGTCCAACGAATGGTCTCGTGGGCGTATATTTACCAGAACCGGTCATCAGTTTTATCGATGAGATTGTATTGGAACTACTATCTCCGCATGTCATCCACCATGCGCATATGACTTGCACTTTTGATTGGATCATGAATGTCTCGGTTCATTGGTCGGGGATACGCTAATTGACATCCTGTATGACACCTCATGGGCCAATAGCTAGGATCTTTAAGAGTGGAGAATTTCATGTAGGTGAATCCACGTTGCTGGTCAAAGATCCATACTGGCATGGCCACAGGAAGTTCCCGGTTATGCCAGCTGTCAACCTTAGTTAGCTGAATGAAGAGGCCATGAATACGAGAGAGTTGCAAGGTTATATGCATGGCCATGTCAATGTGTAAAGATCTCTGTTGGCTGCGCGAAGACTGTTAGTTGGTAGGTGACAGATATCGCCTACAGATGGTTGACTGTCATTGAATCTTTGATCAGCCGGAGTTGGCTTGAGCCGACATGATCGGTCGTTACGTTGATAGATAGACATATAGGCAGGCATGCTCTGCGCTCTGAATGTTGTGGATCCTCATAATCCATCTGTCATTCGTTCTGCATCGAAATAACTGCCGATGTCGAACAGTCTCTTCTTACATAACAGGAAATCGGTTTGCTTCAACTATCTAGTGTTGCAGGTATAGAGAAGGGGATAAGTATACAACCTCTGAGACTACTATTCAATGACTGCGCAGAACAAACACCATATATTTGTTTCTTCCCGATCTGCTATGGCACATGGATACTTTGAACCCCGGACTGCCGAAACAAGACCCTGAGAACCATGCGGCGGCGCGACTGAGTCACACGATTGGCGTCGCAACGCCAAAAGATTTATCCCGCTTGGCACCCGGTCGATCTATTAGCGCCCAGCTCGGCTCCTACTCCAGGCTTTCACTGTCGATCATAAAAAATTAACCGCACAAGAACGTCAGATGTTCTTAAGTTCGGCATGTTATCTACCGATGGAACACCTTTTTTTTTTTTTCTTCACCGGAACTGGATCCTGCAATATGCAGGATCCCTTCACGGAGATGAAGGGCTACGGAGCGCTGATATCGCCGGGTATGTGTTGCCCCTGAAAGCGCCGATTTTCGCCCGCCGGTTCTTCCCATGAAAAAACCCTGGGCCTCGACGACCTTCAGTGGGGCAGATGCTCCTGCTAAGCGTGCCGCATCTCTGAGCGGCAATTGGTACTGTGAACCCTTGTGGTCCCACTGGCTGTGGCCATCACGGTCCTTGGAATTATCTATCGATAGAGACTCGGAGAATATCAACCGAGCTGATAAGGCTGGCCGGTCCAGCCAAGGCCGTGTTTTCCCTGGTCTGAATGGCGATTTCCCGTCATTCACGGCTTTTCCGAGCCGCCTTAGCTTATTCCTGGCGGAAACCTGCCACCCCTTAGGGAGTGGGTATTGGCGCCATAGAATGCATCTTTTAGAAGGTTACTGTCACCATGAAACCCTACGGAGGATGCTGGTGCTCTTGCAGGGCTAGGGCAAAATGAATTGATCGTCCTGTGCTCAAAAAACAGACAGAAAAAGTCTGGCGATCCACATTATTAACTTCGATGACTGGGATGATGTGATAGTACCCGCTCCGATGGAAAACAAGATCTGCTGCGGGAACCCGTCCACACCGGTTTCTGGATAAAGCTGTTTCTAAGAATGGTCTGGCCAGGAAATACTTTGATGTTGCAAAATTTCACCGTCAATGATCTACTTGTCCAACGTGGGTCCGACGGGCTAGCCAGACAAAAGTGTCTCTGATGAGAGCCTGACCTTGGAACAGGGAGAGTAGGATCTGGCATCATCAAAAATAGCAATAGCAAGCCCACAACAACTGCCATTCACTTGAAGTAAAGCAAAAATATTCTCAGAGTTTTCTTGACGTCATCCTGAAAGTGCTGCCAGCAATCCACGATTGTAAGACACAAACGAGAATACCATGACAACCTCGACAACCAACATCTACGCATGAATCAACCCTCAAGGGATAAAGGGTATTATGAAACAATCCTGTTTGTTCCGATCATCACTAGGAGCAAATCCGATGGCGAGCTGGACGCGCAATGCCATCGGGCAGAGAAGCCGGGACGTGGTCGGGATTCCGGTGGAGCGGGAATGCCCGAGCCCACATGTAAAGACATCCCGACCTGGACCCCCCGTGGCCGACGGGCAAGCCGAGATGAGGCCCTGCACCCAAAGTGGGCAGTGCATTGCATGGTGGCATTTCCAGGAGCTTGGGCTGGCCTCTCGTTCACACCACCCACCAATCTCTTTGGACGCCGGGGAGGAGTTGGAACCGGGCGAAACGCCACCTTCAGGGCGGCCCCATGCGACAAGCGCTCCGGGATCCATACACGGCCCAAGACCTTATCTCTCGGGGCTCTTTGTTCCAGCTGGGCATGGATCCTGGAAGCAGAAGCACTCACGTCAGAGCTGGCAAATTTGTCAAATCTCATCCATGGAAACAGCTTCGATTCTGGCCTGGCCGGTGAGCAGTTTGACACTTTGGGAGTGGAGACCTGAGCGGATCGACGCCGCAAAGGCCCTTCCCGCCATTACCACACCAGCTTAAGAGAGAAAACGGGTGAATGAGGGTAGCGGGTAGCTCCGAAGGTGAGCCGGAAAGTGGAGAGCTTGGGCTATAGGACACACGCCCAGCAGCATCTTGGAAAGCAGCCCAACAACAGCATTACATTAACCCGGGGAGGGGAAGCAAGCTGTATCAGAGAACGAGTGCGCACATTCAGTCCCCATAGCTCCCACCCAACTTCGCAATTAGGACCTCAAGGCCAGCAACGGTGAGCGGGCATGGTGATTGCTATAAGCAATACGCTTCGGCCACCAAATGATCTATAACTCGGGAAGCTGACAATCATCGGGTGACACAGCTCGTTATGGGTGGACTAGCTTGTCAACTGCAGCTGAATGCTCGCTCGGTTGTTCGCACTTCATTCCGAAGTACCCCTGGCGCTTTGTGGCACCATCGCCTATGATCAGCACGGGCCTAGAATCGGCGGATGAAAGGCACTCTGCTTCATGCAGCACTTGATGGGCTGCACGAACGCATGTCGCTGGGTGGGGGTACCTGTTTCAAATCGAACCGACACCAACGAGGTCGTGCTATCCGTGCAGGTGGGACTTGCATATTCCCGCAAGCAGTGTGGGGGAAAAAGTGTAGGCGATTGATCTGTCGCAGAAAAAGCTCCTACCTGAAGGCCAAAGTGATAAGGTCGTGTAACCTGTACTCCGTGCTGGATGTTCTGCAGCGGATCGCCAGCAAACGGGGTTAATCGAGACCAATGCGGGAAGGGCGATCCCGAGGGATGGCGTGATGGAGTGTGGAAGTCACTAGTCCGTGAGGGATAAACGAAGGCCCCGGTCATCGGGAGAGAGAGAGTAGACGGGAGGGAAGAATGTTTTGATGCCGGGAGACATCGCCCCAGGCCATAATGGAGAGATCTAACCCAGCATCGGGAATTCCCTTTCTCCAGAAAACCGCCTGGAAGTGTCTGCTCTGCTGGGTTGGCTTGGATATAGATCGTATAGATCGGAACTTCCGTTCCAAAGGTCAATGTGGGTGGAAAACGGGATCCCAGATCCAAATAAACCAAACCCAAAAATAGAAATAAAAGGACTAGGAGTTGCAAGGGATGTAAAACAAAGAGATGACCAGCAGTCCAGAGTCTAGAGAAGCATGCTACATCCAAGTGCCGTGGGCCTCGTCTTCATATGATCCCATCCGGCTGACGTAAAAACTCATCGTGCCAGATCGACGTCAACGGGCAACCCCTCTGATTTCCCCCATTTGGCCTTGACTCATCTCCTCTTATTTCTATTCTCCTTCTCCCATCCTCTCACCTCGTTTCTCATTTTGCTGCTCATCGGAGACACTTCACACGGACTCTGGCCCTATTTCCCCCCCCCCCCCCCCACCAGCCCACTCCTCTTATCTCGGGCCATTCCACCAGCTTAGTCAACCGCCTCGCAGCATCTCCGTTCCTATCGCCACCCAAAAATTCACCACCGAAAACGGCACACTCCACAGCTTGGTGGGACCCGTTTGGTCGGACCGGATTGCGATTCTGGACATGTTCCGGTAGATCAGCGATAGAGGAAAAAACGCAAAAAACGACTGTGTCATACCTTACCCGGTGGTTTATTTTTTTTCGCCTCGACATTTTTCCTCGTCTTCCCCATCTCTTCGACTCTCACACGACCTCGCTCGCTTCCCTGGGCACTATACGTTCCTTCATTCTATTCTTCTCGGCGGCCCCGTCGCAGCTGTGGGCAAACTTCACAGATGGCTCTCAGCTTCTTCAGTGGCGCGGGAAGCGCAAGCAACGCCAAGTACTTTGACATTCGGTGAGTGGGGGGAATGCGGCGACTTCATGCGGCTTTTACGAACCTCATGTCTAACATACCTCAGATTGAACGACGACTATATCGTGTTCCGTGGCGACGAACACGGGGCAGCCAGCGCCCATTTGAAGGGTACCTTGGTGCTCTGCTTGTCCGAGCCTCTCACTATCAAACATATCCGATTACAACTGACTGGCATGTCGCGTGTGTGGTATGTGCTGCCCGTCCCGTCCCTGGGCAAGAGACGCAGAAGGGGGAAAGCAAAACTAACAAAATTGGTACCTGCAGCTGGCACCTGCCTTCTAGCTCCACCGCCGGCGGCCGCAAATCATGGAGAGAACGAGTGTTCTACGACAAGACGTGGAGATTTCGGGATCCGGGCAAAGGCAAGACAGAAATTTTGCCAGCAGGCAATTATGAATACCCATTCGATGTGGTGCTTGAAGGCTCAATGCCAGAGAGCGTGGAGGGGTTGTCGGAGACTTGGGTCATGTACCGTTTCAAAGCCGAGATCGGGCGCAAGTACGCCAAGGATATTGTTGCACGGAAGCCCTTGCGCATCATCCGAACTTTAGATCCCAGCGCTCTGGAACTGTCCCACGCCATGGTAAGTTTCACGATCGACAGGCCGACTTGCAGGGCGAGGTAAACATGCTAACAACTTACGGCAGTCGGTCGACAACATTTGGCCGAACAAGATTGAATACTCTATCAGCACCCCGACCAAGGCTGTCATTTTCGGCACGTCAATTCGGGTGGATTTCAAGTTGATCCCTTTGCTAAAGGGGTTGCGCATCGGCCAGATTACGTCACAGTTAATTGAAAGCCACGACTTGACCCTCAACCCGGAAGATCCCGATTCAATACGCAATACCTACAAAATTACCCGTACGATCTTGACCGACGAGCATGAGTTACCAGAGGACGATGTCGAAATTATCGACGAGGCCGCCGAGGGATACCAATCGACCCGCTACTTGGATATGCCGCAAACTTTGGCACGGTGCTTGCAGGATACAGACACCAAGGGCATCAAAATCCGCCACAAGTTGAAGTTCCGTATTCAGCTCCACAACCCGGATGGTCACATCAGTGAGGTAAGTTCCAGTTGGCGATCGCAACGAAGAGTTGACATCAGGCCGGAACTAATTGCGATTCTCTAGCTTCGTGCAACACTGCCCGTCTCCATCTTCATTTCCCCCAATATTCCTATTGATGACAACAACAACCTGCTCAGCCAAACTCCCGTTGCAACTCGCCGAGCAGCGGATGATTTCGCAAACCAGGCTCCTCCCCTCTACACCGAGCACCAATTCGACCAGCTGTACAGCGAAGTGGACCCCAATGGGTACCGAACCCCAGGACCTGGTAGTGGAGGACCGGGAACGCCGTTTGGCGCGCTTAGCCGCAACATTTCGGCAGAGAACCTCGCCTCAATGAATGCCCTCACGAATACCGACATCTCCGCATCCGCTCTGCATAGCCGTCTGACCAACCTAAGTGCCAACCGATTTGGGCAGCCGTCCCCAAGCGACCCTCACCACGATTCCCCGACTGAGAGTCACCCCAACTCACGACAGCTCAATGTTCATTTTGACTACTTTGGTCCCTCTTCCGGTTCCAACTCACACAGTCCTGCCAGCCCTGAGCTGTCCCGGAGAGCCTCTGACGAAGTCGAGCATGAGCCGATCCCGTCTGGGATGGCCACGCCCTTCCACCCACAGTACGCTGAGGTCGAGACTCTCAGCCGGGTACCCAGTTACTCTACTGCGGTGCGCGCTGCTGTTGGCCCTTGTGACTCGAACCTTCCTGACTACAATGCGGTGATGGCGAGCTCGCTGCCCACCCCACCAGTCCTTCAGTCTCCGCAGCAGGCCTATTTGCGTAGCGGTCGCAGCAGCGGGTTCTCTACCCCCTTGGAGGTTAATCGTCCCGGACAATTCCACTCGAGCGGCAACAATGCTGACGACGTGGAACGCAGGCTTCGCTTGGCACAAGCCCGCGCTAGAGCGTGACGGTCGCCATGAGGTGCTTTTCAAACGAACGCCTTCACCTTTTCTTCATTATTCATACCTTGCCCTGTCCTTCCTCCTCTCCAATCTCAAAAGTCCCACCGAAGCCAGTGCTGGTCACTGGCCTCACCATCCGTTGCCATTCACTTCTTCGATCCTTCATGGACCCTGTACTCCAGGCATCGCCCACACAAGGGAGCGGTGCACCAGGGTCCAGGTAACGGATGTCCTCCTCCACATCGTCTTACGAATAGAAGTCGACTCCTCTTGTTTTCTTTTCTCGGCGTTCGGCAATCATAGACGGGATGGGGATATCTCATAGACATGATCATTTGCTTATTCTGTTGTTTTTTATCTTTCTCTTATGGGAACACGAACTAGCTAGACAGGAGAACCAGCCTCCTACAGCATGAGCCATGGATTGTCGTTTTGTCTCGCATGTACTTTAATTCCCCGGTGTCTTCTGGGTCTTATTTTCTATCGAATCATATTTATGATCTTTTCTCCCTCGAATCATCTCCCATCTCTGTACAGTGTCGAGCACGGTCCATGAATGCACGGAATTAGGCGATCTGGCAAATCCATTAGCGATCTCTCGCTGGTCTCGTTTGCTGCGTCCGGTCAATAGCATTGTAGTATAGAATGCAACGCGATCCGCATTCGAAGCCGGGTGGCTCCACCTGCTGTGGCGTCGAGCCCCAACAACTCGGTACGCGGAGCTAGCGCGGAGAGCTACGTATACTTCTGGACAGCTAAGTCACAAACTGATTATCCAGTCGAGTGTCAAGTCAATGTCTTCAGCGAACTCGAAAAATCGAGGATGTGCAGTGTGACCCAATTACCAGTTCCTGGCGAGTGGTGAAAGGTTGGGACGCCACAGCTGCAGGCCATGACCTCATCGGCGTTTTCCCACCATCGATCGGCACAGGGCGAGGAATGCCCATCCCACCTTCTCCCACCGTGCCCTCCTCCCTACACCTCGACTCCCACGACCCACTCGCCCGCCGTTCCCTCTTACAAGAGGACGCTTGGTCTACGACTAGTCCGCTCGCAGAATAGCGCTCGCTCGGCGATCCAAGTTTTTGCACTCAAGCCACAGGTCCTACAAACTCCATCCAAGAGCCCGAGGCCGATCTCAATCCCACTTTCATTCTCTTTATTCTTCCTTAGGTCTGGTGACGGTGTGAATGAGGCCATATCCTCGACTAACTTGACCGCCCATCACTCTTGTGCACCCCTGTCTACAAATCCGAACGTCCCTCTCCCCTCCTTTTCCGGGCTTCCGCTTCCCCGCCGCTCGTCGCCATGTCGACCCCAGTGAGCCCATCGGATATCAAGCTCCCGCAGCGGTCGGTGACTGTCAGCAGCAGTATGACCCGCCGGACGTCTATGAGTGACGATGAGGCTATTCCTCAGACCGATAGCAGCGAGGTATGTGCGCAGGAACAACTGGAGGGAGAATCCCAGGCTCGCGGACACCTGGCAATGCGGAGCCCCGCAGTGGACAACGAAGGGAACTGACAATTTGTCCCGAACAGACTACCAACCTACTGATGGAGCGACTCCGAGCATGGAAGCACATGTGTGGTTACCTCGAGGACTATGTGTCGACGACTGCTAAGGTGGCCAAGTCTCAGTCAAAGGACCATGAGAAGATCTTGAAGGTCAGTGTCTACTTAGAGTTCTGTCAATGTATTAGTACTGACTATTCTCTCCCATAATGTAGACCGTTAGTGATCCTTTGAAGGAGAGCCATCATTTCAGCTCTAGCGCTGGCGGTATTGCTGGCTTGGTCGAGAACATGCGGAACAACTCTCAGGTACGAACTAGCATCCTACAATCGAAATGTTCAATCTAACGAATAGCTGTGTGATATAGGGGTTGGTGAACATGTATCTGGAGACCGAGCAGAACTTGAAGGGCAGTGTCCTTCCGATACTAGAACGACTTCACAAGGAAATCAAAAATAAATCCAAAGAACTTCAATCGGGAGCGGCCAAAGGAGCTAAAGCTGTGGAGAAGGCCCGCAATTTGACACAGAAGCATATCGAGCTTCTGGGCCACCACTCGGCATCATACGACGCTGTGGCGGGAAACAAAATCGATCCGCCGCATGATCCTTATGTCCTCAAGCGTGGCATCAATCACCGATTGAACAAGCAAGTCACTGAAGAGAACAACCACCGTAATGATGTGTTGGCCGTGCAGAACTCCTTCCAGCAATTCGAAGCCCATGTGTTGCAGACTGTCCAAATGGCCCTGGACCAATTCTTCCAGCTTATGGGAAGTCAGCTGGATCGTCAACGCGCCATGTTCGCCGATATCCTGGGCACGGCGCAGCGCATCCCACCCGAGTTTGAGTGGATGAACTTCTGCGTGCAAAATGACGCTACTCTGGTCAACCCAGATTCCCCTCCACGCTCATTTGCAAGCATCACCTTCCCCAACATGGACCACCGTTCGACCCAGCCGCTGATCGAAGGCTCCTTGGAGCGCCGTTCACGGGCCGTCATCAAGGGATACAGCACTGGCTACTACGTCGTGACACCCGCCCGCTACCTGCACGAGTTCAAGGACACCGATGATTTCCGTCGCGACCCAACCCCCGATCTCTCTTTGTACCTCCCCGACTGCACTGTCGGCGCCATTGACGGTGTCAAGTTCAATGTCAAGGGCAAAGATGTGTCCAACGGCAAGGTTGGCAACGCCTTCCACGCCACTACCGAACTGAGCTTCAAGGCGCACACCTCCAGCCATGCCGAGAAGTGGTGGGGCGTCATCAAGGATTGCACTCGTGGTCCTACGCTCACTACGGCGACCGCCACCTCGCCCGCGGCCACATCGCCCACAAGCCCGGCACCCGTCAGCCCTGCCGACAGCACATCGCAGGCCCAGCCTCCCACCTATGCCGAGAAGGAGAAGGGCAAGGAGAATGTCTCTCCGTCTGCGTCTGCAGCAACCTCCCCCGCTGTGGAGAAGAGCCAGGCTGCCGCCTCTGCCCCCAGTCCGACACAGGGTCTAAGCCGGACCGCCAGCACAGCGAGCCACTTCCACATGTCCCCCGGTGGTACAGCCGTGCAGGAGAAGTCGTAGTGTGTGTTCTATCTGTGATCCATACGTCCCCATTGATCATTTTTTCGTTTCTTGATACTCTGGGGGAGGTTTTATCACATACGCAGGGGATTCCCCAGGTGCGTAATTCTTGGTTCTTGAGACGCTGCTTTTTCTTTCGATATGTTTTCTATACGCTGCTCATGAGATACATCTGAGCTTGCCTGGCCAGTGTGGTGCTTCTTCCATGGGCCGCCCTTTTCGCAGGCAGTTGTTGGACATGCCCTGTTTCTGCTTCTTATATATTTGGTTAATATCTCGCAAATACTCTGAAATCCAGGAGCTATCTATATTCCAGTTACAGCTACGAGTAATGCAATGCGTCGATGAGGTGATTATCTAAGTCCAACATGGGGATTTTCTACAGCTGGAAGCGGATTCCCATATAGACTAAGCTGATACATCATGCCTATAAGTAAAGGTTCTAGCACGGATCAGGTCTCCGTACGCTCACGAGGGAAGTCATCGGGTATAAAAGTGGCAAAAGGGATGAGTCACATCGTCCGTTTGTAGATCCATCATCACATATGTATTTAATACACTCAAGGTCTTTTGTTGCCTAATCATAAGCAAAGAAAATCCAACATACCACCCCCGCAGGAGAAGCCAACGCTGCCAAATGAACACGGGTCGCTAGTAAAAACGTAAAAATGTGGCATCTCGGCGATCAAAAATCCTCCGGGCTCTCTAAGTCATTCAGCTTCTGGCCCAGGAACCGGCCTAGCGCGGCACACTTCGATTCCAGCGCAAGGAGCACGGAGGGCGAAGCAGACAGGTTTAAGCTGGCTAGTCGCGCCAGGTCGGCGCTCCGGTCGATCTCATGCTGGGCGTCGAGGTTCCCGTTCTGGGGAAGCGGGTTGGGAGAGGGAGGAGCTGCTGTTGGTGTGCGGTGGCCGTCGCCCTGTGACTCATCTGATGTGGCACCGTTGCCTGTTATTAGGTCCCCCACACCATCCACGCCGAGGTGGGAGGGATCGGCGCCGTTTGTTGCATCCGTGTTGGGTTTGGACGGGCCTACTGCGGCCAAGAGGACTTTGTCGGCAATGCGGGTAACGACGGCGACGGAGTCATCCAGCTCGAAGACGATCGAGCCGACGTCGCCTAACGACATCGACTGCGCCGTCACGTAGGACGATGGGTGACTGGCAGGGTTCACGCCTGTAAGGTTTCCACTCGAGGCGTTTTTCGCGTAGCATGTGTACGCAGCGCCGTATGTCGCGCTCAGGTTGCGGAGCTGGCGCGATGAAAGGGATGAGGCGTAGGCGAACACGGCGCCGTTGGTTGCAAACACACTGTAAGTAACAAAGAATTGGTTAGCTCTTGCCCCGCAGATGAGCACCCACGGCATCTGATCATACATCATTGTGGTGATCTCCGGCGGGGAGAGGTTATCCTCGAGCAAGTCACCCAGAGCCTCCGAGTCCAGCATCTTGATATCTGGTAGACCTGGAATCATATTGTCGGTGACGACGGTGATGTCGACCGGGGGGTTGCTTCCACCTGGGTCTCAGACACGTTCTTCGCGGGCAAACAGTGCGCCTCGACAACCCAATCCTTAGGCGGTGTCCACGAGCAGTCCTCGGGGAAAAAGAAGCAATTGTCGCTGTAGTCCTCGTCGTCGTGATCGTATTCGATGGGCTCGTCGGAGCAGTCGAGCAGGTTCTGGGCGTACTGGGTGCGGCAGCGGGCCCAGTAGGGGAGGAACGGGGCGTCGGAGTGGGTCGCGGGATCGTACTTCGTGGAGAAGTACTCGGAGGAGACTGGGAGCAGTTCAAATTCAGCCATCTTTAGACCCATGGCCAGAGAGCAACACCGGTGGCAGAGAACCGGTGGCGCCTTTTTCCTTCCAAGAAAATTTGAGTAGCAGCAGGCAGGAGGGCAGTGTTTTCATATCGGGCTTAGGGATTCAAAGGGAGAATGATTGGGGGCAAGCAGACTATGCAGAGCCTCGAAATCCGTGTATGTCAGCAAGTAAGGACTGTTGAGCCCAGGCCAGGTGACAAGTCACGATAATTCCATCCACGCCCGGTGGCACACGAGCATATTCTCGGAGCAGAAGGGAGTGCTTTATAAGGCCTGTGCTTCTGGTGGGCAGGGTAGGACCACTGTAATCAGACGACCGCCGCCGCGAGGCTCCGCGGTTGAAGCGCCACGACCATCTTGCAAGAAAAGGAAAAACGTGTACAAAAGGGCCATGGTGGTTGGTGGAGCAAGAGATGGGGCAATACAAAAGGATTGGGAAGCAGGACGCGTGAGCGCGAACAGTGCTAAGCGCGGGTGTGCAGGAAATGGGAGCAAAGAAAAAGAAAAGGGCCCTAGGCCCCCATCCAAGCTGCCAGCGAACGTCAGACACAGCGCCTTCGGGGCAAATGGCGAGGCACTGGGGCACTTGGATCGGAGGCGTAGGCCAATGACAGGGAATGATCAGCCGGTAGTGCGGGGGAGTTGCAGGGACTGTGGAGGGGGTCAAGAAGCGAGAAAAACGGCAGACGAACCTGGCCTGTGCGAAGAGCAAACTGATTGGATGGGAGGGGAGCTGGAGAACCGGCGGAGAAGGGTGATTGAATCCAAGTGCAAGGGTATAGAGGGAGGGGAGAAGAAGTAAGGAGGAAAAGAAAGCGGGAGGGGTGAAGTTGGAGGTTGACGGGTGTTCCCGTGGGGTCCGCAATTAATACGCCCTCGGAACAGCTGCAAGCACTACGTGGACAGTCCAGTGATCGAGAGGATTGATTCTTATTGATTATCATCACCGAACCCAATATTTCCCTCAGTACACACGTCCTCTGCCCTCCTGGTTTGGCTGGGTAGAAAACCGAAGCAAACTAATATATTCTGATGTATGTATTCATATAATGCACACATGCGAGGACTGCCCAGCTGACACCACATAGATCTATTAAATGCGCGCCATATACTAGGTCACTTTTAGCCCCCGTCCTATCTAGATTGCCTAGGTTGGAAAAAGTTCAGAGCTACATTACTAGAAAAAGTGAGTCATAGATGGATGCCTCAGATATGCCTAGTGTGGTGGGGAAATGGCCTACAATGGGTCATCTCTGGTTGAAGGATATATTTCACGGTACAGAGTCAAGACAGATATACGTAGCTTCACATTTTCCGATTGAGAAATATCATTTCTACACTCTTTCACTCAATCATCTGTTTCTCCTTTGGGAGGCCTTCCTCCATTGTGAAGGGTAGAAAAGTGGGGTCGGTAAATACTTTTGAACTGATATGTACCTGTAGAGCGGAGCCGACGCGGAAATCGTCAGCCGATTTACAAATCATGCGAGGGATAATCCTAGCACTGTTGAGGATTCGTTGAAGGAAAGACGATAGTTCACGATAAATTATTCGGGCCTGTGGCTACAATATACCGGTTCAGTACGGATGATGACGGGCTGAGGAAGGCTCATGACACATAATATGGCCTGATAGCAGAATTCTTCACGGATAATGTATGTACCGCAAACTAGGTGGCGCTGGCCTTAAGCCGGGGGGTGTGACACCCAACAGTTACCGGCCAACCTGCCTTTCATTGGCGCAAGGAGGAGTTCGTTTGAGAAGGACTTAGTTGAGGAGACGCTAGACGGCGGGACTACGATCAAGACGATCAGGCACTGGATTTTTGAGGGCAGCTCTAGTAAGTTCAGAGTTATGCAACAAGGGCTATGCATGGTTTAGAAATATCATATGAACTGGGTAAATTGCGGGACATGAGTACATCTGCTTCAACGGTTGGAAGTGTTTTGTAGAATGATCCAGTAGACCTGTAAGATATTTCGGAGCTTAAATCAAATTAATCTTCAAACTGAGAAAAGAATTGCAAAGAGTTCTATTACGACACCTCCTTCATCAACTCAGATTGGCTAGGGAAATTTAAAAATGAGACTAGACAAGTCGATTATAAAGAGATAAGATATCCTCATAACACATGGTAATGGTATAAAGACTCAAACTGATAGCAGAATAACGATTGATTTTGAGATTTAGCAGGTGTTGGAATATCTGCGGCGTGGCGTGGTCAACTTTGTCGAGCAGAAATGGGCTCATTCATTAGTGACATGAAATTGGCATAAATCCTGGATATCGCCAATCCTCTTCCTCCTATTCAATGCACCGTTGATACGCGCCCTCAAGGTGAAAGGGCGTCACCAAAAGAGAAGCCTCTAAGTAGATATAGGACGGTAGTAGTCTGGGAATCCTACCATGAAAACATAAAAGTCCCGGGAGGGTTATGGAACAGGCAACTATCTGGGCAAGGCGCCACGCCACCAATAAACGAAATCATCTATTTTATGAACCTACGGGAAGCCCAGGAAGAGGAATCTAATACTAATGACACAGAGCCTAGCGCTTTCGACATATCAACCGCCTTCCTATTAAGGACATCCCTAGATACCACTGCCTATACTGACGATATATAGTAATAAATAATTATAGTTCGACTAATTAGTTAAAGTAAAAATTTTCGCAATCTAGCTCCACGAATACCTTGATCTTAATATACGTATATAGGCAGAAGCTACTTGCTAAGGCTAATAGGAGCTTAGAGGCTCTGTATAGTAATCGTTCAGCGGGTAGATCTTAGCTTCCTACACTCCTGAATAGAATAGAATTTTCAGTGCCACAAGTATGCTTACTAGATGATTTACGGTAGCGTCATCCAGAAACTGGGAAGACGGATTAATTCCATTCAGTTAATTTCAATTTTTGGCACTCATTCCCCCCAAATCTTTGGCTAAGGCTTCTGAGAATTGGAGCCCAGCTGTCCACCTAATGACTTGATTAATCCAACCAATCACTCATAATTCCGCAATGATGAAATTTAGAATGGTCAAAGTATTCGAGTACCCTCGTTCTCCTAGCCTTGCAACCGGGTAGACTGCCATCAGAGAAATCAACCACCACCCTCATCTCGACATTGTAAATTCAGCATGACAGCTTCTACGCTCCCCTCTTCTTGATCTCAGACGACCGAGTTCTACGAACTCGAACACCGAGCCGTGTTCTCAAAGCTCTGGCTGATTGTCTCGCACAAGTCACAATTCGGCCTGCCAGGTCAGTACGCCCGCTATGAAGTTGTGGGGTATCCCTTTCTTATATCATCAGCGACCGTCAAGACAACATAAATGCTTTTCTCAACGTCTGCCATCATAGAGCATTTCTCACTGTCCGTGGGGAAAGCGGCATGAGGAAAGCGGCAAGACAAAAATACTAGCCTGAAAGTATCACGGTGTGTCATTGCTGACTAGGGTAGGGTGGAGCTATGGCTCAAAGGGAAACATCGCCAAGGCACCTCGGTTTGACACGGTGATGGAGGGTCAGTTCAAAAAGGAGGAGCTCTCACTGTAAAAGGTTCATCTTCATATCGATCAGCTCGGGTTCGTCTGGGTCAATCTAGATTCATCCGAGAAACCCAGTGTTAAGTGCGAAGAGCAATTCGAGAACATTGACACTAAAGCAAGAATCACTGAGGTCTACAATATGGATGACTACGAATTTGATCATACTTGGTCTCTTGATGGTTGTAACTTCAAATGGAAGACACTGGTTGAGAATTATAATGAGGTAAGCTCAAGCGGGTGAGGTTGGACTTCGAGGAAAATACTGACCGGCGCCCTTGAGAGCGTTATCATTGTTCTACGGCGCACCCAGGAATTGCGCCTCACATTCAGAAGGATATCAAATTTGATGTTGATCCAAAACTATGCTACATTCGTCACCTTGGTGAAGATATGGAAGTCGGCAATATTGTTGCTAGCCCAACATACATGTTCCCCAACTCCTCCGTCACCATGTCACGGCATTTTGTCGCCGTGTATGTGAGGCAGTCAAGATTAACAGAGCGACTACTTCGACATGGTAGATGCATTGAACAGCCTTCAACCGTTACTACCAATAAAACTTGGGATTGTTTTGGCTTTAGCTAGTAATGCAATTAAGAACTTAATGATGCACCAAACGAATAGTGCTTCTCCGAAGCTGGTTATGATTTCTTGTCAATCTGGAAGGTGGTATGTTACGATTATTCGTGCCCTTTGGCATATGAATGTAAAGAGTAAATTAGGAAGAAGCTATTTGATCTCAAAATATATAGCAGGCGTCCTAGAGATACGGATATACTCGCTTTTCCGCATCTCGGTGAAGTCATCCGGGTCCCACCAGTCGGAGTTTCCCCTCACGCGCTGACAAACCCTCTCTTCTCAAAATCGCCGAGCGTGAAGCGTCATGTTCGCTCGAATTTCCCGTTGTTTCCCCCGGGTCCTCAAACCATTCCCTAACTCTGGTGAGATCAGGCCAGCCCCCTTTGCCTTTGAACCAATCGCTAACGAAGCCAAACCCTGCTAGCCAGCCGATCCTTCACCATGGCCACCGATACCTCTAGCTATAAGCTTAACCGTTCGTACCCCGCCCGACCGAAGCCCCTACCCCTCGCTCTGCATACCATTGAAAACCAGAAGACAATACGAATGGACTGAGAGGCCTGAGCTAGACATGGATGCTGATAATTATATCGGTCAATAGACACGATGATGCGGGTCAAGGACCCTAAGCGATCATTAGAATTCTATCAGTTCCTGGGCCTCAGTTTGGTCAACAAGCTGGACTTCCCTGAGTGGAAATTCTGCAACTATTTTCTCGCATACAACGGCCCTGCTTCGCTCCAGGGTGGTGACCGCCACTGGACTGATCGCAATGCTGTGCTCGAGCTCACCCACAATTATGGCACGGAGGACGACCCCAATTACAGCGTTGTCAACGGCAACACCGAACCCTACCGCGGATTCGGACACATCGCCATCTCGGTCGACAATATCGAGGCGGCCTGCAAGCGCATCGAGGATGCGGGCTATCCCTTCCAAAAGAAACTGACCGAGGGTCGCATGCGACACATTGCCTTTGCCAAGGATCCCGATGGGTACTGGGTTGAAATCATTCGTCGTGCCGACGAGGATCTGTCGACCACCACCGACCCGGGGTCCTATCGCCTGAACCACACCATGCTGCGCGTCAAGGACGCCGAGGCCAGTTTGAAATTTTATCAGGAATCCATGGGCATGACCCTGGTGCGCACCATTGAGAACCCGGATAACAAGTTTAACCTGTACTTTCTGGGATATCCCGCTTCAAACCCCAAGATCCAGGAAGGCGCGAAGAATGGCGTGGCAGAATGGGAAGGGCTGCTGGAGCTGACCTGGAATTACGGCACGGAGAAGGAGGAGGGTCCAGTCTATCACAACGGTAACACTGAGCCGCAAGGATTCGGACATATCTGTAAGTTTCACTGTACCACCTTCGAAGTCTCATCTCCAGTTTCACTCACACCTAATCCGCTTGACAGGCATTTCGGTGGATAACCTCCAGGCGGCCTGCGACCGCTTCGACTCCCTCAAGGTCAACTTCAAGAAGCGCCTTACTGACGGCCGAATGAACTACCTGGCTTTCGTCTTGGATCCCGATGGATACTGGATCGAGGTGGTGCAGAATGAGGCCCTCAAGCGCATTTCCAACGTTTAAGGGAACGAAGAATTGTGGGATGTTGTAGAAAGACCTTTATCAGAAAAAAAACTCTACATATGCAGACGCTTTCCCAGAATCCAGGTCCTTTGTATAGATCACACCTTCATCAGCACGTATAAATCATCCGTGTCGAGGCATGGATCATGGCTTACCTGATTTCCATGTCGTGAACTACGTGGTGCATCCTTGAATTCACTATTCTTTGATTACCCTCTCCCTTGTCCCATTCTTCATTCGAATCGGACTCCAACCAGACTCCAGCAAGCCTATGGGGCCCAGCTTATTGTCCATCTTCTTATAGGTGGGAGCGGTGGATCCTCTTCCCCCGCCCCCCAGACAAACATTTTGCGCCGGCCTAAATCTGCACTTCTCGTCCCCGGATTGATCGTACAGACTTCATGGACATCTAGCATCCAAGGGAATATGGCTGCGATCGGTTCCACCGACGTGGGTTGACCTGACACGCTGCCCAGCGTGACTTTGCTGCTTGCGATCTGACCTCCGCACAATTGGAGCGCCACCCCCACAGCAGAACCAGCACCCGGATTTCGTGAGATTCCACACTAGGAACCCTGAAAAAACCGACGTCTCCTGGCGCTTCTCTCTTCTGCCACCATCATGTCACCTGAGCCGGAGAAGCCCAAGAAGGCCCCGAGAAAACACGTCACGACGGCTTGTGTGCCGTGTCGTGAAAGCAAGATCAGGGTATGTATCCTGCCTCTCCCCCACGCCCAGAGATCGGCGGGAGCATCTAATTCGGCCCGGTCTACCTTCAGTGTGACGGATCGACCCCCCATTGTCAAAATTGTCAGCGGAAGGGTAAGGATTGTAAATACCAACATGGCGACGATAAGCGGAAGTAAGTACTCTCTCTTGGTCAGCTTTCGTTGCGCGAGCCGAAGCGATCGTTTTCTCGGGCCGTAACGCGGGCGGCACTTGGTCGTCCTCGGGATCTCGCCGATGAAAATTCGAAGCCCTTGTGATAGCCGGCTAATGCCAGTTTCAGGGTATCGCTTCGAGCAGCAACAGAGCTGTTCTCGGCACGTATCGATCAGCTTATCCAGTTTATCCATTGTCAAGGATTGGAGCCCCCACCGATGAAGCCCGATGATGAGGCGGGGATGAATCGGGTGCTAGATACCCTCCAGATTCCTCGTGGATTTGCCAGAAATACAAGCCCCTTGGATGAGAACCAGAAGCAGAAAGTAGGCATCATGAACACCGGAGCGGTAGTTACACCTCCTGTTCAGAGCCCGCCCACAATTACCCCCCCGGCTCAGTCGCAGCAGACAGCCGAGACACCGACACGTCCAGAAGTCTCACCTTCTCACAGCATGATTCCCAACCAGCAATTACCCTCGGCCGTGGAACCTTGGAATCCATTTGGGATGGTGCGGGGTGTTCCCGAAAACCAGAACTTTGTACACTGGGGGTTTACTCTTCCCACCGCGGAAAGCCTTGATAACCTCTACGCCAATATCAATGGTGGGCCCGGACTGCCACTGAACACGGGATTGAGCCCAGATAGCTTCCAGCTTGGGATGGATATGGCGCAGCAGCCCGGTGTGCTGCTCAGTCAAATTTCCAATAACCAGGACCACGAATCTGAGTCCGGCGAGGAAAACGAAGCTGAGAGTGATGTCATTGAGCAGCTGTCTCACAGAATTGGAACCCTGAAGATTGCTGGAGATGGCCATTTGCGATTCTATGGTGCCACATCAAATTTGAACCTAGTCGATGTGTCAGCAACACAGCAACGACAGCGTCCAGATGCACGCACTGTGCGCCATGATGGACAGGATATCCTGAATCATCTCCGTGTCGGTCAAGCTGTGGACCAGGCTCTGGAGGACCACCTCGTGGAGCTCTACTTTACGTGGCAAAACCCCAGCATTTATGTTGTGGACAAAGACATGTATATGACTGCCCGTGCTAAATGGCGGAACGAGTTCGATGATACTCCCTTCTACTCCGAGGTTCTCACCAATGCCATGTGCGCGATTGGAAGTGCTTTCGAGGCCCGATATCATCCAACGTTCATAACCTTTCCCAAATCGCTTGCCGAATTCTTTGCAGATCGAGCCAAAGCGCTACTGGAGATTGAGCTAGATTCCCCGTGCGTGGCAACAGTCCAGGCACTTGTACTTATGAGCTGCCACGAGGGTGCTTCGAACCGTGACGCTCGGGGTTGGCTATATAGTGGGATGTCCATGCGGCTTGCTTTCGACCTGGGTCTGCATTTGGACATGACGTCGTATGTCAAGCAGGGTGATATTAGCTCACATGAAGCGGATGTTCGACGGGCGGCGTTCTGGGGTAGCTATGTTGCAGACCATTTCTGGGGCTTCTATCTGGGCCGTCCGTTCCGCATGAATGCTGGAGATGTCAGTGTTCCTAAACCCGCTTCCACGCTCGGGGTGGAGAAAGAAGGGATTTGGCATCCGTATGGACTCCAGTCCGCCCCGAAGCTGTTGGAGAGTGGACTCAAGAATCCTACTGAACTCATTTGTCGACAATTCGTTGTTTTATGGGAGATGATTTCTCCCGTGGGCCACATATTGTACGGCTGTTCTGATATTTCTCGACATGACTTGCAAAGACTGTGCTTCCAGGTGACCGAAGACCTATTCGCCTGGAAAGCGAACTTGCCTTCAGCGCTGGAAATCGACTTGAACGATGACACGACGCCACGACTACCACATTTACTCATTCTGCACATGCAATATCATCAGATTATCATTTTCTTCCACCGACCATGGGTGTCCAAGAGCTATATCCAACCACGCAGTCCTCGTCAAGGACCTGGATATCTCCACGCACGACGGATGTGCGTCGAGTCTGCAACTGCGGTTGCACGTCTCCTGTGTATATATGAGAAACACTTCACTTTCCGTCGCATGAACAATCAGGTTGTCGCGATCATCTTCAGCGCGGCACTCATGCTACTCTTTGTTACAGTCTCCAGTTCTCCACTGATGCCGACTAAAGCTGGTGAGAGCATCGCCACGCATCCACGTAATGCTGAGATGGTCGCATATTTGAATCTTTGCTTCCGCGCACTTGATGAACTTGGCCAGTCCTTTGAAAACGCTAAGCGCACACGCGACTACCTTGTGACCCTACAGCGACGCTGGCAAGCACATATGCGGCGCGCCGGGCCGGGCGCTAAACGGCAAATTAGTAGCGCGAACCTGTCGACTCTTTCCTCGCAGCAACCCGCTACATCCTTGCAGGCAAACCGTACTACCCAGGGACCCGATGCTTCTCGGAAGAAGTCTCGCCTCGTCGAGCCTGGTACAATATCCTCTCGTCCACGGCACAACTCTTCGAACTCAGTTGATACTCAGCTCCCTTCCAACCATGCCCAATCCTACCAAGGCTCTACACCTATTCAACCTCAACTTTCACACAGGAAGCCCTCACAGTCATATCAGCTTCAGCCCCAGTCCTTTCCCAATCAACCTGGCGATCTTAACTGGATCCGCGACTCAGACCTGAATCTCCTTTCGAACGGCCACGTCAACGGAAGTGGGGATAATCCCTTAAATTCACTTCCAGTATCACATTTCAGCAATGATACAAATATGTTGCCAGATTTGGGAGATATCGAAGGGTGGTGGAGTCCAACTGGGAATTCATGACTTGATGGGACCTCTCTATAGTTCTCGATGTCATCTAGACAACGAGGGAGTACATGTATTTTTGACAGACGAATCATGAATATACCAGCTTCTTTCATTGGCGCAATATCGTAGTCTACAAATATGGGTTGCACAACCTTAAATTATCGGGTCAGCTCTCAGCTGTGTTATTAATTTCATAGAAACATGTAGTTAAGACACTGTTCTTAGAGAATCATAGGGATTTAAGTGTCCTCTTCCAAGGATTTGACAGTCAACCAGAAGCAAATGTAGTATCTGAGGTGACAAAGTAACTAACTAGTTAGTTATGGTATTTGATCTTATGTAATCTTATCATGTTGCAATTTTAAAGAAAAGATTCGAGTTACCTTATGATACATTTAGAGAGATACTAGGGGACACGGTATCTCAAACATACAGCCTCTTGTCCAATAAACGCATCGACAACAGAAGTGAAGTTTCCAACAGTGAGCTTTCACATTTCTCTCGAGTTTAGCGTTTCTACTAAGATACAGCCCTAGGTAAACTTGATTTAATTTCAGAGCAAACCACGCGTTCACAGGAGCTGGAAGTCATTCGCAATGGTATCTAACGCCCCCCAATCAGGTGGTCAAGGTATGACTGGATTTACAGGGAAGGGGATTGTGGTGACGACAGCATTTCTGGTTGTATGTCAGATTCTGGTTGATCTGTTGCGTCTTTTTGTCCGAAAACCAAAATATCATTCGGTCTCGGTGAGCTCACTGAATCATAGTACTGGCTGCGATAATGATTGGCATTTTATTCTGTCCTCTTATTTGTCAATAGAGGCATGATTACTAGTATGGAGCGATCTATCATCTATTGTATTTAAAATAAACACATTTCTGGGCTAGAGAATTCGCGAATCATACGCTGGGACTCTCACGGGGTCTTGAGATGTGTTTACTTCGCCAGTCTACTCATCTTGTAATGATCCATCAAAGATACGCCCAATCCAGCAACATATTTCCTCGTCTGGGTACTGGGTGACTCGACAGAGAGTCGCTCTTCTTTCGCCAAATCCTTTTTCACGACCCCAAAAGCAGGCTCGACGCATCATAGAAACCATTTCTTCGCCTTGTTTGGCTAGGACAGTGGAGATGCTCTCACTCTCTTTGGACACAACGGAAGATTCTGATGAAGGTTCTACACCACGCGACAATCTACCAATGTAGTCACTCACAAAGACTTGTGTCCATGGTAGGGTGATCTGTAGGCGACCAATCTCTTGACCTGGCCGGGACCTGCTGCCGCCACTGAGGCCGTAGTCAAGTCCGTAAGGAGGCCAGCGAGAGATGGCTTTCCGACGGCGAACACTATTAGAAGATTCTTTTCCCTCGGATTCAGCAGCTGGGTACATGTCCTGCTCCCATACTGAACTATCCGGGGCACATTGATGTTCCAGAGAGCCGTCTATCCTGGCATCCTTGAGAACAGGAACTGGATCATCCGGACCAGTGAGATACTTGGGGAATGCTTGAGGCACATCACGGCCAGCAGAGCGAAGGAAGAGGATAGGCGAAGCAAATGAATCGAAATATCGCTCAGGAGAGGCAAAGAACCGCTCCCGAGCCTCTAGGAGGGGAACAAGGTCCGGAGGGGCCCTCATTGGAGAGATTTTCTTCTTAGATATCCGCCGTCTTTTTATTTTAGATGGGAGTAAGCCACGGTCGTTTGCATTGTCGATACCCCTGTCTTTGCCGAGCCCTTTGGAGATACAGTACTCGTCTAACCCAGGCCAGTCACAGATAGGTTCAAGAGCCGCGACGGCATGAACTGATTGTGGCTCTGTCAGTGCTAGCATCAGAGCCAGGGACCCGCCGATATGGGAGCCAAAAACCCCTATCCGAGCGGGTCGAAGATTCGCCTGAATCCAGTCGAATCCTGCGAGCGTGTCGTGCACTGGCGTTGGATACCTGTAGATTCTTTCTCTAGAATACCCGGCGGAATCGCATTGTTCTAATTCTGGCTTGGCATCTGAGGTATCTGGGATGGCACTTCCCTCCGAAACTGAAACTCCTTGATGGGTGCCCAGCCGGTAGTTTACAGTGACTACCGTGGCCGAAGTCGCAGTCGCCAAGGCATGTTGGGGCGTTTGGGCCATGTACTCCTCGGTTTGTTGCTTCCAAATCAGAAGCTCTCTGGCCTGGGCATCAGAGCACACCTTTTTCTCGGACACACCTGATAGTATTCCCTGAAACAATGGCCCCGAAGGAAGAAAGAGAATCACATTTAAATTGTTGGAACCAACTTGATTGTCAAGCAACAGGTTTGCTCTAGGTGGGTGTGTCACTCTGCCATTGGATCAGCATCGAAACTTCAATGAAGCGAAGGTATTTGGATTTTTACTTCAATGATATCAAACCGTTATTTCCAACAGGCAGCGAGATAGTCTCATCAACACAGCCGGGCGCCGTCGATAGAAAGCGCGCCTGGAGGGATAGAACAGAGGCAAATCCGTTTTTTCGGGATCTATATATCACCAAGGGATAATATTTGTTTATTAGCGGCCGCATAGCGCCATCGGGAGGTGATGGTTGTTCTGGACAGTTGCCGATTGATTGAGGCTGGATCCATGGATGAGACCAGGGTTGCTCCCGCGTCGATTTTGTCGGCCCCTTGCCGTTTGGGGATGTTCCGCCCGCCGCTCTTTGACTACAAGGATGATACGTACACTTGCCGCGGCGAATTCCGCTTTCCCTGTATGGTTGTAACGATGTAGTGCAAGGCAAAAAGTGGCAAAGTCGAGAAATTGAGAGCTCCGAGAAACATATATTTTTTAGTATATTCTCAAAAAAAAGTCCCAGTCTACTCCTGCGCTATAGTAATACATAAACATGATCTATGCTGACTTAAAGCATGCAAGACCTGCATAATTACTTCAATGTTAACCTAAATATGACTGCTCCAAAAGCTTTTCTCAAGTGTCGCCGAAGCCGCAGGATCATCTCGATCAAGAGCAGCCTCTGTGTCGTCGTCTGGCAGGGGGTGCATCACCTGCAAGCTGAGCTTGGGATCTTTAGAATAAACTCGAAGCCCAACAACACACACCGCATTCCAGGGGTCGTCTGCAGGCCCCTCCAGGTCGGAAAATGGTCTCTGGTTCTTATGATCAGCCTCATCAGGGGGCATGTCTAGGTCACTATCGAATTCGAACCCGTCCAGCAACTCCAGATCACTGATGTCCAGAGCCCCCGTAGCCAGGCGAGTATTCAGACTCGGACGTGGGGACTCAGTCCGTCGATAGGTAGAGCCGGTTGTAGAGCTGCTGGAGTTTCTGGCGTGGATTCCATTGAACTGAATGGTTGGGACCTGGCCATTGGCTGTGGGTTTTCGGTCACTCGTATCACTAGAGAGGCTGCAAACCTCGGTGGGTGATTGGGTTGCTTTGCTGTCATTCAATATCTGCATGGAAACGGGACTACGCTCAGGGCTTCGCTCGTAAACTCTGCCATTGGGCATTTTTCCTTGCCGGTGGACAGCCTGGCGCTGCTGTCGAGCAGCCAGCTTGCGCTCTCGAATCCATTCTTTCTGCAACCTGCATTTAGTCTCGTCCCGTAGCTTCTTCCGTTCAGCGGCCTTGCGTCTTTCCTGCTCGCATCTTTCCTGCTCTGTCTCTGCAATGAGACCCTTGGCATGTGCTAAATCGTATGAAAGCCCGACCTGAACAAGCTTCTCACGCCTGGTTGCTGCCAGGCGGCGAACGGTCTCCTCAGTCGACTCCTTGTCTTCGCGGAAAGCGGTGATTTTCATCAAGACGTGATAACGGCCCGGGTCGAGGTCGATCTCAGCATTCACGGACCGACTCATGAAGTGGCTGCTGTGGCTGCGCACCATATAGTCTTCTTCGCCCTCTTTCTGGACTCGGAACTTGAGCACAAATTTGTACTCGCCAACCAGACCTTTGAAATAGCGGTGATCAAGCTGGAGCTGTTAGCGGGAGAATTCATCACTGAGCGATCATAGTGTACAAACCTGTGATAAAATAATGACAGTCGGGCCAGGCTTGGTAACATTCATAATAAACTTGGCACTGTGGTAATCGGCAGACCAGGGCACATTCAAGGTCGTCCACTGTTGGGTAATGGTCCATTCATTGCCAAACAGACGAGTCCGGTCGAAATGTTGGTAGTTCTTTAATAGGTCATCGTAGGAAATCCAGAAGAACTGCCTAGGTTAGAAACGAGGCCGAGAAGATATAGATTAGCTTCACGTACCCCGTCGTCGCCGAACTTGTGACCCAGCAGCTCCATCCACTCTACCGTCCACTCCTTCGACCCGTCACCCCAGGCACCCCGCCATTCTCTCTTACCCCAGGGGTTTCTGAATGCTGTTAGTCCACCTAGCTGCCTAAAAAACGTTGAAGTCTGACATACCTCAATCGAAGCAGACGTTTTCCCTTGACTTCCCGAGCTTCCATGATTGAGTAAGAGTGGTTCTCCGAGATGCCCTTTCGGTCTCGAACCGGGGCCTTGAGATCTAACCAGTTGGAGAAGAGACCAGTGCCACAGCCAAACAAGAATTCCTCGTTGACTTTCATGAGCTCGTCCTTCCAGAAGCGATCCTTGTCTAAGATATTGCTAGACAGCACCTCGGATGTGACACCGCCCGTCAGATCTTCAATGGCTTCGCCAACAAACCCCCCCTCAATGGCAGAATAGTCGCCGTGAGCTTTGGCAAACGCCTTTTCCAGTAATGGAAGCCACGTCTCGTTGGGATCCACGCATTGTGCAAAGTACAGTGCTCGCGATCCGGTCTGCCATACGCGGCGGTACTCTTCTTCGGTGTCATTGCGATTGATATCGTCCCAAGTCATGCGCTCCTCGACCGACTCATCATAATTAGCGGCACGGAGGTACAATTTATCATCTACAATGCACTGCTGCCATTCACCATCTGAGATCCCAAATCAGTCTTTGGATAATAGGCCAAATTGCAATGAGTTGAACCTACCGCGATAGAACACGAAGCCATAGATGCCGACCTTTTCATCACGGGCGACACAGATCTTTTCGATGAGGCCGGCCTTGTTTCCCATCGTACAGAGTGCTGCCATCAGCCAGCAATCGCCATCATAGCCTTGGCGCACATCTGAGGCCGTTGGTCCGTTCACATAAAATTGAGGATTCTCGAATATTTCCTTCATTCCTCGTTAGTTGGTGGCTCGCATGCTTTAGTGATGTCGCACAGCATACCGTTACTCTCTTAACGCCGCGAGGTTTCATGAAGTCATTGACCTTGTCTAACTCGTCCAGATAATGTCTTCGGTTGGACTTGAGATCCAACTCGATATCAAAGTGTGGATCGGTATACTTTTGGTTTACTCGTCGGCACTCCTTGACAATGCGATCCACAGATGTCTGACACTCGTGCCGTGCCTGCTCGTATGACTTGACGGCCTCATGTCCCTGAATCACTCCGTTGGGGACCCTCTTGGCTCGCGTGCGCGCATAGGGGTTATCTGGCAGCACTGTATACACCTTGCCAGGATACTTGGTGTTAAACTGCTCCCAAAATTGCTTCACTGACTCCTGCGGAGGTTGGCACCGAGCACGAGGTGGCGGCCTACTGTTAGAGCGAGACGACGGCGGGGGCGCCGACCCGCCACAAACCATGTCGTCGTCGAATTCCATCACGGATAGTTACCCAGCAAGACCTTATTGGGAAGACAGAAAAAAAATGCGCAGTCGTCAAGCGGGGGCAGCTTCGCTTTTTGGTTTCTCTTCTGGTTATATTCGCACTGACCACATGCAGTAGCGACGATCGCATCGAAAGGGAAAAAAGACGAGCGTGCGTTCGGGGTTAAATAAGACGACAATACTCTAGCTATAATTCGCATCTGCGCCAATGATGTCCCATTCCGCCCACTGCACGGCCTCGCTGCCACGGCCAGCCCCGGCGCCGCCGAGCCCTTTTCGCCCAGTTTACACCCCCATCGTCAGCTGTCTCCAGTTTCGCAGTTTCGCAGTTTCAGGACTCCGTACCCAGTACTCTAGGGTGTTCGTCATAAGGCTGCAGAAGCATGCGTTAGTTTCGCTGGTGGATAGCGAAAGAATTGGCCCGTCGACCTGGCCCAAAATTGTTTACGGCCCCCAACTACTCTTCAGCTCACAACAAAAACGGCCCCCGAGAACCCGATCCATACCCCATAATATATAATAATCCAAAAAAAGGGGGCCGAAGCAGCTTGTTTCCTGCAGAAACCGGGTATGAGAGTGTTCCCAGCAAATGCACGCTGAATTATTGTCGGGTCAGTGGTTCCAATAATAAAAGGGCAACCGTCACCTGTTTCGCCAGGGTTGCTCGCACCGACCACAACGTGGGGCCCACAATTCAGCGCTGACACGAGCCGGGGCGCTTTTCTCGTCTGTTGCAAGTCACACTTCCATTGGTGGAGGGTTCGTGGCTGTGGAGGACTCAGGCATTCGGGACCCAGTGTAACATTCTAGATTCGGATCTCGTACTCTGGCCATGACTGGCGCCCCTGCGCCCTGGAATTGATTGAGGCTGACATCGGCTGAGAAATTGGAGAAAAGTAAGACGCACGAGGAATACTTGGAATGGATTTGTCCACCGGAAGGGGTATGTACGCCTTGCATTTAACTAAAAGCACCTGATAACAGAGGAGAACCGGACCTCCTAGCCATTCCCCCAGAAACGCCAAATACAGAAAGAAGAAAAGAAAAGACATCACAAGTTCCGGGGCATCGGCATGTATGCGATCCTCCGACGTCAATAAGGTTACACGAATAAATCAGAAACGAGATCGTCCATCAGTGATAACCGTTACGGGCTGTATCAGTACGGCCTGAGTAATAAGAGCTACCATTCCGGAAGTATGGATGCATGCAAGCCTGCTTGGCGGAGAGCCGGTGCGCAGGGTCGTACTCTAAGAGAGCCTCTAGAAGCTCCTGACCAGCCTCCTCCAGTCCAGGAACAAGTGGAGTATCAGGCCGCTTCCACTTGGGGAACGTGGCCTTGTAATCAGGGAATGATGTAACACCGGGCCAAAGCTCTTCGTCGGGAGTACCAAGAACACTTCAGAACGAGAGGAATTAGTCGGAGGAGCTTGACACGACATTTGATACAGGACGTCAAAAAAAGTACGTACCGGAAGATTTTGAAGATCTCGTCGATCTCCGAGTCGCCAGGGAAGAGTGGCTTGCGAGTGCACATTTCGGCGAAAATGGCACCAATGGACCACATATCCACTCCAGTGGAATATTGGCGGCCCCCTAGAAGAATCTCTGGAGAGCGATACCACAGAGTAACGACCTAGGAGAGAGTAGAGTTCAGCAAAGCGGCCCAGTTGCTCCTTCAAAACACACACAGCAGCTTGGTGCGTACCTCATGGGTATAGGTGCGAAGCGGCACACCGAAGGCTCTCGCAAGGCCGAAATCGGCCAGCTTCAGATTACCCTCACGATTGATCAGCAAGTTCTGGGGCTTCAAATCACGGTGCAGAATACGGTGGCTGTGGCAGTAGCGAATACCCTCAACCAGCTGTGCCATGAACTTCTTGACCATAGCATCACCCAGGCCTGGGTTACCAGCCGGCATTGTTCCATCAGGCAGAGCCTTGCCACGACCGCCCTCGCTTACGGGCAGGGCCTCCATGTATTTCTTCAGGTCGCAGTCAAGGAATTCGAAGACGAGGTATAGCTTGTGGCCATCCGCATGAACAATATTCAGCAATTGGACGATATTAGGGTCCTGCATTTCCTTGAGAAGCGAGATCTCGCGGATAGCTGTACTAGGAACGCCTTCATCCTCGGCTTCTAGGCGAATTTTCTTCAAAGCAACAATTCGGTTGGGGTGGTTGAGCTCGCGGGCTTTGTAGACGACACCGTACGTTCCTACACAGTGCATCAACGCGTGAGCTGAGGGTTTGGAGCAACCGGGGGCAAACAGCTGTGCTAACAAAGCGTACCTTCCCCAATTTTCTCGATCTTCTGATAGTTCTCCATGATGACTGCAACGAAGGATCCTAATTTGCTCTCAAGCGTATTAGAAATGTGACAGAGGCAGAGAAAGTGGGAGTCACACAAATTGGAAAGATGGGGGGTTGAAGGAACGAGGCGAAAAGGAAGGAGGGGGAGGGAAAATCGGTCCAATGATACGAACCAAGTTGAGTCTGTAGATGGAGGTCGATCTTTGAGACAGCCGGAAGTAATCACTCCAGGTCCCTACAGCAGAAACTCGGTCGGCGTTCGGTTAGTGAAGATATTCGCAGGGGATGTTGCGTGGTGGGCGGCCACAAAAACAAACAACCCCCGCGCCTGCAGGGCGGTGAGCGCGTACTTTTTCTCTCGCCGCTCGCGATCATCGCCATGACGACTTTGCGCCATGGCACAGATCAAAGGGCTCAATGCCCATGAGCGGCCTCCTGATACTGTCAGGCAATGCTACAAGAAATATTCAAAGATCGCTCTGTCCGAAATAGACCATGATCCTGATATCTTGGACCTGCAGCGGATAGACGCCGACCAATTGCCCGACGGTATTTCACTGGCCCAATACATGTCCAGCCAAGACCTCCGACTAGCATTTGACGACTTCATTCGTGGAAGCCATCCTTTCGACAAGGAAGATGCTCCTTTGGCAGAGAATATACCAGTTTTCACCCACAATTCAGTTTCCGGTTAGCATTGACTTGCCTTGAAAGCCCCACTAATCCCGTCAGAATTAGAGTGCAACACTCTAACCCGGGGCAGGTCTTCTTATGATCCCTTCCCTCTTCCCACCTACGGTTCAGATCGAATTGTTATCGCGTCTTTTCCATCGGGATTTGCCCAATCCTGAACATAAGACCAACCTGCACCTGCATTACGATGTTACATACCCCGAACGTTCCCAAAACCCCACTATACCTCAATCCTTCTTCGCAGACGATCCAACCCGGTTGATACAGCCCAAAGATCCAAACATTCATAAACCTCTGAGCGTTCAAAAGGTCCTGGAAAAGAAACTCCGCTGGGTCACCTTAGGCGGACAGTACAACTGGACTGACAAGATGTACCCCGCCGAAACTCCGCCGCCATTTCCGGAAGATGTTGTGAAGTTGCTGAAGGCTGCGTTTCCTGAAACTGAAGCTCAAGCAGCTATTCTGAATCTGTACTCGGCCGGAGATACCCTCTCCGCCCATCGTGACGTGAGCGAGACTTGTGACGTGGGGCTGATCAGCGTGAGCTTCGGCTGCGATGGTCTATTTCTTGTGAGCCATGACGATGGAAGTGGTGCCGAGATCATTCGCCTTCGATCTGGCGATACCGTTTACATGAACGGCACATCACGATTTGCCTGGCACGGGGTACCAAAGATCTTGCCGTCGACCTGCCCCAACTGGCTGGCAGACTGGCCATGTATTGGACCCGATGACCGGGATTCTCCAAATGACTCCTACCATATGTGGAAGGGCTGGATGTCTGGAAAACGTATTAATCTAAATGTTCGCCAGATGACCAGCCTCCCTGTTCGTTGAAACAAACAAGAGGAGATCGTTTTACAATTCGGAGACACTTCGAAAATTGTTCCCCCTTCACTGCGGTTGCTGCGGCTGCAGTCAGCTCCTCAAACTAGCCTATTTATGTTAGCTTAGGCTTCTCCAAAAGCCATTGAGGGCTGGCTTGATGGATGCCTGTCACCAGACGCCTCCAAAGCAAGCTGGCGGATCGTGACGATAGGGAGTGTCTCATCTAGACTCTTCAAAGCCCAGCCATGACCTACGAGCTTGTACAAAAGATCTATTGGCTGTAGTGACTACTGTACATGTTTTTGAAGATTGTAGAAGCAATGAAGTGGGTGACAAGGTCGGAGGGGGAGCGAAATCCTGTGTAATCTAGATACAACTTGATATCCGGGCGCGGAATCTAAGATTCCGCTAATTCGCCCCACCATATCAGTAAACATAGACCATTTCATGTACGAAGACTCTACCCCGAATACGAGGTCGGCCTCTTCTTATCTTCCCACCAAGACCCCGATTATTTGTTGGTCGAGTCGCTGTTGATAACGCCTCTCTCCAAACGACCCCAACAGCCCCGCCCCCGCAAGATAAAGACTAAGGAGTCTCCAGGTGGAGATAAATTGAACTGGAATATCAGTAGCAGCCAAAGGTCGGAAATTACCCGCAACACAGCGCCTTGTTGAATTTCATGATGACAACCGATCTTGACTGGCGCTCTCGGGGTGAAGCAAAGCGTTTATCAATCCTCAGCGCGATTCCTGAGAGATGGCGATTCGCGGAACCAATCCCCCCAGCTGAGAAGCAGCGCGATGTCACTGGGAGGTATATCCAGCAATTCCTGACCGCGCGTGAAATCGAAATCACTGAGTCCGATGCTGTGGACATCGCTGCACAAACAACTACGGGCCGTTGGTCGGCTGTCGAGGTGACTGAGGCCTTCTGCCATCGTGCTGCTTTAGCTCATCAGTTGGTATATCACAGCAGAACGATGTCTCTAGTGTTTATGTCTTAGAAGCTCATCAAGGGTGCATAGGTAAATTGTCTACATGAAATATTCTTCGACGCGGCTATCGAGGATGCAAAGAGACTCGATGCCTATCTTGCAGAGCACAAAGTCCCTATCGGCCCTCTGCATGGCCTTCCCATCAGTCTGAAGGACCAATTCCACGTCAAGGGAGTAGAAACCACTATGGGCTATGTTGGCTGGGCTGGTACATTTGAAGGCCAGAAGGATGACTCCCGCCGGGGCATATATGAAAGCGAGCTTGTGCGCGAGCTGCGCGACCTCGGCGCCGTGCTGTACTGTAAAACCAGCGTCCCTGCTACACTCATGGCTGGTGAGACAGTCAACAACATCATTGGATATACGTGGAACCCAAGGAATCGGTTGCTCTCTTGTGGTGGCAGCTCTGGTGGCGAAGGTGCGCTGATTGCACTTCGAGGGTCGCCTGCTGGCTTTGGAACTGACATTGGAGGGAGTGTGCGTATTCCGGCCGGCTTTAATTTCCTGTATGGGCTACGTCCGTCGTCTGGCAGGATGCCTTATCAGGGTGCCGCCAACTCTATGGATGGTCAGAATACTATACTGTCTGTTATTGGACCACTTGCACCGACGGCGAGGTCTTTGACGCTGTTATTCAAGAGCATTCTTAGCCAAGAGCCCTGGTACCACGATCCGCTCGTGCTAGAGTTACCATGGCGGGATACTGTTGTCGAACAGACCAGGTCTTTGATTGAAAAGTCCAAAGCAGGCGCGCCGGCGCTTGCCTTTGCCATCATGCCTTGGGATGGCATAGCCCGCATCGACCCACCCATTGCTCGAGGCTTGAAGCTCGCTGAGCAAACCTTGAAAAGACTAGGCCACAAAGTGATAGCATGGAACCCTCCATCTCATGGCACGGCAAATATGCTCGGTGTAAGTTCGGCATCCTGTCTATGGAGCTATAGTGGGGGCATGTTCTAAGTTCATGTGCAGGGCAAAGCGTTCAATATGGACGGCGGTGCCGATATGCGCCATCATTTTGGCTTATCTGGTGAGAGAAAGCCCCCACAGATCATTACCACGGAAGATGGCCCACAACTCTCTGCGACAGAGATTGCAGCACTTAATATTTCCAAGCGTGAGTACCAGAAGGAATATATGGAGTACTGGAACAACACTGCAGAGATCACAGGTACCGGTCGTCCAGTAGATGGAGTATTATGTCCTCTGGCGCAACATGCTGCGGTGAAACCAAATGAGTACGGGGCTGTGGGATATACCTCATTTGTCAATATTCTAGACTACACCAGTGTATCAATTCCTGTTACGTTTGCAGACCAGAGTGTCGATATACGTCCATCAGGGGCAACTCCAGCTGACCTGGAACCGCATATTGATTGGGACTGTAAGTTCCTTTATCATTCCCGAATACCCTGCGATGCCAAAGTGTTTAACCTATCAACTTTACAGATGATGCGAACAGTTATGATGGAGCTCCAGTTGGGATTCAATTGTTGGGTCGCAGATTGCAAGAAGAGAAAATCCTGACCCTGGCCGAGTATCTTGGAGAGGAGATTGCTTTTGATGCAGGACATTAGTGAATGATTATCCCGTACAGGTTCCGGGAACGAATGTTTTTTTTTTCTGTCTATCAGAGCACAGAGTATCAGTCAAGAATTGATCATTTTACAAATTCAAAGCGTAATACGCGGCTCTTGAGTAGAAATGGTTTCCTAGTTAAGTTAAGAAATCAAATAAAATAATCAAGCTATGGACAGGGTATTGGTATACAAGCCAGCATCAAACAATGAAACATTCGGCTTTTGAATATCTGAATATATATGTACGTATATAGAAAGGTATAACGGGACTGATAGCCACCGACGTATGGTACTAGCCTCGAGAGGAACCCGGGGGAGTATGCCCAGACGGCGCTGCAAGGTTAGACAAAATCGGAGTGGATGAAGGCCATAGACTAGGACCAAGTGGTTTGCCAACTGCAGAGGGATCGGCAACCGAAGAACTATCTGATCCATTCATCAGCCGTGGACGCTTCGCCTGCGAGCCTGCTCCAGCACCACCCGGCGGGCTGCGAGTATCGGCATGTGAGTATGGAGAGGCGTAATGAATGGAGGAAGCTGGTGTAGAGGCTGCGGCGGGATCTGGGCTCATTGTAGCGGTGTTTTGTAGAGGACGCAAGCGATTGGGATGAGACGAGGTATCCTCGCCTGGACGGGGAGGGCGGAGGTCAGGGCTGTCGCGTTGTTGAAGGCTATCAAATTCTCCGGAGGTGTTCGTATTGGCATGGCCTACGCCAATACGCCCCATACTTTTATCGTGCATGACAACACGTTTCCACTTGGCCACCACATTGTCATAGTCCCAGCGGGACGAGTTGGGGCTAATGTGACTCTCCTTCGTGTCCAACTCCCGCGCAACGTCTCGGGAAATTGGAAGCGTGTCAGGAGGAAACAAGGCAAATTCGCGCGGCCATTGACATGATCCCAATCGCTCAACTTGTGCCCGGAGTTGGTTTGCTTCCTGCTGCACTCGGGCGAGCTGTTCATCCACGGATTTTCGTTTCTCAACTTCGCGAGCAAATGCACGTGTGGTCTCCAGCTGCCATAATTCGCATCTAGTGTCGGAAGAGAGTCTATTCCAATGATCGAATGCTAGCTCCATATGTCGGAGAGCCATTTCTTCATGTTGTTGCGCGGTGCGATAGATGAAAGAGTGGTCCAGATTACCGCCAACGGGTCTTGAGTGAGCCAAAGACTCCGCTGCAATTTGGTCCGACTGCCACTGTGAAATTTTTGAACGGAGAGCCTGTCGGACAATATCAAGATGTTCGGAACCAGGGGGTTGGAGCGGGAAGGAAGTCGGAGAGGGGAATGGATGTGCCGCGAACAAGCTCGGCGGGGGAGGCAGCAGCTGTAGACAGAGGGAAGGGAACGACTGGGACTGTATGTCGAAATCAAATGGAGACATCGGGGGCCGGAATCGAGAGCTTGGGCAATACTGTTAATTCGCATTCTTCAAAGGGAGATTGGCCTGAACGTACGTTGCAGCCTTTATGTTGTCAAGCACTTCTCGCAGTGCCAGCTCTAGTGCCTTCATTGTGTCGGGATTGTTCGCGGTGGATCCTCGACTAGCGAAATCTGGCAGCTGCGACGGTCCGGATCGCGATTGAGACGAGGCAAGTCGTGGTCCGTCCATCGTGCGGTTCGGGTTAGGGATGTCATTGATGACCCCGGTTGCGTGCCAAGTGGGCGTATTGAACATCATGCGCACTGGAGCGTCGCGCGATTTGGAGGCCGAATCTACTGAGGTATATGAATCGCCATGGCCCTTCTTCGAGGCGCGTTCGGGGCTGCCATCTCGCTTGCCAGAGGTTGTGCGAGCCTGGCGACGAGTGATCCCACTGCGGATACGCCGAATCTCCTCAACGTCGTGGACCCCGTCGGGCTTCTTCTTGAACAGGAACTGGTCAAGGTGGCGGCCCAGAGACGACGACGTGAACGCCTGATGGCAGTATTGACATTTTCGATCCTTCGCTGCCTGATTGGCGGCGGACTTCGAGGCCGAGTGTTGGTTGTCGTCGCCGCGCGTGTCTTCGGGTGTCTCTCTAGGGGTCTCTTCTTCCGCCATAGTCGCCGGCGTAGCAGAGGATTGGTTCCGAGAGGAGGGGAAAGACCTAGAGACTTTCAGAGAGGAGAGAATGAGCACGGTCAGCTTATACAACCATGACCAGGCGATGCGCTACAGGCACGGGGAACCTGGACGAGGAGGAATTGGGGGCGAGTCGGCGAAGCAAGGATCCGAGATGCCAAGCTTCGGCGCGGAGGGTCTGAGAAGCCCCCACGAAGGCCAAGCCTTCCGAGGGTCTACGCCAGGCACGGAGTATACAATGGGCCTTGAGCCATCGCCAATCTCAACGAATGAAGGCGAGATTATTCGGTCATATCTATATGTACGCCATTCAATCACGTGCTCCAGGCCGTGAATCGGATTATCCAAGATATTGTACTATTGTACTGGTAGTTTGAATACCCCAGTGGATCTCCACATGTAAAGTGAGAGTCCCAGGATATGTCCGTGTCTATTTCTGCTGGGGGCCGAGCAGCGGTAGCTTGATAGGAAATCTACATAAAATATCTTGGATTAAGAACTAACTTCAAAAATTGAATTGGTTAGAGAGCCCGGTAAGTACAACAATTTGTTAAGCTGTAGCTCGTTGAGTCTTTCTTGTCTTGCGCTCACTGAGCCAACGCTTGAAACCACGAACTCCATGGAGGTAGAGCCAAGAGAAAAAGAAAACAGCTAAGAAATTGAAAATGACAAAAGCCCAAAATATACCCTGGAGGACATGGTCAACTTGAAAAACTTTTAATTTATCATCGTGATATATCGTGGTAGGGTCAATGACTCACGTAATCTCTCCATTTGTGCGAATAGAAGGAATTGAAGCTGGCAGCCTGGCAGTATCCAAGTCATTGAGTGTGAGTCACCATCCAGATATGCACGAGAAGTAGTGAAGAAACTGGGCCGCTCGGTACTCACAAATTGATCACCAGTGGAATATTGACAGAATGCACAGAGACCGTTGTCGGCATCTCGAACATAACCACCAGACTGCTGTACGTATGACCCGGCATATTCTTGGCAAGTCATACCAGGCGGCGGGCTGAAATGAGACTCTTCTCGTTCGACACATCGAACGGGGACTTTATGAGTGACAACACCGAGAAACCCTTCGAGTAGATAATGGAATGGTGTGAGCCAGTACATCCAAGATTGCCAAAAGTGAGGTAACGCCGCATAGGGCACCACTACACCACAGAAAGAAACAACGAATGTAAAGAAGGATGGAACAAGTAAGGAGGCAAAGAGCTCATTCGGCGCAAAAGCTGCAATGAATTGTCCGAATCCGATGTAGTAGCATTCGAAAACCATGAGCAACATCCAAGTGTAGCCCGAGCTAAATGAATCGCGAGGAAACCAAACCCCCCAGTACCTATACTTGGTGAGAATCAAAGGCCAATTGTTGAAGTTTGTTCGCTTACCAGCAATTAAAGTAAACAGAGCCAGCAACAATCGAGTATGGAAGCTCTGGAAGGATTGTGCTTACAACGAAAGCAAGCCAGGAATAAATCTTCGAGTTGGATTCGCGCGACTCATAAATGCCTCGAAAATGAAGATACTTTGGCTGCAATTGCTGAATGAGCGGGGGAGATATAGTGAGCGTCATGAACACAGAGAATAGTCTAGATTGCATATCAATGAGACTGTTTCCAAGGTGCCAGAATGTAAATGTGTTAAAAAGGCCTGTGAAAATATGAAGCATGAATTTTCCCTAGTAGATTAAGTGTTAGTCGCATCACCCTCTATTGATAATGGAGCCGAATTGTTAACGAACTAAAATGTAATCCGGAAGTCTCCAATAAGCCACAAACGCCCTCTTGGTTACTGCCACAATCTGAATATAAAGAGGCATGGCAAATTCACGATCGTCTCTGACTAATTCGTTTGTCTGCATCCCAGAACGAGAATCGACGATGCTCTCAATCTCTTCAGAAAGCTGCTTGGATTCTGGTGATTTGGCCCACACATCTCCCCAGTCTTGGCCCTTATAATCAGGGTTGCCGGCACCAATTACCTCCAGCATGTACTAGATGAAAAGGTTAGATCAAGCCTCGAAATATAAGAATTAATTGAGACACAAACCTCTGCTGGATTTGCATTTGGCGGGCATTGTTTACCTCCATTCCCCTGGAAATAGTCAATTAGTGTTCTCGAGTCTGGGCCTAAGGCGCCATTGTAAACTACGCGACCGCCGCTCTTTAAGAGCAGCAGTTCATCGAATTGCTCAAAAAGAACGGCAGACGGCTGGTGGATTGTGCAAAGAACTGCTTGTCCCGCATCTGCCAGTCTTCGAAGAAAACGAACAATATTGAACGCTGCCAGCGAGTCAAGACCAGACGTTGGTTCATCCAGAAAGAGAAGTAATTCTGGCTTGCTTGCCAGCTCGACTGCAATGGTGAGTCTTTTGCGCTGCTCTTGGTTGAGACCCGAGCCATGAGATCCAACTGTAGCACCAGCGATTGACCGCATTTCGAGTAAGTCAAGAACCTTCTCACAGTATTCGTATTTTTCCTGTACAGGGACTTCCTTTGGTTGCCGTAACAGAGCCGAGAATCTTAATGATTCTCGGACCGTTGCTGTAGGCTCATGGATATCCATTTGCTCCGCAAATCCTGTTGCCCTTTGGAAGCTCCTCGGAAGTGGCCTAGAACTGTCAGTTTATAAACGCTCAATGGGAAATAAAACCTACTTTCCATCAACCAAAAATCTACCAGTGACAACACCAAAGTTAATTCGCTGAGCTAGAGCATTGAGAAGCGTCGTTTTTCTGACAGAAGATTAATATTGAGCGACAGAGTAGAGAGAAATCAGAGCCTTACCCTGCCCCAGAAGCACCCATCAATGCTGTAAGTCGACCAGGCTTGACATAGCCATGAACATTCTGTAGTAATTGCCGCTGTCCACCTTTGAAAGGAATTGTGTAGTTGACATTTTGCCAGGTGAAAATTGACGTATTTTTGGCAATGCCTTGCACCGATTTTTCAGCTCCGTCATCTGTCAAGCTGGAGAAATTCTCCTTCTCGGCAGATTCCACATCCAATGGAGGGCCAGTACGTTCAATTGCATTTTCCACTGCTTTTGGTGCCTCTCCTCTCTTGAAAATGGTAACAGAGCTTCCCCCTTTATTGGGCTTCTGGATTTCCATTCCAAGCGCTGTGAGAAAAACGAAGAAAAGAAACCAACCAATGATGATTCCAAAGTTTCGCCATAGATGGGCTCGAGAATACGTAAATGCAGCTTCAATATAGTCGGAGCCTTGGACAACTAAACTATCTGGGCTGCTCCCTTGGATGGCACAACTTTGATGCGAGGAAGATGTGGTGGGGCCATCGGGAACAATGTACGGCGGTTCGCATTGTATTTGAAGGTTGTAAAATTCATTAGCCATCAATGCTTCAAATGCGTATTGAACTGGATTGATCCAGATCAGCCATTTTAGCCACGGGTGCATTTTCCAAGGAGGTATCAAATATCCTAATATTTACGTTAGCCAGGGAACTCCCATGATCTTGATGTTTCTTACCAGTATACACAATCAGTGCTTGAATCGCAACCCCAGTCAAACGAGTAGCTTTGAACGAATGAGTGACCAAAAGCATGTAATTTTCGTTGATTATCATGTACTCACCGATATCTAATGATGCACACAATGCTCCAAGAGAGCGGAAAAAAGAATACATTGTCATGGTGAGTATGAAGATAAAGAGGAGGTTGATGAAAAATTGCGAAGCCGTTCTTGCAAGATTTGACATGCTGTATTGGTTGAGTAATAGAACTGCGAAGTGCTCTGGGATGGAACATACAAGTATACGACAAGGTCAAATAACACAACCTGGATAAACACCAAAGGTACATCAACGACAACCTGTGCCAGAGCATATGCCGCAGGACGGTAGAAAGAACTGTGTTTCTTTGTTAGAGAAAAAAGAAAAATTTATAGGATTTACCTACAAGCTCTTGTGTTTCATCAGAATGGGCCGACTCTCAAAGGCAGCTGTGAGCTCTGCAAGTGCAAGTAAGGCGTTGAATAAAAGTATAAAAAACATCACACCGCCTCGTGTGAAAACCCCAGAGCTGCGTGAAATGGTGAGCCATGGTGATAGAAAATGATTGCCAGAGGACCACACACCTCGTGTTGGGAAGATCGAAGAACAAACTTCCCACAATTAGAGCTTGGAAAATGATAACGCCCCATTTCCCGGTGAGGGCTGCTCTGTCTCCGAACATAACAAGGAATTGTCGATGTGTAAGAATCATAACTTGCTTCCAAAATGAGACTGTGTAGTTTTTTTTGGTCATTTGTTTTCTAGCCGTTTCTTTCTCATGCTCCTGAGTCTTGATCTCATTCTCAAAATCGTCAATATCAGCAAGATTTGCTTTAAAAACCTCACTTTGTCGATATACATTTTGAAATTCATCCGCAGTGCGTGGAATCCGATTTTCCCATCCTGGTTTTATCTTTCTCGCATTTGGATCGCTGACAGACGTGAGAAAATCGGGAGTTGTCCATCGTGGAGGGCACTCGAAGCCCAGGTTTTCAAAATAGGCTTTGGCATCTTCAGAGCGACCAAAGAATGCACATTTACCATCTTCGATCAGAATTACCTTGTCAAAAAGGTTGAACAAATTTTCAGATGCTTGATATAAAGCAACCAGGGTCGACACATGGGCTGTATTTGTCAAGCTTCTCAGGCTCTGGACATATTCCAGAGCAGTACTTGCATCAAGGCCTCTGGTCGAGTTATCCCAGCACTGCGTGCTTGCTTTTGTGACCATTGCCTCGCCAATTGAGACTCTTTTTTTCTCTCTGTCCAAGGGAGTACATCAATATATATTATTAAGAGCTGCTATTCGGTACGTTTCACACTTACCCTCCAGATATCCCCCGAATAAGCTCATTACCAACTCTTGTTCCCAAGGCATGTTCGATCCAGAATAACTTGGCAATTGCAGTTAAAAATGTCTGTTGATAATCCTTCCGAGTTTCACCGGGCACGCGGGACGACTTGTCTGGAGTTCTCGTTTTCAGAGCAAATAGCAGAGTATCTTTCACGGTCAATGTGGCGTAGTGAAGATCATCCTCAGGATTATAAGATACTATAAAACTCAGCTCTCTGATTTTCAAAAGCGCTATTTGAAGAAACACCTACCTTCGGAGCGATAATTCTTGGCCATTGTCACTGAATCGGTCCCCCCATAGCGGACGTCACCATCAATGCTTTCATAACCATATCTCTGGTTACCCACAACCTTTAAAAATGTAGAACAGCCCGATCCAGGACGACCTAATACCAGGAGCATTTCTCCTGGACGAACACAACCCTTCAGTAATATGTCAGCAAAACGATCTTTTGTGGGCCAAGAACGTAAAATTATGTACCGTGAAGTCGCTCAAAATGGTTCGAAGGTCAGGTTTCCCGGCTCCAATTCCTTTTCGACCACGAGTCAAGAGTTTTTTGATAAGCCTAGGCAGGCCAAGGAAGATATCACCATTTGTAGATTGAAGAGCTGCCCCCAGGCCTAAGCCTTTCACGGTAAGGTTCTTCCAAACAACGCCAACATGCCGCGTCTTCTCTTCCTCGGAATTGGCCTTTCGCTCATGACCGAACATACGTGAGATGAGCCTTTCTATCTGCGTCCACTCCTCTCCTTCATGGCCCGATGCATAACTGCGACGCCGAGATAAAGTTTTTGCGAGTTGATCATCATTTAATTGGGTCTCGCCAGTATATTTATTCGGGTCGTTTGAACCGGCGCTGTGGATTGGAGCAAATCCTTCTGAATCGCCCGAATGAAGAGATGGGCTGTGACTGATGGGGATAGACTCAGATGAAGTATCCATAATCTGCTGAGGGCCTAGAGTAGCCTCGCTATTGGGAGATTCATCTTTGTTCATGATAACCTCCGAGAGAATCAGAAAACCAAATATGAACCTGGGATTCCTTTCGCACTGTGATGCTTTGTCCCAGAAAACGCAGTTCAGCAGAAGACAGAATGCCCCTCAGATGAAAGATGGGAGCAAATAGAAAAAAGTATTCGGAAATCCCATGAGTCGCGATTATGATCATCGAAAGAAAGGGTTAGAAAATGCGATCCATAACAATGTGCAGTAATTACGTCAAATCGTACTCGGGCTCGGGACGTCAAATCTGCCGACAAGTGTTTCTTAACGCCGACTCGATCCGCTTATCGGGAATTAATGCTTTAGAAATGACGAGTACCAGATATTAATGATGATTATGTGAGCTGCATGTCCCGATCTGACCAGTGCGACCGTGTAGGCTGCTCCCTGATTCAGACATCGCGGAAGACGGAGTTTATGCCCCCGTGAGATCATGAGGTCATCGATTTAATCCTACGGCAAAGGGTAGATGTACGTAGAGACAACAAAACAAGAATGAGATTCATAAAAATAAGACTGTCAGTGGATGTTGCAATTTGGCCAACAACGACGGTGTCGGTCTCCAAAGGTAAATTCAATTCCCCTGCCTACAGTAGTTTTCTAAATCAGTTATACTTCCATTCTCATGCGACTTTCCCGAAAAATAAGTCCTAAGTACGCTAATCTGCTTTTAAGATACCGTCGTTGCATCCTGGCAGAATGTTACCTGTCATGGCAGTACCAAGCTGTAATAATCAAATGAGCCATCGTTATAATACCGTAACGCCTCATGGACTCTCATAGAATCGATTTGCAGTTCTTGTGATCTTGCATGATCGCCCTGTCATATCTTCATTCTTGGATGAAATGACCACAGGGCCTGAGCTCTTGAAATCTTTCTATCATTGGCACTGCCACTAGAATGCCATCTCAGAACATACATACTTTTCTGACATTAGATGAGAGCGGAAATTTTGTATTTGATATGTAACTTCTATACCTGTCAGACCTCTCAGGCATCCTTGCTTCCAATTCTTTCAGAGCTAAGCTTTCGTCCGTGGTTACGATCCACCTTATACGGCTTTTTGAGAGTCAACCTTCATTGACTCCCAGCCTCTTGAGATTCGTGTAGGAGCCAGTTTTACAGCAATGAGCCTGCCATCCTTGTCACACCAAAGCAAAAGTCCATTTCGCTTCTCAAGACTCATAGACGAGGTGGTTGTTATTCAATCAATATCGTTTGACAACTATCTTCCCTCCCGCATTCCCCGAGTCTAGAATTTCGTGGGCTTGGCGGATGTCCTGAGAATCAAAAACATGTGTCGGCTGGGCATCCCATTCCCCATTTTCAATTTGATGGACGATTCGTTGCAATGGGATCTCTGAGAAAGGAAAGTCGGGGCTCCCCAGAACTTTGCTATGGAAAAGACTGAAATGTACCCCAGATTTCATCTGCACCATTGGATTAAAGTCTGAAACCGGGTCCAACCCTCCCAGCCAGCCCGCTTGAAGCATACGGCCGCCACTTTTAGTCAAATTGATCGATTCCAACAGTGCTCGATTTCCAATAAGATTTAGCACTTTGTCGAATTCGGCAGCATAAGCACGGTCCAGCCCGGCCTGCTCGATGATGGTTTCTGTGGCGCCCATTCGTTGAAGTAACTCAAATCGTTCCTGGCGACGGCTGGTTGCGGTAACTCGTGCGCCTGCACTCACGGCCAAGTTCACAGCGGCTTGGCCCAGAGTAGATGTTGCACCACGAATTAGAATACTTTCGCCTTTCTGGAGGCCAAGAACGGTGAAAAGGCACGACCATGCAGTGATATATGTTTCCGGAATTGCAGCCAGTTCATGCCAGGGCAAGCTTGTTTGCACAGCGATAACGTTGGTGACAGGCACAGCCGCAAATTCGCCGTAACCCCCCGGCCGGTTTCTTCCCAGCCCACCCATCACGCCCACGACTGTCTCACCGAGTCTGAATTCTCCACCGGGGCAGGCCTCCACAACTCCGACACACTCCAATCCAGTGACGGGGTTCCACTCATCCCATTCACCCTTGCGCATGTGCATTTCGGCATGATTCAGGCCAAAAGCTTTCACAGCAACGAGAACTTCTCCGGTACATACTGTCGGCTTTGCAACGATTTGATGCTCGAGGACTTCGGGGCCGCCAAATTTTGTTATAACAATGGCATTCATTGAGTCTAACATTTTCGAGCACGTTCGATACTTGCGTGGAGTGTGACCCGTGTGGAAGGTATTTTATAATAAGCCGCTGTGATGGAGAGATAGATATAAATATTGGAGTTTCAGTGGCACCGGGAGATACTGGTGAGAATAATAAGCAGAACACGTAATGCTATAATGTGTTATCCTGGTTTGTTATGCTGAATAATGCTCACTAACCCTTCGTCGAGGTTAGTTCGCAGAGAAAGAACTAGACTCGTCCGAATTTGGTGAATGAGTTTAAAAGGAGTAAGTGCTGTGTCATGGAAGTAATTCGCTGTTGAGCGGTGATTTCGGGAAAGACGGCCTGTCTGTCATCGAACTAAACCTCTCTTGGTCTTATTGACTTCATCGAGACTAGTGAACCAGGTCACTGGAAGCTAAAAAGCCAGATGGCTTACTGAGCCAACTAGAGAGGACCGGCTGTACCGGTCGATGTTTCAGAGGTCCAGACTGTTCTTGCTAGGCGGGATGTCACATGGAACCCCACCCATGCAGGTGAAAGTATGGATCTCCTCACTGACTGATGAAATTGAACATTACAAATTGTCATCCAGTTGTTAAAAAGGAAATTGAATCAATTTCTTTTGGTTGCTCTGGCCTTCATACAATTTATGAACTTGTATTTTTCTTCTCTTTCATCACACAAAACCTTCACATCTTCAAGTAACATCGCAGTCTATTGTCACTTACAGAGCTGTTTGAATCTGCCTTAACAAGCCTCAACAATGGGTGTCCACAAGTGCAAATCAGTCAAGCTTCCTTCTGGGGTGAAGATATTTTACCGTGAGGCAATACCTGAGAAAGAGACAGATTCTCCAGCCATACTCCTCCTCCATGGCTTTCCCTCGTCATCTCACCAGTTTCGGAATCTGATCCCCCTTCTTGCGACAACACATCGTGTAATTTCTCCAGATTTACCAGGCTTCGGATTCACTGAGATGCCACCGGATTTTGTCTATACCTTCACCAGCTTGACAGATGCAATTGAAGAATTCGTGGATGAGCTCTGTATACTGAAATTCTCCATTTACGTCTTTGACTACGGTGCGCCTGTCGGCCTGAGGCTGGCACTTCGTCGGCCAGAGGCAGTTCAAGCTATCATCTCTCAGAATGGAAACGCTTATAAGGATGGGTTTGGTGATGTATGGGATCCTATCAAGGATTTCTGGGCTAGTGAGAATACCGCAGATGATCGAGCAAAAGTTTGTGCGACAATGCTCAGTTTTGACATGACCAAATTCCAATATGAAAACGGTACACCTGATATCGGAACCATCGCGCCAGAATCATATCACCTCGACTATGCTCTCATGCAGCGTCCAGGTAACAAGAAGGCTCAAATTGATCTCTTGAAGGATTATGAGTGCAATATATCATTCTATCCCAAATTCCACCGCTACTTTCAAGAGAGCCAGGTGCCCCTTCTTGCAATCTGGGGCCAGAATGACGTGTTCTTCATTCCCGCCGGGGCCAATGCATTCAGAAGAGATTTGCCAAAAGCTGAGATTAAGCTTCTTGATGCTGGCCATTTTGCTGTGGAAAGCCATACTGATCTAATTGCTTATCATATGCTGGCTTTCTTGAATAAGCATAAACTGTAGTGAGGCGGTTCGTCAAAAATCATCGAAATGAATTCCCCATATATGCTTATTACCGCACTAAGCTAAATGCGATAATTGTACCAACACTGATATCATTCTGCTTCATAGGTTTCACGCTATGGATCACAATATCGAGAAATCTCTTGGAACTGATTAGTTGCTGCAACATTCCTTACTGGCCATAGGATCTCAACTCGGAGAGACTTCGGGATGTTATCGGGCTATTGTCGAGAGTATGCACAATGTGGAACTTTTTCTCAATATTTTAGTCTCATTGGCAGTTTTTTCTTGGCTAAAATAGCTACTAAATAACAAAAGATTTCTCCCAGATATTCTTGAAAGACTGCCGTCCCTGGAGCGGAGTAACGAAATATCTGTTCAAACTTGTGTTCACTTGCGACCAGTCACTCAGCTTCATTTCAACTAGTATACTTGAGATATATGCCAGATAGAAGGCTTCATCCGGTTGGCCCTCACATATATCTGCGCCCTGAAATGACACCCATAGAAGAGCCTCTAGGTCGTCATATCCAGCTGAATACCTGTAAACCTTTTGCACAAGGGATCTGAGTCTTGATGCTAAGGTTCTTAATAGCAATGCTGCAGGATCCCTTTTGAATGTCCCAATATAGGAATATATCAGGAGCGCAAGAGCCACCATTTGCTCCAGCGTGTTATTGGATCCATGTAGTGATTGAGGTAGAAGAGAAAGGAGAGAAGCTTGAGTGGAGTAATACCCCATGCAGAATGCCTCGGCTTCCTGATCTGACAACTTTCCCTCTGTTCGTCTATGGTGACTCTTCTGGAACTGGGAAAGCAGCCGTAAATTGTCAATGGCCGATAGCAGAGTTTGCCCGATACACTTGTTAATAAAAAGTCTGTGGAAGCCAATCCCGGCTTGTTTGAAGCTAATCGCGGCTTCATTTTTCGTCAAAACTTCTCCCTCCCAAGGGGGAAATTCAACTGGATTAGATAAATCAACCACAGTGGCACTCATATGCCATGCTCTATAGTTTGATCAGTTGCCGACCCGGTGCGATTATGTAGGGTCATCTTACCGGATGATAAGATCCATGATAGCAGCAGGTATCCCCTGGAAGCCACCTCGGATAGATACAATGGTTTTAAGCCCTTGGAGATTCGTGGCGATGGCCTCTTTGTCCCCATTTAACATCTATGTGAAATTAAATAAAATCCAGCGCCTAAAGGAAAGAAAAAAGAGGTATTGACAAACCTCGATAGCTAAAACGCATGCCACACCATAGATAGTGGTGATAGACAAAGCGTCTTCCGGATTTGAGACTTTCTCACTGAGGTATCTGATAGCTTTCACTTTGAATGCAACATGCCAGTAGCTTGCAGTGCGTGGACCCTACACATTTAGTAATTAGCGGGTTATAAAAATCGATCACAATCCTAGGACAACCAACGATCATATTTTGATTTCCAGGTCCCTTTTCAGAATCTAGCAAAGCAGCCGAGTAGCTAATGAGGCCTAGCAAGCAAGCGGGTTCCAGGGTTGCCTGCGTTAAAATCCACTCTTCGTGATGGCGGCTGAGGCACTGGATTGGAAACACATCGGTATTTCTTGTCTGAAGGACTAGAATCATTAGTCTATACATCCCCATCAAAGCCCCAATTGAATGAAGATTATAGAAAGCGATTGTCTCAAAGCTCACAGTAGTCCAAGAGTAACAACTCCGTCTGTGTCAATTTTTGAAATGACATTGTTCCTATTTGAACTGCGGGGTTCGACAGACCAAACCTCGCTAAGGGACCATGTTAACAACTTCGTTATTCAAACATGTTGGGTTTAGTCTACTGAACAATCGGACTATGAACACTCACCGTCATCTGGCGGGGCTTAGACACAAGATATCATCTGATTAGAATAAGCAAGGTTTAGACGCACAGTGTCTACGGTTATTTATTTCGTAACCCGCCTCTATACCGCCCAAGGTATCTTGATGCACTTCCTCTGATGAGCGAACTTTGATGGTATCGTGTAATGTGAGTGGTAAGCGAGATTTGGCGAAACGACGAACTTGAGAGCGCTTGGCCTGATCAAAGGCGTTTGCAGGACGATCTTCATCAAACATATATAGGAACAAATGATCTGCCATACATTTCAATTTAGGTCACGTTCTCACCATTTGCTTTTGTCAAAGACTTACGCCCAGGACTAAGCTTTTCATCCGGTCGTTCTTGGATAAACTTCATCTTGTAAAATTCTGGTTTCGCGCGCCGTGGGAGTAATCGTACCAACTAGTTGATACAAGGAAGAATTTTTGGTTGATTGAGTGAGGGATACTAGCTGCCGAAGAACAAGAGCGGGGCAGAAAGGTCGGTTGTGTACATGAGTTACGTGTAAAATACGAATATCCAGGTTACGTCTCTGTAATGCGAGAAAAGAGATGTATATATAAGGCGGTATACACGAGCGGCTTAAACATCCAATCGGATTTCTTCCTTTGCGGCTATATTATCCGGGAAAGGACTCGCAGGTTTCTCGCGCTATAGCTGATTTCGAATACTACTATAACCCTCGGCAGCAGTCGGTGGGTATCTTGTTTCTGTTTATAATAAGGTCAAGGTGCTTAATACATCGCGAATTTTATATTATTAGTCACTTAATTTGGATAGGCATTGGTCATAGGTTCCACGTATCAATACAAACAAAGTACATTGTTCGATTTGAGATGGTGTCGAGGTCGTCGTCACTCGGCCATTGCGAGGCTTGGTCATATATCAGTCACCTCAGGCTTAGCGATGAGCTCTTCTGAAATTGATACATTTCTGAATACCTATTTCCTTCCCACCATTCGAATTTGGTCTTGATTTTAAAGTGCTCTATCAAATATTAAACACAAGATGCGATCACATGAGCCCGATAACCTAGGAAATCGCTAGTCTATCACAAATACGACAAAGGCAGCGGTGATGTCTTCAATCCATCATCACCCACGACGCCATTGTTACCACATCGATCTCCTGCCTCTACTAACAGCGAGAACTGATTTAATTGTAGGGGTATCTTCCGTGAGGTTCTGAATTAAACCTTCATAATTAGATTACAATCATAACACCGCCTCTCAATGCAGCTCAAGGTCCGACAACGGCGCAGCCTGATTCGAAAGATCTTGCGAATGTTCCACGTGCCTTCTCTACAGTCGAAATCATCAAGTATCATTACATTAACCAAGTAAGAACCAATTACCCATCCAAAGTAAGATAACACTAACGTCCCTTCCAGCAAAAAGCAGGTGTCGGTAGCATCTGATTTCAAGAACGACAACTTCAAGTCCCAAGGACACAATGACAATATTTTCACCACTGAATATGTGGACATGTCTCCCAGATATAGCTCCGATACAAGCCCTGTACGAATTGCACCATCCCGCAGGGAGCTAGAGGAACGCATCGTGCAACTTTGGAAAAAAGTATGGTTTGGATTATATGAAATAGAGGACAGCGAACAGCGTCTTCATATATCTCGATTGCAAGCGCTCTATTTTGGAGCGGGATTCACTGCCTATTTAGGCAGACTTGAAATTTTGCGTCGACAAAGTTATAGGGGTATCAGCGCTAATGAAGGAATTCTCTCGCTGAAAGTGTTCGACGGTTTATCTGTTGCGACGCTGGAGTCCGTACTCGAGATTTTGAGAGCCTACGAAAATGAAATCCCAAATCTGGACCGCCTATACGCAATTCTCAGAAGAGGTCAAAGACCAATCCATCGATCTAAATTACCCGCGCCAACAGAAGGACTACGTCGAGAGTATCTGGCAGTGGCAGAGCCCATGGAAAAGAGGATCAAACAGTATGATATTTGGATGAATGTCTTGAATCATGATATACGGGACGAGGCGATGATAATGAGTGACCTGAACTCTCGACCGAGAGGAGGATTTGTTTATTACATGGCATTCCCAGGTCGTTAATAAAGGACATTCTAATCTTCGTTGCTGCGCAGTACGCTTGGAATTGGAAATTGCCGAGGGGCTCTCGGTTTTCCTGCAAATTTTAGCCGAGCAGCACGATGTAATAGAATGCAGTCATACCATTGAAGGTGGACAAAACGCCGATAGTATTGCTTTGGCGGTTCATAGATTTGTCTATCTTCTTCTTACATCTGAATATCTAATAAAGTCCCTATTTATATTCTTCTCTAAAGACCATAATCCTTTCGACTTCCTCTCCATTTTGCTCATCAATCCACGCCCGCCACATTCCACCACAGTTGAAGTCCCAAACCACTTGGCCACGCCGTAGCTCTCCAGAAGCAGGGCTGCATGCGTATTCCTGTGTAGCTTCAATTCCAATAATCCCCCCTTCGCCTTCACCAGTGACAGACCATCGACCACCGGCCAAATGTTGTAGTTGACCACCACGACCGGCGATCTCTTCAACAGCATTGTGGAGACTATAATGTGTTCCACATTGCTTGGCAAGAGCCCCAATTGTGCGTGCAGCAGCGAGGCGAAGGAACGAATCACCATCTCCCGTTCCTGACACGGCGATAGCACGTCTGACAGACCTTGGATGTTTACTAAATCTGTCAAACGACAAACCCTGATTCTCAAAGACCGAGCCGGAATTCGCAAAATTTGAGTTTATTGGATGGGGTGAATATGGTGGAGGGTCGAGAGCTTTGGGGGTAAGCGGAGACATGTTGCCAGACTACGACCAAATTCTGTCACATAGCCTCCCGCCCGCTTGAGGATGCCTTCTTTTGAAAGCGTAATTGGAGAATTGTGGGCCGATAAACACGCAATATCGGAGAATGTAGTGGGTGCACTCAAAAGCTCATCCCAGGCTTCGGCCCAGAATCCCGCGCCGAGTGTTGGAGTGTCGCCAACACGGCCGGGGAGTTTGTTAGTCTTGCCGCCGGTGCTAGTTGCAACAGCTAGGTTGCCCCATTGATCAAGACATACACACCCGACAGTGCCTTGACTCAGAGAAAGAGGCTCTGCTTCTCCACTGAGTCCACGGCGATGCTCATCCCACCGACGCTGCGTCCAAAACCACTCATCTGGTTTGATCTCCAAACCCCACTCACGGGCCAGAGTCTCCACATGAGGCCCGGCCAGCTGTGCATGCATGTTCCCTCCATCATAGTTCGGCTTGCCATCTGGGGCGCAACCAGTACGTAGAAGATGCTCACGAGCTAGATAGATCGGATGGCGCACATTCCGAACACCGATTACACCAACACCTCGTTTCATTTCTCCGGGTCGGCTCGGATCCGGGTCTTGAATGGAAGTCACCATCACGGAAGCTTCCATTTCGATCGTCCCAGCAGTGGTGAATACGCTCCCACGGCCGCAATTGAACAGCTCATCGTCTTCCATCAAGGACACCGCATGAACGGCCGCATCAAGGGCGGTAGATCCATTTTTGAGGAGTGCATAGGTTGCGCGGAGATAGGCCTGAAGAGAAGCGTAATGTTTGGCGTAGAAATCCGGCGGCAAGGTTTCTCGTTTGATGTTGCCAGCACCCCCATGGAGGATCAGCGTAGGCTTAAAGGTGACTGTATTCGAAGACATTATCGGAAGTCACAGAGGTTGAAAGGAGGTTTTTGGGGGTGCGGGGAAGGAGGAAGCGGAGATATGTGCGCAACCCCATTTGATTTGCATATCGTTGGTCACCCCCAGCTGTTAATGTTAGTCTGTCGGCGGGAAGCCTTCTCTCCATTCAGTGTGGGTATACCGCAGTCGGTACTTCAATTAATTGGTCAGACACGCTCTTGATGTTGGAGACTCCATATTCACGATTGTATTATGCCTGATCGAAATCAGTTCATGTACACACAGGGCTTATCTCTAACACTAGCAAGTAGGGGCTATTTCTTCACATGCATCTCAGAGGTGCGGCTATATAACTCATAAGATCATAGCAGTAAAATTGTGGATCTCAAGAGTGCGATTTTGGATTGCAGATCAACATAATATCTGAGAGCTAATCATACTCATGGACATCGTGGAAGAAAGGCACTAGTTAATATATAAATACACCACTTTTCTGGAATTTACACAGAAGAACCGGTAGAAGCAGAATTATGAAGCGCTTTTTGCAGATGAGCAGAATAATTCTTTTGGCAAGCTTTCTCCTCGGCCACGAAAATATAAACGCCGGTCACGGGAGTCAGCCATAAAATGAGCCACACGGTGCACACAAAATTCAATGCTCCGAAAGCCAAAGACTGTCCAGGAAGTATGAGAAGCACCAGGCCAAAAACAAAGCAAAATCTTCTATGCGATGTCGTTGTAAAAATAAGGAATTGAAAAACAAACACCTGAGAAGAGAGACTCCATGCGGGGAATATGTTATGAATACAGAGATCGAAGTCGGACGTTAGTTGTCAGCCACCGAAGGTATGATTCGATCGCGAAGGTGGTATGATGTGTCTTTATGCAAGGGCCTTTTGGTCGGAGGGAGGAGGAGGGGGGAGCTATTGATGAAAAATATATCAGCATATGGCCCCAATGTAGCAACGAGGACTGTCTTATAAGAAGGCACGCATACCTCCAATTTGGTGTTGTCCGCCATCATTCGCTGAAAGCCGATGCCAACACCCTCAATCACACCAAGGAAGACGGCGCACATGATAGCGGAGTTACGTGCTGCCTTTACACCACCACGAACGGCCAGCGCGCCGCCAGTGAAGAAGCCCGCAATGATCGAGTTGAAAGGGTCCTCCTTCTTGCTTTGAGGAGTCAGCATGGTATTCCAATCCACAGCTTCAGAGAGCAGCCAAAACCCACCGAATACCCTTGATGGCGCAATCAAATGTACTGAAGAGTCCTCCCCATACGCCAAAGTTTCCACCGAGCACAGGAGCGCGAGCCTTGATAGCAGTGAGAGCGCCGATCCGGCGCTCGCCATAGGGGCTGTTCCGGAAGCCCTTGACGCCGTGCCAGACAGCGCCACCAATGGCGCCCATACAGAAAGCTCCTCCAAAGTCGCTCAGAGCGACCCAGGGACAGGGATCTCTCGAGTGATCCATTGTGTATGTGATTGATGGAGGGGAAGAGCGATCAAGGGAGAAGGGGTGGAGTCACGGTCGGCGAGATCGGGTGGTCGCGAATAACCGGCAGTAGAGTGAAAGGAAGTCGCGTTGTAACAATCAAGTCAAAATTCTGCGTCAAATTGTAATTGTAATTATGGAGCCCAAGAGCTCAAGGGCGACAGTCTGCAGGAAAGCCGAGGTGAATCGATAAAGTCGGGGGTGCGGGTCGAGGACTTTTTCTTGGGGGTTTCGCGGAACGTGATCTCCAGCGATCTCCAGTGATGATAGGCCGAGTCGCCACCGGGCAATCGGAAGCTTCAGAAGCAGTTGGACTTCCTCATCCGGGGGAGGCAAGTAAAAAACCCGGGCCAACCATGATTACATCGTTCTTTTGGGCAGTGCCACCATATACCGTTCCCTGCTGGGCCCCGGGAATCTTATTCCATATTTCAAACGAAAATCCATTCTATGGGACCGGGTATCCAGCTATCGATGGTGAACAACTATTTAGAACTAACAGTATCTATGAAGGCAAGTTCCAGATAAAGTCTAGGGCTCCTCCTTCATACATTGGAAATTGTCCACCGGCACTCATTCCAAACGGTGCCATCGATGGATCAAAGGGCAGCGAGAGCCAGTCGTCGGACACATCGTTCAATGAAGGCATGAACCCCGTTTCTGATGTTAGATCCTGTGGCACGGGTTTGTTGATTGGATTGACCCGGTCACCATTTTCCGGCCAGGGAGGAGGGCCAATTGACGGCCGCCGCGTAGCACCTCGATTGTTATTCTTCACATTTTTTGAGGACGCGAGCAGATTTCGGCGTAGACGTGAGACATGCATGTCCAACAGCGTAGCGTATCGAGTGCTCAGATGAACATCGTCCAAAGCATTCGATTTGAGAGCACTGATACTTTTCTCGAGTACTTCTAAGGATTCTCGGAGGGTGGCTGGCCGGGTCCCCAAGCTCAGTGCTTTCATCAGGAAGATTGAAGCACTAGTAATGCGCAGAACGATGCGGACAGGAGAGAAGCGCAGCGCGCCCACCTCGGCAAGATGTGTAACTTTTTGCAGTATCTGGCAGCAGCCATCTATCACTTCCTGAATGTACTCATAATCTGTCGGATCGATGGTTGTCGGCCGCACATCATCAGGGTTATTAGGATCAGCATCCGCCAGGGCACGCTCCACAACCGCCTGCATCCCCACAGAGTGGGTATATACGCGAACAAAGTGATACTCAATGAATAGATCATTATAGAAAGCTGTGGCAAGATTGTGAGGCTGGAGATATCTGTCTTTCCACTGGTTGAGTAGGGGCCTGAAATGCTCGAGAAGTCCCACATAACGTCCACTATGAAGTTGTTGGCGAGCAAATCTGGCGGACGGAAAAAACATATCCGTGACCGATTGCGCCAGCTTGGTAAGCTCAATCCAGGAATCCATAAATATCAGCCAGGTGCTGCCGGGCTGGCTTAAACCGCGGGGCTTTCGCCCACCAAGAACGGCATGATTCAGTGATTGGGGTATAGGGGACATGCATCCAATACGCCATGCGAGTTGGTTGATATACACGTATAGCAAGCGTTGAACTCTTTGTCTGCGAAGTGCCATTTGTTCTTTCCATTGTCGGTCTTCGCCTGAAGAGTCGCTTTCCTCTGTCTCAAAGATCCCAAGCTCATGGGCAAGAGAAAGGGCACAGCCCAGCAGCATCCAGGACATTTGATCTGACCGCCTTGATGGCTCAATCATATCTTCAATCCACCTTTCGGCAGATGCACTGTTTGAGTCGGCATGTTCGGAAGATTTTGGAACCGTCGAGATTAGATCATCATCCCACCCATCTGTCTCAGGGGGAAAATGTAAAGAACGAGGGTGCCATTCAGCCATGAGTAGGAGTGCCTCCACTGTGCCAAGGCTCCTGATTTTGGACTTGGTCGACTTTTCCTGTCCGAAGATCAACCGCATCGTTAATTGCTGACAATGTTGCCAGAGACGGTGGTGAATGAAGAAATTTCTTGACTCGCCTCCAGCTCCAGGCAGTACATGATAACGAGAAGATACCATGAGAATTGTAGAGCATAATACAGGCTCCCGGGTGATAAGCAAAATATGATTTTGATGACTCGAATAGAAGTCAGTCAGGATTGGAGACAGACAAGACATATTTTGGAAGAATCTGCTTCCCACTTCCCAATCAGCTTATATTACATTAAGGGGATGGATCAGGAGTCTGGTGCAAACCCACAAATCTATGAAAGTGACCGCCTCTTTAGCAGAGAACCAACCCATCTTCACAAACCGACAGGCTTCCCAGACATGCAGCGTCTCCGGCGACACGTTTGAGATGTCAACGGGATGTACAACTCGAGAGTTGGTTTCGAAAGCAACCGGGCTTTCAAAGTTTCTTGAAGTAGGTCGCCCTTTTGTATTAGAGTCACTGTCTTTCGACCCCATGCCTCGTTGTGGACTCTCGTCACTAGGTGCATTGTCCTCTTGGTCATGGGCAGTTGCCGCCTCAAACAGGATGTTGAGTGCATCATTTCCACTCGCGACGACTGTGCGCATCATCGAATTTGCGAGAGTAGAGCTGGATCGGTGTCGACTATCTTCATAAAGATGAGCTGGTGAACTTTGCGCATGCATAGAGCCATCTGCTGTCGAATGAGGACTGACGCCGACAAACGAGTGATGCTCATTCTGGGGAGACATCTGAGGTCGGGCAAACGCCCATCCCTGCTGAAATGGACTCGTGGAGTCCTGGTACTGAACAGGCTGCTGGCCCGGAGGGAAATGCCTTTTGATCTCTTTTGGTGAAGCAATGAGTGTACTCTGCGTTGCGTGGGGTGGCTGGTCGCCGTTATTTTCGAACGAACGCGCTGAGAGATGGGGCCGATTAGGAATCCGAACAAGGGCATTTGCGGGCAGCTCACCTACCACGTTTGCGGGACCTCTCCCACGCCCTTTTCTCAGGAAGCACACACTCTCGCATCTCTCTGCGGCATCGTGCACATGGTGGGCCGATCGGCAATCCGTCTGGTCCGGTCCCTAGGTCGCATTTCGCCTTGCGTTGCCGACAAGCGTTGCAGGCTTTGTAGGTGCGTTGGTAGGGCCGGTCCGGGCGGGATGGCCTGGCCCCGTCCATCATTAACCGATCGCCCGGTCTGAACCCAGTCCGGATGAATCAGGGAAGGGCGATTACCTATGAATATGTTGTGAGTAATTAGTGTGATGTATGGATGTTTTGGAGGGTGAACTGAGGAGACACGCGGGTCAAGAAGAGCGGCCCCGGGGAGCCGACGTTTTCCGCCGGCCCCGCTGCTCGTCGCGAGGATCGCGAACGTCGCATTGAAGCACCAAGATCGTGGAAGTATTCAAAGCCGGTAGCAACATTCTTACTGCTACTTTGCATTTGAAAAAGACGAGGGTAGCGCAATGATGGTTAGACTCTAGATGCCACCACATAGCATATATAGAAGATTACATTGCGACCACCAAATCATCAGCCAGGAATCCAAGGGCGCGTACTGCGGCGTGCGAGGGTGGGGGATTTGTTGGATTTGTACTCCGTTCTCCACGCATGTTTGGACTCCTGAAAACGGCTAGGGCCACATACAGTCTAGCCGCCTATTGAGTGAAGATAGGAGAATAATTATAAATAGTAGCAATCAAATGATTCCCGCACAAAATGGGGCCCATGGAGACCAGTCATCTTCAAGTGTTTAAAAAAACTACTTTAAATCGATTTTAAGTTCACCAGGTGGTCAGCGAAGAGCAAGGAGTCTCATGCATAGCTATAGGATCAAAATATTTAAATCGATCAAATCGGTCAAGAAATTTTAAGGAAAGGAATGGAAGGAGATTCTATCTAAAGTGAGAATCTAGCTGTCTACGAACGCCGCCGATTTCTCTCTGCATTTGAGGAGATATAATAGTGCATGAAAATATGAGTTTCAGAAAATGTGGCGCAATAGATTTAATCTTGAATTTTCAATAAGCTCAAGTTTTAAAGAGTGAATAACTATGATTTTTGGTTGGAGTTTGATATACACTACGATCCTATATGCGTACTAATTAAGAAACCTACGTATATTCGGCCAAAAATAGAGCGCAGTATTACACTGTGCCTTTCTACTAACATTCTACCATCCATCGAATAGGTAGGTCACTTGCTGTGCTTAGTGTTTTATTTCTATTTTTAAACGTCAGGGTGGATAACTATATCTAACTCGTAAGTTCTTAAGGTGAGGTCTCGCCAGGATGCATTAGATATCATATAATCTCGAAAGTACCCTGCTTGAATCAATTTTTCAACCACATCCTGATCAATCAAAGACTATCATACCATAAAGGTAGAAGCAAAGCAAAACAACTTCCAAGACCCCCACAAAACAAGATGTCATTTGACAAAGCTGCTTATATTAGATAACAACATGCGGTCATGAGTAAGCTTTTTCCGCTTGAGGCAAACGAGATTGATTACGGAAAACTTGGCGACCAGATGGCATTACAAGTGGACCAAGGTCACGTTCCATCTGAAGAGGGTGAATGGGCAGCGCTTGAAGAGTTTTTAAAGCAGCAAGCAAATGATGCGAAACGCAGCAAAAGTGACATGGATAAAATGACTAAGATGCTCTCAGAGGTTTCTTTGACCCGCCAGAAGAGGAAGAACTATAATAAGAAAGGGCAATTTGAGTGCTCAGAATGTCACAATATATATACCCGGCCGGCAGATGTCGAACGACATCGAAAGACATACCACAATAAGCAGAATGCTATACCTTGCCCTGACTGTGGTGCCCAAGTTTCTCGCAAGGATGCTCTACGGCGACACCAAAGAGAACACTGCCCAAAAAGACCTGAATAAGTGAAAAAATCTTCTTAGGATCCACCTATTCTCAGATTTCTATAGAGAAATCTAGATCTCATGTCTTTGCTCTGAATCATGAATGTTTTCAACAGCTTTCCATCCATTCTGACAATTTTTTCGTATCTTCTATTGCGTATATCAATTAAATTAAACAAATTATAGGGAAGCGATCAGCAGAGTAGTACATATTAGCGGAAGATGACCTGTGTAAAGCCCAGCGCTAAAGAAGAGTGCATGCAGTAGTGAGCATACTCTTACCCGACTAGTCAATCATACTGTAATATTTCTGATCTCTTCTGAGAAGAAGCTGTGATCTTTAGATCTAACTGTAGAAGATAAGGTAGAAATTGGGAAGAGGAGCCCTTTTGTTAGGAGGATTTGTATACATACTCGAGACCCATAACTCTTTGAATGGAAGTGTCCCAAATCTAGCTCCCTCGACCCGACGAAGCGATTTCGGTGACTTGATTGCAATTTTCGAATAGACAGTTCCCGAAACGTCCTGGTGACGAGAAGCAGCCCCGCGGCAAACAGTTGACCAGAGGGGCGGCAGAGAGCGAATTGGTGTCAAAGTAGAACCTGGCGGGATGGAGAACTATTTCACATAAGTAGTTACAGGGGATTTGCGCATTCTTATGAGCAGCTCAAGACATAATATTCTTCTCTACTGCTCTTTTCTAGTAGTTCTGACACTGATATCCTGTTCGAGTAGAGACTGAACGCTTCTTTTATTCATTCAAATGATGTATGAGATGCCAAGTGAGAAGATAATAATGTGCGGGTCCAGCGCAACTCCACATCCGCGGAAAGCGACGGCACTGGATAATGAGCAGGCGGAATTTCCGCGCGCTCGGCGATCAAGCCAGCGCCGGTTTAGATGGTTGAATGAGGGTAAACGCAATTGCACGAGACCCCTTACCCGCTTATTAGATTCAAATGAAGTTCAAGTAGCGTTTTATCCTCCCCATCTTAATAATGCAAACTATCTGCGCCATTTCTGGTTTCTATATTCCACTCGGATATCAAGATGTCGGCCACAGTCACTCTCTACACTTACTTCCGCTCCTCCTGCTCAGCCCGTCTCCGCATCGCGTTGCACCTCAAGGGAATTCCATTCACTCCGGTATTCGTCAATTTGCTTAAGGATGAGCAATCTTCGCCGGCTCATCGAGCCATCAACCCTTCCGGCACGGTGCCAGCCCTCATCATCCAGCGCGATTCAAGTACTCCTGTAACCATCACACAGTCATTAGCAGCACTGGAATATCTCCAGGAGGCCTTCTTAGACATGGGGCCGAGTCTGCTTCCTCAGGATCCCGAAGAGCGTGCACTGGTTCGTACGCTGGCTTCGATCATTGCCTGCGATGTTCAGCCCGTGACGAACCTCAGGATTCTCAAGCGAGTGGCGCCGCTCGGGGCAGACCGGGCTGCGTGGTCAAAGGAGTTGATCGAGGACGGACTGCGCGCGTATGAGACGATTGTGGCCAGCTCGGCAGGAAAATTCAGTGTTGGCGACCAAATTACCATCGCGGATATTTGCCTGATTCCCGCAGCGTGGGGGGCCGAGCGGGTCGGCGTGGATTTGAAGGCGTTCCCGATCACCAGCAAGATTGTGCAGAACCTGGAGCAGGAAGAGGCTGTTCGGAAGGGACACTGGCAGACGCAGCCTGACACACCTGAAGACCTGCGAGCCAAATAAGGGGAGGTTTAATCCTCGAATGACATGATACAACTTGGGACGACCATGATGGGAGAGTTTGGATTACGAGATTTTGTAGCCTTCGAAACAAGATTCATTCATGCATATCAATCGTACTTTCTAGTGAATAAATATAATTTTCATTGGAAGCCGAAATCCATCAGAAGCCCCCCTCCCCCCTTTTCCTTTACAGCTAAAACTGGATAGCAGGCAGGATGGTACCGGTGCAGTCGCCGAACCCAACATAATTGCCTTCAGTACCAGCCTTACCGCGCAGGATGATAGTGTCACCATCCTCGAGGAACAGACGCTCAGAGCCATCAGCAAGCTTGAGCGGGGTCTTTCCATTAGTCTGCTCCAAGAGACTGCCCTGGGTCTTGGGCTCAGTGCCGGAGATGGTGCCGGAGCCGAGCAAATCACCGGTATTCAGGTTGCAACCAGTAATGGTGTGGTGTGCGACCATCTGAGGGAATGAGTAAAGCAGGTTGCGAGCGTTGCTGTTGGAAATCACGGTCGGCTGGCCACCCTTGTTGGTGATCTCAACCTCGAGAGGAATCTCATAAGCGTTCTCGGCACGCTTCTCGCGCAAATAAGGAAGGAGGCCGTCACGGTTCCCGGGCTCTAGGCCTGCAGCACGGAAAGGCTCGAGAGCATCAATCAACACAACCCATGGAGTGATAGTGGTGCCGAAGTTCTTGGCGTTGAAGGGACCTAAGGGGATATACTCCCAGGCCTGGATATCGCGTGCGGACCAGTCATTCATGAGCACCAAGCCAAAGATGTGGTCCTCAGCCTGGTCAATGGGGACGGGCTTGCCAAGATCATTAGGGGTGCTGATGAAGGCCGCCAGTTCCAACTCGATATCCAGTCGCTTGCAAGGAGAAAAGGTCGGCACCTTGGGGTCTGCGGCCGGATTCGCCAGGATCTGACCGTTCGGGCGGTGCAAAGGCGTTCCAGATGCCACAACTGAGGAAGCACGGCCGTGGTAGGCCACCGGGAGGTGTCGATAGTTGGGCTGCAGCGCATTCTCCGGCCCGCGGAACAGCACTCCAACGTTGTAGGCGTGGTTCAGACCGGCGTAGAAGTCAGTGTAGTCGCCGATCTGCATAGGAACATGGTTGGTTACTTGCGACAGTGGCACCAAGGCAGATTTCTGCAACGCCGCATTATCCTTCAGAACCTGGGGGTACTGGGTGTCGGCACGGAAGACGTTCTGTAAGTACTCGCGAACCTGGCGATGCACGGGCCGACCAAGAGCAGCGAATGCATTGAGAGTGGACTGGTTGAAAACACTGAGATTTTCTTGGATGGAAGGCAATTGGGAGAAGCCTCCAGAAGAGGCGAACGTATTCAGGTTCAACGCATAGTCACCGATAGCGATAGCAGGCACGCGTGAAGCGGACTGGGCTGAGATGATGCCGAATGGGATATTTGCCAACGAAAACGGCGAGTTCTTGGGGATCTGGAGCCAGGAAGCCATTGTGAATAATAGATAGCAGCAGGAATGAACGATGAAGGGAAATAAAACACCGCGCGGTGCAACAACTTAATTGATTCTGGGACGAGCAAACTCTCGGGCGGCTGTTCCGGGGCAGCGGAATTATGCCGCCCCCCGCTTTCAAGCGCCGCGGAAAAAGGCGGGGATAATCGCGGATGTGTAGCTTGCAAGTGCCGCGGGTGACGTTCAATACGCAAGACGAGACCGACTGCGGGTTGCACCAACTGGCATGGCAGACGTCCTCGGGAGTCGGGTTTCCCTCGGTCGCGGTGAATACAAAGACTTGCAGACGTGCTTCTGAACACCGTGCATCTTCCACCCCTTCACAGACTCGCCATCATGCCTGTCACTGAATTCTCCCACCCAGACCCTTACTCGTACCAGACTGGTTTCGACTCGTATCATGAGTAAGTTAGTCAGAGAACCTGTGATCACTTGGATCGCCCAGTTGGAAAGCTAATTCCGCGGACAGGACCGAAGCTATCGAGGGAGCTCTCCCCGTCGGCCATAATTCACCTCAAAAGGCTCCATACGGTCTCTACGCAGAAAAGCTCTCGGGAACTGCTTTTACTGCACCCCGCCATGAGAATAAGCAGACCTGGGTCTACCGCATTTTGCCCTCGGCGGCTCATGAGAAATTCGTCGTAGAGGATGCGGACTCCTACCACACTCGCATGACCACAGAGACGCACAAATTACACCATATCCCGAACCAGCTCCGTTGGAACCCATTTGATTTAGATGAGAAGGTGGATTGGGTCCATGGCCTCCATCTAATCGCCGCATCGGGAGATCCAACTCTCAAACAAGGACTGGGGATCATGATGTACGCCGCTGGCAAGGATATGGGCAAGGAAGCCTTCTACTCTGCGGACGGTGACTTCTTGATTGTCCCGCAGCACGGTGTTCTGGATATCCAGACAGAACTAGGCCGCATTATTTTACGCCCAAATGAAATCGCAGTTATTCCACGAGGCGTTCGGTTAGTTTCACACTCTTCTTGGAGAACGCATAGTCGGTGTCTTTCACTAAAGCTCATAGATACCGCGTAACTTTGCCTTCCGGCCCAGTTCGAGGATATATCTGTGAGCTGTACCAAGGTCACTACCAACTACCTGAGTTGGGTCCTATCGGGTCAAACGGTTTGGCCAATGCCCGCGACTTCCAGGCCCCCGTCGCTGCGTTTGACGATGAAGAAGAGCCCAGTGAATATAGGCTACTCAGCAAGTTCAACAACACCTTGTTCGCCGCTCGACAGAATCATACGCCGTTTGATATTGTTGCTTGGCATGGAAACTACTACCCTTATAAGTACGACCTTGGCCGATTCAACACCATTGGATCCGTCTCATTCGATCACCCCGATCCTTCCATCTACACCGTTCTGACTGGTCCCTCGGACCATGTGGGCACGGCCATCGCCGATTTTGTCATCTTCCCTCCACGCTGGCTCGTTGCCGAGGACACTTTCCGACCCCCGTGGTACCATCGGAACACCATGTCCGAGTTCATGGGCTTAATTTGTGGTAACTACGACGCAAAGACCGGGGGTGGCTTTCAACCCGCAGGCGCTAGTCTGCACAACGTCATGAGTGCCCATGGCCCGGATTCCGATGCATTTGAGGGTGCGAGCAACGCCGAGTTGAAACCAAGCAAGGTTGGTGCCGGAAGTATGGCTTTTATGTTCGAAAGGTGTGTCAATATATTCGTCGCTATGATGAAGGTGTTTACAGTACTAATTTTCCCTAGCTCTCTGATGGTTGGTGTTTCGGAATGGGGCTTGAAGACCTGCGAGAAAGTGCAGGAGGAATACAACGAGCATAGTTGGCAGCCTCTGAAGCGCCACTTCAAGAACCCCAACAAAACCTGAAATGGAAAGCACGATATTTATGTGTAGATAACAAACTTGCTTTAGCATGGAGTGATTCGATGATAAATGGGTTGATGGAGAATGATCAAGTTGCCTTTCGGATTAATTGCCAACCTCTACATTCACCGTGATGTTTAGTCACAAGTATCTTCTGAATATTCTATACCAAGAGATATCAAATTCTAGTCTAAAATATCCCAACGAGGTCTGCTATTCAACTCTCTTCCCTCATAGAAACTTTTGCTGGATAACTCAGGATATGGGTGGATAATCGTACTGTTGTGTTTTATCTTTTGTCGTTTACATCGGATGGCGTGTGGATGGTCCCACAGAAATACCTGCTCATAGTCTAACACCCAAGGCTTGATTGACGATCGAGGACTTGGCGTTCTTTTTGATTGTAAGCAAAACTTTATCTCAACAAAGTTTCATGAGGATTAAGCGGGGTAGGGAGCGCATTAATATCGTAGGAATCTAACTTGGCACGTTGGTGCGAAACTACACGTCCGTCACCATCACATTTCACTTTTTTTCTGCATATAGTAAGATAGGGGTATATCAGCGCAGTTAATCCACAGGCTAGATCAGTCTCCTTAGAGTATGAGTCTGCCATTTAAATTTATCAAAGAAGCTATGCACCCATTGAAGACAGCAACGTGTCAAAAATTTGAACAATTTCCTTTTGCTCCTCCGGAGACAGTTGCATTCTGTTTGCATGCGTATATCCTTCTCTGAGCCGTGCTGTCACGATCGCCTTTGGGGTTTTGGTTCTGAAGGTAGCCTCTATGCTTTTGGAAATACCATGGAACGGATAAGCTATTAATCCAATTCCAGCTTCATGTGCATCTGAGATTAGCAATCGCGTTAAGAGGAAGGAAGTTTGGAACCTCACTCACCGGAAGGCATTTTTGTAGCCATTCCAAGGGCGCCTCTAGCCAGACCTTTAACAGCACCCGCCGATCCCTCGTCGATTGCCCCTTTCATGGGATGCGTGAACATGCCCGTTACGCCGCTGGTCATGCCACCAACGAAATTCTTCCCACCAACCTTGAATCCTGATTTCCAATCCTGAACCGTTCCATAGTCTTTCGGCTTTTCACCATAGAGCTGAGGTGCCCTTCGAAAGCCCTCTGCTGCAGCATGAGGAATATCCACGATAACACCCCTGAGATAGGTAGCGGAAAATTTGCCGAAGCCCTGCAATGTCGCTCCTACCATATTTCCTGCAGTTTGGAATCCATCCTGTTCTCGGGAACTCTGGGATCGATTCATAGGTGGTCGACCACTCTTTTCTAAGTGCGAGCCTTTATTTGACATCGTTCCGGAAGTTATAGATCCCGATCCTGTGGAACTTGAAGATCGAGGTGTATCATTCGTGCTTCTCTGGGTAGAATCTTTGGCACGGCCTCGTTTAAATTCCTTATATGGATTATAAAACATTTCGCCTGTCGATTGTAGCATATTGGAGCCAGTGGCTGTGGCAGCGGACAGGACCCCGGTCAATGGATCCCATCGACGGTTCTCAATCAGTATAGGGTTAATGGGGTAGCTGTCATTTCACAAGGACAAAAGTCAGCATACTCCAACGTGAGATAGTTTATTCAGAGCTTACCATTTGATGTGCTTAGCTTCAATTCTGTTGTGTTCAATCAAAATGTTCACAGCTGCCTTAGACAAATGCAGTGGCTTCTTTCCCTTAGTATATGTCCATACCGCTATTTGTTCGGGAATGATGCTGCATCGCATTCTATCGAGAGGCAAATTACGATGGAACGAGTCCACAGCAGCTGCGACTCCGCATTCGCTCTGCATCTTGATTGAAATCTCATGTGCGGCTGCGGCAGCAGCTGGCGTAAGGCAGAATTGAATTGCAGCAGCCAGCGTTTCGGGTTCAAGCGTGGCATGTGGGATCGGGTATGAACCAGCCCCGGCTTCTGCGACCATATTACCCCAGAATGGTTGACTATGGTCATAATTGATCAGTATGATATCACTTGGAATCACGCAGGTTTCAAAAAGAAAAGCGAAGGTAGTAGGCATACTCGCCAAAGAACGGCACTATCGCAGTAGGCCGCCCGTTTAATAGACCACAAGCGGTCGTTCCAGCTCCTCCATGGTGAACCACAGCAGCTACATGTTGAAAAAGCCACGAATGTGGACAGTCACCGAGATAAAGGATGTTGTCATTTTGAGGGCCTGCCAGCTCACTCCAGCCCTTTGAAACAATTGCTCTTACGCCAGACAGGGTGACTGCTTCTATCACAGTATTAATCAGTCTTTGAGGATCATCGACAACAATGCTGCCGAAGCCAATGTATATTGGAGGCGGTCCCGCCTCTAGAAATTCCGCTAGCTCTGGTGGTGGGGTATATGAAGACGGTTCTGTGAAGAAAAACCCGCAAACATCTATAAAATGAGCCTCCCCAGTCTGCATGCCATGGGAATAGTAGCAGAATACATACCAATATGGGCTGGCCAATCCCGTGGTCTTGGGACTAAGGCGGGCGACCAACAATAAGTAAACGGGATCTCCAAGGCTTCTGCAAGACACGGTCCCTCAGTCCTTGGAACGGGTGCTAGGTCGATCGAAGACCTCCACCGGTTGATAACATCTCCCAAGCTGTCGAAACAAGTGAGCCATTTTCCCTTTGCATTTGATCGGAGAAACCTACCCTTGCCATGTTAGCCATTCGACCACTCCGTACGATACCCAGTTGGCTTGGCTTGCATCCATAGTCTCAGAGTGAAGATTCGCCAGGGGATGAGGAAAGGCCTTGGTACTGCTCCAAGGCATAGTGAACATCAAGTGAACAGGGATGCCCAAAGCCTGTGCGCAATGAATATGCGCAAAGCTAGGTGGATTGGCAATAATTGCATCTGCCACAAATGGCTCCAGAGTATCAGTATCGTCCTCAATACATGATCTCCAACATCCATCGAGCATTTCTGCTACCATGCGTTGCTTCTTTTTGATCTCCCCGTCACGGAGGGTTTTAATCTGCGGAATTAGACCCGGATTTTTGACCATATAGGCCATGAGCTGTGCTGGGTCACCACCGATTGAAAAGAATTCCAAGTAAGACTCCTTAACAAAGTTCTCGAAGACTCCGTGGGTGGCGATACGAACACGATGGCCATGCTTTTGCAGTGCGTTTCCTAATGCAATAAAGGGCTGCACATCCCCACGGCTACCCACAATCTGGATCACTATATTTAGTTTCAAATCACAGGGAAATGATCCCGGGATATCAGCACCAAGATTCTCTAGCAGTGGAGGATATGTATCTTGCTGCTGGTCGGCAATTTGAGCGAGCGATTTCGCAAGCTTGGATTCTAGATTGACGTCAATGCGGCCATCGGCTGCGGATAGAACAAACCAGTTGTCAGCCCTCTATTGTTCAAATCAGTGCTTCAACTTCCATATTACATACTATAGACATCGGCCGACTCCGTTGTCAGCTCAGGATCGATGTATGGAGAATATGGTGGGGGTGATTGCTTCGACTCCAGCTCACGGTCGGGGCTTGAAGGGGCTCCCATGTTGACGATGGGTCTGAGCCTTGATGCAGGGAGAACCCCCCGTTGAAACGACTCCCAAGGGAAAGAAAAGTTCGGTTGTTTGAAATAGACCAAGATGGGGGATAATCAAGATTTCGGGGAAATTCTCGTCCAACCTAACATATCAAGCGCCTCGAAAGGTACATAACTTACCCAAGCGGCAAGCTGGGCTTAGTCAACCCAGTAAACAGTTGAAGATGCGGAGTAATCTTGGAGGGGTCCACGGCCGCAGAGATAGCTTTGCTCCCCTCTTTATTTTTGTTTATCACCACTTATCATCACTCTCGCTCATTTTCAACCAATCTATGCGGACTACGACAAATCCCCAGTGTTTCGAGTGTGCAGGCATCAGGGTTAATAAGCCCCTATTGCGGTGGCAAACGGGCCGTGCAGAGTCAATCCCCGCCAATTTACGTCGTGGCTGTGCTCAACAATCGAAACCTGTTTTGCTACATCAACCGTCCTTCTCTTGTTTGTTGATTGAGCATATTGTTTCGCCTGAGTCTGTGTATCAATGGAGGGTGAGCTCCGCGAGTATGCCAATGGCCCTTTGTCCAGCCTATCACTGCCTCAACCAGGAGGATACCAGGATACGACTCGGCGGAGGTTGCTGTTGATCTACATCCATGGCTTCATGGGCTCGGAAGCCAGCTTTCATAATCTTCCAGCACATGTCCATGACGCTCTGACAGGATTACTGTCTGAGTCGCATGTGGTATACACCCGCATCTATCCTCGATACAAGTCTCACGGTGAGCTCCAAGCGGCCGTAAATCAATTCAGTTCCTGGTATGTTGTTTTGGAGACCATGAAGCCGTGTAACAGTGCTGGCAAGGAGAAAGGGAGTCAAACACATCGATGAACCTGACATTGTGCAGGTTATCGCCGCATGAGGCAAAAGATCTAGATGTCGTTCTGCTAGGCCATAGTTTAGGCGGAATTCTGGCTGCCGATGTTGCTCTTCTCCAGCTCAATGGGCAACCAAAACATCGGATATTGGGACTCGTAAACTATGATGTCCCCTTTCTAGGCTTACATCCGCGTGTTATACCCACTGGAATCACCAGCTCAATCCCAAAAAAAGATATCGCAGCCGAAGATCAATTAGCCGGGGAGCAAGAATCCCTTGGCTTAACTCCGGCCTACAAGGCCGCGACTCCCAGTCCCAATTTCGATCCTCCATTTCGAAACGATGTACGCATTGTTGAACGAGGCTTTTTAAAAGGGATAATGCACTTCGTGAACAAAAATACGGACAACCTATCGCGATCAATATTTGACCGCCTCGTATCGCCAATGAAGTTTGCTGGCTGCGTCAACAACTACTCTGAACTTCGCCAACGACACAAATGTTTGATAGATTTAGAATCTGCAGAGTATAGCCCCGATAGAGTACGGTTTGTTAATTACTATACAACAAGTACAGGCCGACCAGCACGGAAACCCAAAGCAAGTCCCACAAAGGAGCAAGAAGACATCGACGACTCGAAAGGAATATTATCGGGTCCTTCTCTGGAAAATTTACAGACATTAAAAACTGATTCAGAGCCGAGCGATACTACCTTTACAGAAAATCTCACGCTGGAAGAAGAGAGTGTCAAATCTATTGCTTCGGGCTCTACCTTGACGGTCGAAGGCGTGAATTCTGATAAAGAACGGCCATCTACGGATACAACTAATTCCAAATCCGCAAGTACCGAGTTTCCTTCCTCGGCTGACGACAGGGAAAGTCAACATCTATCAGAGCCTGTTTCTCTCGCAACTTCAGAATCCGATCTCAGTTCAGAGACGTCTAAACAGAAACTTCGCAAGTTCATACTGCTGCCATCCCATCATTGGAAGTACAATGATAACGCCCACTGGATGCCAATTTTGATGGAAGACATGGATGAGGTCACTGCACACCAATCGATGTTTATGCCACAGAGTACACATTACAGCTACCTTGTTGGCGATACGGTCGCCCTTATTGAGCAATGGGTCCAGACTGACCTCAGTCGACGGTTACTCCAGGAGAGCCTTGACTAAAGGATTCCCAAATCAGTCTCGACTATGGTCGAGGCTGAGATTTGTCTTATACTGAAATTCTTCCCCTAATAGCACATAAACTATTCTTCGCCAATAGGAAGCTTGTCTTATAGACGGTGGATCTGTGGATTACAATACGGTTAGTTTTGCCGTTCCTCACCTAGTGCCCAAGTATGCTGCCCTGTACCCCCTTCCCTCAATCGCCCCGACATAAGAGACCCCGACCTCGCCCTCTCGACCTTGTCCATTTTCCTCCCCTCCCTCCAGCTCCTCTACGTACCTACAATCTATTCCAAATTGCCTATAGACACCAATTCGAATCAAAACGGCCATAGGTGTTGCCTGGTCATTCTTTATCTTCGTCTACAGGGACGCTTGGGTCTCTCTCAATATTTATATTATTTCATCCATTTCTTCATTCAGACATGACAACGCATTCAATTGTAAAATCACACAGATTTATTTATCCCTCGACCTCCTTCCTCATCGCCTCTTTCACAATCGCACCACACATCTTGGCGTATGGGTTTGTTTGTACTGCAAGTTGCTGCCCGACTTTATTCCCATATCTGCCTCCCAAGAAGAAGTCCCGGCTGGCCATTTCCTCTAGCTGATCGGCATTCAGTCCTTGCAAGCGCTCCGGGCCGACCGGTTGCAGATTGTGCTGCTCCAACCGATTCTTCTTTACTCGCGCCGCTTTCAGTAATAGATAACCCCGATGGGTATGCGCATCTGCCAATAGCCGGGCTTGCACCGATGAAACGGGGTCTGCGGGAGAAGCCGGCGTAGCAAACTTTATTGCTTGTCCAAGATCTGCGAATACGCAAGATGATAGCTCTGCCGCTTCGGGGGTGAATAGCGCATCGTCTCTCTCGGCCTCTATGCTGTGAGGATGTTTCTCATTGTACGCGTGGTCAACCAAGATACGCAACACCTGGGCACGATTTGTATAGGCCGGAGGGTAGGTGGAAAATTCGTTTACAAGAGAGTTGAATGCTTCCAACGTTGAATCGATCAACTCTCTGTCGGGGGTTGTCACTCTTTGTAGCCTCCGTACGATATCTGTCTCCTGAATCTTGAGGCTAGAAAGGTCTTCTTGCGAGATAGTCACGGACGGGGGCCATGAAGGGAGAGACTGATCAACGGTGATCCCAGATGAAGGTGAGGATTCGGCGTCAAAAAGTGCCTGGAGGACAGATGCATCATTTTGGGTCAGCGACGGCAGTGATTTTGCGATCGTCGCCATTGTCGCGATTCGTGACGACACAGTCTGGCTGCGGCTTCGAGGTTCGTATTGAAAATAGGAAGTCGGAGAGTGAATGAGATCGACGGTTTCTGTCTATGTTTTGAAGTTTTCTAAAAGGAAGTCTGAGAGATACGATCGAGGAAAGCGACTGGCGCATTTCCAACAATGATGTTATCGACGCGGCCCGGCTGCTGGCGGCTAAGTCCGGCTGGCTCAGGATGCGGAAACAGCCGTGCCTGTCCAACTGCTCCACGATGACCGAATTCTCGAGATATCCGACGCGGTTAATAGAGGGCGCTTGGAGTGGTTGGAGCCTTATAAAATAATATTGGAGGCGCGGTACCATTCATATCTTGCCATATCTTGGAATTCATCAACCATCTTCCTTGCCTTTCATCCTCCACCGTGTTTCTCCATCTGAGGATATTCAACCCTAAAAAGACTCTATTCACGAAGAAAGGTATTCTATCAAACGGAAAAAAATCTGCAAATGGCTCCCTCAGCTATCTCCAACAGCCCGCCCCCTTCGGCTAACGGGGAAGCCTCCATCGCCAGCTACCGCGGTTATGACCATGTCCACTGGTATGTCGGTAACGCCAAGCAGGCCGCCAGCTACTATATCACCCGGATGGGCTTCAAGCGCATTGCCTATCGCGGCTTGGAGACTGGTAGCCGTGGTATTTGCTCTCATGTCATTCGCAACGGCGATATCACTTTCATCCTGACCTCGCCGCTCCGCGCCTTGGACCAACTCGAACGCTTCACTGCTGATGAGCAAGAGCAATTACGAGAGGTCCATAGTCACCTTGAGAAGCACGGCGATGGTGTTAAAGATGTCTCATTTGAGGTTGATGATGTTGACGCTGTTTTCTTCGCCGCTTTGAAGAACGGCGCCAAGGTCGTATCCAAGCCTCGCATCCTCAAAGACAACCATGGTCACGTCAAAGTTGCTACTATCCAAACATATGGTGAGACTACACACACTCTCATCGAGCGCAATCAATATCGTGGTGTCTTTTTACCGGGATATCGCGTCGAAGAAGCAAACGAGGACCCTATTTCCAAGTTCCTGCCCGGGGTAGATCTCAAGAGGATTGACCATTGCGTTGGAAACCAGGATTGGAATGAGATGGACAAAATCTGCGAATAGTAAGTTCTCAAGTTCTGCCATTTGGGCCAGATTGTGATCCAGTGACTAACTCCCGTTTAGTTACGAAAATGCCCTTGGATTCCACCGGTTCTGGTCCGTTGATGACAGCCAAATCTGCACGTAAGTTGATCTCACTGCCTGTGATACGATAACAACGAGGCTAATGTTTCCTAGTGAATTTTCCGCCTTGAAGAGTATCGTCATGGCGTCTCCCAACGAGATTGTGAAGATGCCTATCAACGAGCCTGCAAAGGGCAAGAAGCAGTCGCAGATTGAAGAATATGTGGACTTTTACAACGGCGCCGGCGTTCAGCACATTGCTCTCCTTACGGACGACATCATCCGTGATATCACCAACCTGAAGGCCCGTGGAGTGGAGTTCATTAAGGTTCCCGAAACATACTACACTGACATGCAGGAACGTTTGAAGGAGTCGGGCTTGGTGCTCAAGGAGGATTTTGATACTATCCGGAGCTTGGACATTTTGATTGACTTCGACGAGGGTGGTTATCTTCTCCAACTCTTCACCAAGGTATGACAACTTGACTCAGCGTTTTCTCTTGGTAGAAAGATACTAATGCGTAATTATAGCACTTGATGGACCGCCCAACCGTTTTCATTGAAATCATTCAGCGCCACAACTTCTCTGGCTTTGGAGCAGGAAACTTCAAGTCGCTCTTCGAGGCCATTGAGCGGGAACAAGAACTCCGTGGGAACCTTGTCTAAGAGCGGAGGACTTGCCAAACAAAATTGCATATTGGGTTTATTTTTGCATCCTTTTTGATACCGCTTCGCATCGATGGCACTAGTCATTTGACTCAATTTTGGATATATTCAATCACTTCTCATAATCGCAGTGCTATCCTTTGAATATTGTTAAGGATGGGAAGTTCTTCGGTGCCACTAGAGAGGCAGGGTGCGGCATCGTTGGTTCTTCCATTCGTAATCCTTCATCGGTTCCCTCCTATCTTGATCATATTTCTTTACATCGATTTTATTTACGTCTTTGTCAATTGACCAGCAGGAAATATCCTAGCATTTAGGTAGAACGATAATGGAGTCATCTGTTGACATATCTATGCGTGCGCTGATGGTTTGCTTTTCGTTGTATTTTTGTACATAAATTGAAGACAACACTGAAATCATCAACAGACACACACCCAGTTAATGACTTTATACATAAGAATAGAGATACAGATGCAGTCATAAGTATAGCGAGGATATGTTATCACGATGCAGCACGCAATGCAATGCATAAGCTTCTTTCACTCAAAAATCCCAAGAAATTCAAGAAACAAGACATTCTTTACTTTTTTTTCGACGAACTTGATCCGCCAGGTACAGTTCCTCCGCGTCGTTTATATTTGCGAGGATCTGGCTTATTATTAGCGAGAGGGAAGTTGTCATAATAGATAGATATCACAATACCTTTTCGGCTCATCAAGGCGCGGTTTCGTGTTCCCTTTCCTCCCTCCCAGAATCCGCTGCCAGCTTTGCCAACAAGTACAGCCTTGCAGACTCCGCAGTTGTCAGGTCTGTATATTTGCTCCCTGGAACAAAAGCCGCTATGAACTGTGTTAAAAATTGATCCGTCTCTGCCTGGTGAATTCTAGGGTTCTTGGATTACATACCAGATCATACGATTTGCATGCTCGTTGGGGTGATCTGTTTCAGCATCGTGACATCTGGTGCTGTTAGATCATCGATTTGACGAAGCTTGGGGAGATCTGGAGTCACATACTTATCGCACGGAAATACTTTCTGGCAACAACTGAACCTAAACCAGCGATGACTCTTACTATAGTGCTGGCAGCGACCGCGCCGAGGGAGTTCCTGTCCGGCAACGATGCCTAGAACCTCTCTAGGCCTCCGCTTCAGCGGCAGCGCTGCGCGAGAAGATAGTGCCGCAGACCCAACAAGCAAGAACTTGACTTCGGGGATCTTGAAGACCATTTTTCGGTGACAGTGACGGCAAATAGCCATTGCGCTTTCTCCGCGGACTGCAGATACCCCGGGTGCATGATATGTAGTTGAGCACTCGGCACAAGTGGGAATGAAGTTACTGGGTAGGAGATCCACAATGGTGCAGCCATATAAATCGAGATATCCGGCACGGTTTGCGTGCGAATGCATCAGCTGTTTCCGGAACCCAATGCTCATGGAGTTTGCACATTTCTTGCAAGGTTCAACTTTCGGTGATTCTTTCGGGTCAGAGATCTGGGGAACATTCTTGATATCCACCGACTCCTTGCACCGTTCGCATTTGACAGTGATTGCGAGGTGCACGACCTCAAGCAGCTCGATCCCATAAAGTTCCAGGAAGGGGAATGAAAGAGCAACGCCTCGTCCTGGGGTATCCGCAACTGCAGGAACAGGTGCGCCGCCCTCTTCCTCGTCTTCTTCTCCATCCGCCTCAGAATCCTCATCGAAGCTAGTTTCATCAGTAATATCACTGCCGCTGTGATTTTCTGGCACGGACCACTCAGGAGGTCGCGGAATTACATGCAAATGAGGTCGATCGCCGACTTTATCGACTGGTACGCCATCTTCAGGTTGGCTCGAGGCTTCGTCCTCAGCTTGAATGTGTTGATGCTGAGCTTGCTCAGCAATCTCAGGCAAGGGAGTCTTGGCAAAGTTGTGCATGTTACTTGCCAGATAGTTGATCTGTGAGACTATGTTCATCTGGGAATTATTCTCAACCCATTGCGAGAATCCAGTTTCCACAGACCTGGCCTCTGCGCTATCGACCTCCTGGATGTCGATCGCGCTGTGCTCTAGAGGATATAGGTAAGGAATCAAAAGCTTCACAGTTTTCACCGATTGAAGCGACCTGGGTAATTGATCCTGCTTATTAGGCCGAATGGGTATGATGAAGGCGGTCTCTGTCCGTTTATGGAACCCTGGTAGACGGCCAAGGCGAGCTTCGAGCTGTTTTGCCTCCATTGACCTCCGCTTCTCAGCCTGGGCCTTTTGTTCGAACGTGTAGACTGGGCCTCTGGGTATAGCCTTTTGTGCTGGTGCTTGTAAAGCATGGGTAGGCGCAGGTTTAGATCGAATCTCTGCTGGTGGGTTTGCCACAGCATTCGAATTTTGTGATGGCTCCGACTTCGCGGGGCCATTGCCAAGATTAGCGACAAACTTCAGCTTAGGGCCTCTCTCCAAGGTTGTGAGCAGGCGCTCTAGCTGCCTATCAAGGGTGTTCATCCAATTGAGCAAAGTTCCCCGGGCATTCGTGCGAATTGCAAAGTCAACAATGTCATCAAACCCCCTAGCAACATTCGCCTGAAACGCAGATTCCATCTCAGGATTGGTCACTGTAAGGGCAGGTCTGTCTTGTCCAGGGTAGGAATTTGGGACGTAAAGTACACATTGCAAAGCATCCAACTCAAAGGGAAAATCGGGGTCAGAAGGAGTCATTCCAAAGCTCAATGTTGAGCCATTCTCGTTTGTCTGCTCCTGCGGGTGAAAACGTCGCCTTAGCTGGTTGATTTGGAACTCTCTGGGATCATTCTTTTCGGTCTTAGAAACAGGTCTTTGCGGCAGGGTATTTTTTGATGTTGGTGTGGTTTCTTTTGCCTGTGGCGTGTCAATGTTCAAATCCTGGACCCTAGTAGTTAGACGGCTGTCTGGGTCTTTAGCTGTCTCCGCCTGTGCTTGTGACTCGGGTGTTTGAACCGGCCGGGCACGTCTTTGTTCGAAAACAGATTGATCATGGATGAATGGGCATTCTGCACCCGCACGGCAACCTGGATTTTGACGACATTAGTGTGAAATTCATGCATGTATCATCACGCATTTATCCGAGTGGGCAACGAATATCAAGTCTTTGAAATACATCATTTACGTTTCACATCTCATCGGTCTACTAACTCCATTTGGGGGCATCGAGCATATAGTCCCAAGCTGTCGATGAGACGGTTGGGTACGCCTGTAAAGCCTAAGCCCCCCGGCCAAAACGAATACCTACATATTCGATCCCCATATTGGAGCAGCCAAACAAAAGAAAGCATGACAGTAAAGAGCTGTCTCTTTGAAACAGCAGAAACTCAGAACAGAACGAACGTACCCTTCTTGGTCGCGAAATAGCGACATTTAGCCCGTTTTCGGGTCGATGATTGGCGAGGTGCATTCGCCTCCTGTGAGGAGATAACGCCATGCGCCGACGCTGGGGCTGACAACTCATCACCAACATGACCTGAGGCCATGGAAGGCGACTGTTCTGTGCCTGCGGAGAAACGATTATAGTGAGCGTGTGATCAAAAAGGTTGCGGGCCGTTGTATCCGCCCCTCCTTCCCTCCCGAGGAGAATAGATAGTGAGCGGGCAAAGTAGAGCGCAAAGCAGGTCCTGAGCGCCATTGAAGGCACCTGCAGGGTTGGTGACCGGCTTGTGGCGGGTGCATGGGTGATGGTGCATGGGGAGGGGGGGGTGGATGGGGCATGGTTTGGACAAGGCGCTACCCCCCAGGATTGTGGAGGGCTCGATATGACGGGAGTCGGATACGACGCGCCCTTGGTGATGATTTGCTTCACGGCAGGCGAGCCACGCCATGTATCCTGGGGCCAATGGAGACAAGGCTGGAACTCACGATGGGCCTGGGGCTCTGGACCCGCCGGGCTGTCAGTTGACCGGTTTTCCATGGTCAACGCCATGTTGGGGCCGGTTAGACAAGAGCCGATGGGGGCGAAGGGGAGCCCGTCTTGGATGATTGCTTGGAATGAAGGTTGGAGATGCCAACGCAGAGATCGGGTGACCAGCGACCAGCTCGGAGATCGACAGGACCAGATCTGCAGTGCGCACAAAGGGTAAGCCGCAACGAGAGGCGGGGTTGGCGGCCAGTTGGTCAAAGCAAACGAGTAACTGAAGACGATCTAAGACTAAATGCAGAGGCCAAGAATAGTAACCCGAGAGAATCGAGATGGTTTGATCAGATATGATAGAGATGATGGAGATGATGGAGGTTATGAAGTTAGGAGTTATAGATGTTGACGGGTCGGGCGGTGCCAAGCCTTCAGGGAATTCCACGGTGAAGTCACCGCGTTCCACTGTGATTCAATCTGACTCACGACCCGTCGACTCGCGGCTGCCATCATGATTTTTGACTCACAGTGGACCAAGAATGGATACGAATCCACTGTCCCAGCAAAGAGTCTAAAGAGTGCAATCACACTCAAGGTGCCTCTCGGTGTTGGAGAAGTGTTTGAATTCGTCCTCGCCAAGGTCACCGATCCCCGACCGAGGTGCAATGCATAATACTGTATATTAGACTCTCCTCCCGAGAGGTTCCAACCCCTCGACAATGCCAACTGAGATCAGGAAGGAGGGGGGCATACAGAACAAAGTGAAATGTCATTCTACGTTTTTGTTTTGATAACAATGGAATTTTGTGATTTCACAGAAGAGGCTTTTCAAGAAAAGCCACACGGTGTATACCCCCAGAAGATATGGTACGCGATAGATTCGATGGACAGACCGATACATACTTACTAACCAGACACCGACAATATACTGCAGATGGAGATGTATGTAGACCACCCTCGACTGGATGATTGAATCAATACCTGTATGTTTTATGTCAGTAGATCTAGGGGTTTGTTCGGAATGTAATAGTAAGAGTTGTATCATGATAAACCGAAGCCTCAGGAAACAATATATATCTATCACTTTCTAATATAGTATATCTTTGCCCCATTCTTCTAATCTTCAAAACTGCATCTCAACAATTCCACCGTTATGCAATTATAGTTCCACACTAATGGAAAATTATTCCCCTTTACAGCATGAACCGGATCGCCTCCCCCGGCCCCCGATCATCGCAGAACCATTTCCAATCCAGCACGCACGCCTCTCCGTCAGGCTGCGCGACCATAAAACCCCGCCACGGATAATAAGGTCGCGCGTTACGCGGAGAAGAATGAGGGGGCGAGCTTCCAGAACTTCGCCTCCCTGCGCGCTAGCGACGCCGCCTGGTCCAGGGTTATGCGTTTAGCCCCCGGCGATGCAACATCGGCCCAAAAAGAATGGCCGGGGGTGGCAACGTCTCCCAATCGAGCACCCAGCGGAACGCAACCAGGCTAGTGCTTGATGGGAGGCGGTTGGTTTGACCTGGTACATCTATTGTTTACTGAGTTCATGCAGGGACAGACAATATTTGCCAAGGACTGATAATAGAAGCAGCTCATTATCTGATATTCCCAATAGAGGGGCGCGCATAGAACGAGTGCGACTGTGCTACTTTCATGCGATCGGATCTAGAACTGATAAGCTTCCCCTCTTTCTCGGTGTAGAGCAGTCCGGGGGACCGTTTCCCTCGTCGATACACTTCTTTCTAAGCGACTCGGGGTGAGCGATAGCAGTAAGCCGAACTCTACGTTTAAATTAAAAGCAAGCCACGCAATCCAGGGGGTTGAAATATATATGTAAATAAAAGAAATAAACAATAAAGAGATAAAAAAACAACAGCAAACAAGAACGTGGTCGTGCCATCTGACATCTGACACCACGACACCCCATCTGTCAAATCAATTCTATATACACCGGCTTCGGCCGATATCTCTGTCCCCGCGTTTAAAGTAACAAGGAGGGCACGCACCGGCAGGATCAAACGGCAAAGTAAAAATAGAGCGGCATCTGAACGCTTCAATCCAACGCGTCCGGCATCGGTCAAGCACCCTCACCCCCGGTCAATACCCGGTTCGGTGGCTTTTATAGACTCTGGTAGTTGCAGCGGTCGGGAATCCCAGCGCGAGGGGAGGCTAGTACGGGTTGTCCGCAACCGATGTTAGCCTTGCTTGGGGAGTGCGAAATGTGCACCGGGCCCCTTGGTTTCATCTTTTCCTTTTCTTGGGTGGATAGTGCATTCAGATGAATCAAGGCTTGGTTCGGTATAGGCATAGATATTGCTTCTTTCGCCATCATCATTGCACCTTCTTTGGTGAAGGGCGTAGTCGGGACTACTGTTCTTAGCTCGGAACGTATCAAAACACCATCGTGTATTACACAATACCGGACAGCCGTTCGCGGTTCAGTACACCCGATTGGGAACCTTACCTAATATGCCATTCGGTACGTTCATCATACACGACGTGTATGGATCTGAAATCTGTATGGGCCTAGGATATTTTTGGACTAGCGTGGTTATAGGAACTTTGCGCACCAACCGGAACCTCCTTCCAGAAACCTTCCAGAACTCCTTCGCCAAATGACCATGGGTTTGGTTTGTTCACCAACCACGGGAGATGAGCTAAAACATTGCACTTTTTGCGGCCATTTGAGTCATTGGAAATGACATCGCCAGGGCTCACGAGTTGACGGGCCTCGTCATCATGTCCTCCCCCCGACAGTCATCACGTGCAGGTGTCGCTGGGGAATTCTCCGCCGCGGTGATTCGCCGGAGGACTGCGCTCCCCGATTCCTTCACGTGAGGGTCCACACGGAGCCCGATGCAGCTGGACCAATTAACCAATCATCTCTCGTGCAATTTTACTTGTCGGATATCGGATAGAATAGTCTGCGGTTCACCCTGTTACGCCGTGTGGTCAGCGCAAGTGGGATCGAGCTCGGGCGGCGGAATCCCGACTGGTGCCCAACTTCTCGGTATCACAGTATCCTGAAGGGCCCGGCATGGTCGGCATTCGGGAGGGCAACTTGCACAAAGTCTCCCCTGCTCCGCACGGACGCTGTTCCAGCACTTGTGAATAAATGACTCTGCGACCCACGGAGGGCGCTCGATTGTGTTATTAACAGGCGTCATCAGCCCACAAGGAAGAAGAAATTGGCCTCTTTTCCAGGCGAAATGTCAGAAAAATGGAGATGGACACCGGGAGTACATACTCCGCAGAAAGCAAGGCATTTGACGAGTTTCAACGACGTTTCCCCGTGCAGTGGAGAGGCACAGGATCAAGCTCGGATCGGTTCTAGAGCTCAATCGACCAGAATGGCAACCGAACCGATCGCACCGCACAGGAGCTGCGTCGATCAGTCCACCGAGAACACCAAAGCTTGATCGACAAGTCACACTTATACACGATGTCAATGCCTGCATGTACCCCTTACTACGCGATATCTATACATCAAATTTTGGCCATATCTCGCTGCAAATACAGCACTTGGCTTCGCCAAGTGCAAGGTGCTGCACGTCAGATGCCATGCTGCAAGAAATTGCCCGACTCTGCATCGTTGCCGATAAAAGATGGAGCATGTCGCGCAAAAGCATCGGTTTGCCGGTATCCCAACACAGCGCACCGACTACATAATAACCCTGGCGGCAACCAAGAAGAGTCCGTTATACGCATGGCTCTGCTTTATTATGAATCCCTCAATCGTTATGTATCTTTGTGGTGACGTGAAAAAGACCCAGAACACTGGTGTCGGGACCACTCCGGACAATACCCATACTAATTTGCACCTTTACCACAACGGGGCCCAATGAGGCAAGTTTTTGTCTGCTTTTGTCTGTATATAGTCAGTATGGAGAACACCACTCGGTCACCCCAAAACACTGCGCCGGTGAGACCCAGCTCGGGACGAGCGAGGATTCCCCCTACGAATCACCGCAGTCCCCGGCGTATGGGTGACTCCACCACGAAAATACACCCCCACTCCGTGCCGGACCATGAGCAGCTGAGATCGAAGTTATGACTGACCAAACGGTCTGGTGGGTTTTTTACCCCCTCCTTCGCGCCGCGCGAGTCGGGGATCCTCTCTGCCCGTCTGGCGAGTCAGAAGACTGGGAGTCTTGCGGTGCGTTGATGGGGTCTGGAGGTGGCTGGACCTCCGGACCGCACTGGCACTAACCTGTGAAAAGTGAAAATACGTGTATGGAGTACTCTGTACTGTAGGAGGGAAAGGGTGTCTATGCCATTCGGTCTAGACCCGCGACCCGTCGTTCGGCGGGGGAAGCGCTGAGTGCGTCAGTCGAAGGTATCTCTGCTTGTGAACGCCGTGAAGGTGTTGGGATTGTTGTTCAATGTCTTGAGCCCCATTTTCTGGATACCCAATGCATGTGTCCCTGGATCTCTCATTTTTCAAGTCCCCTGAGGGCTTTGTTTTTTTCTTGTTGCCCCACGAAATTCGGGGATGGTCGGAGCTGTGGCCAGTCAGCGGTCGTCTGCGAGCTTGGACTGGGGAAAGGGAGGCTGAATGGGGAAGGCAGGCGTCGGGCGATTTAGGAATGGCCGTGTGGGGTGGAAGGAGAGAGGTTGGAGAGGTTCTGGAGGAGGTTCCACTTGGTCTTTTTTTCGGTCTTTTTGCTTGGCCTGGCCTGTGTGGGTTTGCAGGCTGTTTTTCCCGGCACCAAAACGCCTTTCTATTTGTTGGGTGGGTATTGAAAGACGATGCAACCTCCGAAAGAGATCCCAGAGGCTATGGTTGCGTCATGGGGAAGGTTTGACGGCCTCTGGCACCGGGGAGTAGAAAGCTTGGGTGTAGTGCTCCGGGTCATATCCTGCGTTGTGAGTTAACCCGTAGTCTGGAAGATGAAGTCCTTGGAAAAAGGTCTCGTCCTTCCCCGGAGTCTCGGAGTCATGTGCTGCCGTATCGCCGCTCCACTCTGCCAAACCACATGACCCAACCTGGGATGACATCAATTGCGCCCTGGAAGTCCCAGACTATCAAGACTATCCTCTGTACGGACTATACCGACTATAGCACCGAGTATTATTGACCCGAAACCAAGATGAAGGGACCTGCAACGGTGCCTGGCGTCCAGTCACAAACGCCCTTCGAAGCTTGCTAGCTTTGCCATCTTCGCCCACTCCGATGATGAAAACATGTTATCATCCCTGGTCATGATGAGTCTACACCCCTGGAGGTAACAAGGCTAGACTGTTCCCTGTCTCTGTTCCACTTTACTGCCTCTCAACATCTCATACCTTCCGGGGCTAGAACTTCCTACCCAATCGTCACGTTCAGTTCCGTCGATAATGGTGGCCAGAGAGCCCGGGAGACGTGGTGCAGGGTTCCCAACGTCCAGGGATGCCTTGCTAAGGACCTGAGCGCTTATCTTCCCGCCATGTCGCATCAGAGTCCACCACCGTCCAGAATCTCGGCGACTACCATCTAGCGTCCATGGCCCTGCTCAACGGGGAGTATCTTGCCCATGCTGGTGCAGGAGCTAATGTACAGCAGATGTCATAGTTCCGCATGTGAAGCGACCAAAGCACCACTGGGTGAGATTGGGGATCTGGCGGATCTGGATTCGAGACCAAATCATCTGCATAGCACCGTTTTGACCTACCGACTCGGCCTCCTCCGTGCAGAGGACATGCACCTCCCCCTCAGAGCTTCGAACTACCTGCCGGAACAGACCCCCAATCTCACCCGGCGGTACTTTTGCCCGCCTCTGATATCCCTCCACGGGCTTCGCCTATGGGAAGCCCGGCATATCGCAATTTAAATTAAAGAGCAGAAATCTCGAACACAGGGAACATAGAGACAAAGCGGACCGACCTGGGTACTGTCGTACAGAAGGCACTAAGTTGGCCCCGTTCCTTCATCCTGCTCCTTCACCTGACAACTCTTCAGGCCGCCCCCTTCCATCGGCACCGGTCCAGTGGGAAGGGCCAAAAAAGATCTTCGAGTCCCAGCCTGTCGGGGCCACGAAGCCGCCCGTCGATACCCACCAAGCCAGGTAGTATATCTCCGGCGAAAGGGAGGAGTGGACTGTACTCGTCCGCTAATATCCCCCAGCGCCTCCGTAGGATTGAGGATCGACTAGTATTATAGTATTGTAGTAGTTTGTATGTACCACAGTAACAACCGATCAACTATACCGTTCATTCCTTCTTCACGAACCCAACCCCTTTCCAAACGAGAGCCTCTTCATGTAACCACATTCCCTACCCTGCCCCCCCAACCCAACCCCGAGCGACAGGCCCAGGTCCTTTCCCCCTCCGACGTGTCAGCGCCACCACAAGCCCCCCCTCCCTTCCCAACGCCTGCGCTTCCCACATGATAATTATCTGGCGCCAGTATAGCAAGGATCCCGCCCTGGGGGCAGGGAAACCTTTTGCGGACCTCTACACCATCCGGCAGGGATCTGTCCTCCCCCTCCATGCGCTGGTCTCGACCTGTTACCTGTGCGAGGTTCATGTTCTGCAGCGATGAGGCAGAGCTCGACGCCGCAATCGTTCCAGACCGCCAATTCAGCAATGCATGTCTGTTGCCAGACGTGATCCGTGATTCTGGTTTTCTGGGCTTCTTGCTTAGCAGCCAGCTTTTGCGTTGAGAGGAGCTCTGACCACGTAAATACGGAGATAAGACATTTTACACGAGTACAAGGACAGCGAGGATGGGTCAGATGCGTAGTGTTAGTACAAAGCAAGGTGGGTTGGGTTGCCTGTTCTAGTTTACGAGGTCTGATCTACGAAGAGAAAATGCATACAGGAAAGCCTTTCTGTATTTCTCTTGAGATAGTTGGTTTCATTCAATGTGAGCTTTTTTTTAACGTAGTTGTCCTTTCAAAACAATGCGCTGGGGAAAAAGAAAGAAATTCATGAATAGCGTACACGGGACAACACGTCCTTGGCCTGGAGCTGTGGAAAGGGCCCTGCAGGCGCGAAGGGCCCGAGGACTAGAAGTAGGGCAGAATAAGAAAGGAGAAGGTATCTGGTATCGAGGGAAGAACAAGGTGAAAAATAAAGAGGGGGCCGGGAGAAAAAAAAAAAAAAACAGGAATCCCCCGTTCCCCCCTCCAGGCAGGAAACCATAAGATGAATTTTGTTGTTTTTTTTTCTTTGCTACACGTCCGCGTTCGCGAGACAGTGCAGTATGCAACAGCGCTGATGGGGAACCCGGATGTTTTTGTCAAGTTTTGCAAGAACAAGAAGCAGTATTTGGTCTCGGTAGATGATGGGAGCGGGATTAATGGAAAAATAATTCTTGTAAGGAAGCAGGGACTCAGGTCCGCGCCCGAATTTTTTTGTCCGGTATTATTGACCCGTTTCTCGAGCGCCCGAAAAGGAGAAGAGAAGAAGAAGAGAGAATTTGAGTGGGATATGAAGCTGTACATGATTATCAAGTTTCGTAAGGGACAAGATGGCCCCTCGTGGGGGGATTGGAAAACAAAGAACCAGGTCGTCCAGGAGGAGAATCCAAGTCGGGACAACGCCCGGAATGCTGTGTATTCGGGTGAACACCCCGAAACCCCAGAAAGCCGATGATGAACACAAAGAACCCCCTTTCCCTTTCGTGAATCGAATAAAAAAATCAAATCCATAGAATGCGCCTAGATGCAATGCATGATCATAATCGTACGTGTCGAAGAAAAACAAATGACTCGCTCTCGCTGCGAGACGAGAAATAAGCATGATGATGGAATGAGATGAGAAGATTTGTAGCAGGGACGTGCGAGCAGGAATCTCCATTGATTTCGAGGATCGTTTACCAGCCCTTGACGTGGTACTCCCATGGACCGTAATCCGTTGCGTAGTTAGTCCAGGAGCCGTTCTTCGACAGGTCCTTATCCCGCGAAAGATTGCCAGTCTGGTTATCGTTGGGAGCGGATGGACCCGCGCCCGGAGCCCGATGGGGGCCTCGCGGACCAGGGTACTCTTGAAGATTCTTCATATCGTGGGCGGTGTGGCGTCGCTTGAGGAAAGCATTGGCGGTCGCGCTCTTCTGCTGGCGCTCCCACAGAAGGTGTCGGCGGAGAGACTCGGTCAACTCGGTCGCCAGCATGTTGCGACGGGTAGTGCGCGGCGAATGGGCGACCGACTGTGGTGGCGGGGGCTTCATGATGATGGGCTTCGATCGAGGAACGTCCGGGCCGCGCATGGTCAGGCTTTCTTCGTCATTCTCGGGAGGTGAGGCGGGGATGGAGGGGCCATTGGGTGATGTCAGACGGGACCGTTGGAGTGCAGGACTGGACCGGAAAGCATTTCCTTGCATTCTACCCGGTTGGTGCATCATCATTGTGAGAAGAGAACGCCGCGAGACCAGGTTGGGTCGCGAATCAACACGTTGGAACAGCTCTGGCCGTTCGTCGACGCTTGATTTGCCGCTCTCTGTGACGGAATCCTCCCAGTCGGAATCTTCATCATCTTCAATGGCACTCTCGGAAACCTCATCATCCGTTTCAATGGCGTCCTCATCTAAACCTAGAGGACTCTTCGAGGGGCGGATTGTGGCAACGTGATCGCTGAAGGAGGCAACCTTCTTTGAGGGGCTGGGGTTGCTGGTAGGTTTCATCAAGCCACCTTCCGTAGCGCTCTCCTGGGCGACCTTGGGAGCCATGCGGTCCTCAAAGGAGCTCTCATCGTCATCGCCAGAAGACCCACCAAGCGTAAACATGCCCCCCTTCTTCTTCAAAGGTGATGGCTTGAGTTGAGTAGTTGCGCGGGAGGGACTCGGCTCGACAGCCAACCTCGGTTGCGACCGGAATGAGGATGAAATGTGGGATGGCGAGAATCCTCGAACAATACTGGGGGACTTCATCAATTCACTCGCTGTAGGGAGTACTCCTGACGAAGAAACACTAGTATCAGAGCCATCAACATTAGCCGAATCGGAGTCATTGCCCTCGGGGGCGGTCGTCGAGCAGGATTCGGTCGACTCATGGGGTTGCGGGCATGGCCGGGGGAAGGCCGGAACCTGTCGAGCAGTAGAGACAGAAGGGGGGTGGGAGTCGGAGTTGATGGCCGGGGGGTAATATCGACGACTGGAGCAGCCGGCTCGACCATGGGGGCCAACGGTTCCAAGTTCTTCTTCTCTTTAATATTCAAGACCATTCGCTCGAGGTCCAGCGAGGTGATGTGCTTCTCCTTGCCTCGGCCCAGACTAGCGAGCGAGTCCTCGCGGACGACGGCAGGCCGGTAGTCTGAGAACTGAGGGCGTTTGATATGAGCTTCGATACGTTCGGCTTGGTCGGACGCGGCCGACTCAACACTGGCGGAGAGCTCCGGAAGATCAGCAGTCTCCGAGCGTAGTTTCGGCAGGGCCGAAGAAAGGTTTGACCTCTCCGGCTCCACGCAAAAGGTTTCGCGAGTCCAAAGACGCCAGCTCAAGTTCTCGAGGCGACGACCCTGGTCCATATAGTCGGCACATTTAGAGAAAACCATCCACATTCCATGGAGGGACTGAGCATTTGCGGTGTCCACTTTGTGGATATTATCAGCGTCCACCGTCAAAACCGGCGTTGTTAGAGGCATTGTAACGGCGCCACAGTTACGATTGACGGGAAGGCGGGCGGGGATGAAGGGGGATAATTGGTGTTCCGGGGTCGCCGTCTTCCCCGAGAGTGATCGTACGGCGGTTGGAAACCGGTGAGAAGGGTTCACGAGGGGTTCTGCGGTCAGAAAGAGGGCGTGGAAAATTCGAGTCTGGGCCCTGCAGAGTGCTGCAGAGGGACGATCAATCGAGGAATGAGCACCACACGCGAAATCAGAAGTGGGTGCACTGAATCCTGCTGGTCACCGATGAGGTGAGAAACGGAATCGGGAGGGCGAGAAGAATCGAAAATCGACGGGTCGTGAGTTCGTCAAAAGTTCCGTCAGGGCGCCGCCGAGCCGAGATGTGGAGATCTTGCGAGTTGGGCTGGAATGAGATCGGGGTGTGTACAACGCGTCAAGAGAGGGATTGATCGTGAGGTTTCCCCAGTGGTGGGAAGGGATGGTGTGGGGGAAGAGAGGTGAAGTTGGTGAGGGTGAAGGATGGGGGGAAAAGAGGAGAGAAGAGGCCGTCGGAACGATAATAAGAATGACGGGGGCGGCACTTTTGGGTGGAGTGGAGTGCACAGTGGAAAAGAGAGGGGGAAGTCGAAAAGGGTAAATATTTTATTAAAAAAAAAAAAAAAAGAAAATGGAAAAACGAAAAAAAAATGGATGAGGAAAAAAGAAAAAGAAAAAAATTCGGTAAGGCTGTGACGGTACGAGACTTACAAGGGGAGGAGACTCCAAAAAGGTAAATTCCAGGAAATTAAAAGCCCCCCAAAGGCCGAAAGCGCGGTGAAGAAAATTCAGTCGCATCACGGGGCCTGGATTGATTACGTACCTTTGGTACTTTGGTCTGGTAATCGGTCGTACCCCGGTATCGCCCCTGTACTTCCCGTACTTTTCCCCTCAGCAGGACGCATCCCCTGCTCGTTCCGAGGCCCAGGTAACGGTGAAATGAGTTGGTATTGTGGGTGCGATGGGGCTGCTCGTACCAGTCCGTTTCCACGATCGCAAACCGAACACCAAAAGCATCGTATCGTAGCATGCTGTGAAAGTGGTTCGAACTCTTCGTGGTATTTTATGGACTTCATTTTCCTGACGATCAATGCATTCGATGAGGTCCTTCTCACTTTAACGGCCTTCAGATCACAATCCAGGCCACAATCCAGACCACATAGGAGGACAACCCATCGACAGGCCCGAGCGGACGACGCAAAGCACTGGGAGGACCGGTGACCTGTCGAGAATTCTACAAAACATCACTTCCGACAAAACAAAAAGGAAAATAGAAATCGATAGATGACGAGATTGAACCTCCCAACTCAAATAAGTAAAACTGAAAGGAAAGAAACCCGGGGTCTACAAGTCTTACAAGTCCTGTACATTGTACCGAAGTCGAACTAGGAGTATAACATCCAATTCGTCTCCTAGAATCTCAATCCCGTTATCCCATTCCTTTCCCCATCTTCAATCAATACGTGCCCCCATGTCGCGGGATTCGTACATAGTGACCTGCCGGCAAACGTTCTGGCCCCGGGGCTCTTGGGCTCTTGGTCCACCCTGATGAGCCCCGATCATGGTCGTTTGAACAAGCCCTCGCCACTTGCCACTTGCCCATTTCCCTTGTCGACGACTGACTGATGAACTGTCGCACCGCCGACCATTGGCCGCCCAACGGCCTCCAAGTCCGGCTGACTCGCCAACAACAAAAAGGGTGTCGCGGTTAAACTATTTTCGTCACGGACGGGGGAGGGGGAGAATTGGGGGGAAGGGGGCTGACTAGGCTCTTTTGCGATGTACATCTCGTGGGATCTCTCTTCTTACCATCTCCTTTTATTGCTCTGGGCGTTTGTCGACCGCATGGAAAAGATCGCCTTGTTGCCGCCCTTTCTTAACCCGGTAAGCCCCACGATTTCCGCGCCGTTGGTGGTCTGTTGGCAGTCCGTGTGGGCGGCGCCAGGAGACAGGAACAGCTGATTGTCCCCGGAAGAGGTCCCTCTCCTGGGGGGGCGAAACGGCTCAGCCCCGGATTGTTTAGTCGAGTTATTATTATCCTATTATCTTATTGCTCTTCTATCCAACCAACCATCTATACGGAGGACTCTGGACTGTGGTAGGTAATATAACCACGACAGATAACAAACCCCAGGGTCTTAGTTCCAACAGCGATCTGGTTATCCTTGTTAGATGGTCGATATTTCCAGCAGCTCGAGGCTGGCGTTGAGGAGGGGAATGCCGGCTGAACTGCGGGTTCCCCCAAGCTATCCTGCAGTAATTATCCGGCAAGAAGGGATGGCCGATCGGTTGATTTCCAGGCGGGCTACATGCCGGGGAATCCGCACGATACTTCCGTAGACTGCATTTACCCTCATCTTTTTAGTTTGTGGTTTCATTTCTCGAGCATTTGTTTTTGGGGGGGGGGTTTTTTCGCTGATTTTTGGCCTTTGATGAGCGACCTTTTGGATCGGGTTGAATGGTACATGCAGATGACATGGCATTAACAAAATAGAGAACTATTAAATCAAAAAAAAAGAAAGGACCACTGGTATCCTTGAATGATCATTTCAGTCTAATATCAATCCTTGCTATCGTTATACACCTGCTGTGCTCGTTCAAGGTTTTCCTAAGCGAGGCGTAGGTGTGTTTCTCTTCCCCCTGAGGCACGCGTCAGGTGGAATGGCAGAGTCAGCGAGTCTGTCCTGGCGTCTGGGGATGACTTGAGATGCCGTAGGAATATATCCCTGGCCACCCTTTACCGCCCCTTTGCACCTGTTCCGAGATGCCACATCCTGGTCATTTCGCTCCCTTGGGCGTCCTAGGCGCAACACCGCAAAGTGTCACAGCTCCGGCGTCACGAGCCTGCCAGCTGGCATTGATTTTGCTAGGAGGCTTGACTTGCTTTACGATACTACGGATGTATCGAATTCTCTTTTTGGTTTTCTTTTTCGATTTTCTTTTTTCTTTTCTCCCCTTTTTTGGAGCGACAAGATCAACGTCCCGACACGATCAGGAAGAACCGGATGGGGCCCAATATGGAAACGGAAGAGTCGTGTTGTGAAGCGGGAGAAATAGAAACTCCCGTTTCGCATGCCCATACGCTCTCTCTGTGTCTGTCTCCTCGTGTCGCGTGTGGCAGTTGATTTGTGTGTATTCAGACTGGTGGAAAAGCAGTTGGCAATATCCCCGGAGTATAGCCCGTTTAGAGCCTAGAAAATCCCACCAAAAAAGATCCCGACATACATTTGAACCCCCACAAAATACCGAAAAGGCATACAATATAATAACACCAATATCATAAACACCCCCTTCCTAGGCCCTTGGCCCTAATCCCGGGGATTGGGAGGCACTACGGAGCCGACTATTCTCGGACGCGCCGGGGTGCGCAGTCACACAAAGACGCACGTTTCATCCACCATGTGATATTCCACGTCGAACGAGAGGGCGCTTCTGCGGTGGAGTCTTTCGCATTGTTGCGTTGATCATCTGGGGCGGGAAAAGGGGGGCAAAGATTGTGGGGAGACGCAAACAGTCGGTCTACTATCTGGCTGGCCCTGCCCTTAACCCCCTAAAAGCTCCGCCCAAGAATCCGGGCCACACACACACACTCTCTCTCTCTCTTCCCTTGAACGCCGGCCCCACCTGGTCCCGACAGGCTGGCGCGGAGCGGTTGAAGGGCATCTGAATCTTGTGCCTTTTGTCCCACCGGGGGAAGGGAAGCTCTAGAGGCAAAAGGCATTATTTTTACGCCTCTTACCCGACCTGGCCTGATTCGCTCGTCAGGCTCCCCGCAAGTAGATCGATGGATTCGCGTACACGTACGGAGGGCAACTCTGTACGTCGTTAAGGGGACTCCAGCATGATGACCTACAGCCTGCAAAACATTGGGGGCGAGTCGTGCAGCGGCCCAGCTGCTGACCATGTCCTCGATGGGTTGACAGTTCTGACAGAGTTATAGAGTAAAATAGGCATAGATTATAGTTTCTGGGCCATGACAACCAGGGCATCCACGAAGGGCCCTGTCATCCTCTCCCCGGTCAACGTCTCCTTCAGTTTGGCTTCCCCCCCTCCCCCTCATCCCAGTCCGTTGATGACCTCAGAGTGCGCTGAGGGCGGCCAATCTACTGAGCAACTCGTCCAGAAGTCGAAGTCTCACGGTCTCTCCACTCGGGTGGTACCGAAAGGTGGCAAGCGGAAAGTCTGCAGACAGGGTAATCTCATTGACCGGGCAGCCACCGAATGACTTGCTCCTTAGGGAAGGCAGCCAGTAATGCCTCCAGCATCAAGGGTCATCTTTAGCGGCGCTGACAGGCTTAGATGGAATTCCGGGGTACAAGGTATTCGTGCCAGAACTGCAAGAGGTCACAGGTCACGCTCCGCGCCGGCAACTACGTACGGCACTGTGGACCACAGGGGGGTAAACATTACGATCGCGGCGGAAAATAGGCTTCAATACCGAGGTTCGCTCTACGGTGGTGCCGGGTGGTCATTCACGGCTGCCGAGGCGAGATGGTCAAGCACGGCGTGATGGGGTGGGAAATTTGGCCGTGGACCGGGGTGGTGGGCAGAGCCGCCCAATGCCCGGCGTGTCGCCCGCACAAGCCACCAGAAGCACGCCGTGGATCAGAAGATGGGAAGGGGGGGGGGAGGCAGGACAGGTGACCAGGGCAGTGGCCGAGGAGCGCGCTTCGGATCGTCGATCACGGAGCTGGGCATCCTGCTGGCAGGGGATCTGATGTGGCGGATCGATTTGGAGGAGGCGAGAGGCCGTGAGGGGGAAGTCAGTGGAGGCGGGCAACGGGAAACGGGAAACGCGAAACAGTGGCAAGGTCACGAGCAGGTCACGGGGCGTCACCTGATGCGACAGGGGAACAGGAAAATGACGTTTTGCTGGGCCGGTCCCATCGGGGCGCAGTTTTGACCACCGAGGGCGATTGAACGAGTATTCCACATGTCTGCAGAACGACTGGATGCACTTCCAAATAGGCTGCCTCGGACTTCAGAGTCACTCCTCCGTAGTAGTAACTGGGTGTCCCCTCCCCCGATGGCAGAGACCGGTCGGGCCCAACGAGGTGGATGAGAGTGGACCGGCTTCCCCAGGTCACCTGGCCATCCATTTGGACCCATTTTGGACCCATCTTTTGGGCCAGTTTGATATTTCCCGGAAATTTCGCAGATGCAGCAGCAGAGGTATCTTTCAGGGAGGGGGTTCCCGCGTGGTCTCGGGCAACCCCGATTGTCATACCAACGATCCACTCAGGGATCAGTATCAGTACCTTACCGATAATGGGCCGTCACACGGGTTAAAGGTTCTGTATGAAGTCAGTCATCGAAGATACTGGTAGTTACTCCCTAACCGCGGACTGCCCGACGTCGGCGGAGAGCTATCTGCAAAGTACATACTTTGTCGGGCAACCAAACCATCCGGTGACTTCGGTAAGCTGGATACTAAGAAGCCTGGTCTGGACTCTGAGAGCAGGATGGCGTTGTTTGCTCCGAACTATTGAGCATTTGGAAAATCTAGACTTCTCAACGATGCATCTGCACCAACAGGCCTAGCCAACCAACAGCGCTGATCTGGATCTGACAGCTGCCAAAGCGACTGGCGCGACGCCGATTACGCCAATATCGCGCCCCCTCCACCAAACAGAGGACAATCCAGACATCGGCGTGATGGTGATGCCGAGACAGTCCAGAACATAAAATACCAAAAAGAAACGAGCAGCTCGGAGTCGTCCTATTCGCTATCTCGTGCTGTATTTCGACGGCGAACGAAGATCCTTCCATGGCAGTTTGCGCGTCGAGGATCGTCGAGCGACACAGAAAGACGGCAAATCAGGTACTTTCAAGCCCTTCTTTGTATCACACCGAGACGAGGCGACAAATCACATTTCGAGGGGTAGCCGCCCTCTTCTTTTTTTCGGCCCGTCACCTCCAGTCAGCCCTTCAGCCACCATGTGTTGCTGAACAACAGAGTAGGTGGACGAGGCGGAAACCTCCTATTGAGGACTTTTTGGGGTAAATTTTCTCGTCTCGTCTTCCCAATATTCACCGTTGGCTCGAAATTCGCGGAGACCAAAAGTCCCATTCAGACGCCGCTGATTTGTTGACGCAAGGGATGTTTGTCCGGGGAGCGCGGGAGTAGGTTCCGGCATAGTTTTGTCGACCCACGGGTCAGGTGAGCCGTTGATCTTGCACAAAAGTCAATCTGAATGCATTCATTCCAATAAGGCCCTGCTCAGGTCCCGATCGTAAAGACCCTGTCGTCATCACCCTGATAAGGCAAGAAGAAAAGCCATGTATCATGTCAGAGCCCTGTTCGGCCACGAGCGCCTTGGTTGACGACCTCGTTCTCGCATATTGACTCTTTCGCCCTTTTTGATTGTGTTGCCTCTACAGTTCCAAGGGGCTGGGGCATCTAGACTATCGACGACATGCTAAACCGTGACGGCCCGCTCGTCTGCAGTGGATCTTGTGAAGTGGGCCTGGATGAAACGGCGATGGGGGTTCCCCGGGCTCTACCAGCCGGAAGCAGGACATGCATATCCCAGGACGATCAGTTGGGATTTATTTTACATTCGCACCGTAATAGTGGAAGGGACTTCTAGGACCGGGACTTTTGTGATGCTGGTTCTCTTCATCTTGAGGTAGCTTCGGCTTTTTTTTTCGTTTCTTTTTCGCAACAGAAAGAACGTCTTAGGATTAACCCCCACGTAGTACCAATTGCATCATGTTCAACTGTGAATGACCTAGGGACCAGTTACTGCGATGGTCAGCCCGGCACGTCGTGACAGCTCACATCCTTTCCCCTTCGTTACCTTGAATATACCGAGACTGACACGGTCTGTGTTGAACCCAAATTAAGAGCGTATACACAGTGGCGTATTCAACAATGCCGGATATATTTCCCCGTTGCTCATACGACCACAGGCCCTTCAAACAGGCCTACGTTCATCTCCGTAGGGGGGCCCGTAACCCATACAGGTTAAAGAGTCTGTTCTCCGTCTGGAGGCCAGGTGTTCGATGTCCGCCCTTGTTTCGCATGCGAACGACCGATATGTGAGTTAATCGACCGTCCCCTTCCGTCCTGCAGATCAAGCACCCGGGTATTTGGGATCCCTGGCATGCCTCTACGCCCATTCTCCGAATCTTGTGGGTCCACAATTCTGGACCAGAGTTCTTTCAGTCTGGCCTGTTTCTTTTCTCGATCTGTCTGAATACCGTTGATATCGATACCTCTCGTAGCCACCTCGTCATAGCCAATATTTGTGGCCGACGCGAGGGGACGGTGGCTTTGTTTGAGAAGCATACCCTCGCCTTCTACCAGTTGGGTTCTGTTCTGTACGATGATCCAGTATTTGCCAGAACGAAAGGGATCGGACTCCTTCAAAACAGCCACCATTTGACAACTCCTGATTCAGTCGTGTTAGACTGGACCCCTGGTTGACGTGAGTCTCAAATGGGGGTGAATGTTGTATTGGCATTCAGCAACCCGCATTAAGGCACAGTGCTTCTTACACATTACTTTTGCTGACCACCAAGTTAAATTAACAACTAGTTAGGTATTGAGCCCGTAAGTCAGTTAGGGAGTTAGAAGGTCTAGGCCGCTGCCGGGGCCGGCTCGAAATGCGACGGTTTCAGCTTTTCTTCTCAGGATTAAGCGTCTGACTCGGACCTTCCGGGGCCCTACTATTCTTGTGCCATTCTTGAGCCCTCGTGGTTTTCTATTACCTTCTCTATGATATTCTATCTATATTCGGCGTATAACGATGAGCTCATGAAACCTAGCGCCAACTGATATATCCAAACAACAGCCGACCAATAACGCGTTGCGGTCAAGAAACTTGACTGCATTCGGCCATGTGCAGTGGTCGGCCTCGTTGGGGGCGGCTATCTTCTGACAGGTCGTGTTGCTTTTTGTTCCTCGGACTGGACGGCTGCAGCGGCTCGCAATCAAAGAGATTTTGATTCCTGCGCGATGCGCCGGTGTGATCGTGGCTGGACTCTGTGTTGGACTCTGGGTGATGGCGCTTTGTTTTGCTGATCCCAATGCTTGTTGCAGGTCATGAGGTTTTCCAGAGCCCACGATCTGGACCGCTTCTCCCCCTCCCCTGAAAGACCCAAACTGGGGCGGTTAGGGGAAGCCAGCAAGACGGAATAAAGTCAACGGCGCCACAAGCAGCACCCATACCTTCTTCATTTTTCGGGCTCTCTGGCATTGCCCATTTAGGGCTGTTCGCAGGAGCCTTTCCCTTCGGCTCCACAACGGTTGCTTGGAGAAGCTTGGGATCTCGCCAGAACGAGATTTCGGGATACCAGGATTAATGGTTGCCTTGAGCGCCCGGGATCAAATTTTGGAAAGATTGAAAGGATTCATCTTGACAACGCTCGTTGTCTGCGGAGTAGATTATCCGGTCTCTATCTCTCATTTTCCCGCCAACCACCGGATGATATTTCGGTCAGGGGGTCATTCAACACCATCCTTGGCTTTTGGCTTGGTGGCTCATTACATTATTCCGGCGTGCTTATTGGGTGCTCGAGTCAAACGCGATTAAATATGCTAAACACGGTTGAGGGAAATATACGAAATACTAGAGTAGGGGTCAGTAGCAAAGACTCATGGCGAGTTCTATATTTTTCCGGGACAAGGAACACGATGATGGTCATTTTGGCATCTCGCTCAACCTCGCGCCGCGACTCCAAACTGTGCTCGATCGTCCATGGATCTCTTATTTGTCAAGAGTGGAGACCACAATCCGGGGAAGAAGAAAGCATAATGGGGCGTCATGGAGGGCAACCCCGATAGGCTCCAGGCCGCATCCAGTTGTTTCGCGAAATCGGTTGCCGTCTGCGACCAGAGCTATTGGAACATCTGACAGATGAAATCACCCCTCGTCACATTCGAGAAAATGGACTGGCTAGTCCGAATCGATTCGTTATCGAAGTATAGTTCTGGAAATTAAGAGGAAAATATGATTATGCAGCGAATACCCATTACGTTACAGACCGTTCCTCGCAAACATATACCTTGTACCGAAGTATAGAATATTGTCGTCATAGGGAGCCCTATGGGCCTATGGATGTGACCGTGAGAGGCAACAAGATGTCATGATCAACGATGTCCTGATTGCGACTCGATCGAATCGCCCGATGATGTGTTAATAGTTGACGGGTCGTCGTGTGACGGCCCTAACAATACCCTCAAGGGAAGAGATGACCCTGAAGTTATCAAAGGTATGGTAGAGGGCCTGACGCGATCGGAGCGACCGAGAAGCATGTCCCGGCTTCATTGTCACAAGCACGCACACACCCGACGCCGCCACGAACAGATTCTAGCCACGTCAATCGGCCTTGTCCATGTGAACAGAGGGGGTTTGTTGGCAGCGGCTGCAATGAGGCTGATGACCTGATGCCCCCAAACAACATATTGGGCTCGCAAACACGGGCTTCGATGTATTTCCTGGACACTAGGACTTACCAAATACTGTCTTGTTTCTGGCTTCCTTCTATCTTTCTGTCTCACCTGGCGCTGGATTTACACGACATCAGGTCATCTGACCGGGGCTTGTGTTGCCCTGACAAAAGAAAAAAAATAAATATCGGCCAAGCGCGGCTAATGTCGATTATTTAGAGCATGAAATTAGAAATCAGCAGAGAAATTTGAAGCCCAGAATCCGCTTATAGTGTGGTCTTATTTGAAATGCAAACTGCAGCAGCTGGGCAGCTAGTCGGCCAAGCCTGCTTCGCTCTAGAACCACCGGAGACATCCGTTCCCAGCCTGGGACATGAGACTATCAGGAAACCAGGTCTTACGGATTGCAATTTCGCCCTGTCAACGAAAAGGCTCACCAGATCAGATTTACCCTGTACCTGTCAGTGTTGTTACACCGTAGAGGTTTGCATCTAGACCGATGCCGGAGCTTCAACCCAAACCATAAATGTAGAAAGGCGGAAAAGCAGAAAGGTTGAAGCTGACATCCTGTGGTGGCGGCGCCCCATGGAAGTCCTGCAAGGCCAGTCTGCCGGCCCTGATGCAGGGAGGTCAGTATTGCTACGAGATCTGCTCCCCCTCCTCTGGATCCATGATAACTGCAGTTTTCTAAGTTTAGATTCGGATTTCGCTCACCGATCAGCGTGCTTTACGAGATCAAAATTCCTCACGCTACTGGATAACCCAATGAAGACCAGCAAGCGACTTTTGTTATTGTAATCATGCTGCATGAAAAGTAAGCTTGACCAATGCTCAGTATCGTGTGTTTCTAGATACGAGAAAAGGAAAGCCAAAAAAAAGCCTCAGCGTGCCGTGCCTTCTGCAGACTGGGAGGCTTTGGGGGTCCACCGAAGATCAGCCGACCACAAGCAGATCTAGACCGGGCTCAAGAACCAACAATGAGATATGGGGTACCTCTTACTGGAATAGCATCAAGCAAAATATGCACTTGGCTAATACAAGCAGCATCTCTATCTATATTCTGATGATTTATCCCGTGAGGCCTGTTTCACCGGTCGCCATATCGACCTTCACATGCCGTCTCCAAGGGCTAGGAGTCCTCAAAAACAAGATGGAACCTAGCCTGTATCGGCCCCAATCGAGCCGCAGTGGATCGCAAAGTTTTGAACTCTGTGAACCACGAGTCGCGGGGAACTGGATTCACGCTTCCACGCGCTGTGAAACCCAAGCCGACCAAGATCCAACCGAGATTCCCTGCTCGGCCTGGACCGTCCCGTTGCAAGAACAGAAGGAAAATAGACCTCTTCCTATCTGTTAGGGGGTACCTTTTCGAAACCGATGAGATTGGCTGGTAGAGAATCTCGAGATAGTGTGAAACAATACCAACGCAGCTCACAGACCGTGATATTGCGATCCGGCCTTCCTGGTCAACAGACATTTATGGTTATACCATCCCATGATCTTCCACAGGCTCCCATAGGCCCAGGAGCGAATTCTCTAGGCATCCCCTCGGATGGCACTGCTGTACAAGAAGATCAAGCTTCTCCTTCTACTTCCGATTTCGGCGAGCAACTCATATTGGACAAAGCGACTCTCTGAAGATATGGTCTGCACGCTCCCACGATTGTACCCCCGGGCCGTTTCGGGCTTGAAAATCGTCTTCTTCAGCATGAGCCCTTACGAAACCGCGGTAGCACAAGCTACCGCATATGGGCTCTTTATGGGGAATGAAAATTGTACGGCTACTCCCGCGGTTCAGAAGCAGGTACCCCTTTGCGGTAAAGGCCTTTCACAGGGAGCCTGTCTAAGCAATGATTTTCAGGACGAGCCCATGTGAGATCTGCAGATGGGCGCTTAGCCAGGCAGGCATGGGAAAACAATATGCCATGAAGAGGGTGGATGATCATCGAAGTCAGCGACACTGCATACTTTCGTATCGGAGTAACCCACCAGCAGTGGCACTCTCATGGGACCAGCAGGCAACATAATCCAGACATCTGAGATGCATGATGACAGCAACTGGTTCGCTAAGATAGAGTAGATAATGTGCCAAGGCACTTTGGTAGACGGGTGAAAAAGGCATAGAGTCGGGATGGGACTCGATTTCAGTTCTTCCTCGGTAGTTTACGGCGGATCCTGTGAATGCCGGGGCGCATGCATAGAGATCTGCCGGCGCGAGGCACGAGTTCGCGCACGACGACCCTCATCACTCGGACATCCTCGGCACGCGAAATATATCCACTTTGGAAATAGATGGGGCACGAGGTTACCAAGTCTGTGACTTACTAGGAATGGGTGAAGCAAGCGGCAGAGTCGAACACTATTGTAGAAAATACGGATCTACAAGCACAACAACTAGTTTCCAGAATGGCTAAGCCTCTCTCTCTATATGCATCTGAATACAATGCCGGAAAAGCATATGTCCGATTTACAAACAATTGTAGAAATATTGACGGCAGAGATACCTGGGTGAATATGGCCTTTTTGACTCGAGAACTATTCCACCAAAAGGCATAGTGAGCGATCATAAATCTTTGACTCGTAGCAACTCCGTCATATTCTATGTAAGGGTCCATGTTTTACATAGGAGTCCAACCAGGATCATGAAAAGTTTTTTTCCAGCCGATGCACCAGACAATTCGATCTAGTACTGTTTCAGGAGGCATTAGAAATATGTGCGGGTAACTTAAAATTCAGCATCCTCATCGCCGGAGATGATCACGTTGTTGATCTGAATATTTGTTAGTATGAGGACAAGAAAGAACTTGATAGGATAAACAGAAATACCTTGAGAACCATGCGGCAAAGCTGAGTGGCAAGCAGAAGCTGCTGGCGCTTTCCGATGAGAGGGTCAATAGCAAAGTGGTCCCGCATATCTAGACAAAACATTGGTTAGCATTTGTAGTGGCGAGATGGGAAAACAAACGGCATAGCGTACCGTTGCTGCCAGTCAGCATGCAGTCAACACCAAGACGAGAGTTCTTCTCCTTGACTTGACGAGACTTGATGGAGGCGAGAGTCTCAATGGGGCTGAGGCCGGAGTTCTCAGAGAGCGCCAATGGCACAGCATCGAGAGCGTCGGCGAAGGCGCGCATGGCATACTGCTCAATACCGGGGCTCTATATTTTGCAACAGTTGTTAGTCTTGGTATGGGTATATGGAGAATAGACAGATTGCGTACCTTGACGGCGGCATCCTCCACGGCCAGAGAGCAAGCAATCTCGGCAGCACCACCACCATACACCACGCGGTTATCACGGACAAGGTTGCGGACCACGCACAGAGCATCGTGTAGTGAGCGCTTGGCCTCATCGATAATCTGCAAATCTTGTTAGAGAGCAAGCACTGGGTCAACATAAAATCTTGAGCGCCTACCATCTTGTTGCTACCGCGGATGAAAACAGTAACCGCCCGGCTGTTGGCGCACTCCTCAATGACCAGCATCTTCTCTCGTGTGGTACCAAAGGTCATCTCGCGGACACGACCGGCAGTGCCCAGCTTGTCGGCAGTCAGGTCCTCAAAACGTGGCACAATACGGCCGTTTGTAGCGATGGCAATCAGCTCGATCTCAGGGCCACCAACCCATCGGACTGCGGGCAGCTTGTTCTGAAGAAGCAAGTGGTTGGCTTCATCATCGAAACCCCATTGGCAGATGACCAGGTTGGCACCTGAATCTTTAAGTTTCTGAATCATCTCGGTGAATTTCTCCTGCTCATACTCCTGGAGCTTTTTGAATTCCTCGACGGAAGTGATATCAAGCTTGTGCTTGGTCTTGGGCTTCGGGGGCTCAAAGGGACAGGTCAAAATAGCCAGTTTGGCGTCCTGAACCTCGTCAGGCATCTGAGGGTGGGAGAAATCCTTGTCGACAATAACACCATTGACAAGCAGAGAGTCCTCAAGGGCACCTCCAACCTTGCCATCCACCTTGATCAACTCGAAGTCGACATCCTTGCGCTCGAGGTCGGCCACTGAGAGCACAGCATCGACAGCAATCTTCGCAAACTGATCGTGAGACTTAGAAACACTGGAGTAAAAAGCAAAAAGGGTTAGCTAGAGGAAAGGAAGCGCACCAAAAAGGGCTCAAACATACATCTTGCTGCCCAAACTGGTCTTAGCCACCTTAAGAAGGTTGCTAGTATCTTCGCGTGAAAAGGGGATCTCGTCGCTAATCTTATCTAGCTCTGCAATGGCGATCTCACAGGCCTGGTCGTATCCGTCGGCTATCCGGATGGGGTGTATGCCCTTGTCAATCAAATCTGAAGCTTGCTCCAGCATGGCAGCTGCCAACACCACGACACCAGTTGTTCCGTCACCTATTTCCTCATCCTGCGACTTGGAGAGCTCAACAAGCAACTTCGCAACATTGTTGGTTATTTCCATCTAAATGTCCACACATATCAGTGTCGGTCCAACTGTGATCTTCCGATCGAGTATGAAAAGGGGGATTGTCGAACCTGGCCGAGAATGGTTGCGCCGTCGTTGGTAACAGTGATATCGCCATCCGGGGAAATCAAGATCTTGTCCAAACCACGAGGGCCCTAGAACGAGCTGTTAGATAGTGCCAGGGTTATATATTGCGGGTTTTATATTGCGGGGAAGCATACCAGAGAGGTCTTGACGATGTTGGCCACCGTCTTGGCGGCGACAATGTGCGACTTCACAGCCTCAGTGCCATGTTGTCTCTTCTTCCTTCCCTGGCTGTTGAGATCAAAATCCACCGGTAAGCGTCGACCTTCTTTGCTATCATGTTGTGTGTCTGTCGATGCACGTACTCTCGAACAACGATAAAGGGACGACCCTGTTCATCCTTCATCACCGAGGCTGGTAGGTGTGTTAGGCTGTTTGATCCAATCCGTTGGAAAAGAGAGCTTCTGGTTACCTTGAGAAAGATCAAGCTCTGTAGAAATCCATGATCACAGTTAGCAAAAAGCACTTGGGGGGGAAATTGATGAGGGGCATCGGGGGAAGGATAAGATGCTACGTACGCATCGCCATGTTGACGGTGGAGTGCCACCTGGCAGTATGTTAAACAGCGAGCGAGAAATGAGAGAAAAGAAAGAGAAAAGCGAATCAGTTCGACAAGGCCTTTCCCACTGCAGCGATGCGGAGGGGTGAAGCTCTCGGGCGTGCCGCAAATTAAATTCTAGCCGCCCAATTGGGTATAGCGTTAGCTCTTCCGCCTTCCAGCTTCCTGTGGAAGCGCGACTCCGCCTTCGACATGCGACTGCTCACTCAATTGCCCCGACACTTGTTTATTTCTACGAATTCTCGAGGTTTGCGCCTCCAATACCGGCAAGCTGTTTTCCAAACTACTAAATCTCGCCTCGCCATTTCACAGAACCATGCCGCGTGAGTGAATGCGCCTTGTTGACATGTTAAGCACGAGCTGAGCTAACTAAGCTATCGACACATAGCGCCTATTGAAGACGTGTCAGATGAAGAATCTGGCGACATTCCCTTCAATGACAATGAGAAAGCGAAAAACGACCCGAACGATAACGAAGATGAGGACGAGGACGACGAGGACGACGAGGAAGACGAGGATGAAGAGGGACTGTAAGTTGTGCAGCTTGCGCGTACTAGATCACACGACTTCTCGGGCAAATTGTCTCACACTGATCCTAGATATGTCGTGGAATTGATCAAAGAGCACAATTTTCTGGCCGACGTACGTTCGAGTGGCTTGTCAATCCCCTGTTATAATCTAGCGCAGACTAACAGCTTCTCAGGGCTCGCTCCGGCTATTCGTGAAATGGAAAGGTTACGACGACCTCGCCGACCACACCTGGGAGCCAGAAGAAAATTTGAAGTTTGTCTGACAAGATTGATCATTGTTCCGGTGTATTGACTTACGTTTGCTGTTTAGGGAGGGTGCTATGGACATACTGAGTGAATACTATAGGAAAATTGGCGGCCGACCACAGAAGCCCGCAGCCAAATCAGGGCATGGGCGGAAGCGCAAATCCATGGGACAAACCCAGTCGACCACTGCTGCCTCCGAGACAACCGAACCTAAGAGACGACGGAAGTCTGTTGCCTCCAAAGCCGAAGAGACAAAAGCTGAAACCTCGGACGAGGCCTCAGAGGCCGCTGCCGAGACACCTGCCGAGAGCGATGGCGAGATTTCTAGCTGGGTGCCGAAAACAAAGAGCTGGGAGAAGGAAGTGGCTAGTGTTGATACGATCATTCGAGACCAGGACACCGGTAAACTCTTCGCGTTCCTCCTATGGAAGAATGGGAAGCGGTCTCGGGTTGCGATTGAGAAGTGTTATGACTCATGCCCCAGACATGTACGTGCTAAATTATGATCGTATGTACTGATCTCTACCCAAACGCTGACTGTTCAACAGATGCTGGGATTTTACGAGAGCCATCTGTATGTTGCTCCGCCATTCTATTGTTCCCGGCCTACTAACCTTTTTTCAGTGTCTTTAAGGAAGGTTGAGACCTATTAATCTAATTTGGATGACACAAATTCCAGGGTTGAGGATAATTTTTTTTCAACTTATTATGATTTTACCAAGGGGTGCTGAGGAGTTGGTCTGCTTTCTTTTGCGCTGAAATTCCCACTGTAGGGTACGAAAAGGATCAATGGACAGCTTTTCTTTAACCATGACTGAAAATTTTATATAATTGGTTGCTTAGCGTTGATCTCTTGACTTTCAGACACGACTCAGCTAGAAGGGCAGCCCTGTGAATCCCTCTTCTTTTCTATAAGATTCAGGTATTCAAGGGAAAGCTTTCCAGTGGCAAGATATCTGAGTAGCGTAATTATCAAAGAAGACCTCTCTCCCGGGCCATGCTAAGATACTCCCATCTCGCGTTACACGCAGATTGCCCATGCTTGGTGAGTACTCGCTCTATGCCCCGGGCATCCGGGCCTTCTAAGCACTCGTCATCTTCACCTGTCCATACACCCTGAATGTTGTTGGGTATGTCGTTACCATCACGTAATATTTCTATCAGTTTCTTGGCTGTGACCCTTTTCATGCTAGAGGCACGTAGGGCATTGAGCACGATCGACGTCTCTGAGCCTCGATCGACTTGTGCTTTGATCCACTGGTTTAAGCTTAAATACTCGGTTGAGTCACTGTCGACTGCATCGTCCTCATCTTCTGGCTCAGAAGATGACGGTAGAAACGGCATTTCAAGAAATGTCGGGTTCACTAGTCCTTGAAGCTGTTCTTCCAGGACAGTCATTGTGCCTTGTTCTTGGGATGCTTTCACAGGAGGCGGTGACTCAGAGCTGTGAAATGAGGACGATGGTATTGCCCGTTCAGGCAACTGAGGCTCGTTTGATATAGAAGAAAGAGGGAGCGAAGGACCATGAGTCCTTTGCTTCTTTGCAGTAGGATTCTCCTCATGAGAACCCATTGGCGATGATTCAGCGGATATATCGTGTTCTTGTCCTGCGTCAGGAACACTGCGCTTGATTCTAGTGCTTGAGCTTGATATTGTCTGAGAAGCATCTGGGGATGTGGAGGTTGCTTTCTGTGACAGTATCGCCGGGGCAGATTCACCATGCGGCTCTTCCTCGGAAATCTTAGAAATTAATTCAGGTCTCGGCGTACCACCTCCTGGTCGTGGCTTTCCTCGTAGTATTTTCAAGTAGCGAGTTCGCCAGGATTGCCATGTATGTTGTGGGAACTACGTAGTGATGTTAGTATGAGTAGATCCAGGGAACAAGTGACAGAGTGATGATTACTCTTTCTTCTAGCTTCTCATAGATTTTTCGGCCATTTGTTGGAGCACGTGGATCTTTCTCAAACGGTACAAGCCAGTCAAAGACAATCTGATCATCTTGCAGCGAGAAGGGTCTTCTTGTGCCCTTTTTGGGGATATTGGAAGCACCCATTGGGCGCGGTGCAGAAGGACCAGCTCTGTGAGACTCGAGGTTTTCGAGACGACCACGAAGAACTGACCGTTCGACGTATTGATAGGAAAATCTTGGGAGCTGTCAGTACTGGACTTTTCACGGATGTGCCAAACGTACGTGTCGGAAGGCAGATTCTTCCTTGTGTGATCGACTAGTCTTACGTCGGCATCTTTTTCTAACAGCACAACACAACCTCCATGATGCTATTTCATGGTCAGTTCAAAGAGAATATATCGTAATCGAGGTATGGGGTTGTACTGTGATCATCTCTTTGAATCTTGTTCGTTGGGGGACGTTCTGGGAGATCCAGAAACGTGTGCCGCCAAAGAGACTGGCTCTCTCTTCGTCGAGACCGGAGCCTGTCATATCGAGGGCATTATAACACAATGTTGAGAAGTTGGAACCTGCCTTTCTTAGTGTTGTTGATGCCAGCCCGGTTTGCCCAGAACTCAAAGCGACGCGGTATCACGTGTCGGCGTGTCGCAGGGGCATTATAATGTGGAAGGACGAGGCTTCTGGCTTGGAGTATTGAGTAGGCTATGCAGTATAGCCTGTCTAAATTTGACACCCGAGATACCTTGAATATCCAAGGTGTTGAAGTTCTTCTAGAAAGAAGACACTGGGGCGTGTCCCAACCTGAATGCTGGCACGTGGCACGTGACGCGGTGATAACATGGCACGCCGGGCAAGCGCTGACAAGCCACTACTTCCAAGGGAGTACAGGCCAGGGCTTGACGAGATGACAGTCGTGGAATGACCTCGGACCTTTTGATTTTTTTGTCTTGGTCATCCTCGGTAGCATCAAGCTAAGCGTCGGAATAGAACTTATTCCCCATCTTTGACGATGGGCATCCTCCGGAGTGCCGCTCTCGTGATTTTGGGCATTTCGACCTTTGTTTTCATCGCACTTTTTGGCAAATTACCAATCCTTAGGTAAAGATTCTGTCTATATTACTGATTATATTGACTGACCCGACAAAGAAAAACCCCAGTCGGCTTTCTCTACCGACTTCTGTGGGTCTATATTCCAAATGGAATCGACTACATCGACTCTAGCCTCTTCGGAGGACGAGTGGTCGCGGCCTGGAGTCGCTCTGGGAGCTATATGTTGTATGAAAATCATCCATTAGTTCTGGTCAGTCCTGTCGGGTTCCTTCCAAGATGGCAATCTTCTGACATGCCCCTCTAGATCTTTTTTGTGGGACTACTTGCCATTGGCGAATGTGTCTTCCTCCCAGTTGCATGGCCCAGGATGTCCAGTGTCCACCATTTTTGGGTCCCGGGAGTCGTCCTTTTGCCGTACTTTCTGCTGTATAAGTGTGTTGTGACAAAATCGTTCATCACCGAGGAGAATCATGATCAAGAGATGAAGCGATACCCGTATGACCGTGTCCTTTTCCACCCAGGGAATCACTGCCGCACCTGTGAATTCTTGAAACCTGCACGAAGCAAGCACTGTACGTTCTGCAGAGCTTGTGTTTCTCGACATGACCACCACTGTGTATGGCTGATGAATTGCGTTGGGGCTCACAACTATGTTTACTTTCTGTCTTTGCTGCTCTCATTGTCAATTTTGTTGATTTATGGCGCTTTGCTTGGCCATTCCCTCCTCTACCAGACCCTTGAGCAATTGGTGCCAACTCAGCTGCAAGATAAGATGAAGGAATGGTCAATGTACTTCCACATCTGGTCGGTTGTGATCATTCGTGATCCACGAATCGGGACAGTCTCTCTGCTGATGCTGATGACAGCTCCTCTGGCAGTTGCCTTCTTAGCATACCATACATATCTCATCTGGGCTGGTACAACTACGAACGAAAGTGCTAAATGGTCTGACTGGAGTGAAGACGTCGCAGATGGATATGTGTTCAAGGCAAAACGAAGTCAAATCGAAGATGCGCCACCGTACATAGATCTCTCTGATCGTCGATGGCCAGTGGAGAGTGATCAGATTCTGATAATGGATGAAGAACTTCCGATGGAAGGTTACATGCTTGATGATACTTCCAACCACATCCAATACCGTGGCGAGCCTAATGGTTCGGTTGATCCTCGATGGACCGAGCTCCACACCTTGAGAGATCTTGAAAATATCTACGATTTGGGATTTTGGGACAACCTCAAAGATGCGCTTGGGATGTCGGTACGGCGAAAACAATGTAAATAATTACCTACCATACCTAGATGCTGGACATGTGCACACTGAACGGATATCAAATCGATGCTTTCCACGAAGTAGTGTTCATAATTAACAAGTATTTTCCGCTGGTCAGTTTCTAACTCCAAGACTTTTTTGCGTATCATCCTCGTCATGACTGTCACAATTCGACCTAGGGTTGTATTCTGAATAAGCATCGACTTTATAGTGTGTGAATTCTTTAGTTGCAATGCGAGCGGCAAACATGAGGTCCAATTCCTCGAACGTACGGCCCTTAGTTTCAGGGAGTCTAAAATAACTCCAGATGAAAGTTAAGAAGGCCATTCCAAACCAGAAGAGGCCAGTGAACCCACGCCAGTTCCATGATGTCGGATTGAGCATATATGGTTCAATCACCTCGGCAGCCACGATCACAATATAGTATGTATTGCGGGCTAAAACAACTGTCTTAGAGCGCAAACGGGTGGATGATACTTCTGGTGGAATTACCCAGGCGATTGGGCCGATGGTCATCGCATAGACGAAAACCCACACCAGACATAGAACTGGCTGTGCCCATAAGACTGCCTTGCTTCGTGTTGCGGCAGGGGTTATGCACCCAATAATAAGAAGACAGGCACTCAAAAGGCCCATGCCTCCCACGTACATATTGCGACGACCGAAATAACACATGGCAAGAGCAGAGAGAGACGTGCCTATGAAGGCAAGGGCTGCACCAGCTAGTCCTAGCTTATATGAATTAGAAGCACTTAGGCCAGCCTGTTCAAAAAAGTAGGTTGGCGAGTATGCGAAAGGGAGGCCCGCTAGAACCTGGCCCGCTAAGGCCATGCAGGCAATTTCTGTACGACGACAATTTGGCCCTTTGAAGCAGTCCATATAAGAAGAACCTTGCTCGGTGGTTTTTTCCATATTGTTTGTATGTATCATCATAGCGATCGATTGCTGGGCCATTTCCGGATCTGGCTTTGACTGAAGACGATTCACGATATGCACTGCCTCGCTGTACTGGCCTCTTCGAACATGCCACCAAGGGGATTCAGGCATGAAGCAACCTAGAAGCAAAAGAGGCACTGGCCATACCCACTGTATTGCGAATGGAATTCGATATGACCACTGATCCCCTAAATTCATAAGACCTTGTAACACTCCTGCAACGATGAATTGTCCAATAACGAAGAATAGGTTAACTGCTCCAGTCAAGTAAGGACGGAGTGCCATAGGACAAAGCTCTGACGAATATGCAGGACCAAGAGTAGCAAATATTCCCCAAGGAATTCTGGTTCCATACTCTGAGTTATTATGCAACCAGGAGAAACATCTCATTGTGTTGGTTTTTGACTCACCCACATAATATCTGACCAGCCACCTGAAGACCAACCGAATCACCAAAGAAAGAGACGAAAATAAAGGCACACATCAATATTTGACCAAAAATAAAGACCTTCTTGAATCCCCAATAATTGATCAAATACCCATTCATCCACGCACCAAAAAGGGCACCTATATCACCACCGGCTCCGAGAGCGGACTGCCAAGGGCCGCTGACTTGATACCCCTTGCCAGCATAATATTGGCCAAACTGAACCTGGAAAGGGGGATAGGCGAAAAAATTGTTGATAAGAGCACTGTCGTATCCCTCCATAACGATTGCCATGGATGGAACCAGTGACCAAATGATTGCCCAAGGAAATAGTTTCAAGGCTTCAGAAGCAGTCATCGCATGCTCTCTGGAGTTGGCTTTTCGTGCCGCATCCAGTGACGACTCCCAATAATTGTTCTCTTTATCTCCCGTAGGAGAGGTTTGGTCATAGTTGGATATGTTTCTAAGCCGGTCAGTGATCATAAAGTGCTTGATTCCTGGCATGAGCGTCAAAGAAACTATTAGATAGGAGTTGTGGATATATATGGGAAAATATCAAATAAGACCAAGCAGAAAAATCGAGATAGTGGTAGATCACCAAGAAAGGTTTAGATTAATGGCCCTTAGGGGTTATAGCAATATATATATTAAAACCTGATAAACAATAACAAAACCACTGGAATGTTATTAAGGCGATGATGCCGCTCGGGAAAAAGAACCCTCTTTCAAATTCTGCTTTGCTGCTATCCATCGAAATGTCGATACAATTTTCATAGCTTGCAATGAAACCTTTGCCCTGACATTGCAGTGAGCAAATGGTTAATGCTAGCATCGTATTCATATCTTAGTATACGTATCCTCTCGCTCCTTACTCTGGTCTAGGTCGTGGGTGTAGATCTGGTCCCTCCCTATGCTTGGCCTCTGTCATTGAGTCTTCGACGTCTCTCAGTCTACCATATTCGCAGCCGTAATGGCAATTTATTAGTGACAGAAATATGAACTAACAATAAGGCTTGTTGATGATAAGCTTTCCATTATTAGCCAAACATGAAACCAGGAAGCTTCACGACAATGGAATCACTTTCATGAGGTCCGATTTTGATATTCTGTCCGAGAAACATTATGAGGCATGTGCATTTATAGACCTTATTTGAACAAAAAGATTAAACGTGGCCACATGAAGCATGGCGCAATGAATGTGTATGCAATTCATGGAGTTGGGAGAGTGAAATCTTGTATAAAGTCACATCAGACCCTGTCCTCAACGATGAACTCCTTGGATTTTTGGCTTCTTTCAATTTAATTGGCCAGAAATAAATATCTCAATTCATGACCCTAGATCGGAAACAGTTCGCAGTTTTGCTACGACGCGTATTCCAGATGGAAATTACTGGAAGGAATGTTGAATAAACGGCAAATTTCCACATCCAGGAGCCAAAAAAGGAAGAGCAGACCAGATAATTTATCGAAACACTGGAATCTCTCGGGATGTAAGCACCAATGAGAGCTGTGAACAAGAAGGAAAGTGGAATTTGGCAAAAAGGTAGGCCGGTTTTCCTAATCGGGAAAGCAATGCCCTCAGTGAAATGCCGTAGGCGGTATACAGGGCGGTACGTTTTTAATGCCGCCGTACCTCATTTTGCCCGCCGTCAATTCTAATTTCATCCCACCGCGAGTCCTAGTCCTTTGTTAGCCTGTTTCACCAACAATCCCAGCCGCGAAGATGGCGGACAAGAAGCCGCTTTGCACCCCAGCAGAGCTTATGCTGAAGGTTATTCTCGCCGGAACTTTGAGTCATTATGAGACTCGGGGAATGATTGACGAAAAACGCCTTGAGCATATGCTTGAAGCGGGAAAGCAGATCCTCTATAAAACGCACCAGGAGAGCGAAGTCCGGTATGACGGCCTGCGCATCACATATGCTTAACCTCTTTCCTGCTAACTTTTTAATTCCAGCCACAACCTGGGCATGTCTCCGGACATTTGGCAAGGGCTCACTGATGTTCTTACCAAGGCGATACCAGTTCTCGAGTCGCAATCCTTCGCGTGGAAAAGCCCCTCTGCGAGCTACGAACACTCTTCCTCGAACCTTATTGCTCTGAACTATTTTTCGTTAGTCAAGGACATTGAGCGGCTGAATGACCTCTGCACCATCGCCCGTAATTTGCTCGCAACCACCAAGAAAGCACAAAATCTGGCCGCTGAGAAGGGATTTGACCAGCGAATCTTGGCTCTTGTGGATACATGTGTGCGAGTTACTGCTAGAGGGTTTGATGGCGAGACCAATGCTCGAAATGAAGAGCGCTGGCAGAAAGTGGTCAACTTATACAAACGTCTTCTGATTACCTGCCTCCAATATCTCCATAACTTTATCATGCACAATGAGCACCGGAAAATGGTTCTCTGGCTCGATCTTTTTGGGTACCACTCTACCGCCGATACGAATATCATCAAGCCTACAAATGCATTGGACCCAACTGCCCGCGTCGAAGGCGTGTCGCCAATTGTGAGAACCGGCGAGCGCGTGATCAACCCTCCGATTCGGGCCTTATATGATCAGACCGCTGAAGACCTACTTCTGGAGACCATTGCAAAATTTCCACGTGAACCTTCTACCATCAAAGAGGAGGCCGCGATGTTGCTTTTGGCCAACATCAAGGACCACATGGAAAAGATCCTAGGGCGCGATCTGACCGATATCCAGGAAATGGGTCGGGATCCCGAGCAGGTCAAGTATATCCGGGCAGCTTTGACCTCAATACTAGGTGCAAAAGTGGATGGATGGTCTGATCTTCAAGACCGGGCCCGGGAACTGCCGCCGGCACTTCCAGAAGAAGAAGAGCAGGAACCGACTAAGAAGAAGACCATTCTCACGATAGACCGCAGCATGACGGCTGGATTTCCCCGTCTGTGCTGGGCTGATATGCCCGAAGTCAATGACTATTCTATTGATGTCCCAGTAACAGATGATGACACAAGCATGCCGCGGTCTGCCCAGTCCGCGGCGGAGACGCTGCAAGAAGCCAAGGACGAATTGATGGCTCGGCTGCAGGATACATCACAGATCGGTGAAGGCGATGCTGATTATGACACTGGTGATGCTGGGACTGTTGGTGAGGATGACGTACATAGCCTGGAAGGCCATGCTGATGGAAGCATGGACGGTGATGATGAAGATGACGAGGACGAGGATGATGACCGGGGAGATGATACTGGAGAGGTCGACGACGAAGAAGAAGATGATGATGACTATCGCGGTCGCCCCGGTGATCAACAGCGTGGGCTATTGACTGATATTCCCCTAGTTTTGGGACCTGCCGAAATCGAAGCCCTTCCTATGATTGTCCAAGCAGGTATCGTGGACAGCTTCGGCTTGAAGGGCGGAGAGCGTAATGGTTCGCGGAACATGCAAGCTCTGAGATGCCATATTCTTTTGACCCAAGAAACTGGGCGCAATTTGCTTCGCGAACTCCTGATTTTTATTGCAGCATGGGACCTTCCTGACGACGAGCTCTACTTCAAGATGATGGTACAGATCATGGAAGCCGTGCTTCGAAATGGCTTGATGTCACACGCATACTCCGATTTCGGCCAGCCAAAGGACATTATCTCCCCTGCTCAAGCGGTGGTTATTAAAATCCTCACACACATCTTCCGTGCCAAATACTCACCAGCTTCCATTACTGGATCCACACAACCTAGTGTTCCTCGGACCCCCGCATCTCTCAGCCGCGTCGACATCCTTACTGTTCGATACATCTTCACCATCTTCCGTGGCAACATTATTCCGGAGACATGTGCTCTTATTTACCTCCAGGGACAAATACGCGCCGAGCGCGCGTTGCCTGAGGACTTCCCTCTGAATCTGTGGGATATGGAGCGAGTCTACGAGGGCGTGTATCAGTTCCTGGAATTCTTTGCCGTTCTCACCGAGAACAATGACTGGAAGAATCTTCTTGTGAAATGGGAGATTGTCTATGATTTGGTCACATTGATTAAGGAGCTGGAGGCCAGCATTCCTAAGGGCCAGTTGAACTCTCTTTCTTTCGGATCTGTACCCCCTCCGCCACCTCCGCCACCCCGAAGCACCTCTCCGGGCGATAGCTCGAAGCCTTCGTCTCCCGCTCCAGTCGCCGTCGAGCGTCCCTATGACCCCGGTGACATTGACAGCGGTGCCAGCGTCGACTCTCGCCCAGAATCACCCCCGATCACTGAGGACCCGTCTGAATTTGAATGGCGCAATCTCAAGAAGCTGGTTGTCCTGGTTCTCTCATCGCTGGTCTGGAAGTGTCCTGAAGTCCAGGAACAGATTCGCCGGTATGGTGGTGTAGAAGCAATTCTTTGCTGCACAGCGTTCGATGCTCATAACCCCTATATCAAAGAGCACGCTGTGATGTGTCTGAAATTCCTACTGGAAGGAAACCGTGAAAATCAGCGTCTGGTCGAAGAGCTTGAGGCTCGAGAGGTTGTTAAAGACGACAACGGCATTTTGGAGAGAAGTGGATTTGAGGCCATGATTGATAAGGCTGGTAAACTTGCTATTCGGTCGAAGGATGCTAATGAACCAACTTCATCTTGAGTTTCATGTTTGCCGTTTAGCAATCCATCTGCCATTGCCAGATTCTGTCACTACATACAATGTACAAACAAATAGCAGCCATGCCATGAAATAAAAACACCCCTCATGACATGAATATGCATATATCTTTACTCCCACGTTCGATTCACATCCTGACCATTTTTTGCAATCATGCAGTGTGTAATGTTGATGTATGAGTGGATAGACATATCTGGCGCAACGTTTGTTTAGCTCATGAGGATCGTGGGGATGTTCCATGGTATTGATTCATGTGACTTGTCGAACTTCTTCGCTAATGATATCTTCTCGTAAATGCATGTATCCATGTCTCAACGCTATAAAAGCCCTATCCTTTGAGATTCGGGAGGGCAGCTTCAGCCATACATTCCGTCCCACTCTTCCTCCTCATCCTCTTCGACCAGCTTCTTCCTTGCCTCGTCCTTCTCTCTCTGCTGCTTGGCAAAATCAATGCGATCTAGTGGGCATGTACCGCGCAGACGGAGCCAGGGGCGCACGCACTCGAGGTCAAATAGGTGCGTTGGGTGACAGGGAAGTTGGACGACAAGAGGGTACTGGTCTTCCAGAAAGGGGTTGTTACAGATTGGGCAGGTTTGAGAGGGACTCAGAGCAGACTTCGGGACGCGGTCAAGCACTATTTATCAGGAATATGTCAGTGAATCTTGGCCTGCGCAGAGAGAGTAGGGTGCAACACTGGATTCCTGCCAAAGGGCGACTTACTGTCGCAGAACTCCTCGCTCACACCCTCCACCTCCCGGGGTGGAGTATCTGCATCGCTTAGAAGCGTTTGAATCATACGAGTCAAGAGCTCATCGCTTGTTGTATTGTCGTCCCCATTGTGGCCCTCTTCTCCCTCCGGGGCTACGGCTGCCCTGGCGTCTCGGCGCATAACCTCAAACGCCTCGGCGAGCGAGTAGAAAGCGGCACTCACATCACCTGGCACTGGAACTGCGTGTGGACGGTGGTCGGGGCCGGGTGTGATCTCGGAAAGGGTTGCGAAGAAGGTCGATAGATCGGGGCGGCGCCGGCGTTGGCTCCGAGTCTCGGCCGCAGGGTCGGTTGTGTTGTGCTCAACTGACAAAAAGCTAGTTAATTCGATGGTTCATGTCTATGCTTATAGGTTATTCATATCTCCGTACTCTCATAAGTCGACATCTTAATCAATATTTGTAGATCTGGTCAACTTCGAAATTGAGGGGACGTAGAAGGGAAGGACGAAGATTGCGGTTCGTGGGAAACCTCCGGTTATCGTCTGTGCCACCTGGCTGTTTGCTTGTCGCACTCGAAGGTACAATATGAAGTACTCACGGCAAAGCTGTGTGAGTGAGGGGAAGCGCAATTGAAAGTTGCCGTGGGATGAAATTGCAAATGAAAAAATGCGGTTCAAGCTGTGGAAGGCAACAGAGCGATAACGCGGCGCGGGGAATTCGGCGATTGGACCGTGCACGGGATCAGCCGAGCTTCCTGTTGAGGTTTGAAGGTCCATCTACTTGTCGACCGCCCCTTTGCACTTGAGAATTAGGGGTTGGACGTACTTTTGTAGAACGAAATTTTGGATTAAAATTCATCTGAAAGATGAAATACGGAGTAATCATGTACTACCATTGTTCTATCCGCGAATAGCAATGGTGTGGTCAAGGACAAACTGCTGGGCATCAAATCAGCTGGAGGGGGGTACGAAACCTATATCATCTGTACATTTGATTGCTACTACCACAAGAGATACAATCTCTTCGAATCAGGCTTGAATTCGAGGAATTGGAGAATCATCAAAGACCCCATCGCGCCATTCGGCATCCAACAGCCTCGCCCCGGATTTCAGCTCTTTCTCCCAAACAAACGGCTCAAACCAAGGATAGGGAGAATGATACTGAAGATACTGTGAGATACTGTACGTTTCCAGGGGTTGGGGAATGTACTGAATGGCACCATCATCACCTAGACACGATGCCGGCAGCCGGAAACCATTAGTGGTCTCTTTCCAAAACTGACCCTCGGCTACAGATCGAACGACAAAAAAGCGCGAGATAATATCCTCTGGGAGTCCACCCTGTCCAGGCATACGCATAACAGTACTGAATATAGAATCGTCTCCACAATCATCGAATGGGATAGCCAAAGTAGTGTTTTTCTTGATATCACGTCGGAAGAAAGTATCCCACGACCACTCGGAGCCCAGCACAGAATCGAAAAGACATATGCAGCTCTGTGCAGGTGTCTGGCTTGCAAATGCTTGTAAATTCTCCGTAATTTCAGAGTAGGGTAGTTCATTGGTCGTATGTTCTTGTTCTGCTTGACAGGTTCTTTGCAGTGGCCCATAAACTACGGCAGGATCGACAGCCCGAGACACACGGGATATGATCAAAGATTCTAAAAACGGAGCCTTCGTCATCAAGTATCCTGGAAAGTCCGCGATATCGGCCGACTCATTGCGTACATGAGCTTTTCCAAACAAGGCCGGACATATGGAGAGTATTCCGAGTCGTAAATGTTTGAGTTTCGGGAGCCTCTGTCTGATGAGATCGCAGATATGCACAGAATCACTTGAATCAATTTCCGACACTGGCCAGTAACGCTCGAGCCCATTCAATTCGAGTTCTAGATTTGTGCACTCCCTTGGAAGAGCATCGAGTAAAGTGGCCAAAACCCTGGGAGGCATGCAAAAGCCCATGCGTGGGATTTGGGGCGCAATCACGAGGGAGAATGTTCGTAAGTTTGCCATTTGAGTGATCTTGTTTGGAAGAAGCTGCAGACTAGCCAGTAGGTTTCCCAGAACTGGCTTGACTATCTCTTCGGCCGTGTCGTTGGCTTGAGATGGTGAAACCTTCCATGACGAGCCTTCTCTCGGCTCGGATACATGAAGTTTCAGTGTCAGGGACTTAACTAATGGCAGCCTCGACTCTGGAACGAAAGAAACGAATTTTTCCAGATTTGAACATGTAAGATAGATATCGTGGTAAAGCAATGGGAGCATAGCTGAATGCCATTTTCGACAAACTTCAAGGGAGTGGGTTAATGTCGTCGTGGTTGAATCATTTCTGAGATGAAGAAAGATAAGCAACAATAGTTCATCGGGTAACCTGTTCCCCATATCAACACCAGCCATATTCAAATGCGATATAACGAAAGCGGGACAAGAATGAGAATATTTTCAGGGATGAGGTTTCGATTTTCAAATCGCGAGCCTGGCCCCTGACCACGTAGAGCTGGCCCCCGCGGTGGGGGCCTGATACGAGTCCCGAAATAATGATTCTTAGAAATCATAAGCTGCGGCTGAATCATTTAAATAAATTTAAGTCACGATCGACTAAGCGGTACGTAATGATCATTGAAATAAGGGTTTTTTGGTCTTCTGTAAGAAATGACGGATGCTGTGCCTCTGGATGCATATCATATCCTATTTGATTGGATCTTCCTGTTGCCCTTGAAGCGAGGAGCGCGCGTGCATGGTAAATAAGATGGTCTTATCTAGATTCTGTCATCATATACTAACTAACCACAATATACTGTATGTATTTTGCAATCCCATTGGTCAACTATTCACGGACTCCCCGGGAGACTAAGGTTACATGCTTTCCCCGCCTCCGTCATCAACCAATAGTTCGCTGGATTTCACCGAATGTTATATTGATAGAACCATGAGTCACTTCTGAGGAATTTCTTATCAATCCAACTCCAATCACCTCCTAGTAAAAATCTTGAATAATATATAATTTCTAAATAACAATATAGAATTGCTGTGGCACAGCGGGTTTCAACTTGGACCCATTAGTGTATACATATAACCACTAACCAACACATGAGCTATATGATAATGACTCTGTAAAAAATCAGCGAATAATACAAGAGATTGATAGTTTACGTTAAAGTTCAAGGAAGCACTGGCAAAATTAGAAAAGAGATGTTTAATACTAAATATGAACTTCAATTTTGAGTTGAAATATTTAAGCTGGTAGCTAATATGCTTCTTGAGCTTTGTTCTTCATTCTTTTTTTCATCGCCTGCATATTATCTCCTGAACCAACAATAACATCGCGTAGTCCGAAACCTGATTTCTCAGATCTCTCATTTTTCATTATGCCTGGAAGACCCCTGAATTCTGGAGGACGAACGGGAAGGTCTTCGAGTCAGCCTCGTGATAGCATGAATTTTCAAAGATCACCTTCCCACGAAAGAGATGTACAAATAGGCAGAGAATCTCGCGAGAGGACCGCACGGGAAATCGCTGGAAAGTCTGTCGCGGAGCTTCGCACTCTTCAAACACAGGTGGATACTCAGCTTTTGAGAGTCCTGGCAGTTCCAGATTCGCGTTTTGATCGAGATCTAGCTACCGAGCTTCAGGGGAAACTGAGCGCAATCCGCGAAGCAATTGGTGATCCTATTGGACCCACTCGCTAGGCATGCTGTGTGGTATTTCGAAAATCTCATCTGTTGAGGCTTTACTTCTCCTGTTCAGTCCTTTTCTTGCTTGGAGTTTCTTGAATATGCTAGAACTAGCAGTCTAATATTTCCGAACATCATTTTATCACTCTAAAGCCTTGTAGAGTCATGTATCTAGGATCTTCAACTTATGACTAGTGCATTTCAAATGCTGATTGCTCCGGGTGAATTTTGAATCCCATAGAAAACAACACCCCCTAGTGAGCTCTGTATACCTCTAATGGAACTGATTCAGATGCTTGAAGGGATTCTTCATCGCTCTTGGTATCGAAAATATGCTAGACAATGCCTCAATCATCCATCGAAGGAGGGTGCAGGATCATAATAATCTCGGCATCTATGTATCGTAGTAATCAAATTTAGATATCAAAGACGCAGCCTTAATTGCCTGATGTCTCTCTTGTTTATTCCAATGACCAGGCCTCCCCCATTTACCAATCAACAGCGATATCTCGGAGGATATCTTATTGTTCCTGGGACTAGGCACTTTAGCCCAGCCTCTTCACTCGAAAAATTGATGATATAGTTGCTAGTACTTTAGACGCGAATTATGCTTTCACATTTGGGTTTGTATTATATGGTAAGATGTTGGGTATTCAATAAACACTGCCCCCAGTCGGTGGCCGTGCAAGAGCGGAACACTGAAACACTGCCTGGGCCGCGCCGCAGGAGATAAAAATAGCTCCCGTGACGCACTCCCCAACGTGTCAAGTGGAGCGTCGATCATGTTTACCTGCTACAAAACAATCCAAGGGTTGACATTCTTCTTTCTCAACACCTCTCTCCCCTCTACACAATGCGGTCCAAGGCTACTTCCGTAAAGCCATCCGCATACCCGGCCCTGCCGTTCCACGGCATCCGCTTCGTGACCTTCTTGTCAGCGGCCGTCGTTGGTATAATCCTCGCCGTGTTTATCTACCATCTCCATGCCGACGGGTACAAATTGCCGTTCGCCTTTCTGATTGTAAGGCCGCCCTCCACCCTATCACCCGCATTAGAATCTCAACAAAAGAGAGATACGCCATAAATATGTCACTTGAAATTCAACAGAACAAAAGACTAACAGTCAGCTACCACCTAGCTCCTTCTCGCCGCCGTCCTCTCCATCCTCAATAATATCCTCACCGCCGTCATCAACTGCGCCTGCGGCCTCTCCACCAAGCTCTCCATCGCACTGAACATTCTCCTCCTAATTCTTTGGGCGCTCTCACTCGCCCTCCTCAGCTACAACATGTCCGGCACTATCCTCACTAAGTGCACCACCACCTACTGGGCTACCTCGACCGCCCTCTCTGTCTGTCGCTGCTACAAGGCCCTCTTTGCCTTCACCGTCGTCGGCGTCGCCTCCTACATCGCCGCTCTTTGGCTGGATTTCGTCGTTCGCCGCCGTCATAACCGCCTCGGCGCCTACAATCCCATGGGTAGCACCCCCGGCCTCGGCGACGACGCCTTCGACGTCAAGCTCGCGGACCGTCACGACCCCGTCGCCGGCGCGCACTACGACAACATACCCGGAACAAATCATGTAGATCCGTATGCGCACGCAGGCGAAGCGCAGCAGTATTATGATGCGGCGCCACCGCGGACGCGTGGCCCGGGTCATGTTCGCTTCGATTCGTATGCATCGGAGCATACGGCCTACGATCCGGCTGGACATCGTTGATTGGGACTACCTAATTTTCTCCTGGTTAGGCTGCATGGACTGTGCATTGCCGTTTTTATTGAGATTTTTGGGCTTCAGCAAAAGGGCTCTCATGATAAATGTCTCTTTTCTTTTCGTTGCTTTTGGCTCTGGATTGAAGTAATCCATGGTCTGTGCTGCTCATAGTTCTCATGGACTGCTGCATGGGCATGGCGGTGTTAAATGGTGTCTTTGTTTGGAGGTTTTCGTTTCCCTCTCTCTTGTCACGATCTGATATGAAAAATTGGATGTTTATGTAGTAAAGCCGGTAGATAGGTTAGATTTCTTTTTTTTTTCTAGTACGTCTTGAAGATGGGCATTCTAGTTGCGCAGCAAAGGATGAGGGGAAGTAAGAAGAAAATTCAAATCAAATGACCATCCAATGGCAACTGGAACAAGATTATGACGCTCGATATTGACAATACGGGAGTGGTATTTTTAAGGGCAGGATTCAGTGGTGCAATAGATGGCCATTTTACATGATGACCTCGTTGGCGACGTCCTAGAAACAAATGTTAGGATGAAGTATCGGAGAGGCGAAGTGGAAAAGGGGAGAATGGGGGATTTGACGTACGCGCTTGAGCTCCTTATACGGCAGGCAGACACAGTTCTGCACGCGGACCTCGTCGCCGACGCCACATTCCTTGCCCAGAATGGTGATGCTCTGGACCTTGACGCCCTGCTTGACGATGCTGGTCGAGTGGCTGCCGATAGGGATCGGGGTGCCCTCCACACGGGCCCAGGCGCCGACGCGGCTGCTCCAGCCAATGATGGAGTGCATGACGCAGGCGTCGTGGCGGATCTCGGCGTCCTCAAGCACAATCGCATCTTTGATACGGGCACCGGCTCCAACAACGACACGGGGGCCAATGGAGACGTTGGGACCCAGCTTGGCAGTCGGGTCAACGGTGGCAGTAGGGTGGATAAAGACGGGGGGCACAATGGTGGCGGAGGGAGGGGTCAGTTCTTCGGATTGGGCCTGGAAGGCCTTCTGAAGGTACAGCGCGTTGGCGGGCACAGCGGAGCCAGCGGTTTTGATCTGGCGCCAGAAGTCCTTGGTCTCGTGAACAAAGAAGCGGTTGCTATCAGCCAGATCGGAGAGAATATCCTGCTCCAGGCGAATGACCTCGCTCTGTTCGGAGTCCTCGTCCTCACCAGTACCAGCAATGAAGGATGACTCGAGGTTATCGGAGGATGGGTAAGAGAGAAGGCGCGGGCGGGTGGTACGGCGCTTGATGGCGCTGCGGATGGCAGGGAATATGCACTCGGTGGCAAACAGGTAGACGCCGCAGTTGATGAGGTTGGAGATGTGGGACTCGGGCTTCTCGACGTAGTGCAGCACACGCTTGGTGTGCGAGTCGGACACGATGCAGCCGAAGTTGGTGGCCGCCTCGTTTCCTACCCGGGTTCCCAGAATCACAGCCTCCGCATCCTTCTCCTCGAACAGACGCAGCATCTCACCCAATGGGAATGAGCAGCAGACATCAGCATTCAGCACAAGCAAGCGCTCCGGTTTGCCTTTGAGGATCGCATCGCGGAAGTGGTACAGGCCACCTGCAGTGCCCAATGCTGTGTACTCCCGCAAATACTGGATGCGGAACTGGGGGAATTCCTTCGCGGCATCCTTAATGAAATCCCGGAAGACTGTCTCGTCGTAGTATCCGATCAAAATAACCTCGCGCACATCGGGGACCTTTGCGATCGCCTTGAGACAGTGGTTGATGATGGGGTGGCCGGCGACTTCGAACAGGGGCTAGATTGCGGGGCATTTCTGTCAGAAACCAGGTCTGGTGCAGTGCCCCTTGCTGGAGCAACACGAGCAATCGAACAAAAAGGACAGCACGTTACCTTGGGAACATCGAGCGACAATGGGCGAAATCGTGTACCTCTGGATGGACCTCCGACCTGTTGTTGACATTCGTTAGCTATGTACTGGTCGGGCAGATCATTGCGTCACCTACCAAGATCACAGCCTTGGTAGAGGAGGGCTGGTGAGAGTGATCCCGGACTGGTACGTGGAGCATGATGGTGTGTAAAAGGAGAGATTAGGGAGTGGAGGCGAAAAGCAGCGGTTTCGAGAAACAAAAGGTGGCCGGAATCAGCGTCGAGAGCTTCGGGCCGCCAAGACGACGCTTGCGGTGGGGAGGCGTTGCTCACCTGACAAGAGCCACTCGGGAAGTATACAACACGTTGCGTCGGCGACTAAATGGGCGGGAAATCCGCCCCCAAGGGCGGAATATAACATGGGTATTTACGGGGCTGCTCGAGACTAAACATGAAGTGTAATGATGTTTTTGGCCCGTAGGAAAAGGGTGCTAGGATGATACTCGACGAAATACAAAGGCGAAAACCCGCAAACAAGTCGATCTGTAGATCAATTTCAAGTCAGGATGTAGTCAGTATTTTTAGCTTGCAGGTGAACAGCAAGATGATAAGTGGAATAAATCTCTGGGCGATCAACAACTAGTTTGAATATATCTGATTCGGAATGGTTCCTCGTATGCAAGTTTTTCACTCCGCTACATGAGAATTTTTTTGTTCCTATTGGCCTCCGCGCTTGCTCCGCCTGTGACGGCAATAACCAATTTACTGGAATTAACCATCTGACATAGGATCGGATTCGTCATAGCGCTGTTGATAAGTTTATCTTATGTTGGCCATCGTCTAAAAATAGCGACAGACAGCTAAGTTACGGCCGCTAGATCATGAGGACCGAGAAGCTATGATTAGAAGTATTTTGAATCCGAAACATGTTGGATAACCAACTCAATATTTTCTCATCCCCGCAATGCTCGTTTGGATACATGTATGGTCAAGGCAGCGTTTACGCCACTGAGAAAGAGCTTCTAGCCAGTCATGTTGAAGACTAACTTTTTATCACAAGTGTTGAGACAAGCAACAACTTCTCTGACCACGGATCGTCATCAATCATTCAAATTCAACCTTTCCAAGCAACCATTTCCTCAAGAAAAATTTTCACAAAATCCGCAGAATGATCAGATATCTTCCTCTTTGCACTCATTCCTTGTCGGCGATGCATCACATATGGTCTGATCTGGAGAATCTACCACATCGTCATCATCCGCCTGGTGGCAGATCGTCGCCAGCCACTCTTGGGCTTTGGTCAGCTTTGCCCGTTCTTTGGTCAACAAGTTTCTGCGAGCTTGACGCTCAGGATCTTCGGCCATTAACTCCATACAACGCTCAGTCGCTTAGAATCATAGTCAGTGAGTCTCGTTGCCGTTGTACCAAGATCTCAGGAACTACGTACTATTTGCATCCAGACCAACGTCGATCGCCGTGATCAGATCGTCGCGGCACTTCAGAAACAGCTTGTCGTAGGCCTTTTGGCAAATTACATCAACAAATCGCGAACTGGCAATCTCGTAGTACCCGCGCGAATTCTGCGACATTTAGCAAAGTAACAGAATTCTGGTTGACAGATGTACCCACTGCCATCATACTCATCTCCAAATCATACGGTTCGGGCCCAAGATATTCCTTGATTACCTTCGCCACATTTCCTTCGTCAGTGTGGTCAGCTCCATGGCTTCGAAGGAAAGCACGGGCTCGGGACTTTTGTCGTCCGTTGCAGAGCTGAGCAAGGGCCTGCTGCATAGCTTGCCTGTGACGATCTTCGGCCATCGTAAAAGGCTTTTCAAACTCAATTTTGTATTGAGCGATAGCATCAGTTAGATACCTGGCTCCAAGTTGCATAACAAAGGCGTCTGTGATGCGCTTCAGTTCGCGGTACAGCCCTGTTTGATGATATTCCGAGGCAATGACCTCGTCCAGAGTCTCGGACAGAATTCTCATTACCAGGCTGTGAGTGGCCACAACAAATTTCTTCGTAATTTCATCCCAGTGCTTTACACTTTGCTTTTCGAGAGCTTCGATTGCACTCGAGTCAATCTGATTGGGGATACCAGCACGATGTGATTGCTCCCTGATATTCCGGATTTCATCTAAGGAGAACCGTCGGCTGGGCCCTTTCCAACGCTGGAATTCCTCCGAGTGATAGACCGACTCTTTGAAATTTGCAGAATGAGCAAGCTCCTCGGATGACGGTTTCGTCTCCGTGGTAGGGGCTTTTCGCTTCAGCCGGGATGGGGACGGGGAAACTATCTCACAGTCGGAATCAATTCTTTCCGCAAAGACTTCCCGGTCCGATTCGGCAACCGTGATCAGAGTGGGCTTTGTAATAGCTAGTGCCATCTGAAAGTCCTTGATGAGATTTCCCCATGAACTGTGAAGAACACTGCTCAAAAGGCCTTTGTCATCAAAGACCTCTCGAAACTTCAAACCCAGTATGGTTACCTTTTCTGTGAGAACACGTTGAACATTTTCAGCCGGAGGATCTGGCAGAGTCTTCAATTCCCTGTCTACGCTGGCTGCCTTTTCATTGATCTTGCAAATGATTGATGGCAAACATTTTTGAATCTGCTCCATCAGGACGGCAGAGAGAGCGGTCTGGAGTCGTCGAACACCAAAACGGTGTTGGAAGGTAACCATCATGCCTGACCAAAAGGGATCGGAAAAGAAGGCTTCCTCTTCCTCTCTGGCCTTTCTATGGTCTACATTGGGGTCGGGGTTGTTCCGGACAACGTAATAACCATGTCCGAGTTTGAAAGTTTTGCCTTGCAAGATGTCCTCCCATTGAGCAAAGGGCTCATTTGCAGAAACGCGGTCAGGCTTCGTCAAAACACCGAGAGTACGTGACTTGGCAGATTTGATGTTGCTGATGATACGAGCGGCACTGGAGTTCGTTGCGTCGTCTGTCATTGCCATAGTCAAGAGCAAGATACAATTCTCCTGTGAAGCATATTGCTTCACCAATCTCTCAACAAGTCCAACAAGATACGTCTCATCTTCTTGCTCAGGGACATTTATCACACCGGGGAGGTCGTAGAAAGACAAATTTGCGAATCCGGGGGCGGAGATATCGAGGCGTACCACGTTGGGTGAGAATTTCTCCTTGGTGGCACCGCTGACGTGGTGATTCTTTCCAGGAACAAAGTTTTGAGGATTTTCTTCGGGGTTTAAAATGGCGATCTGAGCCCATTTTATGGCTTCCTTGACTTTAGATCTGTCTGTCAGAGTAACAAACATTTCATCGTCTTGGCCGTTGAATGGAAGCCAGGGTCCAAGGTACTTGGTCTGTGACGAGGGGTCACGCATCCGCTTTGCTGGATCGTAGCAGTATCGCCGGGACACGTACACGACACACTTCCACGACTCTCCAGGTTCGCTCTCATAGAGGTTAATCTCCATGGGACAGCGAGTGCATGTATTGGAATCTCGGGGGACTTTGATCTCAGAGATCCCCTCGATGAGGGAACTCTTCCCAGCACTTTGATCACCAACCACACAGATCTTAGGCAAAGTGATGGTTTGGTCCTCGATACCCAGGTGACTGAGAGCTTGGATCTTCTTCACCAAGGGCTTCATGTCCATGGTAAGGAGGTCAAGGGTTGAAGGCATATTCGTCAGTGGGGTCGACGTCGCGGGTACAAAAAGAGAATCCGGCATTGTGAAAGCTGTAGGCTCGTCAGCTATCGACTGTAATGATTATTTAAGAGATGAACGATGAATATACTCTCAGCCTTTGGCCTTGCTGACATGGCCCCAGATGCAAGTGAAAGACGAGTCATGAATGAGAGCGGATCGTGCAAAGCAAAGAAACAACAAGGATCATTCAAGAGGAGAGGATGGAGATGAAGGCAGGGTTAAGAAAAGAGAAGGTTTTGACGGGAGTTGGAATATGAGGAAGACTAACAAGCGACCCAGGTATGCCTTATCTCTCAGCCCGGCTTGAGAGTTTGAAAGACGCAGCAACACCCGGAGCAGTCACTCTGCCAGCTGTCGATTCAGATATGCAGATAAAATATCAAGCGAAGATGGAAGAGAACGAAAAGCAAGGCAGCGAGGGGGAGTGAGAAGCATGGATATGAAGTAGCGGAGAAAGAGAATGATGGAGAAACAAGGAAGAAGGGAAGGATGAAGAAGGGAGGTCAATAAATGGAAGGCCACCAGCTCGGTCGGAATTGAATTCAGAGATTGCGTTTGATAGCAATTCACTTCACCCCTGAATCTCGCCTGACACTGACTCGGTCCCAGAGTCTTCGATGTACATACGTTACATAAGTATACACAACAATCGCCGACAGCTCAACTTTCCAAGCGACGTCCATTTGCTAGCATAGAGTGTACCACAAGCTTCGAAACCAATGCTAAGCTCGGCAGAAATCCCAGATGAACCTTGAAACCTGTCATTCCAGTGACATTTTACATGGATCTATTCCCACAACTGTGGTAGCTGGATCCCTTGACAAGCTTGGTGATCTAGTGTTGCAGCTCCAACCGCAAGCCGAGCACCATTCCCATTTCCTTTGCTGGCCATTTGAAATGCTCTTGTGCTCCCAGATGAAAACCGTGAGGTGCGAAATAAGGTGGATGAGTTCTTGAAAGATGCCGCAGAAGATCTATTCGAAATCGCGATTGATAAGAATAAGATCATCTGCTCCGCATGTTAGGTAATCCAGTACGGATCAAGGTTAACCAGGCTATACTTCATTCTTGTGTTCACTTCGCCAGCATACTAAATAATTTTCATAGACACTAGATCTTCGGTCAAGCAAAACACACAGTCTCTTTTGCATCGGTTGCTATCCGCTTGCGCCTATTTAGAGTGGTTGTACTATATTCTTTGTCCTGAGAGCGCGGATAAGCTTTGAACCATGTCACTTAGTGAGACCGTTTTGATACCTGTAATAACCCAGTGATATTTTCTATGCGTGCATGGCAACATGGCCAATACGATGTCTGCATCGACGATCCGAACGACATAAGGACCTGCGCGGCCTGTATACTTCTTTGGTGGCACCCGCGATTACCCAAAACGGCAAAGAGGGGAAGCCCCACACGCATGCCCTAGGCCCTAAGACCCCAATACAGCAATAACCTCGTTCTGACCCTTATTGACTGGGGTAGAGGGAACGGCCATATGGCGACGTTAAACAACTTCCGTAGTGGTAGGCGACATTCATCTCAGCAAATAAATCCAGCAAAGGGTCCGTTTCCAGATCATCAGTGAGTCATCGCAGGAGTGTTGCGGATGTCTTGTAGTTGAGCTGGGCCCAATCAAACCCCGCCGCGGTGACTCCCGCCCGAAATTTCGTGTGCCCCTCCAACTTCATCCCACCATCGACTCTCCGATCCCAACTTTGACTACCCACACATCATGGCGGATCCCAATGCTGTCCAAGAGGCTGAGGCCTCCATGGCCAACCTTCAACTCGACACTGTCACCGGCGAGATGGTGTCCAAGAGTGAATTGAAGAAGCGTCTGAAGATGCGCGAGAGAGATGCCAAGAAGAAGGAGAAGGCGGCGGCGGCTCCTCCCAAGGCTGAGAAGAAGACCTCCGAGGAGGATGAGGAGGCTAACCTGACTCCCAACGTATGAGCAAGATCCACTGCTGCTGGGTGATGCCCTAGCTAACCATTGTCTTCTTTGTCGTACAGCAATACTTCGAGATCCGCAGCAAGAAGATCCAGAAGCTGAACGAGACCCAGCAGCCGAATCCTTATCCCCACAAGTTCCAGGTGACAAACGATCTGCGTGTTTTCCTCAAGGACTATGAGAGCCTCCAGAAGGGCGAGCAGAAGCCCGAGACGATCGTTCGCATCGCTGGTCGTATCTACACCAAGCGTAGCTCCGGCAACAAGCTGATCTTCTACGATATCCGCGCCGAGGGCGTCAAAGTCCAGGTCATGTGCCAGGCCCAGAATGCTACCGGCAGCGTTCCGTTTGACCAACAGCATGAGCACCTGCGCAGAGGTGATGTCATTGGTATTGTGGGATTCCCCGGTCGTACTGCGCCCAAGAACCGCCCCGACGGTGAATTGTCCATCTTCGCAACTGAGGTCGTTTTGTTGGCCCCCTGCCTGCACGCCATTCCCTCCGAGCACTACGGTTTCCAAGACAAGGAACAACGTTTCAGACAGCGCTACCTGGACTTGATTGTCAATGATCGAAGCCGCGAAATCTTCCGCACTCGATCTAAGATCGTTACATACATCCGCAACTTCTTTGATGCGCGTGATTTCACTGAGGTGGAAACGCCAATGATGAACGCGATCGCTGGCGGAGCCACCGCGAAGCCTTTCATCACTCACCACAATGATTTGAATCAGGATATGTTCATGAGAATCGCACCGGAACTGTACCTGAAGATGCTGATTGTCGGTGGTCTAGAGCGGTAAGTTGGAATTGGCCCTACCACCCTCAACCCCCCTCTACCTAATTTTTGATTTGAATTGTCATAACTAACCCCTAACAAGAGTTTTTGAATTGGGCCGCGTGATGCGCAATGAGTCGATCGATCTGACCCACAATCCGGAGTTCACGACATGCGAGTTCTATTGGGCCTATGCAGACTACCATGATCTTATCGTTCTGACTGAGGAGCTTATCTCCGGTCTTGTGAAGCACCTGACTGGTGGTTATGAGACTACCTACCACACTCAGTCCGGTGAGGAGTACACCATCAACTGGAAGGCTCCTTGGCGTCGGGTGAATATGATTCCGGCGTTGGAAGAAGCCTGCGGTGAGAAGTTCCCTCCGGGAGACCAGCTTCACACTCAGGAGAGCAATGAATTCCTCAAGAGAGTTCTTAAGAAGATGAATGTGGAATGTTCCGCGCCTCAAACGAACGCGCGTATGCTGGACAAGCTGGTCGGCGAGTTCATCGAGAGCACCTGTATCAACCCCACCTTCATTTGCGAGCATCCTCAGCTCATGTCGCCTCTTGCGAAGCATCATCGCGAGAAGCCCGGCTTGTGTGAGCGTTTCGAGGCCTTTGTCGCCACTAAGGAGATTTGCAACGCCTATACCGAGTTGAACGACCCCGTCCAGCAGCGTCTGCGCTTTGAAGAGCAGGCCAACCAGAAGGACCAGGGTGATGATGAGGCCCAGCTCATTGATGAGAACTTCTGTACTTCGCTTGAGTACGGTCTGCCTCCGACCGGTGGTTGGGGCTTGGGCATTGACCGCCTGGTGATGTTCTTGACCGATAACTACAGCATCAAGGAGGTTCTGACCTTCCCCATGATGAAGGAGGATAAGACCGCTGCTGAGGGCAAGTCTGCTGCCGAGATTGTTGGCGCTAAGCCCATCCCCGATTCTGTTGAAGGAATTCGTATGTTACTAATATCCTGTAATTTCCATGAACCGGTGTCACTAACTATGAATCTACAGCCCACAAATAATTGAAATAAAGGTCTTTGAATCGGTGGAGTTAAGTGATGTGGTATTGAGTCCTTTGTTTTCAATGTAAGCCGTTGAAAATGGAACATTTAGAGAACTGCACAAAACGATTTCCAAACAACAGAATAGTCATGAGTCTCCCAGTAGTTTCCTATAGATGTTGAAGCAGGACGTGAAAGAGTGGCTGAGGGGTTGTGTGATATTGCGGTCCAACTAGTTTTGCTGTAATCTCAATTAAGGTACATGTCCATAATTCTGGCATTCAAGTTCAGCATATTGATCAAAAGTCGGCTAGTCGCCTTCAACATTACAGGGGTCTTGAAAAACAGCAAGACCATGATTTGCTGATGCATTACTATGTACGGATATTAAACCGATGATAAACGGAATCAGAAGGTCTAAGCTGTCTATAAAGGACTACTCATTAGAATAATTGACAAAGGAACTACTATATATGAAGGAACTACTATTCATGAATAGGGGCGAAAGCTGCCGAATACCGTATAGAGACATGTTTAGAAATAGGTACGACGATTGCGTTTATAGAAACGTCGGGTCTATATTCTCGCTGAGATACAAGATTATACCAGCAATCTATTCTTCAAGGTATTATTGACCCTTTCGCTTTCTCTCAAAATGAATCTATCTATCATTATGCAAACTAGATTCAATAGAACTCGAGACCCAGTCTAACTGGAGGCACGGGCACAAGGTAGTGCCTTCCCTCGCATCTGTGATCAAACCCGAGGGTAGGAAAGATATAGAAAGGATACCATGCATCATGCAAGCCAGCATCAGGCTCCTCGCGAAAATGGGTTTGTCGGCTCAGGGCAATATATGGGATTCTCTGTTTGTCTTCTCTGAACCATCCCATCATCGTCCTTTAAAAAGAGCTCACTTGTGTTGTCAACTCTTCTTTCTCAACACCACGCCCTTTACCATCTTTCCCCTTCAGCCACAAAATCCAGGTCTCGATTAATATTTCCTATTTTCATCCATCAGGTCAGCGGATGGACAGGAGCAAGTCCATGCTAGGGGAGCCCCGGCCCCAAACTGGGTCACTCCCCATTAAATCCCCTTTACACGACGTGAGCGGACAGCCAATGAGTCAAGATGCCTCTCGCCCCGGTAGCGTGCAAGATATTGTGTTTTTACCTCCCGTTGACCCTTTTTTCCAGCCTGAGGGCCCTGCTCAAAATGTGAGTTGGATCCAGTTCCAGGCATGAAGGCATCCCCGAATCTACATGTTCCTGATGCTCAGATATCGAGTAGGCACATCAACTTCTGGGGAATCCTTTCGCGAAGGTAAACATCCTTCCAAGACCTAATGTTTTTATCTTTACTGAACTGTGCAGTCTTCCTATGAATTGCGCCTCGAGTTGCAAAGATCACTGCCTGTGTTGACATCACGAACGCGAATACCATCACTGCGAGATCTGCCCGCTGTCCCAGCAGCCAACAGAGCTCCTTCTCCTGAGCCTCCAGAGCGGCTTCCAGGTAAATATTTGAGAATCGACAGTCAGGTATTAACAAAAAGAAATGTTCTGATAACGCTCTCTACCGATCAGAAAGTGTCGCTCAGTCACCCGAAGCACATCTGGAGGCTCGCTGTTTACAAGCGCCTCCCAAAGGCCCCTCTCCATTCATTTCGTCTACTTCCAGAGATACAAGGAAACCTCTCAAGGTCCAGACAACTCATCGGCCTATGGAAATAGTATTTGTCAAATTCATGGAAGTGGCCGCCCACACGGCGAAATGCGACTTATGCGACGAACGAAACAGAGACGGCATGTCTCGCTGCCAAACATGCGGCTGGCAGTGCTGTCGCCGGTGCTACGGCGACAGGGGCGGAAATTGCTCTCACCAGTCCTTCAAGAGCATCCATGCTTCCGAAGAATCGTATCGCACTTCCAGCTTGGGCGCGAACCCCGGCACCCCGACCAGCAACGCGACCCCGAGAGAACAGTCCTCGTCGTTTCTCAGCAGCCCGCCGCCAAGCGAAGAACAGCAAGCTGCGGAGGCTCTGATGAACATGAGCTCTAGTCCGCCTGGAGCTAAGTGCGAGACCTCCCCTAGAGGTGGACAGCGCACTGAGCGGTCGGAGAGTATGATTGCGCAGCGGGGAGATTTTAGCGACAGCGAGAACGAGACAATTTCCATGCCAGATAGCGATATCACAGGGGGAGATCTTGATCTGCCGGAATCGATGGTCAACGTTCGACGGAACCCATCACGCAAGGCCCGGCCTGCAGACTTATCCGAGAATCAGGAGTAAAGGGAGCAAGAGACTGGAGGCACGAGATTGAACCAGGTACAAACATCATCACAACATTCCAAGGAGTCTAGATTGAGGATTGCTCAGATAATACATTGTTTTTTTTGAATTCGAACTGTTGTTTACAAACGAGTATATGAAACGATAATACTTATACACTGAGGGCCCCTGGCGAAGTGCCAGGTGTAGCAGAGGAATGGAGATGGTATCAGAACAGCAAGACTGTAGATCATAGAAATCTACCTTGATCAACATATTCATACATCAGCTGTGGTTCTCTAACTCACAGTCTTTTCACGGCAGAGGCAGTCGAGCTAGAGAGTTGCTGGCTGCGAGCCTTGGCGGCTATCTGCAGAAGCCTCGCAGTTCGCGATGGGTTCCACACCCGGCTGCCCAGGACTAGAACCCAAGTCAAGAGAAGCAAACTTCCGGCCTGATGGGCAGATGCAAGCGGAGTGGGGACAAGGTAGAGCAAGGTGGAGATACCAAGACCAACTTGCATGAAGGCAAATCCAACGACGCCGTGGACACCCTTGCGAGCAGCAGGGGGGAGGATGCGCTTGAGAGTGGGCGAGCGACGGCTGTAGGCCCAAAGAGCCATGATGGAGGTGAAAGTAGTCATGGCGAGAATGCGGTGGTCAAGCTGGACAAGAGAGGGGTTCTCCAGCATGTTGCGCCACCAAAGATCAGAGCGGTCCTCGTGCCGGGAATAGTGAGCATCCCAGAGCTCAGAGCTGGGAGGAGCGAGACCTTTGCCCATGTACGGGAACTCATTGTAGATAAGACCAGCATCCAAACCGGCCACCAGACCACCAGACATAGCGGTGGTGAAGACCAACAAAGCAAGACCAGCAACCGAGCGGCGGAAGATAGCAAGGCGAGGATCCCGAAGGGCCTCAAGCTGCTTCAAGCCCGATGCGGCGTCCTTCATCAGCTTGTGGGATCGGAGGATCGCCAGACCGTTCCACAGCATGGCGACATAACAAGTAAATGCAGCACCCAAGTGGGCAGTAAGACGGTACTGGCTCACGCGGGGGTGGCTGCCCGGGGCGAACAGATCATCCTTCAGGCCAGACTTGACCATCCACCAACCCAGGAAACCTTGGAATCCAATCAAACCAGCAATTCCCGCCAGACGCCATGCCATGGGAGTAGAGACCTTCTTCCGGGCAACGAAGTAAACGGCAGGCAGGACAAAGGAGAGGCCCACGAATCGGCCCCAAAGACGGTGGATCCATTCCATGTAGTAAATCGACTTGAAGTCGTCCAGATTCATATGTGAGTTGAGTTGTTTGAACTCCGGGGATGCGCGGTACTTTGCAAACTCGGACTCCCAGTCGTCTGCATTCATCGGTGGGAGGGAGCCGGTGACGGGGCGCCATTCAGTGATACTCAATCTGTTTCCCGCGGATGTTCCATTAGCTTTCAATGTTCTACTCTCCGTTTCTCTCTCAACAGGACAGTGCTAGAACGAACCCAGATTCCGTGAGACGGGTTAATCCGCCAAAAACCACAATACCGAAAACACTAGCAGCACTGCCCAGCAGCCAGTATGCCACAGACTTGTGGCTGATCTTGGGCATGCTGGACTTTGCCTTGGTAGCCCCTTCTTCGACCACACTTTCAACAGCGGGAGCAGCCACAGACTGTCTCAGGCTAGAGGTGAAGAATTGGCGGTTCTTGTCCGTGAAGAGGGAGGACCGAATCTTGCTGGTCTGAGGAGACGGCATCGCGGCGAAACGACGGACAGATTTGGCAGCGTAGCCCTTATTGCGAAGGCATTGACGACATGTGAAGAGCTCCTTGGACATACGGGGCCCGAGGCCCCGCCATAATGGCAGATATGTACCCAGAGAAGCCATAACAACTGGGTGGTGGGAGCAGCTGCTCTTGACGGAGGAAAAAGAAGAACTGGCGATTTCGCGGATCGTAAGATGTCGCGCGGGATGCCGAGCACCAATCAACGGCCGGGGATTTGAGCGGGTTCAACAATGGCAGCGCACATGGCTTTTGGCATAATTTGGTTTGTATCGACTCTTCCTCTTTGCCTTCTTTCAAAGGTTAATAAGTCACATGAATTGATTCGCTCTCTCTAATCAAAGCTCCATTCACAGGACATTTTCCAGTCCTTTCAAGTGGGACAGCTTAGAGATTAGTGCCTGAGGCAGAAACGCGCCCTCAACCTGCGGCCGCGGCTCGTCGCTGTATCTGCTTACCGCGCAACTGCGTCAACAACTCATACGCATACGCCTCGCACTGCGGTATCGACATGTCGTACGCTGTTGAGTCCAAGAAACGCAAATTTCACCGGGTTTTGGAGTCTATCTCCAAGCCTCTGGCGACCGACGGGGCATCAAAGCTCGCCGCCGCAACGAGCGCGACGGCTACCCAAGACCGAGCCCCCGCGAACCCTTCGATCAAGAAAGTCCGCTTAAGCACCAACGACACATCTGAATTCACAAGCGTACGGAACTCGATCCTTAAGCCCTCCCGAACGAAAACCAGGACAACATCTGGGGCCTCAGCTGAGCGACCGACTTTCGTTCCTTGGGACCGGGAACGCTTCCTTGAGCGGCTGGAGACCTTTCGTCGCGTCGATCGATGGACATCAAAACCTTCCCCTATCAATGAAGTTCAATGGGCAAAGCGTGGCTGGATCTGTACAGATGTAATGCGCGTGAGCTGTGTTAGTGGTTGTGGCGGCTCGGTGGTCGTCAAGCTTCCTGAGGAGATTGACGAGCTCGATGGATACGACGCAGAGAAGGTCCAAGAGCGAAAGGAAGTCCGTAAGTATTCATATTCCCACTTAATATTGCGGCTCTGGGTTTGATCTCAAGGTGCTGATCGGGCTGGGTGACAGGTGCAAAGTTAGTAGATGAATACGAGAAGCGATTAAGCGAAGGGCACGGCGAGAGTTGTCCATGGCGCAACAAGGCCTGTGATGGTGTGTTTTCAAACCTTCTGCTTTAGATATGCTCTTCTGACGCTCTTACAGCTACCATTCAACATCTAGCGTTGACAAACACCGACGCTGCTATCTCTGGTCTCCAAAGTCGCTATTCCAATCTCACTAATATGGGTGACAAATTACCTGCTGCTCACAGTATACAAACACCGGAAGACTTTGAATTGGGCGAACTCATTCAAAATCTCCCTGAAAGCTGGCCTTCAGACTCGCATGTGGGTCGAGAGGCAGAGGGTCCGGTGGACGGCGACAACCAAGAATTAAATGCCCAACCCGGAGCGGGGTCTTCGCCGACAATCAACCATGCGGCACTCACAATGGCATTCTTTGGTTGGGATTCAGAAGCCGATGGTGCTGCTGGTCTAGTTGGATGCAAAGCTTGTTTTCGCCGCCTAGGTCTTTGGATGTACAAACCTCGAGAAAATGGCGATGTTACCGTGTACAGTTCTCTCGATGTGGCCACCGAGCATATGGATTACTGCCCTTGGATCGATCGATTGGCTCAGAGTGGATCCGGCAAACCGAACGAAAAGCTCGACAGCCTACGCAGTGGATGGGAAGTTGTTGCTGAAGCCATCCGGGTGAAGCACCGTCGGCAGAAACGATCTACAAAAACTGTGGACACCGTCCGTGCCGAGTCGAACACACCCCCAGCTCAGGCCCACCGCGATGCGATCGAAGAGAATGATGAAACTAAAAAGAAAGCTGACCGAGAGTGGTGGGCTAAGATCAGGCGTATGAGACAGGTTTTGACTACCAAGTCCCCACGGCAGAAATCAACCAACCCGAAATGATCAATCTCGTTTCTTCTTTCACGAACTACTTGACTCCAATTTTTTATGTTTCATAATATATCATTGTCATATGCCCGGCGTTTCGGGGAGGTGAAGCATACATTCTCAGTCTATATAGCTTTTATTTATCCTTTACACCGCATCAATTCAAACATTCTCCATTCTTGGCCTCGCGCCTAGTTGAGACCAATATAATCATCTTCCAGTCATAAATTGCCCATATTTTCTTTATATTTTGACTCCATCCATTGCTTCTGCTCCTCTCGGCACTCCTACTATCCTTCCCACTATCGCTCCCACCACGAGGTACTACTCCTACTATCGCCCCTTCACTTGTTCTCTCACACCTTTGAGACCCTAGTCTCTAGCCAAACTCACTAGATTCAAAGGCCATTCTCAAATTTCAGAGCTATCTGCATTTAACGAAAACCAACGATCAGAACTGCTTCACTTCCTTTTCAGCATGTCGACTCCAGAACATACCCAAACTGCCATGATTTCGGATACCACCGAACAGGCTACCGTGAAGCTACCCAAGGGCCGGGAGCCTGTGGAGGGACAGTTCTTACCCAAGGAAAAGGTTATCGACCATGAAATCTCCGTTTCTAAAGCAATCTTACCGAATTCCCCCCTTTCCCCTTTTTCTGACATCGAAACCGTGGATCTCAGCTGTTTTGAACCTCCACACTCTACTCCTGTGACATACAAAGAGACTGCTCACAAGACGGTCACGTCTGATACTGATGCCATTATGAGCTTGGATTCAGAAAAGAAAACGAGCACTCCGACAGCCACCTCGCCCACAAATACATTGAGGGATACCATTGGTGATATCACAGTGCAAGAAGCTCCAACTGCTACAACACCACAAGCTCATGCCACCTCCGAAAGTCCAATTGCAGAGAGTGTGAGCCGCATTGATAACGCCGTCAGCGGTGACCCATTCGTGGGGAGATCGCAGGCTACCAAATCAACCAAAGTCAAGGCCTCTCCTTTCAAAGGAGATCCAACTATCAACATCGATAGCCTGCCGAAGCCTGAGGAGGAACTGAATGATGCTCAGATTTCCATTCTGTGCACTCAATCAAAAGAGATTCGCAAGAAGTATGGCAAGTATTTCTGCAGCACTGGCATCATACGCTCTGCCTACTATGGAATCATCTTTGCGAGAAAAGAAGATGGCACTCTACAGCACTCAGAAGATGTCCTTAATTCCAACGTACCAAGGTGGGAATCGCGTCTTCTTTACCACGAAGATCCCCGCACGTGGACTAGCAAAGGAGAACCGCGCCAAAGGTCCCATGGCTCCCCAGCAAAACGGAAAGTCATGGTGGAAACCTTGGATCAGGGGGAAAGCAAAAAGGTCCGTTTTACACAGAATCTTGCGGATAACCCGGAACCCTCGGCGGCAGCGGCAACAGGAAGCCGACCCTGTCCAGTGCATCTGGCAGAATCTCCAGCTGGCCAACAGAGCAACAACAGGATTGCCCCAGGAGATCCAAATTATCTCCTTAGGTTTGTCTCATGGCTAGGCTATGAGATTTTCAAACTGAATCACTATATTATGGACACCGCAACCATGACAAAAGATATAGATTACCAAAATGGCCTCATTGAGGTGTTGATCAGGTCACAAAAGTTGCGGTCAGCTTGCATCAGCCTCCAGGGCCATTTGAGGAAAAATCAACAGGTGGAAGAATGAGCAAGACTTCGTTTCGTTAACTTTTACTCGCCAATACATGGTTATATGGTCAAGTGGGGAATCTTTTTGCGATATGCTATTCTATCATGACAGCATCTTCTTATTTCTTGATTTGCCTTGCTGCACAGAATGAGATTCTACATTATCAAGTTAGTCTGCTGCTTGAAGAAATATATATTTTATGTTTGCGATGGAAGTGAGAACAAAGCACTGCAAAGAGCGCGCAAAGTTAGACATACAGAAACACCGAGCATCGGATAAATCAAGCTCCTAGATGGCCATAAATAGGCTCTGGTTGTCGAGCTATCGAGTTCAGAGGTGGCAGTCTTGAAGCAGTTGTGATTACGGCAGGGTTGGCCGAGTGCAAGACCCACTTTGACCGAAGCTCCCTTCTTCCGCGAGTCACTTTTGCCCGGCTCTTTGACCTCACAAGTTCGGTCTCAGGCCACGAACTCACGACAACCCCCCGGAGTTCTTTGTTTTTGCCTGAGTCGAAAATATTTAATCTACTACCTCTTTCCATCGAATCGCTAGAGCCTCCAGTCCCAATATATCTCACAGGCATATCTGAAGAACACCTCACAACCACTCGCCTTTAACAGAAACACATAACTCCGAGCAAAATGGCATCCACACCAGACTTGGGTGCTCCCAGATTCCCGAATACCGCGCCAGCTACCGCAGACAAGGATGGTGGACGATCACCATCCGGGCCTAGAGCAGAGCACAATGGATCCCGCGATGACAATTCAGCAGACCGGCAACCTTTCCAACCCGCACCAGCATCCAAGCGCCGCCGAGTGCAAGAACGACACCAAGCCCGCAAGCGCGGCCGCACACCACCCTCAGTATTCTCCCGACGCAACCGCTCTCGCAGTCCCGCCAACGCCGCATCCAGGGATGACCACTCACGACGTTCTCGCTCCCCCCTGCAGCCGCGCTCTCCGGAGCCGGAAGAACAGCCGCGGCAGCGCAAGCGGCCTGGTGGTGGTGCACGCATGGGTCTGATGAATAGTGAGACGATGCGGCGGCGCCAGGAAGAGCGCGAGCGCGCGCTGGAGGCGGACGCGATGCAGGCATCCCGGGACCGGGGCGTGTCGGACGTCGTGCGGCAGCACTACAACGCGGTTCCGGAGCGCGGGCGTGAGTGGCGCAAGACCGAGAGCAAAATCAAGGGCCTGCGCAGCTTCAACAATTGGGTCAAGAGCACGCTGATCCAGAAGTTCTCGCCGGACGAAGAGTTCACCGCGCGCTTCGAAGATACGAAGGACTGGGCGGATGACGGAGCAGGCCCGCCTCCAGTGGATGACAAACGGCTGTTGGTGCTGGATCTCGGGTGCGGTAAGGGCGGTGATCTAGGGAAGTGGCAGCTTGCGCCGCAGAAGGTCGATCTCTATGTTGGACTGGACCCAGCCAATATTTCCATTGAACAGGCGCGGGATCGATATGTTCAGATGAAGTCGCGGGGAGGCCAGCGGGGACGTCGACCACCGCCGCCGCTATTCCATGCTGAGTTCCGCCCGAAGGACTGCTTTGGTGAGTGGCTTGGCGATGTGGATATTGTGCAGCAGGTCGGCATTGATGCGAATGCCGGACCCGGTGGATCTCTGATGGCTGCGCGATGGGGTGGCGGTGGCTTTGATGTTGTTACTTCTATGTTTGCAATTCACTACGCTTTCGAGAGTGAGGAGAAGGCACGCCAAATGCTCACCAATGTAGCTGGATGCTTGAAGAAGGGCGGCCGTTTTATTGGCGTGTGCCCCAACTCGGATGTGATCACTAGCAAAGTTTCCGCATTCCACAAGCAGCGCAAAGAGCGCGAGGCAGCCAAGGATGCCAATGCCGAGCCGGAGAGTCGCGAAGATGGCGAAGTCGAAGAGGAGGAGCGCTGCGAATGGGGCAACGACATCTATCGTGTCCGCTTCCCCGGTGATACTCCCGAGGATGGTATATTCCGCCCGCCATTCGGGTGGAGGTATACATACTTCATGCGCGAGGCCGTGGAGGAAGTGCCCGAGTACGTTGTTCCTTGGGAGGCATTCCGAGCGTAAGGATTTCACTTTAAAGCACTCTGGTTTACTTGTTATTTACTGATGATGGATTCTAGCCTGACGGAGGACTACAACCTCGAATTAAGCTATCGAAGACCATTCTTGGAGATCTGGGAAGACGAGAAGAATCATCGCGAACTGGGTCCCCTTAGCGAGCGCATGGGCGTTCGAGATCGGGCCACTGGCGCCTTGACAATGACGGAGGAGGAGAAGGACGCCGTCAGTAAGTGTTTTCAGAGACAGCACGCCTTAAGCATTCTTCCGCTAACCATCTTTCCAGGCTTCTACCATGCATTTTGTTTCTACAAAGTCTAAACCTGGACTTAAATCTGTGTTATACTTATTTCGTTTATGCATAGCTGCCGCAGTTGCAAACATTGGATAGCAAAACGTAGACAAAGACAAAGAAATCAATCAAATAGCGTTTGGAATATACTCAAACGAAATGCACTACAAGTGATTTGCGGACCTCCTGTACTATGAATATCTTTGAACAGTGAATTGACATGCCTGGTATCTGTCGCGGATGAACTATAAGCTTATCGCTGCACTGTAACCCAAACGGGACTAGCGCCGTCGCGACGCGTTTGGATTCGGGCGATTTGATGCCATTTGAACGCATCGATATCCCCAATCCTACTGCTAGAACACCATCGATGAAGTAGATGCGCTCTCATCCTTCTTTCTGATAACAATTTTGGTATTGTGATCATTCAATAATGCTCTCCACAACGCCAGCGCGGCAGCGCTCGCGACTCTCCCAGTCTCGCCCACCGGCCAGCGCCCGCTCACGAACAGCACCACGTACCGAAGCTCCCGAGCTGCCGCCCTATGAAACCCCTCACGCACCTCTCTCGGCCGATGCGCAGCGCCAACTCGCGACACTCCTGCAATCGTCACAACTGCGCAACGTCAAAGTCCACTTGCAACATGCGACAGAAAAGCTCACCGACTCCGCGGGCGAAATCAACGAGCGGCTCAGCGATGCGCGGGTGCGGTATGAGAAAATGAAAGAGCGGCGGCGACAGGCGCAGGTGGATGGTGAGGAGGAACAGGACGCGGATAATGAGGAGTACCAGCGGCTTGCGGAGACGGAGACGCTGGTGGATTCAGTGACGGGCCGGATGGAGGAGAAGATGCGGCGAATGATCGATGCTGAGCAGAAATTGCGCACGTTGACGGATTCTTTGACGAATATTGAGAAAGAGGAAGCTCCCGCTGAATCGACAACGCGAGCTTCGCGAGTCAGTGGGCGGCTGAGGCCACGGCGGGGAGCGGATGACGACGATGAAGAGGAAAGTGATGACGATGAGCAAGATGCGGACTACGAGGACGCCGAGGAGCGCGAGGCTCGGGAGCGCAATGCGCTGAATCCGCCGAGCGGGAAGTTAGATGGCTCGCTGGTCGAGGGGACTGATAAATGGAACCAGTTGACGTTGACTGAGCGGTATGGCATCTATTGTTTTTGTTTTCAGTTCCTCTCTTTTGCTCTTCTCTCTACTACTGGTTCCTCAAGCTCTAACCATGCCAATATAGCTACGCCGGGCACAATTCCTACGTCGGGTTCTACCGTATCGTGCACGATTCCAAATTTCCTGGCGATGAGGTGCCGCCGCTCCCCCACTCCTCAACCTGGTTCTCGCATCTGGAAGACCCCAATGCGCGCACCAGCGACTCTACCACAGATAATCTCCGCCGCACCCGCAACCAACGCGAACCATCGCCCGCTGAATCCGATGACATCGCCATTGAGCGCGAGCGCATCTCTATACGATGCCCACTTACCCTGCGGCCCTTCCAGGACCCGGTCACTAGCATCTCATGCCGACACAGCTTTGAGCGGGAGGCTATCCTGAACATGCTATCGCAAGCGCCCGCGACTGGGCGCGGCGCGGCGCGTCGCAAGACCATCAAGTGTCCCGTTTGCAAGGCCCCGCTGACGGCGGAAGATCTACCCCGCGACCCGGTCCTATTGCGGCGGGTGCGGCGCATAGAGGCACGGGAGGCGGAGGAGGATCATGACGAAGAGGGCGCGCGTCTGCGCGATCAGCGCGACCGGGTGACGCTGGCGAGCGACGCGGTCGAGGACGACGACGCGATGGATGTGGATATGTCTGACTCAGCCCACACGCAAATCAAGTCAGAACCTGTGCGAATCAAGGCAGAGCGACAGACGACAGCGCTGGAAACTAGCAGTGAAGACGACTCCAACTCCGTCGAGACATCTGACGACGACGACGACGACGAGGAGGAGGATGAGGATTGAGTTCTGAGTAAACGCGATGATCGTCATGATGGGCCTGAAATGCGATATGAATAGAACCGGATATGCATGCGGACGATGATAAGACGATCAGGCGATCCCACGCAGATTGGCGATAAACCGATTGGCATTTGGCCCGCTGAGTGGTGGAGATAACGGGCGCCTGTGAGACCTTGCTGATAGCCTCGCCAATGCGACTGGTTGTGTCTGGGATCATGATACGGTGTCCTGCCTCGGGCCTTGAGGTGGCTCGCCACCCTCGTAAATCGAGCGCAGTCCATATACTAATGAAGCTATTCCACTGTCCTTGGGCCTCATGAGACATGTATACTGTTGTAGTCCATGCTTTGCCGAGACTGTAAGGGAGTCATGTGCATGCGAGCTGTGAGTTCGGCTGGTTCACCTCCCCCCCCCCCGGCGATAGCACTAGCCCGGATGGGGTTAAAGGCGGCCCCTGTTCTGGTTAAAGCGACCAGCAGCCCAACCAGCCCCCGGCGCCCCCCCCAAATTCCCCACACGCTCTAAACCTGAAACGGCACTAGACTCGGTGCCCGTCGCTCTGCTTATCCTCTTGTTCCTTCCGTTAAGGGGCCGCTAAGGGCTCGTTCTTTGCGCTGCACGCAGTAGCCACACGCTCCTCCCTCCAATCTCTTCCGAAGGTTCGGGGTTCAGAAGAAGAAACGCCAAAAGTACAAGCCACCAACCGCCCCATGCAACGGCAGTCCGGCAGGGTCACAGATCCTATCGATCCCACGCCGATAGTGCAGATACCACATCGTTTAGCGGGCTGTCACGCGAGTACGGACCCGCGGGTCTGAGATTTAGGGTATTGGGTGTTCTTGTTGGGGGGCATTGGGCGGGGTGAATTATGGATCATGAAGACTTGGTGGTTGTTGACCGAAGAATCGGGAGTATAGCGAGTGACGGAATCGGCCAGGAGATGTCTGAGAAGGGTCTACGATCCCGGCTCTTCCCCGTCACTCCCTGATCATGCACCAGGAGTCATCGTCCAGAAGCGTCAAATGTCCGAATTCATAGCTCGAGACGGTTACTCATCAATGTCTTGGGTCACGGGAGCCAGACTTATCCGGGTGTATACCTCCCGGGGGAAAGAGGAAATTATGATGTAGCAGCGATTTGTCTTGGAGTCGCAGTCATAGTTGTGGTATCCATCGTAGCGATTGTCGTAACAACTCATCGATCCAGCGATGCATCACGATCGAAACAGCCGACGGGAAGAACGAGCCATGTCCAACCCTCGAACGATGCAAGCCGAGCACGACAGGGCGCTTCCATGTCTGATCGGAGGATCAGAGTAACGTGCGCCATGATCCAGGATCCAACCCGGGGATGGACCGCTTGAAACGAGGATCCGAGAAACGGGGATGCTCGCGTTTCTCCCCAGATTCTGAGATTCTGGGGGCGAGATTGGGGGGGAGGAATGGTTGCCATGCTTTCGCTGGTCTCTGGCTCATGTTCCACGTTCCATGCTCCATCCTCCATGTTCCATCCAGGTGTAACTCTGCTATCAAAGCGGCCCTCTCCGCCCACTTCCCCCCCCCCAATCATGGGGCCGCACCCCGCAACTCCACGGTTCCATACTTCCAGACTGACCGGCCACAGAATGGGAGGCATTGGAGGTATTCGAGGCATTGGGGCCCATCATGAGGAGCCATGCAGGCAACTTGAGCGGTCTGGAGCTCTATACCAAGGCGAGTGCCGGGTCCCACCGATCGCATAGGGTTTCGGGGTTTCTGATGGAGTCGTCAGGGTCCACGGCCATCGACTGAATTGGCGGCGTTTTAGGGGGAAACTGGTGAAGAGGAGCTGAGGGGGGCCTGATGTTACCTTGCCTCGTGGTCGTATTTTAGTTGAGTCGTTTGGCAGTTTAGGATTTGGCGATTTTGATCTTGGGCGGGTTTAGTGCTGGTCCGTTTAGTCTTTTTAGTCTTAAATCTTTTTTTCTTTATCGGGTTGGCTTCCAGACAGCTCGTCTGGATTTTTCTCGCGAGACAAGCTGCCCATAAATTATCAACCGCTGGCTTCCTCTTTCTCTCTTCCCTTTTCCCCTTTTCCGTGTCTCTCTCTCCACGAGCCGTTCACCTCCTCCTTCCTCTATCTCCGTCTGAGCTGTTGACCTGTTCGCCTGTTCCCCTTCCCCTTTTCGTCTCCCCACTCCTGAACCCCGGCTTTCCCCCCAAGGACAGCGCACTCCCCCAGATCGGCATCAATCGTCCTTGTTGATCGCCAGACAGCTGCAAAGAACCGCTCCGGGCGTGCTCACTCGGCCTGCGCATTGCCCGTCATGGCAGAGATCGAATCCAAATCCGCCACGCACGTCGGGACCGAGTCCAGATCGGTCCCCGAATACTCGCTCCCCGACTATGCCACAACTGGCGAGGTCCCGCGCCCCGCCGGTTGGATGTACAAGACCATCGGCTTCGGCAAGTTGAATCTGGGCTGGTACGCCTCGCCCAAGTTCCAGCTGGGCATGGTCGCCTTTGTCTGTTTCCTGTGTCCTGGCATGTTCAATGCCCTCAGCGGTCTTGGTGGAGGTGGTAAGTCGGACGCCACATTGGCCGATGATATGGTACGTGATGCTTTCTGGGTTATCTGCTAAACTCTCTCTCCCCTGGTCGCGCCAGCGTCTCCACTCATTCCCTGCCTCGCTGTCTCTTGCTCTTGCTCTCACTCTCCTCCTTTGCGTCTGTCTCTTCTATTTTGATTGGTGATTTTTTGAATTGTTTTTGCTATTTTTGAATTTGTTTGTTGCATGTCATAACCAAATTCCCCACACAATGTCACAGCTGCATCGCAGCCTTAGCGCGCCAGATTCCTCGACTAATGCATCGCTTGGGCATGACAGAACACTGCGCTCTACAGTACTTTCGCCGTGATCGGTTTCTTCGCGGGTACCTTCGTCAACCGGGTCGGTGTGCGTGCCGCCCTGGCCTTTGGTGGCACCGGTTACTGCCTGTACTCGATTAGTCTACTCGTCTCCGTCCACAAATATGTCCCTGGCTTCAACATCTTCGCCGGTGCCTACCTCGGTGTCTGCGCTGGTCTATTGTGGGCCGCGCAGGGTACCATCATGATGTCCTACCCGCCTGAGCAGTCCAAGGGTCGCTACTTTGCCTGGTTCTGGGGTATCTTCAACGTCGGCGCCTGTATTGGCAGTCTGGTAAGCTGCCCATGCCCTACATCTTCTGTCCTGGAGCCAGAAGTGGTCAAATGACTATGCTATTGTCATTGCAAATATTCTTTTTGCCTCTCTCTCTCTCTCTTGATGTCTATACTAATCTGAAGTGTGCTTTCGCCGAATATAGATTCCCCTTGGTCAGAATATCAACGTGAAGACCAACACCACTGTCACCGATGGCACCTACATCGCCTTCATTGTCCTCATGTTCTTCGGCGCCTGTCTGGCCCTTTTCATCTGCGATGCCGACAAGATTGTTCGCAGGGACGGCTCCCGTGTCATTCTCATGAAGAGCCCCAGCTGGAAGACCGAGATTGTGGGTCTCTGGGAAACCATTCAGGCCGAGCCCTATATTATTCTGCTGTTCCCCATGTTCTGGTCCTCCAACTGGTTCTACACCTATCAGCAGAACGGTATCAACGGCGCTTACTTTAACACCCGCACCAAGTCCCTGAACGGATTCCTCTATTGGTTCGCCCAGATCGTTGCTGCCGTGATCATTGGCCCTCTTCTGGATGTCGACGGTGTGCGTCGCAGCCTACGCGCCAAGATTGCTTTTGTTGTTCTGTTCACCTTGACTATGGTCATTTGGGGCGGTGGTTATGCCTGGCAGAAACACTATACCCGCGAATCTGTTGGTACAGATGCCATCAAGGCGGGCACCTTCACTCCGTGGGATTGGACCACCTCTGGCTACCTGGGCCCGATGTTTTTGTACTTCTTCTACGGCCTGTACGATGCTGTCTGGCAAGGCACTGTTTACTGGTATGTCTTACTCCTGTAGCCCGGCAAATTCCCGCCTCACCCGCTCTCTTCACATGTTTTTTTTCTTTCTCTTTTTGCCTTCATATCTGGCTAACAATACCCCCTTTACACACAGGTTCATGGGCGCGCTTGGTAACTCCGGTCGCCGTCTGGCTAACTTGGCCGGTTTCTACAAGGGTCTGCAGTCCGCTGGCTCCGCCGTCATGTGGTCTCTGGATTCTAAGAAGACTCCTTTCATGAACGAGCTCGCCTCCAACTGGGGCATCCTGGCCGGCTCCCTCATCTTCGCCCTTCCCGTCGTCTTCATGCGTATCAAGGACACCGTTCCCGTCGAGGAAGACCTCAAGGGCACCGGCGAGACCATCGAGGACATCCTGCCCCCTGGCACCATCGAGACCAAGCGTCAGGGCGCCGAGAACATCTAAGCGCCTCCCTTTTGGGCCCCCGCGGCGCAAATTTCTGTCCATATTCTCCGTTTCTCAGTTTTTGCCCTGGGCCGATTAGATCCACGCGCGTGCGGGGGAGGGAACATGTCCCTGGATATGATCCTCTGGATTTATTACCAGCTTGGATGCATGTTTGCGCCCGGCGCGCTGGGACCGAGCATTGTCCGCGATGGAAGGGTATGAGGTTGTGAACTCCCAAATTTCTTTTTTTAATCCCTTTTTCTAATCCTGTGTGCATTGCGCTTTCTCCTGTTCTTTAATCTTACATACCCGATACGAATGAATGGAAAAGCGCCCATGAGACCCATGCATTGGTTCCTTTTAAGCCTTCTTCTGTCTCTGCCTACTCCCCTCCTGGCTTGTGTTTCTTCTTTCGGTTTTATTTTTCTCTCCTCGTAGAATATCCCCGTTCCACTATCTCTATCGTCCATTAATGCTCAGCTGTCCAGGTCATAGAGTACGTTGCCTCGTGGGCTTGGCTTGGGGCTTGGGGTTATAGGAACCAACCGTAGCGAAAAAGGACCATCGCTACCTCGAGGAGTGGGATGTCAAGATGGACAATTGAAAGAGGAGATGGTGGATTATGTAAAGACCTCTTCAAAGTTGCAGATCTGCTACGCTGTCGATGGAAGAAGTACGTGCTTTGGACTACAGGATTTGGCGATACATAACAGGACGGTCCCACGCGTGCCATGTTCAAACCACGAACCGAACCGAGAGAGGTGGACACGGAATAGCAGGCAAGGAGAAGAAGGATAGTATAGTTGCGATGAAAACGCGAAAATGGGGGGTCAGACAAGTGGATTTCGGAACTGGGGGTATTCGCTTGTCAAGAAATGAGGAAACTTTGTGAGAGGACGGGGCAAAGGCAAAGATGGAGAGAAGAGAAAAGAGCTGAGACTACCGCACTGTCTACCAGGATCATGAAACCGAAGAAGCCCTCGAAAACAAGACAAATGAGAAAATGCATCGAATGATCATCTCGCAAAACTAAGCTAGAGTAGACGATGCAGAAACACCGTGTGTATCTGGATGCTACCCGGGGCCCCAATCCCTTCCCGCGGGGAATGCCGAGGAGGGCGATGCCCGTGTCCGACGCAAACCGCGCCGTGGTTTAGCCGTGTGGACATTTGCCAGAAGGGTGTGCAGCAGCATCGGAAAGGAGGGACATGGGAATAAAAATATGCCGATTTTGTGTCTCCAAACATTGCATCCTCGGAGCACAGCGAGCAGACCGGTCAAAAAGAATACTCGAGGGCAGGGTTTCTGGTGGAACCCCTTTGGCTGTGAGACGCTCGGGGCGTTATGCAAGATGGCAAATAACTGAGCAACGGAAAACCTCTGCCATGGCGTCATTCTTCTTTATGCTTTTCTCTCCTTGACAAATTGCTTGGAGCTCAGATCGTGTGTCATTAGGATGCAGTAGGTTCAATAGTGATGGTAGAGGTGTTCGGAAGGGAAGTAGACTCGAGGGAGGCGGGTCGTGGGGAGTTTTACATTCGGCAGGGCGTGCGTGGAGAATGAATCAAATATTCAGATGTGGCACCGACTTGCGGGCACCGCCACATCGTGGACAAGGGCAAAGGAAAAGAGGCATGGATACAGAGGACTCGGCACGTTTGGCACGGCGGAACATGGACTCAGTTCAGGGAGGCTGCGGGCCTCCTACACATTCACAAACGGGTCACGTCGAAACATTACTTGGTAATGAGGTTGAGATAGTCGGCCACAATCAGCGTGACCATGCTGTCGATCAGTCAGTATATTTTTCGTTCAGAATGATTCCCGGAGTGGGTCGCTGCCAAAAGCAAAGAGGCGGGGGGAAGAGGGGGCAAAAAGTGGGGGCAACTAACGCATGAGGTGCGATCCGCACATAGTATGTTCCAAAGCCCCGGTAGAAGCGCAACCAACCCTCCTCAGCAACCACCTTGCGCGCGCAGTCCAGCACACCCCGATACGGCAACTTGCCCGTCGCGGGATCCTTCTGCTGCTTTTGAAGACGGGTCTTGATGAAATCGAAGGGGAGAGAAAGGAAAGAGGCGAAGAAACCCGCGATCGCCGACGCCGCAAAGGTCTGGTTCTGTGTGCTCAGGGTGGTGTGCTGCTTCAGCTGAGCTTTACTTTCCGCGAAGAATGTCAACTGGCCCATGTTGAGGGCCATTGCACGGATGACGGTGGGTAGGGCGCCGGCCCAAAGTGCCGCTAAGCCTTCCTGGCGGGGAATGCGGACGAGAGCATCGAAGACGGAACGGTAGTTGGCACGGTGCTCAGGGGCTTTTAAACCATCGGATTGCATGCGCACGAGAGCAAGGTCAGCTGGGTTACCGATCATAGCAGCGATACCGCCAGCCGAGAGACCAGCAGCGGCCCGTTCACCGAAGGTGACCTTGCGCTCGGCGGCCTCGGCGCGCGCATTCAGCTTTTTGATGAACGTGTCAAAGAAGCCGAGACGGGCGGTGGTGTAGACGGCCTGGCGCAGAATACCGGCAGACAGGCCCGTGTAGAGGTCGAGCACTTTCCCGGAGGCGATGATGTCTTTTGTGATACCGAGCGCAGATGGCTTGGGACCGGTGCGGGCACCCTCACCGGCGAGCTGCAGACGCACCTTGACCATGTCGACGGGCTGGATGACGACCGTCGCTGTCATACCGGCGAGGCCACCGTTGATGAAGGGTAGAGCGGCGCGCATATACGGGTGGTGTAGAATCTCAGAGGTGGTTTGCTTGGGGTTCTCAATGGCGGCCTGGGTCGCCTGCTGAGCGGAGGCCGCCGCGCTACTGGCGGACTCCTTGACCGAATTGGATGCCATAGTTGCAAGAGAACGGGATACGCAAACCAGATCTAGCGATGGAGAAAATCCAGGGCAAGTTAGCGAGGGTTGGGAGGTTTTCAGATCATCAAGGATTTGCGAAAAGGGCTCAGAAAAGACAGAATCACGGTCGAGTTGGGTTGGTGTTGGCGTAGGAATCAGGAAGCGCGTGGGATGACAACTCACCGGGGTCAACGTTCAGGATGTTTCAGCTTAACGCAACAACGCCAACAGGAAAACGCGACGGCGAAGGTCAAAGTTTCTTCTTTTAAGGCTTTAGCCGCTGAGCACGTTTTCTTTGGCGGATTTAGAAGCCACGGCGAGGCAGTGCGAGGGACCATGGAAACTCACCGATGACGTATCCAGCGGGACAATGGAACGCGTTGGTTGGAGATTCACGGTGGGAGGCGCTTGTATGATCGCGATCAATTTCCAGTAGATGAGGAGGAAGAGGAGAAGAAGAAAAAGAAGAAGGAAGATGAGGCGGAGAGAATGAGGGGAGTCAGGGTCGAGGATGAGCCTGTGCGGGGGGACGGTCCAGTGACGAGGACAGCAAAGTATAGAAGGGTCGGGGTTTCACGGGAGGCCTGTGCTGGTTTAAGAGACGAGAAAGGCACCAATCCTGTATACCCCGGTACCTAGTCGGATGGACGAGTCTGAGAGATGGCTGGGTCGTCCGTGTATGTTGCGAAGAAAGGGTCAAGGCCAACTATGATACTAAAGATAGCGTGGAGGATTTACAGGACAACTCGTGCGACCCGGCGTTACTTGTATCTATAGAAGGCCTCGCTCTGCTACAGCCTTGACCGCGAACAACCGAAGGCCAGTTCCGAGCGTCCAGCTATCAGCCCGGATGAGACGGCTGCTGTCCCTTTGACCGAATCGTTAGCCGCGGGGGATCGTGGACAAGGTGGTGGGACCGGTGGAGTGTGTCTCGAGGCCCCCAGCGCAGCCCTGGGCCCATACGGAGGAGTGTTGACCATACTTTTGACGACTTCGCTTCTTACGAGCCAGACTGGCGAAAATCGCAGTTGTAGCAACACGTCTCCACCCCCTGCAAGCCAATGATGGGGCAGACAAGGATATTAGCAAGCTGCGAACGTCCCGCTGGCGAAATGCGGGGGTCTGGGAAGCTTGATGTCACGGGAGATCGGACCGGTACTTGCGCATTATTGCGGCGACAAGTAGTCATTCCAGGTACTCCAAGGTACTGGCATGCGACTCCTCTACTTGCACGACTGAAACCCCTCTCTTCACGGGTCACGGGGCTGCCTTTTTCCCGGTGGTTCTCGTTCTTCCTCTCTCTCTCTTGCTTTTCCATCCCTTTTCCTGCACAGCGCGCTCTGCCCCGAACGAGTTGTTGAAACCCCTTACATCCACCCATGCTCCACGTCATGACGGCCGCTCTCCCCAATACTTCAGCTCTCCACCCCACCAGTAACCGCATTAGTGCCACGAGCTAAACTCGGAACCCCACTGGCGCCGCTAAGCCCCTTTTGGGATCCCCACGAGAACTGCTCGGGAACCCGCCTCAGCCCGAGCCCATGTCCGCATCCCGCCGCCCGAGGAAAACCTGCTGGAACGGAGGATGCCTGAGCTTAATGGACATGGGTAGGGAGGGACTATGGGCGAATGAATTCGTGCATTTTCCGGCGTCTTCCCAACCAACAAAAAAAAAAAAACAACAATCATCACCACCACCACCACTAGATCGGCCATGATCCACTGGCCAGTGATCAGAGATGTTGGGAACCGTCGCAGTCATTACTACTGACTGCCCACCGCCCCATCTGCCATCCCCACCAGCGTCTCGGTGCGATGGGGTAGCCGGATAATCTAGATCGGCTATTCCACCCCTTCACTCAATAATATTCTCCCGTTCCCGCGACCCGGGGCCCCTTATCCGAGGCAGAGTGATCAAGGCCACTTGCAGACGATCCCCTAGGCGGGCTAGGGCCAGGCACCGCCCAGTGTGGGTGGGCCCAACAGCGTCAACTTGGCCTCTTGTCGATTATGGTTGCTGCTGTTGCCAGGTCCCTATCGCCTCGAATCCACTTATCCACGCGGCCAATGATGCCACCGGGAATGCCAACCGCGGCCTACCATTGGAGACGCCGGCCCCCGGTTTGTTGAGGCGGCCTGAGGGTGAATAGGTCCCGCCCGACTGGTCTGGAATCCTCCGATCTCTATCTTCATCATGATGGCTTTTCGCCGATGACCGGCACTTCAGGGGCCAACAAAACTATTCGGCGATGGATGTCGTCACAGCGGCTTGTGGGGGATGTCTGTCCTGTGCGGCCAATTTGATCGTCGATTGGCCGGGCTTTGATTGTCCTTGACCCGGGGCATGGCATCTCATCATCGCAGACATGGCATTGATGCCGCTCGCCGGAGGTCACGGACGACAGCAGTCCGGGAAGGATTATGAGCTTCATCTATTACCGGGCAATGGGAGTTACCACCGTGCTCCCCGGCCTGGAATACGTTAAGATTGAGACTGGCACAGCGATGTCCCTGCGGCGCCTCACACGGGATGGCTCTGCTACGTACTCGATAGTCAGACACTTTGTGGTAAACGAGATTATGGTCTATCACCACTCCCCACGGGATGGAAACTATAACAACAGATCGGTTGGGGCTAGCCCCAGACCGAAGCACCCACAGAATGCGCTGGTGAGGTCTGGTTCTACGGTGTAGACATCGTCCTGGACCCTGATGTGCAGAGTAGATTCGAGACCCTTCTCCGACGATAGCCACGCCTGGATCGACGGAGTCTCGATGCCGGCCGCTCAAAGTAGGACCCTGCCGGCTCCGAAATCCATGAGACAGGGTCATCATTTCCCATGGAGAATTCCCAACGATTAGCACTGTCTTCGAGCACGCCGTCAACACAAAGCCCAACCATCTCGAGCCCACCCCGTGCTCTCCCACTAAATCACCCCACCACTCTCTATACCCACCCCGACTACTAGGGGGCGCTATGTAACTAGTAAACCAGTAATTCACCATCCAATCCCCGTCATCTCTACCCAAAACAAAGCTCGAGCGGAATCCACCCGTTCCCCTAGCCGCCGAAGCAATTCCAACCCCTAGCCAAGTTAGACCCAGCTTCTCCTTCCGCGGAAAGCTCTCTCGGCATTTCGGGAGGCATGAGAGGGCTATCCCGAACGGGGCCCGGCATGCAGTGTCGGGAGCGGAGGGTATTCCGGCGGTAAAGTGGGCTGCGGGTGTCTGTCCGGAGCGGGGAGCGGCTGTCGGTGACGGGATGGGTGGGGGGTGGTTCGGCAATGGGAGTGGTAGATGAGCATCTGGTGGGCCTGGTTTATACCATCGGACACAGGACTAACGAACACTATCGATCGAGATCATTGTCTTCTTATTGAGCTTCATGGGAGAGGTATCCATAAAATTGGAACTATGTGCCCCCAAAAATCGATATGCCCTCTTGGCGCACAAAGGGAATCTGTCCCACGGATTCTCTCCACCCCTGCTTCTGAGAAGTCGCTCAAAATGACAGAAGTTCTGCAAGTCTCCTCTATGTAGCTCAATTGAAACTCGCAATTCTCGCATAAATCGGCAACTCTACTCCAAAAATTGCCACTGAGAGTGTTTTCATACTATGCTGCCCTTGGCGCTTTCTTTTTCTTTTTATTGTTCACATCAAGCCCGCTATATATGTGTTGTATTAACATAGCTTGTTGCGGCAATGAGATAGAGAGTCGCTTACCACCATTGGCCGCACATTGCTGTCAAGGGCAGGTAGAAGTCACGCTTCGTTGCTCCCTGCGAAGCAGTGCCAGGCGTCGAAATGAACAAGCCGAGCAGATCTATCGGGCTTCAGTAGGGGATAAGGTCGCTCTTCTTTCTCGATGTGTAAACGAGATCGGTATTCATGACCAAGGTGAGTGGCCGCTTGTTCTAGCCGTAACTCCATTCGTCCGACAAGGTCCTTGATATCCTTGCTATTACGAGGCTTTGGTTAATCAGCAGGGCTCCGCATCTGAAGCTGGAGCTGTCCGGGGGCGTCTTCATCTGATGCGCCGACGGCTTCAGGTGGCACTAAGGCGCCACCAACGAAGAGGACGTTGGTAGAGCGGTATTTACGGTCGACGAGGTAGGTCGCGAGGCTCTAGCTACCATAAAGGATACACAAGGCCTTGTGCACTGGGAACCACGCAATGTTTATTGCTTTCTAAGTTTGAAATTAGGATTCTGCCTTCCATTCGGGTCAACGCCCTGACATAGTCAGCTGTATAGTACGAGTTAGTCGCCTAATAGGAACATAGTGTGCTTCCCGACTCTGAGGCCAATCAGAGTCCTCTATGTGGGGCTATCATCTATCCAGCTGCAAGTTAGGCAGTCTCAACCTTCGAAGTGCTCCAGACGGCTCTTTCCTTTCTTCATCTTAAAGTTGCTTATTGTGCTGAACCGCACATAGCTTTTGCACATATGGGCCCTTTTTATCTCTTGCGTTTCGCACTTGTAATAAGTACATGATTTGGGTTCAACTTGAATAAATCAATATTTGAAGCAAACCATGGATCAATGGGACAGTATTCAAACACCTGAGCAAGACACATGTGCATGATCATATCACTCAAGATATTTTTCAAGCGCTGGTATGTCAGTTGAACTAGGTGAATATTTCTGATGACCCCAGGCAACTGCAACGATGAAAGCAACAGCAACACATGTCAAAATGAAACCACCAAGAAATGATACTAAACAAAGAGTACTTTCATTTCGCTCATAGGTCATTGTGAAGCCAATTTCCAAGTTTGATTCACGGAATGACGTTGATGGAGATTCCGGAGATGTGGTGAATGAGCCGGCAGCTGCTCTTTCTTTGTCAATGGCTTGCATGCAGCCTGAAACAAAGCCAGCTTCGCAGAGAGCTACGAGGGCTTCGTGATCATCGCCTCCGTACGCGTTGAAGTTCCTTTTCCGGTTATCAATCAGAGATATTCTGCCCGAATTGAGTTTCGAAATTTCTGAGTATTGGGGAATGACATGCTCGGTCGGGTCCCTGCGTTCAGGTTGGATAGCGTTCGATTTCGGTACGGCAACTGTTGACCCGAGAGTTGTAATGGAAAATAGCGAGTATAGCATCATAAAGAGATGCATGCTCGCGAAATGATGGAATTTGATCCGCAAATTGGTAAATAATGATCGCCAAGGCTTCAGAATGCAATGCGCACTTTGAGGGCCCAAATTGTTTTAGTTTCTTTGTCGAAGTGAACGAATGCGGATCCCAGTGAGATGAATCGAAGAATCAATAAACTTGAGGAGAAGTGTCAGTGAGATGTATGATATCGCAAGTGAAATCATGGCATGGCCTGGGGTTTCATTTATACGAAGATAACGTTGGAAGGAATCTTGGAAGCCTTGCGAATTGCACTGATTAGAGTTCAGCCAAGGCCGTGGCAGTATCGCCCTCCAAGAGTCTATTCCAAAAGTTCAGATGCCAAGAAAATTGATGACAAGTTGATTGTGATTGATCAAGTTCTATGGAATGTGGATCCCTCATCGATCAATACAGGGGGAGGGAAATAGGAAGGATTGTCGAAGTAAAAACTATTGTGAACAAGTTGTCCTGTTTAACACTGGTGTTTCGTCTGATTTGAACGAGACCCAGATGCTGGATCTATAACCGTTCTGAAATTACTTACGGGAAGCGAATGACAACTTTGTGCTCCAAGTGCTCGCTGTAGCGTCGGTAGTACTCAGGGGCTTCTTCAATATCAATGATGCTGCTGACCACAAAGCTTGGGCTGGCTCTGTTACTGGCAACCAGATCAACGAGGGGCTGAGCATGTTCAAGAGGTAGAACAATTCCGCTTCCTACAGTCAACGCTTTACTCCAAAGGTGGCTGACAGAGACCGGGACCATAGCAGGGACGGTGCCAGCATTCGGGGCGCCTCTGGTGCTGTTTTCTCCGCCGGTGTAAACACCGGCGATAGCGATACCTCCCAGATCGGCAGCAACAGAGATCAAGTGGCTGGGTACAATTCCATCAGCGCGCTCGCCGGCGGCATCCACGGCCTCGAAGCCGACACAATCCAGAGCTCTCGTGACTCCATTTGGCTCCCGAGCCAAGATCTGCTGAACGGGGTCCGAGGCGTTGAACTGAATAGGGATTGAACCAATAGATGCTGCGAGAGTCAACCGGTCAGGCACTTGGTCCACGGAATAGACTCGTGAAGCACCACGAAGCAAGGCAGAGTACGCCGCTAGAATCCCCACGGGTCCAGCACCAAAGACGGCAACGGTGTCGCCTGGCTTAAAGCCACTGTAAGTCAGGGCTTGCTAGCCAGTGGTGAAGACATCGGAAACCATCAGATAATCCAGCTCTTTAGTCACATTGTTTGTTTGATTATTGAACGGAATCGGAATGAGAGAGAGGTCGGCAAAGGGAACGCGGGCGTACTCGGCTATATTCAGAACTCGAGTTAGCGTGTCAATAATTGGATAAGAAGCCGTCAGTATTTACATGCCTTGAAGACCGCCATAGTCTGGGGATCCAGATCCAAACGAGAGTGGGTGTTCTTGGCCGTAATGGCCGTTGTGAGCGTTGTCAGGGATAATGACATACTCGCCCACGGTAAGGGAAGAGACAGCACTTCCAACCTCTTCGATGTATCCAACCGCCTCATGTCCGAGGTTCCAAGGGATATCATCGGCACCTGTGTAGCCATGATAAAAATGAAGATCAGAGCCACAGATCGCACTTGAGGTAATCCGAACAATTGCATCGGTTTCGTGAACTATGGTAGGGACAGGAACATCAATGACGGAGACATTGTTTACCTGGCCGAACCAGGCCACTGCTCGCATTGTGGCGGCAATTGTTAAATTCAAAGGCATTTTGCCGTATAAGGATCGAAGAAGGTCTGTTGATTCAATGCGTTGATTCACAACCATGGCCTAGAAGACGTCTGCTCCTTTTATATCTAATGATCGCTTTCATTTTCAAGCAAATGTATGCTCAATCCAGCTATGATCTACAGATTTGCAGGATACCTATGGCATATGATGATCGAAGTATCGATTTTTCTGCAAGCGTGTAGATTACATGCGCATGTACTCCGTAACTCCGCATGTAACCTTGGAATACCTCATTGGTCCCTAGGAGGTCGGTTTTGAAACCTGATATAGAAATGGACTCGTCAGCCTTTGGCTGCACTAGGTAATAGATGAAAATCCACTATCTGATTATCTATCATTGAAGCCTAATTATGGCATTATCTGTTGATGGGTCCAGCAGTATCTGAAGTTGTCTCCACCATTTCATAATCATGAAGCACTCAACGTAACCAAGAAGAGACTGAAGCTTCCCGGCTCCAAGGCCCAAGTTCATAGGCTTGGTAATGTTAGCCTAACAATGATTTGAATGAGAGCACTTATTTCTGTGCATTTTTATTCAGTGTTGGTACTCAGCTGATCCGTATGAACCGCTAAACTCCGAAATACTTTTAAATCCGAAGATTTCTTCTTAGCATGTCATTATGCCAACCTTGAAATGTGTGTAAATTTCAAACAGGACACTAGCCCATAAGCACACGCGCGGTGGGCAGGTCGGTAGATTGAGACCCACCCTTAGCGTGTCATCAATGTGGGTCGTCTAACAAACAATGGACTGAGAACCCTTAAATGTCTACCCTAACCATGTGGCAAACAAGTTAATTTCCGGAAGATTGAACTTCCTTACTTTCTAAATCCTAGGCAACTGCCGTTGCTTCACGGATTTCGGATTTCGTTGATCGTAGACACGTGTTCAGCCATGATCTCATACTCCACAACTTGACAATCAATGGGACAACAGTATTCTGATAGCCAATATTGGCAGCACGATTGGATGTCCGAGCACGCGATGGATAGCTTACACTGGGATAGCCACTGATTGCACTTTCACTGCGAGCTTCGACTCGACTGATTCCGCTCACCGATACATCGCGAATATAATCAATACCCGTGTCTGTGATCTTGGAGAGCAGCTTCAATATCTCTCTGGGCACACGCAATTTGGATATCAGTGACACTGAATGTCCAACCAGTGGTTTGGGGTTGACTGCATGGAGCGCTCCATGCTCGCGAGGGGATCCGAATCGCCTTCAGACTTTCTCTCAATGGAGGAGCTCTCTTGACGATAGTAATGCCTACTGGACCTCATTGACCGGGTGTTCGGTTTCCGTGGGGGAAATCGGAGTATCATGGGCTGGAGCCCTCTGCGCCTCGGAGGGTGGCTATACCGGAGCCAGTGCCAATGTCGTCGCTCTAACCCAGACTGAGTGGCAGGTCTTTGCGTAAGCTCTTGTTATTTTACCGAGAATGGGGAAGAATGGTATCAACTACATAATTGGAATATAGCCACGATTAAGGTCATATTCGAGCAATCCATGATTTTACCGCAGATACATGTCGATCCCAGCCACCACAGTGTGGTCCAGTGTCATCAAATATCTGCAATGCCGGGGGGCAGTACATCGTGAGCCCTGTATTTGAATCGTCTATGACACGATCCTCATCTTGCATCATTGGAAATGTTTGTTCCTAACTGGGACCTGGCCTGGTCGACGGGTCCTGTTTGATGGAGGCACAGATGGGACATAGTACTGAACCGTGTGGGAATGGTATTGAATCCGGTGAGTCATGCGATTGTGGAAATGATGCTTGCGGTGAGCTGGAGGCCCAATGTTGCGACCCGGTCTCATGCCAGTATAGGCAAGTAGATCGGTGCAATCGGTCAAATACTGGATATAACGGAAGCACGAACAACGGGGACAGCCAAGGAAGCGAGTCTTCATCATCATGGGCGCGACGCGATCTATCAATCATAGACCATGATTCCCAAAAATGCCAGTCCTTCAACACCTTGATACCACCCTCTGTCTTCCTGGTAGACAAGAGGGAAAGCAGCAAACATCATGAAAAGTGCACCGTAGATGATAGCGATGTAGAGCGACATAATTAGAACGATTGGTTCTCGGAACAAAAGGATCCACGGCCGTAGTAAAGAAAAGCCGAGCATACGCCTGACTGAAATCCGTTGATGCTCCAAGTCGATATCCATTTTTGTTCGGTGAATGTTCCCCGTCATCTGGGTTAATCGTGCCGCTCGTCGCCGTAGAAGAACCGGGGCATAGGTTTCTGGAACAAGCAAAATAATCACGAATCACATCACTCCGGCGAAGATAGCGAGTACTCCTTCGATCCATCTCCAGCCAACTGTCATCCCCACAAAGCCACCAATAATCGGCCCAACCACAGGTCCCATGAATGAAGCGGCTGCAAAGAGACTGAGGGCCAGGCCGCGATGATGGGCCTCGAACATATCACTAATCACTCCACCGGGCATTGGTTAATGGCGCTGACCCAAACGCACCGGCAAGAAACCATGGAATAATCAATGTCCAGATATTGTGTGCGCCAGCACATCCGGCGAAGAGAGCAGCCAAGCCGCCAAAGGAAGCCCAGAATGGATATTTTCGACCGCTGAACTCGCTAAGGGGGGGCCCATACCATCGGACCCAATGCGAAGCCAACAACATAGAGCGAGAGGCCTAAGGTCGCAACTTCGGAGCCGATGTTGAAATGATCTTCTATTTGGTCGACACCTCCAGAATAGTCTGACGATCCAAGGCCCACTGCCAGAGCTGCAGTCGACACAGCTATCGTGATACCGATCTTCTTTCCCATATCATAGCGCTGAGGATTGGAGGGATCGTCGGGAATCCAAGTCACAACAAATGGGTCCTGCTCTGTTCCTGATCCGATATACTTCTGCTGAAGAACGTGTTTCGTGATGGTACCCTGATCGACGATTTGGCGCCAGAAGGGAATGGCTTCCCGTCACTAAGCGATGGGGCCCCATCAAGCTGACACTCTAGATCGTTGTCCACCATGTTCGCAATGTAAGGAACGGTGAGTGCCGCGCACAGGCGTCGGTTGGTAAAGAGAAGAATGGCAAGAATCTAAATTTTGTCAGTCCGGCTGATGCTAAACATCATAAATACTGCAGGCTTTGCCAATTTACCGAACGACTCCTCCACTTGCACTTTCCTGCCCGAGCTCGCCCCGCACGCTTATCTTTTTATTAGTGGTGGTGAATCGGTCCCTCTTCTACGCCAAATTCTAGATGTCACGTCAGTACGGAGTGCATAATTGCGTTATGTATGACCTGGAAGTCATTGTCAACGTTGTGAAGATGGCACATGGGGGTTCCATTTTCTTAGATTTCAGTATTTTAACTTGGGCAACTACCAGGAAAACCAAATTTAAATAGTGTGGGATAATCTCTTGTTCCACTATCCAAAATGACGTCTAAAACGAAGCTGAGGAGGGTAACTCAGTAACTGTTGCGTAATATAGGATTGGTAAAGCTGTGTTCAATCTTGTCGTAGTACCACGACGGAGAATGTTACGGAGTTAGGCAAGCGCTATCCGTGGTGACAACTGCATGGAAGTTAACCCCGCCACGAGCGCCAGTCGCACCAGGCTTGGATTGACCATTCAAACCATTGCGAGACTGGAAGCAATTTGGACCCATTTTTAAGGTTGTACGAGCCATTCAGCAATAATAAAAGGGTCCCGTAGGTTGACCACATCTTGGTGAAACTTGCAACATCATTGGTGGATACCTGGATTAGCCAATTGGTTAACGGTTGTTATCTAATTGCATAACCAAACACATGCATAAGGGTATTGAGCAAGGGAGACGCATTCGAGCAGCAGATTCTTGGTCTATTTTAGAAGAATCTGCAATAATTGGATTTTGTATTTCTGGAACCAGTTGTTGCAGATCATTCCCCAAGGCGATCCAAGAAGAAATTGGTGGAGCACTGTATGTTCTTGGCAAGCAGTTTAATGAGTTGTTCGATATCATTGGTCAGTGGTATCGAGAATGGGGAAATACCGGAAATTTTCCGCACCTCTGAGTAATGGGGATGTCCATCCCATCGCATAATTTAACCGGCCGCTCTGTCCTAGCTCTCGGTTGAAAAACCGATTCTTATTTAGCTCTGCGTATATTGCCCACCCTTTCCTGCCGTTGGAGCCAACTCGTAAGCGAGGGTATTATCGATGATATAATGCAGGGTCTGTTGACCCCTAGGCAGCGCGTCAGGGGTCGGGATCTGTTGATCATCAGAGAAAAGGATAAATGGGAAGAACCTAGCTCTTGCGAAGTCCCGGACAGGAGAATTTGAATAGTTCAGCTTTTTTGGCCCTTCCTGCATCAATTAAAGTAGGAGTTGATATATCGCATGGCGAATCACCGTGAGTGGTAGGAGCGGCTGGATTTGGTCATATTCAAATCAATTCTGAGTCTAGATTCCGGTTTCTATATTAAAGACCTATTGGCGGTCATGGGCAGCCCATTGACCTCAAATTTCCGTTCAACATACTTGCCAGTTCCGGAAATAGATTGAGCTGAAGACTTTTACTGAAAACTGATTAGTTATGTCGCTAATGAGATTTCTATCCAAGAAATTGTTATTTTCGATTTCAATCACGTAGAGGTCACAGATGTGGATATGTCAAGCCACCATTAGCAGAAAATGATGCCAATTAGGTTAGAAGGCGGATCGGCTTATGGGACATCCTAACACCATGACAAGGATATCGCCTTTCGGGCTGAGCTAAACACTGAAAAATATCATAATGGAACTTCGCACGGTTTGATTGATACGGAATCCGAGTATTCTAAACCCCGGTCTTCTTGAAGGTTCTTCGGTTGCGTAATCAACTTCCGGAAGAGCAGTGTGTACGGGATTACCTTTGCCGAAAAAAATTATCGGGGCGAAGTGGAGTGGAATTCATCGCAACGAGAATATGAAAAGCGGAAAACTACTGGGCCTAGGACGACGCTGGGTTAAACGATCCAGACATCAGATTCAATCAGCCAAATACTACTTGAATGGTTTATTTGATACCATTAATTCTGATACAGATCCTGTATTTCTCTCGTCATTCGAAAATTTGCGTGGACTTGCGTACAGAATCATTGAGACACAATCTGGCCGATAATACAAAGAACCCTATTATGTATGCCTAGAGATTCAATTTGAGCTACACATTTGTCAAACATTGGTCAGATTAACCGAAAGCAAGTAAAGCCGTATAACTCCGAATAAAGCCGGTAGATTCTTAGATTAATCAGCACCTTTATTGTTAACTATTACTTAGCTTTGTAATTCTCTTTGAGGCATTATTCTTTAGTCCAATATGAATGCTGTGTACGTGTGTGCGTGGATTATTTTTCTTCTTCTTCTTCTTCTTCTCCTCCTTTTTTTGCTTTCAGTTTTATCAACGAAATAACAGATACACCGCAATGGCTCCCAAGATTGCAATCGTTTTTGTATGTTCTTTGAAGAAAATGACACTAGACTATCACATTGACTATCAGCTAACTTTTGATCAATATTTTCTGTATATAGTACTCGATGTATGGTCACGTCAAGCAGCTGGCGGAGGCTGAGATGAAAGGTATCGAGGCAGCAGGCGGCACAGCCGACATCTTCCAGTATGGAGCTCTATTCCAAGTAATCACTTTGGGAAGTTGTGGAAAGTCGTGAACTGAAATCTAGCTAGAATTGCAGAGACTCTCCCTGAGGACGTTCTGAGCAAGATGTATGCTCCTCCCAAGTCTAGCTACCCTATAGCGGAGCCTACAGATCTGTTGGAATATGATGCTATTCTTTTCGGTATCCCCACACGTTTCGGTAACTTCCCTGCTCAGTGGAAGGGTTTTTGGGACAAGTCCGGTTCGATCTGGGCATCTGGTGGCTACTGGGGCAAGTATGCTGGCCTCTTCATCTCCACTAGCGGCCAAGGTGGTGGTCAGGAGTCGACTGCTATTGCCTCAATGAGTACCCTCGCTCACCATGGCCTAATCTATGTTCCCCTGGGCTACAAGTATACCTTCTCGCAGTTGACCGACCTTGAAGAAGTCCACGGCGGTAGCCCCTGGGGCGCCGGTACTTTCTCTGTAACTTACCCACATATGACTTGATGTGAAATGACCTGGATGCTAACCACTCTTCGCAGGGAGGTGACGGCTCACGCCAACCTAGTAAGCTTGAGCTAGATATAGCTGAAGCTCAGGGAAAAGCCTTCTATGAGACTGTCTCTAATGCTACTTGACTACATGGTAGAACCGAGTCAAAGCTTGAAGATTTGACATCTAACCTCACGGCAGGTGCATCGAATTCATCTATGCGCTTACAAAGACAACGGGATATCAACAAGAAAGACTTCTACGAGGGACCGTGTGGCTTGCCCGGAAAGTGTACAGTTCTCTAATTGGGCCATCTGCAAGGGCCGTTTTCTCAAAGAAAAGCAAATGAAAATAAAAAGAAATCTTCCTGGTGGTTTAATTTTTAAATTGACTTCTCAAAACCAACCCTCTCTCCGAGTCACAGGTCCACGGTCGGGTCAATTTGGATATTTGGATCTTCGGATGTAAATCTTGGACGGCCTCAATTAACTCAACATCTTTTGGTTAAAAGAAAACTTGAAAAGAAGAAAACCCTAGATATTGATATCATGACCATAATGAATGATGAAAATGACAACGGCGCAAAAGCCCCTTCTTCTATGTAGCACTCACTGAGGTTGTGAGTATTAAAGGATCTAAACATTCGTGTAATTTGCCTATTTTTCTACAGCCATATCACGCATTTTAACATATCCCAGGGGAAGGGAACCTGTAGGCTCTTCCCACGAATCTCTAGCGAGTGCGATGAAGTGTAGCACAGTTCCATATTCCACTACGTTGCTAGCAGCATTCCAGCGCACCTGATGGATTCTACTCAAGTACTTTAGTATTCGTCACGTCCGTACCGACATTGAGATAATTGAAGTTTCCGCCACCGTGGATTGCTGACGCCTGAAGTCTCATTGGTCGACGCCCCAGCGGGTTGAAGAGGCTGCATGCCAAAGGATGACAAAACGCACCCGATTGGTTACTTAGTTGAAATGTCCTTAGCAATCCCGCGTTCTTTGTCCAAAGAACGCGGGAAATAACCCTCGGCTCGGACTTTAGCTCTCAAGTCCGAGCTTCATTGCATTCGTCGGTAGAGTTGGCAAGGATCTTCTTATATATGTCGATGTGAAAAAGGACTAGATTTGCTCTAAACTCTCGTCATCTCCCCGCACCTTAAACTGGTGGGTTTGGATAGGCTGAGAGACTAGTCGTAAAGTGTCGAGAAGAAGTGGAGTCTTTCATTACAGTTACCTAGGATTGGCCCAAGTTGATGCCACCTTAACTACATAGCTCTCGGAGATACGGAGATTGAAAATATAGATAAAGGTGGATGACCATCCGTTCCTTGAACTTCAAATCCAAGTTTTGCATTTTTCTATTTGCCTACCTTTCTCCAGAAGCTTCGTACAAAATGAAATATGTGCAACTCGGAAACAGCGGTCTTCGCATTGCCCCAATTGGTGTCGGATGCATGAGTTTTGGGGATCCCCAGGGCCGTCACAAATGGTCTATCCCGGAAGAGCGAGCATTGCCAGTGCTCAATCATTGCTACGAATCCGGTCTTAACTTCTTTGACACAGCAAACACCTATTCCAACGGCATGTCTGAGGAAATTCTTGGCAAGGCGATCAAGAAGTACGGATGGCGCCGGGAAAGTATTGTGATCGCAACCAAGGTGTGGGCAGGCGTTGGCCGCGGTTCCGACCAGCCACTGGCTATGACAGAGGATGAAAAGGATAATGCCGGTTACCTGAATCAATATGGATTGAGTCGGAAGCATATATTTGAGAGCATCGATGCCAGCCTGCAAAGACTCGACCTACCTTACGTCGATCTGCTGCAGATCCACCGCTTCGACCCCCGAACCCCCGCTAGGGAAACAATGGAGGCATTGCATGATATTGTCAAGTCCGGCAAAGTACGGTATATCGGGGCTTCATCAATGTGGGCTCATCAGCTCATGGAGTACCAGTACACCGCTCGCGTGCATGGCTGGACAGAGTTCATTTCAATGCAAAATCTTTACAACGCTACATACAGAGAGGAAGAGAGAGAGATGTACCCAGCGTGTGCAAAATTCGGAATGGGTGGGATTCCATGGAGCCCAATTGCAATGGGCTTCTTGGCCAGACCCTGGAGTGACTTCTCGAAAACCACACGTGGAGAAACCCAGGGCGTTGGGTTTCTCGGCCAAGCTGCTACGGACGCAGACAAGAAAATCAACGAGCAGATTGAGAAGATTGCCAAGCAACATGGCATGTCAATGGCGACTGTGGCAATTGCTTGGACCCTTTCTAAAACATTTATTTCGGCACCGATTTTGGGGATGAGCAAGGAGGAAAGAGTGGATGAGGCAATTCAGGCCATTTTTTTGGAGCTCAGTCCTGCTGAGCTGCAGAGCATTGATGATTTATATGAGCCCAAGAAGGTCATCGGTCACACGTAAGGTCTAAACCACGAATTTTCCAGCTAGCGGAATGTTGTCACGCCTATTGAACTTATAACATCAATGAATTTGTTATATAAAGCCCAATCGATCGCGAGATTATTCCAGCCAGCCACCTCTCACAAGTATCACTTGATTTTGATTCGTCTGTAGACACTTTTCCTCGGTGGAGTAGCATCATACGTACTCGATGATATTATGGATCGATATAGTTGGGTATTAAAAAGGCATACGTTGGTTCCCACATTAGGCGCGCTATTACTAATAAGGACTTGGACCATTGGGAGAGGGTGGGTTTGCTCTCTTCAAGTTATCCCTGTCCTGCCGGCCAAACGAACGATCTTCAGCCAGGCCTCCTCACTTTCGTTAGAGATTGCATAACAGTCTTCTACAATACAGACACATTGCCTCCCTTCAAGGGAACGCGGACGAGGCCCATCTGACGGTACGGTCTAAGACCGCAGCGACAGGTGACCCGTTGCGGCCAAACTACACTCTTCTTGCTCCTCTTGACTGCGTCAGGTCACCAATAAAATGCCTTTTTGCGCAGCTCCACTTTGCTCCTGGAAGCCCTTTGATCAGTGATCCCGATTGGTCACACGTAACTCCTACAGGTGTCGTCTTTCTTGCGGGTTTGGTTGGTTGTCTTTGCTCCCCGCAGACTGCTGGCGGTCTGTCTCGTAACACCTTGCCATGAAGACCTGTCGATTCCGAAGAAAAGTGTACGCCTAGTACGAAAATGGAGCACTGATTCCTTGAACTGTACTTGGGATTTGAAACAAATACAAGATGATGTGCAAATTGAGGGGGGTGAGTGTGCCGATTCAGCAGCTTATGCCTTCAGAATTAGGACAACATGGACGTTGAATAAAAATGATGACGCTAGTAAAATTGACTTCCTTTTTCTCTGACAACATCTTCCGAGTCCCGGTCCTACAGTTGCGAATCGCGAAGCTGATAAATCATCATGTCAAATTGTTCCATTTTTCGCCCTTTATCTATATGTTCTTTATCTTCCCATCCCTCATTTCTAAGCCAATGGCGGAATGGGGCCGCACTCACGCCACTGCGCTTCCTAATTGGTTGACGTCACAACTCTGCCTCCGTTCATTGTATAGAAGGTGCCCGTAAAATTTCCATAGCTATAAGAACTACGATTCCTACAAGTTTAGACAACAATCTCAGGGGTATCGATTTGGATCATTAGGTCGCCGAAACTCATATCTCTTCCGTCAAAATGGCTGCCACAAAAGTTGCACTGGTCGGAGTATGATACATACCCAGTCCCAATTATGAACTCTGCTAATCCATGTACCTATTTAGGCCGCCGGAAATCTTGGTCCAGCGATACTATCTGCACTATTGGATGCAGGGTTTAGAGTTACTGTCCTTACAAGACACGACAGCAAAAGTACATTTGATGCTAGAGCTCATGTCGCAAGGGTCGACTACGACTCTCTCGATTCACTCATTGCTGCTTTTGAAGGCAATGAGGTCGTGGTGAATACACTCGGGGTGGGAGCCATACCCCGTGCCATTCACATACGCCTTGTCGACGCCGCAGTTGCTGCCTCCGTCAAGCGCTTTATTCCGTCAGAATTCGGATCTGATACAACTCATCTGGCTACTGCGAAGCTCCCCGTCTTTGCCGACAAGGTTTATGTTCAACAATATCTGCGACAAATCTCCCAGCAGTCCAGTCTCACCTACACTCTCTTGGTTAATGGGCCGTTTCTCGACTGGGGCCTGAGAACCGGCTTTCTCCTAGACCTGTCCAGCCCCGTCACGACTTTGTACGACGGTGGCGATCGGAAATTTAGTACTACCACTCTAAAAGGGGTTGGTAAAGCTATCGTTGGAATTGTTAACCACCCTGAAGAGACGAAAAACACTGCGACCTTTGTTAGTGAGGCTTGTCTGTCCCAAAAAGACCTTCTCAGTCTGATCGGTAAGAGTCCTCAGACACAGAGTGTCTCAACAGTCGACGCAGAAAAAGAATCCTACGCAGAGCTTGCAAAGCCATCGCCAAACTTTCATGCTGCCGCGGTTGGATTCCTCCGTAGGGGGATCTTCGGTGATGGATTTGGAAGTCTTTTCAACCAGGACAAGCTTTCCAACGAGCTATTTGGTATAGAGATGTTGTCTCAGGAGGAATTGCAGAAGATTGCTGCCGAGTCTTGTCCTTGACTATACCTTTTGAAAAAGACCTTACAGAAAACAAGAGCGACCCACCATCATCTTCCCCATACAATATTATATGTTAGATGAATTGAGTTGAGGCACTTCACCAGATTGTTATATTACTACGACCTTCGTAGAAAAAGACGGCCCATTTACTCTTAAGTTAAAGATGATCATTAAAGATTAGGAGCGCAGAAATCACTTCCGACGTTGCGGCAGTGTTCCTGAGCAGCAAGTGCCCGGTGTCACAACAGTCTGCCCTTCTACATAAAACTAATCTGGTAAGACGTATTTAAAGTCTAGAGTAACACCGAGTTGATCCATAAGAGCTTCGTTTTTATCAGCTTCCGAACTTACCAACAGTTTTAATATATTGGACAGAGAAGTCTATCTAGAAGAGGTCTTATATGATACCGGTAAAACTGAGAATTTTGATGGGGCGACGCGAGATGCCCACGGTCGCACCACGGACTCAAGACTGCCAGAGCACGCACACCGGGCCAACCATTTTCATCCTGCAGATTTGAATTATCAGATGGCGGGATTTTAATCTCTTGGGCCTCTTCGTCCTCGTCTCTGAGGTCAATCAGAGGCGCAGGCTGGCGTTAATTTGATCGATTCTTACCGTTCGACCGGGGTTCAGCTAGTCGTTTCTTACATAGCAAGGAGCGCGTATATAGCAGTTACGCAATATCGGGGCTTCATGAAGTTCGACGCGGTTATCGCCATGATCAATTGAAGGATAAAATCGAGACAGGGAATGACCACCTGTGCCTTGTCCACGAGTAAATTCAAAAGATGCCATCTATCCGAGTCACAAGATCGGGTGATGCATACGTAGCTAATCTGAATACAAAAAGCGTGACTTCGTACGCTTCAAGATTCACTGACAGCGGTGCTTAGGGCAATTTCTCTCATCTCTTCCAGATCACTCTTCAACTTTTCCACCTTGGTCAGCATACGTGGAAAACAATCAGTGCCAAGAGGCAGCCGAAGCAACTCTTCCTTGCCCTGTCCCATCCCCTGCAATTGAATCACATCCAAGATTCGCTGTATCGCTTTCATGGGATCTCCAGGCTGTTTCCCGGCGAAGCTCTCGAAAAATCCCATAGCAGCACCGAGAGGTGTTCCCTCATAATCCTTGGTCATTCCAGCAGCTGGGACCTTGTGAGATCCAATGAAGTTCGTACGGAACGCACCCGGTTCAACAAGCAAGACCCGAATATTAAAAGGCTTTAGCTCAGCAAATAAGGATTCCGAAAGTGCTATATTTAACCAAGTCAGAATGTGACGCTTGGGGAGAAGTATTTTAGACTTATACTGACCTTCAACGGCAAACTTGGACATAGAATAGGCTGCAGTAGAAGGACCAGCAGCAAATCCAGCAATACTGCTGAAGTTGACGATTGTGCCGCTGCGCTGGGCTCTCATGAAGGGGAGGGCGGCTTTAATCACGCGAACTGTGCCGTAGATATTTGTCTGGAATTGAAGATCAAGTTCCTCCTCACTGAAATTGGGGTTAGATTGAAATGGCCTGAAAACAGTGTAGCTTGATGGTCGTACCTAATGTCCTCAATACTTCCGAGTAGTCCGTATCCGGCGTTGTTGATGATGACATCAATTTTTCCACCGTTCTTCTGAATCGCTTGAGTTACTTGCATGCTTGTGTCCCTGCTCGTTACATCTAACCGAACCCACTGTCCGCCAAGTGATGCGACTTGCGGGTGTTCTTGAGCGGCCTTGGCTGGGTTTCGTGCTGTAGCAAGGACGCGATGGCCCGCTTTGAGGGCATTTTCGGCTATAAGTGATCCGAAGCCAGAGGAGGCTCCAGTGACTAGCCAAAGTTGAGACGCCATTGTCTGTGAAAGGGATGGGGTAATGGATGAAGTGAAAATCTTATGGATGTATTAAGGACTCACATGCACTGGCAGTTTTATTTATACCTTTTGGAACCAGCCGGCAACCAATTCATTCTTCGAATTTTCGGTCAAGTACCTTCAAGTTTCTGACGAGATGAGACCATGAATAGTTGCTTCGGTAGTGCGAAGATGACAGCTATTGCCACGGATGACGGTTTTCAGCTAATGGGATGGATAGCCCGACCCGAAAGTGCAGTAGCGGACATTGCGGTGGATATGGAAAGGCCCACTTTTAGCGCGTCATCACCATCGGACTTTGCCGGACCTATGCGGATTATATTGTTGGCCAAAGGTTAACTTTCCTGTCATTAAATATGTCCAGTCCTACCATATTCGTTCCATTTTAGAAATTTGAAATATCGGAAATAGGCCTTTTCCCTATTACTCGCAAGTATTTGACATCCACATCACGATAGTTTATAAGTACAATGAAGGCTATCTTCGGAACGAGATTCTCTTGCAGATTTGTATCGGAAGGAACAAGAATGGACGGGAGAAGTATCTATATGTCGACTAGTCGATCAAAATACATATGAGCTTCTTTTAGTATTCGAGTCTGCCGCTTATCGAAGTTATATCGGAAACCCAAGGGTCGACCATATACTAACCCTTGTTAAATTGAATGTTTTTCGTGCTTTTGAGCGCAATATCTCCGCTCTTGGATATACTCGGTCATGGATGACAGATGACGCTATTTCGCGGTTCAGCATTTATGGGCCAGCTCAGAATGATCTACCACAATCTTTACCGGCCAGCCTTCAGCCAACAGCTCTTCAGAAAAGTTGTGCTCATCACCCTTGGCTGGATTTCTTCCCTTTCGCGCATATGAGAGATGAACTAATTCGGAATGAGGAAAGTCTTGATGATTCTCAGTTGTGCCGGGATTTGATGGGATTCTGGACTATGCCCACAGAGGGTGAGAACTGCATGATTGTCTGGGGAGACCCGTGGGAACCAATGAACTGGGAAATCACAGAAACCTTTCTGCAGAAATGGTCATTTCTTGTGAAATCGTGCCCGGAAATTATCTGGTCATCGAATCATTGGCGACAGCGGAGAGGGGAGCCGAAGTTGAAATGGAAGATTTCCTTCAAGAGAAACGCCGCGTAAATGCACGTGCACGTGTTGCATGCCTCACTCCAAGCAGAAGTATTGAGTTCGAACTTTTCAGCTTGACATACTGCTGAAAAGGACAAAGGAATCGATGCATGGACATGAGAAACGATGGAAGCGGAAGCAAGGCCCGAGAACAAGTGAAAGCGAGATCTGGAGCCATGGAGGTCACCGCCTTCGACGCATCCATATGTTAATTTATTTGCATGGATGAATGCATATAGTATTATACAGACATCAAAATATCGATGTCATCCAAATATTTCTCATAATGTCTACAAATAGCGAGATTCCAACAAAGTTCAGATATTTCTCAAAAATCACCCTCTGCTAGGACATATAATTACCATGGGTTCAAAGTTTTAATCCTATTTTACCAAGACTTCCAGTAGTTGAAGGCTGCAAAATCACCAAAATTAACATATCGAGGTGCTGTATCCATCCGATTGTTTCAAAAAGTTGGGTGACACTGCTCCCGAGGCCCACATGGGTAAATATAGGTATGTAAACGCATGTGCGTGATATGTAATCGCACACTGCTGGGGATCCTAAACTTTGAATTTTTGAAGTTGATGCGACCTTGGTCTTTACCTATTTGAATGTTTCGCTTAAACTTCGGTATTCTAGTTGCGATATCGGTACGGCCGCATGTGTGCGGGCCCAACGGATCTCGACGGTAATACGGCCGAGTTTTAGGGTCACTCAACCACTGGTATCAAATGGGGCTTGTTGTTGCTGACCAACTATTAACTCGTATAGTTAGTTAGATTAGGCACGATGATTCAGGTGTTCTTTTTGGGCCACCCCCAGGTCGCCGCGTATTATTATTTTTCCTGACCTTGTCATTGAGATGGTTCAATGGTCTGTGGATATTACAATGCACCTGCCATCGTGCTATAACTCCTCTTGTTGCACGTGGTAAAGCTCTGAGTCCTCTATGGGCAATGGCATTTGTTGGATATGTGGATTTATTCATACACACTGACTGGCCTCTGCGGTTCACTGTGCCAATGGATATGCGCCAAGTAACCGGAAGGCAACCGCAAAGGCCATAAACTCACCGCAAACTAACTGCAAACTAATCATATGCTACTTTAACCGATGATAAAAACTCATCCATGTACCTCTATTTTTTATAGCATTTTACTCAATTAAAAATCATTGAGAACTTAATTTTGGCTTACTCTATATTATATCTATGCTAGATTATCTATATAGTAATATTATTATAAAAATAGTGGTAACATGCAAAGTTGGCGTGTGTAAAGATGATGTCTTTATTCCCTCAGAGGAGGTCATAATAAGCTAAAGTAGGTGAAAATCTCAGAAGCAGATGATACGGAAGAGTGACTGGCTAGCTGAAAGAAGAAGACTGACCAGCCAGTCCCTGAGGGAAAAAGGAAGGCACCGAAACGTGGTCCGCAGGATGAAGGGGATTGTGACCAAGTCTAGCGGCTGGCATTCCGACTTGTGCACAAGTCGTCACGTCGTGTCGGATTGTAGACCATCATATACTTCAGTCAAGGGCAGTCGAGGTATCTAGTCAATCTGAGGACAAGAAACTTGCCATTAGTGTTGGAACAGTCCGTATGAAGCTTGGTGGGTTTATCCTCCGAGGTGGTCAAAACCTTGTGTCTGAGAGCCGGCCGTTCATTAGTTGCTAGTGTAGCCAAACAGTGTTGCCCATATCACAATCACCTTATGTGCAATGGAATTATGTGAGGAAAGAGAGTTAAGAGACAAATCTACAATAGAGGGACAGGCTTTCATAAGATATCTGATTTCATTGGCTATTCTGAGGTTTAATCCATCGAACAACTCCGGTTCAGCCAGTCGTCACACATTTCCATCAATAAGAGACATGGAATCGAGATACAAGGAAAAAGAAAAAGGAACAAAAAGGAAAATTTATAAAAAAGCAAACCCATATCGGGAGAACAAGGGGGAATAAATCCTCACGCTCGTCCCGACCCAAGCGCGAGGGCGGAGATCCAGGAAAAGCAGATCATCACGACCAAAGTAAACGCAGCACGCCATGCAAATGACTCATTGTCTGAAACAAGATAACAAATATGCCAATTTTGAGAAAATACTTCCCGACGCAGACATCTACTGCTGGGTCTGAGGAGCGGCGGCCAAAACCTCGGGGGTGGCCTCGTCGGAGTACTTCTTGAAGTTCTCGTTGAAGAGGTTGCCGAGCTTGTTGACCTCGTCCTTGAAGGAGGTGGAGGCAGTCCAGCTGTTCTTGGGGTTGAGCAGCTCGTCGGGGACACCAGGGCAGGCCTTGGGGACGGGCAGGTTGAAGACATCATAGGTCTCGTACTCGGCGTTGGCGAGCTCGCCGCTGTGGATGGCGTCCAGGATGGCACGGGTGTACTTGAGGGGGCAACGCTTGCCACCGGTGGTAGCACCGGCACCAACCCAGCCGGTGTTGAGGAGCCAGGCATTGGCCTTGTGTTCCTTGATCTTCTCGGCAAGCATGGAGGCATAGCGCATGGGGTGCAGGGCAAGGAAGGGCTGGGCGAAGCAGGAGGAGAAGGTAGCCTGGGGCTCGGTGACACCGTCCTCAGTACCGGCCATCTTGGAGGTGTAACCAGAGATGAAGTGGAACATTGTCTGCTCAGGGGTGAGCTTGGAGATCGGGGGGAGGACACCGCGAGCATCGCAAGTCAGCAGGATAATGTTGGTGGGGTGGTTGTCGCTCGTGCAGGGGATCTTGGCGTTCTCGATGTACTCGATGGGGTAGGCGCAGCGGGTGTTCTCGGTCAGGGAGGAGTCATCGTAGTCGACAACACGGGTGATAGGGTCGAAGACAACGTTCTCGAGGACAGAGCCGAAGCGGATAGCGTTGAAAATATCGGGCTCCTTCTCGGCAGAGAGACCAATGCACTTGGCGTAGCAGCCACCCTCAATGTTGAAGACACCCTTGTCGGTCCAGCAGTGCTCGTCATCACCAATCAGCTTACGCTTGGGGTCAGCAGACAGTGTGGTCTTGCCGGTACCGGACAGACCGAAGAAGACAGTGACATCACCGTTCTCACCCTCGTTGGCAGAGGAGTGGAGAGTCAGGACGTTGTGCTTGACGGGCATCTCGTAAAAGAGGACGGTGAAAACACCCTTCTTCATCTCACCGGCGTACTCAGTACCCAGGATGATCATCTCCTTCTCGGCAAAGTTGATGGCGACAGAGGTGGCAGAGGTCATACCCTCGGTGAAGCGGTTGGCAGGGAAGGAACCGGCGTTGTAGATGACATAGTCGGGGTGGAAGTGCTCGAGCTCCTCGCGAGTTGGGCGGATCAGCATGTTGCGCATGAACAGGGCGTGGTAGGCACGGGCGCAAACAACACGAACGCTGATGCGGTAGCGCTCGTCCCAGCCGGCGTAGCCATCGATGACATAGATGCGGTTGCGGGTGTTGAGGTAGTCGACAGCACGCTCACGGTTGATACGCCAGACCTGGATGAGGCTCGTTAGTAAATGACGTCATGCACGTGAAAAGCCTCGGTCCCGCGGGGAATACGAAATGCCGAGCCAAGTGTGAAATGTGAGGGGTCGAAAGAGCGGGAAACGACAGGAATCGCGAGACTCGAGATATGCGATGGAAAGTCGGATCGCAGGCAATAGAAAAGGGTGGCACCCGATACAGGCTGCCAGAAAAGCTTGACCTCTCCCAAATGCATATGCAAGGGATCCTTGGTGGAGCCCGACTGGAGTATCTGCAAGGGCAACCCCTCCACGCCATGCAGTCCAGACAAATATGTAACGAGACATCGGATGGCCAAAAAAAAAATCACGCATAGAAACAGTGACACTGGGTAATAGCAAGCAACTTACATCAGGGCTCATGGGCTTGTTAACAGGACCCCACCAGACCTGGTTCTCTGAGGACTCCTCCTTGACAATACGCTTGTCTGAGGGGGAACGACCAGTCTTAGCGCCGGAGTAAGCGCTCAAGGCGCCGCTAGAGGTGATGGCAGTGCCGGTCTCGTAGACGAGAGCATCTTCGTAAAGAGCAGGGACAGAGGGGTTGGCGATCTGTAGGGCAGAGAGATAGTTAGTGACTGAGAACTTGATCGCCAGCGACCATGGTCGAGTCTCAAGCGTAAGGGCCAAGCAGCGGGGTCTTCCTTACAATTGCGACTCGGTCATAGTCAATGTGCGCAGTCTCGTGAAGCTCCTCCTCGAGCTCAGTGTGACCCTTGCCAGGCCTAGATGGGGGAAGGATGAGGTTAGCGACGGCGAGGTGGAGAGGGGGAGGCGGGTTGATGAAGGAGAGATAGTGAGGGCAACGTACTGAACACCACCAGGGTGCAGGGCAGTGCGATTCACTGAAGTAGCGACCATTGTTCTGAGTGAAGTAGAGTGATAGTTATTGTTGCGTTGTTTCGCGACTTGCTGTTGGAAGAAATCAGAAGCCAGAGGACCAGGAGAAGCCGGGCGACCTGGGGGTATATAATTCTTTCCAGCAGGGGCCATCTCGGCGATTCCAGATGGTATGAAGGAGGTTCTTGTCCACTTTGCCCCTGCGCTACTCCACAGTTCCACGGGTGATGTCGGGGCGGAGGGCCGAGCTGAAGCGGTTGGCGATGAGGAAGCGTTGCCGTGGGTTGCAACTGGGGAGGCGTCCGAGTTGACCCGAGCGGGTGGTGGACAAGATGGACACGAATTCAAGCCGGAACGGCGACGGTGCCGGGAACGCAGGTAAAACCGCAGGTAAGGGATATTCCCCGTACGCAGTCTGTACCAAGTGGGGAAGTGCAGAGCGAAAAAAAAGCCGCAGTGCTAATTATGGGAATGCGGAATGGCTGAGTCCTAAAGTCGGCGGTTACGAATGATGCCTGACGATGGATTTGGATTTGGGGGCGACTCGAGGCAACTTTTATCTTTCTACGACACAATAGAAACTTTGAAATAGAATTAGCTCTCGAGTCTCCTCCCTCAACCTAGGCTCTACGACTATCTCTACTCGTCAATCATCTTGTGAAAATGCCCGGCCCGGCCATCTGTCTGGTTGTTCTCGTCAGCCACGGACGGAGGAAATGACGCACAATGACTTCACCAGTGAGCCGATCCAAACCCGTAATTTGGTAGTTACGTACTTGGGCAACTCTCTCGAGTACAAGTAGGAGTATCGCTAGTACCGCCAATACTCGGGGAAGACCACTAGCCCGGGTTGCCACCATGTCCTGAGTCCGGAGTCCTTAGGACGTGGTTCCCTGCTGCGGTTTCATAGTTCGGGCTGAATCGCGGGGGGCTGACATAAGCCGTCGATCCCGTGCGCTTTTCGGGACTTCTTCATTTGCGCCGTACGCGTCTCGGCTTCCCTCGCCCCGATTTCATGTCGGATGCCGCGACACATCGTGAGTCTGGAAGAGGTTTTTTTCTTTTCGTGCCCGAATGACGAAAAAAAAAAAGCGATTCCCGGCGGTCACAGGTCGGAACCATGTCTGGACACTACAGGATCCTCCCGCCGAGCACCCTACTCCAATAACGGCGTTTAGCCAGCCGAGGATGATGCATCTGCGACATCGATCGCGGCGGCACGGACCAATCAGAACCCGTATATTTCCACTTCGCCCACTTCCTAGGCATGTTCGGGTGGGCAGAAGATATTGCCGCTGGGTCCTGCCGTCGTTTTCGCTGACTAGCACGAGAATACACATGCCTGGCGGCGTCAGAGAGCAATGAGATCGAGGCCCGTCGCCCGACCGTACCTGGACCGCCCGAGCCACTGACTTCAGTAACCCCAGCGACTCCATCCCATGCAGAAGCAACTCATACATCTTACGTGCCATCTTTGGTCTCGGCCCAGTTGAAGAGTATGAGCCAGTCGTTGGGTCTGCGACTTTATCTCTTCCTCTTTCGCTCTTTTTGGTGTATCACAACACCAGCCGGGTCTCAATCTAGATCATCTGGTCTATGGACAAAGAACAAGCGGTCTGCAGGGCTGAGACCCGGGATTTCTCGTGGCATTCCCGTCGCTTTGCCACGGCTTTCTTTGTCAAGGGCCCATGTTCTCGATCACTGACCCCAGATCCTCTTTCCCGGTGGTTAGCGGCGGATCCCGACCCGGCTGCGGCCTCGGGAAGGCGAGCCTCTCATTTTCTTGCTTTTCTTTCCCCCTTGTGCATTTTACATTTTCTGGTGCTCGAAGATCCCACACATGCCATTCGTGCGCGAAACCGATCGCCCTTGTTTTGCGCTATTTGTTTACAAACGCTTACGTAGGGGCTTCTATTCCCGGCATTCACCTGATCAGAGTGTGACTCTCGACTTTTTCTGCCCTTCCGCGTGACTCGGTTGCCGAGCGAGCAACCGGAGTCTCGAACCACGAAGGCGTTGTCGTCAATCCCGATCGAGGAAGGCCGGGTGGAGAAGGGGTTCGCCCCCTGGTCCCTCCGCAAAATGACCACGACCTCTAGGCCATCAGGGGCAAGAGAGCAAGAGGGTCTCATGGGTTTGGGACTGGCTTTCCCCGGAAAAGCCTTCCAATCGGTCAGGATCTCCTTGTTGGCACGAAGCGGCAGGTACACAATACCTCCGAAACACGGGTGACCTTGTCCACTTGACTCCATCAGCAGCACCCGAGTAAGCCCTGAGAAATGAATCCGTTTTGCCCACCCCGCGCACCCGGAATTTTCTCCGTTATCTGGCCCCGGGTCAACATTCATCAACATTGGGCCTGATCCGTCGGCCCCCCGTCAACTCTCTGAATCGGTTGCCAATCACGTCAGCCTTTCGGCTTCCTAATTCACCCGTGATATGATTCTTGTTTTTCATTCGAGTCTCGACCTATCAGACTTGCGGTCTGCCCAACCAGCAAGCGTTGTTTCAAAACGGCCTGGGCCGAAGCGCGGGAAAAGCGACGACTGATCGTCTCTTCTCCTAATTTCCCCGAACCCCCGGGCAGCCTCACGTCATGGCTGACGGGCAATCTAACACCCCTGCACGGCAATCCAAGTCGGGCCCGCATCCCGATTATTTCCTCCCCACGCCGTATCTCACCTCTCTCGTCCCTCCGAAAATTCCTGGCTAGCCCTCGCTAGGAAATGTCCCGAGTTCCCGGGCCTCTCAGGCAAAGCCCTTTTGGCGTCTTGGCTGTCTGGGGAAGCTGTCGCGTGGCTCTCGCGGATGCGGGGTATAGCGTGGAGGGGTTCCTCCACTGGGCTGCTTGCAGCTGCTCCAGTTGCGTCCGTGACCTATTTTCGGCTATCATGGTCAACTGGAGGAGCTCCTCGGTTAACCGCCTCCCCTTGGAAGACCAAAGCTATCACGTAGTGGCGATAGCTTTAGTCCGTAGACAACCGTAGTAACAAAAATTGGACTAACCACAGCTGAAGGAAAGGATCATTAGCCCTGTCAGGTCAGTGACAGTTTTCGCGTCACAAAAATAGTATTCAAAATTGGTGGCAATATCGTATTCCCACGCCTGAAAAAAAAATGGATAGTGTATTCATCCTGCGAATTGAATCGCCAGTTTCGACTCGGTACTCTGGCCGACTTCTATAAATAGATACCCAAGGTTGTTGGAGATGATGAAGCATGGTATGGAAGCAGATCAATATGGTCATGGAAGTAGTTCGGAGACATCAGTCATACTTCTTACACTCTCTTAGCCTGTTTTCATCTAATTAGAAGAAGCTTTTAAGGACCTGCGTACTACCCTATGTTGAAGTTTGCTCAACTGGCCTACCCGGGAAGGCGGAATGCCTACGGATTGTTTTAACCTTATTTCTATATATTTAGCGTTGTGTTAGTCTTCCGGGTAGAATTTCTTTAGTAAAAAAGGAATCTTTTGTTCAGTCAGTCACAATGGCGTTTTTTATTGTATAGCCAGGTTATATGAGATTAGCTCCCGAAATATATATTACCTCAATATATGGTGCGCAAGGACACCTGATTCGTTTCTCAGCACTCACATTTACAAGGCTAGTGGACTGAAATCGGATCCTTCAAAGCTAAAGAGTTTGCCATTAGGCAACACAACCTTTAAATATCCGAGTCATCTATTTCCCTAACAGCATTTGGAAACAAGCAGCTGATACCTAGATCATGAATACTCAAGGTAGTATACTGCAATCTTATAATCTCAACGTACCAGTGCCATTCATCCTTTGAAGATTCGTAGTTTGAACTCCCAATGATAATAAATCACCAAAGGAGCACCTCGTCTCGCACCCCACCATTCTTTTTCCAGGTATCAAGTATATCTCTCGCGTCCTTTGCCGCTGCCTGGGCGTACCCCGGTCCTGGGGTCAGTGCTGCTGGCCGCTTCTCGGGGTCGCCCATGAGCCAGACCACCGGATCTTTGTTGCTCCCTTCACTTATTTTGCGGAGCTCGTCCACGTCTGCATTATCGTACCCCCGGCCGAAAACAACGGCCCGAGCAGGGTTGGCGTAATTACGGGTACCGATCCCGCTGTCATCAGGAGATTGAGGCTCCTGCCCCGCCAGCAGACGAGGGAGGTCTGTCGTGGCTGTTGTTGCGGACGAAAAGAAATGAATCACTGAAGGTTGAAACTCGTATGAGATCTTTTGGTGATAGGTGGTAAATCATTGCTCCAGAAGAATGAGTTACCTTCATACCTGGGTGCGAGCCCTTCTTGCACGACCTTTCCGATTTGGGCACTCCGGCCAAAGATAATGATGGGCAGCGGATTGAGAAGAGGTGACATGCTGGATTATGGGATGGAAATTGGTATAGTAGATATTTTTGATGATACCGAGTTGATGGTAGAATCTACGTATCTTCAAGGGCGAGAGTTGATTCTATGTAGCAAAAGCGGAGAAGCTGAGCTTGGTTATGTCATGATATTTTTAGCTTCACGCTTATGGAAGGATTTCTCTTAACAGCAGCCCCCCTCCCTAAAGATGAATCACTGATTGCGCTTACAATTATGAAGTCACTCATCTCGGTATTCGGAGTTAGGATTTTGAATTCATCGTTTGCCCCACATTGACATTTGCGGGGCGAATCTCGCGCAGACGGACGTTTTGAACAGCGAGATGCTCTTGGATAGAGTAAGCCCACGAAACTCGCTATCGTCACTGTTGCTTTTGATTTACTCTGATACTGCGACCCTCATGTCTTCGGAAGCTCGGATCATATCGTTCACTTCTGGGGCTCTAAACAGGGACTCACGCATCCAAAGCCGAGCTAATCATCTCGGCACCCAGTAACCGGATTGAGGATTTACTAGGAATATTCCCCCTGATATCTTCTAGATAAATATGAAGGACGGCAGGATAAATGGTATCCAAAAGATAATTACGCTCCAAAACTTGCGTATAGGTCGCAACATCTTGAACGAGGCAACATCGGGATGCTCTTGAATTTTGCTCCTGGCTTTGAACAGAGAAACCTGCTCACGGGGAGAAATCCACCGTGAGTGAGCCTGATGTTGCTTGGAGTCATCTTCGGCTGTCATATTAGAGAGCTTGCATAACATTAGGCGCTTGCTCATGTTCATTAGTTGCTTTGCAATCAAAATCATCGAAGTCGCTCTTTCGCACAGCAGTCCAGTTACATAGCGATTGATGATAGAATTACTAGCCAGGTTTGCGCCAATCTGCATGCACGCCAGACTGCCTATTGATAAGCCAGCCCTATAGGAGATTGACCGCTGAGGCATCATAATTTACCAATTTCTCGCCATTATCAGGTGCTATATAAGGTTCTCGCTGCATTTTCATTTGTCTAGAAGCTATGGAGGTCGTACATGGCGAAAATATCACTGTCAGCGATGGAAGCAAAGTCTCGCACGGCGAGTGGTCAGTCAAGCATCTTGAGAGAAATTAGAGATTGTACTGACTGGTAAGGGCACAGAATATGCTAAACAGCGCGTTAGCGATGAAGAGGAAGGTACCTTTTCACAGAGTAAAAATTTAGGATTTACACACAGTTTTTCATGGGATTTTGTACCTGGGGGAGAGGCTTGAACTTCCGGCTTGCTCTTCTTAAAAATAGCGGACATATTTAGTAGCCTATATTGATTGAAGGAGATAGCTCTTCAAGAAGGAGGTGTATTCTTGACAGCGAAATCCTGTCCAATAACTATCATCTGAAAAATCCTAAAACCCCGCCCGAATTCATCGCTTCAACCACAACGACTGTAATCATGGCAAAGAAATCCCGCTTCCACCTGTGTCACTTAATCCGAGACATTCTCTCCACTGGTGCTGCTTTAGCCCAAGTGAAGGATTTAAACAGGGCAGGTCTAGATCGTGTTAGGGCCAGGGGACCTTGGGGGAATCTGAATTCAACGAACCGCGCCGCAGGAGCCGCAGCTCTTACCGGCCCCGTCGATGGCAGAACCGCACTTGGGGCAGCTTGGGTGTCCAGACATATTGTTTATCGGATAGGATGCTTTGGTTGATCTGTCGAGAGCCGTTAGCTACACCAAAACTACTCAGCTGGCGTTGGTGGTCCGTAGGGCTGGTATCGAGGACCTCCGATCGGAGACCACAACTAAGAGAGACGGGATCATACCTGAAGATCGAGTTGTTATTGATAGAAACGAAGAAGAGGATGAGAAGGATTTGATCGAGAAAAAGGTCAGCACAAGAAAACCAGCGCCTGGGTTTTTCTACCCCGCCGAGCCCCGCTTCGGGCACTCGTGTTTACTTTCCGATGTCCGTGATTCGGCAGGGCGCATCCCGATCCTATGCTAACCATATTGGATATGAAGATCAACTACATCAACATAGAATTCAGCTTGCACGGAGACCATGAGGTCCCAGCTGATGATATCCAGATGACGTTTCAATATCAACAGCCACGCAAGAAAAGTGAAACAAAAACATCTCTATTCTGAACGAGAGGAGGAATGGGACGACAACAGCGCCCCCTCCCTCCACATAATGTCTAGCTGCGCAACCGCATCGCCATACATCTGGTCTCGCTTCCGATTGCCCAGACAAAACGACGGCTTCTTGTCGAATCCATGAATCGTCCCCTCCATAGTCATACCGCCGACATGGCCACCGCCCTCCTCGTCCTCCCCGCCCCGCAGCTGGCGCAGCCGTTCCCGGAACGCATTCCCCTCTGCGAGGAGTTGGTCCCAGCCACACGTGTATATTGCCACATTCGCCGGACACGAGGCTTCTAGCAGACACGCCGTCGCTAGGCCCGGCGATAGATACGGATGCGCCATATCGATCTCCTCGGAGCCGGGCTTCTTGGGCAGGGCCTTGGGCAGTAGATACGACTCATCGAAGAAGGCGTACAAGCTCGGTGAGATCATGCTCTTCTGCGGCGCGATCGGATTTGTCGCGTCACGCTCGCTGCGTGTCCGCGACCAGTCTGTGCTCGGATAGAATGCGACGATACCGGCCAGTCCGATGGCGACCGCCTTGCCTTGCCGCTGTGCGCGGTTGGTCAGCTCTTCATGCAGGCGCAGCGGCACAGTGAAGGCCAGGTTACCGCCGGCGCTGGCGCCACTGAGCGCGAAGCGCGCTCGGTCCAGGCTGTACTGAGCCGCATGTTCCCACAGCCACATCACGGCGTCGACCCCGTCTTCAATTGGTACGGGGAATGGGTGCTCCGGGGCGAGACGGTAGTCGACGCTGATGACGACAGCGTCAGGGTGAGCTTTGAGCACGGCGCCAATCCAACGGGCATCGTCTAGGGCGTGGCCGATGGAGAATCCGCCGCCGTGAAAGTTGATGAGAACGGGACGTAAGGGTTCGGGCTGTTCTTCGTCGACTCGGTAGAGCGGCCGGTTGGATGCGGTGAAGAAGTAAAGTGGGATGGAGCCAGGGATGCGACTAACGGTGGACGGGATGAACAACTCGAATAAAGGTTGCGGTGGCAGTGGCCACGATAGGTAACGGTCGAGCCAGGAGAGGATGGCTGCGAAAGTCCGGTAGCGACTGGCGGTTTTGGCGAGATCGGATCGGGATGCAGTGGCTGGGGAGGACGCCATGGCAGAAGCTGGCAACTGATCTATTCATGAATGTCAATGGATACCAGGGCTCTAGGAGGTTAGGATGGCTTGGAATGAGGTGTTGTTATTATGGATGGTGGTCCCGACGAGCTTCTGGTTCTGAATGACGTATGGAGGTTGTCAGGTTCATGGACTTTTTGGGTCTCTCAACTTCTCAACCTCTTAAACCGCGGTGCCATCGGCGCCTGGTTCGGGATAGATGGAGATGAGTAGATGGGGCCAGCTTTCTTGATCAAACGGATCGGACGTTCACGAAAGTCTGAACTTCAGCGTCGAAAGTAATGAAATCCGCCCGCTTTTGGAAGAAAGTCGTCCCGATACTGGCTCATAGCCCGGAATTAAAGTGTATATAGGTTCAGAAGTTAATTCAAAAGCGTCGTGGAGTTGAAGTCATAAAGCCATTAAGTTGTGGGGGCATCTAACTCTGTGCCTGAAGACGAGTTACTGGAATGATAGTGTAGGCAGGATTCTAATATACTAGTTTAGTTCAATATTTTTTGTAGCAGTGTGTTTGATTAATGGTTTTGCCACGTTTTGTATTGGAGTTTGATCCTGACAAGAATAATTGTTTCTTTTCCATACGACTCATTAGCCCTTTTTATATCTGGCTTGGCCCGCGTACGGATCCTTGTTGCACCAGAATCAAATCCAATAATTGCTCTAACACCTCAATCTTGCCTTTAGTCGGGGCTTCAATCTTGTTGCCGCGAATGACCTCAAGAAGCTGCAGCCTTGTGAGGACCATCTTGAAGTCTGGAGGGTTTTCCTCCGCATCTTGGATCTGGCAGGGACTTTCTAGAAGTCATCGTGTCAGAACGCCGTTGCTCACGATCAACCTCCACTTTTGGTTCAGATCAGTGACATCGAAATCAATAGTAAAGAAGGACTCGGCAGCCTTCTCTCCATCAAGTTGCACAGACATGATCTCGAACCATTGATCGATACTCAACTTCTCGCCCAACGGTGTTCGTCCACCCGCAGCCATGCCTGGTTTCGTACCAGTCCGCAGTTCCTGCGCATTTGTGAGATAAAAGTTGCGCCATGTTGCATTCTCGGCTCCAAACCCGAGAGCCTCGTAGGCCGAAGCAAGAAGCAGTTTCGCCCGTTTGTTCTCTGGGTTGGCATCTGAAGCGACAGCGTGCGCCAATAACGTTGCTGCAAAGCAATTATTTCCTTTCTTGATAAACGTCTCTGCTTTATCTCAGAGTCCATTCACGCCGCCGAAACATTCGACGTAACGCTGGCCCTCCTCAGTGGGCGGGTACTGCCACAGATGCTCGGGGCGGCCATCGAACGAAGTCATATACTTCTGGTAAATGCCCTGCACAGATTGATGTGAGCCTCATATTCCTCTTTGTTTCATTCCGGGATTTCAAAAGGTTTGATCGAAAACTTTCTACAGTGGGAATATGCTCACCTTGACATTATGGCTCAACGACCCATAAAACCCCTGACAATGCCAATGCCACGCTCTCGCAATCGCCGGCGGCAGCTGCATTGTCTCCGCGATCTCAATCCCCGTCATACCCGAATTCATCATCCTCACGGTCTGATCATGCAAATACCCATAGAGATCTCTCTGCTCCGCCAGTCGAGTCACCAGCTCCTTCGTTCCCCGTGTCGGCCAATTATGACTCCCAAACAATACATCTGAGCCCCGCCCAAACAGGACGATTGCCTCGTCCAGATATCCTGACCACGCCTTGGCATCACGCACCTGCGCTCCTCGTAGCGTCACAATATTATGCATGCAGTTTGTCACCGTCTCCGGTATATACAGTGCCCGGATATCGGGTAGATGAAAGTTCATCTCGGCTGGTGCCTCTGTGCCAGGCACCACCTGGAAAACGAAGCGCACCCCGTCAATGGTGTGCTCCTCGCCGTTGTGCTGCACCAGCACTTTCGGTGGGATCAGGCTCGTCGAGCCCACGCTCGAGCCCATCTCCAGCCCCCTGCCGAGTTGACCTGTTACACAACGCGCCAGAGCATTACCGTACATCGCCGCGCCACCATTTGTAGTGTCTTGACACCCCTGTCCGTCAGAATTATCAAGCTTCATGTGATTGTAAACGATTCGTTGCCAGCGACCTTTAATATTTCTTTGGGCGCAAGTTCCGTAGCATATATATTAAATAGCTTATTTATTTTCTAGGGCCAACGGATTTTTAATTAGGACCAAATATTTTAATTCTGAAATCAAAATACAAAACTCAAATTATTTGTGAGGCTATATTGGAACAGCATAGCTAACCGATCCATGAAGTCAAATCTGGAAATCAGATCAAGCTATTGATCCAATCTTTGTTTCACGAATTTGCCCTATAATAACCCATAATCGTTTTGAAATCAGAATCATGGAGGAGATCTTGAATTCTTATGCGGTTTGCGGGGACAAAATGAAAGATTCGAGACATAATGCGAAGCATCGAACTATTAATCGGTGCTGGATGTTCTGTGCGACATTCAGCGAGTCTTTCCTTGAATCTTTGGCTAAGCCCCTGTAAAACACTAGTCTTTTCAGGCTCCGAATCTAACCGCTTGACTGAAGCTGAAGAGTTCTGTAGATTGTGATTACACGGATTTAGTTTGCATTCAGCCTTCCACGATTTAGGAAATGGCCCTAGGCAATCAGTGATATCCTTTATCATACTCCCCTGCTTGAAAAGAGGCTTATCCAAGTAAAGAAATGTGAAAATAACCATAAAACTCCACATATCGCAGGCTTTCGTTCTCCCTCTACCATGAAAACGGTCAGGGGAACAGTATGGCGGAGGCGGATAGCCCTCATTTGTTGGAATCTGGCCACCTTCTATTGAAAGACCGAAGTCTGAAAGATAGACGTCTAGTGTGCGCCAGTTTTGGGGGATATGTAGAGGCTTCACAAGTTCTCCATAGTCAAAAAATGGACATTCTTCTTCTCCGATTTCGGCTTCTTCTCGGGGGTATGTAAGAGGCTGCCTAAGTGGTTCGCCGAGTATTTTATATTTTTGCTCCCTAGAGGTCCTAGTAGGAAAACTTTTCATTCCAAGTAGGCAATTACCAGGACTTACATCTATTAAACTCATATTTAAGTATAGAAACTAGTAGAATATTATCGAAGGTCATTTCAACTTACCTCCATGTATAATGTTAATACTATGTAATGTATTAAGGGCTTTTGCAAGGTTGTAAACAATGCGCATACGATAAGCCATGCTCATCGGGTCAGAGTTTCTCGGGAAAAGAGTAAAATAATCAAGATCCGGGCCTACTAGAGAAAACACTAGAACCTCATGATTACCTCGATACCCTTCGAGAGAAAAGTTGTGCTGAAAGAGTAATAGCCCGGATCTTTGACGTATCCTCTTTTGGGCTAGATACTCCTTGATCTTTTTTTGGATGTCGATTTCACTATGATCTGTCTTCATGATCTTAAGTGCCACATCTTTCCGCGTATTTTTGTCGTAGGCCATCCAAACAGTGGAATATGAACCATAGCCAACCTTATGCTCGATCAAGTATCGACCGCCATCAAGAGTTTTTCCAGGGAAGGCAGGATAGTAGTTTGGTAGCTCAGATAGGTCATACTGCATCCAGTCTTCGACATCGCCACAGAACACGTGACCATTGACCTTTCGGCCGAAGTGGGAATCGGCCTCCATTTTGGGAGGTTTTTGACTCATCGTTGTTGCCATTTTAGTCTTTCAAGTACGATATAATAAATTTATGATGAAACAGAGAATGATTCGTTGGACCACACAGAAAAATCTGCACTGTGCAAGATCGGTGGCCCCGGGGAAAGACAAGAAGTCCTAGAAGGAGTTTGGAAAATGGCTCTGATTTGCCTCGATCATGAATCTCCTGAGCAGCTTGATATCGGATAATTTGAGGGAGCTCTTGGATATTTAGACTAACAGAGGCATGTCGGTCTTTGAGTAACACTGAGCGGGGTTGGATGTTGGGTTGGGACTTTACCAGTGTGACATGTTACATCCCTGCTGGATACGTCAAGGAGCCCGTCTGGCAAGGACGAATTTTCAAAGTAACGAATGGGCTCCAAAAATTGCCGGCGGATTTTGGTGATGGCGCGACACACTGTGACGTTGGTGAGGGTTGGAGGAAGTAGGCGTTTATGGACCGGACAAAACTGCCTTGTCACCGCTGAGTTGTAAGGTCAGGTGATGTTGGCTGGCAGGTTTGGATAGGCCAACAAGCGCTACGGATAAACAGTTCTTCCTGGATTATAAGAGCAGCACAACAGTAGTATCTTTGTTTTTCAGCAACTGGATCTTTTTCTGGCCAACATGTAATTGTTGGAAGGCGCAGCCACGTTGGGTGGTTTGGTTTACAATCCCTGTCGATCTGATCACTCTGCCAGACTAGAAACGTTGACAACTTCCCGGTTTAATTATAGCTAGAAGCGTTCACATACCGTACCGCTGTGCCGGCACATGCTGACAAATAAGCTCTTTTTGTCCTACGAGGACAGGTTTGCGTCAATCTCACCCAGTGGAGTATTCCCGCCGTACGCCGCCTCGGCTCCACTTCTCCTATTTATGCGCACGACACTCGTGCCCCTGTCTCAAGGCGAATTTTGGATGTTGAGTTATATTTGGTCTTGTTTGGTGCACGTGTAGGATATAGCAGGCAGCTACAGGCTGGATATTGAGCAACACAAGCGCATAACATATACAATGGAACATATAGGGCAATATAAGAATCTCATTTTATCTATTTTCAGTATCATTAAGCCCACTTAGAATCCAAAATGGCAATTAAATTGGATACCGATCAATATCGTACCGAAAATATAACTCCAAATTTATGTCCACATTAATAATGCTATATAGAAGCAAGCTATTGATGTCACGAACTTGTCGCGTTAGCATCCTGTGGTTTCAGTTTTTGAGCTATAGTGTAAACGCCCAAATGACACAACATAATAGTACGTTTTGGAATCCATCCACTAGGGTACCAATCGAGTCACGCAAGTTCCAGTTGCATCATAACCAGCGAGCCCTTCAAGAGCTGCTTTGCTATAATAGAAGGACATTCTCCCATTCAACCTAGGTATTCTCTCAAGTACCATTCTTCCGAAGACTTCCAAGACCACTGTAAAGGAGCTTTGGTTCTTTGATATTCCTACAATCTTAACCTTACCTGCAACTATGGTTCCTAAGCAGACTCAAAATACCGCCCAAGACCGAGGCAGGGGCAGAGGCGGAGGCAGAGGCGGAGGCAGAGGCGGAGGCAGAGGCGGAGGCAGAGGCGGAGGCAGAGGCGGAGCCGCAGGTGGAGCCGCAGGTAGCCAAAGCGTATCAGCAAGAGCCTAAAGAAAAAGCCTCTGTTCTCATTATGTAAAGTCACCTTCCTCGGAACGCTAATCTATTTTACTGACAATATTATAGGTCAGCCATGAAACAGGGTACTTATAAGAGATTGACGGGTGGGCGTGTAGAATACAACCCCGACGACCCAACACACATTACAGTTGCATTTATGAGCAAGTTTACTGCCCATATTTATATCAATGAGAATGATGGGCGCACTGTCGAGAGTGTAAGGATAGTGGTAGGAAGCAAAACGATACCAGCACTCTCCTATCCTTGAACTCCTTAGGATTGAAAAGAAGGAGAGCCAAAATAGACCCCGGCGCTATCTCCTTTGACATTGTCCATATATTGACAATAACAATATATATCAGAGCATCGCAAGCCCGGTACCTGTTAGATAGGTCAAATCTCCCCAACTCATACCTAATACCATCATCGCTCTCTGCTCTCTATTTTCCTTGCTTCGTGTAAAAGTACAACTTGACAGCGTGGTAGGCTGTCGGTTAGGTAAGGAAACAACAACAACAACAATGAATCAGTTATAAAGATGTAGTAGGTCCGGTATTGAACAGACTGAACCTTGGAGATTCGGAAGATGAAATCTCGGATCCTAGACTAAATACACCAATTTCGCTTAGGAATGATATAGGAAATGTGACAGGTCAAGCGGGGTGGGAAGGGTAAGGTATTAAGGCCGCCATGGAAGTATGCCATGCGGAATCCTTTACAGATTCATAGTGTAGTGGGGAAATAGCCAACACTAGGGAGATCTCTGATTGGAGGATATCGCTCCTAGTACACAGTCTTTACAGGATATAAATTCGCATCTCCGATAGGGAGAGAATCAACTTTCACACTCTCTTCGCTTCATCTGCTTCTGCTTTCCCTTTTGGGAGGCATCCTCTATCGTGGTGTGTGGTGGTTTGTTGGTAAGTTCGCCGACCTATCTCATCCTGCCTGCATTCTCAAGCTTGCCGCAGAGCGCCCTGGTTCAAGAGTTATATTATTAATACTTACTATAAGAACTAAATATACCTCATTTGTAACTATAGAGTTTTAACGTATTTCACAACCGAGCTGCGCACCCCACCAAAAACGCGTCTCCCATTTTCTACCTACCATCTTCCATCCACACTATGCCACCAAACGTTCTACACAACGCTCAAAATCGCCAGAGAGGGATGGTAGGATACTACTCGCTATTAAAGCAATTCAAAATGATTCAACCCTATCTATACACAAAGCAGCAGCGGTTTATAGTGTGCTAGACAGCACGCTTCAAACGCGTATAAAGGGGTTTTCAAATCGCTAGGAAACTCGCGCAAATGGGCACCCCTCCAGTGAAAAATATGAATATTTTCGCCTTTAGACAAGGATGAATCATCGCCTTTATACTACGCAGCCTTCTTGGGTCCAGATAATGTCGCGGATTCTCTCAAAGATATTTCGTTAGATATAGACTACGCAGGTGATAATCTCAATTCCAAGGGTGGATTATTCGGCAATGCTATCAATGCCGCATCATATAATGGCCGCGAAAATATCGTGCAGAATCTTCTTGTCGAGGGCGCCGATGTCAATGCTCAAGATGGACTTCATGGCAGCGCACTCCAAGTCGCCTCATGTAGCGGCCACGAGCAAACTGTGTATATAATACTCGATCAAGGTGCCAATTTCAATAAGCAAGGTAGACTAATGGCACCGCAGTCGAGGCCCCATCGCTCAGTGGCCATGAGAAGATTTTTCGGATACTAATTTGCCAGGGTGCCGATATCAACATTCAAGATGGACAATTCAGTACCGCACTTGACGCCGCATCAGAAAAGAAAGTAGTCACGAGAATATTGTGCGGATGCTCCTTAATCAAGGTGCTCTCATTAATTCTCAAAGAATTTTCTGCGACAATGCACTGGATCTCACATCAGTGCCTTCAGATTGGAGGGTACAGGTAGCTATTTTTCAAGGTACGGTGAAAATATTCCCGAAATTCTATGACCGCGGTCTTCAGCCGCATTATACAAGGGCTATGAAAAATCGTGCAGATGCTCCTGAGCAAGGTGCGGATGTTAATGCTCGAGGCGATCTACAGTACTCCACTCCAGGTTGCATCACTACAAGGCTATGAAACGATGGCGAAATTGCTCCTCGATAAAGATGCTGATTTGGATAAAAAGACGGCAAAGATGTTGATGATCAACGTGCGAACTTCGGTGGTAACGTGCTGCGTCATCTCAAGGCGCGAGAAGACCTCAATGATACGCTTTGTTCAAAACACCAATACCTATGAAGTGGACGATTTCTGCAGCCACATGCCCAATATTTCATGGAATAATACAGATGTTGCTCTATGGATACGCTCCAATCACGGCACTGTCCAATGGGAAATTCCCTGGTCCAACGAAACCATCACATGGTCGTTAGACCGAGATATTACTTCTGCGACTCTGCGGATAGATCGTAATTATGGTACTATAATTATGAAATTCTCGTTTTATGGCGATGCGATCCAAGCTGGATCAACTCGAGGCCATGAAAAGATCGTTCAGATGCTACTTGATCGAGGTGTCAATGTTCATGCCGAAGGTGGAATATTCGGTACCGCGCTCCAGACCGCATACATTGGAGGCAACAAAAAGATCATACAAATATTGCTTGATCAAGGTGCCTGCCAAAATGCTCGGGAAGCTGACGGAATCAACGTCTGAATATTCTCTTGTATTATACGCTGTCTAAACTCAGGTGTATTTCCATTGGAATCAGACAGTGCGTGAGTATCGCGGCACAGATTTCAACTTGAGAGTACATCCTTTGCTCTTAACAGATAATAGTTCTATATATTGTACACTAGTTATCATACATAGTATGTGCAACCCTGTTGGACAGCCCTTTTTAGGTGCAGTGTATCATAGACCTAGTTTAAAAGAAGCAAGCGCCGAGCAATGCCTGTGCAGCAATAAGTGATCCCTGAGTAGTTGTTAGGCAGTTTCTAAGGGATAATAAAGTATTAGTTGTCAATTACCTGATTAAACTAATATAATTCCCGAGCCATTAGGCATGCTAAGATCTACTCAGTGAGTCTGAGCCGGAGCGCTCTCATAAAAGCAGCGGCAGCCGGGATAGGAATGCTTTACCCGCCAGACATTATCCTGTCTATATAGTTACATGCACATATGCCTGGGTCTTACAGGAATACCCGATTTCCTACTTATTTCGTAAAGGATCCCAGGTGTAATCGAAAACAAGCGTCGTAACTCGCTAGTCAGTAAGAGGGAATATTCAACACACCCTACTAGAAACTCAGGTGGTTACGCGTCATTCTATAAATCATCGCATATCACTTGATCCCATCTTTTAGACCGTATAGCTTCCGACCACATGGAAGTTAGGAGAACTACGTATGATGAAAATGAAGTAACAAGGCAAAATTTACCATAAAACCAGCAAGTTGGCCGCCACCGCTTTTTCAGCCAGATTTGGTGTGCGGCAAGCCGGGCGGTCTGGCATGGGATCCTCCCGTTGTTGGATAGTTGGTGGGGTTACTGGTTTAAAGTCAATCTGTCAACTCCGAGAACACGGCCAAGATCAGCCCACACACCACAATGCCTTCTTCTACAACGGACACGCTACGCTCGTGCCTGGCATACACGCCCGAGCCACTCAATTTCGGGACCAGCGGTCGTCGGGGCTTGGTGGTCCACTTGACTCAGCTCGAAATATACACGAATGTCCGGGCTGAAATTCGTTACCTTCAATCTCTCGATCCCTCCGAAGGTGGCATTCGTGCCGGTGACGATTTCTACTATGCGCATGATCTCCGGCCCAGTTCTACCGGGATACAGAATGGTCGTGGCGGCCTCTGCGATGCAGTCAGGAAGGCTGTAGAGGACGGCGGCATGCATCCCATTAATCTCGGCGCCATCCCGACACCTGCACTGACCTATTTTGCGCTGAAGCACGGCAAGGGTAGTATTATGGTCACGGGCAGTCACATACCCTTCGACCGCAATGGCTACAAGCTGAATACTTCGAAAGGCGAGCTGTTGAAAAAGGACGAGCAGCCCATTAACAACGCCGTCGCAATCACCCGTGAAGAACTCCTGAACCAACCCTACGCCGAGTCGCTTTTTGACAATCAGGGTATGTTCCGCAACGGCTATACTGATAGCCTACCGGTTCTGCCCGAAGGCAAGACGACCTACCTCCGGCGCTACCTGGATTTCTTCGAGGGCCAAACACTCGAAGGCATGAAGCTCCTTGTCTACCAGCATTCCGCTGTTGGCCGAGATCTTGTGGTTGAATTGCTACAGCTACTCGGTGCGCAAGTCACTCCTATCGGTCGCAGCGAAACCTTCGTGCCGATTGATACAGAAGCCATCGATGATGCCCAGCTTAGCACCATCTCGAATCTGTGCAGCAACGCCGGTCAAGCATTTGACGCGGTACTGTCGACTGACGGTGACAGCGATCGTCCACTTCTCCTCGCACCGGAGGGAGAGACACTCCGCTTCTTTAGCGGTGACCTGCTAGGCATGATTGTTGCCGACTACCTGCATGCGGACGCCGTTGTCGTCCCAATCAGTACCAACGATGGCATTGACCGTGGTCCTCTAGCCCACATGACGGAGCCGAAGACGAAGATTGGCAGTCCCTATGTCATCGCCGGTATGCAGAATGCTGTTGCTAAACAACGTCAAACTATCTGCGGATGGGAAGCCAATGGTGGATTTCTCACTGGATCCGATATCGAACGGAACGGCAAGATTCTCCACGCCCTTCCTACGCGCGACGCAGTTCTCCCTCTCCTCTGTGCTTTGTTTGCGGCACGTACCAAGCAAGTCACGTTGCCCGAACTTTTTAGCACGCTGCCTGGCCGTCACAGCCGCGCCGCGGTGATTCGCAATTTCCCTCGTCCGACGAGTATGAAAATCATTGGGCGCTATTCACCCTCTGAAGCCACCATGCGGGATATCTTCTACAAGGCCGACGCCATCATCGCCCACGATCCCGACAACGTCGCGTTGCAAGTATCGGAGGCTCAGGCCCAACAACTTGATAAGGTCCGCCGCGAATTGGAGAATGTATTTTCTCCTGAGGCTGGTTTCCTTCAATCTCCCGAATCAACTACACCGACGGCGTCCGCATTATCTTTGCGAATGGTGATGTCGCTCATATCCGTCCGTCTGGCAACGCAGATGAGCTTCGCATCTATTCGGTCTCTGATACTCAGGAGCGTGTCGAAGCCATCATCCGCCTGGGAATTGCGGAGCCGGATGGTCTTCTTAGACGTTTGGAACGCACAGTTTAAGTCACTGATAGACTTCTTACGATCATGAAAGAGTGCTAGAACCATTTCTCGATTAGCCCGATTATCTAATTTTCACGCCAGCAAGAAAAAGCATCATCCATCATCCATCATTCTCATTTGCACAAATCAAACCGAATTTGCAGGACTTGCTTCCTTGTTCTCTCCCCAGCGCATATATTGCTATATAGTCACCCTAGTTGCATGAGGTATTTATTTGGTCTACAATACTTTTTGCTGGTCAAAATGGAGAAGTAGCTCTACACTAGTATTCCCCCAATTGGACGTATATCAAGTCACTACATGTACATTCGCTTAAGTATCGGTCGTAGGGAGTCAATTATAAAAATATGTGCTTTCGAATCATGTTCAACATAAAAGGACTAGATCAACACAAGACAAAAAGAAAAAATTGCCCGGATCCTCCCCTCCGCATCCCCAGTCCACCGGCCAAGGGGTTTCGTAGTTATAATGGCCACACAGACTGGACTTTACGCCTGTTCTGTTTCTTTTCTAGCCTCGAGAGCGGCCCAACAACAAGCGTCAATCTCTCAGGGTCGCAGATCGTAAATGTAAGAGACTCTCCACTTGCCAATATGGGACCCCAGTTCTCCTTATCAGCGTACATCTAACGCAACCTCTTCGCCCTCTCCAGGCCCCACGTATGCACAGCGCACGGAGCTCCATCTCAGGATGTCTCCCCTCGCATCTATGCGGTCTTGCGCCACTGCGACCAGACACCAATCAAACTGCTCAGAGTACCGGCCAGGCCGACGAGGCCGTCGTCGAGCTGGGCCACGCCCAGGGCAGCAGCGGGGACAGTCAGATCGCACAGGTCGGAGAGAAGCTGTATCCGGGCGGCAGCGCGCTCCCTAGTGAGGACGGTTAGTACATAACGGCATATAACACGCAGGGTTCCGGGGAATTTTCAGAGAGAAAACAAAAAGAGACTGAAAGGAAAGTTGCAAGAAGACGGATCCGTCAGACGTACTTCTCAATCTTCTTCGCCTCGACTACACCCTCGCCCTCTTTCCGGTCAACGGTCTTCTCCTGCTCGCGCAGCCGGAAGAGGGTGTACACGCCAGCGACCGCGCTGCACAGCAGACCGGCCGCCCACGCACGGTAGGCACTCTCTTGGAGGCGCTTGGCGGACGCCAGCTTGCGGTAGCCGATGGCGTCAACGACGGTGACGGTGTCCAGGGTCAGGTAGCCGGCATAGCCAAGCTGGCGGCCGACGGCGAGATAGCGCAAGACGGGGTCGACGGGGTTCTTATTGTCGAGGGCGACGGAGGCGGCCTTGAGGTGCTCGGCGAACTTGCCGACACGCATGATCTTGCGGGTTGTGCCGAATTGCTTCTTCACGGCGTTGTAGGGGTCGATCGCGGACTGCGGCTTATTCGTGCGGTACAGGTACCAGGCGTAGAAGCGAGAGAAGTATTGGAGTGTGCGGAGGAGCTTATCGCGGCCGACTGGGTTGGAAGAACCATGTTAGTAGTCAGTCTTGGTGATTTTGGCTGGAGAGTGGCGTGTCTGTATATGATGGTGGGAAATGGAAAGTCTGGGGTTTGGAGGGAGGAAGGGCGTTCGGGTGTTTGCGTGTTTGGTGGAGGATGCTGAGAAGGGATGGGCTCCATCGGAGTTCGTGAAAGGATGGATTTAGGATTGATGATGAGTTTCAGGGTAAGAGACACGCACCAGTAGTCGCAACGAAGCGCAGCCAGTGCGCCAGCGCTGGGTGATAGACGAGAGCGTCGGCGACCATGATTGCTTCAATTCCCGATCACACGACGGAGTTGGATGTGTCTGGTTTGGGGTGGGAGATTCGGGGTCAGGGCTTCAACAAGGTCGAAGAACGTAGAAGAGAAGAGTGAGAGTGTGGATCACTGAGGGTGGTATTCGGTTTAAAGACGGTAGACAAGGAGGTTGAAGATAGGGAGTCGGTAATTGAACGGCGTCTGGAGCCGCGGGTGAGCAACCTCGGCTGATCTGGGCCGGTGGAGCCCCGACTTTTGCGCGCCCTCGACCTGGGGAACCTGGGAACATGTGAAGTCCTGGGGATTTATAGTCGCGATGTTCGCGCTCTCTTTGTCGAGAATCTACATGACTTTCAATCTGCATAGAGAGGAAATGAGAGGCTTTCTCTCTTTCGCTGTTTGCTCCTGCATTATGTCCGTCATGCAATGGACTTGCCCAACGTCCCGGCCAGTTTTCGTCCCGATTTGCTTTACGGGGATTTCGTCATCGCCTCTTCCCCAGATGGAGTAGTACTACCGGAAAAGGATAGTAGGGGAAAAAACAGCTCATTAAATATATTGCATACGATTTCTTCGTGGATAGAGTGCCTTAGACTACTATCATCCACCTCTGATTAACTACTAAGGCGGACTCTTATACAGCCTTGCACCAGCAAGCAATTAAAGCAAAACGGGATTCCCGCATCGGAAATGCACCACCGAGTCAGACCACCTAGATTAGCACGGAACAATGCTCGCCATCGGGCCAAGCAGTAGATCAAAAGGAGAATCATCAGGTCGTGTTCTTCGTCGCAAGGGGCTTCGTCAAAAGGCCATGGTCGGATCGTCGCAGGGCGTTATTAGCCATCATCCACGCGGGCGAAAAGGAAAAGGGGAAGTCTAGCCGGATGTTGTCGCGTAAGGGAAACAATCCGTCTTGAAAGCCATTTATAGTAGCAAATACGGTCAGTAGGTAATTTAGATGGCAGAATATGAGGGGCAAAGATGGCGACGAAAGTCGATAGACGGTTTCGGGTGGGTGTTGCTGTGTTCGTGAGCATCTATGCCTCTTCGGCGCGCTCCTGACGAGTGACCTGGGCGGAGTTGCCCATGGTCGAGGTATCATAGCCATGCTGAGTCAAGTACTCACGGAACTTGGCATCCTCGAGAGTGATAGTATCCTGCGACAAATGTGAGTCTCTCTAGCCACCACCTGGTCATATGAGGCATAGTTCACGACAATGTGTAAGACATACCTGGTTGATCTGCGGAAGCAGGAAGAAGGCCAGGAAGGCGCTGAAGATGCACAGCGAGCTGGAGACAAAGAAAGGATCCTGGCCCTCGCGGACCTTGTTCGGGGCATTCTTCTGGACAATCGGCAGGACGTAGGTGCCTACGAAAGCACCGACTTTTCCAATGGCAGCCGCATACGAATAGTATTGGCCTCGGATGGCGGTTGCGCTAGTCTTGGCTGCGACCAGCCCCAGGTTGTCACCAGGGCCGAACTCACCCAAGGCAAGGAAGATACTGTTCCATGTGAGAAAAAGAGCTAGAAAGTCAAGATTGGCCAAACATACCCATAAACCACGACGAAGCCAGCCACGTTTGCAGATGTTGCGAGGTACTTGTAGCATCCCGACATGATAAAGCCAACAATGCCTTGAAGGAGGACACCGATGGCAAGGGTCTTGCGGGGACCGATCCAGTCACTCACAAATGCACCCAGGGTGCAACCGGGGAGGTAGAAGCAATAGGTCAGAGTGGTCCAACCAAAAGTCTTCCACATGGGTGCATTATCGCCGGTGATGATCTCAATCCAGGCCGAGGAATAGAGGCCAAACGAGTAGGATGAAAAGTCGTAAATGAACCAGATAAGCGAAACAACAGCCTGTGATTCGATTAGCAGGGGAGCTTTCTTTTTTGTCGATTTACATTTCAGAAAGGGCCGTCGTGCATACCAGGCGAAACCAGTAGTACCTAGAAACGTGCGGATTAGTTTTCGGTTTCGAATGGCATCGGACAACAAAACTCACTTGATAATCAATACGACCGGGAACTTATGCATCCGCTCGCGGTTGAATTCTTCGGGCTCGTTCAGCTTGAGACGAAGGTACAGCAAACTCAAGGGCGGGATGACACCGAGGCCGAGCGAGACACGCCAGGCCGCGCGCAAGTGATCCTCAGTGAAAATCAAGAGCAGGATCATGGGCACAAACGCCGAGATAACGAAGGCAAAGTCGATCTGGAAGTTGGTGAACATGATGAACCAGCGGTTTCGATGGCCCTCCTTCAGCTCGCCAGTATTCTCGGCTGCGGCGACCGATCCTGCCGGGTATTCGCCTCCAATACCAATGCCAATGAAGAAACGATATGCGGTCAGGGCTGCAAACAGACCACTCTGGCTACCATGGTAGCCGTAAGAGCCCGCACACAGCGCCGCAAAGATGAAAAGGATGATGGTTGAGATCATTAGCGACCACTTGCGTGAATAGTGATCACTAGTATAGCCAAAAAGCAGCATGCCCACCACTGTGCCGGCAAAGGCAATGGCCGACACGTTCTGGCTGGCTGGCGAGTTGGCGTAGGTCTCTGGGTAGATCTTCTTGAGCATGGTGTTGACTTGACCGATCACCTATGACGGGTTGTGTTAGCCTAAATTTTCGTCCCGTTTTCTTAGATGAATTTCTCAATCGGCGCCAGGGCATGGGGACAATGCGACTCGAGGCGAGGAGCGTGGTCCCATGTGCGCCAGCAGCGTTGGGATTCAGGATCATGCATGATCTGGGAATTTGGGGACGGAGGACGGGGGAGCACGCACTCCGTTCAGGTATCCATCTGAGAATAATCCAGCACCACAGGCGATGGTAGGCCAGCTGCGCTCCCAGCGACCTTTCTGCAACTGGTCCAGTGGCACGACGTCCAGAGGAGTCTCATCCACCGGTGCGTGGCCCTTCTCGGGGAGTGTCTGGGGGTCACTTTCGGCGCTCATGATGGGAGATTGCCGGCAATAATAACAAGCAGTCAGGGAAGGCTTTTTCCCGCGTGAGGCTTCGCGACTGCGAAACACAACAGAGGGACCGAGGGGGCAGTGCGGGGGAGAAATGATACGCAAGCCCGAGATGCGGAGCGTGGTCGCGTGTTTACGATAACCAGGGGTATTGTACCACCCGATATCAACTGCAACTCAAGTAAGCGGCAGGGAGAGCGTGATTCGAAGGAGGCGAGGCGAGAGAAAAGAAGGCCGAGCAGCGAGGCGAATTAAGTATTTGTTCCTATCAGGCTAGGACAGAAAAAAAAAAAACCAAGTCAAAGTACAGGATGGCCAACTACCTGGACTAGCCGAGGATGGCAAGTGGAAGCAGGACATCGACATGCTTCTCAAGTGTCCAGTCGCCTATACTTAGCCTTTACCTAGTCTGTCCGCGGCCGCTACCCAACCAGTACGTGCGCGGCCTTACCAGATTAGCGGGCGGGCCAAGTACCCATGAGGTAACGATGTCGCATGGTCTGGTGTTCAGAGTAGAATTGGCGGCCCCACCGTGTCTCCAGTTGCCCCGAACGAGGCCCCATAGGGTTAAGCGGGGGACGTCTTCAGCAGCAGGATTCTGCTGAGGCCAATCAGATCGGTGGGTTCTATCACGTCCCCCGAGCTTTGCTCGGGGGAGACCGCGATCGAGAATCTGGCAATCGCCTGGATTCTCGGGTCGATTGAGGCAACTGGAAAGGGACGGCCGAGTTGATCGGTCGGCGAGTCGAATAGTCTTGGGGTCTACAATCTAAACGGCCCATAATCTGATATCGGTTCGCGCAAGCCAAGGCCGCCGAGGCGCCCGGATCGAACCCAATCCCGATTCGCGTCGGGAGCCCGCTCGGCCCTCCTCTTAATACAAACGACAGCAGCACGTGCGGTTTGCAGTCGCCACGATGCATTTCGCCATGAACTGGGGCCCCATAGGGCCGACGCCGAGTCGCATCTCTCGGGCTGGTCTTCACCCCTGCAATCGCCGAATGGGTCCGCAAACATGACTCGGCAACGCGGCAACGCGGCAACCCCGAGCCAGGTCCCAAGGCCGGCGTTCAGGAACCATCACACCAGTTGCACCTCATATTCAATAGCAAAAATGACTCAGTGGATCAATGTGCGAAAGACTCGAACAGTCACCCAACGGGACAGCAGAACCGTCGAATGAGCGAAGAGGTTAGCAACACGAGCAGACAATGGTAAACGAGGAAAGCGCTTCACGTCCTAACGAATATCTTCAAATATGTAAATCGCTATACTAACTAGCATACCCTTTACTCGAGCCTAGAAACTGTTTGAGACTGGATAGGGAGTAAAATACGTTGAATATAAACGATTTGAAAGGGAAAAAAAGTCCGCATACGTCTAGTACGCAAGCTATAGGTCAAAAATAAAACTAGAACTACCTAATATAGTAGAAGATGTACGTAACTAGAAAGAATAAGAGAATAAGTCTTGAATTAATAAGTTCACTAATTTTCGACTTTCGGTAGCGGTACCAGCTAAATTCGTACTCGGTCATAGTGACTGTAGGTAGATAGTGATGTAGAATGAATATGTACAGGAAAGATAGTATAGCGACCTCAGCCGTAAATAGAAACACTTTAATTCAGGAATATAATTAATTGGGATGCTATATCTTTCATACAGCACGTGATTCTTAGCGTAAGGATCCTACTGAGCTTTTTTTTAACACCCTACTGGGCAGTGAGTAGGGTCCTACTGAGCCGTGGTCACGGGGTAGACAAACAACAGAAATGTGGCCTGCAGGGTAAGGCATCCAGGGCGAGCCCGGCTCGGAGAAACATTCCGCCAGCTGAGCTTGGATCCAGCTACGTGATGCATCGGCAGTCATCTCAACCCCATCCTCCATCGAAACACCACTCCCTGCTTCCTCCCCCTAGCCTCCTCTCAGCACGAATCCTACTCTCGGCCTTCCCTTTCTCCTCATCAGTGCCCCCTACCCACCACCATGGGGTCTGATCCGCAGTACATCAAGTTCCCCGACCTTCTCATCGCCCAACATGTCTTCAACCTCTCCAACCCAGCCTGTGCTCCGGTCACCCGGCAGGCATCATTGAAGAAGCTGCAAGATGCCATCATCGAGCGCAAGATGGCCCCCTTCTACCGCCACCTCGCCCATCCGGTGGAGGGCATCCTGAACAATTCCGGCGAAGGCGCCACGCAACACCCGCACCCTCACGGCGCCGGGACGGCGAAACCGCTCATTACCTCCAACATGCTTGCCTCGCACAAATCACCACAGAAGATCGACTTCCCCTGGGATGAGCAACTGTATCAGTCTTTGGTGGAGGATAACAAAAAGGAGCTGGAGAGCTTCCAGAAAGAAGAGGATGAGGCAGAGGAAGCCGCGGGTGAGACCGAGGTACAGGCTGCGCGCGGTAAAAGGGCCGAGTTCTGGGCTCGTGTAGGAGATAAGGTAAGGACTTGAGCGAAGAGTGCTCCTCTCCCCCTTCTCCTTCTCCCAAAAATGATAGTGAGAGAGGGACCATCGGGATGGATATTGCTGACCTGGGCAACCAAACTCGATAGGATAAAGCCATCGAATCGCACGAGGCTCTCCTCGAAAAGACCGGCTTTCTGGGCACCAAGATTGACCTGGTGCTCGCGATGATCCGAATCGGACTTTTCTTCGGAGACCGGGTCTTCGTCAAGAAGATCATCGAGCGTGCGGAGACCTTGGTGGAGAGCGGTGGTGACTGGGACCGAAGGAATCGTCTAAAGGCCTACAAGGGCATGCACCTCCTCACCATCCGCTCCTACAGTATTGCCGCGCCTCTCCTTCTCGACAGTCTGTCGACATTCACAAGCTATGAGCTATGCAGCTACTCCTCCTTGGTGATCTACTCGGTGCTTGCGGGTTCCCTGTCCCTCAAGCGCGTGGACTTTAAGGCGAAGGTGGTGGATGCGCCAGAAATCAAGGCCATCCTGGGTGCTGGGGAGGATCAATTGGCGGCCCTGAGCGGCGAGATCTCGTCTGGCCCGGGGGCTCGTGATGAGGAGATGACAGATGCCACAGTATCAAAGTCGACCCCGTCGGGTGCTACCACTGCCGTCAACCTGACCACCCTCGCTGCTGGCTCCTCCGCTCAAGCAGAGACCGAAGCCCCCGTGGATTTCTCGCCCTTGGCCAACTTGGTCAACAGTCTATATAATGGTAACTTCCGCTCATTCTTCGTGGCTCTTGCGGCCGTCGAGGACCACTTCCTGACCCAGGATCGGTACTTGCACGAGCACCGAGCATGGTTCGTCCGTGAAATGCGGCTTCGCGCCTACCAACAGCTGCTGCAGAGCTATCGAGTGGTGGGTCTGAACAGCATGGCCAATGACTTCGGAGTGACCGTGGACTTCCTGGATCGGTAAGTTTTTCTAAATTCTTTTTACGTTTTTCTTGTGATTTCCCCTTTAATATTACGTTGATTCTCGCTGGTCATCCCTTGGGTCGTATTGCCAAGCAAGATTCATTGACTAACGCGGTTACCGTCGGCTAGGGACCTTGCCAAGTTCATTTCCAGCAATCGCATTGCTTGCACCATTGACCGCGTCAACGGTATTATCGAGACGAACCGGCCCGATGACAAGAACAAGCAATATTCGGATGTTGTGAAGCACGGTGATGCTCTGATCACCAAACTCCAGAAGTACGGCCAGGCTGTTCGTCTTCGGGGCAGTGAGCGGAGTTAAGCGGGCTTGGATGAAGGGGGGACGGAACTCTAGAGATGTCTGACCCAGTGGTCAACATCAGTGTCATGCCTGAATGCAGAAATACTACCTAGCATGCTACCCTGTTTAATCTTTTTTTGGTTCGAAAATAGTTGCCTTTCCAGCCACCCTTTCGGTCCTTGGAATCAGGTCATGACCCAGACTTCCGTGGATTTTGTATACTTCTCGACTTTCGATCCCCTCCCTGTCCCCCCGCATGTCGGGCGGCTCCGGAGTGGCTCCGGCCAGGCGCCGGTGTCGTCCCGGCGCCCACTCGTCGGGCAACGGGAGGCTTCCCGAGGAGAGATCGCGGCTCGGCCGCACCAACCGCGATAGCCAGCCCCCCGTCATCATCATTCGACCTTGCGTAGCCACTGTACTTAGACTGGGAGGCCGGTGGGCATCGAAACGATGGTGACCATGCTCTTCTGACCTCTGCCCTCTCGCCCGATACATGCCTCCGCACCGTGCCTGGATCAATTGTGGAGAAGAAGCCTCGCCAGCCCTGGAAACCCTCGATACACTCACGATAAACCATGCTGAGTCACAAATCTCACCGCCCCAATCGGCCCTGGATCTTTTCCTCTGTTCCCTTCCAACCGCCGTGAAAAATCCACTCTGAGCCCAGCCAGGATCCCCTCAATCCCAATTGATCCGTGATCATCCACTCGTCACGATGTCCTGGCAATTTAAGCTCGCTTCCAGCGCGCGGGCGTCTCCGCTGCGGGCTTGCGTGACCCGGCCGACTAAGGGCCTCCTACTTCGCCCGACCGCACGCGGCCCTGCGGGGGGATTCTCCGCTTCCTCAGGTACGTGGGATGATTTGCGTTTATATATAGATGGCGTTCGTGTTCCCCTCCCCCGCCCTCCCACTGGGATCATACATCATACATCATACCGCACTCATCGTATGACCGCATTGCGTGGTTGCTTCCCTTAGTGGCCTTCACACCTGCCCAAATATCTACCAAGAGTCCCCAAATTGCCCGACGTCAACATTACCGGGTCTACTCTGTTTACTTCTACCCGATATTCCCTATAGTCTCTTCTGACTCACGCCCTATTTTGCATATCACTAACACCGACCTGGGGTCATCGCAGCGCCCACCATGACTCAGACTACCGTCTCTTATGCCACGCGGACCCTATCCACCACCGCAAACTCCAAATGCCTCAACATTGATAACATGAACCCTTACATCAAGGCGGCCAAGTACGCTGTGCGTGGAGAACTTGCCGTCAAGGCCGAGGAGTACCGCCAGCGGTTGGCCGATGGCGACAAGTCGTTGCCCTTCGACAGTGTCATCTTTGCCAATATCGGAAACCCCCAGCAGCTGGACCAGAAGCCCATCACCTTCTTCCGCCAGGTGCTCAGTCTCGTCGAGAACCCTTTATTGTTGGAGAATCCCGAGGCTTTGAAGACCTCATTCGGATATAAGCAGGATGTGATCGACCGCGCGCAGACCCTGCTGGCCAGCGTGCAGAGCGTCGGTGCCTACAGTCATAGCCAGGGTGCTCCGGGCATCCGCAACAGCGTCGCCAAGTTTATTGAGGAGCGCGATGGCTTCTCCGCCAACCCGCAAGACCTGTTCCTCACTGCCGGTGCCTCGTCCGGTGTGAGCTCTCTGCTCAATGTCATCTGCAATGGCCCCAATGCAGGTGTCCTGGTTCCCATTCCCCAGTACCCGCTGTACACTGCCACCCTGGCCCTTCTTAACGCACAGTGTGTTCCCTACCAGCTCGATGAGCAGAAGGCGTGGGGAACCGACGTCAACGTCATCTACCAGTCCATCAAGGACGCCAAGGCTGCTGGCACCGATGTCCGCGCCGTTGTTGTGATCAACCCTGGTAATCCCACTGGTGCCTCCCTGAGCCCGGATGACATTAAGAAAGTGATCGATGTCGCCGCAGAGGAGAAGTTGGTCATCATGGCCGACGAGGTATACCAGACCAATGTCTTTGAGGGCGAGTTCATCTCGTTCAAGAAGCGCCTGCGCCAATTGCAGCAGGAGCAGCCCGGCAAGTACGACAATGTGGAGCTGGTCTCCTTCCACAGTACCTCCAAGGGTATGGTCGGTGAATGCGGCCACCGTGGTGGTTACTTCGAGTTGGTTGGATTCGACCCCCTGGTCCAGGAGCAGATCTACAAGCTCGTCAGCATTGGCTTGTGCCCGCCGGTCGTTGCGCAATGCCTCCTTGAGACTATGGTCAACCCGCCCCGACCCGGTGAGCCCAGCTACGAGCTTTACCAGAAGGAATACAACGGTATTCGGGATGGTTTGCACAAGCGTGCTCTTGCTCTGTACGATGCCTTCCGGCGCATGGAGGGTGTTGAGTGCCAGAAGCCCCAGGTAAGTTTCATTACCCAAATGAATCCCAGGAAAATGTTTACTAATTTTTCATAGGGTGCTATGTACCTCTTCCCCACCATCAATCTCCCCTCTAAGGCCATCGAGGCCGCCAAGGCCGAAGGTCGCCCCGCTGACGAGTTCTACTGTCTGCGCTTGCTCGATGCCACTGGTGTCTGCGCCGTTCCGGGCTCCGGTTTCGGCCAGAAGGAGAATACCTTCCACTTCCGCACTACCTTCCTCGCCCCCGGCACTGACTGGGTCGAGCGCATCGTGAAGTTCCACACGGAGTTCATGGAGCAGTATCGGTGAGCCGGGTTTCAAGAATATATCAGACAAAGAGAGTAACGCTAGACAATTTTGTGCTTGGATTCTCTATGATTATTCTTGTTCTGCTTCTTCCACTCAGTTCATGTTCCTTATGGCATTATGCGAAATGACGCTTCTTTTCCTCGAGCGCTTTCTGCTCCGGTTCTTGGGCTCGTGCTGGTCACTGGATGGCGGGCGTGGCGATACGCTTCGGTCTGCCTTTCCCTTTGTTTGATACCATTACATAGACTATGCATTTTTTTCATACCGTACTTCTTCTTGGTCTTCTGCTGTTTGATTCTATGTTCTCGTCAATATTGATATCTTGCAGAGTAACAGACACCTATAAAGGCCGGAACCCCTGAACATCGCGAAGATACGTTTAAAATTTAGATGCAGAATACCCTACCTTTAATCTTTCAGATAATCCACCCAATCTACCTATCCTTAGTTTCGCTTTCCAGTCCGGCTTATCACACCCCTCGAGACCTCGGAGGGCAAGGACCTGGGGTCTATCATTTCTTTGGTGTAGCAAGCTATTTCCAAGGCTCCGGGGATTGTTTATTGATACGAAACTTACAGGATTAGTTCAATCCTGTGGACCTTCTTAGATAATAACTCTCACAATGCTAGGCCTCGAGCCCGATTTTCTAGCCGACTTTAGATTACTGCGCTGTGAATCCTGACAGCCTTAATAATAAGGCTTATAATTGTCCGTATCCTATATAGCTCTGACGCTATATCAATGCCAGGAGGATGGAAGGGGGGAGGTTTCTCTGACTAGTTGCATATGCAGTGAAGAACCCCCAAGTTATGCGAACAAACGGTTGTTTGCCCGAGCGACCCCGCACTGCAGGGCAAGGATCTATGCCGAGCGTCTCCCGGTTTGTCATTCGTAGTGAAATCGGGTCAATATCTTCCGAGTTCCTTGGAGATATCCATCTTTTACAATGAATGAGGACTAGGCAGTGTTCACTTCGCTTGATAGCGCGGCGCTAAGCTCATGGTTTCTGGCAATTCTTCCGCCAATCCTAAATGCCAATGTTGATAAAGATTACCCCACATAATCGCCTCCCCTGGAATTGAATCTTCTACCCTGTCGATGGTATGCCTAGGAGACCTCTCAGGTGTTTCCAAAAATCTTCGTCAATGGACCTTGGAGCTCTTTGAACGTTAAAGATCTTGGCATGGGAAAGTAATCTTCAAGCAAGACAGAATGACCTGTCATCCAACAGAGAGACTACGAACAAGGGATATATCGCTTAAAGGGCAATCTTTAAAGGAAATCTATAGCCCGTCAGATGGCCTCACTCTATGGCCAGCATATATCTTTTCAATGCTAAGTTTAAAGTGGAGAGCTTTCGTAATTGTCTTGTTGGCGAACATTTAAGAAGCATGCCTTCAATGTGGAGCCTGCGGAGTCAGATTGCGGAGAAGCGGAGAGAAGCCACACTAGGGAAATTCTCAAAAGAATTGCGGGGGATTCAACACATTACTGGAATAGGTATCCTAGCGTCAAATTTCTCGGGATTTATAGAACCGAATCATGTTGGCCCAGGCATCTCTGTCGTGGTATATGAATGAGCATTAGAGCCTGATCATCCCTATGTTTTCTCTTGATAAACTTAGGGCAACCCTTTTCATTGGGACCTGCTGGACATAATGAAAGGATCACTTCTTGCCGCGATATCTCTGCTCTTTCCCACTATAAATGCTCTGCCTTCTAAGAGTGCCACTGGGCCATTCTTAACGCAAGTCGACAACACGACATGGGTCCTCGGAAATGAAATCTGGAATGTCACTCAGGAGCAGATCTATGGAGTTAAGCTCATGTATAAGGAGAAGGACTGTGTCGGAGAGGCAGTTGGCCATTATGTTAGCTACAGTATGTCCAGCCTGTCCTCAACTAGAGGGTTTATATTCATTTCCTGCGAGAACTAATACTTATCACAGACGGTGCAGCATCTAACCTGAACTGGACCTCTGCTTCCATTACCAAACAAGGGACCTACAAAGGCAAGCAATATATTGATGTCTCCTTCACTGCTGCGGAGGGAGACATGCATTGGGTCATTTTCTCCGGTCTGTCCGGTGCCTATCAATATTTTGTGAACCATGCACTGCCTACTCTCGGTGAATTTCGGACACTCTGGCGGTTGGATAACACGACATTTACAAAGGGCCGAACTAATATCAAAGACGAGGAGCTGCCCCCTCTAAGCGAATATCTGTCCCAGAACAAGGTTCAAGATGAGACGTGGTTGAAGCCCGATGGAAGCGGGTATATCACGAAGTATGATTTCACTGCGTGGTCCAGAAACCAGGATTACTTTGGTGTGTATGGAGATGGATTTGGTAGCTGGTACATTAACCCTGGGAAGGACTATTACAATGGTGACCATCTCAAGCAAGAGTTGATGGTATGTTCTACAAAATTCCAACCATTTTCAATTTCCGGGGATGAGAGCGGCTTACTGTATTCAGGTCCATCGAGAATCTTCTACTGGAGACGCCGTACAGCTAAACATGATCCACGGTACCCACTTCATGGCCTCCTCGTCCGACGTGTTCCCAGATGGCAAGATGTGGGGACCTTGGCTCTGGTATCTCGTATGAATTCCATTTTTGCGCTTCATCCGTACTCATCTACTCACATGCCCTACAGAACGATGGTGATAAACATGATGCAGCCAAGAAATCCGCTGAAGAATTCCAATCTTGGCCGTATGCCTGGCTCGATGACGAAGATTACCAGAGCCGCGGTGTCGTGAAGGGCAAAATCGTCCTCTCCGACGGCCGTCCTGCCAGCAATGCTGCCGTTTTCCTAGGCGACAACAACCCAGATAAAACCGGTCTTGATATGGGCTCCACATACTACTACACTGCGTACGCCGATAAACATGGAGAGTTCGAGTTCTCCAACGTGCGTGCTGCCACATACGGCCTACAGGCCTGGTCCAATGGAAGCTCCATTGCAGATGTCACGACCTCTTTCCTCCAGAACGATGTCATCGTGAAGAAGGCAGCAAAGACCAATCTCGGCAGCCTCACTTGGAAAGTATCTTCGAAGGAGCAAGTGTTCCAGGTCGGTGACTTCGATCGCTACAGTTATGGCTTCTTGCACGGCGGGGCCCCCAACCAGCATGCTCTAGTTGCTTCTTGTCCGGTCAATCTAGAATACACAATTGGCAAGTCAGAGACAAGCGACTGGTGTTTCGGCCAAACGTACCAGGGTAATTGGACCATCCGCTTCAAGGCACAGACTGTCCCCAAGGCGGCGGCCCCGAATCTGATAGTCTCGCTGGCCGGTTATTCCTCGGGTGCTAGCTCCAACATTCTTGCTAATGGAGTCCAAATCGGCAATATGACTAGTGGGTCCTCGTTGCTGCCCTCTGACCCATGCTTATACCGCTCTGCAACGGGGGCGGGCGAGTGGCATTTGCTTGAGTACTCGTTCGACAAGAATTTGCTGAAAGAAGGTTGGAATGATATTACTTTTGACATGGTCAGGAACACTACTTGGCATGGATTCATGTGGGATAGTATTGTCTTGGAGTGGTAGCGCATAAGTCCCGTCCAATTTTTGTCGGAATTAAGAGTCAAGCTTATGATAGACATACGAGTTCAGCATTTGAAGGCAACGTACCATCAACTTATCTCTTATTTAGACTTCACATTGATGAAAAGTTCAGAGCTGGCTTTGACCAGCAGCTTGTTGAACCGGGAAAGAGTAAAATGACTACCCATATCGTCAGCCAATAACAAGTGATGGAATTTGTGTAAGGTACAACAAGTATCTGTCACAGTTTGACGCAGACCTTAGAGATGATTGTTTACGATATCTAAATCAGGGTTCTCTCTCCTTGTTTTCCCATGGATACGTAGCATCTACGTAAAGTAAATATCATGCGAACGATACAGGTGCACCCAGCGGACCATAATGATCTCCTCGTGCATATCTTGGACCCATCTCATGCACTTGTACACGCACGCAGGACATACAACATCCAATCGGTCCGGCAGCGACTTCCGACAAAAAGGAATCGAGTACATAATTTTGTTTCACAAGCATTGTAGCGGTGTAAGTCCGCGCCGAGCTCCTGTCCTCGAATGGGAGAGCATTTCAGAACTCTCTGACGAGATTCTCGTATCCCCAGAAAGCAGGTTTTGCGCCCATCTGCAGGGTTCGCTGGATCTCCAAACCTTGGAGATCTCCGATCTGTCAATGGGCGTTTTTTTTCCTTTTCAAAACGGGACCCATTGTGATCTATGGATCGCGGTTAGTCAGAGATCATACTGTAATGCCTATTTACCTCTTTCTTGACTACTCTCTGGGACTTTCAAATAACTAGCCTACGACAAGTGCCGATAACATCTCAATGATTCCATCTCAATCCAAGACAAGAATCAACTCTGATCCGGGCGGGACTCTGGAAAAACGCCTCTTTCAACGCGCTTTAACCCCCTAATCCAATACTGTAGTAGTTCTTAGCCGAATCAAGTATACTTTGTTTTCTTCCCAAGCTTGCAATAAATATAGTCATTAAATACACCATACTGGCCCCCGATCCCAGCAAATTACAAGACGCCTCCAACCTTCTCTGTTCACGTGTCCACCCCCGGAAGACGAAGAGTAGCGGTGAAGCGTCCAAACGCCCCGAGAGCACCCCCGGTCCAGCGTGCCCCGCGACCAAAAGCTCCATTCAATAAAAAAGCCAGGAAATCCGAAAATGGAGAACATACCCGTCCATTCCAGTCCCGCCTGGTCGTATAGGCGGGCCACGGCCCCGAGCTCAATCCGCCATGCAAAGGCCTGTCTTGCATACCATACCAGGATAACCCCGTGCCACGCTTCCGCCTATCCTGTCGGGAGAGGGCCGGGTAATGCCCATGTTTTCTGTACGGGACAAGGGAAATGTGGGACGCACATTCCACGCGTGCCGCCGCCTTGCGAGACAAGCCTTGTCTGCATGGCCTTGGCTAATGCTTAGCGCTGCACAGTCGGGGGCATGCAGGGAGCCCTAGGGACGAGGGATCAGGATTCGGATCGGTAAGAGCGGAGATCTAGGTGCGTTCTGCAGGCTGGGGCTCGTGTATCTCGTTCTGACCATTGATGATGTTATGCATCGCGGATGTTGTGGGCCATGGAGTGTGATTTTTCTCTGTTCTTTTTCATTTATGGGAGAGGGAGGTGGGTACGGAGCTGTAACTGTGTACGCTGGCTGTCTGACGTCGATTGTCTCGAAAAATTCTGATTGCGTCGACTGGGGTCGTAGTTGATGCAAGGGAGGGCGAGGGGGACGGGGTCCAGCTGGGAATTCTGAACGTTTCTCAAGCTGCAGGATGGATGGAGATTCCTGCCATTTGAATCTCGGATCACGCGGCATCTAAGCATACCAGGTATCACAGTAACGAATCCTGGTGATGGTGCTGGGACTTCGGTGTATATCAGAAAGGCACTAGGATGCGTAGTGGCCGGACCCGACGGACTGGATGTGCCGGGCAGGAGCTGACAGGGTCTAGGATCAAGCGCCAGGTGCATAACTTGACTACCTGGCTGTGAGACACTCCAGACCTCCGGAAATAGGACCTGTGGATTGTCATTTGAGGCGCGGTGCCGGGCGTTGCTCAACCAAGTGGACCAGAAAGTAGGTATTATATGACAGCGGAAAGATCGATGTACATAGCTTACGAAGGAGTGGAGACCGAAGAGCCTTAGTCAAGGTTGGGTTTGGATTGTTAGTATCTCAAGCTGGCCTGGGTGATAGTCATAGCGCACATAGGGCAGGGCATGATTCGGGACGGTTGCCCATTTGGCAATTCGAAGTACAAAAGCCGCCCGGCAAAAAGAAACGAGTGTATGTAAAAAGCACAAGTCGTGTACAATGACAAAAACCCATATCGCAGAACCCCTCTCTAGATTGAATGCTATCGTGGAAGAGATCTAGGACTGGCTAGTAAACAAAACACACAAGTATATAAGAAACAAAAGAATCGAGGCATTTATCATCATCTCTCATCAAGGTCATAAAGACGGTGTGGAGGTGGTGGAAGAGGAAGTCCTCGCAACGCAGCAAAGCGCTCACGAGAACCGCCTGGAGAGGAAAGAAAGTTTTTTGGGGGAGGTCAAGAAGCGACAGGGAAGATGAGTACAACTCACCCATCTTCCTCGCCACCCCGCTCACTATTGGGCCCAGGACTGGCGGAAGTAGTTCTCGTCCATGGGTGGGGTGGTTGCATCGTCAAAGAGGCCGGCCGGCCAGATGGGAACCGCATCCTGGGCCTGCGACAAGGCGTACATCTCTGGCGCCGGTACAGTCTTCGGCTCAAGGCCCATGCCGGCTTGCAGTTGATGCTCGAGCGCGGCAGTGGATTCGTTGGCGGACTTGAGGAAGTCGTCGATGCTGATCGACTCCAGATCATTGGACGACAGGAGCTGCGTTTGAGGCAGACCCACCAATGAGGAAGCAGAGCTGACGCGGAGGTGGTCCATGTCCGACGCTTCGCTGACGCTATGCAGATCGTGCATGTCATTGCCTGCGTGTCCAAGGCCGGGCAGCGGTCCAAACTCATCGACCTCAGAGATGTCTCCCGAGGATGACGGAGGGGGGAGTCCCGTGGGGTAGGAGTAATCGAAGCTAGCATAGGAAGGAGTCTGTGTGCTAGTCGACGTCGGCGCATTCGAATACAGCGGAAAATGAGACCAGTCAACAGATGGCGCGCCCAACCCAGCGGATCCCAAAGGCACCTCTGAGTCGGGGGATGCGAAGTACGGATCGTGGTAAGGATCCTGGAAGGCCAGGCAGGTGATCGGAGAGTTGGTGGTCGTAGTCTGGTAATTGGTGAAGGTCGAGACATCGAGAGGCGGTGGAATGCTGGTCATGATCTGCTCAAGAGGGAACTTGTCCATCGAGGCCGGGGTAGATGTCGGGTTTGATGTGGTCCCGTCAGTGGGGTTCTCCAAAGCAGTCGTGGATGGGAGAACGGAAGCAGCAAACGCGTCCAGAAACGATGGGTCCAGAGAAGCAGTCGTGACCTCCTCCGTGCCCGCAGACGGGACGCTATCGGGGGAACTCTGTTGTGACTGCGACTGCGACCGGGGATCGAGAGTGAGGCTAAGAGGTTCTTGAATGAAGGGTTGAGCCAAAGGAAGGTGGTCCACCGAACGACGGGGCATATCGGACGGGTGGTGGATGGTATGTGAACGTGGGATTGTGTATGGCAATCCACACTTGTGGGCCATGTCATTATGCTTGTGGGCGGGTTTGTGATGACCGTCGCGGAAGATTGTCAGCGTCGACTCGGACTTGGTCGACGTCAGGTGGGGTTTCCGGGGAAGTTCAGCGGGAACCGTAGGCTGAGAGATGGGCAGGCCCGTCTCCGGTACCGGATCAAGATGGGGTTCCTTCTTCAGCGCACAGGTGCAGCGCTGGCCATGGTGGCAGCCACAGCGGTGCAGGGCATCCTCTGTAAATTGAGATCAGAATGGATGAACAGATAAGAATTAGCGCCCGAAAGACATCATATGCTCACGCTTGAGATCACGCTTGTCACCATGGCTGTCAGACGAATCATGTTTCTTTTTCTTGTCGCCGCACTCGCACTTGACATGGGTTGTTCGAGACTTGCGTAGGCCACGGCAATGAGGACATTGAGAGACTGGGCGGCCTTTCTTGTTGATATGGGTCAACGGGCGGTCTAGGGCGGGCAGCCGAAGAATGGGACAATGGTCAGCAATTGCCAGGTTTTTGGAGGCACGGGTATTGTCGCAATCCCACCTCCCACGAGAACGGAAGCTCGAGCGGTGTTGCAGGCAGACAATCCACATCTGGGGAAATCAAGGAAGAGACTCAAACATACCGCTGTGGTGACAGCTGCTGACCCGGTGACCCCGAACGCAAGCTTCACAAGCCCACTTCTCACCATCAATAAGCATCGCGATGGTTACCGAGTTGGACACATGCGATGAATCGCGAAGTGGGTCAAATGGGTGGTAAAGGGGAAATGGAAGAAGACAACGGTCGCAAAGGCAACCGAGCAGCCGTCAAGGCCAGAAGAAGATCGAATCGGAGAGTTAATATCGCCGAATTGGATTGAAACGAACAAATGGGTATCTTAGAAGTAGAGGTTAGGGTTCATAGAACGCTGGCCCAGGAGTAATACACGGAAGCTGGTGGGAATTGTCGAGACGAATCAGGATCCTGCCGTAACTGGAATCACTGGTGTGCGGTTCAGAGAAGATCCGAGTCTGGATCAATGAACCAAAAAGAAGAACAATCTTAAAGTAAGTCGAGAAAATCGAGGCTGTCGAAGAGGGAGGGGGAGGAGAAGGATCCAGGTTCTTTTAAGAGTAGGCGCGCGGAGAGGAGAAGAGAGAAGGTAAGTCGAGGGGGACCAAGCCTACGCACCGTTTGGCGCCGGCCGTGAGACAGGACACCAAGAACCGGTAGTGGCGGCCAAGATAAAAGCGTTCGATATCAGGAGTCGAAAGAACGCCCTATAGAAAAGAGAAGGGAAGAGGAAGAGGGAGGAGAAGGGAGGCGAAGCCCGTTCATATGGGCGTTGGTTTAATACCGGTAACGAGGATTTTCACCGTACCGTCTGGTGGTCTCGCTGGGCGGCGCTCCGTCGGGTCAATACGCATAGGTACCAGACAGGAACACGGCAGGGACAAGGCACGGCACAGGGTTTCTCGAGGGGTTTGGGAGGGTTTGGAGCGTTTGGGGCGTATGTGGTATTGTAAATACGTGGCGATGACACCGGTGGCCCGGTTTCTTTGCGGGCGCTTGCTGAGTCGACCGGCGTACGGGGCGGTATGACTTCATACACTGACGATACATAGTACCCATACCTGGTGTTTCGTAACGGACCCGTGACCCCTCTCGTCGCCGCATATCCATTATTCATAGGCTATTCTTGGAGGACTTCAAAGGTCATCTTGCTGTGTCCACTGTTGGATTCAGGATTCCTCGATCCCTTGACTGCAATGCAAGCTTGTGTGTGACTCAGCCCTCGACCTAGGGGCCTGGGACCTGGTCCTGACCTCCATCTTCCCCCCTTTCTTCGTGCGAAACCCAGACAACCCGTCAACCCGTCTCCACATGCGGTCGAGTCTCAGGACGTGGCCGGTCCCACCAGGAACCAGGACTCGTTGTACGCCGGCGACTTAGGGTTCGCTGGGGTCATTTAGAATACCGATGGGCCAAAGTGCGAGTACTGCAGAGAACAGACAACATACGATTCTGACATGGTCACAGACGCCATTAGCGACCGCGGATTCAATAGGTTACAGCCCCCTGTCCGGTTTTATCAATTTAACCTGTGAATTATAGCCCCGGCATGGCTCATCCAGTTCACTGTGCCTCAGTCAACCAACTTCTCCGGGTTTGCCATTCCCCATTCAACCAGACCGCTGTTGCTGCGCAATTTTCGAACAAGAGCCGCCTTGCGTAGCCATGCAAAGTGACAGTATCCCATCGCTCTTGGGTCATTCTTGCATGACTCCACGAGGATCACGAGAATTATGCCAGGGGGCGCAGCAGAGCGAAATTATATTCGCACTTTAAACATTATTCTGCTCTGATATTGTGCTTCAAAAATACACTGTCTTCTACGGAATATCCCGACGGTGAGCCCTCTCAGCACTCGCAACGTACCCAAAACTTTTACTTGCAAGACTGGTCTCTGTAGACAATCGTTTCCTTCATGACCCTGGATGATGTCCTCCCACTGTCTGGCGGCGGAGCACCCAAAGCACGGTCGTTTTTTCTCTTATATTTTTCTCGGTCCACACCCTTCGCACGAACATAAACCCCACCAGCCGATGGATCTCGCTAGTAAAACCTGGGGCCGCAGCTCCCACAGCTTTAACATTCGTCCGAGCTTGGAATTCCGCGCTCTCATATAGTACATATTGATATGGACTCTCCCTCGATAGGATTGGCGGTCGCCCTGGTGTTGCACATGATTCCAGGGGATCTCAACAACTAGAGAAAATGATACGACGACTACGCATATTTTAATTTTGACTTCAGGTCAGGTACCAGTTAGTCCGATCCAAGGAACTTTCCATGATCCCTGCAAGGCGCGCCCACGAGCGCCCACGAGGGGGCGGGAGATCATTGGCAGCAGTCATGGCCCTGCCCTTGGCGCTGTCAGCGAAGGTGAGAATCACCGATGCTTTCAAGGGGAAAGAAGGGAGATCATTATTAGCTGTAATGCAACAAACAACGCAGTCAGGAAGCAGATAATCTCGTGGCCCGCACGAACCTACACGACACATGCAGGCCGAGCCGGTCGGTGGTTGCAAAGACCCGGATCGATCATTAGGTTCGCGACAATACACACTTACCGCTCTGTGACAATACCCCATGGCGCAGTTCGCACGCAGGGCGATGGCGTCACTGTGCCTGTTTCGGGCGCCCTGCAGAGGGTTTTCGACCGCTGGCGGGTGGGCCCTGATCTGCGCATGCAACAGTGTGCAGTAGAGGCCGCGGATGGCCAATCGCTGCCCGCATGGGTGTGGATTCCGGTTTGCCCTTACCATACACGTACCTAGACACCCAGGGTCGTCGTACAGGACAGGTAAATCCCGTACGCACAGGTCTCAGAATGCTCGTGCCGGGCGACCTGCAAATCACATTACCTTGCAGGCAAACCCACGATCGGGATCAACCTGACAAATAGAGTTAGACTGCTCAAGTTGGCCGGGAGATCAAGTACCCATACAAAGTCCATACAAATTCAAAAGAGCAGCACACTGTCCCAGTTGACCAGCGCTTTGGTACGATCTAGACTATGTAAGTGGGTAGAAGGATCTAGAGATATACTTTGGTCATTTTAATGTCACCGTCTATACCCTATACATAGAATGGACCCGAATTTTATTCGGGAGACCCATCGCAAGATATGTTTAATGTATATTTGATAGTCTCGGTACGAAAATAAATATATCCATTCACAACGTGTTTCACCAGCCTCAGATGCTACTATAAACCAGACCATTTCTCCACCCCCTTCCACAGCTATCTATAATAAAAGGCGACTCCATCCACCACTATTCCTGTCGGTTCCACTCGACAGGAACGCTCCTCATTTGAACCCCTAGACCCGCCCAGTTAGAACGTAGTTACACTAGCGAAGTAGGGTCCTTTCCACAAAGCGAAAAAGCTCTTGCAAATATACCCAACGGGAGTGGCGTAGGAGATCCTAGACAGGTAGGACTTCTTCCCTCTCTCATCGAGATGCCCTGCGAAATTGAGGGATCACGACTCGAGTGAATAAGGAGATGGCTTGGCGACCAGAAAATTTGAATGATGCCAGTATCAAGCAGGCGTTTCCCGAAACGAGCCGGTGGTGGCGTTGATTTCAAGTTGACTCATCTTGAAAATCGTTCCTCGTATAGCTCTTCCTGTGCCTGTCTCCTAACAACTATAATCAATATTGGCCAACAGGTGGTCGGTAGTAGTCTAGTATTGAGGAACTTTTTATAGTGCTTTTTAGCATTCTCACGACAGAATTTACTCAGCCTCTTCCTCCTTTGGGCTGCGACATCTTCCAACCAAGCATCCCCCGAATCTACATGGAGACTTGATGTTCCCTAGGCGTAACAATTCAATTAGTCGAGGTTTAGATACTTGAAGGGAGGAGATGATGCGTTCTTGACGACCTGTTATGGGAAAACTTTTATGTCTTCAGTAATACATGGCATGGGTATCGATTGATTTTTCATCACATTACTGTTATTTCGATCAGGAAATGGTTTAAAATTTTGAAGTGTTGGCCATAAGCACCGTACTTATGGTGGAGATCGAGATGTTGGTTTCGATACTTATTTATATCCCTCCCAGATTGTGGCTCAGATATTATCCTGAAGGATCGAAAATTGGTCTCTCACATAGCCTCTTTCTTCCTGTGCTATTTCTGAACCAGCGTGATGACACTTGAGTGATTGATCATTGACCATAGCGAGGCTTTGGCGGACTTTGCTATCTTGATTCACATGCATTTACTCGAGCCTCGTCTCAGTCAATGGCTCTATCCGGCCGGCGAGAGTCGACCGTTAGGGCTCAATTTCAAATTCTGTAAATATGGAGAGGGATAACCATCCTTCATTCGCTGGAATTGATTCAGATCAGTCAACTATTCCAGAGAATAGAGTCCATTGTTCTGTGAGCCAGATAGTACTTCCGAAAGCCGAAAACACGATCGGACAAACTCGCCATCCGACCGGGAGCAGGAGATGGGAAATAGTATTAATCCGCTGGAACACGCAGAAACAAAAGGCCGTCCTCCGCGCGATCATCCCGGGTCAAGAACTATACCAAGTAAAGAAAAACATTGGATAAAGCGCGATCTAACACACTCAGCTTCCATCGCATCATGTTGGTGTTGCTCAATGCGGCGGCACTAGCCCCTGTCAAATTCCCTGGCCGCCAAAAAATTAGCCTGTAGTGAAAAAAAACCCTTCCCTCTCGCCTGCGCGTCCTTCCACCTCCCCCTCCCATCTCTCGGAAGCTCGCTCTACTCTCAACCCATCACTTTTTGTGTAATTCTGGGTATAATCTCGCGCGATGAATCCTCGCGAGCAGCCTGATATGCCTCCGGCGCCCTCTTACCCATCTCCAAATGGCGCGCAGATGGCTCAGGGCGCGATGCCGTACTACAGCAACCGCCAACTGACAACCGACGAACTGCTGTCCGCTGAGCTGTCGCGTGAAGCTTCTGGGCCTGGATTAGGTGACGGTTCAAGCAATGGCGTGCATCATGGCCAAGGAATGGTGTTGGGCTCGTCGAACGCCGGCGACATCGGTCGCCACTCCTCTGAGGACCAACACCAACACCAGCATATGCTCCAGTTCCCTCCGAGCCAGCAGGTGGGCGTCGACCCAAATCACGATCTGAGTTACGGTGAACAAAGTGCACGCAAGCGATCGAAAATCTCTAGAGCCTGCGACGAGTGTCGGCGGAAAAAGGTCGGTCGCGACATCCCCCTCCCATCCCGCAGGAAGACGCGCCAGCTACTCCGATAGCTAACCATAACATTCTCGATTAATAGGTACGATGTGACGCAAGCTCGGAAACTGGTCTTGAGACATGCTCCAATTGTCGCCGCCTGGGAGTCGTCTGCCAGTTCAGTCGCGTGCCCATGAAACGTGGACCTAGCAAAGGGTAAGATGACGACACGCGTGCAGATGTCCAGACCGCAAGCACTGACAGAATCGTGAACATAGCTATATCAAGGAGCTCGCCGAACGACTTCATACCCTTGAGAGCCAGATGCAGCCTGGAATCGTCCAGCCCGACGTGCCATACCAGTCCATGAACGAGGTCAACTTGTCTCGTGGCTATCAAGACTTCACATCGCCGGTGGACCCTGGCTCAGCAAGTCGCAAGAGAACATACTCAGTGTTTGAAGGTCTACCGAGCTCCTCTTTCGCTCAGCCACCGTTTAATGGCCGCGGCACGAATGCCTTCGACGCCCCCGATGCAACCGCAGACCCATACAACCCCACTGTTGCGAGCGGCAGTGCGCCGAAGCCTGGCAATCTCTTCTGGAACCCGACCGGGAATGAGCAGGATCTCCCCGGTGGTCTTGAGATGGCAGATCTGCCCAAGCATGAAGGCGATGATGACATGTCTCCTGTCAATCTTGATGAAGGGGCGCTGGAAGCGTATGTGCCATTCAAAAATGTCCTCTTACCGAATATTGAGATCTTACCATGTGCAGTTACTACCAGAAGGTCCACACCCTGTTGCCGGTCCTTCCACATACGCGAGATCGGACACTGGAGCTTCTTCACCAGTGCAACCGTGAAACCCAGGAAATATTCTGTTACGCACTGTATTCGGTCACTCGGACGGACTTGTCTCGCGTCGTAGGCAACTTTGAGAAAGTTACGTCGTTTGACAATGCTCAGGACCTTCTCCTATATCATACTCGCCAGCCCTTGATTGTCCAATCGACAGCAGTGAACTTAATTTGGTTACAGACCCTGCTTCTGATGATCATCGATTGTGATACTCGTGGACCGGACAATTTCGTCCTCAAAGATGGCATTCCCAAGCACACTCTGGTTCAGGCAGCCAGCAAACTTGGCTACGACTTGGCCAAGAGCCAAGGCCAGCTAAGAAACAAGCGGTCCTCTGACCTAGATGTCGACTCGGATGCCAATCTCACTCGTCGCAACTGGGTGGCTTTGATTATCCTGACTCGGTGGTACGCTATTAGTGTGGCCGATGCTACTGTCATCGGAGGACAGGAGATTGGTGGCCGTGAAGATGAACGGATCGTTGGACCGATTACCACAGGCATTGCATGTAAGTCTAATTATCCTTGGACTGCCCTGAACACCAATTAACCTGGCATCATTAGCTTTCTCGACATTCCTCTCGGAGATGGTTACTCTGGCCACTGTTGAGCACAACGTCTGTCAGACTAATACTGGTCTCGGGCGGATGGTGGGCGCCAACCTGGTTGCTTCTCTTGAGCGCTTGGGCGAAATGGAAGACGTGTTTAAGGTACAGGAGCTGCCAGAGAACACCGTTACTCGGCCTCTCTTTGAGAGCCTTCAATCCCAACTCTACTGGACAGTCCGCCTCTTAATCAAGCGCCATGTCTTCGTCTACAGCCCATACGAGATCATATACTGTGCCCAAGAAGTCATCAACGAGCTCCACAAAGCGACTGTGCAAAGCCGTCTGCCTACCCCATTCGACCTGCACAGTCTTGCGCTTGCTTCAATGACTCTTCTGGAGGCTAGCGTTCTTCCCGAGCACAGCAGCGAGTGCTGGGACTCGCTACAGAAAGTCGAGGAGATACTCGACCTCCGGTCAAAGCGGTCTGCTATGGCCGGCGAGTTTGATAACATCTTCGGCACGCCCGGCTGGGACGCGAAGATCCGCGTCTTTCTCGAATGGCGCCGCGCAAAGTCGCAGGAGAGCCAACTGCAGGAGGCTGCCATCGGCGCTGTTCGGAGCGACAATATTACTGGATCCGGATCTCAGCCTCCAGTTATGGGCCCCAACGAGCAGCGCTCGCTCCAGCACCTGGCTGACCTGGCCGTTGGTGCGGAGGGCTCAGTAGGCCAGAATGCGTCCACACCTCCGCCGGGTCTGTCTGCCGAGCACGGTGAGACTTCGCCGAACTTGGCGCCGCAGTTGGCCCAGGCTCACGGCGGGAACGGTCGTGTTGTGGTGGATTTCACAATGCTCACCAAGGAGGGCTATTTGAATGTCTTCTCTGGGCTAATCTACCGTCGCACTCGCTGAGATTTCTCCATACCCTAATGCTAATGGCCTTGTGGGTTTTCTGCCTGTTTCACTTCGTGTAAGCAAAAATTTGTCCCTCACGCCTGCCTGTTCCGGATCTTATATATCCCTTCTCTCCACTTTTTGATCTCTTCACTTTTCCCTTTCTTCCATTAATCCTTCTATTGTTATTGGATACAGTTGGCTACCCGGAGAAAGGTTTAATGTAAGCTTTTACTGTCTTTTCTGGCCTTGTTATGTTTCTTGGTTGAGCTGGTGTATGGTTGGCATGCATGCTTTGAATATGTTTGTATCCTATCTGTCACTATAAAATCCAATGGATCAAATTAATTCTTATAAATTACCTAATTTAAACTATACCCGGTGCTTTAAGATATACAAAGCTGTCCTAGTAAAAATCAATATAAAGTGTCACGTTAACAAAAGCATCACCTTCCCCCCTATTTTGGTTAATCCTTTAAAGACTGGAAGTGGACGACTAATGCTTGATACCGAAAGCAAAGCGTTTCCAGGTTCCCTCAACATCCTGGCACAGTGTCATAAACTGTTCGTCTTCGATCAATTCGCACATCCAGTTCTCCAGAAATGCGATTCGCTCTTCTGTTGGCGAAGCAAGATAAAGTGAAAGCTGATCCTCGACTGAAATATCTGCTGTATGTTCTGTAGACTGCTGGGCTTGTGAACTGTGAATGGCTTCATTGTATGACAAACCAGTCTGGCTGGCAGGTACTAGAAGCTCGGGAGCTACCTGGGTGCTTGTTGCATTAGAGAAAGGAAAAGGCTGAGTACCTTGCAGGTCTGGAGCGAAGACATCTGTCTGCGTTGTCTCTGGGTATGGCTGTGTTGATGTTAGGGGTGCGGAGGAAAAGTCTGACATGAGCGAATCGTGACGTTCAACTGCAGGCTGCTCTGCTATTGAAGACTCCAGAACTTTCTGCTGCGAAGAGTTTTGACTAAGACTATCTGCTCTGGTCTTCTGGTTGGGCTTGAGGAAAGGTAAGTCCCTTTTGGGGGCAGCATCTGATTGAGCTGTTGATCATGGAAAACTGGTGCAGCTGTAGTACGAGAACTGGAAGGTTGTGGTCTAGAATATTCAGACTGATGCTTTTCCATTGTAGGGCTATGTGAGTATTTTGGCCCTTGATCTTGACTTGGAGGAAGTTGAGCCTTTCCCGATGCCGAATTGTGGAGATTGCCCGTGGCCGACGAAAGGGTACTAGGGACTAAATGAATTAAAGCATCAGAAATATATTTCAAGCTGAAAGAAGCCGCCTTTATTCCAAGGTTGTACCATGCACATACTGCGCTCCACGTCAGACGTGGTTCGAGATATTGAGTAAAAAGGTCCTGGTACATTGCTGTCCGAAGTGATCGTGCTGCCTTCCTCTCTTGACGCAATAGTGGATAAATGCACCGAAGGTACCGAGGCCAAGGATGAAGACGAAGGCAGTCGTCTCACAGCCCGAGGAGAAGAAATGCTGCTTTCAGTCAATGGACAGTTAATTCCGCTGAGAATGGAGAGGGCCGTATAATAGTCTTGATCTTGAGCAAACTTGAGTTGGAACCGCCTGACCTGAGGACAGCCCAGAATGGGCATGTTAAAGCCTGCAAATTTGGATAATACAGATAAGAGGAAGTGTACGAACCTGATTTTCACCTTGGGGGTACTTCACAGCCAAACATGGGGCTTTCACCACAACAGCAAAGGCCGATGGCTTTGAAGGCGATGTACTCTGTACTAAGGCCTGCTGCATGTTGATGCTTCGAATAAAGTGCTCAATATCAATTTGTTCCTGGGTGTTGTCGACGGTCATTAGCTCTTCTGCAGCTATCCATAGAACGAACAGACCGAACAGGAGTACGGTACCAGAACTGCACGGCGTTGAATCACTTTCAGTATCAGCTTCGACGATGCCATGTCTCCCGAATACTTCTCAAAGATGCAAGCCATGTTTTCATCTCCTTTGATATGAGTCCAGACCAATGGGCCATTTTGGGCCAGAGGAGTGGTGGAGTGGGAGAACTTGGACAACGGCAGACGAGTTTCCAAGGGTCGTTGATTCAGAGAGACTTGGGGCATCGTGATTGAACCAAGTGGCTTGAGAAATCTAAAGAGATAATATTATTCCTTAGAGAGACATAAAGGTGGGAGTGCAGAGTGAAAGATTCAAAAGAAGGAGACAGCACAGCAACGTAGTTGAAACTTCTGGAAGTTGAACCCTCCATTCACTTAGTCACCGAGGTAGCCGACTCCCGCGGGCCCAACTCCCAACTAGCAACTCTTTTTTACTGCTCATCTACAAGTTTACGGTACTTATTTTAAAAGCTATGAGGCAGTCTGAATTCTTAAGCCATACTTTACCCGGTGTTATTGTCTGAATAGCAACGAAATGAATGAGATGAACGGAAACCATGCAAATCAGAAACAGAGGCCCCGGCGAGGAATGGGTACTCTATTCTTAACCCTTACCACCTCAGATACCTTGTGAGATTGAAATTCTCCTTGGCTGATTTCCCGAAGTCAGATTGCTCTAATGGATCCTTTAATTGCGAGTGTTGAACTGGACAGGCTATAGATGTGATATTAGAGGCCTTAGGCAATAACTTTCCAAAACAGGAATAGCCCCATCACATCACTCGGAGTAGGAACAACATTAGCCCGGCAAACGCGCCCTGGCGAGAGCGCGGACTTTTGGCTGATCAGGTCCGTTGATCGCAAAAGCCCAGCCACTCCCACTGCCCCCAAGGGCTACGCACAACGCATTGACGGTTATTCACCCTGTGGCATCGGTCGCCTGGGTTTGTGACACATCTGCCATTCACCACGTCCTCGGAAGCCCCACGGCCCTCCTGACTCGACGTGTTCGTGTTCGTCAACTCGCTGCGCAACCCCCCCAAAGCCTTCAGCCTCGAACGCGCCCGATATCTCCACCTGGTCGCGAACCACCATTGCTAGCAGAGCCAGTGTCGACTTGTGAGGCCAGCTGTTTGAATCAAATTCAGCGATTCTCTTTCAACGAAGCCTGAAAGAGCAATCTGGTGGTCATTCCACCCTGCCATCCATCACACTCAAGGGCAACTTGATTCTCTCGCAAATACAACCACAAAAGTGAAGAGCTTTCTTGGGAATACCATATTTAATTTTCCATTGCGTGGTGACGAAGGTGGTGTATCTTCATTGTCGCTAACTTACCCTCGAACGCTCGCAAGGGAGAGCTTGCGCGGCGCAGACGTCCCACTCTGTGACTGCCACCCACTTTTCATTACTAGGGGTTGAATTGTCCTCTACCAACAGCCAAAATGTCTGGATCGACACCGCAACGGACATCTCTGCGACGTAAGAACTCGTATCCATTCAGATAAAACGACGGGCTGATCTAATACCATATGCACAGAGGGTCTGCGCCAGGCGCCGAAAGTCAATCAACCCTTTATCCCAGACACGACCCCTTCGCGACGTTCACACCACCAGAACTTCGATTCTCCTCAACCGCAGATGACCTCCCATATGCACATGAACCCTGCCGCCAATCCCCAAAGTGCGCATTTCTCAGTCGAGAGCTGGGAAGGCAAGGGCCAAACGCAGCTCCCCATGTCAACGCGCGAAGTTCCCACACCCGGAAACAGGCCGGCATTATTTGCTAGTCTCTATGACAGGACTAAGATGGCGAAACAGCCAGACTTCTATGATCCATACTTTCCTTTGAGATTTCTTGAAGTTCCACGAAGTAAGTGGAGCCCCATTGGACCCCTCTCCACGGACGAAGAGCTAAATTGTAGTTTGGCCCCAGCGGATCACATTTACAAACGGGCGCACTATGGCCTCCAGTCTGGCATTGCAGATGAGGTCGATTTTGCATTATATCATTTGGTTCAGATCTCTAACCAAAGGTGGGACAAATTCAAGTTCGAAGGTTTCCCGTTGCTTGCGGAAAATTTGATGCAAAAAGCGTTGGACATTACCTACCTGTGTACTGGTGTGCGATGGGAATTTGAGTACGATCCTCGACAACCAACTGACCGGGTCAATGTATTGAATTCTTTGCATGGGACCCGGGATATTCTGGACAAGATTCGCCGGATCCCCACAAATATCCCAACCGATACACTTGAGACACACGAGTTCAACCATCAACTCCGAAATATCAAGGAAGCCACTTTAGTTCTTCGAAACATGGTGTTGTTGAAGGAAAATGCTTACTATGTGTCACGATATGCAAGCGGCCTTCTCAGGGATTTCCTTGTCATTCTTATGAACACACCAAACCAGCCCCGCCTAAACGAAATCAAGAATGATGCTCTCGACATCGCCGAAGAAGTGACCAAGTTTATGAGGACTGATCCTCGGGATCCTCTCTGGATCTCTTTAGTTAACTGCCTGGATTCGCCTGATCGCGCCCACATCATGAGGGCGCTTTGGGCCTTAACGCACTTCTCCACTGAGTTGAATGATGCGGATTGCAACCAAGCCATGGAGAGCCTATCAAAGTCGACTCTCCAGCAGCTATACTACCACACGCTTCTGGATCTCGATAAAGATATTTTGAGTGGCGCATTGGACTTCTGGTACCAATATACCCTCAACCCCGAAAATATCGAGACCCTCATGGATGTTATCAGCTTCCCGACCGTCTTTGTTCCGCGCATGATTGCTCTTCTCACGTATGAGGCACGGCCCACCAAGAAAGAAACAGTCCTCCAAGAGGAGAAAGTTGCACCGCCGCCGTCCGATATTCCTCGCGTACCTCCAGAGCTATTAGAGAAGCTGATGGGACTAACGGAGCCGGAGCGCAGCTCACAGTGGCTTCGATGTTGCTTTGTTGAGGATGCGGAATGTGAAATCACACAAATTGCCTTGTGGCAAGCCTACCAAAGCCGCTTCGCAGACCCGCGCGTCCATGGCGGAGGCGTCCTTCCCGCTGCGGAGTTCATCAAGAACGTTAGCAACACCTTCACAAATGCGCAAGCTCAAGTCATCAATGGCCCTGGCACTGCAACCAAATTCATTATTAAAGGTATTCGACCATTAGAAACCGCTCATACTTTTGAGGGCTTCCCATACTTGTATTGCAAATGGGCCGACAACTCCAAGCCGTCTCAAATGTGCCAACGTGCATTCATATCTCCCACTGATCTGCGCAATCACGTGTTTATCGATCATATGAACCTAGAGGCTGCAGAGACGTCTGGTCAATTCAAGATGGAAGCGGCTGAAACGCCGATCCACACCTGCCAGTGGGATGGCTGTACACGATTCAAGGCTTCTGGTCCTAGCACAAACACTGCGATGGTTGCTGGCCATATTTCATCGCACCTTCCCGAAGATCGACCGGCTGATGCAGCACCTCCTAGCACCAAGCGTGCTGTTCTTCAGGAGCGAATTGTGCGTAAGTGGTACTATATGGACACGCCGATTAACGAGAAAGGTGAGCCTATCGGTGTAGCCTATAAGGCTGCCTTGGTGCTGCGTAACATCGCCAGAGGCCTTCCCCACCGGGCTTCTACAAGATACGGCGGTGTTTCCTGGAAGAAGGCTTGCTTTACAAGCCAGCGTCCTAAGATTGTTGAGGTCTGGGACCGGAACCGCGCATTGCGCAAAGAGCTGACTGAATTGATCATGGTGATTGAGAAGGAGGATGACTATTGACATCCCTCTTAACAAGAACCCCCTTGGTGGGCGTTTTTATCATATCCATGTTTTGTATAACTAATACCCTGTTCGCCCTACCTTTACACTTCTATTCATGGTGATGGCCAGTTGCTGGTATTCACCTCGGCAGACGCAGTCGCGAGCTGTTTAAGCGGGGGTGTTCTGTCTTGAATTATGCTTGGCCGTCCTGAACACGGCCAGCCTTGCACGCAAAAGTACAGCGGAGTTCTTCCTACGGGATTGGGGGTCGGCGATCTCATCTTTCTGGCGTCTCTGGTTGAGGAAGATAGAAACATGACCCCAGTGTTTCTGTATTCTGTCGTCGTTTTTGATTTCCTCTCGGCTTCCTTTCTGTCCTGTTACTGCTTGATGTCTTTGCGACGATGTATGTATACCATAGGTATGGAGTAGGGGGGTTCTGGTTCTATGAGGACCCGGAAATGTAGTTCAGATTTCATTCAATATTGGCTCTCTATGGTGTAATATGGCTTGGAACTATCAGACTCTTTTTATTTTCCCATCCGTCACTATTTCTTTTGTCAGACACGTTTTCCTGTCTCTAGCCTGCGTGGCACATGATCGATTGTAGTTGAAGAAGCGGAGGGTTTCCGCAGTGTGAGAGATGGCAATCGAGACATAAGGGTGAACAATGAAATCAACCTCAGCAATATCTGGTTAGAATATCGATGACTATAGGCCTTAGAAGGGGTAAAATTGAATGGCTTTACGCGGACAGTTAGGCTCAACCGAAGAGTTCATTTGTTTGATAATATCTGCTTGCACTCCAAGGCGATATCAACCCTGAAAGCATTGAAATACTCAAATAAAGAAAAGAAATATCAGAAGGAAACAAGAAAAGAGCCCCAACAACATTCGCTAGGTGATGACAATCAATCAATTGAAACAAACATATGGCCTTCAAACCCATATTTCCTCCTCAAACGTCGACCCATATTTCTGATTACGTTGAAAGGATGCTTCTTTTCTGGATGTGGCTCATGAAAGGTCATGGATCCCTTATCCCGCTGGGATTCTGGGGGTGTAAAATGCCAGTTCGAGCCTCGCATTCGGCCGTGATACCAATATTCTGCATTGCGTAGAGAAAATCATTCCAGAATACTCCCCCAGGTGTAGAGGAGTAAGTTGGCTGCCAGGACAAAGTGCTGAGTACTTTGAAGGCACGAGCATCAACTTCGTACACAGTCTGTTCCTGGGCCTGTTCAGCCGGTGCTGCCGTTTCCGGTTCTTGCAATGCTGCTCGTGCAGGGCCCGGCGTGCCTCGAGTTCTCACCTTTTTCCTTGGTCGTTCTGGTGAGAATTTTGGAGCTTCTGTTCCTTGCTCTGAAAAAATGAAGGTCTCTGAATAGGACCGTTTCGGTGCCGCTTTTGCAGATTTGGGTGGCTCTACCCAGTCCGCAGTTCGCTTGAGAGTATAATTTCCCGAAACAAGAAAAGCGCTTTCAAATTGTAGCCGGGTTTCCTCAGTAAATCCAAGTTCTGGGGTATTAATCACTTTCTTTTCTACCTCGTCAGCTTGATTCCAAAACTTGTCGAGTACAGCTTCGGCTTCTTGAATCAGGCGAATATTGGTTTCTGTTTTCGAATAGCGAGTTTGTCTTTTCGGCTGCGCATTGCAGTCTCCTTGAACTCGAGAGCACTGAGGAGTATTATTGGCTTTGGCCTTTGTGTCATTCATATTTGACATCTACTGGAGTGAGTTTTCACATAACATGTGTGCCCATATTTCCTTCGATCAACAAGGGATTGGCGTACCATCCCAAGAAAGTATGAGTACTTACTTATGTTATCCAATCATATGCATAGCGAGAGAAGAAAGCCTCTTTAGTTTCTTTCCATGGGAGAACAGGATTTGTATATGATCGCGTTCTCTTGTCTTATTACGGCGATCCAGACTTTGGGTCACCCCAAAGACAAAGACTGCGCCAAAGAGGGCGTGTGCTTGGCCACAACGATTCCTCGTGCAAAGCTATTTGGGAATATTTGGTCAAAGTCTTTCATTTTCTGGTTAAAGAAGAAAACCAAAGCAATTGAGTATCCTGAAAGCTGAATGAAAGTACATAACTTCAAAAATTTATCATGGTGGGTTGGATGTCCTTATTGCTCTTCACGGCCTTCTTCACGGCGGCGCCAGCTTTGACGTACAACTAAAATTACCGGCCAAGCAACTCTATCAATTACCGGACAACATGATGTACAGGACTAGTGACAGAAGACTGAGACTGATATTTAATCTACCGCCAACAAGTTGATCTGGTTGTGTTTACTGAAGGTGTGCGAGGCGTTACAGGATGTATATAGTAGATGAAACAATCGTGTTTATCAAATATCAAATGATCCTCATATTTTTTTGGGACTCTTCTCCATTTTCCTTCCTTGCTAGAGGCAAATGGCAAGGTAGGCCGTGGGACCGGATTCATTAGACATTCAAGCACCAAAGCAGTCTCATCCTTTCCATCTCATTGTTTCGACTCAGCGATCAACTCCTCCAAAACTCGCATTGCATCCTCCGCCCGACCGGCCTGTACATAAATATGGTCATGGAAGTATCCACTGACAACATTGGTGCTGATTGCATGGTCCTTGAGACGATTGGTGATTGCTGCAATCAACCCGATCGCATCCAGACTGGAGTGGACTGTGAGTGAGATTTTCTTGCATGGAAAGATCCCTTCGAAGCCATGAGTTGCAGCCAACTCCTCACTTGTGACGATGGTAGTACCCTCGGCCTCACAGGCGATCAACTGAGGCTGAAGAGTCGCCAGCGGCAGGGAATGCAGAGCCTTCTTGGTGGTGATGAACAAGTAGACTGTGGGGTCCAGGCTAGGCTCCATTGTGGATAGTAAGACCGAAAGGTCCTTTTCGCCGCTAGCCATTTTTAGGTATATTCGGGGTGTGGTGTGCTTGAATGATCTTGCTTTATATAGAACTTTGGCAGTCAAAGGAGGAGGATTGGGTGAGGTGATCAATGATATTCGTGGGAGGACCGGATGCAAAATGGGGGTTTCGACTTCGGTTTTCAATGGTGGGCGGATGTCATCCACAGGGCGCCACGGCAGCTTCAGTCAAAAGGAACAGCCCCGTCACAGTCCCGGTAGAAGGACATAGAGTGGGTTACAAATTGAATAAAATCTCTGGAATGGTTTTTTTACATTTTTTTTATCTGCTATCCATTTCAGTGAGATGCTCTGAGATGCTCTGAGATGCTCTAAAATCTACTAAATACTCCAGAGAAGCTCGCAACTGCTCCACTGACGTCCTTAGATCAACTACCAAACTATTGGGCCTCATTACGCCCGGAGTCAGACCACAATCTGGAAATCAGAGGCTTGTCTGCGAAAGGAGTGGAAAGCGTGCTATTTAGACTATCTAGCAAAAGAATGCCTGGAGCGACCGTGCACCAGACCCAACCAAAATATCAAATTCGTGCACCCTACTTTAAACAGCAGGTGATGTCCTCACTACAACATAGTTGGCTCCGGTTGAATAACAAATCAAAGACAAGAAAAAAACACGAGAATCAAGACTAATAATCTCCCGTAGGCAATCCTACAGTAGGAACATGCTGCCCATGGAATCCGAAGCCAACAGCTCCATTGACGTTCGCCCTACCAAGTTCAGTCAAGTCCCGAGCGTCAAGACATAAAAGATAGCTGTTGCCCGTAGTGCCGTCGAGAACAACACTCAGTAGAACGCCATCATCCTCACTAACACCTTCTGGATTGGCGACAAAGATGGGCTCACCAGGGGAGTGACTGTGACAGGCCCAGAGGCCGGCCTCTTTGGTCTCGCAGTCGAATTTGACAATCCCGTCTGTAAGGGTTGCTTCTCCTCGGAATGTAGTCGCGTAGGTATATCGATATTTTTGGGTGACAAAGTTGGGGTTCATGGTCGGCAGCTCCGGAGAGAACGATTTGCATGCAGACCACTCAACGCTTGCCTTGATAATATCAGAGCAAGGGGATGATGGCAGAGAAGGAAGGCGGAAGCGAGTAAATGTTGAGCGCAATGCATCGGCTCTTTTTGAGGCAAATTCCTTTGCACTGGGCCGCGAGGAAATCATATTATCGTAATAGAGGAGATTGAGAAAATCGACACTGTCCATTCGTACCAAGTCTGCAACAACATCAATCTTTGTTGGATCTTCTTTTCGCGGCTCCTGCCAGGCGTTGATAGTGTGGAAGCAGAAGAACGCAGGGCTTTCATAAGTCGCAACTAAGCCTTGACCACCTTTGCGATCGACGACGTACCATGTCGCCGTCTGGGTCGGATCAGTTGGTATGATTGCATCCATAACGGAGCCGTCGCGGAGCGCCAATGGGTTCAGATGCGAATTCCACACACAGAGAACAACATAGTCTTCCGTGATGAGCAAAGAATGCAAATAGGCAGGCACACCGGGGAATGTCGCCAGGATAGTGGTTTTGCCCGTCGAAGCAGAGACGCCGAATACGCGATATGTAGAGCTTTCCCCCAGAGAAAGGTTAAAGTTGAATACGTCTCCAGTCTTAGGATCAGAGCGAGCATGAGACGCGGTAAGTTGTCCATTCAATTCAGGGTGGAATGATTGTTGTGAATCCAGGCCAAGAGGCTCCAAGGTCTCTGGGTCGAGCTTCTTGAAGCCATTGTAATCCGTCTTCGCGTGCAGGGTGCGGATACCTTGCGAACTGGACCAGCGCTCGGTTGACTCGTTATCCGACTGGCCGCCGAGACCAGGCATATTGACTGATAGTGTAACGCCAATGTTTACCGCGTTTGCGCCCTCGGGAACCGGGACATATTCACTTTGCATCTTACCGAACATGGCCTTGCACGGATCACGCTTCTGACCAAAACTCGTTCTCTCCATAGAGCCTGTCTTACGGACATGTTCTATCAAAGCATCGGTTGAGAATCGAGAGTTGTAGAGAACTCGAGTAGATGTATTTGAGTCGATGATTTGAAAGCGATGAGTTTGGCTGAATCCATCGAACCAGTGGGACAGCTGGAAGACCTGATCTCCCTCGCACTGCACTTGGCTTTTTCCAGGGCCAGTTCGATATAGAATTCCAGCCGCGTAGGAAGGGATCCTTCCCGTCACTACCAGCTCCACGGGCGTGCGCTCCTCATACTCCGGGTCAAACTATGATTCGTTTTAGAGCGGGAGGTGTTGAGCAAAGTGACGAAGACTTACACCCTTGGCATTTGGCCAGTTGTTCCAATGTTCCTCAGAACTTTGAGAGACATCGACGACTGCCGGGTCGACGTCGCCTGCAAGAGAGGGCATTATATTGAATTGAAAAGTCGAAGCTGTGCAAGATGAAGCTGATGAACTGCTCGTTGAGAGATTTCAAGCTCCGAAGGTCGAGGTCACACTGGCTTTATATTCGGGGATTGACCTGATCCCAAAAAGGACCATCCTCGTGAGTCCATCTCGTTACCTCTGGGTCGAGGTGGCAGTGGCTCTTCGACCGAGCAATGAAAGTGGGGGAATCGCGACGGCGGATTGGCGGTGGATCGGCGAGACCCAAACTATCCGACTTTCTCGACTCTCCAACTGCTCGACTCCTCCACTCTGTTACTCTGCGACTCTGTTACTTCGTTATCTTGCGAACGTGTTACTCGGGTACGCACGCTGGAATTCCGGTACAGTGTGACTCGGTTACTCGGCACTCCATTCAGCCCCTGTTCGGGGATTTTCCATGCCGGTGTGCATCCTGCCCATGCCAATCCTGGGGCAGTGTTTACAACCCGCTCCCTCTCAGTTCAGGGACCATGCTGCGTGTGGCTCAGCAGTTGCCATCTGTCACTTGTGCTGTGTCGCTAGCGCGGGCCCCTGAAACCGACTGATCTGGTTAGTATCTCGTCTTGCATTTCCTGTCCCGTGGTGCATAAGCGATGCCGACGGCCCCGCGGCTTGCTGGGCGGGATTCACCCACCTTCTAGAACAACAACTGCCCGAGTCGCGCTAGAAAGCACAAAAGTCTGGACTTTAATTTGCCTCCCGACGAATCAGATCAAAGGAATTTTAATTCCCAGCCTCGTTGACTTCCAGTCTCGCCTGCTATTCCCAAAAGCGGATTAGCAGCGGCATGGAAGATTCACCGCCGTCGACAGCCGTACCAGTGGACAAACAGTGGAGATGTGACCAGTGCGCGGCCACCTTCACCCGACTGGATCACTTGAAACGTCATAACACAACCCGTAGGTACCACCGACCCTGATCGCAGAGATCACTATCGTCGTTGACTGTTTCACTGCAGATACTGCCCAGAGAAGCCACGTCTGCCATTTCTGCGGTGCGCAGTTTAGTCGAGGGTATGTGCCCGCACGTAGTATATTCCAAAGCCTCCGCTCCCTTCACCTGAATTTTGAGAAGCACAAGGCAGTTCATCCTAACAGAATTTGGCAGAGATGTACTCCGGCGACATTGGAAGTCATGCAAGACACGATTAGAGAATGGTGTTGAGATCCCCAAGGGTCTCCGAGGGGGAAAGCACAAGCGGGCCTGTGATAGCTGTGCCAGCATTAGGAAGGCCTGCAACGGGGAATCTCCCTGCTCTGAATGCAGCCACCGCGAACGGACATGCACATATCAGCGGCTCTATGATGTCGTTGATGGCACGATCTCCAGCGCCCAGCCAGACGTAGACAGGGACGTCGACACAGACCTGCTTGCGCGAGACCAGGCGTCCCAGAAGAACCTCGACATGGCCGAGAACGATGTGCCTTGGGATCTCGGGCTTCAAAATTTTTATCCATCTGGCATGGTATCGAAAGTTTACTCTCGCCATCATTTCGGGACTTGAGAGCTTCTCGGGAAGCTATATCGCCATATAGAACGCGAAAAGCATTTTCATTCTATGAACAACAAACAAGAGGTATCTCCGACCAAATCACTTACCAAGAAAGACAGTTTCATTTTTCGAATCATGTATAAGAAGAGACAAGGCAACATGATATCTTTTGCTAAAATAATCACACTGGTCTCGGTTTATTTTTTAGCATGTGGTGACTTCTCCAGCGTCTTGAAGTATCCATATAATTCCACAAATGAATTCAACCCCTTATTCTTCTCTTGCGTCAAGAGGCGTCTGGTAATTTTGTCGGCGACAGAGTTCATGCACGAGACAATATGGGCCGTGCGACTGCTGTGACAGATCCAGAGTCCACTTCAAAAAATCTGGATTATTGGACAAAGAGCAAGCTCGAAGCAGCTGAGCAGCCTGCCGCATGAACTCCTTTTTTTGCCGAATGTAAGACGAGCCAGAGTTCATCGAGCTGACTAACCGTCGTGCACGATCCCATGTACACATATGTTAACATGTCTCTTACGGAGGAAGAAGATGCAGAGTTCGAAGTGCCTTACGGACGGGCCCACTTTTGAAGAAGAAGTAGATGATGGGCTCGCTCATCAGTGTGCCAGCAGAGTGCGATGTTTAGTAACAGAGTTATCGCCTCAGTGGAATCATCTAATTTTGAGAGACCAGTTTATCGGGTTCTAAAAATGCTGGCAGTAATTGAAGAGCTTCAGGAAAAAATGGGTACTAGCCACAGTAACTTAGCCTGAGACCTAGAAGAAAGTGTCGGTAGACAGTATGCATAGTATTGACCTACTCTGATTTCTTCAATTTGACGGAAACTGATAACGGGAGATTTTACAGAATGATCTGGTTCGCTCTTTCGAGCGAGCTAGATTGTGTCGAAATCTAAAAATTAATTGATTTATACACGGTCACTTGCAGTGTCATTACCATGATGAATGAATGATCCTCTCTTACATGATTTCGGTTTTGCGTGTCTTTTACGAGAGGAGCATAGATGGAACATAGTATTTATAAGTTTTTAAGCAAAAAGTTGTTTCATGAATCGCTACTGTCTCTAGCTAGCTAGCCTTAAAAAAATTAAACCAGTGACAAGCTTGAAAGTAGATAAAATATAAACATAACTCTGAAATAGACCACATAGCGCAATTCTCATATTTCAATTATTCTTAGGTAGAAGGATTTGACCATCCTTATCAAGGATCTGTGCCAACTCTTGGGGCGAAGTATGATCCCGCGTCGTAGTCATTCGATGACACCAAGTTACCACCTTCGAGCCCCCCTCTTCGCTTGCTTCGAACAAGAAATCACCACCAACCTGCCGATGATCTCCTGCTTTGGTCACGAGTCCAGTCGTCAAGTTCCTTGCGGCCTGGTAGGCCGACTCGGCGACGATGCGTACCATGCTCTTCTGGAAGTACTCCGGGCGCGGGCCCAGGGCTAGCGTCGAGATCATTTGCAGGTCATCAAAGAGCTTAGTCGTGGGATCCGCGAAAATCGGAAACTCGCAGCCTGTTTCTTTCGCGTAGAAGTCGATCAGGCCCGGGTCGCCACAGCCGATGAAGGCAAAGGACGTCGGGACGGGTAGCTGCAGTAGATCGGCCGGCTTGAAGGACTCGGATAGAGCGCGGACATATTCTTGGCAGCTCTTTTGAGTTGGCTATATGTTAGAAATTCGTTCTTGGTCTCTGTTGACTCTTCCGTCGCACTCATTCCATTGTTTCACGACCTGGAAGCGTCTCGGGGGGTATATCAAAATCAACAGACGGGAACTTACCCCACAGAAAAAGTGCCGGATGAAGATCACCAGCACTCGACGAGGAGAGTCGGGTCCATCGTAAATACTTTTAAAAGAATGCTGGTTGCCTTTGTTGTCAAAAACCGGATAGTCTTCCACTTTGCGACAGGTCTCCACGGACGGTGGAATATCATTTACGGGCGCAGTGTTGGTTGTGACGTCCGCTGCTTTGACACCATCGGCCACGGGAGGTGATGCGGGGTTGGTATTCGCATCATCATTTGATGGCTCGACTGGCTTTGTGACAGATGCAATTCCTGCCTCGGTCGACATGGCAAGCAAATCTACCTTGTTATTTTGATTATGAAAAGAGGTTGAGATTTCGAGGTAAAAGGAAAGAGAACATGAACGGCGGTGGGGGGCTAAAGTAGCGCTCTGACCACCTCAGCCTTCTCCCGTCCGGTTGGGGCTTTTCCTCTTAAAAAGGCTATCTCTCGTCGATCCCTACGAAGTATTTGGGGGCAAAAAAAAGAAAGAAAGAAAGAAACGGGAAGCCAGAAGCCTGGAAGAGAAAAGAATAAGAATTATGTATAGTTAATTATCTCCGATATGTTCATTCATCATCTTCTCTCAGGATGAGAGGGCAACTCCGACGGGGCACTGGTCGAGGACAGCTCGGCTGGCAAGTTGTTATATCCACCACTTGCAGACTCGGGATATTTATGGACATAGTCATTTGTTCCTACCCCAGTCAAGCCTGGGACCCCTTCTGGTCCCGTCGGTACTTGGCTATATGCCGGTTGACCGTATGCGTACTGACTATAGGGCGGTTGATTATAGGGTCCAGCGGGACCATATGCCGGACTAGCAGCAGGCTGTTCTTGCGGGTTGTTTCGCCTTTTCCTCAACAGGAACCACACGGCAGCTCCCAGGAGAGCGATGCCCACCACGCCGCCTACTACGCCGCCCGCTATGGCGCCGACTGGGGTGCTACTCTTCTTAGAAGAACTGTTCCCGTTCCCAGTGTTGGTGCTGACAGGTCCGGTGGTCGTGGCCGAGTGTGACACAGTCGAAACAGCCGAACTGGAGGAGTCCGTCGTCGTGCTTTGGGTAGTTGTACTAGTCCCGACGACCGCAGCATCGACGTACGAATTGGTTGCCACAGCGACAGTAACCGTTCCGTCGCTGGAGGTATAAGTAGCTGTGGTATAGATCGTGTGGACGGTGTTGGTGGATTCGCACGCAAAATACGAGGCGCCCCCCAGTTCGGGCCAGTTGAACGACTTGCACCCAGGCGACGCGGTCTCCGAGCAAAGCAAGACGTGTGGATCCGTAAATAACGAGATAAGAGAGGACTCCTGAATCTCGTTATAGTCGTAGCACGTGGTTCGGAATGAGCAATCATAAGAACCCGAGTTCGGACAGCAGCCGAGCAGCGCATTATAGTAGGAATCCGAGGTGTGCAAGGCACAGTGATAATCAGTATTACCACAGGTAAACGGTATGTCTGTTGTGTTACAAAAGTTAGAGCTGGACTTTGAAGATGCAGCCTTTTTCGACTAAGAGCACCATCGTACCTATGTCGTTGTCACGATAGCCACAGACAGTAGCCGATGCTGTGATTGTTCGAGTGTAGTCACGTTGGTTGATTTGATGTGCCTTGCCAACTGGCACACCGGCTGTGGGCAGTGCCGGAAACTGCTCATTCTCGCCGGCTGTAGCTAGGGGAGTCTGAAAAGCGATGGCATGGACGGATGATACAGCATATAGGGCTACTATCAGGGCCCGGAAGAACCCGTGTACTGGAGGGTTTGGCGAAACGGCCATTATGTACAATTGCACGACACGGCGTGACCCTATAGGGAAGGAGAAGAAAGGAAAAACCAGGGAGATTATTTATTTATACGAACTGCCCCCAAAGCCAAGACGACACGAGATCCAACTGCCCTAAGGGTCTGACCCCGCCCAACGCCAAGAAAATGGCGAAGCAGGTCGAAGGATTGAGCCGCATATCGTCCCGTGTCGAATGGTCTGGTCTAAGCCTGCTAAGGCCCAATCCTTCGGGCAATCCCCGACAGCCAAAGCCGAACAGCCTCGCTGCTCACTCTTTTTGAGCTGTCCATGATCATCTCCAGAAAATTGAATCAACACACTTTCCACCCCCGACCTCATTCTCCCATTATGCTTCTTGAGTTCAATATCACTGTCCACCAAGCATTCGAGACGGGCTACCCCCATGAACTAAAGTCCACGCAAGAGAAGTTATGGTACAGAAGATGACATCCCAGCTAACACTGCTTTGTGCGGGATGTTCATAGATCACACCCGGTAAGTCTCGAGCCACAGAGATATAAGATATGGCCTGGAAGCCCGCACCGCTGTCTTGCAGCATCACATACGTCCATTGAGCATGTAGAACAATGCAAGCCGCGATGATCCACTGGAAGAAAACGATGTATCTCCGAGTGGTTCGGTCTGCTTCGACTTGTCCCTGGACTTGAGGTTTGGTGTTGCCTGAGGAGCGGCTCGGGTGCAGCGTCGCAGGGATAAAAAGCAGTAAATGAGGAATCAGGAGGATCGGCATGAAATGTTTTGAATGCACAACAGATGGTACAAACACTGCGCCAAGAAGTGAGATCGCGACCGGCAAAACCTCTGCGTAGACAGGTGGGCACCAAGCAAATAATGCCTGGCCATCATCCTCATTGCTTTTCTTCCCCTTGCTCTGTTTGGACCACGAGGGCTGAGACACCAAAACAGTAGCAAACACTAAGATGGCAGCGAAAGAGATAGCCACCAGCTGGCCTAGAAGCATATAGGTCCAGATATGAGGAATACGATACCTCCGAGCTGACGATTCAATTTTCATTAGCCGCGATTGTTGTCCGGAAATTACCCCCCCTCCTCCCCCTTTTTTGTATAATTCAGTCTCATTTTGAATCTCACGTACCAAGAACTCCAAGGAGAACGCTCCATCCGGTGCACCACCAGAAGATCTGCCCGCTCCACCACAGGCGAGGCGATGTTTCGACCACGGTCGCCCAAGCCTCTTCAAAGAGCTTCGTCTTTTGCAGCCACAGTTCCAGCTTGACGAGAGATGGTAGCTCCACACCCGTATACTCGACCAGGTACCGGGTTTGTTCCCAATTGCGGTAAGAGTGGACGAAGAACGCGATCATGTGGAACCACGTCACTCCGAGACACAGGGGTGCGAGCACGGCGAATACGAAGAAGTGCCCCCGCCGGTGTGGACTACCCCAGTCATTGCTCTTCTGGCGCTCTTGGTAGCGTGAATAGATGACCCTGCACGCATTCAGCGCCAGACCTGCGCACAAGACAAGATAGCCGATCAAAATAGGGAGCGAGCGATAGGTCAGCTCGGCGGGCTGATTGGACGTGGTAGCAGGATCGTGGGCAGACATCTTTCCGTCGACCACTGACTCCACACACTTCCAGTCAAGCTTTTGGTCGTTTTGTCGCGGCGTTGTCCTCAGTATTTGGGGGACGAAGTTAATGGCCACTGAGATGAGGTGGTAACAAGAAATAAAAAAAGAGGGTTGTTAAGCTCGTCGCTCCCCGCCGGGTTTGCCAAGAGCCTCGGTTGTGGGGCTTCGAGGCAGTTGATGGCTCTGCTGATGCGGGAAGACAGAAGCAAAAACCAATAAAGGCGTCCGGACTTCGTTTTATTTCGTGACTCAGGAAAAGGCAAATCAAGATTGAGCCCCTTTGTTTAATATAATGTCTCGTTTGCCCTCGGTATACCGAATTCGGTCCGACTGAGGTACCTGTTGTCGATCCATATGAAGGACATAGTACGCAAGTTCCACCCGAGGCATGCATCAAGGTACAGGGACTGCGCCCTACAGGAGCATCACCAACGCAAAGTCCTATAGGTGAATCGATCACTCTACACAATGATGATAATCTACACATCCTACCTTTGACCCAAATTCCCCTACTGAAATATAGCAGACCAGGGTCTTGAAACTCTTTGATGACGTCGGTCTACTCCACATTCAAGAGCCCCATGGGGGCCGAAGTCAACAGAGTCCCTGTGGCGATGTCGGACCAGCTTCTTTGAAACTCATTGTCGTCCCTTGCAGAACACACCGAAGTCAATGCATATCAAGAGTTCAAAAGCTACGGCAGAGCGTAGTGCGCCGTCCAGCATATCAAGGCCGCAGCAAGCACCAGGTACTCACTAAAACATACACGCCGTGACCTGCCCGCAAAAGCGAGGATACAGAGCTACATCAAACCTGTAGACCCAAATGGACGGCGCAACTCGTCCTAGGGGTATAGAAGCCGTCACATCTGGGGGCACGTGAAGCAATCTTCACATAACCCTCCTGATCCCGATCTCAATCTCCCTCGCGCAACCATGGCGCCCAGCCAATTCCACATTACGGAAGAATCTTGGGGCAACCACTACCGCGTGGCGACGACCAACAGCGGCGGCTCGACACAACACTTCTTCGTCGAGAATTGGCCTTTCGATCCACACCGGCCTGACCTTGCAATCCACGCCGGGCCTGACCCGAGCAGCCCCGTGCTCGCGCTCTCCAAGTTCCGACGGTTCTCGGCAGATTGCGAAGTAGCAGTGCTGGCAGACGCCGGCGCGGAGCCGGAGTGGATGCGGCTGGCCAAGGAGGGGCTCATGTCGCCGAGATATGGGTTTGATGGTGACGGGGGGCAGTTTGTGTGGAAGAAGACGCGGTCAATGGGGAGCCATGCGACTCCGCTGGGGAACATGAAGTTGGTGGAGGCGCGGAATTTGGATGTGCGGGCGGTGTTCTCGTCAAATTCGTATACGCTAGTGACGGGGTCGCTGGAGATGTATGGTGAGTAAGGCGAGTGGTTTGACCGGATGGCGCTGCTGACGGGGATGTCGGTGCGCGAGAAGCAGCGGCGAGGGCAGAAGAGGGCTGTTCGACAGGGACGGAACTTTGTGCCGACGATGGGAGCAGCAGGGGCTGGGATGGGTGGTGGTGGTGCTTGTTGAATGGAGAGTTTTGGGAACGAGTGGAGAGAGACAGAGAATGAAGTGGAAATGGGTTTATATTATTATGGTTCACTATCGACAGGCCTGAATTCCAGGAATATCCACGTGGCCATTGGATAAGTCTAGAGAGCTTACAGAATGTCACACCGTTCAATCTAGCTCCCAGATCTCCCAACTGACCTCCAGCATTTATCCCTGCCGTGGGAGGAACACACATTCAACGCTGTCATAGACATCGCCAATGAAACTTTCATAATTGAGCCATGCGTTATCATCAGTGGCAGCTTGTATACCTGGTGTGTCAAAGTCCATCTCGCTCCATACATTGGGCCATGCTTCGAGTGTGAAAGGCGAGGGTGCGATGGGTAAAGTCGGATTGATTTGCTGGCCAGCAGCAGCAATGGTGGGGTTGTCCATCCCCAAGGAATAGCCGGTGGTTGTTTGAGAGGGGAATAATTCAGCAATAGGAACGGTCACAGGCGGAATAACGGCAGCAGGGGCAGTGATAATGTTCGGTTGCGTCAGTTGCTCCTGGGCAGCGTCTATGCAAACTGCACCCGAAGTCAGTGCACGGATGGCATCAGCAGGAGCCTGGCGACCCTCCAACTGTGCCTTATGGGCACGAGCTTGGTTCATGAGCTTTTGCAGCGGTTTCCAGAGCATGCCATGTTGAGAATCCGCAATCAAGAGACTTGAATGGTGGTACACTTGCTCGACGATGGGCCAGTGCTTGGATATGGCTTCTGGGTCCCGACAAACACAAAGCTCAGCCAGAGCGACGGCCAGGCCATGCCAAGGAACCCACATTGACCCGAACCATGACCATGAAACCATGGAAGGGTCACGGAATGAGATGATCTTTTGAAGGTTATCAGAAGCAAGCGAGAGCAGCACATCGTTCTGAACCACAGGTGGAGTGAAGCTACGGCTTCGTTGGATGGGCCGTGCACTGCCGAGCTGCAGCCAGCCATAGATGACTGAAGCCACTTGCTGGACATAGAGGTGGTAGGAAGAGAGATCGGGCTTGCATCCAGCCAATAGGCTATTCACGGTGCGTTCGAAGTCGCGCAGCATCTGCTGACGTGCACCCCATGTCTTCGCGGAGGGCTCAATGAAATCAGTGAATCCAATCGACCGGGCTACGGTTTGGGCCGAGGCGATGATCAATGTGTGGGTCATGTCAGTGAAAGCGCCCGCCGGGGGCTTTTGAAACGGCACGTCCATATTAAACCAGATATCTTCGTCATTAATGTTTGCGGGTAGATGCGAATCCAACCACGCGGACTGCATCATTGGCTCGGAGGCCCGATCTAGCGAGGCTGCTAGGTCAAGTACCCCGATAGCTTGCCAAGTGCGCCTTCGCAGTTGTTGTTCGAAAGGGCTCACACGGAATGGCGGGTCGGGCATATGAAGACATAACGCTTGACCTACTCTGAGAGCCATGGCCAGCATAGTCCATACACGTCGGCTTTGATCTTGGCATCGAGCCGCAAGCTAGTTATTGTCAGTTAGAATCTTATGTCGTAATCGAAAAACATGAAATGAATTAAGTCAACCCCGCCGCCACCATCTTGCTTTTCTTTAATGGGGAGCGGTTTTCCAAAGACGTACCAAGGAGAGTACATATGCTTGCAAGACTGTCAGTTCGTTGGTCGTAACGAACTCAGAATTCACCAAAGCAGCTTCAGTTTCCCTCTGCAGCTCGGCGGCTATCGTCTTTTTATCCGACCCGAATATCAATTGACATTGTGCATCGTCAATAGTACAAACAGCGGCGGAGTAGACCGCCAGCGCGAGTGTGTTTGGGGCGTGGTGATCTGGCTCATAGTCCAGGTAGGGTTTTCCATCACACAGGAAAGCGCGCAAGGATGGCCGATGTAAGATCTTGAAAATTGGGTCGACATTCTTCAGATAAATCTCGCACAGCTGACGGCGTGTTTGAAGGGGATAGCTGATTCCCTTGTAGGACTGTGGAGAGTTGGACACGCTTTCCGAGGTCTCTGAGCTGATAATGGAGGTACCAAAGCCCATGGGCTGTTTCAATTCCTCCTCTTCCTCATATTCCAATCGGTCATCGAGGACCGTTCGAAGATCTTGCGTCTAGCATGGGGATGTTAGTGCTTGGCTTTGTTTGGAAAACAAGACATGCCATAATCAAGTGATCCTAAGGCGCATAGAGGGCTAACCTGCTGCATGATGTCTTCCCAGAACGAACTACCCAGGTACGAAGTCGCGGGGCGTGGCCGATGGGTTAGGGTCAATGTAGTCCCTGCGCCGGGCTGCGCATGTTGGTCTCTCCACGTTTCGACATCAGCCATTTTGTTGTCGAGGCTACGTTCAGTATTCGCCTCTGCGGCATATGACGGTGGCTCTACCTGCGGCCTGGAATCCCGTTCGGCAGCGACTTGTTTCAATAGCTGTTCGAGCTTGGCAACTCGGTCGACCAATTCTTTGTCGCTACTGCCCGCCCGCTCGGGGGCCTTCCTGGTCCGCCCGCGCGGTAGACGAGCTCGCTCAACTGGGACGCATACAAAGCCCAGGCGCGTACAGCTGGTACAGGGGCTCTGTTTATCACATTTCACTTTGCGCTGGCGGCACGCCTCGCAACTCAGCCGAACCCGCGGGGCGGGGAATCGAGGTTGAATCGCAGGGGGCGCTTCAGTCAATCGATCAGACTCGATCGCGGGGTCCACCCGGTCCCCCATCTTGGCACATTCAACGGGCAAGGTCAAGATATGGAGATGTGGAAAACAGGGGGTCGGTGATGATGATGAGGGGTCTGGATGGAAGCGATGATAGGCGGAGCAGAATTCCCGTCAGGCTCAATGGGTACCTCCAGAACCCCACGAACAAGGGCTAGCTTTACTTGAAGAGAGAAGGGGTGACACCCCGCGAGTTTTGGAGAGAGAGAGAGAGAGAGCCTCGGGGTCACTCATGAAGTTGTTTAGGTAGTTTCTTCCCTCCTTCAGCCTCAAACTTATCACTAGTCTGGGTTGGGCTCGGCCCCGCCACAAGAAAAGCACGGCTTGGCCCCCACATGGGAAGGCTTGACTAAAAAGTAAGTCCTCGAGTAGTTCTAACGGAGTCGCTACGAAGGATACGAAACAATCAACTACACTATATCCAGATCCAAGCGTCATGCGCAGTGAGCCTCTGAGCCGTATTCATGGCAAACAATCGTATTTCATCTTCATCGTATTTGGAAACGCGCCATGATGGTGAACTACATCCCCCCCCGGGTTTGCTGCAGGGGGACCAGGATTGCATGTCGTACAGAGTTAGTTGCGTCCATCCTGGTTAGCCTAAAATTTTAAGTCCCCCCTTGGTCTTGCCCGGTTTCTTCACCCCGTCCTGCTTCACTTTGCCACCAGGCGGGCCTCCACGAGAACCGCCATTCTTCTTCTGGTTCTTGTTGCTCGAGACCGGGCGAACCTCGGTTTGCGCGCGTCGCAGGAGCACTGGGTGAGACCCGATATACTTGCCCTGCATCTCTCGAGCGGCTTTGAAGTAGTCATCACCATCGCTAAAACTGATGAACCCATACCCTTTACTTTTCTGGGTGCGCTTCTCTCGGATCACTCGTGCCTTCTGGACGGATGAATAGCGAGCGAAAGCCTTCAATAGTGAATCGTCGGTGACTTCGCCTGCGAGGTTACCCACGAAGAGCCGAAAATGGGCGGGATCCCATTCCAGGAGACTCGAATCGTTCCAGGTCTGTCCGCCGCCCGACCGCACCACGGTGGATTGCGGCTCTGGTTGGGGAACCGGGGTGCCCGTACCAGCCGGTCCAGTCGATGGGGTCACCACGCTTGGCCCTTCTCGCCCTGGTTTGCCCGATGACTCCTCGCTCGGAGTCGCATATGCGCTTTGCCACTGGGCAATCTGGGCTTCGGTGTCCGGGTCAAGGCCCGAGCTCGGTCCCGGCCGGGGGCCATACGCCTGGTTGGGTCCGAAGGGATTTTGAATCTGGGGGACAGTCGATCCATATGTATTTTCGGGATATTGGCCTCCCTGAGCTCCCTGGGTGCCGCGGGCTCCGTAGTAGGAAGGTCCGCTCTGGTAAGATTGTGGTTGTTGATAGTAATTGGTGTAAGTGTTGGCCGGGGTCGCATAGCCTGCTGCCGTGGTCGGTGGGGCAGAGACCACAGGGCTGTGGGTGCGATACGGCTGCGGCTGGGGTTGACTCGACGCTACGGAGCGTGGCTGGAAGGCCGTAAAGGCGCCGTAGGATGCGGGCCGCGCATTTCCCCCGCATTGGTGGACGGTGGGGGTCGCGGCGGAAGAGATGAAGGAGTCTGTTTTAGACCTGGAGGAGGGGGAAAGGACATGATGAACGGAGAGTCCGGCAGGAGGTTGGAGCTGTGGTGCAGAGTAGCAGCTGCAACGTACCTTCAGGGCCTGGTCAATGGGTCAGACGTCACACCTGAGGTCCTCACACCCTGCGCAAGTTTGGGCACGAGCAAGAATTCCCAGCACCAAGATGTGCCTGGAAAGAAAGGAGCCCTCGAAATTTCGATAGCGAATGAAGGTGGGGAGAGGCGCGGATAATTGGGTTGATGGGTACTTGCAGAAGGGACAGTCGAGATTCGCGATGCGCCTCCACCGCCCCAAGAAAATCGGATGGCTACGCGAATGGTACCTATGAACGGCCGGAGTATCGGGCGGTAGCCATTGTGGCAGCCATCAGTCATCAGTCACCAGTCCACTCCATCTCTAACTATCATGTGATCTGGATCCAGAACCTGCCCAGTGAGTCAGCATGATCAGTGGGTAGCTGACTCATCACGAGCACAGCTGTCAGGTGACTCGATCGTCGGGTGCCCCCACCCTAGTCCGGAAGCAGCCTAGCGCAGTCCCGGTGATGGTCGAGTCGGCAAGTGAAGAGGTTTCTCCGTCACCGTCTACGCCAGAACAGTTCACCGATACGTGGATATCCCGTGGGTTGGAAGGAAACATTTCCGGATCTTGACCTGCATCGTTACCGGTGTCTCTTCAGGGCGAACCCCCATTGTCTTGCCCCGAGGCCGAATTCGTCCTACACACGCCTCCGATGGAAACTACCTACCCCTCCATGCCCCGCGCGGCGCAGAACGGGGATCCCAAATGGGGCTCGTCTCTGATGTCTTGTAGAAATGGACTAGTAGAACCAATATGAATATATGGAATCCTGAATATCACAGACCTCAGAAGCCCGCTCGGGAATCAGCAACTATAAGAGGGGGGACTCCCAGGGAGAACGCGGTAATCGCGAGCTACGGCAGTCGGGTCGGATATTGCTTTTCCATCCAAGAGAAGCCGAGTGGGATGACCCTCTTTTCGGACGACTCTGCTCCTGGCCCGGAAGCCAGTCCTCCTAGACGCAGCCCTTTGGCTGTTCTCGGGCTCGACGGTTGCTGGGAGCAGCAGCAACGAGCATGTCCACTCATAGGCCAGCAGCTGCCGGACCGCCAAGTCGTCCCTCTCTTGCGTCCCACCATATGACGGAAGAGTTGCTCCGTCAGCCGGTTGGGGACCTCTGACATCTTCTCCTGCCACCCTTCATCTTCTCTCCTTCTCCTCCTTCTTCTGTAGATACCCCCCGCTACTCTCCAATCCTCCTCCCATCTCCAATTCACATTCATTATGGCTGACCAGGCTGTGTAAGTCCATTCTTCTCTCATCCTCCTTCCTCTCCCCTTCTCTAAACCCTCCGCCGGATCATGCACCGGCTGCCCCTCCCCCACCATTTCCTATTCACCCTAACCCGGTCTATCCCCCCTCTCTCCCCCTCCTCATCCTATTCGCGACCCTTCGTCGGAAACCCCTCGCGCGTGCAATCTCCTTCGCTGGTCATGTCTGATGCGTCCCGTCATTGGGTCAATTCCGATTGATTTCCCAAGCGCATGGCGCGGCTGGGCTAAAAGCACTCGCAAGGGCTTCCCTCGGAAACGCACGGGCTGTCCATCTCCTATTACCCTTCATCCTTTCTTTACGTTTACCCGGCTATTGACAAGAGAACCCGGTCGCTGACGATAGCGCCCGTCTCGCCGGCATCAATGTCGGCGCTCCGGTGCATCCTGCTCCCAGTGCTGATTTCGGCCTCATCGGTCTGGCCGTCATGGGCCAGAACCTAATCCTCAACGTTGCGGATCACGGTTTCACCGTCTGTGCCTACAACCGTACCACCTCCAAAGTGGACCGCTTCCTGAACAACGAGGCCAAGGGTAAGTTCCCCGAGAAAGAAACCCTTCAACAAAAGTAACGCGCACTCGAGATGGAATTGATCGAAACTAATGTATATCCATCACAGGCAAGACCATCGTCGGCGCTCACTCCATTGAAGAGTTCTGCTCCAAGCTCAAGCGCCCTCGCCGCATCATGCTGCTCGTCATGGCTGGCAAGCCCGTCGATGACTTCATCGAGTCCCTCCTGCCCTTCCTTGAGAAGGGTGATATCATCATTGACGGTGGTAACTCCCACTTCCCCGACAGCAACCGCCGCACTCAGTACCTCAAGCAGAAGGGCATCAGCTTTGTCGGCAGCGGTGTCTCCGGTGGTGAGGAGGGTGCTCGCTACGGCCCCTCCCTCATGCCCGGTGGTAACGAGGAGGCTTGGCCCCACATCAAGGACATCTTCCAGAGCATCGCCGCCAAGAGCGACGGTGAGGCCTGCTGTGACTGGGTCGGTGACGAGGGTGCCGGTCACTACGTCAAGATGGTCCACAACGGTATCGAGTACGGTGATATGCAGCTGATTTGCGAGGTAAGTTCCCTTTTGTGCGCATTGGCTTGATTTTCCTGGGAAATTCAAGTCCCCAGACTCTCTGATATTCTAATTGGTTTCTCCATCAGGCCTACGACATTATGAAGCGCGGCCTCGGCATGACCTGCAAGGAGATTGGTGATGTTTTCGCCAAGTGGAACACCGGTGTTCTGGACTCCTTCCTCATTGAAATCACCCGCGATGTTCTCTACTACAACGACAACGACGGCACTCCTCTCGTCGAGAAGATCCTTGACAAGGCTGGCCAGAAGGGTACCGGCAAGTGGACCGCCATCAACGCCCTGGACCTGGGCATGCCTGTCACTCTGATCGGTGAGGCTGTCTTCGCCCGCTGCCTGTCTGCTCTGAAGGACGAGCGTGGCCGTGCCGCCACCATCCTGGAGGGCCCCACTCCCAAGTTCGAGGGCGACCGCGCCGCCTTCATTGATGATCTCGAGCAGGCTCTGTATGCCTCCAAGATCATCTCCTATGCCCAGGGCTTCATGCTCATCCAGAACGCCGCCAAGGAGTACAACTGGAAGCTGAACAAGCCCTCCATTGCCCTGATGTGGCGTGGTGGCTGCATCATCCGCTCTGTCTTCCTGAAGGATATCACCAACGCCTACCGTAACAACCCCGAGCTCGAGAACCTGCTGTTCGACGATTTCTTCACCAAGGCCATCCACAACGCCCAGAGCGGCTGGCGCAACGTTGTCAGCAAGTCTGCTCTGTGGGGTATCCCTCTTCCCGCCTTCAGCACCGCCCTCAGCTTCTACGACGGCTACCGCACCAAGGACCTGCCCGCCAACCTGCTGCAGGCCCAGCGTGACTACTTCGGTGCCCACACCTTCCGCATCAAGCCCGAGTTCGCCAACGAGACCTTCCCTGAGGGCAAGGACATCCACGTCAACTGGACCGGCCGTGGTGGCGATGTGTCGGCCTCGACTTACATCGCATAAGCGCCAGGCCAGTGTCGGTAGAAGGGTAAAAAATTGGGTTCAATGTATCTAGATGTCTCCACGAATGGAATGGAACGTAACGAATTATTTTCTATCTTCTTTTTTCAAGTAGCAGAGTATCAATGCATCGTAGAACCCCCCCACCCCCCCTCTGCCCCAAAACACATTGATAGTATCATTTACACCGTGGAAAACCTGCGTTTGAGATACGACAAGACTAGTAGAATTGCTCTTATAGTTTAAAAACAAACTTAGTTCGTACTCTCGCTATTTCTATAACTCTGTTCTTCGTCCAAAGCTTGAAGAACATGCTGTTGCTAATGCTGCATATGCCAAAGAACGAGGTGAAATGGATGGCTCCAACTAAATGTGGGGCGCTCGCAATATTTTAAACTCCCGTTTTGTCTTTCCAATATATCAATGATCGAAAATTCCACTAACTAGACATTTGTCAATTTTCAAAATTATTAAACTTGGTTTGTATTTTTTTTTCTAACTTGTAGATGGAGTTGCAAGGCTGTTTCGAAGAAGTGCCGAAGTCCACATCAATCTTGCTTGAGGTCAATGCTGATATTGAAGCAAATTATCCTCATTGAACTTCTCCACTTTCATCTTTTTCATATGTAGCTAAGGACACCAGCCAGTGGCAAAATGCTGCCAGATACGAATGCAAGTGTTGACAGCGAGAATAAGTTTGGCAATTCCCTTCCTGTGCAGCAGCAAATAGGCATGGTGCAGCCATGAACCTGCTGCTGGAGCCAAAGTCCGATAATTTGTCCAGGAAGATCTGGGGGCTCATATCCATTATTATCTAAACCAATAACCGGGCACAAAGCTGTGGTGAATGCGTTACTAAATAAGGATGTCTTTGTCAGCCCTGTGGATGATAGTAGCACAATACCGCTGATAACAGCAGCCAAAGGCAAGATGAAGAAGTGGTAAATATGTTGCTAGATAAATGTGCCAGCCCTGAGTCGGTGATTTTTGATACAAGAACCCACTCTCAAAATCAGCCAGGAATGGGCATCACGCGGTGGTCAATTTGCTGCTGGATTACAATGCCAATATTGAATCTTAGAATCGGCATGACCAGTTCCCACTCTCGGTGGGACTGTTATGGGTCATGAATTAACAATGAATCTGCCCCTAGATCAAAATCTTCATGTTACATCTGGGGATATCAAAGGTAGAATCCCATTCATGCGGGCATTTCAATGGGTGACATGGAGAGATGCCCTGCAGACCTTCTGTTGAGTGATAATCCGGAGACAGGGCGCAGCTGATAGACTGCCTACAGGGTATGAGTGCTGATTCAAAATTCCAGATAAGGGCGTAGACTTTGCCATGGTAACTATCTTGATTATGATGGTGAAGATGACTCCGGGGATAATTCTCGGGATGATTCCATAAGGGCAACGAGAGATGGCCCTGTAGATAACTACAAGATTCATTCTTTCTGGGCGCGCTTGGCAGAACTGCGTTTTATGATCTATGTTCTTCGTTTGCTTGCAAGGATGGAGGATGCATTTCTTCTGGTGCCTAGCTTTATACCCAGGATTTTATAGATCGGATCTTGAATATTATTGATGCCCCAGGCATTCATGAGGTAATCGAACAACGCTAAACCCCATTGGGTGCAATCGAGCAACGTCGCTCCTGCCATCTTATCGCACCTCCCCTCTCCTTCCGTCAACATTCTTGGGGACGTGGTGCTTCTCGGTTCTGTCTTTTCCTTCTTCCTCCGCCCTCCCCTCCCCCCCCACTTCTTTCTTCGCTACGACTTCCCCGAAAACCGAGGAATTGGGGACGCCTCCTTCCCGCCGCGGACAGTTAGGACCACGTTCCTATATACTGCATCCCCAGTGAACACTCCAAGTGGATCGGGCCGCGACCAATTGACCTTCTGCCTCCTTCCAATGTCCTGAGGTACCTACTCGGACTCAATCAGCATAAACGGCAGACTCGGCTCTCTTCCCCCACAAGGTTTCGGGCCTGCTTGTGGACGTGTGAAGCACACCGCCTCGGAGGTTGTCACACGCCGCATGGCGGAGAATAAGCGCCAGAGTTCGGGCGCAAAGGGATCCCAGGGTTCATCTGGTAGTGCGACAGGAGCAAGTATGGCGACGAGTATGGTTCCTTTGGAGGCTGCGCTGAGCAGCGCGATCGGTTCTCGGTGAGTTGAACCCCTCCATTGACTTCCAAAAATAAACTACCCTATTAGGGACCCGCAGTAGAGGAGACTGAGTCGCTAATGACTGATATTCTGGTTCTGGTTCTAGTGTTCGCATCACCACCGCCGCGCCCAATGCGTCTACCTTTGAAGGCTTGCTGTTCACTGCATGCCCCATCACCAACCTTGTCGCTATCAACACCTCACCTACGCCTCCCTCGGGGGATTCGAAGCAGGCTCAGAGCGGAGACTACGAGGTGGTTCCAGTGTCGCGCATCCAGTCCTTCCAACTAATCACCCTCCCGTCATCCAATTCTTCTGAGTCGCCCTCTTTCACCGATGCACAGCCTGCGATTCAGGCACTCGATACCCGGGCCCTGAAGGCACGTGAGGCCAAGGCGATTGGCGAGGCTCTTGACCGCGAGGCGCGTCGTGGCAAGGGCGTTACCCGTGAGGCTCAGGACATCTTCGACGCCTTCAGTCGGACCATGCCTGCCCATTGGAATGGGCAAAATATTGTGGTCGCGGATGCGGTGACCATTGCCCCTCCCTACCGCGTTGACGATTGTCGCCCCTTGGTTGAGGGTGACACCGCTGCGCTTGCTCGGGTCCGCAAGGTGGTAAGTTGTCAGCCCGGTATGAATTGTTGCAAGCTGTCTTCTGACTAATGATTTCGGATGCAGCTCGAAATGGAGCGAAAGAAGATCGAGCTTCGCAACGCCAGTGCTACGATCGGATCGACAAGTACGTTCTCTCGTAACGCGGGTGATCAGCGCAAGGGTGGATAAGCAACTTTCTTTGGCACTTTTCGCATTCCGGATAGAGAGACTCCGCGATGTGGTGCAGCAGTGTTTGGTCGGGTCTCTCACGCAATTCCAGGCGATGCGGCATGTGACTGCCATGAGACGTTCGATGTACACTTGATGGAGATACCCCTCGAGTGATGGGACGTGTAGGTTGCGCAGATGGACCAACATAGTGAATTGATGCCTCCCTGGATGCCGGTTGTCCTAGTGCTCGGGACATTCGAGCCGGGTGGTGTCGGTGGATTCCGGGAATGGATCCTAATGGATCAAAATTCTTCTTAAATGGTTACGATGGCTTTTCATGGCTGTCCGGTGGACTTCTTCCTAACTTAACTGCATGAGCAGCGATGCATGCAGTTGGTGTTGTGGATTCAGATAGACTGGATTCCATGACGCCAGGATAAGGCTGGCTTCTTTTTCGGCGTAGTGCTGTCCTCTGTAGAGGATTTTACAGAATAGCAAAACAAGCCAATTGCTTTGAACCCATTTCATGATAATCCCATGCACTCGACACTCCGGGCTCCGTTTGTATGTATCACTGGTAGATCATATTTGAGGCATGTACAATGTATAACTGCAGAGAACACCTGCCTTTTGCCAGAACTTTCCATTTCCTCATCTGGGGTTAATGCAAGGAAATTGTAATTAAGTTATAATTTGTCTCATCGGAATGATATAAATATATATTCATGAAAGGAATGGCATGTGGAAAGTGCAGGAACATCAGTAAATGTAGATCGTCAATTATCGTAACGTCTATATCTAGATGCACAAAAAACAGACTGTTATAAACATGCTCCGGGGGAAAGAATCAAAAAACAAAAAAAAAAAAACAATTCTCGCCAATGCAATATATGTCAACAAGCTAAAATTTCATTCACATCTCCGCCTTTTCAAGTCTCGCTCTTGCTCCCACCAACCATCCCAGGAATGACCTCGCATACCCTTCCCACAAACCCCTCCAACCCAGACATCGATACCGGCCCGAATGCAGGATCAGCAGAGACATCAGCATTTCCGGATGCAGGCGCCACGGCAACCCCAGACGAGCCTGTTATCGATATACCCGGCATAACAAGTACCTGAGACCCTAACTCGACCCACTCCACGGATGTCGCGAGAGCAAACGTGATTTTCACATCTTCTTTGAGCGACTCTGCAGTCGAATCCGTTGCAGAAAGCCCCGGTCTGAGAGATGTATTCAACCCATTAAAAGATCGTTCACACTCAGGTGAACCTTGGACGTCGCCGTCGAAGCTGAAAAATTCCGGCTCTGTCGGTGAAGGTGATGGTGACGGAGACGCGGGTTCGTCGTCTGTATCTGCGAGCGTCATGCACACTACTCGGACCGTTGTCCGGATGTTCGCGATGTAGGCAATGGCATTGCTCCCGAGTAAGAGGGGAGGTGAGTTCGGCGCCGAGAACTCCGAGGCCGAGAATGTGGCCGTGAAACCGTTGTGGAAAGGCAAAGAAAGTGTTGATGACAGTGAAGTTGTTGGTTCCAGTGATGTGTGCAGGTCTGTCAAGACCATGCCCTTTCGAACACGATTGAAACGAGGGAGTCGGCTCTTGTCGGGAGAGACAATGAGCTGGATTCCGATTGTGCCCACTTGGTCTCGTTTCAGGCGGCGGACTGGGAGTCGGAGATTGCGAACGCTGACGACACGGACACGCTGCCATTTCGCTTGAGTCGAGGTCGCGTCTTTCCCTGATAGAATGCCTTGCAGAAAGGACGCCGGGAACTCGTGTGAGGGTCCTGGCCCGCTGCTACGAGAGAGCAGGCTCAACGGAGCCGGGTCGTTACCGCTGTCAGTGGAGGTGTCCACTAGAATTGGCCCAATTGCCAATTCATCCCCAATGGCAATGTTGCCGTGACGAACAAGGCCGCACAGAACCATGCCACGTCTCTCGCGGCTCTCCTTGTCATCTGACATAGAGTATACTTTGGACGGTGGAATAGCGAAGACCTCGTCCACATTGAAAACATTCGCCGGGATATGATCGCTCTGATTGATGGATTTCGGGATCTTCAGATCCATTTGGGGTAGGCGCGGAGGAATGGGCAAGTATCGCAAAAAGCCATGTAGCTTGCCGATGCCCGTTCCATCGACAGCACTAGAGAGAATAATGGGAACTGCATGAGACAATTTCCCCTGGGCGGCCGTGATGACGGTTTGTACTTCAGTGCCATCAGAGGCACTTATTTGTTGAAGATCAAGCGACTTGTCCCCTGTCGCAGGCAGCATTGCAGGTGTGCGGCCAGCTGCCTTGAGTGCCGACAGGACTTTCGCAAGATTCTCTCGCAATCCTCCTCGCGAAGCCACATCAAGTTTAGTAATGGTGATCAGAACCGGCACTTCCAGTTTCAGGCAAAGGTCCAGATACGCCAAACAAAGATCGATTTCAGCAGGATGCTCAGCACCTACTTCGGCCTCTGACATCTCATCGCCACAATTGGCGGGAATGCAAAGCAAAACATAATGTGGAGCCCAACTAATGAGGCCTCGGAGGGTAGATTTCAGATATCGAACAGAGCCTGGGAGATCCGACACGAAGGCCAAGCGACCCCCACGCGACGTGGCATGAATATCATCCCATGCCGCCACATTTCCAGAGGCATAGTTGACGACTGTGGGAGGCAGATCAGCAGTATAGCCAATCAGTTCTTGTGCGACAGAGCTGGTGATCCCGGACGAAATCTCGTGTCGATGTTTAAGAAGGCTCAGTCTGCTCTTGCCTCGGCCGTTATCAAGCGATGAAGAAGTCAGAGCGCCCAGCAAAGAGGATTTTCCAGCAGTACTTGGACCGGTAATTGAGATTCGTATTTGCTCTGTTTGAGACGAATCTTCTTCTGATTCGGGACCGTTGCCTATGTCTTCCTGTGAGTCGTCACCGACACTCTGCTTGGTTCGGGATGGCGAAAGATTATAGTAATCCAAGTCTGGAGATACCAGAGCCTCTGCGACCCACAGACTTTCAGATTGGCATTTGCTTTGGTCTGGCTGTGCTGGTACGGTGAAGTTCTCGGTCCATTCGCATTTGCCAACTATGACCCGACGAAGAATCTCAACTTTGCACCCCAAACTCGCGGCCATAGCCTGGAGATTGGTGACACTTTCATCGAGTTCATCTTGGGTGAGTCCTACAAATGTACCATCGTCAGACACGCCAATTTCGTACAGGGCGCCTTGACTTTCTTCCAGGCCAGGGAGCAGCCGTACGGGTTTCGGAGGCACACCCAATTGAGGGGCTGTATCGGGAAGCACAGGGACAACTAGACTCGCCGTCGTTGAGGAATGAAATGGTGATGACTGCTGCAAGCGCCACAGCAGTTGCGTAGTCAGTCCTTGCAGCCGTTGCTGGCGGCTCTGCAAGGATTTCGCCTGCATCGGCTTCGGGGTTGCGTCCTGGGGATTCGTTGGCGAGTACGATGCCGAAGTCATGCCTGCACGGGAGTGATACGACCCAGCGACTACATGGCCAGTTGACATGGAAAGATAAGGGCGGCGCGGGCGAAGTAGCAGGTGCACCTTGTACTCTGTCGGCCCCTCCTGGGGCTCCGGCTCGAGCTTGGTAATGCCATAGTCGGACAAGAAGTCTGGGTCAGCACGATCAGCACGATCAAGAGCTGAGTTCGGGTGCATCCGATTCACCAGGCCACTCTTGCCACTCGGGGTAATTTGAGGAGTCGAGGATCCCGAGGTTGACCACGGAGACGAAACCCGTGGCGGGTCCGGGTCATAGGTAAAGATAGATGCCATAGTCGCGGCTAACAAATAATTTTTACACAATTCACACCGATATTAGAGGTATTCGGTAGGACGAAGATTTCCAGCTCAAACGTAAAGCAAGAGAAACGAACGCAGGCATTCTTGCACCGAGCAGGTTGCGATAGTTGACTATGCTGTATTCGGGGATTCGCGTGGACTTGAGTCACAAGTCTCGGGCGCGCCTGAGGCATCACGTGGGAGTCACCCCACGTGGGAAACCAGAAACCCTATATGAACAGAATAATAGAAGGATTGAATAGCAGGATTCAGCGATTATTCTCCGCATGTCGCTAGAGAATGCTCTATTTATAGAAGAGGAAAAGGAAAAGGGAACGACCAGGGAGTATACAAAGAAAACGGAGAAAGAAAACACACTAAACACCCGGATATCCTCCTTATATGCACCAGAACCCTTTTCATTCCACAGATGACTCTCGACCTGTGCCTTTGCATTTCCCCTGTGCAACGTGAATATTGCGCGCTGTCGTCCGAGTAAACACCGCTCCACATATAGGGCACTCTGCCTTGGCAACCACTCCAGATTTCTCCCGCTGGTGTCTCAATAGGTTACTGAATGTGGAGAACTCGCGTCCGTTGCATCCGTGGTCCCAGCACTGGGGTCGTGGTCGTGAACTAATTACGCGCGATGGACCTTCTGTGTGAGATACTGAGTCTGGTTGGGGAAATACAGGTTCAGTGACCATTGAAGGGGCAGGGGAGCTGAGGGAGGATGGATGAGAAGATCTGCAGTTCATGTCAATGATGGATTTTTGCGAGCTGTAAAATCGTCCTGTAAACTCACGGAATAGGAGGTGCTTCTGGAAGATAATATGCTGGCGGGTTCATCATGTAAGGTGAGCTACAAGGCACTAGTATTAGCTACTTTTGCTTCGAAGCTGGTCTATTATTTCACAGGAGTAGGGAATACTCACGAATTCATAAGAGGCTGCTCAGGGAGAGCACCAGGGCCAGATTGTGGGTGATAGTTACGGCCTATTGGTGGACTAAGATGCAAGTGCTGAGTTAGAAATCCGTATTAACGCATCTTCTGGATTCAGGGTCCTTGCATACATACCTGCGAGATACATTATGGCGTGGAGCGCTTCCAGGCGCTCCAGGTAAGTATGATGGCGTGACCGATGACTCATGGTTATAGCTGGGTAGTGGCCCACCATGCTGGCCGTTGTATCCAACGGGATACCCTGAAGACGGGTATGAGTGTGAGGGTGAAAACTGCTGGTTCAAATGACCCGACGGGGGTTGCAGTGGTTGAAAGGGGCGGTTCGCCCAAGTATACGCTTCTTGCTGTTAGCAGAGCATTTCATCATTATACAGTGCGAGCATCTTTACATTGAGAGTTTGGCTGCATCGGGCCAGCGAAGTATGCGCCTGATGCTACTGACATAGGGTATGATGTGATATCAAGGCTGGGGAGCTTCGGTTAGCGCTACGGCCAATTTACTGGGTGTTTCAAAGGACGAAGGGTTAACTAGGTACTTACTCGACTTGTTCTCTTGTCAACTGTTCCTTACAATTGACACCGTCAAAAGGTGATTCAGTATCGTGTCCCGGAAGTGGCAAGTCCGGATTCACAATAGAACCGGAAGGAGTGGCGCGTCGACTTAATGAAATAGAAGAGGAACTATTGGGGTGAAGAGAGTCTGGAAAAGTTGTTTCAGACTGGGGCTCGTTTTGCAGACTTAACACAGGACTCGGAAGGGACCCAGAAGATGTTGAAAATGGAAAGATTTCCTGCCGAAAATATGATTCCTGTACAGACTCGATCTCTGAAGGTAGGCACTCAAGGTCGGGGAAAGAGGCTGGACCTTTGGATGGATCGGCGTAATTCCTGGGGTGAGAAGAAGGATACTGTGAGCTTCTTTTCCTGGGAGACATCTCCAATTTGACTTCTAGGTCAAATGGACCTAGCGTCGGACTACACTAGGATAGTGGAAGGGGGCCGGAGGGGCCAGTGATCATAGGGGGAGGGGCGGCAATAGTGAAAAAACGTGAACGGGCAAACATACAGAGAATAGCCTTCTCGAAGCAAGGATCCAACATTAACAGAAGAGGGGGTTGATTTCCAGGAAATAGCATTCGAACTACGCGACGGGCGCAACGAAGTTTTTTTTAAAACGACTGTTCAAACCGGATGAGCAGGGCGTTACCCAGATTCAAGCCCCCGCAATCATGGATCGAAAGACCGGCGTACCCAACGCTGGTAATGGCCCACTGGAAGGCCAGCAAGGCGAGCTTCTAGAACTTCGCTGCCAATGGGGTTAAGGCGGTTTGCGGGCAACTCAGAAGTAGGCGAGTTAGTCGTCTGAAACGCACTTGTGTTGGTCACGGTCATTTACCCTTTCAATCGCAGTGTCTTTACTACAAAGGATATGCTGTAACCATTACCTATCTCATTCGACTTGAATAACTAAGGGAACAACGTAAGATCTTATGACCTTCTTCAATGAGTGGGCCAAACAGTAGAACTAACACACGAAGGAAAAGGCAGTCTGACGGGGTTTTGTGCTGGACCCCCACAACTGACACCAAAATGTCCGTTCCTAAGTCGAAGCCTATTTTGGGGCATTCGCTCGTACCAGGGGAATTCGGTCTGGGGGGCAGGACGTATTGATCCTGAACGGCATAGATGAGCTTTCGGGTCTGGGCAGAGTGGGCTTTTAGCCCCATAGAGCAAATGGGGCAGACCGGACGATTGGGGGCCATGACGCCGGCGTCGCTGGGTGGCTGGCAAGCAGTTCAGTAAATTCCGTTAAGACCTAGTCCCCATCACTTCGCGCCGGGATGTGATACGGCCGCTAAAGAAAATAATATTAATTAATCAACATTAGGAAAAGGAAAAAAGTCTGACGGGGGATGTTTCCGGCCCTAGACCTCTTTGCTTTGATTTGCTTTTTTGGCTTCTGTTTCGGCCCCCACAAACGAACCGTTGGAAAAAAAGATGTCCAGATCATCAGGTCGTATATTTGGTGTACGGATCCAGGAGAAGCCTGGGAGATTCTTTGAAATCTAATAAGAGAGACATGGAGAATATGCTTGTGAACAACGTTCTCTGGAATCAGAATCCCCCTGTAGGGACTTGATGATCCTCAAGGTATAAATTTCCATACTCAATAAACGTACATGAACAAATGACGGTGAACGATGAGATTATTACCCTAAATGATTTTCATGCCAGGATTCCGAATGTAGAATACCGAGAATGGTCATTGAACAGGGATTGCAGCTTTAACATCCTGGGGAGGAAAGCCACAAATCGGTTTTTCTTTCCGGTATATTGGGCCGCCTGTGTTGTTGCGACGACCCGTCGGACGCTAAAGTGGAGCCGACATGGTAAGGGTCAACCGACGACCGTGCTGAGTGCGAGTCAAGGGCTTAACGAGAAAGCCATTCTTAGGGTTCATGATTCTCAAAAATGAATAATAATAGAGAGGGGGAGGGAGGTATGCCGCACCGCACAACCATAGAAAGAGATCCGACATCGCGGCGCCTCCGAGACTCCTTCGCGAGTCACCGGATCGACAAATCTCCACACTCAGGGCGTCCCGGGATCCGCAATCATTTCGGCCATATGCCATGTGTCTCTGCATTTGGGTGCATTGCAAATCTTACCCTCTCAAGGCTCCATGGAATCTAATTGGATCGCTCGTGAACGGTTCTTCCCGACTCATGCAAAGTCAATCGGACCGCGCACGGTTAGCTCACGCTGACTTTGTCTCTCCACTGAGCCTTGTGTCTTTTAAGAAAGCCACGCCATATCAAGCCCACAAGAATGAGACTTTATTGGGCTTCCATCGGGCTTCCGGCTTTTGAAGGGCCTTGCTTATCTCACTATGAAGACCTTAGTCAAGCTGATGCACGTCCTAACTTTTAAGGACTTACAAAGTAGGAAAGGCACTCTAAGCTCGTACAAGGATGGTAGATTTCTAGTGGTTGTGCTGAGCCCATAAACCTGGAAAGCGTCGTGATTGGAGGCCCAAGGGCTCTGGACGCAATGATGCGTCAGTAGGGACGGGCCAGCCTAGATGACCATTCATTCATTCGCCTGAAATCACCTAGTGGGGCAGAGACTACAGCAGGACTGTTGGTGCTCTGACTTCACTTTTTCTGCGTCACTCAAGGCAGAGGTGTACTTAATAAATCCGACTCAACTCGTCTAACCGAGCAGCTGTCCGTACATATATATTCTAGTGGAGCATTCTGGGCCCAGAAAGCTACCGACAGCATTTCTATGAGACCATATAGATTTGTTAGTAGCAAGATAAAAGAGGTGGTCAGCTACCGAATATCTCCGATGATGTCTTGCGTGGCCCCTTGGTTTCCCTTATAGAACATCTTGGCTAGAAATATATTATTGTGCCGGGTCTTAGTCAATACCTGGAGTATAACTAATGGAGAACCAATTATTAATGACCAATGATAACAGACACTAATATTGCCAATATTAGCAATTGGAATCTTTACAGTCATTAACAGCGCAAATGGTAGATGTCAAAAGAGTGCAACGAGAGCGTCTCCTGAGGCTTGTGCTTGATGGCCTTGTTTCAGCAAGATCACGTGCTAGAAATTACATCGTCGGATCACATGACCTATGTCAACTCTGCACTGTAATCCGACAGCATCATCATCCGCGTCTGCCCACGGACTTCCCCCCACCAAACCTGGCCACGATTGGATCTGAACCCGACAATTCCGCATAATTTCGCACCTAAAGTGGAATCGCCCATCATGAAGCTTGTCCGGTAAGCATCGCCCCAAAGTTGTGCGGCCAGCAGCCAGCAGCGACACGCGCCATCAAGGAACGAGAAATGTCTTTTTAGAGCTACCAACTGACTTATTCATCAGGTTTTTAATGAAATGCGCCAACGAGACAGTGACCATTGAGCTCAAAAATGGTAAGTATAGCTGATCAAGCTCCTTTCGTCCCCCCTTTCACCGCCAAACTGCCTGGTCTCCGGATGCGCCCAACAATACCGGATCCAACATTGAGCCTGACACTAATTGTTCACTTCACAGGCACAATTCTCCATGGAACTATCACCTCTGTCTCTCCGCAGATGAACACCTCTCTCCGAACCGTCAAGATGACCCCCAAGGGCCGTGACCCCATTTCGCTCGATACCATTAATATTCGTGGCTCCACCATCCGCTATTACATCCTGCCGGACAGCTTGCCGCTGGATACTCTTCTTGTCGACGACGCCCCCAAGCCAAAGAACAAAGCCCGCAAGGAGGCGGATCGTGGGCGGGGTGGCCGTGGTGGCCCCCGGGGTCGTGGTCGTGGTGGCCGTGGTGGCCGTGGGCGGGGCCGTGGATTCTAAACTTCTTTTTTCTCCCTTTCTTTCTGAGAGTACAGACTGGCGTTTTTATCTGTCTTCCGAAATATCTGGTTTCTTTTTCACTTTGCATGATCATGGGATCTCTCAAATACCGTTACCCTGGGGCTCTTTCATATTTTGGAAGGTGAAAGAAAAGCAATGTCCATTTTTTTCTCTTCTTCGATTTCCTGGTTATCTCCGTGTCTTGTCTTTCCTTGATCTAGTCTGGCGTAGGCGAGATTTGTAACAGCTTTATGCCAGATCTCTGTTGAAACATCGCGCCAAATAGATTGCCTAGATCTGAAGGACCAGCAAATCATGCTTGTTCGTGATTCTCAGTTCTTCAGATGGATAGAACGGATGGCTTTTGGATAGCAGATCCATAAATACCGTAGTCATAATTCCATATTTTCCAGTCAAGTATCGATGAGACTACTCGGCACCGGTCCAACCAGTTACTTCTAAACTTGGAACCATTGATGTGGCTAGAGCACGTGATGGCAAGCATACGGTGTGCATCTTGCCCTAATTAGCCTTCCTAATTAGCAGTCCAGGTATGCTAACGGCCTGAGAGGGGTTACCAAATGTTTGCGATGGAGACCCTCGATCACGGAGCATGCATATGTTGGAGTTGCAAGATTTGGACCCCTGCATTATGCCGCCACGTGTGACCGGTGCTGGGGGCAGATCAAACACCGATGTTGTTGACTGTACGGGATCGACGCCGGCTTCTCCGAGAACCCTATGAGAATGGTCTCGAAAACGCGAACGCCGAGTGCTGCCCCCTCCCTGCTGTTTCTATTCTGCATTTGTTCACACGGAGTAACCTAGACCAATACCGAAGGGGTCACACAGCCACTCCCAGCCAACTTCAGTCTTCCTTGAATGTCCCATCAACCAGTTAAACAATCGACCCTACTCGCCCCGGGGGCTTCAAGAGTTGCCCTATGGGACACATCCCTGTAACCGCCCACCCTGCCTATTGGATGTAGGCTTGCGAGGCGCTTTGGCGAAAGCGAATTCTTTACGTACTTTCGGCTAACTGCGTGGTTGTCCAGCTCCTTTTACCCTAACGGTAAATATTAGTTGCCTTTTCGACGATCTGCTTTCCGATCCTGGGGTTGGACCCGGCCCCTCTTGGTATCGACCCGCCTGCGGTGATCCCGGCGGGTATGAGATAATGCACTGATAAAACTCGAATCGAGATATAAGCACGTACTTTGATTTTGCAGGCATAAAGCTACCATGGAAGAGATTATCGACTACCCTTACGTCTATATTAAATGCTTATCTTCCCGCTAGTCTCTTCGTTTCACTGAACAAGATTTTCTACTCCCTCAATATGGTGGAGACCTGTGCTACCGACCTTCCGTCGATGTAGATCGAACGACCCCAAATTATACTAATACTATTCTGGAGAAAAGAGCGTCCCTGCTTAATTGGTACGATTGTGGACTGCAGAGAATTGAAGAATCCACTTGCCACCGTTTCCTCGGAGGGCCGGCGTCTTCATAGTCCCAAGGCCCCGGGGGCCACAACCAACTAACCAGCCAACTAACCAACACGCTCGCTAGCTCAATAATGCGTCTCACACATGTTGCCTTATCCACGAAACGGGTATATTTTTGAGATCCAACGCTCCATTTAATAAGTCTAATTCAATGTTTCTTATTATCCTTGTCAAATCTGGTCGTGCCGGGATGGGGGCCCGCTTAATTCCCCAACGCCCCAAGCCGAGATCGACCTCGCACTCGCATCCTGAAAAGAGCAAGGCTTGACAGTCGCTAGCGAATCCTGGTCTTATTCGGGGTCCATGCATCGTTGGGTGTGTTCTTGGCACAGGTGTTGTATTAATTACAATTACCGAAGACCGCCATTCGGAGCAATCGACCGTCGATTTTGCAGGCCCACACCGAGACGAGCGCTGGAGAACGCTGGATTTCATGGGATATCATGATGAAAATTGCAGTCATTTGCGATGCAATTTTTTATGCCTTCATTCAAAAGCTCGATATTCTCCCTTTTATTGATATTTTGACAAAAACAACGGGGAGGGCGGAGAACAGTGATGACCTTGGCCCAAGGCAACAAGGTGGATACGAGCCGTAGCCCTTCACTATTCTTCCCTTCAGATATGAATAGTTCGCCCTTCTGGCATTTTGACAGAAATAGTTTCACGACATATGTACCTTCAATCTTTGCTTTACGCAAAGAAAAACCGGATCAATAAGCGTTCGGGAGCCTACCACTTCCAGCTAGCAAGTCCGAGAGCCTTTAGATACCCCAGTTAGGTCTCTGAAGATCATATTCCTGGTCAAGTTTTCTATTTCCATTTCAATTTGGACACGTCTACTTGGCATACGCCCCAAATAATATAAGGCCGAATCGAGGAGCAGGTTTCAAAGGGTTTCATACTCGGTTGCTGCTGACGCACGTGTCGATCGCAGTTTGCAAAAACCTCCTGTGAGCCGGTCCTCATAGGCCACTTCATTCCATCATTCTCAGCTTCTTCTCCAAGCTCTGAAAGTCATTGGCGCGAGTCAAAACGAGCCATTTAAATTCCTTTGTGCGCCTGTGCTGACAGGGGTTGGTACCGAACAAGATTGATCACGGCACTTGGCCAAATAACCATGTTGTTCCAACGAACGAAGTCTAATGGACCGCTGTAGATTGATCTTCAAACCTTGGGAAGACCCAGAAGATCCGTTTCCCGGGTGCCTAGCGTAATACTATGCACGCGAGGAGGATGATGTCGCGCGAGTCATGACCGGCAGAATTGGAATGGTTTAGACAGAGGGCTCGGGGTAGCCCTGGCCTGACTTGTCGACGCAACAACGTCCACAATACTCCGAACCTAGAGTGCCCAATGCCACCTCATGCGGGGGCTAAGCTAACTACGCCATGCAGACTGGTCTCGTTCCTGTACACGGCATCTATGGGGCACCCTACGGGCGCGGGTCCGGATGCCGAAAGACCGAAACAAAGGGGCCAGAAGCCAAAAAAACCTCTAAAAATTCCAATAGCGAATGCTTGAGGCAATAAAATTAATTTTCCTATTTACCTTACCATTTTCTCGACTGTTCCTGGCAATATAGATCTACATCTAATACCAACACTTAGGTGGCGAAGCCGTCTCCACTCGACCAGTCCTATCATATTGATATTCACGATAGGAGTGTTGGATTTTTAATTTAAATGATGACATTTCTGGTTTGTGCCTTGTCATTGTTCTCGGGCGAAGGATTCTTCAAGAGGATGATCCATGTGTTGATCCAGGAGAAGTAATATTCCAAATGCGCCCACCTGTACTCCGTATGGAATCCTTCATCCCTTGGAGCGTTCACGGTGAAGGTCCCCACAAAGGGGCCCATTGTATATACACAGTATGACTAGTGGTAAAAAGATGGGGGGAAGGGAACTTGTTTCATGATACACTATTTGGGGTTGTGGCATTCGGGGGTCCAGGTCATGGTCGGGTGTCAGGGAACGTATCTTGAATGGGCAAGCAAATAGGAATAATGCCGCTGCCCAGCGCAAAAAAAAAAAAAAAAAACTCGTGTGACGTTGGGGCAATTGGGGCTGCCAATCTCGGTCTCCCCGATAGGATGAGAGAAAGCCATGCCGTCCGATGAGACGCAGGTTACAGAACCATGTCTCTTCCGAAACACGAAGTCTTCAGCGATTGCACCAGTATGCGTTTTCCTTCGCCACCGGCCGCGAGTCTATTCGACCTTCGCCTCTTCTTGACTAGATACTGAAATAACTCATTATTTCAACCTCTAGTTTGATTTTCTCAGTAGTACTTGGGGTATGGGAGATGTTCAACTCCGGGATCCGGCATGTGGATGATGTATCCAGGTCAACCTTGCACGGAATTTCAACTTAGTCGCCAACCCAGAAGTGAAAATATGGAATTTCAATAGCATAAGATTCAAAAAATCCGCCTCTCAGTTGGTATCGTTTCTCCAGATGCGAATGATGACCAACTTCTCCCAGCCTGCCTGCATTCCACTCGAGCCAACGGTCTCGGCGTTCCATCCGCCCCAGGCACGGATCCGCTCCTTCACTTCGTCGGGCCGGTTTTGCTTGCAGAGCAGTACATAGGCAGCTCCACGGGGAGATAGTATATCAGGGATAGCATCTAGTAACCGGTTGGTTGTCTCCATACCATCGGCGCCACCAGCATATGTGAGTGACAGGAAGTACGAATCACTCTCAAACTTCGCCGACCGAGACAGAGCTTGTGTTTCTGCAGGATCATTCTCTGCCGCCGTTGGTAAACGTGGCAAGTCCTCAGTTGGGACGTAAGGAGGATTGAAAAGGAGGACGTCAACACTGCCTGGGCGCAACGCCGTGCAGAGATCACCAGCTAGCGAGGAGATATAGACACTTTTCGCGTTGGTGATATCTTTGTTGGAGGATGGCTGACTTTGTTGTTGTAATTTTATTGCGCTTGTGACAGTTTCACGGGTGGCTAGGCAAGCATTGCGGTTCACATCGGTCCCTAATGTGAGAATATCACGGCGCCCAAAGATCTCTTGTGATTGCGCTGCCACGAATCCGAGAACCACGCCAGACCCTGTCCCAGCCTCCACAACCAATGGTACAGGATCAGGATTCAGTTCCGGCGATGTGAGACTGCCTTTTTTGAATCTTTCTGACAGCCATTTTGATTCTGATGGTGAAGAGAGGGTATCCAGAAACAGATATGAGTCCTCCGATGGCTCGTAGATGGTGTCAAAGGAGACATGCGAAGTATCGGGTGTAGGCAGCATCTCATAGGCTTTCTTTTCGGATGCAAAAAGAGTCTTTGGTTTTTTTGTCTCTTCCTATTGTTGTATATTTTCCCCCACGAAGCAAAAAAGAGGCTGCAGTTGATATCTTGACCCTCGGAGAGGCTGCGCAAGTATGGACTGCCGATATATTCTTATCACAAGAGAGATGGAGCTTGAGAACCTCAATGTCAAATGTAAAACACCTTCCAGACCTAATCATGTATCTCAGCGATTCCAGTACCAAAGTTGCGGCGTCGTGAGCGGGAAAAGGGCAAAAGCTCCCCTCCCGAAATAAGCCGATCCGCTGATTCGCTCCGCTGACTCGCCGCCTTTCGGCATTTCCAGAAATGCCTTCGGAAATTATGTCATTTCGTTCTGATCTCTGACCTTTGATTACCGCGAATCCCAGCAACAATGCGTCTTGCCCACCGTCTGCTCATGGCCACGCCGGCCTCAATCGGCTCGAAATCTAGCTTGAGCGAAGCCCTCGCCCTTCTCCCCCGCTGCAGCTGTACCGCCGCGTCCTGCGCGTCCATCGCAAACTTGACCCGGAAATGCGCGTCCTCGGCGATTCATACGTGAAGAAGGAATTTCGGGCACACCGGAATGCGGAAAACCCATTGCATATCGTAGGTCTTTGGTCATATCTTAGGAGATTGAGCTGGCGAGCCAAAAAAAGATGAAAGGGGTGGCTGGGGGGAAAAATCACAGCTGTAGATGGAATGGACATGACTGATGCGAACAAATGACAGATTGGATTCTTGACTGAGTGGCAGCTGTATGCGCAGAAACTGGAAGGCGATAATTGGGCTGGAGAGAAGCTTGACAAGTCTAAAATAGACAAGCTGAGTGGTATGGGTCTCATCCCCCAAGTGAACCCGTTGGAAATACTGACTTGGAATTTCATCAGACCAGCAAATTGGTCAGCTTTTTGAGCTGATGCAGGCTATTCGGAACCCCGAGGCTGGGGGTGATGGTGAAGGCGAAGGCCAGAAATAATGAAGAAAAAAAAGGGGAATAGAATTGCTGTTTCGAAGGCGGAAGTTTGTGGTTTCCCTGGCGTGATGGCAACGTATTCCTCTGGGCTATGGAGGTGACGACCCACCAATTACTGGCCAAAATCCTGACATGGTGAAAGTGATCAGGCCCTTCTTGATTTCTTCAATCGAAAATTGAGGTACAGTGGTTGGGAGATGCGGGCATCTCTCGATGCTTGCCAGGCCTCTCTGTATATATACTAAGTTACTGCAAAATACAAGGCATTGTGCTTCTGGTTGCACTAATCTTTTTTTTTATCTGCCAATTCTCATACCAGAGTTCATAAAACACCCTTCTCGGCGGAGTTATTGTCAATATAGGATTTCTACTTTCTAAATTTGGCCTTACCATGACAGCAGAGCAGCAGACAGGTGAGCCGGTTAATGGGATGTCATGCCCTCATCACACTTGACACGCCCAAATTGAATGGTAGCTTTCAATCTTAAAGTGGTCCTGTTCTTCCCATGCAACAAAGTACTATCGCTTCCCCTCGGAGCTTGTGCGAGAGATTCTTGGCTTTGGAATCAAGCGGCCGTGCACCGGTGATGAAGCTGGCCCTGAGAAATATGCTATTTCTGCACCCTGTTAAAAATATAGATAGCTGTATTTGAGTTGTTTCAAGTACTGCCAGTCCAGAGTTGGTGGTATTTGACAAGATATATAAGAATTTTCTGAATTTGGCTCCAGCTGGCAGTTTCCGAGCATTGAGAAAACTTGTTTGCTAAACATTCGGTTTACTCATGCTTGCAACTTCTCAAGACTCTTCTATGCTCGATTTTGGAATGTACAGTTTCTTCTACTTATCTCGACTGTGAAATAAATCAACCCAGATTTATAACCACCCAAGGGTATATTTGTCAGAATGAAAATCAGACGAAGCCATCGTACGAAGGACTTAGAATACTTCCTCAATTTAACAAGGTATCTTACAAGTAGTACAAGGATTGAAGCTAAGTATCTGAATTCAGACTCCCTAACATAATATCATAGTCCTCATTTGACTCAACGGTTAGCCTTCGAATTCAAGTTGTCATACAATAGGATTACCTGTCAATATAGTAGGATACGGTATCGGCTAGGAAAGCTAGGATCCAATGGAACGAGATGCTCAATATAGTGATGTATTGGGTGACTGAACTATCTAAGTGTATGGGCGGGGGAATGTTGAATATCCCCTACCTCGCTGTCTAGCGTGTTACGGCGCTGGGTTCCGAGTATACCCGGGATACCATACAAAACACGTAGCAAATCGAGTATCCCTGTAATATCCTGACGCGCATGGAGATATGTGGGTCTCGCCCGTATTATGCAGTCTTCCTTCTCGACACACCCCCTAGGGATAGGCGATTTCACAATCTTCCAAATCTTCGATTTCCGGCGTCTCCACGAATCAACCTCTATTTCCTATTTAGGAAATCTCCAACAGCGTTTCAATGTCTTCCATCCCGAGCTGGTTGACGAATGCTTTATGTCGCTGCCGGGGAAGGCTCTTAGTGAGGCTATCAGCAATCATGTCCTTCGACTCGACCTATCTAACGGCAACACGTTGTGCCTGAACCTCCTGCCTTAACTAGTGCTGATGAATATCAACATGTCGGAGCTTGGTCTTTAGGAGAGGCGTCTCCTTCGTTAATAGTCCGAGCGTCTGCTAGTTATCACAAGTGATAGTGAGTGGATGTTGAGGATCGAATCTAATTGCTTTGTATAGGCGCTTCTATATCGCAATTGAACGAGCGGCTTCCGATATAGCAAGTAGTTCTGCTTCGGTAGTGCTAGTTGTTACCGTCTTTTGCTTGCTAGCCTTCTAGTTAACCGGTCCTCTAAATATTGTCCCGATATACCCCTGCGAGCTCTTGCGATCCTGTGTGTCGGCGAATGATATATCGCTAGCGAAGCTTACAGCTTCCGAGTTAGCGTCGTTGCGTAGCCGGTATGCAATAGCGAGAGAGCGAGTATGATAGAGGTATGTAATAACTTGGTTTATAGCGGCGAGGTGTTCTAGTCCGGGGTTCTTAAGGAATTAAGCGAGTGTAGCTGTCGCTTTAGCGGTATCTAGTCTAGATATTGTTGTCGCGTATTAGGCGCTTCCTACCTTCTCTTAGTATTCTTTGACTCTGTGATAATTAGCTGTTCCTATATATTTAGTAAGCGTTTATATAGGTAGTGGTACAGCAGGCTTCCTGCCGTCGGTAAGATAATATCGGGTAGCTATAGCGGAGATATAGGAATCTTAACAGAGCCAGAGTGCCTTCTGTGATCTATCTCGAATGATCCTAATCCTAAGGAACTATGAAGCTTCTCCTATATTACGCAGCTCCTATTAACGGTGGAGTGCCTAGTACACTCTCTTTACCTGTTCGCGCTGTAAAGGGTGGTTCACGATAATTATGTCGTTAACATAGAAGATAATGATAATGCCGTCGTCGACGAGCATATAAAGGTTATCCTATACGACTTCAAATCTATATTGTCTTATTCCACGACTTGCTTCCTTCTGCTATAGTCGAGGAGATTTACGTAGCCCGTAAAGTGCTTTCTTAAGCTTCCAACTAAGCCCTGCGCGGCCGAAGCCTTCCGGTAACTTAGTATAGACTTCCTTATCGAGTAGACTATTCAAGAATACGTTAACGGCGTTAAATTGCCGAGTATTAAGGTTAAATACTACAATAAGAGAGAGTACTGCCCTAGCGGTTCGAATAGCTAGTGTAGCTAAGTACTTCTCCTCGGTAGTTATAGTTTGAAGGTCTCCACGGACATAGATCCGAGCCTTCAGCTTCTTAAGATATCTATCGCTGTTGTATTTGTATATAAACACCTATTTCAATAGAAGAATCTGCTTCCTAGTGTTACTCGGACGTCGTACGATCTCGTACGTTCCTTTATCTTCCAGCATCTTGATTTTATTATTTGCAGCTTACAAGAAGCCGTCTCTAAATAGATAGTTTATTATCTCTTTCTATCCTCGAGGCTCTAGCAATAGCTTATCTCGGTAGTATCTTGGTTGGTCGATCCGGCTTTGATAAAGAGCTATAGCGAATACAGCTAGTGTCTAAGGTGTATCTCTATCGTTACTATCATCGTTAACAGCTAGATAAGTAACAAAGTTATCCTCGAAGCGTACTCTTCGCTTCCTGCTTCCTTTACACGACGTTTTCTGAGGTTATATCTCCCACGATGTCTCTTAGAGCTCGCTCGGTATCGTTCTTAGTCGATTCTGGCTCGTTTTCGATCGGGGAAAATGCTCCTAGTATTGTTTGCGGTGGTTCTGGTGATACTGATAATGTTTCTATAGCTTACTGTGATAGATTTGAAGGATTTAGAGATAGAGAAGAATAGTGGATAATAGATTAAGGTGTTAGGAGTGAGGCCGTAAGGTCGTATATAAGTTGCTCTTCTAGCGTACGCTCTCGGCCTATTTGCTACGAGCGTTTACTATAACTAAATCCTGCCTCCTAATTAGTTGAACTAGAATTAGTTTGCTTAGTTTGTATCTCCTAGATATTAGATATCTCTATTAGCTTTGATGCTTTATCCTTATCCTCTTCAGCTTTATCAATTTCTAAAATAGGAAGTCGTTCTAACATATCCACAGGCTTAACGGTATCCTGCTTCTTGTTATAGAAGACCTTCTTATTAAATACAATATCTCTCGCGTCCCGTACGAGTCCTCTTTACGGTATCTAAATACGCTAGATATTCGATACGGTATAGCTAACTATATAACTAGTCTCTATTCTCGATGCTATCTTATCACTATGCGGTATACTCTGTCTCTTGATATACGCACGGCATCCGTATAGCCTCAAATTCGCAAGGTTTAGGCGTATCTTCGATGATTCGGAGTTGATCTAGGTATAGGCCTCTTGCCACGGTATAATCCACTTCCCGTCTAGTATTTTAGTGGGCGATCTATTCAATATATAAGCTATATAACGAGCTGTTTCTGGCTATAGATCCTTCGGCAGCTTAGTATTAAGCAAGAGTGCTCTTATGCCGGTTGTTATCACCCCCCTAGAGTGTTCACTAAAAGAGTTCTATTCTAGTGTGCCTACAACACTCTATTTAATAACGAATCCTATATCCTCGAGGTGTTCCTTAACTACTCTTCCTACGGAGCGTTCATGATTATATCGAAAGGCCTTTATCGGAAGGTTCTATTGTATCTTCGCGAGTGCACAGAACTTCCTAACAGCTTCCTAGTATTCATTCTTCTTCTAATGCGTGTATATAACGTGCAATCGAATACTATCAAGATAGAAGTGTGTAATCTAGCGATCCCTATTATAACTAGGTGTGATTTAGATAAGGTCAAAGTGTACTCGGCCGAATCTGCTATACACTTTTCTATTTAGTCGTCTAGATATTTAACGCTTTACCTTTGCTTGCTAATAGACCTCGTATCGTTTAGGATTATCTTCAGATTTCGAGTCCGGTAATATCTTAACACCCTCGATAAGCTCCGGTAGCTTCTCGACTTTTCCTTAGTAAGTATGCCCTAAACGTCGATGCTAAATATCAGCTTTCGCTTCTAATACTAATAGCTTCTCGCTATAGCGCGTTACTATCGTGAGATCCTGTTGTAACGGCTTCGCAAGAGCGAATAGCCTACTATAATCTTCGAGTATCACCCTCGTCGGAATAGATCCCTTGTAATATATCACTTCCTTGCTATTATCCTATCGGAATCTAAGCTTCCTAATCTTCGAATAAGATATTAGATTCGTGTGGAATTTAGGCGAGTATTAGATATCTCTTAGACGTAGTTCAAGCTAATTCCCTTGTCTATTCTATGTTATAATAATAACGTTACCTCTTCCAAGTAGGTCCGTATAACTATTACTAGTTTTAACGGATTTATTCGTCGCCTTAAATGTTATAAACGCTTTATAATCGTTGTATATATAACACGTGCTTCCCGAGTCTAGTATCTAATAGTTTGATAAAGGATAATCGGCTTGCGGTGTATCGGAGAAGAAGGATATAGCTAGCATAGATAGCTGAGGAGTCTCTTATACCTCCGACCTTAGCTGTTCTATCCTTACTCGCTTACGGTTATTAAGCTTTAGTATCTCCGCTTCGACCTTATCAACTTCCTCTTTTTTCGGCCGAAAAGCTACGGTTCTTATAGCCGGGTTAACAAAGGGGCATTCACTATACTAGTGAACCTTCCCGTATACGTATTTAGCCGGTCTCTTCTTATTCCGATTCTGTATAGACGTTATCGTCGTCGGTGAGGCTTCTTCCTAATTATTTAATATTATAAATAATGCCTTTAAACCTCCCTTTCTAGTGCTTGCTTATACGATCGTACGTCGTCGAGTACGATATGCAGCTATGACTGTATAGAACGTAAGTAATTCTTTGTTCTCTTTAAGGTCCCTTAAGTACTGTGTAATAAACGTATCGTCCGATAACGGTAGCGTATCTAAGAAGTCTCGAATAGCATCTTGATTATCGATACAGTCCGGCACTTTAGCGGCTTTGCACTCTCTAAATAGCGCTTCCTACTTGCTAAGGACATAATCCTATACTATATCTTTTAGTAATTAGTAGAGCATTAATCTCTATACCCGTCGGAGCTCCTAGCGTCTATCAGACGTGTCCGGACGGAAGATAGCGGCGAGCTTCTAGAGCCTAAGTCTAGGTCTATCTATTCCTACTACTAAATAGCGTGCTTCTGTTGCTATTGACTTCTAGATTAGTATATCCACTCTAGCTAATGCCTTCTTTAAGCGTTGCCTTCGCGTTTCTTGTCGCTCTATATACGAGATCTCTGTATTCTATTTGCGGATCTGTACGTCGGATAGCGACGAGAATTCTCCTAGAGGATCAGGTTCCTCTAACGCCGGCGGTAAGGTCTTAATATCCTTATCTGATATATCCGGATTCAGGTAATCCCAGATATCTTCGGCAATAGCTGCTGACTAAATATAGTCTATCTAGACCCTCTACTGCGTTTCCGACCGAAGCTTCTCTTCGAGCGGTAAGACCGAGTCTATTACCTTCAAATCTTCCATATCCGAAGCCTTTCCAAATAGCCTCTGTTTCCTAATCAGGAATATGTAGTCTCGCCGTCGAGATTCGAACTATAACACTAGGCGTGGCTGGAAGGTGTACAACGTCGCTAGCGATACTCGGATGCCAACGATTCAGGGGTTCCAACCACTCTGCCGTGTTGATAAGCGCTATACAGGTGCGTAGGGATTATCTCTATTCAATCCTGACGCGTGCGGATCGGGCTCATAACTGTCAATATAGTAGGATACGGTATCGGCTAGGAAAGCTAGGATCCAATGGAACGAGATGCTCAATATAGTGATGTATTGGGTGACTGAACTATCTAAGTGTATAGGCGGGGGAATGTTGAATATCCCCTACCTCGCTGTCTAGCGTGTTACGGCGCTGGGTTCCGAGTATACCCGGGATACCATACAAAACACGTAGCAAATCGAGTATCCCTGTAATATCCTGACGCGCATGGAGATATGTGGGTCTCGCCCGTATTATGCAGTCTTCCTTCTCGACATTACCTAAGCCGCCTAAAAGGCACCCGAGCTCGGCGCAATCCCGATTTTATACACCCGCCCTTTACTTGACATCTGCCCCAGCGACCCTCAAACGGAAACTCCTGAGCCTTTGATGAATATATATAAACGCTGGAAAGCCACCGAAAAATTTCCTGACCATTCTCCCCTTCATCCTCCCACTCCATACCACCCCCAATGCCCGCCCTTCTAGAAGACCCCTCCACCCGTATTCCCCCACCACCAGCACACACCTCTGCCGCACCCACCATGCAACCGCGGTCCACTACTCTCCCCAAAGCCGCCTCAGCAGGCATGACCCTCTACCCCGTCACCGGCGGGCCCTCCAGCATCCCTCAAGATCTAATCAAGTTCCTGCACGCCGAGTTCAGTGCGGAGATCTCGCGCGGCGCGACGTATCCCATGGAGCAGCCTATGGCGCTGGAGCAATTTGCCGACTACTGGTTTGGCACGTTTGCCATCGTTGCGGTGTTAGATGAGGGCGCTGGTGCGGGTGAGGGGTTGTGCGAGGGCCGCGATTGGGCGAAGGTTTGCTTGGGGACGTTCTATATCAAGCCAAATTATCCCGGTAGGTTTTGTTTTCTTTCAATTGCTCTCTCATTTCTTCTTGATGCAAGATCAGGCTCGATCTGACTCGATCGAGAATTTCAATTCTTGAAATTTTGAAAAGAGAGAGAGAGAGAGAGAGAGAGAGAGAGCGCTATATCTGCTGACAGACTTTTGTTTTAGGCCGTTGCTCCCACATCTGCAACGCCGGCTTCATTACTACCGTTGCGGCGCGCGGCAAGGGCGTCGGATACGCCATGGGTGAAGCGTACCTAGAATTTGCACCGAAGCTGGTAAGAAGCCATGTGCCCAATGCTCGCACTAGTGTGATTATTTTCTCTAATACGCTCTGCAGGGATACACATACTCTGTGTTCAACTTAGTCTTCGCTAACAACCCAGCGTCCATCCGTATCTGGGAGAAGCTCGGATTCAGCGTGATTGGACGGGTGCCCAAGGCTGCGCGGTTGGCGAACAGCGAAGAGCTGGTCGATGCGTTGATTTTCGGACGTGAGTTGGGCAATTAAGCTGGAGCTTTTGACCTTTGGGTAGCGATTCTCGGGAAGACAGGGACGACTTCAAGAAGTATCAAATAGAGCGGCATGCTATAAGATGGCATGACAATGAATGATGGTTGTAATTATTAGATGATGAGATGACTATTTCGTTCTATATAAATGAACGACAATGACTTCAATCTAAACAATCTAACATCCATTACCGACAAGAGTAAAACTACAAGAGATAATATTCACAAGGAGGAAGAGGAAGAGGAAGAGGAGAAAAAAGGTAGAAGAAGTAGGAGAACCGCATTTTGAACCGGAATAAAGATGTAGAAGGGGGAAAGACCCAACGCTCAGACCATATCATGCAACAATGGGGATATCACGCAAAACCTGACCCTCAAGATCATGGTGCCCAGCCCGCTAGCGGGTCCGTCTCAGAACAAAAACCCGGAATCAAAGACCGCCCAAGGCGGTAGGACACAATGCACAAATACGACAAAAATAAGACAATAAGAGAGAAGGGAAAAGGGCGAGAAAGGAGGAGAAGAGGGCGAGAGGGCGAGGTGGAAGATATATGAGAGAGGTGAGGGTGTGAGAGAGAAGGGGAGTAAATCAGCGCGCGAGGGGTCTGGTAAATCAAGCCCGCCATGGTGGTCGTGCGTTGAGCTTCGTCTGCGCGGCAGTGCTGTCCATCCCAACACGAGCTTTGGGCAAGGGGAGGAGACTGGTGCGTCGGTTCGAAGAGTGACCCAAAGCAGTACCGGGGCGGGTTGACTTGCTGGGGCTTTCGAGGGGATCGGGGCCCTGAGACGAAACACTGCGGCTGAATGCCGAGCCCATCCCGGCAAAACTTTGTCGGCTGCGTGGGGTATTCGCTATACCCGAAGGCCTGCGAAGACGGCTATACGGTGGCGGGTCAAGGAGAGATGACCGTGCGGGTGTCGGGGAGGAGATATTTCGTACAGGACTGTGAGACGGGGATGCCAATCGGCTTGATATACGGCTCATCGACCGACCTGGACTGGGAGCTGGCGATACCGACATATCGCGGCGGAAGGGAAGGGTTGATGAAGGACGAGGTGTACGCGCCGGTGCGGAGGTTTTGCGGTATGTGCCGGGGGTGACGGCAGTCACGGCATTTAGATTAGTGCTGTTACTCCAGCGGGGCCGATTTGGAATCGTAGAAGGCTGCGGGACACGCGAGGTACGGCTAGCTGGTGTCGGGGTGACAGGGGCTGTGGGTTTAGGGATCGAAGACTTGCGACCCGTCAGCGTCGCTGTCACCTGTGGTAGTCCAGATAGTCGTCGGACCTTGGACATAGTAGACCGTGCTGTGGCACTTCCAACCGAACTTTCGCGGCGGCTTGAGCCCATAGGTGTTGTAGATCCTTTATAACCATTCCCAAGCACAACCGAGGAAGCCGGTGAGCTGCCTGGGGTCTCAACAGCACTGCCAGTCGCCGGGCTATCCATCGTGATGATGCTCGAGATGGAGTCCCGAAGCTGTTGGCCTTTCACAATCTGCACATCCTCAAGGGAGGCATCCATGACTTTCAGACTGGTCTTTAGGGCATTCGTCCGCGAAGTCATGTCGGACAACAGCCGCAAAACTTCGCCATTCACCGTCAACCGGTCATTGACACCCTTTTGGATGATCGATATAACGCGTTCGATAGCAGGCACATAGTGCATCTTCTTCGCCTCATAGTTCTCAATCCGCTTGGTCAGGCTTGCCGGGTTGTTTACCTGTGCATTCGACTCGAGCCCTTCTTGCAATTTGGCAATGCTGCGTTCAACTGAATCGAACATCTTCTGCGCCTGACTACCCGCATTGCGGAAAACTATAATCCACTTATCTTCTCCCAACTCTTTACGCAAGGCTTCGGCATCGGTTTCAAGCACTTTGTAGCTCTTCTCCAGTCGGCTCTTTCGGTCGTCAAGCTCCTCGCACGCGCTCGGGAAAAGCCCCTCCGCCCGAGATTGGAACATGGACAGTCGCATGGGTAAGAAATCCAAGGATGCCCGAAGAGGCTGCATGCGTGCAAACAGCGCCATCAGGTTAGAGTGGCTCGAATCGTCCTGCGGGGTCTTGATGATCGGGGTTCCGGAGGCTGCTGCCAAGATCGGTCCAATGCTGAGGCGATTCGTGGCCGGTGAGCGGCCCTTTGTCGGGGACTCTTCCACAATGGTCTCGAGCTCGTTAATGTCAAGACCACCGGTCGATTCCGTACCGTTATCCATGAGGGCCTGATGTCGCTTCTCCTCCATCTCAAAAATCATCGCGCTCAGGTTGTCGATTTCCACCCCGACATCGCCGAGTACGTTTGACCAAAGCTCCTCCCATTCCATTGCCAATTCCACCTGTTCCTTCACACCTCGCAGCTTGGACTTTATCTGTGCCCAGTTCTGCAGGATCAGCTCCATCTGGTTGACAATGGTTGTCAAGTTCTGGGTATCGACATTGGCGATGTCGTCGCGGAGCTGCACGTTCTCGATCGCTTTCACGTACACGTTGACCAGGGATTCAAAACGGGTGATGGCCCTATCTACGCCATCCAGACCCTCTCGCCCGCCGGCCGCCGCCCATTCAACGTCATCCTCTGAATCCAGACCACTAAGTACATCTGACGCCTTTCGAATCCAAATCTGAATCTGCTCGGCGGCGTTGTTCAGTGCGCGCACTGCGGCGAGAGCCGTGGAGATATTTCTTATACTGGCTTCTAGCGACGACGGCCGCGGCAGTGGTATAGACGTCAGCTGGGACAGCTGGTTACTGAACGAGGCACGGGAAAACGAGTATATTGATTCAGGGCGTTGCAGCCCCATGGGGTTGAAGTATGATTGTGAGTTGGAAGCCGAGGCGAGGGTATAGTTGGGTAGGGAGTCCTTGGGCGGGGGAGCGGATGCCGCGTCCGCTGCCTGCTCCTCGCTGCGCTTCGTGTCATCGACATACTTCTCAAAGTCGGTCCGGGTATCTTGGGGGTTGGTGTCAGATAATGACTCTGGTTCGGGGTCGGCACGCAGTGGCTCTGGCGCTGGCTCTGCAACAGACATGGATGCCGGTGAAGGACCGCTGGCGGCGGCGACGAGCACGGGGGGATCTGGGCTGTCGATGACCGCGTCGGCGTATTCTGACCCCTGCGCGAGCGCGTCTTGGATCTCTTGCTGGAGGTCGGAACTAGGGATTTCAAGTTTGTTGGACGCGCTGCGGGTAAACGTAAATGTTTGGGTGGGTGATGTTGGGGTCGGACCACTCCACGTCTGGCCTCTCCGTTCAACCTTGATCGATAGGTCCTGGTGTAGGTTGTCTAGCTCCTTGAGGTGCTCTTCGGGGATTCGGCCGACGTTGTTGGGATTCCGAGGGGCACTAGTCACCTTGTTACTACCATCAAGCAACTTCACCCGGGCCGCCAGGGCGGGAGACAGTCGACGGAAGATGTTCGGTCGGGACGTATGCTTTTCAGCGCTGGTGGGCTCCGGGGATACGGGATCGTCTTCGTGAAGGCTCTGATTGCTGCTGCCGATACTCCAGAGGGAGGATTTGGACTTCAGGCGGCGGAGAGAGGAGGAACCAGGGTCATTTGGTGAGCCGGAGACTGCGGGGGCCACCGAAGGAGGTGAGACGGACGTAGCGGACGCGACAGAAGGCGCGATGTCAGTCGCAGCAGAGGGTGGACTGTCGACCGTGGCATGCATGGGGGACAAAGCCCGGGAGGCAGTTGAGAGGAAGAGGGAACGTTAGAAGAGTCGGCAGGGATGTGGAATGTTATTTCGGTAAGAGGATTCGTTGGCTGGTCCCTGGTGGTTGAGCGTAGAATAGGATCGCTGACGAGAGCTTGCCCCCTTTTTGTTGCGCAGTTGAAGTTGTCAGGGAAGAAAGACAGCTACATGAGGGATCATGAAAGAGAGATTCGAACAGCAAATGATTGGGCAGCCGTGCTTGAGACAAGAAACGAGGGATGAAGTGGCCAGTATGGCTCCGTGGGCCGTTGGGTGTTGGTTGGTGGCTGCAGGAAACGGGTACCTCCCGTTCCGCCTACGAAACTATGGGCCGCCAGGTACCCTCGGGTCGGTACCATGCAATGCTGCTCTGTGGCTCGGTGTTTCAAGACTGGAGACCTTCACTCCTCTATATGGTTTTATATAGTCTACATTTTAAAAACATCAAGCATATAGCCTGCCCTCGGCCTGCATCCGGCTGTCCTGTGACGCTGCGGACTCCCCCTACTGCATGTCGTTTCAAGGGATCGGCAAGCACCGGCGATCAGATGAAATCATTCCCTGTCGCTCGGTACTTGGCCATATTCGAAACGAAGGAAACACAAGAGAGACACGCCAGAGGAGACATGGAGTGAAGTCAAATCAAATAGATGGGGCTAGTCCGACTTGCTGGAAACCCTAATCGTGATCCTCTTCCACGAGGCTTGTCGATCTATTGGAACTGCAGAGGACGGGTAACATTCAAGTTCAATTCAAGGGGGACGTCCGCTCGGATCGACCGCCCTGTGCCCTAGCGTCAATGGGCAACGGGCTTTTGCGGAAATGAAACCAATTCAGATCCTGGAGGAGGTTGGGGTATAGGCAATGTCTAGCTCATCAGGAAAGTAAGAGAACAAAGGGTCGTATTATTCAACATCATGATGATCCTGTTCACCTGCCATATCCTCATAGATTCTATATGCACGACCATCTGGGGTCAAACAATAGAGAACACAAAAGGCAGGTAAACCATATGCAAGGGAATTCCGAACTGGACCAAACAATCGGACAAAAAGCAAAAAGGAAAGACCAAAGTCAAATCAGACCAACACCGGATGCGGAGACGGGCAGAAGTAGTCGGAGACAATTCAGGGGTATCTAGCCAAGTGCCCATAGGGGAAAATAAGGAGAATAAAACACAATAACCGAATCGAAACAAGCAGGAAATGGAAGAAAGGAACAAGAACAACCGAGATGCATAAGAACGTCCATTCCTCCACTTCAAATCAAACCAGCGCTCGGAGGCCGACCCGGATTCGCCTCCATCCAATCGCGCACGAGTTCCTCGCGAACTGTCTTGCACCAGGCCAGCATTGCCGCATCGAATTGCCTCCATGCTACCTCACTGCTGCCCTGTACTACCCCCATGACGTCCACCTCCCGCCGCAGCTCCCACCGGAGCTCGGCCGCTTTGATCCAGAACCGCAGGTTCTCCGCTTGCCGATATGGCTTCGCAATGTCTTGATGGAAGGCCTTGATCTCACCGAAATGGCGTTTGGACTTCTTCACCGCGATGTTGTGCAACTGTACGAGGATGCGGCCGTCCCGGAAGCGCGCGAGGAACGGAGTCGGGAGAACGTCTAGCGGGGTGTCGTCAATGGCGGTCCACTCGGGCAATGCGTGTCCGCCGGGCATGAGGCTTCGCAAGAAGGACTCTTCGCGGGCTCGTTCCCGCCCGGTCCAGTCACCTCGAGCCCAGTCCCAATTCTCGCGCTCCTGGGCCTCCAAGTCTTCCAGCGCCTTCTCGCGTACCAGCATCGTCCGAACCCCCTGGATCCACCCATTGATCACGTCCCGTTCTTCGTCCCGGAGACCACTGGCGAAATGCCGCGCGGCCCAGCGTTTGAGCACGTCGAGGACATGGAAAAGATCTTTGCGAATCTCTCGCTCACTCTTGATGGATCCTAAGCGTTCGGGGTGGGGGTGGGCGGTATAGTAGATCTTTGCGGCGCGGATCGCCATGGTCACATCATCGAGAATGCACATGCCCTGCGCTTCTTCCTTGGTCTGTGGGGTCGGCGCTTTTTGAGAGGGGTCGTCTTCAAGAGATTCAGGAACATCCCCAGGCGAAAGACTGGTGCGGATGGGTTCGCGGGGTGGGGGTTCGACACCATTCTCGATAGCCTCGATGTTACTTTCGGCCCGGTCCAGCGCGACCTGCAGGTCTCGGCGCAGGGAAATCAAATCTGGGGGAGGTGGGACGTGGTGTGTTTTAATGCTGTAGGTGCTAACAGTAGGGGGCAGCATCACCTCGCCCTCCTCGTCCTCGAGATCGAGGTCCTCCTCTTCTGCGGGGTCGGTCATATCCGTCGGGCTGGTCATCATGTCGTCTATATGCCGTTCGTTCGGGGTTATCAGGACTCGAGGCACATTGTCCTTGTTCCTTTTCTTAAATTCTTTGCCGCGGCCGGTTTTCCCATCCAACAGGCCCGTGCGGGCAAAGTAGTACTGTAGGTGGGCAATGCTGCCCAAACTCATGACGCTATCGCGGTGCCGCGCCGAACTCGAGAACTCCGCTCCAAAGGCGCGAATATATCCATGGCGGCGAGAGGAAGTCGAGATGGAGGAGCGAGCGTCGGCGGAAGTCGCAGAGGAAGCCGAGTGAGAGGAGACGGAGGAGAACGTGCGGTCCGGGGAGGAGTATGAAGAGATGGCCGGCGTGGCGGGCACATCGGGTGATGGCGAGGAGGCTCGGACGGGCGGCGAGGCTATGTCAGTGTCCATGGCCTGTGGCTCGTCCATGTGTGATGTCGGAAAGATTTCTCAAACTCTGGTCGCACCAAGGGTGGCTCAAGTAGTCAATGGGGTTCGATCGACAATCGTCGGAAGTGTGCTCTCGCAATCAGTGGAATGCTACCACCAGTCCCAGATTCGACGGACTCGAGGGATTGCAATTGGGAATGGGAGTCTAATCCTTGAAGTGGAATTCAGGTCCAGACTCAGGTCGAGCCCTGCTGGTTGAGTGGTCGGACGGCCAACGGCAGGAGAGACCAGATTGAAGCGGGAGGTTTAATGAGTCGTGTAGGATCGCCGGCCGAGAAACTTCTTTGGGCGACAAAAGGCCAAAAGGGGTGGCCCGGCTAACGGGGGGGGCAGGGAAAGAAAGGGGGGGGGGAAAGCGGGTCGCAGATGCGAAATAACGACACAAATTAATTCGCCTTCAATCTGCGACAAGACCGATCCAAAGGGATGGTCATGGCTAGTCGGCCGTCTTCGCAGTCTGGATCAATGAGACTGTTGAGACCACAAAGGAACTAAAGATGTACAAGAGACTCGACGATATTGCTGAATTGCCCGGTCGGGTTTAGTCCCGTGCCCCGCGTTCCGCGTCCCAAAGGAAGACGCCGGCTGGTCCGCGCGTTTAAAGTGTTGAACGGTCTCTCGATTGGGAGGATTTGAGTCCCTCGATCGCCTCGATTGTATCAGCTGCATGGGCCTCCCTTGCGAGGCGCCAAATATCAGCTATTCCATCGACCGCTCTGGAGTACCGACGAATATTGGAAATCACTTTGTGGAAATCATTGCTGAATTGTAACCAGGCGTTCCGACTAGGAGAGATGTTGGGATTGTTTCTAAAGAATGCGATCGAATGTGCACAAAATACGATGATCTCAGTATACGTAGCCAGAAGAACATCTTTCAATTCTGCTGTGATTGGGAGTTCCTGTTCAAATTGGTGAAACCTAGGAAGTGCACAGCCTAATTCTTCCAGCATATCGAGGACTTCAGGGAGAGCTGGACGTGCAGACTAACTAAATAAGTACGACATAGCAAATGTTTCGAATCGGTACCCCTTACCTTCATGATGAGACTTATAGAGCACCATATAATAGCAGCAACCTGGCCATTCAACCCTAAAGCTAGCGTAAGAAAAGCGGCGAAATCATTCAGGCCGAAATCGCGTTGCAATATAGTAGAGTTCATAAGGCTTGTTTTAACCTGGATTGAGCAAAACGTCCGACTCTCTTGTTATCCGTGAAGCGTTGGAACTTGTTTGTGTGCTTTGAACTACAGTGTCAGCTTGATGGTCGACTCAACCAAATAAATGTCTGTACTCGTCACCTGAGCAAAGTCCGTATAGAACTATTAGTGCCTTACACCGCCCCCCAACCCTTCCGGGTTGTAGGTGCGCCACACACTAATTTCCACCCACACACTAATTTCCATTTTCCTATACCTCCCTATTTTTTGCTTCCCTATCCAACACCACTATCTAAATATGCCTAATTTCGACGAATCTCGTATGGCTGAGGCCTGCCTAGCTGCATCACGAGAGGATAAGCCGAATATAGCGCGTTTAGCCCGCGAATATAGCGTGCCTAGGCGTACGCTTGCAAACCGAGTCAAAAAGCATACAGGGCCTCGTATAGCTAGAAGCGGGGTTGGATACGCTCTAGAAGCCTATCAAGAAGAGGCCTTGATTCGCTGGATCCAATATATGAACGATTGCTATATGCCTATCACTCCTAGGATACTAGAAGCGTGGGCGAATCGTGCATGCTAACGCGTCGGCAAGCCGCCGATTAGCAAGATGTGGGCGTATCGCTTTATTAATAGGCTTCCTAAACATCTTCAATTAGGGCCTACTAAGCAGTATACGAAGGAATCAAAGCGAATCCTAGCAGAAGATCCAGCAGTATTACAACATTGGTACGATCTTTTAGCCTAAACAATCAAGAAGACTACACCAGCACGCTTAGTCTACAACTTTGATAAATGCGGCTTTCAACCAGGCGAAGGAAGATCTAGAAACGTTATATCTTCTACTACTAGTAGTAGGAAGATAGTAGATCTTCCTCAGCCAGACCAAGGCGAAAATATAACGACTATCGAGTGTATCGCTGCCGACGGGTAGCAGTTAGAACCTTGGTTTATATTCAAAGGCAACGGGATCTTTATAGAATCTTGGTTCAATCAAACAGAAGGCCTACCACCACATACTATAATCACTACATCGCTAAACGGTTGGATAACCGACGATATAGCAGTTCAGTAGCTTCGATTCTTTATAGAATCAACACGCGACCGTACGAAATCGGGTGAAAAACGTATCCTAATCTTCGACGGTCACGGTTCACATCTTACATTCGAATTCCTATACCTTTGCGAAGAGAACGATATCCTACTAATAGGATTCCTACCACATACTACACACCTTTGCCAACCGCTAGACGGTAAGCCGTTTCTAAGCTATAAGCAACACTTCCGCTTAGCGAATAACGACCACGCGTTTTAGGGTGGAAGCCCTATCGGAAGATCGGAGTTCCTTCGAATAATCGGTGATATTCGGAATAGAGCGTTTAGCCAGCGAATTATTCGTGAATCGTTCAAAGATCGTAGGATCTATCCAGTCGATAGTAGAAAGGTTATTAATAGCCTTCCTATCCAAGAAATCCCAGATCTCCTAGCGCTAGATCTACAACCGCTTCATATAACAACACCTTCACCACCACCTATATCTTCTTCTAGTATCGACCAATCGCCGCCTAGATCTATACAGGATCTAGAAAAGAATCAAAGGAAGATTGCTAGATATCAAGAGGATCTTACACCAAGGCAGCAACGTAATCTTGATCGTGTGTTTCATCATAACAAGATTGCTATAGAGAACCTAAATCTAGCGAACGATACTATTCGCAAGATTAGGGAAGCTCAACAACCACTACAGCGCCCAATCACCAAGCGCCAGGTTAAAACACCGCTTAGCAAAACAGGGGTTCTCTCTATTAGAGATGCAAATCGTTCTATTACTAAAAGAAAGGAGAAGGAAGCGGATATAGAGCGGAAGCGGGTAAGGAAGCAGTGGAAGAAAACATATGGAACATCACCACCACCAGAACCTACACAGGAAAGCCAGGCATCGTTGGATAGAGCAGAGGAAGCACGTCAGAACGGGCAGGGTTTCTATATAGATACTAGTAGGATGCAGTAGTAGATAGGGGAAATATCAAAAAATGGAAATTAGTGTGTGGGTGGAAATTAGTGTGTGGCGCACCCACAACCCGGAAGGGTTGGGGGGGGCGGTGTAAGGCACTAATAGTTGTTAATGATGCAGATGATTGGAAGAACACATTACGCTAACTAAGCTATGTAGTTGCATGTAAACCAACCAATCATATTATTTTGCTGTGGCTATGACTTACCCCATGGAAGTATCCGAGGGCAATGATCTGCCACCTATGAATGTAGTGCGCTTGTTTGCAAAACTCATCTCATTACTATTGAAGGGCACTGTGCCAAAAGCAAACTTGGTACTATTCAAATATGTCAAGTGTCGTGTCCGCCAAGGGAGTGTGGGCCAAGGCAGTGCAGGATCGGGCGAATTGCTCGAGAGCTTTCCCTACTTACGACGCGGCACCGAATCAGAGCGAACCCCGATTTGAGAGGGCGAAAATGACAGTCTCGCAGGGCCCGGGCCCAAGAAACGACAATGAATTCAATCTACCCCACCGTAGTCACAAGCCCTGGCAACAAATTCAAACTCATGATCGTTTCTGCAAGCTGGTAGGTCTGATACTAATTGATCGCCGAAGTTCCAGCACGGAGTAGGGGACATGAAATTACAATCTGCCAAAACAGGATGCATGTGACAATGCTCAATCCATAAACCATCAATGTTATTCAGGGTAGCTACTGTCGAAGAAATTCAACATGAGGGAAGGAAAAACAGGAGAAGGAGCGAAGTGAGGTATAACCCAGATCCGACATCACATGACTGCTTGATAGCGGTACATATATGTCAGATCGTGACAAATCTCACGTATGACTGGGACAATTGCGGACCTAGCTCCAGTATGGCTCATGCAACATCTTCACAATGGCCACGGCAGCCCATCCTCGCTCTTTGGGCTAGATATCGCATCTTCGAAAAGGGCAATTGCCGCTCAGATTACTTTTATCCGTAGTCCTGGTCGCGCACGCTACATATCGAGGCCTCAGCGGGAACGCTCCTCATTCATTGGAAGACATAATCAGCCCACAAGAACCATCCTGTTTCGCCTTGTCGCCATTCCCAAACATATCTTCCCGATCCATTACCGCGCGCGTAAATACATAGTTCCAGCCGTTTCTGCTCCTATTTGTATAAGCAGATGAGCATACCGTCCCTATCTATTCGAACAGCTTTCGGTTTCCAGAAAGTTTGTCAACTACCAATTCCTCCTATTTTCGAAACACAAATATTCCGGATTCCAATTTCTAAGCAGGCATTCGGCTGTCTATCAAAATGCCAACCAAGCTGTTCATTCATGGCTTCGCTGGTGATCCGCTAGACTACACTAAGTATCGCCACACGGGCCTATAGTTTAAGTTTCCGAATAGATCTACAAGTCTGTTGCATATATAGAGGTCATCTGGAACTTTCCAATTTTATCCACGCGACAATTACAGACCTGATCAGAGTGGCAGAACTTCCAGATACAATCAGTGAAGCCACTATCAGAGGCGTCGTTTCAAGAACCCCGGTGAAGAATGGACCTCAGGATATAGATTGGAATTGCTGGAATTGGGTGGGTGATGCACTTACCCGGATAGTGAACTATAGGTATTTGAATGTGTCTCAACGAGCATCGGCTATCCATGAAATGACTGATGTATGCTTGGAGGCGGAGGATGAATAACTTTATAGTATATGCTAAATCAAGCTGCAGGTGAGTAGCTCGTTTCAATATATAAGCAGGCGGTTTCGCTAACATGAAAACCTAGCCCTTTAATCTATTCAAATGATTCTTGTTAATCTTCTATTTAGGAGAAAGGAGATTTTTTATTGGTATTGAGAAATCAAAAAGACGATTATATTCTTAATTATTTGATTCGCCACTATCTTAGGTCTTTATAATATCCATAGTGTATCAGCTAGTAGCTCAAGATAAGAGCTAAGAAGGACATGCCTATATATTCTCTCTCGAATTTGTTCGAGCATATCATGATCCTCAACGTTGTCGAAGATCAGAAGGAAGGTTTTCTCTAATACGTTTAACCAATCCCTCACTTTTTGGATCCACTGATAGTCGTCTTCCACGCCTTCTGGTTTTGATAGACCAAATTTGAGTGCAAACTTCGCCAAGGCTTGTGTGAATTTAATCTGTGTTTTCGTCGGTATCCATAGCACCACATCATACAGTTTCAGGGAAGTGTTTGCATAGTGTAGTGCAAGTTGCGTCTTTCCAACACCTCCTGTTCCATAGATTGCGATAACCTTCAAATGCTCGGCGCTCACCTCGGGTCGAAGAGTCCTTTCCAAGGCCACTTTCTCTGGTGATATTCCAAAGAATTTGAGGTTAGAACCGTACAATATCATGTGACAAGGGAGATTCAGGTATAATCACGGAGAGCGACCGGACCATGAGAAATTGAAGGTCCGTTATGACTAGATACGACTATATCAACAAAGTCGGGCTAAATTATGATTCCATGGGGCAATGGGTCGGGCTTTGAACTCCATTCCGAAAAAAAAAAATAAAAATAAAAAAAGGTCAGCAATACAAGAGAAGAGATGCTATGGTATCCGTCAAACGCCATGCCTGAAACTCATGCTTGAGCCTCCATGCTGCTGTTGTTTAAAAAATGTCTTTTCTTTCCCAGCCCGTCCCCTTCAGATTTTCAATGCCCTTGCTTGGATGGTGCTGGGCCGGGTCTTGGTATTGGGTCTGGTAGGGGTTGGGATCTATGGCCTGGTCCAGATTGGACAAGGTATGGTTGACCTCACGGTGTTTGGCCTCGTCCGCCCGGATGTAGAGCAGCAGGTCCCGCATTGTGCGGTGGTCTTCTGGCATCTGCCAGTACTGTACGGCAATCTCGGGGGCCTTGAGCTCCTCCCACGCTGGGAGTTGGCCATCTTCGATTTCCTGGATGGCGCGGGTGTATGTGATGACGGCTTCCTCCTCTAGATAGCCCACAAATCGGTGGCAGATCCGTGGCGAAATTAGGTATGACAAAAAGAAGCCGTTGAAAAAGACGCCTTGTGCTCCTAAGACCATCAGGCGCATGAACCACCCTGGTTCGGCTAATTTGAGGAAGGTCAAGAGGTGCATGCGCTCGTTGAAGGCTTCCTCCAATAAGGTTTCAATCCTAGATTGTAAAATTGGATTGTCAGCACATTGAACACATTGAACACTGGCTACGAGAGTCGGTCTCGATCAAGCTTCATTTGTCTCAGTCGGTACGTACCAGCCATTGTCTCGCTTCATCCGACGAAGGCTGCGCAGATGGCGGAGCATCCCGCCGACCATGCCAGGTACCCCTGCCACGCTCTCCAAAAAGATAAAGCGGGCCATCCATTTCTTCTCCGTCATCTTGAACTTCTTGTCGGGCTCGTCGCCCGGCTTGGGATGCTTGTACCCGGTTGCAAAGTCCATGCCCCATCGAAAAATGCGGACGGTCCCCAGCGCAACCCAGTCAGACCAGTTGGTGGCTTCCCGGTGAGCGACCATGACACTTTTCATCTGGGATTCCGTGTACCTGTGCAGACTCTCCATCAGTTCCAACGTCTTCTACAGGGGGGGGGATGTGTGGAGAGGGCGTGGGCTTACACTGGATGAGTCCATGCAGTTTTCACGAGCTTCACGCCCGGGGTCTGCGGCGGTGGGAAGTACTCCTTGATCTGGGGCTGGGGCGTGGAGGAAATGAGGCGTTTTGGGGTGTAGTTGGTTGTTGCGGATTGCATGCAGGCGACTCTATATGAGTGGTTGAGGGTCGCAACCGCGAGGCCCGAGTAGGACCGCACGGCCATCTGGAGATAGGCCTGCGGCCGAACAGCCCGCATGGGGGCTGTTATGGATATAGTTGAGAGAGTAGTCATGGGAATCGTCAGGGGTAGGAATGAGAAGCAGTGTGTTGGTGAATGGTAAGGGATGAGTGATGAACGACGATTGACGTATGGAACGGAAATGACTAGGAGAGTCGTAGTGTCCTTGCTGTCTGGCTGATGATCTCAATCGGCGTCAAGGGTCTACTTCTTATACTCCCCAGGGCCTTGCCTCTGCCCCCAACGCAAAGCCCGCAGACTTTGCTTGTCTTGACTGGCCCCGATTATCCCGAGTTGGTCACCGATCCGTACGGAACGCGGCTGTGCCTGGAAAATGATGACATTCGCTGGTGCTCATTGGCGCGCCATACGATGCTGATCGCCCGTCAAGGGACCATACCGAACGCGCCCCCACTTGGTCGATCGCCCTGTCTGCGGCTCCGACGACGTCGCATCGGACCCGATGGCAGGCCAGAGTGGCCGGCATCCAATACCCACGAACAAGAAGCAGCCCCAGCGACCTTCCCATTATCGCAATGCAGCTTGATCAACCTGGCCGTAATCATAGACTTGTTTTCTGATTACGAAGTACCAAATACCGACACGGCCTGAGAGGACCGTCCGGGAGCAGGTGACCTCGGGCGGAGTCGGGATCAACCAACGCATTTTCCCTCGTTCTCTCGCGCTCTTGAAGGCGCTGACTCACAATCCGAGATTTTCTCGGACTTGAGTCGGTCTTTGCTTTCGGGATCTTCGACCAATCTCACCGGTGGCAGACTTAGGACGAAAGATTTATTGCGCTGGCCCAGGTACTCCAGGGACTCTCTCTCTTCCGATACTTCCCGGTGCTGTTTCCTCAAGCGAACTATATATACTTGGGTAAAAATAGGCTATCTATATAGTCGGTGTCGGGCTAGGGGAAACAAACGCTTGAGTACCAGAATGTGTCCTTTCCGCTTTCAATTTTCTCTGTCAGCTTTCGTCAACTAACCATGGTCTCTTCACATTGCAGGAACAGTCTGCTATGTTGAATGTCCAAGCATAATTGTCATTCTGTTCCTCCGTTGCCCATGATATATAGTCGCGAGGGTTTGAGAGTAGATTGAATGTGCGCAATATTCTCAACTAAATGAGGAAATCCTGATAAAAAAAATTCATTTGGGGGTTCATCCTTGAGAAGAGCAATTAGGAGGCAGCTACAGGAGAATGAGAAATACAATGGGCAAAACAATCAATCTTCTGAACCAAAGCGCGACTCCATAGTCCGCATCACATAGAAGTTGTCCTCGCCCTCCTGTAGATCAATCTCCCGCTTCTCCAACTTGACCACATGGGCATGCCGGGGACCTTTATCTATCTGCTGGAGCAATTTTTGCACAGTTGCCTCATCCCCCTGGGCTTCGCCCTCGACCTACGCAGAAGGCGAATGAGTGAGAAGTCACCCCAACGTCGGCCTTGCCGATGTCGAAATACACAGGCAGGGATTGACTTACTCGACCGCAGGTAGTGTTTCGGACGAAGCCGGTCAGCTCATGGCTGATAGCGCATTTCTGTGTAAAGTCTCTAGAAGATAACCCGCCACACCGCTGTCAGTTCGTGTTCGCGGTGGATATGATGTCATAGGATCTGTTGTTTGGCAGGCGGGCTCTTACCGAAAACCGACACCTAAAAAGGTATTCATGAGCACGCGAAGGCAATGTAGTATGTCACGAGTGCCAGAGAGTTTGATTGAGAGGGGCCATCAATCCTGAGTACCAATAATGGAAATGGACTTTTCCGAACTCACCTTGCACCGTGCCATGCACTTTGAATGCGATCTAGAAGGATGTCAGCCGTGTGGGGTAAAGCAGCTTGTTCAGGACAGGAAGAGGAGAATAGTAGCAGCTTGAAAGAGGGAATCTGGGAAGAGTCTATGTAAACTCATCATTGCATACCCGTTTGCTCGTCATGATAGCGGGATCGTTTGCGATCACGGCCGTGGGAGGGAAAAAATGCCGAGACAAGTTCCAGCTTCCGGTTCGATGTTGGAGTTGATGGGATGTGCCCGAATCGCCGCCCGCTGCTGATCTAATCCCGTCTGAGCAAGAGGCAGGCACTGGTTCGTCGCGTATCAACATGGAGTATAATGGGAGTTTCTAGGAAAGGGCTGGATCGGGATTTGTTGGTTCATTTCATGTACGATTATAGGCAATCGACTATAGACAGTACTATTGGAAATCACTGCTCTTAAGCGGTAAAGCACATGAGATATTATTATTTTCAGTAGAGCTTACTAAAGATGTTACTTTTGAATAGCTCAACAGCAGAGCCAAGAGAAGAACATCAAATCGATACGAAGGATCGCAATCAGTTACTCATCCACATCCCGAGGGTCATGCTCGCGCCAGTATTGCTCGTACTCTTCCGGAGTTTGGCCAGGGACAGTTTCATACTTGGTCAAGGGAGCCAAGGGAATGCCCAATTGTTCATATTTATCCAAGCGTTTTCGGGTTATCTCGCGACTCTTGTTGATGCTGTAGATCTTGATCCGATGAGCGGACGAGGTAACGTGAAGACCCCAATTCCACGCAGCCCGGACATTCAGAGGCTGGGTGTTGAGGGAGTTGTCCCAGCAGCGACAGACAATCTCAATCCATCCCTCCACATCACAGGGCAGATCGAATTCCCAGGTTCGCCAGGTCCATTTGCCCTTCTTTGACAGCTTCTCGGGTGGCACTTGATACCAGGTAAAGCCTCCATCCGCAGAGAGCTCCACACGCTCAGGCCATCGGCCGCCGCCAGAATATGCCCAGCCCTTGCAGCGGATTTTGCCCATGTGCACGACTGCCTGTTTCGTCCATGGAGACATGATCGCAGAGCTTACGGGCATCTCTTGGATCTGAATGCCGTCGGTCGGGCGCTGGTTGTACTTTCCAACTTGTTGGTTGAAGTACAGATATTCTCTGGCTTGAACTGGGGCACGCGATGGATGCTCAATGGCCTTGATGCGATACAGCCACTTCACGCTGCGAGCACCAATATATCCCAGAACCACAACCCGCAGCGGATAGCCGTGGATTTTGGGTAGAGGCTCTCCGTTCATCTCCCAGGCCAGAATAACCTCGTTGGCCTTGACCTTAGACCACGGAACGCTGACCACGTAGTTGCCAACCTCCAGGTCTTTGACGTATGTTTCGGCGCCATAGAGTTCAAGATGCTTGGCAGGCTTTATCAAGCCTCCACAATCCTTGATCAGCTTCTTTAAACTGATTCCCACATAGCGAGCCGTCCCGATGGCGCCCTCAGCCCACGGCGCCTGGGGAACCTCATCACCCTGGCCACCATATAGAGCAATTTGTTCAATGCGGCGAGTGCCAGAGCATTGGATGGTAACTGTTTTTTCCATGCGCGGAAACCTGGACTCATCCATGATGTCGTCCATGCTGTACGTCTTCGGGTGTTGCACCAATCCATCGAGTGACAACTCGAACCTGTCTTTGTCGATGATTGGGATGCCGCCATGGTTACGCACAAAATGCAGCGGATTGGGTGTGATCACCTTCGATGTGACCAGTCGCTTGGGAGGCTCGCCATTGTAGGGAAATTGCAAGAGATGGAGCATGTCGGCATGCTTCTCGCGCAGCACCGTTCTCCAAGAATCATCGGCGACAGTCGCGAGTTCCCCGCCAAGGGCAGCGTGCCACGCTTTGAAATCATCGCCAGGGAGCACAGGATTGGTACCCGGAATGGGCCCAAACATGAAGTCGGGACACCCGGGGAAGGTTTGAGAGGTCAGAATCTTGTGTGCCTTGGATTTCTTCTCTGGGTAGTTTTCCCATTCGACATATCTGATGTAACACGAGCACAATTAGTCACTTTCAGTGTTCAACAGCAAAGACCTATATTACTGTCCTTTAAGTAGGACAACAAGCAAGAATTCCATCGCTCACCCTTTCCAGCCAACTCGCTCGCGTGCAAAGAGCTTCTCGCGCTTGCCCGCGGACTTGATAGCCTCTTCATCCTTCATGATCTTGGTTGGTGGCGGAGGATAGATATTGACAGTATCACTCCCAGTTTGATCGAGGATGGGCAGCTTGTGGCCTGCCATGCCCTGTTCAATCATCCACTCATCAGGACGATTGGTGGTGTCCAATTCAACAGCGACTTCCATGATGAAGGGCGACGGGGCAAAAGTCGAGAGGGAACAGTCAGTTTGATCAGGAATAAATGAAAATACTGAATGAATAGAGCGGGATCTTCCACAGAAGCCAGCTTCGATTTGATCTTATAGCTTTCTCCTTAAGCCCATAGACTGTCGGATGCGGGTGATCGGCCCCGAGACATTCCAACGCCCCTGCCTTTGCTTATACATTGTTACACTCTTCGAGAAAGAACCTCTCCGACCAGCAGAGTTTTGAAGCGAGCCCGCATCCAGGAAATTTCGTCGAATCCATTGCTCTGGTTGCCCAGATAAACTGTTTTGTTATTAGAATGACCTCACGACTCGGGCGGACTGATACGGAGTGGCGTTTGTGTAGAAGCCAATTCATGGATTGAGCCCCCCATGGAAAGACATTCTAGCTTCTCAGTGACTACTTGAGATTGTCCCAGCTCTAGAATAATAGACATCCTCAATTGAGCTTAGGGGAAACTGTTTGTTGTTCCCTTTGTATACTGTGCTTGTGGCGAGATTTGATATTCTTTTGCCATTCTTGACAATTACCCCGTGCGTTCTCCGGCTGTGGAGAGTTAAAGCTAACCCATTCGCGGGTGGAACGCCCTTGCTCAGAATCTACATGACAGGCGAGCAATAATTTGGGTTTAGAATATACGTATATTTGGTAGGCAAATGCCGCAAATGACTAATGATAAAAGTCCCTACCGAGTTTCCGACCACCACTTGTCGCGCATGGTTCTCGACCCAGTCCCGCTTCGAGCAGTGCGGGCGTCTGTGCATTAAGGTTGGACCCTACTGGAATGCAGGGAGGGGTCTCTGCATTGTCCGAGGTGGCAGATACTGCATAAGCCGGGATAGCGCCCCTGCTATTGGAGGATTAGTTCTTCCTAATCTAGACAGCCAAGCAATCTCGCAAATTTGGAAAGCCCGAGCGACGGCCTAACAAGGGTGCTCTGACAATAAGAGGTGGCTGGCAATTGTGAGCGCTCGAGTCCTTCGGACATGCAAATACTTGTCCAAGGATCTAAAATGAACGCCCATAGCGGGATCGATCAGGATATACCCTCTGGATTCAATACATGTTAACTCGTTCATACTAATGAAAGACTCACTTTGCGCTGCGAAAGGGCTGGCTGCGGATTTTTCGCCCGGAACTTGAATCGAGCCTTGTACATTGCAACTTGCATATAGGAAAGATGGAGAACTTCGACAATGGTGACTGGGAGACTCTGGAACACTTTGGCATCAGGGTATATTGGGAGTATGGATTTTGTATCTAGGTAGGGACAAGTATTCCCAAATTACGTATAGCTCCCCTCCAGGGGTCTATAGAAATCACCAATCTATCCCCGAGGTGTCCCTCTCGAATATTGGATGCTCTAGAAACATCCCGGGATTGTCCTTCCCTTAATCCCCAGCCAAGTGTGTCTGTTCCCTTGGCATGCATTATAATACCGGCCTTTCCCTTCCCGAATCCCGTTATCTCCAAAACAAGCTCTCAGAAGTGGGTTGGGTTGCCAGAGATCAAAAGCTCGGCGTGTCTCCTGGAATATACGAAGGCGAATGCCTAGTCCTCGGTAAATGCCGATTGTATAGTACGACACCAAGCAAAAGAGCCGGGTCATCAACTCTGGCAAGAGCTGCGGGGAGCTCCGCCGCGCGAGTCGCGAGGTTGCTGGGAAACCCCCACAGATTGGGAAGGACTTGCTCGTTGTGAAGATTAGCTTTCTCTGATTTAGAAAATAATAGCATCGCGCGCAGGTTGATTTCAGATCGTGATTGATCGGAGGCTTTAGACTTAGCAGGCTCTCGTGCTAGTCGACTAGCTAGGGTGATTTGGCAGGCCGAATGCCAGCTAGTAGTAGGCCGGTACGAGAGTTGTATGGACTGGGCATTCATGCCCCGATTCCAATCATAAATGCCTGATAAGCTGAAAAATTGATGCAAGTCCGTCTTTACCTTTCTTTTCTATTCCTTTCTTTCTACTTGCAAACACTGAATGTTGGAGAGAGGGTCGCACCGCTGCGGCCAGGAAAACTCACCCGCCCATCAAGTCGACGGTTACTGGAGCTTTCTCGGCAGGCTAATTTAGCGTCCTGCAGCGAGAAGGTCGGAGGGGCGAGTCTTGTCGCTCACTTGTTTTGGTGGGTCCGAACGCCGAAATCAAGCCTTGCCTAGTCAAGCTTCCCAGACACGATGGGACCTGCCAGGAATTGGCGAGACCCTGATGGGAAGTCCAACGTCGAATATCTCTCTATTTCTCCACCAGATAACCGCGGTACCCGATGGTTTTTCTTTCTCACCTCCGAGGGTTTCGATTATCCCGTATTACACTAGCCCCATCACTCTTGACCACTCTTGACTCGAGCTCTGGATCAAGCACTGGAGATGTAGCCTATCGGCTCAATGTTCGGAAAATACGGTAGCATGCATGGTGCACATGGGCTTGTCAAAGTCAAATGGACTGTCAAATGGGCTCGTAATGAACCGGTGTCCAGCGAAACTTAGAAACTTTCTCCTACGCCAGAAAGGATCATGCATTGCAGCAGTTCCCCGCACGCGCGAGTATAGATAGAAAAAGGCCCGAGGGGCCCTGGGAACAAGGGATTCTTCTTCGATTCTTCTGCTAGAGACCTCTATTTCTGAAGATTGCCCAATCTTTTTTTCGAGATGACTCTGCTCACGGCATTCATTGCAGCCGCCTCTTTGCCTCTGGCAGATCTTGCAAGCGCAGAAAGAATCCTAGGTGCTTATATCTTCCAGCGCCATGGTGATCGCACGGCAAAGGCTCTGGCCCCAACCAAGCTGACTGATCTGGGATACAATGAGGAGTACCTGAGCGGTAGTTTCTTTAATGATCGTTATATCTCGAGCAACTCGGCATATCACATTGAAGGCATCAGCTCCCCTGTCGTCAACTTAGCTCAAATCGCCGCGAGTGCGCCGCAGGACAATGTGATTCAAACCTCTGGCCAGGCCTTCTTGCAAGGCCTTTACCCGCCTCTGGGCTCCTCGGCGAGTGAGAGACTGCGCAATGGCTCAACAATCCACTTGCCATTAAGCGGGTATCAGCTTATTCCAATGGGGGATGTGCAGTCCGGCTCTGGCAGTGAAGACAACACTTGGCTCGAAAGCACCTCGACATGCAGCAAAGCCACGCTGAGCAGCAATGCATATTACTATTCTACCTCGTATGAGGAGTTGCAATTGTCTACCAGCAAGATGTACCAATCACTCACTTCTCTGACCAACAACACCATTCCAGCTAGCCAGATGAGCTACAAGAATGCATACACTATCTGGGATCTGTTCAACGTGGCACTCATCCACAACTCCACCTTCCCCAGCTCCAGTATCCTATCAGACAACTGGCAAGAGCTGTTTGTGCTGGCCAATATCCATGAGTTTAATCTCGCGTATAACAGCTCGGACACAATCCGCGCTATCGCTGGTATGAATTTGGCCGGCGAAGTCCTCACGGCTCTCAATAAGACAATCGCCGGAGGCAAGACCAAGCTGAATATCCAATTTGGTGCGTACTCAACGTTCCTGTCCTACTTTGGTCTTTCGGGACTCAGCTCGATGAACAACTTTACTGGCATGCCTGACTACGCCTCGTCAATGGCATGGGAGCTTGTCACGAATGCCCCTGGCACTGGTATTCCTTCCAAATCAGAGATCAACGTCCGCTTCATGTTCCATAATGGAACAAGCATCACGGGCTCTACGGATCTGCAGGCCTATCCACTGTTTGCTCAGTCGGCCGTGCAGATTCCTTGGACACAGTTTGTCGACTCGACGAACAAGTTTGCGATCACCTCCCAGCAGCAATGGTGTCAGGTATGTGGCAATAGCACTGGTATCTGCGCTACTACTTCCGATACGACTACCAGTGCGTCCTCCTCTAAGGCATCTTCTGGCGGTCTGAGTCTTGCGGATGCGGGGGTGATTGGTGCGATGGTGACTCTGGGTGTCCTCGCCGGCTTGTCCGTCCTGCTGATGCTGATTTTCAATCTCCGGCTTGTGCGCAAAAGTACCCTTGCCGCCATCAATCGCGGCTCAGAGGCCTCCCTGACGCCCGCGCCCGTCAAATCTTCATCATAGTAAAAGTCACAAACGAGTACTTTCTGTTCGGGTTCAATCTCTTAGCTATTCTATTAATTGATAGGACGCAATCTGAATTTTCACTTCCCATCAAAGTCTGCCTTGGAGTAGAATACTTCTTTTATTGTGCTATATTCTTTGCTGGATGCCCGCATGACTTGAAACATAGATCGATGTGATATTCGCGGGCGGTGATTGGAGGCGGGACCGGCGCCGATCGTCAACGGCCAGTTCGTTCCAACCTCGGCCCCCTGAGTAAACATCCCAACATCTCAATCCCACGACGCTCTCTACGCCATGCTACTGCTATAAAATGACTTCCATACTTTCCTGGCTCCGGCGAATTTATTCGCTCGACACCCTTGACACTCGTTTCACCTCCTCTGCGACCACTCCGGCTACCGCAGCCGCCGACACGCGACCACCCTCCGCGAAAGATGCCCGCGCTAATGCCATTGCCCAGGGCGCGTCCGCACCGCTCTGGCGTACCCCGGAGTTCTTCATTTACTACATATTCTTCATCACCCTCGTTCCATTGATGTTCAAAACGGTGGCTGATGCCTCAAAAGGTGAGTGGATGGCCGGGAAAGTAGCGAGAGCGCAGGACGTCAAGATGCTGATTCTGGATTGAAATGACAGACACTCACCCAATCTACTCTGAATACTCCCATCTTCTATCCCCAGGCTGGATTCCAGGGCGGCTTGTGGTGAGTCTTCTGATCTGCCCGTCATCTATGACTGGAGGGGGCGCAAGCCTTAACTGACCCGTGTACATTGAACAACCTCAGGACAACTCCGACGCCCAGTATGCCAGCTTCCGTGACAACATCCCTGCCCTTGTGCTACTTCTCATTGCCCATCCCCTTGTTCGCCGAGTCTACCAGTTTTTCACAAGCCGGCCAAGGAACGAAACAAAGCCATCTCACCCATCCGCGGCCATCACAGGCGATGTCCAACTCGAACAACGGATGCGCTTTGACTTTGGATTTGGGTTGATTTTCATAACCGCCCTCCACGGAATCTCTGCGCTCAAAGTCCTACTGATTCTGTTTGTCAACTATAAGATTGGCAAAGCTCTTCCTCGATCCTATGTCCCCGCAGCAACATGGACATTCAATATCTGCATCCTGTTCGCCAATGAGTTATGCGGTGGATATCCACTGGAAGTTTTGGCGACAATTCTGGCGCCGAAAACCACAGGAAGCAAGACGTCGTTACTCGTCGAGTGGGCCAAAAGCCTGGATAACTTTGGGGGGATTATGCCGCGCTGGGAGGTTCTCTTCAAGGTTACCGTGTTGCGGCTGATCAGCTTCAACATGGACTTTTACTGGAGTATCGACTATTCTGCGGCCAGTCCCATTGAAGTATGACATTTCGCCCCCTTCCATTGAGTGTTCGACAAGCACAGCTAACAGATTTCCACAAGAAGAAGCAACTCGACCCCGCGAACCTCTCTGACCGAGACCGGGTCAAAATCCCCGCCGAGCCGGCCGCCTTCAGCATGCGTAACTTTATCGCCTACGTTCTGTACTCGCCGCTCTATCTCGCCGGCCCCATCCTGACCTTCAATGACTATGTTTCGCAGCAGCGATACACATCACCATCCTTGACACGCTCACGCTCACGCACTGTTCTCTACGGAATCCGGTTCTTTCTCACACTCCTCTGCATGGAACTCATCCTCCACTATATCTATGCAGTCGCAATCTCCAAATCCTCGCCCAATTGGTCTCTATTCACCCCAGGTCAGCTGAGCATGCTGGCCTTCTTCAACCTTCACATAATCTGGCTGAAACTCCTCATCCCATGGCGCTTCTTTCGTCTATGGGCCCTCATCGACGGCATCGACCCTCCAGAAAACATGGTCCGCTGCATGTCCAACAACTACTCCGCGTCTGGCTTCTGGCGCGGGTGGCACCGCTCCTACAATCGCTGGGTGGTCCGCTATATTTACGTCCCCTTGGGCGGCGGCGGCGGCGGCGGACAGCGTCCTGCCGGCGCTAAGCCCTCTTCAACTCCTCCCTCGGGCTTCATGGTAAAATTCCAGCGTATCCGCAACACGCTGCTGGTCTTCACATTTGTTGCTATCTGGCACGACATCAACCTGCGCCTTCTGATGTGGAGCTGGCTCATCACGCTCTTCGTTTTGCCCGAAGTCCTGGCTGGTATGCTTTTCCCCGCCAATCGGTGGCGCTCGCGCCCTACCGCATACAGGGTCCTTAGTGGCCTCGGTTCCGTGGGTAATATACTCATGATGATGATTGCAAACCTTGTTGGCTTTGCTCTTGGCCTGGATGGATTGAAGGATCTGCTGGCCAGCTTGACAGGCTCGTACTCTGGAGTCGCGTACATGATCTCGTGTTGTCTAGTGCTGTTTGTGGGAGTGCAGGTCATGTTTGAGATTCGCGAGGATGAATTGCGAGCGGGTATCAATTTGAAGTGCTGAGTTGAATGTTTTCTTTCTTCAACCTTTTTGCTTCCTCAATGATTATGCCGATGGAAACTCGAAATTATACAAGCAAGAATAGAAAAGAATTTTAATGAAAAAAATTGAATTAAGGCACGAATTGCTTGTTTGGTTATGGGTGCTAATCGTAATGTCGTAATTGGAGGCAAAAATACAAACTGCCATAAAGGTGTATCCTTGCTCCGATATTATACAATTGTGGATATATTTTATCCATCTTAAAAGAACGCTCCACATCTTGAATCCTCGTGAACCCGGTAGCAATCAAGCCCGCATGTCCTCAAGTGACAACTTTTGCATCGGATTTTGCCCCAGTATCCACACATACAGCAAAAGGAGCGCGGTGGTTGCGCCGAGAGGGGTGGCCTGGCACGAGAGGCATTGTATGACAACGCTGGCTCTGCCAACAGGCGCTGCATTATCCGGTCTGAGGGCATAGTCGGTGCGTAGGAGCGGAGGAGGGGATCGTCGTCATGTTCGGTTTTGAGAAGTTTGGGCTTTTTCTCCTCCGCATCCGTCTCGGGATCGGTAGTCATTGTCTCTGCAGCTGATGGGGCTGGTGTTGGTGTAGAAGAAGCGGCCATAGCAGCTGACGGACGTTTCCGTCGCGCGGCACTGCTGGATACCGGCGTTTCGCTTCGTCGCGCTGCAGCCACCTTTGCTTTTACCCTCGAGGGCACTGCAGCCCCGATATTCGCTGTCCCCGGGGGCACGGTGACTCCGCCACCCCCAGCAGCAATCGCTGCCTCCTCGTCGTCAAGGTGATTCCGAAAAGTCTTCTGTGACTGCAGGATACGGCGAACGTTGGAGGTTGTCTTCGTTCGAGAGGCGCGCGCGCCGGCTTCTTTTGCTGGTTTCGCCGGGACGGTAATCTGCACATCTCGGTGATTCTCACGATCGAGTTCTGCAAGATGTCGTACAATGGCATTTGCACGTCGTGAGGAGATGTCGCCGCCTTTGCCAGCGTCGCGAATTCCGCGTTTGCGGCCAAGGGACGGAGCCATGGCAGCTTTGGCAGGGTCAAACCCCCGGTCTGCGACGTATGTCCAGCCGGGGGTTGCATGTGATGAGGAGTCAGGAAGCAGTTGAACACGGAACATGGTTCCTTCTCTTGAGCCGTGATACCTGGTCACAGGGAATGTTGAGGGGACAAAGTTGTGGATGAGGAAGTCGTCCTGATAACGCGATGTTTGTCTGGTTTGCATGGAAGACGTAGCCCGTCGCGGGCCCGCGCGGGCGTCCATTTGACGGGAGCTCGGATGGTCCACTCGCCCCGGGCGTTCTTACCGCTACAATTGCCACCAAGAGCCGTCACAACGTAAGCTCAGCCCATGTTTTAATGATAATATTGTCGTTTCTAATTCTTTCAGAAATCTTCCCATCATGTCTGCCCGGACAAAGCTATTTCTGCCGCTGCGCGGACGCGTTGTCGCCCGATCTTTCTCGGTCTCCCGTCCGCGATGGGAGGCTGCCCCGCTACCTGCACGAAAGCCAGTTGGAGCGTTTCGAGGAGGGTATGTCTATTCGACCTGATCATTTTATGATGCTCTTTATCCGCTGCCCTTGCGTTCTTGGTGCGAAATCTCTAACTTCTAGCAGCGTTTTCGGCTTTCTGACCGGTGCGGTTGTTGCCGGTGCATCTGTCTACTACTACATTCTCGGGGATTATCGTGTCGCAAATGAGATGCTGTCAGATGATATCTCGGTAAGCACTCTCTTCATATCTTTCGCAACACTCGTTCACCTTCAGATACTTACTGGATGACTTCTTCTTCCCCATCCGACCTGGGGAAGATGGTGTCACTACTTAAAAGGCTCTTCAATCCGCCACGATCAAGCTTCAGTCCTATATTTCAGAACTGGAAGCTCGTGTAGACCAGTTGAAGAAAAAGAAATAATGAACTTTGTGTTCAAGTTGTTTTATTATATGTAACTACTAGTTGATTGGGTGTTCGAAGGGGTTTTGCATTGATTTTTATCCCCGACTATCTATCTTTAACTCAAATTTGTCCGAATACCATATCTGTTACTTGATTTCAGAATAAGGAAATAGGGCTTTATGCTGTCGTTTGAATCCCTTATTTGATCGTCGCGGAGTGCCATGGTTTGAGAGTCGACGGCGAAGACGTGACGTTGAGGGGGGGGAGATCCCAGTCTATAATTCCCAATTAGTTATATCCATACTCTTCCAGGCTATCGCTAGAAAGCTGGTATATGATAACATCTCTGTGGCCAACCGGGAATGATAGAAATAGATATCATGATTCCTGGCTTGTCAAAAGGGGCAATTTCCTGTCCTTCTTACACTCTCCTATCTGCCAGGACGATTTCATGCAGTGAAGGAAAATATATATTCGCACTCGTTGTCCAGGCTCTTTTTCCAAGCAAAGCCGACAACTTTGAAGTTCATGAATGCTGTTGATTACCACCATCTAAGCCCAAGCCTTTCAGATATATGAGAATATTGATATATTCCAATTATCGATGGCTAGGGGCACTATCTAGTGGCTTGCCATAGATATTTGACACAATACATGCTATATTCTAAGAAAATCCACCCCGATTGGAAATGCGGTGAACGCTAATTGGGAGCAATACAGCATTTTCAACAAAGAATAAAAATAAGGTATATATTGCAAAATGAAATTACCAAACCAAGGGGAAATCGCTGTGGCCAATACAGGGCATGCAGCTATACAGAAAGTGTGTCAGGTAACCTTTAATTCGCCATCGTACTCTCGTTGAATAGGTCTGCCAATAGATCATCAAGGCACACCGCCATATCAGCATTCTCCATACCATATGTGCTCTCAAACACATAGATGCTCAGGCGATCAAAAAAGGGCCGTAATACCCGCTCAAAAATCTCATCTTTGGCGGTTTCACGGATGCGGTCCGAGATGAGCCATGGCCGCTTGAGTCCTCCGCGTACGATAGGTTCAGAGGGCTCACCATGCACCATCGGTGAGAATACACCGCGGGGACCAAAGCTCTGAGAAACCTCATCAGCCAAGGCTACTGGCTCCCAGCGATCTGGCGGGTAAACGGCGTCAATGGTATCAGTTACAAAGAGCCATTCCATGAGCTGGAAGTCGTCCGGCGCGACAACCAGTAGGATATCGAGAAGTTTGCAGGCTTGCAGCAGCGAGTAGGAGTTGTAAAGCTCGGACTGTGGGGTTTGGGGAACGGCCGAGACAGCGTCTTGCAGTTCACCATTGATAAGCGGCCAAAATGGAGCGATGGCAGTGTTGGAAGTTTTGATCACCACCGCACGGAGCACCATATAAATCTCTGCTCGTGTCGCGGACGACGGCGAAGAAGAGCTGGTAGCGGCGAGAAGGTCTTCTAATTTTTGCAGCAGACTCGGAAGCTCGGCCACAAAATAGTCCTCATTTGCAGATAGGATGAGGAGCGCAGTGCGACGGAGATTGAGCTGCGCTTTGCGATCTGCGTCCAGTCGCGCCGCAGATGCCCCGACGCCAAACATGATTCCCGCTGCGCTGGGGGGTGGGATACGAACCAATAGTTCTGTCAGGCGATCTTTATCAACCAGCGTCCATTGTCGCAGAAGGTCCATCCAACAGTTCTTCACAAGATCCACATGCAAACCAAAAAAGCGTGGATCATTGAATGCATCTGCGATATCTTTTTTCCACAGCTTAGCTGCCGCAGGCACCTTGGCCATTTGCTGCAGAAGCGTCATGACGTTGCGGTTGAGATTGTTGGGGAATAGACGAGAACGAATAAGCGGGCCAACGACATTCGCTGAGACTCCGCTAATGGCTGTGTTGATACGGTCCGAGTCACCCAAGGTTGCGAGGAAGGAAGGCATGGAGACAGCGAGGATGCTCAACATGTCATCTGGCCCAGTATGTGATACCGCAGTACGGTCATAATCTAGTGATGACCTCGCCAAGAGGCTAGAGTCTTGATTCAGCCCCAAAGGCTTGCTTGTAAATACGGCAGTCAATAGCCGTAATACAACGTCCTAAAAACAAAAATTAGTAAAACAGTAAAATGATACGGGTTGAGAGAACGCACGCCTAACTCCTTGCGCATGCGTCGGTCTTCGCCAAAAGTCGTATTTTCCAATTTTGCACCCAGAATGGCTGCAAATTCAATCAAACGTGGTAGGATTTGTCGGTGAGGAAAAGGATTACTGAGCACATCTCGCAAAAAAGTTGTGCAGTCGGTCCAAATCTCGTCAAGGAAGTCGTCATCCAAAGAGCGGGCATAAGCAACTAGGAAGCTGGCGAGCTCGGATTCAGACAAATTGGAAGACATAGATGATTTGCGGTTATTTTCCAGCGCAGCGGGATTTGTGCGTGTATAGATCGCATTGAAAACAGCCGGAATGGCAATCTTTGGGCTTGAGCCATCAAGAGTGTGCAGAAGATTGAAAATGAGGGACGCGGTTTCAGTATCAGACTTAGTCCACATTTCAACAAGTGTCTCTAGACATTCCAGAGCTTCGGCGGTGAAAAAATGCTCCAAAATTCGGCGTGACCGGTTTCGCATTCGCAGGGACGTGTATTGAAACGACGCAATCGACTCGGAGTCTGGAGGCGGTCCGCTCCGATCTCCAGCACCCCATGCCCATATAGAGAAACAAAGACGAACAGCATCTTGGAAGCAAAGCAGAACTGTCAGTCTGTCATTGGCGGTATTGGAACGCGCCTGACTGCCATCTGAATTGAAAACACCTGATACCATATTGCCGAAAAAGCCCTGAGGCTGATCTGGGCTCTTGGCTGCTGGGGCATTTGCCTCTTCCAGAAGAAGGCGCTCGTGAGCATTGGCAATGCAGGTCTCAAGGCCAGTAAGCAGAGAAATGGTGACATGCTCCGAACGATCTTGCGGCCAGTCTTCCGTTTGCTGAAAAGCAAGCTGGAGTCTCTTGAACGATTCCCTAATTTCTCGACAAAAGCATTCTACAAGTATGAGGAGTATTTGGAAAATAGAGTGCGAATAGAGTGGGAGCACCTCGCAGAGTAAACCGATCCACTTATCCACAATCTCTCGCGACTTCGCCGAGCTGATACCTTTAAGCAGGCAGTCGAGGAGTCTTTCGGGAGGACGAGGAAGCTGAGGCATTGAGGGCCCTCTGTCGGCCTTGTCGCTGGTAAATGACAAGATGGAGGGACTAGTCAAACGCTCACGGGAAATTGCATGTTGATTTTTCGGCCGAGGAGGAACCGGCGGCAAGTAGGCTTGAGCAAAGCGTACTTTGAGGGCTGCGAGAAGCGCATCAATAATAGCACCCTGTACCATAATGCTTTTTCCTTCATCACAAGAGACTAGGAGGTGATCGACAAGGAATTCATCAATGCCTGACTCAACCAGATCCTCAGCACCAGGGCCCAAGAGAAGTTGTCGCATGAGATGAAGAGCATCCTTTTGTAGCCTTTCTCCTTCCGGTGTAGTTGATACCGAACTAGGCACTTGATCACCGACGATCTTAAGAGAGGCTTCAAAAACGGATGCATGGAGACTTTTCACATTTGCACTGCCTATTTTCAAAATATTGCGTAAGTTGTAGGATTTTGGGGATCTTACAAGAAAAGACTTACCTTCAGATGGCGTGAGATCGGCGCGCTTTTCTGGCTGGCCCGCAGTGTGGGTGAGGAGCGTAATCCATCCGTTATGAGAAAGGGTAGAAATGATGTTTGAAACAGTTCGCACAAGGTAGTTACATTCCTTGTAATCATCTGGTGAGATCGCCTGGTTATTCTCCGCATCACTGGGGCTATCGCGTTCGAACAATTCTTCAAGCTTCGAGACAACAAGAAGAAATATTCTGAAAGGGGATTAGTTTAGGGTCATGAAACGTCCAAACATTCAATGGATTGGACATTACCTATGAATGGAAGGCAGATCTTGAAGCCACTGCTGGACATTTTGGGAAATGTCACCAGGTTCTTGAGAAAGAAGGTCAAGAACTATGAAAAGGGGGCGCTCGAGAAGAGAACATTGATAAGAGAACGGGGTTCCCCCAACGTCAAGCACTTGTTTAGGGGGTTGATCATGTGTTCCATGGTGACTATGGTTCCAGAGAACGAAGAACTTCTCCGCTTGGTCTTCGGATGACAGATGGTAGGAACTGGTACCTGCAGCCTTGACCATCAATGTTGTAATGGAAGCCTCAACAAGGTGATCAACCCAAGAAATGGAATGGAGTAACCACAAGCACCGAACAGCCTCGACATGAAATTTCGGGCTCAAAGGGGACAAATACTGCCATAGTCGTTCAACCATGCTCGGGATAAGATCACTCGCATCGACATATGATACATAGAAGCCAGGACTTTGAATGAAGAATAAATTAGTCACAACAGAAGCAATAGTGCAGACGATTGCGAATGACGCTGTTGTGGGACTGTCACTTCTTGTAGCAAGTCTCTTTGATATTGCCTCGTAAAACCGCCTATCCCGAAGAATCCGGGACTTGGGAAGTTTTTGAAGCAATGTTAACAGGATGTTAAGCTTCTCGTGAAGCGACGAGGCTGATTCATCTCCTTCGAGGGCTTCAATAGATAGTTCGTGTGCCTCACGAACGATAATCTCACCGATATGTTTTGGAGCAAACGGAAGAGGCGGAAGTTCCAGACTGTTCTTGCTGCGCTCATAGAAATTATGAACCTTTTTCATAATGTCACTGTTACGAGCCTTTGTATCGGCTGCCGCAGACTTTTCGGATCCGGTCTTTCTTGAGAACACTCTTTCAGTGAGCAATGGCGTCAATGACATCAGAACTTTGTGCAATGAATCAGATACGGCTTGTCTCTGAGCGTAATTTTTGGGAGATGGTGTCTTCAGAGATGAAAGCTCGCGCATTTTAACCAGTACCGAGACTGTCAACAGAGGGATGTGAATTTGAATCATGTCTTCTTCTCGCACATTGAAATTCTCGAGAATGAACTGCGCGAGGCCAAGGCTGCGCAAGACTTGAGCATTGTCAGTATCCGCATCACTTGGGCGGAAATCAACGAGACCGAGAAGTTCAGAAAAAATAACGCTGCTTTCCACACCATCGAAGAAGGCGCTTGCACTACGGAAAACCTCATCGAAGTGATTTTTAGGCGCTTGGCTTCCAAATTCTTGAACGCTGTGCACGGTGGGGAGAAATATCGCAGGTACAATATACCCACCGATCTCCCACCGATCCATCAGCGAAAGGGCAATTCTAAATGGCTTTGTCCTTTCAGATGGAGTACTAGGAGATTGCTTGATCATGTTCAGTAGACCATTGACTAGAGGCTGTAGACCAACACGGCTGAAGTATTGAGATTGCGAGAGCTCATTTCCGTCAACAGACGACGACCGAGCTATTTCAGAAGAAGGCTTCCGACCGTCTATGGAGGCACGGTCATTTGCAGGCTCGGGACCAAGGAACCATGCCCACAATCGGCGATTCAAGCTCATGTCTCGCCGAGCGACCACCCCCACGGCGGCAATGATCAGTGTTTGAAGATCATTATTGGTAATTCGAGACTGTAAGACGGGAGAGTTCAGAGGAAGGTGGGTTACCAGTAGGTCGAGGAAATTCCGCTGGACTAGGAGCTGCTCATCAGACAAGCCCGACGCGAAGCACCGAACAAGTAGACCCGGCTCCGGAAGAATTACCGAGTCTGCTGCAGCCAGCATCTCAGGTGGGATGTCTTTTACTTCTTTGCTACCTGTCGTGCTTGGTCGGCGGTCAGCAATACCCAGCTTTGGGAGATAGCGATTCAGGTATGCGAGCACGCCAAGGCGACGGCTGGAGTTGGTAATGGAGGCAAGGAACAGGCATTGCCAGAAGTATTGACCTGATGCTTCAGCCTCGGAGGTTCGCTGTGTTTCAAGGCGGACGGAAGCGTCTCGAAGCTTGTTGATAATCCGTAACGTTGGCTCAAAATCATCGCTTGTTTCCTCCTCCAACCCGGGAAGCAGTGCTAGAAGGACTGCTTTCAGAGCGGGGCGGATGGCCCAAGGCTCCAGGTCAACAATGTACCCTTCGACCAAAGACAGAAAAAGCGGGCGAACAGTGAGCGAGGCGAAGGTCAGGGTTGGGGCAAGACCGGGCAGGTATAACGGCAAATCGTGAGAGAGACCCTCGATCTAGGTACAAGTCCATTGTATAAGTAAACATACATCACGCTTATTAGCATATGCACATACCTTAATCAACCCAAATATGTACGTGTAAACTTCAAGGGCCTTCTGATGCACGCCTGAAGGCAACGATGGATTTAAACATTGCGCAAGGCGTTTCGAGACTAACACCTTGTGGGGGACAACTGGTTGGTCGGGACGGTGGGTTTGTAATGCCTATGCAATTGTCAATGATACATCTCAATGCGATCACTCCTCCTGGTGTTTTCACCTTCAGTAGACGGCTGAGGAAGGAGATGTAGTCGGCCCATTCTTGTAGGGCATTATCGAATAGCGACAGCGCCCGTTCGACGCTGGACGCATAGCGGCGATAGTTCTTGTCTTTCTTGAGTGACCCTGTTGCTCAGAAAACGATGTCAGGATTAGGTTCTCTTGAAACGAGGGCTACATGGGGGGAGGAGGTACTGACCTTCTTTGCCTTGGAGCCGCGAGCGCGTCAAGGAGCTTTCGGAGCTTGCGGGGGAGTTCGACCTCGGAAAGGTGCTCGGATCAAGGCTCATGGTGCCAATGACGGAGAGTGAATGAATGCAAAGGCTTCAGAATGCACTCCGTCATATTTAAAACATCGAATATGACCCGGTTGGTCGGGGAAGTTGAGCGTTGATTGAAGTTGAAAGGGCCACGCAGGCGGCCACATTGGATGTTTGTCCGCCTTGGAGCTGCTCCCTCTCGCCGACTCGCCGACCCACCGATCGACGTCAGCGTCGAACAACGTTCCTGACTTTCCACCTGAAACGCGATCCAGGTCGCTCCGGGACACTTGGATTCCGTCTTCTCCTCGATGATGCAAAATTCATGAGTTAATGCCCCGCGCCCAGCGATTGCGTTCAGAAGCGCACGCCAATTGCGGGGATGAGTACTCCACCACCGACCACCAAGAGCGATACCCGCGATGAACCTCCCATCGAGAACTCGACACCTCCCTCGGACCATGACGTTTTCTATGCCGATATGAGGAGTCGTAACCCCAGTCCAGAGGGCCCGCGACCACCCTTGCCTCCGCGACCGAACACCTTGAGCCTTTTGAACGATGAAGCGTCGAATCTACAGTCAGAGGCGACCACGGCTATCTCCAGGGCAGAGATTGGTACACATTTACCAGACGGGGGAGGAAGTGCCTATTCAACACTGGCTGTCCGAGGTTTCTCGCGTGGCTTAAAGGCAAGGGCGAGTCTCAGCCACTTGGCTAGTCCAAAAGGAAGTGAGGCTGGAGACTCGGCCAGTATTCGAAGCTCAGTCCAAAACAGCGAGGCCGGTGATGTGGAGGCGCTTTTCAAAGACTTCGTTGCAACAACAGCTACGGACAATCTTGATACTGCAAGCTTACTTCACTACCCCGAATTCCCAGCCGACGATGTGGATGACGACGGGTTTTTGAATGAGTTTGAGCCGGTGGGCGAACTGGATGAAGACGCGAGTAACGAAGGTAAGAGATATAGAGAGACATCACGGCTCCATAGTAGTTTTTTTATTACAAGATGAAGCTAAGCTGATCGCTTTCATAGACTCACTTCTCCAACGGTGGAAAGCAAAGAAGAAACACTTCATGATTCTTTCTGCTGCCGGTAAGCCGATTTGGACCCGACATGGTGATGGGACCTTGATCTCGAGCTATGTGGGAGTCGTTCAAACTATCATATCATTCTACGAAGGTTCAGACGATCGATTACGAGGTTTCATGGCCGGAGACACGAAATTTGTTGTTGTGACTCGAGGTTCATTACATCTCGTTGCGATTAGTCGCATGATGGAAAGCGACAATCAACTCAGACTACAACTGGAGGCTCTGTATATGCAAATTCTTTCAACATTAACTCTGCCGTCTCTTACTCATATCTTCTCTGTTCGACCATCTACCGATTTGAAACGGCCATTACAGGGGTCGGAGACACTTCTATCATCGCTGGCCGATAGCTTCACACGCGGATCACCGTCTACACTACTGTCTGCCTTGGAGTGTCTGAAGCTTCGAAAGGTGCATCGCCAGGCTATTAATAATGCGTTGTTGAAGACCAGAGCGACCAATTTACTATATGGATTGGTCGTTGCTGGTGGACGTCTCGTGAGTGTCGTCCGGCCAAAGAAGCACTCACTACATCCGGGTGATCTACAACTTCTCTTCAACATGATATTTGAAGCCGATGGCGTCAAAGCGGGTGGTGGAGAGAGCTGGATTCCAGTTTGTCTGCCCGGCTTCAACAGTAGCGGGTATCTATATATGTACGTCAGTTTCCTAGATCTTCGCAATGACGCCGAAGAAAATGAGGAAATTTCTAAGGATGAATCGGTCGCCATCGTCCTGATAAGCCCGGATAAAGAAAGCTTTTTTTGAGATGCAAGGGATGCGAAACGCTCTCCTTGAGGTTGGTTCATCTATCGCTGGAAAAAGTCTACAGATCAAGGCTAATCAAGTAACAGCAAATGGAGAAAATTGGTAGTCTGGAAGTAATTACATCGGCTATTGACCATGGCAGACCGGTGACCACCGACATTGTGCCCGGAACCGTATTACATCATTTCATGTACAAGTCCCGGGCAAATGTTCAATTTACTGTATCATCTTTCTCGCCTGAATTCGACTCCATCTCCCGCCGGCGAAGGTCAGTACATTTCTTGATGTATTCTCGGTGGACAATACAAATTCTAACAGACTTTCCAGATTGATGTCAATATACAACAATATACATGCTAGCATTCACGCCAAAAACACTCATGTCAAGGTTCACCACTCCGTTTCACGATCAGCAAGCGCATTCGCGTGGGTGACCCCTGTATTTGAGCTTTATTGCATCGCTGAGCCCAATGCCAATCGAAATTCCTTGGTGCAGAGTGCCAATAAGATAGTACAATGGGTACAGCAAGAAGAAGAAAGACTATTCATCATTGGCGGCGCTGTACGTATTCCCTCGAAAAGGTTGCTGGGCGTGAATTAACAGCAATCATAGGTTTTCTGAACACAGTAAAGCAATCGATTGCTCTCATAGGAGACCATTCGCTTGAAACCCTTGTACATAGTTTCCTGCAAATATACCTACCATGAATGTAGATTTGTTACTATTCTTGCTATCCAAGTTTCATATTCCGCCCGCCTATGTAAGGTATTTATATCAATGGCTAGACAGAAAATGTAGATAGATACACCGAGGATAACACAATCACCCTTTAGTCGATAGAGTCGTCCCGTAGATTGAAGAGCTGGCGCATAATCTCTCCAGATTTGCTGCGGAGTCCATCGTGATACATGGTGTTGGTTATGAATTGCTTGATACCTTTGATCTTGGCAGCGGTTTTGGTGGCTAGATCGAAAGGGACATACATATCGTCCACATAGGTGGCAGCGTAGACCGGCACTTCATTCTTAGCCAGCTGCGCCTCGTCATACAAGGCAGGCCAGTCTTTGGTCGTGGCCAAGATTTCTGCTACCTCATGGATATGATTGAGCTCGTGATATGACTCAAACATATCTCTCAGGACCTGAAGGTTATCATGACATGTCAGATCCTTATAACTTGTTTAAAAGGCTATTCAGTCAATCCTCACCATCTCTCCGGTGAAATAAATCTCTGACTGCGACTCTGTAACCTGGAAGCGAGGACTTGCAGCACGACGCCTCTGTGCAGACCACCGGGATGCTTTTCTACATGAAATTGTTAGCCATGTATCTCAAGTCTGGGTAGACATGTTGTGGCTCACCCTTGGCAGTAGATCGCCTCATGCAGGACGGCGTAAATGACATTCTTGTCCATGCCGCCGTTGCTGTCAATGATAGCAAGAGTAGGAACAGTGAGAGATCCGAGGATGCGCAGATCATTCCAAGCTCGTAAAACGATTTCTCATCATAGTCAGCAACAAAGCCTGTGATTGTCGTTTCAACCGAGAACATCAAAAAAGTAATGCATACCGTGTAAAGAATCAATACCGCCTGTCGAGTATTAGTTTGAATTCTCTTAATTCATAATTTTCTCAAATGATTATGCTTTACGTACCATGAAATCCAAGCATAATGCCCAATTCTAGGAACCGAGAGGTCGTCAGCCATCCAGAAGGCAGAGCGACTCTGTTATCATCAAGGTATTTGATGATGTTCTTGACTCGCTCTGCATCCTCAGGAAACTTGGCATAATAGGCTTTGTTTCTTTCTTCCAGTTTCTCTATTCTATCTGTTATTGAGAGCACTTGTATATATCATCTTTATGAATGGACACTTGCCAAAGGTCTGCGAATAAACTGGGTCCGGGTCACTAACAAGGCCTGGCAGGCCACCGCAGATGAATGCCTCATTGAGTCCCTCAGGGCTGGTGATGAAAGTGCGTTAGTAAACGCGCATGCGGCTTATGGAATGGAGTTTTGATTGAAGAACATGATGTCTGGGGCTCACAATTTCGACAGATACGTGACCGCACAGAAGCCACCAAAGCTTTGACCGATAATACTCCATTTGCGCTGGTCCTCTGGATAGTCTTGGGTCAAGCATTTTCGGATAGCTTCACAGTCACGAACAATATTGTCTGCGCGAAAATTCTTCAGGTACTCGGCCTGTCTGACAGCATCTCCTTGGCGAGCTAGAGTCCCGGCCGTGATCGTTGAGCTCAGGCCAGTACCACGTTGGTCTAGAAAGAGAACCTAGATTCTAATGAGTTTATGTCGAAATCGCTAGAGATGCTCAAAGCACAACCCGAGATAGGTTTGTGAAGTCCAGAGGGACATACCTGGTACCCCCTATTGAGAGCCGGCTCAACCATGCCGTAATTTTGCGGGGCACCGCATCCAAAACCCGGTCCTCCCTGGAGATAGACTAGCCAGGGTAATTTAGAATCGTCTTTGGTGGGCTGGACTGGCTTATTTAGGCGAGAGACACTTCGAGCGAAGAGCCTCAGAGTGCCCTCGTTGGGCTTGTTGTAATCGATAGGGACATCGAAAAATAGCTCAGCCACGCGAAGTTTCCCTAGAATTTAGTCAACCCCATCGGAGGTATTGAGGCTAGACTACATGGGATACTTACCGGGCACATTATGGAATTGCCGATCGATCAGTTTTGCAGCCATGGTCGGAATGGGAGACTGGTTGGTCTCTTACTCTCTTTAAATGAGGATAATAATGTTGAGGGCCGGGAGGGCAAGCGGAAGAGGTCGACTGCGGTGAACTGGCGCCTTTCGGCCCGCTCGACAACCCCGAACACTTCTACTGCGTACCCAACTCTGGAATTCCCTCCGTGTTGGACAGTTCCATTTCCAACCCGTCTCGTTGATTCGGCTTATCGCCTGACGCGGCCAATTTATCTTCCTCGATCTCAGTCTTCCGAAGGTAGTCACTTCATGGCATAACTCGGTGTTACCGACAAGAATAAAATCTGTACCTAACGTGGGGCTCTTACCGTGCGGTTGCTCAATTGAAAGCGGCATGTAGGTTAACTTATTTAAACGCATCGATCTTGACTCTAGACTGCAGGTGATGGTCCATTAATCTTATTACAGCTAGCTCGAAGTGCACTGAAGTTGAAAGATTATATTGACATAATTATTGTTGGATATTGCTAAAGAAACTGCTTTCAGAAATGTTGACATCTTGGGGTCATCCTAGAGACACTTGGTTCCCTAGCATAGTGTATAGGTATATGTCAATCTTAGTGTGTTCTATAACAGGAGATAGGTAATAAGCCCCTTTCCTCTATGATGCTCCATTCTTAAATGCACCTGTGTCATTGTCATCGTCGTCGTAATTAGCTTTTCTTGAGGGCTTCAGAAAATTCGTACTCTGTCAAGGTGCGTGTGAGAGTTGGAGTAGCAGAGCACGACAAGGTGTAGGATCGTCGCACCCACATCGGAGTCGGACATTTCTGGGCAAAGGCATTCTATTTGACGGATTCGGTCTAGCTCAGACATGCGAGCATCCCATGGTTCCTATTGAGATATACTATACAATTTATGTAAAGTTCATTGAAGCGGTTTAGAGGCCGATTGTGAGGCATTTCTTGTCTTCGTGCCGCAAACTTCTGCTCAGTACAGGCCATTTTCCAGCTCTACAAGACGGATCCCCCTACATTACATTTTCCCCACCGTCATCGTGGCTCTTCCAAAGCTCCATTTGACTGCCTTGCCGGAAACCTCAGTCCGGGCCATTTCCTTACTTACTTGGGTAGATCTCTTCTAGGTGCGCCAGTGAGGTCTATCTCGATCGTGTATGCGCCGTCTATCCGAGCTCTCTGTGTACAGATCTACCGTCCGTCTAGTATTATCCGCGATGAAACATTTTCAGAGGACTTCTTACAAAATCTTGGATCCTATTCGCGCCGTCTGCTTGCTGTACCGGATGTGCGCAATTTTTGCGGATATCTTGATCTGGTGGATATCTTGACCATGTTAATATTGAAATTGTCACAACAACCGCCGTCTCTGAGGTCCTTATTCATTAACCTGGAACTGCGTCACGACCCTCCTTTTGACACTTAGGCGGTGATGGGACAGCAGTCCGACTGCAGGATTTAGGCGTGTGCTCCATCACTGCGACTCTCCGATGATACTTCTTGTGGTGCTGCCATTTTGGCGGACAATTGAATTCTTAACTTACATGCGCTCAAGCACTTCACAGCGACAATCAAGTCTTACAGTTTATGGAGACCGTGAGCGGGAATTCTGGAAGTGTACCGATCCATGCATGACGCGCAAGGGCGAGACTGAATGTTAATGTTTGCGGGCTTCATAGTGTATTCACATAAACTATCCATCAATTAATGACACGGTTTCCTTAATCGCTTCAAAATTGATTGAGTGTTGAAATAAACATTGGGGAAATGGTAACAACACCAACAGTAGAGGCAAAATCAGGCTTAATTTTTCAAGAAAGCATACAAAAAATTGATTAAATGCGCATAATCCAATACAATCATATGTGGCAAATTCATTTGACTAAAATTATTTTTAATTCTTTCCAAATTCTCCGTGATTTTGTGCAGATAACAGTTGCAGTTAACAAAAGATGCGTTGACGTTACAAATATAAGCTTATCTGCTTCGGGCAGGTCCAGACGCATTCTTTCCGCGAGCCTTGTTGATCAAATCCCGAACTCGTCTTGAGATCCCGGCCTCTACCGCAGCATAAATCGTGCCGGTTCTGGTTCGAGGAACAAGCCACACACCAAAATGCAAGAATCCAGACTTCAAGAACTGTGGGAGGTCTCACAAGGAAAATGGGAATCCACTGTTCTCCCCACAGCCGAAGATTTGGCCCGCGCCCGGGCCTCCTTGCCTACAAGCCTTCCAGAAAAAGGTTCCAGCCTTAAATATGTTCAACAGCATATCTTGAATGATATTGTGCCGGCTTTCAATGGAGGAAGTATCAGTGCCAACTATTATGGGTTCATAACTGGCGGCGCCACGCCGGCCGCAGTCTTTGCAGATCATGTTGTATCTACCTATGACCAGAATGTTCAAGTTCATTTGCCCAACCACTCTATCGTCACAGATGTCGAATTCAAGGCCCTCGGTCTCCTTGCAGATCTTTTTCGACTCGATCGGGCCACTTGGCATAATGGAACCTTCACTACCGGTGCCACTGCAAGCAACATTCTCGGTCTTGCCTGTGGACGAGAATTTGTTCTTCGCGAAGCCGCAGAAAGACAAGGCATTGCAATAAGGAGTGTAGGCGAGGAAGGCTTATTTGAAGTTCTATCTGCACTAAAGCTTTCTGGGATCCAAGTCCTTTCCACGCTACCACATTCATCATTGGTTAAAGCTGCCGGTGTTTTGGGCATTGGCCGTGCCAATGTTCGTAATGTTTGCCGTGCTGACAACCCTCTGCATTTTGACCTCGACAAACTAGAGGAGGAGCTTGCCAAATCTGAAAAAGCCAGTATCGTCGCTGTTTCTTGTGGAGAAGTTAATACAGGTCGCTTTGCAACAACTTTGGAGGATTTGAAACAGATTCGCCAGCTGTGTAACAAGTACGGAGCGTGGCTACATGCAGATGGCGCATTTGGTATCTTTGCCCGTGTCTTGGATGACAACTCAGAGTTTGCCGCAGTTAGAAATGGAGGCGATGGCATTGAATTGGTGGATTCTATCACTGGAGATGGTCACAAGCTACTGAACGTGCCCTATGACTGTGGATTCTTCTTCTGCCGTCACCCGGATCTGGCCTCCAAAGTCTTCCAGAATGCCAATGCTGCTTATCTGACTGCCGGTGCTACGGACGGCCCTACGATCCCATCGCCTTTGAATATCGGCATCGAAAACTCTCGTAGGTTCAGAGCTCTGCCGGTATACGCGTCGTTGCTTTTCTACGGGAGCGATGGGTATCGAGAGATGCTCCAGCGACAGATCCGGCTTGCTCGGGAAATCTACGAGTGGATCTTCGATCATCCATCCTACACGGCTCTTCCTGAGACAACTTCAAAGCCGAATCTTTTGAGCCAAACATTCATGTGTGTATTGTTCCGTGCTAAGGATGACGATTTGAATTGTGAGCTGGCAAGGAGGATCAATCATACTTCAAGAATGTTTGTCTCTGGTACAAGTTGGGACGGAGCCCCTGCATGTCGCATTGCAATTTCCAACTGGAGAGTTGATGTTGCAAGAGATCTTGCTTTGGTAACTAGTGTTTTGGAGCAGGTCGCCTTGAAATAGATTTTTTAGTTTTAAGTGTTAGTGAGACATAGCAGCCTGCAAATATATTAATATAGATGTCACATCCGGTGCAGATATGGCATGACCAGAGCCTTGTGATGTAATTTGCAAAATACAATCTCAAGTATATGCAGAATAATAAAACGGTATTGATTTATGAATGAATCTTAAATTCTTTTATATGCAAATCAGCGACGACGACCAGCACTTCCCATATTCTCAGTTCGATCGGCCATGCTGACCACCTCCCCAATACCGGCTGCTTCCTGCTCATCTTCAAGAGCCACGATCTCCTCACGACTATCCCACCACTTCTCTTCCGCAATATCGAATGCAGCCTTCCGTAACTCTTTGATACTCTTTTCGTCAGATTGGCCCTTTAATCTCAAATTCTCGATCAGGATCCTCTGCCACTCTTCAGAGGTTCGGCTGAAGAACTCCCTCAGACTCTCGAAGGGACGAGGCAGCGGCTTGCTGTCATCAACAGGCTGATCTGTCTCCTGTTCCTCAACGTCAAGCTGCTCCATGCCTTGAGTGACGGAGGGTACGGTGACTTCAGTAGGTGCAGGAGATGAGGCACCCAGCGACATAGCATCGCCTTCCTCATCTTCCATCTCTTCATCTTCCTCGTCATCCTCCATGTCCTCATCACTATCATCGGCTTCGTCCAGAAGATTCCAATTCTGCGGCTCGTGGTAGAAAACCTCTTTCACTCCATCCATTTTAACCAGGTCAATGGAATACATATCGTCGAATGTGAACTCACGGTCACCCTTTTCGAAGGTTCCACCGTAAATGAAGAGCATGTCGTCTTGGACCGCAAGTTGAGCATTGAATCTCCTGTGGGGCATCTCGAAGCGCACCACCACAGGTTTGGCAGGCTCATTGGACTCCTCAGACTTTGGTGTGCTCAGTTGCATGAGTTCATCGTCGTCATCATCAGTACGAATCCCACCCTTCGCCTCCAACGCCTTAAGGTTCTGAAGAAGTTCTTCCTCATTTGCCTTGCTTCGGTCACGAGATTTGATAGCCTGGTTCGCCTGCTGCTTTTTCCCTGGAGCTCGGGGACGACGAAGACTCAACGGGAAGAACCGATTTCGATCAGTGTTCCAAGCAAACAGGGTGTCGAAGAACTCGCTATCGATGCCCTCTTCAGTCAACTCAACGTCGTGGACGCCACCAAACATGATGCCACGTCCCTTGTGGTAAGCCATAGTGGTACCCACGCGGGCCGGGTTGGGGGTGTTAGCAGGCTTCTTTCTCCTCTCCCATCGAACTGTAGGACCAGTAGAGACCGGTGTGTCTGATTCGGGGGGTGTAATCCTGAGGAACCAGGTATCTTGATGGACCATGGGCCGCAGTGTCATTTTTTGAGGGCCGCCCTTGCCTTGCTTGCTGCCCGTCGCGGCAGATGCTTTAACTCGGGAGTAACCGCCGTAGAGGACTGCACCTGTCTCGTGAGGCAAGAATGAGAAAGAAGAGCGAGAGTCCGGCTTCTGCGAGGCCGTCGTCAGTGTAGGATTGAACCAAGTAAACTTGGAGCAGTCATAAATCCACAGGTCTTGTAAGTACTTTGTCTGCTGGGAGGTATCCTGGAATCCACCAAAAAGAATGATATAGTTCTAGAATTTGATTTACTGGTCAGGCTGTAACTTTACCACGCCAGGACAGGCAATATTCAGCAATTCTTCCATACCTTGTAATACGTCATTCGGTGGCCGCTCCGTGCCGGAGGCCCTTTGCCTTTAGTCTCAAGGCGAGTCCATTCCCGAGTGGCAGGATCTAGATGCCAGAAGTCATTGTAATGGTAAAAGGTGCCCTGCTTAGGTGATGAGAACTCCCCTGTCTTCTGTTAGACCGCCATAAAATCATTGCATGTCGTACAGAATATGTAAGCAAGCTCACCTCCGAACAGGTATACACCTCCAGAATTTCCTCCGCGACACCAAGCGTGACCACTTCGAGGCAATGGACTGTTAGGGCTAGTGACTTCTCTCCATTCGCCCCGGTCAATCAGGTATACGAAGAGGTTGTTGAAAAATGTTGCGTGGGTTCCGTCAAAGTACTCGCCGCCAAAGAGAAGCAGTTCGTTCCGGTTGCTCGGGGATGCTAGCACCGTGGAAGATGATCGGGGCGCTGGAGGCCCTGAAGGAACTTCTGTCACCTTCAAGAACTTGGCCTGCTCTTCGGCATACTGGGCCAGGATGGCATCCAGGTCGGCGTCTTCGGCGTCACTGTCCACATCCCTGCCTTTGGCCTTGGACTTTTTTTCCTTTTGAGCAGTCTTCTTTGATTGCTTGGCCGCGATACGTTCCTTGTGCTCCGCGGACTTCTTGTTCTTCTTGGCCATGGTGAGCTGTGGCCTTTCACGGATTTCTCTCTTTTTTTTTTCTTGAAGCTCCAAGATTCTCGGCCGCGGGGCATAAAAGGTTTTCCCCACATACACTTATCAGGACATGTTGATCATTCATCACCCCCAAAAGCATCAAATATTGGGGTTATACTAGTGACTACATGGGATTTAATGACTGCTTATGATATACCCATCCTGATTATTTATTTAATTACAATTGACTTGCATTTTATAGTCGAATTGGAGGCGAGTCAAAGTATAGCGTCTGCTTATCAGTGGCACTGACCGCTCACGTGCGGGACGCGTTGTCGAGAGTCGCGACAGCGCGAGTTGAAATGCTGCAAATGACTAGAGGCCAAGGTCATGAGCGCAATACGCCCCCATGACGAAGACCAATCTTGCCGTGCATCTTAAATGGCTCCTTGGTCAAGGCCCTTCCCTTTACCCCTCTTTGTCTGCTGAAATCCCTCCTATCGAGCCCGAGAATCGCGTCTCGTTGCAACAACCTCCCCTCCCTGACGAAGGCGAGCTATCAAATGTGATTTTGGAGGATCTAGATGATGTATCCGACGATAATATGGCAAGGTTGATGCTTGCGCCTCCATCAGGAAGCAAGCCTCGTATGCTCAGCTGTTCCGACACCCGGCCACCAAGTTCACCTTCGACTGTCAAAAAACCGTCTTCATCGAGAAGCGTGGTTCAAGGTAGAGATTGAGGAATCTTTGTATTTTGTAGGAGAATTCACTGATTGACGCTCTATTTTGCAAACAGAATCGTTTCTTGAAGCGCCACAATCCTCCTTCAAAAGTGTTTGCCCCAAAGCCACTCCTCTTCGGTCAAATCGCAAGCTTGAGAGGTCTCCATTCGGTGAGATCGAATCGATTGATTTGACCGGTGACCACGATCGCTTCATACCGTCATCATCAATAACAACTGCTGATTTTGGGGAACCACGCCGCTTGTGGACCGAGGAAGCAGCATCGCGCGAAGGGGCCCGTGAAAAACGAGGCAGGAAGCGGAAAAGCGATGAGTATTCATCAGATCTCATCTCGCCTTCAAAACATGCGACTAAAGTTCGAACACCGTCCAAGGCAAGCCTGCCTTCATCCTCGGGGAATATCACAGAACTGGCCCAGATCACGAGCCAGGTCAGCCAGGTTAGCGTGTCAAAACGGGCAGCTCAATTCAAGCGCGATCCTCCAAACATCCTGAAGAACATTCATCCGAGTGTTATTGCCGATTCTGATGAAGAAGATCCATTCGATGATAGCTGGCTGAACGATGATCAAGTTGATAATATGGTTCTGGATGCCGATGCAGGGTTGTATCCAAAACTCCCTCCAATCAGCCCTGTAGACCATGAGAAAAGCAGTTTGGGAGATTCGCATCAGGATCCAGAAATGAACGATACAATGCGTCCTCCAAGTCGCAAAGTAAAGAAGAGAATCGACCAGGACTCGATACCGCCCCCGCAACCCTCCCTGGCGCCGAAGATCCCCACTCTACAAGAAAAGGACAAGAATGTTGTCAAATTTCTGAGCTTGTCATCGCACGCTTTGGAAAAGTCCATTTCACAGCTGAAGACCACTCTTCAGGCGAATTCCGAGATTGTTTATGAGCAGGCAATGGAAGGCCGACCAGCACCTGACCTGATTGCCGCAAATAGGGATCTTGTTACCCGGATCCAGGCCATTGAATCCTTGCAAAAACATCGAAGCACGCACAGTGAATGCATCTCTCGCAAGGAAAGTCTAAAGCAGAATCTGATGTCTGCCATCTCCCAAGGTCTGGACCCAACAACCATGCCGGAGGAGCTTGCACGGAGTCGAGCTGTTGAGTCAGAGCTTGAGAAAGTTGAACGAGAAATACTCGAACTTCTTCCTCAAGCTCAGATCTTGGATTTAGCGGCAAATCCCGGGTCGGGTGATTCTGGAGACCCAATGAAGCAGTTGTGCTTTGATCCCATCCAGGCGTCTTCCAGGCGGCAATTCGAGGACTTTGCCCCAGTACGGGAAGAATCACCTCCGACCTCCCCACAGCCTATGGGCAGGGCTGAAAGACTTGGAACACAACAATCATCCTCTGCAAATTCGAAGGTGGCTCGGGATGTTTCATGGGCGCTGGATCGTAGCAGCATGGCTCGCCAAGATGCTTTTGTCTCACGGAATATGGCCTCACCTCAGCTTGCAAGTGCTGTGGATTCCGACGACTTTGATTGGAATGCTAGCGATGAGGAGATGCTCGAAGTAGCGGGGAGTTTCGATAATGGTCCCGAACCACCTGTCCAAGAAGAAGTATTCAAAGGCCGTCGAGTCTTCACAGAGACATCCGGCAATGCCTCTCGCATGCCCTCTCTGAAGAAATCACCTCCCCGGAACTCATTTTGGTCCAATCATCCCTGGTCCCAGGAAGTAAGAACTGTCCTTAAGGATAGATTCCACCTCCGTGGGTTCCGATCAAATCAACTGGAGGCGATAGATGCAACGTTGGGTGGAAAAGACACATTCATTCTGATGCCAACCGGAGGTGGAAAGTCCTTATGCTACCAGCTCCCTTCTATCGTAAATAGTGGCCATACCCGTGGTGTTACAATTGTGGTGTCCCCACTGCTTAGTCTGATGCAAGACCAAGTGGATCACTTGCGAAAACTGAATATCAAAGCTTTCTTGATCAACGGCGAATCTGACAAGACTGAGCGATCGTGGATCCTTGGCCAGCTATCCAACGCCGGCGGTGAAGGCCTAGAGTTGTTGTATATCACCCCGGAGATGATCAACAAGAACCAAACCCTTGTCAGAGCTCTCGAAAAACTCCATCACAGGAAAAGACTTGCCCGACTAGTCATTGATGAGGCTCATTGTGTCAGCCAGTGGGGCCATGACTTTCGACCCGATTATAAAGAACTGGGCGAGGTTCGGACAAAGTTACCTGGTGTACCGCTCATGGCTTTAACTGCCACCGCAACGGAGAACGTGAAAGTGGACGTCATGCATAATCTCAAGATGAAGGGATGTGAAGTATTCTTACAAAGCTTCAACCGCCCGAACTTGACCTACGAGGTGCGAATCAAGGGAAAGAATGATGAAGTGCTCGCCGGCATTGCCGACATAATCACCACCTCTTACAAGAACCAATGTGGAATTGTCTACTGTCTGTCGCGCAAGACCTGTGAGAAAGTTGCGGAGGATTTGCGAAAGAAATATCGCCTCAAGGCCCATCATTACCATGCAGCAATGAAGTCCAGCGAAAAAGCCGAAGTTCAGAATTACTGGCAGCAAGGCCGATACCATGTTATTGTTGCCACCATTGCCTTCGGCATGGGTATCGACAAGCCAGATGTGAGATTTGTGATTCATCACAGCATCCCCAAGAGTCTTGAGGGGTACTATCAGGAAACTGGACGGGCTGGTCGAGATGGCAAGCGTTCAGGTTGCTATCTATATTACGGATACAAAGATTTTGCGACATTGAAGCGTATGATTGATGATGGTGATGGCAATTATGAACAAAAGGCTCGCCAGAAACAAATGCTACGCAATGTTGTTCAATTTTGTGAGAACCGCAGTGATTGTCGACGAGTGCAAGTTCTCGCCTACTTCAACGAATACTTTCGTCGAGAAGATTGTGACGACTCGTGTGATAACTGCAAGTCGGATTCAGTTTTTGAGCTCCATGATTTTACTGAGTATGCATCGTCAGCCATTAAGATTGTCCGGCATTTCCAGAACCAAGCGTGTGATAAAGTGACCGTGCTCTATTGTGTGGACATCCTACGAGGGGATTTAAAACGAGCCAAGTCAGCTTCTCATAAGCAGCTACCTTGGTATGGCAAGGGGTCGGATCTTGAGCGAGCAGAAGCAGAACGGCTTTTCTACCGCTTACTGGGCGAAGACGCGTTAGCGGAGGACAACGTCATCAATGGAAAGGATTTCGCTGTTCAGTATATCAAACTCGGTCGACGCGCCACGGAGTACGAAACAGGCCAGCGTCAAATGAAGCTGCAGGTTCGCGTCTCTCCCAATGGCAAAGGGAGAGCGGCAGCGCGTCCTGGACAGAAGAAATCTGGAAGCCAGGCCTATCCTCAATCCACCATGGTTTCTTCTCCCATTCAATCGGCAACTGACCGTCGCCATACGCGTTCCAAACAGAAATCTGTTCATATCAATCACTCTTCAGCGGATGAGGATAGTGATGGCTTTGAGAGGATTCGAGTGGCCGGCCGAGCCCGGAATAAAAACATACGCGAAGTCAACCTTCCCATCATAACCGACCAAAAGATGGATGGCCTGGATCATCTTCACCGTGCTGTTGTGGAAGATTTCGAGGTTACGGCTAAGAGATATCTTCAAGAGGTATCATTGTTCATTGAAAATTTGATAAAGTTACCACCGAACTCACATTTTCTATAGATCGTTGCTGAAAAAGGCCCTCAATCCCAACCGTTCCCAGATTACATCCTTCGTGATATGGCCATCTCATTCCCTAAGAGTAAATTTTCTTTCTTCAGTTGCTAGTGACTATCTTGCTAATTCGCTCTAGCGGTCTCGGAGCTCTCTGCTATTCCTGGGATCGATCCAGACAAAGTAACCCGCTATGGTCGCCAGATATTGAGGCTGGTGGATAACGCCAGGCGACGTTATCATGAATTGAAAGATGATGCGGAGACAAATGGCATCGTCCCAGACCCCAACCACCACAATGTCATCAACCTTAGCAGCAGCGATGAGTACAGTGACGACGACGATCTTTTTGTTGACCAGGCGCCCAATAATGACCTCGACCGGCCCATGGCAGAGACCTCCGATAATAATATCACTAGTCGCTATTTCCCTCCTCCGCCATCGCCTGGTTTTGATCCCGATAGTGTCTTCGAATCAGGACCGGCGGCCTCTAGCTCTAAGGGTCGCAAGCGCGCTTATACGAAGCGACCACGCCGAAAAATTGGCGGCTCTACTGGTGGCTGGAAAGCCAGGGGAGCCTCGAAAGCGAGATCCAAACCTAGCACCGATCGCCCTTCAAGCCGGTCATCTGCGGCACCACGAAAGACTTCGAAAGCCAAAACCTCGAAATCTACGATTGGCATGATGCCTGTTTGAACTATGTTTTTTTCTTTACGAATTGATCATGAGTGGGCGTTTATGTGCATGATGCATTTATAGGCGTTTTCTTTCTTGTCTCTCTAAAACCTGCCTGGGGTTTCGTCTGCGCATAAAACCAAACATTGCTGGGAACAAATGGATTATTCCCGTTGGGCAACTACTCAGACTTAGGATACAAATAGACATAATCCGATTTTTTTCGTTGCAATTTCAAGTCTTTCCACGGACTATCACCAGCGACTATCTATCCGAGTGAGCGACCAAAATCAATAAGTCGTAAACGCCGGGCATCTCGTGGGTGGAATTGGGCGACCTTAGCTCGTACAAGAAACCGTGATGCTGCAGAGTCGCGTTCAAGGTCCACATACGAGGTCCCGGCCTCTAGCAAAGCATTCAGTAGATCATGCACCTCGGCCGCCGCCGTTTCTCGTCTGTTCGCAGGACTGGGTCCATCTGTCTTGCGACGCAGGAATTGGTCAATCCGTTGCTGGCCGGCGTCTTCTTGTTCTTTTGGCTCCTTCTTCTTCGGCTTACCATGGGCCGTATAGCCAGCCTGAAGGGTTGCGTCTGAGACCTCAAGTGCATCTCCCACCGTTGGACCACCAAGATCCTCCGCAGCAAGCATCGGAGCCAAGGTATGGTCAATGAATTTATCCAGAGCGTCCTTGAGGTCTACAGATGAGCGATCCAGCCCCTTGGTTTTTTTCTTTTGTTCTCGGACCACTTCCTGGGCCACTTGCGATGGCGTCTGCTCTTGTTTTCGAGCATTGAGAGTGCGAATCCTTTGTATTCTTTCGCGAAGCCCGCTCGCTAATACACGAGATTCGCGCAAATTGGCTTCCTCCACTCTCAGGCGGTCACGGTCCGTAGATAGCTTTTCAGCAATCGCAGAGACTGACAGTTTACCCTCCTTAATAAGATGGGAGGTTTCTTCGATAGCTATTAGTGAAGGTAGGACAGATTCTGTTGATGGCAATTCATCTTGTGTCTGTAGCAATGAGTTGTACGCTCGCTTTGCAAGTCGCGCCTGAGAGACGCGAGACCAGGGATCACTATCAGTATCCTGCAAGCCATGTGAACGAATCTCTCGGAGCTAGAAATAAAGACATCCATTAGCCATCGCTCGTCCAAATGCAGGAAATGATCTTTTCACCCTGTTCAATTCTTCTTCTTGTCGCCGAACCTGCTCTTGAAGTTGCTGTAATGTTCCATCTAGACGTCGCGCATAGGCATGCAGGGCCGTTGCGCTAAGAGGCTCATTCGAGGACTCTTTCTCCGCGGCTTGACGGTTGTGCTCGAATTTCTGGATCTTCTGCACGGTACTATCTGAGATCTCCATCACTGCCACTTGAAGAAACAGTCTGTTCCAGCTGAAAGGCCTACTTTCACGCGATGTTACTGAGATTGTCCAGAGCTGCCCGCTTGTGTCAACTACCAAACAACCGCGTCGCGTTGATATCACGTGGTGTCCCGATTGGGGTTTAGCGGGGAAGCGGCGGACATCACCTTGTCCACCTCGTTTCGGCTGCTTGTCCTCTTGCCTTCTCACCTTCTCCTTCTTCCACCCTCCATCATCTTTTCCCGTCCCGCGCCTTCTCTTTATTGCTTCTATCCCATTCGCCCTTCTACCCCAGCGTTTCCTTTTCGTTTCCCTCGAGTAACTAGAGGCAGCAAGTGGTTCGGGTCGCGCATTTCTGGTTTCCTACTTCGGACCCTCTCCTTACCCGTCGCATCCAGCACCCGGCTCCATTCCACTTCCCTCCATACCTTTTTCGCTTTCTTCCCTCGAGCATTTCCCCGGAGATTCATCCCGTGAAGCTTCCCTTGCTCTTCAACTGGCGAGCCCCATCATCACCACCACCACCTGATCTGCACTTTTCTCTCGGCATCAACACCACCACATCTCTCACTCCACCTCCAGCCTCTCCAAGCACCAGATCCTTCCCCGTCGATCGCCAAGCACCAGCACCTTCTGTGGGACCCTCTGGTGTACATAGACGATCATAAAAAGAAGAAAGCAGATTTCATTCTTGACATACGACCTCTTTTCACGTAAGTGAAGAACAGAACAGCAACCAAAGCCATGTCAGCCTCTCCGTCCAACCTGCAATCGACCAAGCGTCCTCTCGAGGACCCTTCTTCTCCGTCGGGCCCCAACGACCAGCCGGAAGCCAAGCGCCCGGCCCTGGACAAAGTAGCGCGCAGTGACGCCGAGGCCGAGACCGATGTCTCTAGCAACCAGATTCCGCCCGTCGATGGCTCTAAGGATACCCAGGGTGACACCGTCGTCCCCGATGCCCCCAACGGCAAGGGTCAGCCCGAACCTCAGCCCATCCAATCCACCGCATCCCACGGCGAGCGGACCGGCTCCCAATCCGATCAACAGGCTACTCAGGACGAATCGAGCTGGATCCATATCCGTGCGGTAATTTCGAGCCCCGAGGCCGCTACAGTTATTGGAAAAGGAGGTGAGAATGTGTCGCAGATCCGTCAAAGGTCCGGTGCCAAGTGCACTGTCAGCGATTATTCCCGGGGTGCCGTGGAGCGGATTTTGACCGTCAGCGGTGCCCAGGACGCAGTCGCCAAGGTAGGTTTTTTTTACCGTCGAGCTCTAGATTTCATTGGGAACACTCGTTGCTGACTATACCAGGCATTCGGTCTTATCATTCGTACCCTGAACAATGAACCCATCGACGCCCCTTCCACTGCCCAGTCCAAGACTTATCCCCTGCGTTTGCTAATCCCCCACATTCTCATTGGCTCGATCATTGGCAAGGGTGGTAGCCGCATCCGTGAGATCCAGGAAGCGTCTGGCGCTCGACTCAATGCCTCCGATACCTGCCTGCCTCTGTCGACTGAACGCTCATTGGTCATCCTTGGTGTTGCAGATGCCGTCCATATCGCGACATATTATGTTGCTGTGACTCTTGGCGAGCAGCTGACGGAGCGTTTCGGTGGTCCCGCAGCCTCGGCCTACGCCACGCGCAGCGGTGGTCCTGCCGGTGCTGTTCCTGGGGGTATGCAGGTTGTCCCCTATGTTCCCCAGCCAGCTGGGGGCCAGTATGGTCACCCTGACACCTTCAAGCGTCACCACCCTCACCCCAACCGCGGCCAGCCGGGATCTTACGGTGTCCCCTACCTTCAAGGCCAGGCTCAGCCTCCAGTTGCTCAGCCCGCCATGCCTTATGGCGCTGCCCCACACACTCCCTATGCCGGCGCTGCTCCCCACCAGCCTACCCCTTATGTGGGTGGCCCTCAGCCTACTCCTGGCCGCCCTGCTCCTCAGGCACAGCCTCCTGTGGGCGGTGCTATGCCCGGCCAGCCACTGACCCAGCAGATTTACATTCCCAACGATATGGTTGGTGCAATCATCGGCAAGGGTGGTGCTAAGATCAATGAAATACGCCACCTGTCTGGCAGCGTCATCAAGATCAACGAGCCGCAGGAGAACAGCAACGAGCGCCTAGTGACGATCACCGGTACCCAGGAATGCAACCAGATGGCCCTCTACATGCTTTACTCGCGACTTGGTGAGTGGCACTCCACATGTTCTCTTCCAAAGCAACCACTAACAATGAACCCATAGAAAGCGAGAAGCACCGAGTTTAAGTTGAGTAACAATCCCTTTTATCTCCGGAGCTCTACAAGTATTGTGCTCCAAAAGTCTATGGCGGTTTACGATGATTCTGTTTGTGTTTCCAATCTCGCACGGGTGTTCTATTCTCTTCTTGCTGTATCTTATTTGAGGCGTGTGCCTGATCCCTGCCTCCTAATTACCAATTCACCTTTTTTTCTTGCACCTTTCCATTAACCCCATGCCTTCCTCCACGTAGCCGCAGCTGCAGACCACAGATTCCATTTTCTGACGACTCCGGCTGTCTTTCAGCAATCCCAAATCTTGTTCAATAACTCACATTTGGATGTAAGCTTCCTCGCATCCCATGTTTCACTGCGAGCTTTCAAACTGTCCACTAGATCTTCTGGAAACTGACATGTTTCATCTCCAATCCAGGCACAGTGGACAGCATCTTCTCCCGAATCGGCGCGATACTTGCTACAAACTCCTTGGTATCCTTTGCCCTTTTATGTGCTTCCACGCTGTCCCATCCTACAGCTATGAAATGCACTACCGCATGGCCGCTCGGGCTCTTCACATGCTCCACCGCACTTGGTCGATCAACATGGCCCATTGTCCAAGACCGTGGACCCGCCGCCTGGGGCAACTGCTCAACCAAAGCGGTGCGAAAGCTGATCAAGTCCGCGTTCAGCTGCCGCATCTCATGCACCGTAAGGTTGCTTGCAAATGGAAGACAGCATAGCTCGGTGACCGGGTTCTTGGTCAGGGTATCTGTGCTTGAGATCGGCGGGTTCAGGGTTGTATAGAGAGCTGTGGGAGGCTGACGGGTGTCGAGCAGGAATGGTTCTAGATGCGCAGCGGTTGTAGAGCTACGGGCGTCGGTCCAGTCTGGTGATTGTAGAGTATTAGCCGGTGCTGATGGGTGTATACAGCTCTGGGTATCTGCGGAAGAAGGAGCATTTTGTCGATAGTCAAGGCATCAATTCCCGCGCAGATTGGTCCTATTGACCGACAGAACTTACCCACCACCCATACAAGCGTATTCTCGTCTTCTACCGCCCGGCCCCATGCCGAACTTTGATGGCCACTTTGTTGTTGAGTGGCGCGAAAGACCCTCAGAAGTGCCGCCCCTTCATCACTAGCGGGGTCCTCAGGCTTGACCTCAGGCTTGACCTTGAAATATATAAACTCGCTGATCGCTTGTGACATGGTTGGATTGCACGATGTGGAGAGCGAGCAGACGAATCAAATATGGGAGTAAAGATGGGTTCTTTTACGAAATCGTCCAAACAAGCATAGGCTTAATTTAAGAGTTAATTAAGGCCGATGTCATGGGAAAATGATGTCAGAGGTCCGGTCTTTCATTAACGCGACGCCGGTGCATAACACATAGACTATAACAACCCTGGGAGGGCGGAAGCAAAAGCAAAAGACAATATGTACAATGTCAACTTCCATGAACGAAAAGATCTTTTCGTATCGCTCTCCAATTCAATCCCATTAAAAGTCACGCCGAGAAACAGAAAATTCAAAATAATCAATATGGGGATGGTCAGGAGCCAATGGGGTCTCGCTAAAATCGCCCGCATACAAGATGTCAAGAATTCACTAGAGATCATCCATTCCACGTACTTTGACTTTTCGCTTCTCGAATGCGCTCTTCAGGTTGCCTACCAGGTGCTTGCGACGTTCGGTCTTAGCCTTCCATTGGGAGGTATCCTCGCGCACGACCACAGGCCCGGCGATGTCAACGGAACGCAGGCGACTGTGCTTCGCGGAGCCGGTAATGCTGGCCCGGAAATTGCCGCCGCGCGATGCAGACTCGGGAGTGTGGTAAGCACTATTGTCAATAGAGCCGCGAGAGCCGGGGGTGGTTGGGAAGCGCCCGGCATTCTTGCGGGGGGTAGTGAAGGGCGAATTTTCGCGGCTGGCAGGAACTGTCGAGGAAACGTCGACACCGAGCTTGCGCATTTGAGCCTCAAGCAAATCGATATCACTGCTCTTGCTCTCTGCCATACTCATCATAGTGGCAATGGTTGAGGTGACAGCTTCTACAGTGGGTCGCTTCCGAGAGGTACTGGCTGCTCCATCAGGGCGTGGGACATCGGCGAGCTTAGCACGCAACATTGAGACCCCTTGCTCGAGATCAGCCATCTTGGCCTGGATGGTGGTGAAGGCAGTTCGCAGATCATGTTGGAGAGTAGCCTGTTCGGCGGAAAGCGGTGCCGAGAGAATCGCTCCCGTATCAGTGTGCGCATCGAGGGTCTTTCGAATGCTGGCGCATTGACCACGTAAAGTCACGATCTCTTTTGTGAGCAGCTCACGACATTGGTCTAACTTGTCTTCGACCGATTGAAGGCGCTCTTCATTAAGAGAAAGGGAAAGGGCAGTAACAACATCTTCGAGATTGGCAATGTCCTGCAGAAACATTTCCTTATCAAGTACATCGTCAGGCTGTTCGCCCTTTAGGATGGTCACCCATTGAGTTGCATCCGATTTCTTGGGGGGCTGCTGGTAAAGGAGATATGATTCCAGAGAGCGAGCATTGACGCCAAGCGTATCAACCATGGAGTTAATATCGCGGTATAGGCGTTCAATCATGCCGGGAATTCCTGGCTTAGCAGTCTCTCCGGTGTAGTTCTGGTGCGGCAGGAATGGATCAAGTGTGGCAGCGGGCTCAGCTGGGCGAGCAAGATCGGCACGAAGTCTCTCATCCTCGTCATCATCTGACAAAGAGAGAATTTCCTCCTCCTGGCGCTGAGCGGCAACTGAGGCATGAGCTTGCTCTTGCCAGCTAGTAGAATCACTGACTTTCCGCAACTGGCCGTCACGCTGAGCAATCTGAGTCAGGGATGCCTTTCGAGAAGCCAAAGCGCTGCCAGGCTCTCGGTTTATATTGCGAGATAACATAGTGCTCTTCTGTGATTGAACACGGGTAGGACTTGGGGACCGGTAAGGCTCGCGCCCATTCCGAGCAGCTGGACCAGGAGGGGGAAGAAGAGGCTGCTTTGGAATCTCTCCAAACAATTGGCGAGGCGGCTGCCCTTGCGTTTGCTTCGGGGCAGTTTTCGAAACTCCACTGAAGATGCCTCCCGTGGAGCTTTTGTCAGAGAAGCCACCGAACGAGCTTTCCGCGGAGGGCTTGGGACTCGGAATTTTTGTTTCATCGCGCGTGATCTCCTCGCCACTATCGCTGAAATCTGACTCATCTGCATCCTGATCGGCATCAGACCCGGCATTAGATATTTCGGGAAGCGAAACAGTCTCCTCCTCGGGTTCAGACTTGATCTTTGTGATGCTTGGGTCAGGAGGCAAGGGAGCGTCTTCGATAACGGGTGGTTGGCTGTCGGTCTTTTTCGGCTTAGAGATGAAGTCTGAAGTCCGAGGAGAACCGTCAAGCTTCGGAGTGGATTGCTTCTCAATAAAGAAAGGTGAGGGAGGGGGCACATCGTCAGACTTTGGAGTAGGCTTTGTTGCAGTAGTGAAGTCTGGAGGCAAAGGTGCGTCATCGACAGAGCTCTTCGATACATTAGACGAAGCTGAGGTGTCACCAGGTGCATAACTTGCTCTGCTCATGGAATCCGGGGGCAACGGAGCCTCAAGTGAGGACAGAGTCGGTGTAGAAACAGATGGTTCCCTCTTTGGTGTCTCGGTTTTATCTGAAGGTGCTGAAAGAGGGCTTGTTACCTGATTCTGAGACGTATTGGTTTGAAAACTTGACTGAGCAGTAGAAGTCGTGGTACTGTTGCCAAAGATTGAAAAGGTTGATGGTTTACTCGTTTCGACAAAAGGTTGAGGTTGTGCTGGCTGGATTGGTTTCGAGCCGAACAAGGACGAAGTCTGAGTTGTTGACTTGATTGGCGCTCCGAAAATGGATGTTGGCTGAGTCTTCTGGGGCTGCTCGGGAGCAGGCTTATCCTCCGTGTCATCCATGGTTTCTCCGGGTGTCTCTGGCTTACTAGTGACCATTTCGTCGAACGAACCGCCAAAAAAGGCGCCCGATGATGGCTTGTCAGATTTTGGTTCATCTTTGGCTGCCGTACTGTCAGCCTTAAAAGTGGAACCCAGGGAGAACCCGCTTGCACCAGAACCAAACGGATTCTTAATTTCATTGGATTTTGGTGGCGCAAAGGCGGTTTCGGTATCGAGTTTGGATCCAAAAGGTGAAGAGGTTGATGCCTTTGTAAATGCACTTTCACCTGATGCCTTTGCAAACGGTGACTCGCCGGGCTTAGCGGCTGCAAAGCCACCGAACCCACCACCACGAGAGAAAGAGCTGAAGCCGCCTCCTGTAGTGCCAGTTCCAGGTCCCAGAAGGCTTTTTCCTGGAGTGCTAGGCTGTCCGAAGGTCGATCCCACGGCACCAAATCCGGATCCCGGCTGTGAAGGAGCTCCAAAAGCTGGGCCTGGAGTGGATGGTTTTCCAAATGAAGGAGCTGCACCGCCACCCAGAGTTGAGGGGCTTCCAAACGAGGGTGCAGAGGGCTTTCCGAATGCCGCAGCTCCCATCGGAGAGGGGCTACCAAAGGATGGGCCACCTGAGGGCTTTCCAAAGGTCGAAGAACCGAAAGGAGAAGCGCTGCCAAAGGAAGATTGGCCAAATGTGGCTTGTTGCTGAGCGGGAGCGGCAGCAAGAGCAGGGGAGGGTCCAGCCGGCTGCTGCGCAATCTGACTGCCCGAGACAAGGCCCGAGTAAGGAACGTTTTGGCGAATAGCGTCATTATAGATGAACCACCAGGAGGAAAGAATCCCATCATTATTTAGGAGAAGCAAGCCTGGCAGGGGTGTCGAGCTCTCTTGGATGTCGTCGTCGCCCACAATGGGTGCGATAACATTGCCATTGGAGCAAAAATAAGGGGCCATGCCGATCACAGAAGTTTCTCCAAGATCATCCTTTAAGGGAACTGATGCTCTTTTGATATCATCGTCAACACCTGTCGGGGCGAAATGCCCAGCAAGGCCCATGGCGGTCTCATCACTCGCCAATGGTTGTTCCGATCGCGCGATAAGACCGATATCTGAGGAGCAGGTAGAAGAGACGATCAGAACGTCTTTCATATGTGGCTTGTAGTCTCGTAGCCGCACGATAAACTGGTAGGCGGGCGAACGCTTCATGTTGAAGCCAATCGGCGAACAAATTTCCGACATTTTCTGGATTAAGAAAGGAGCCTGTTTCCGTCTTGTGATAATGTAGTAAGATGAGGCCGGGATACCATAATCGTCCTCTGGGGCATTCGGGGTATACACCATGCAAAAGATGTCATTCTCAAGCCATGCGATGGAGGAAACTGTCAAAGGGGTCAGAGAGGATATGATCACATAAAGAAACGCGGTAATACATACCATGGCACTCCCCTTCCAAGTCAGATGGGCGAGGAATATGGTCCTTTTTCGTTCCATCCGGTGTCATTTGTTCCGCTGTTCCATCGGCCATACCAGCCACGAGTTGCTTTCCCTTGTTGCTCCACCCGACAGTGCTAACGCCAGTCCTGAGAAAAGGGCCGTTGGCATTAGAGACAATATTACCACTCTTCAAGTCTGCAATGAGTAGTTCACCATTAATGGTAACCAAGGCAACAAAGGTTGAAGTAGGATCCGGGTTTGGCGCGAGAGATCGAATCGTGACGCCATTTGTTGAAACAGAAAGGGCCGGTTGCGCATTCGATTGCGAAAGGCTGTTCGTCTCAAAAATCGACAGTTGAGAACCATTTTCTGTGGCCACAATCAATGCGTCCTCGCTTGCGGTAAATGCCACATGTGTTGGGCGCGCAGGCAGAGGGATGGTGGCTTGTGGTTGGAATGGTTTGGTTTTTATTTTCTCCTCTCCCGTTGGAGCTTCGATAGCTTTTCGCACCGCTTCGGTGCTAGCGACAACGAGAGCATCGGGACCTGCACCAACAAGGACTCCTTTGCTCTGCGCGACAGCTAGGAGAGATGTGGTTGGGGAGGGGAGGGCATCTTCGGGCCAAGGGGTGGAGAGGAGACGGACGTTAGCATCGCCATGAACACCTTTGAAGCCAATATGCTATAGATTGAGTCAGAGTATCAGTATACAGATCGACCAAGCTGTTTTTTGAAGCTCTGGGCGGTCGACTTACATCCGTGAAGACTTCTGGGACCTCCGGCCCAAGCTCCATAGACGCGCTCCCTCCAGCAGGGATAGACGACCCGAAGCCGAAGGCCATTCTGAAACGGTCAAATTCGGCGGAAATTGAACGAGAATGGTCACCTAGAGGTGAGCTGGACTTGGGCGCATTGAGCGATGGAGAGGATGGCGGAGTAAGAGAGAAAGAGCGTCGGTGGAGTGTTTGCGGACTCCGGTTGAAGAGATGAAGAGTACGCGCAAAAATCTTGAAGTAGCTGCTCCCCGTAAAGAGAAGACAAGGTGACGCGGTAAAAAGGATCCAGACTGGATCGTGGTGAGAAGATGAGGAGTAAACCAGCTGCGAGGTTTGAACTTCGAAAATGTTCGCGGCAAAAACACCCAACAGCTTTCTGTGGCCTGACGGGTCAGGCTGCCATCACCAGGCTGCGGGAGCTTCGTCACTTCCAAACAGCTCGGCGCTCAACTTCACTCCTCCCATCAGCTTGTTCCTCCCCCTCCCCTCCACCTCCACCAATAACCAGTGACTCTTCGCCATCTACCTTCCTTTTGATCTCATACTCTTTGTTCTCCATTCTTGATATTCAAGTCGCACACTCCCTGCGTTGACAAGATGCCGGGCTTCGACTTCTCCAACTTCAATCGAAATGCGGCCCTTCACGCCAGGGGAGTCCCTCTCCCCAAAGCTACCAGCACTGGTACGACAATCGTCGGATGCATTTATGATAATGGCGTTGTGGTACGGTTACAAATTACCCCAAGTTCCTGAAATCAGCGTCAACAATGAAGCTGACTCTTGGTGATGATTGCAGATCGCAGCAGATACCCGAGCCACCAGTGGCCCTATAGTAGCAGACAAGGTACGCACACTTGTTTTTTTAATGGGATCATCAATGAAATGGCACTCATTCCATCCCCTTAAAATGGTCACCAGGACGCTGACAAATGTATTGGAATAGAACTGCGAGAAGCTCCACTACATTGCTCCTAAGATCTGGTGTGCCGGCGCCGGTACGGCCGCAGATACCGAGTTCACCACTGCCCTCATCAGCTCCAATGTTGAACTTCACTCTCTATCGACCGGCCGTGACCCACGAGTGATCACCTGCATGACCATGCTGAAGCAGCACCTCTTCCGATACCAGGGCCACATTGGAGCATACTTGGTAGTGGCCGGCGTGGATCCTACCGGCGTTGGGCTGTACACTGTGCACGCGCACGGATCAACAGATAAACTGCCATACGTGACGATGGGATCTGGAAGTCTGGCGGCCATGAGTGTCTTCGAGTCGATGTGGCAGCCGGACTTGGACAAGGAGGGCGCCATTGCGCTGTGCTCGGAGGCGATCAAGGCCGGTATTTTCAACGATCTCGGCTCTGGTAGCAACGTCGATGTGTGCGTCATCGAGAATGACAAGCCTACCCAGCTTCTCCGCAACTACGAGAAGCCCAATGAGCGTGGGGAGAAGGAGCGCAACTACCGCTTCCCTCGTGGCACCACCGCTTGGCTGAACCAGAAGGTTATCAGCAAGGAGGATATGAAGAAATATGTGACCATCGAGACCTTATCAGGAGATATTAATCTAGCTGCCGGGGAGACAATGGATGTTGATGCTTAGGGAGTTACTGGTCAGGACCATCGAACAGAGGCGCAGGCTAGTGGTCTTTTCTGAGGTGATTTAATATACACTTGGGCTTGAGTCTCATTATTGTACCATGGTCTTCGGACGGAGCACCTTTTCTGGAGTTTCTACTATAACTGGAGGTATGGAGCTATCAGAATAACCAAGAATTCAACCCTTCTTCATGACAAAGTATATCTGCGTACCCATCCCTCAGCGGTGGGATACGGGGGTATCTATGCAACATGATATAAGCTACGAACATGCAAAAAGTATGAATATAAGAAACACCGCCATCGCCTGCCTAACACTGAAAACTATCGCGCTACCGAGAAGTTCCCTGCCCGATCTGCGCCGGGGACCTTAGTTGGTTCGCAACATCGGGGCCTTCAAACTTGCTGACAATCCAGAGGATATACTCATACTGGGTGGGTGAGATCCGACGTCCCTCACGGCGATAACGCACAACACCGGCATGATACATAGCTTGTACTAAAGAGGGATAGACGGGGCCACCATGCCGGCGCAAATAGTCGTAGAGCCAGTGAATGAGGTGGAACGACCGGGAAGGGGTTAATTGTTGGCAGCAAGAGAACGCGACAGCAAGTTGATGGATGAATTCAACAGCAACATATGGGTCAGGACTTTGGGCATCACGAGGGCCTGGGTGATAGCGTACGAGAGCTTTCTCGCCAGGGTGAGGCAGGGGAACCCAGGCCTTGTTGAGGCAAAGCTTGAAGGGGGTATGGTTGCGCAGAAGTCTGAGAACCGACCAGACGCTTTTCGAGTCCCCACTTCGAGCCAGATGGAGACATTCTGCCACAGACTCAGGGCTTGTCAGATCTAAGCGGCGGAACATTTGCTCAAACGTGCCGTAAAAGAAGGATTGTATGCCCTTGTACGCGACTGGGTCCGCCCAAACATCTGTTAAGGTAGTCGCTGAGGTCTCCAATCGCTCAAGAGTTCGACGGGTTGCTCTTGTTGTCAATTTCCTTATCTTGAGGTCGACTGCCAAAAGTAAAAGGCTATTGTGAGGAAGATTTAGGCTTTGAATAGCACCCATGAGATCCGACAGAAAAGATCCATCCGTATATTGGGTCGCTGTTTCAAACAGGCTAAGTAGCATGTAGATGGGCTGGTCAGTGGGCCTAGAGTTTTGATTATACATAGGTCCAAGAGCTCGGCTGAGACTTCGCAAAATCCAGAGGCGAAGAATGATATGACGTTGAACTGGAGTTATCAAAGGAGACCGTACCACCTTTACGCTGTCTGTATAGGCGAGCGGAAGATCAAGCCATACTTGTGACGATGCAATAGCAGAGATGTTTGAAACCCTAAGGAGGCATTCTCGCCATCGCTCTAGCAATTGGTCCCTCGCATGGCCTTTGGGCATAGACAAGGCCAAAGTCTCAGTAACGTCAACAATGGATCTGGCCGCACAGTCCTCATTAAGTTGGCTCAACATTTGGTAAGGGTATGGAAGAGCTGTACTAGCATCAATTTCGTTGAGAGTCTTCAGTTGGGCCATAATCAAGGTTGTGGGCCAGTGGACATCAGAGTTCGCATCATGAGTTGCGACAATTATTTCTTCCGCAAAACGGAAGCTTCGTACATTCAGAAGCTGCGTAATCCACGAACTCACGACCCCTTTGTCGAGATCGCGAAAGCCAAGGATGTTGCAGCGTCCGATAGCCTTCCACATGGCTCGATAATGTTTTAGCAATGCTTTCTGGTCCCAGTTGCCCAATGTCTTGTTTCGTTCAACCAAGATATTTGGTATCGCTCTGACTATCAAGCAAAGTTCATCTGATGGGACCAATCCTAGCTCGAGCGCTTTAACAACAGAGTTGAGCACGTGGACGCGATTCGATCGTTTTGCCTTCGTTCGTATAAACATTTTCACGGCTGCAATGTAATTGCCGGACCCACGCGTATTCAAAAATGGATCGTCGAGGAATTTGATTGCCTGTCTCAGGTCTGTAGTTGACCGTTTAATGAGCTTTTCGAATATTTGCCGACTGTAGGTTGGCTCTCGTTGAAGGTCTATCCTCAGCCTGCGGGCAAAGTCCCTCACATCTTCAATGCTCCAGTTTTCCGTGTCGAGGTATTCCGCTAATATTTGAGGTCGGGACTTGTGGGCTGTCTTGTAGGGAGTCGAAGGGTTGTCACTTGAGATAGCGGAGTCTGTAGGTTCAGGGTTTTGGTGATAGAAAGGTATTTGGGTGTCGGCCATGCCTAATGTGTAACTTTCAACGTCTTTTTGGACGGTTAGGATGGCATTTGGATTGAGATGGCTTATCCATAGGCACACATACCTTGATTTTCAAAATGGGCTCTCTGCCATGGGTGGTCGGTCCATTTCATATGCTCTCTCCCATTGCGGCCGAACAAACACGCAATATCCTCAGCCGAAGCCACCCCAAAACCAGCGAGTGCCGTATTTCTGCGTCGAGCAAGGCGCCTCCGGGCCTCGAGAGGACCGGGGACGCAGCTCCCATGGCGGCGTTGGCCATTCGCAAACCGGCGGAAGGTTGAGGCGAGCAAGTCGTCGCTGATCCAAAGATGGTCAATGGTCGGTGGAGAAGGCGGCCTCAGCACATGCCGGTAGGCATGTCTACCAAAAGACATGAGTCTACAATTGCTTGCGCAGTCAATTGGTGATGATAAGGTCGAGTCGGCGAGGATCGTCAACTTTTGGCAGCTTCGGGGTTCAGGTTCTTGGTTCTTGCTGACTCATCATGTGGCTTAACTAGTTACCCATTGGCATTTCAATCTCTGGCAAATCCCAGGCCGCGAATTAGTTAGTACCTAAGACCCTCGAACAGCACTTCTTTGTAAGAAGAATGTGGATACGTTTTTCTAAATTTGTTTTCACCCTTTAGCATTAATAGTCACTACATTCATTCTACTTTATGATTCACTTTGTTTACTTTTTCTCATTGTTCATGGTGTACAACAGGATGAGCGGTTGTATCATGCCAACAACACGTCAAACCCAGTCGTGGACTTGATCAATTAGGAAACTCAAGAGTCAAATATTCAATCAAAGTAAGTACGTGGGGATTCAAATTCAAGAGAAAGATGATATTGAAAACGAAGATAAACAAATACAACTATGCGCCCATCTCATGCATGCAAAATATACCTCTCCAGTCAAATGGTATCTCATGCAAATCATCTCAATGAAAAAATTGTCAAAGTGTCAAGGGGAAGGTATCAAGGTCATCAATGGTAAAGAGAGAAAATCTCTCTTCTGGTATCTTTTCAATATATATTCTCACCTGGTAGCGGTTTGCGACCCGTCACCACATAAAAGTCCATATAAGCGTGCACACTGCGGTCCTGGAGGCTCTTCCTGACATCCACGAGGAAGACTTCAATCTCAGGTGTGGACCATCCCAGTGCAAGAAATGGCTTGTATGACCAGCCTGATAGAGCCTCGAGCCAGTTGGTCTCGCTCCACTGCCCGATGATTTTCATCTTCTCGTCGTCTGGCCAGGTGTTCAGAGGCACTTTGAAGATTCGCTGCTCGACGTCCACAAATCCTACCTCTTCCATCCAGCGCTTAATCCGATGCGCAATGCGGAATTGTCTCGAGGGCTCAACCTCTTGACTGGAGCGCATATTCAAATCAAACCAGTCATGAAGAGCATACGCGCTGTAGCCGTCCGGATTCTCTGGGGGCATCGTATTATCGTCACATTTTGGCTTCGGATCCATTTCATGACATTCGATATATGCTCCTGGTTTGAGATGTTTATAGGACTGTCGCAAAATGCGCTTGAAGGATGGCATGGCACCCGTCATATGGGCGATGTGAATGAAATCGAAATGGTCCGAATCCCACAGCCATTCGTCTTCTGTGGCATCGTCGAGTAGAAAATGCACATTGTGCGGAACTTCTGTTGGTTGAACTGGGGATAGATCGGTTCCAGTGATAGCGGTTTCGGGGAAATGTGGCGCTGCAGAAGGGAGAGAGAAAAAGCAATGAGATGGGTACCAGATCAACGTCAACTGCAGGGTCAGAAGGACCTACCCATTTCTATAGGCCAAATCCCCGACCCAGTTCCGATATCTAGAATCTGCTTGGGTTGATCGAGGGGGACATGGTATAGTTTATCGCCCATGACCATTTTGAACATGTGGTGTTGCATATCGAGGCGATCAAGCTCCTGTTCATCATTCGGGTAAGGATAGGCTATCCACACGGTCAGATAAGCTCCGTTCATGGATTGAGGAAAAGCGACAATACATACCTCCTTCATGGTATTTGTGATACCTTCTATTATTTTCAACGGGATAGTTCGTTACACTGTCAGTCAGCGACTGCGTGTCACTGTTGCGATTTGATTAGTATTGCTGAAGAGCCCCCGGAGCATGTTCATAGAATCATCGTAGCAGGTTGAAATTCCAATTGAGACCTACCATTCACTTTTTGGATCCTGCATCTGCGATGTCAATAGAGTATTTAGAAAATGGCAAACAAGTACACAAGCAGAAGACAGTATCGAACCAAAGATAAGTGACTCCCAGAATGGTGCTTCCTGATGGGAGACTGTGCAAAAAGGGGAAACGGATGAAAAAAAATTGAGATAAAGCAAAGGAATAGACCGAACTAACAGAGGATTTAGGAACCATGGTGGTTAACCTGGGTCGTTATTCAGTAGAATCGGCCGAAGCGAGTGAGATTCGCGAGCAAACCCTAACGAGGGTGGGACGGAAAAGGCAACCTTCGAAGCGGCTCCGGGTGGTTCAAATGTTCAGATACGTTGCATCCAAGAAAGTTCTGGGGGGTGACTGTGACAGAATAGTGGTTAAGACCTCGATCAATTTGATCTCCTGGACGGAAGTGGAGGTGTGGCCGGGAATTGTGACTACGGTAGTAGTGGGGGACTGGATACCTAGTGAACAGGCGATGTGAATAGTGGATTGGGCGACACTCCATTTCATGTCCCGCACTGAATCACCATTGGTCAACCAAATTACTCTAGTCTAATCGAAGAGAGGTTTGAGGAGATCAAGGTGGGCAGAAGAAGGATTGGGGACGACAGGTGATGGTGATTCAATCGCGGTCTCTCTTTGAGCCCGACGGCTCGGGTTAAGTTACAATTTGACAGGGCGGGAAGACGATCCGGACAACTATAAATTAATGAAATCAATCGCTGGTAAGCGGCTAGGGGGATCGACACTGTTCAGGTCATGAAAAGCAAATCCCGCAGGGGGTCAAGGAAGTGGAGTTACCAGTGCGTGCATGGACGGGGTACAAGGTTGAGCCAGACTATACCAAGAAGTGGGCATGGACATCAGAGTTCGGGTGTGAAATCGTCGTTTTTAGCGGGGAGTCACTGGCGACAGGCGCTACGGGCGGCGGGCGACCATGAACCCCCCAACGAGTTATCCCGCCCGAAGATTCAGTCTTGGGACGACGCTTCCTAGGGCTTCCCAAGAGGCTGGCTAATGGAAGGTATCTGCCAGTTCTCGCGGGTCGATAATTTAGTTTTCGTGAGGTGTTGCGGACAACGAAATGTCTTTTGAAACACGAAATCAGTATCCAGAATTTTCGTAGGAAGAAAAGAAGGGGAGGAGGTGGGGGGCAAAGAAACAGATGATAGATTGGTGGACCTTGGGCTCAAGTTTTATTTCATTTTATTTTATTTTTGAATTTTTGGTTCGAGGATTTCACGATCTTCAGCGGAGCTGAAATATACGGTAGGGACTCGCAGAGTACAGGGAAAGTACATAAAACGCAGCTCCCATGCTTTTCCCTGTTTGGCGCGTGGTTGAGCATCGGCGATCCAGGTCTTAGCGACGCCCGGATTGGAATCGGAGGACTTATCCTTCACCACCCCCTTCGACCCCAGTGGTTAGCCGGTCCCACGGCACCGGGATCGGGGGCACCGCGGAGTCACGGTCCCAGGAATTCATATGCTCTAAAATTCCATTCCCTGATGATGAACGCAGTCGATGGGATCCGATGCGCCCCAGAGCAAGCCGACTGCGGCTTACTCTGGTTTATTATGTTGGGAGACCCCTGGGCTAATAGTAATTAGTCACTGACTTTTGGGTGTCAAATTCTCTGCCTCCGTCACTGGGTCATAGATCTAGCCCCTCCGCCATCTCAGCGAACAAGAACGGAAATAAAGATAGGAAACATGGGAAAATGGGAAAATGGGAAAACAATAATTGAGGTGAATGTCCATAAGCAACAAGACTGATCAAAAGTATACTAGGAGTGTAAATGAAATGTAAATCATCGGTTCTACTTCATGATTTGACGAAGCTGAGGTATGGAGTACCCTGTCGACCCTCTCCAGTTCACGGTTGAGATGTTCCCTCCCCCTCGGGTACAGAGGCTGGACCCGGAGAACGAATGCCAGCCCCAGGGATGCGGCGGGTCGTGGCTGGGCTAGTTGCAAATTCCCGACTGCATGGCATGGGTAACCATTGGTCGATCTCGGCGATGATGACCGGAGTGAAGCCATTGTCAATCGGGTCTTGGGAGGACAAGATCAAATTTCAAACATGGATGCAGTGATCCTGCGTGGCCAGCTTGGTCCTGGGCAATTCCCGACTATTCGGTTCTGCCGACGGAAGGGGCCAGAAAAGGAGGAGCCGAGCCAGTTCCTCGGGAGTACTCATCACAAAGGTCATGAACGGAACGGCGTAGGAGTAAATAAGAATCGTGTTCATCATGATAAAGGGTTCACCTCGTTCACACCTGTGGCAAAACCGTTTGATGGTCATCCAGAATCATGCATGCTTCTCGCTTACTATACTAAATTGAGCAGTGGAGGAGCAGGCCGAGAACACCTTTTTCCGTGAGTGACCACCCTCTGTGAATTTTCAGCTCCGTGACGATTGGTGGGAACGGAGGCAAGACGCCATCGGGTGGAGCTGCCAGGGAAATACGTACTTACAACCCGAGCAATACCGAGCAAGAGATCGCGAGAGGCTTTGCGAATCATACATAGCATGACCGCCTCGGTCCTTCGCACCGTTAAGTGCAGATCTTATTATTACCGATGTTACCTGGGTCTCGTGCCAAGGGAAATTCATTCAAAAAATTAATTTCGGAGTCATATCTCATCTGTTCCCTTATCCTGTTCGGTGTCTTTTCTCTAAGAAACAATTTAGTGTTGTAGAGGCAAGGTCCTGACTGGTTCTGGCTGATCCGTGGAGAACTGGCCGAACCTGTACCCATGAGATAACCCCGGAGCTTTCCCACAAGGGAAAACGCAGAGTCCTGCGGACGAACACTTGGTCCTCCGCGAAACTCCGGCCTAAGAGCAAGACTCCTGCCACATTCAGAATTAGCGGTGGATAAGTCGATATGTCAGAAATAGCGTCTGATGTGGCGCGGGCTGGTGGACGCCTGGGCGTTTTGCGTTGGCTCCCTCAGTCCTCTTCCGGTCACAATTGGCTATGCGTCAAGTATGAGAGCTCCTCCAGTTCCTGCTCTTGATTTAGAGTGCAGCCCGGGGGAAGCAAATCCAGGGAAAAATTATCCCAGCGTCCATTCACGAGTAAAAGCCAGCGATCGGGGGGCGGGGAAGGGGGACAAGCCAAGGGGAGCCTGGGCCGCTCTGTAGGGCAGAAAGGAGGGGTTCCATGGTCCGGATCTGGAACTGGAACATGCGTCACGAAGCATGCTGGAAATATTCCGGGGGTCCGGGTGGTCCGATTGTCTGTCGTGCTGTACGTTCGTTTAGTTTCTTTTCGAGGGATGGTTCGATGCATTTAGGCCGACCCCACCCAGTCTACAGTAGTATTTGCATGATTCGAGAGAATTCTTCCCATAGTGAGCCGATCTTGTTGACTCAATTTTTATACGACCTGCAGAGTATTCATGCCATATTGCCGATTCCTCTGGATGAACACAGCCGCTGACTATTGTGCCCAGTTCCTGTATGGTAAAAGATGTCGATCTAAACCAGACGTCAACGGGTGAGCAATAGGCGTCCATATATGTAGGAGCTACGGGTGTGACCTATCTCACTTCTGCGTTGGTCCTATGGGTGAAAGAAATATGCTATATTTATTGTTACACCGTTACTATTCACCGTTAGAGGACTAGTACGCTTTGTCTTTTCTTGCTTCTTTTTTACCGTGTGCTCGGAGTTCTCCGAATTCAAGGGGCCAAAAAAGAAACATGCAGCGAACAAGCTGGTCGCCGAAATCGACGGGCTGAGCAAGCTCAGAAAAGAAACCTTGCATATTGGCAAATTGAAATTGCGACTCTGCGCAGGCATAGAACCCTGCAAGGATTTCCTAAAAAAGCCCTGGCTGCCATAGTGTTGGGATTCCCATTTCACCGGGACCCCGGCAGCTTCTTTATGAATTGGACGAGTCAAAACAAGTCGCCTCGACCCGACTGATGGGAAAGTCGCGGGTTCCAAAGCGTCGGTAACGCCGGCGCAGGAGCCAAAGTTTGGAGATGGGGGAGGGGTCTATCCCGAGAGAGTGGCTCGATGGTACTTAATGAAGTATATCTTGTTTAGATGGTTGCGATCGATCGATCCAAAGAACTAACAAAGAAACTGAATAAGATGGGGGTGTGCACCGATTTGCCTGGGGCGCAGGATACCTTGATTTTTTTTCTTGGTATGCAATCGGCGGCTAGCTTGATAGTTGCGACCGAGAATTTCCGTGCTGATTGGGGATGGCAGTTGTGTTTGGTGCTGGAGGGGTCTTGCTTGAGGGGCGTCCCAAGCTCTCACCCGCAAGGTTCGTTTCTGCGAGTACGGAGTTGGAAGAGCAGGAAGCAATAACCCACCGGCCGGAGAACCGGGTTTGGATTTGCCTTCAGACCGAGTGGAACCAGGCGTTCGTCGACAATAGGAGACAGAGCTTAAGCGATATTGACCAGGCTACAGGGCCGAAGGAGCCCAGAAGCTCGGCGATAACCATGCCGGATCATCAGGAAATTCCACGAATGAATTCATCTTGTCTACAAGACAATGTTCTGGGATCGCCGAAACTGATTGGGTTACACTGCAGGCTTAACCCCCAGTCAATAGCGAATGCCCTGCATATATCATAAGGAGGCTCAGAAGGAGTAGTAGGAACCTAAAGAAATGGGAATCGATATTGAACTCACCATCTCGTTCTGAATATACAGCTCAGTCCTCAATTCTAGGCACCGGAATTACGAGAGGTCCTAAAAGCCCCCAGATCTTTAGGTATAACATGTCTACAACTTCTACCAAGTATAGCGACGATGCCATGGCATAGCAATTTATCATCTATCAACCTTTTTTGACCTTTTTGTTTGGTCCTCGGGTTTGGTGGCTAAGCCCCTTACCCCTCCTCTGTTCATTCATTTAGCTCCGAGGAGAAAGGACACTCCGGCCGAACGTGCAAGCTTGTCCGTGGTCATCTCAAGCTGCGAAATCCAAGACTACAAGGCGACGTGGCTCATGCCCCAAACGCACCAGAATCCAGCCGGCCAGACCGCTTCCTAGTGACAAATACCCTTCCCCACGAAACTCTATGCGATTGGCTGAGAAATCATTCCGTCCACAGACATCCCTCCTGGGCACAATAAAAATGGGGCTAAGATAGATTAAAGGCATTCAAACTCAACACCGAAATTTAAAAATTACCGACTAAGGCGAAATTCTGGCGGTATGAAAGAAAAACAAAAACAAACCAAAAAATTAAAACCAAAACGTAGAGCACCGAATCCTAATCATGTTAGGGAAGGATGAATCTTGAAGGCGATCAGCCCAAAAAGTCCCGCCGACGCGGGACATAGCTGTCTCGGCTAATCGCACGTTCCAGTACAAGCCATAAGGCAGCAACTTGGTAGAGTCGATTCTGGCTTCTGGTAGGATGGCACGATTATTAACAAGCAAATCGTGGATAAAGAGATGGACCAAACGGCCCCCATTTTGGAGGAAAATCAAAGGTATTTGGAATTGTTCGCAATGCGGAACTCTATCACGAACGGAATTGCCCCTCAAGTGGAGGCCTAGACCAATCCGTTCCATTGAGTACGCGATTTTTAGGGCCTGCATGGATGACACGGGTCACTCGCTGCCAACTGCATGGAACCAAAAAGTGCTGTAGATCAGACGCGTCTACGCCAGTAGACAACCCATCGGGCCCGCCAATGACATCTGCTCGGTGCTCTTTTTGCAGATCAGCACAAGAACCTCCTCGAGACCCACTTGAAAAGTTGGGAGAGAGGGGCACGCGGCGGCTCTACAATGTCTTCGAACCTAATAAGGGAAAGATACGAGAGGGAGGTATTTGTCATGATTCAGCTCTAACTATTTCAATCTATATTAAGGTTGTGTTTCAAGAGCAGACCTCTAATCCTTGTATCCATCGTATCCATCGTATCCATACATTGAGAATCACTTTGGTATGATGATTTGGGGCAGACATCCTGGAAGTCATACACCATCCTCCTCGTTCCTTGGTACGGACATAACCCGGATAAATTTTTGCGTTGTAATCCGACGTATTCAGCATTCAGAAAAAAGGGCTTGTTTGGTGATGTTTTAGTTTCCTACGCGGGCCACTTGTCTAGATTTTTCATGTCTGCCTGAATGTAAGACTTGGTTGATCATCTCAACCCCTCCAGGACCAGTAGACACATACCTTGTTTGAGCACGAATATCCGTGTAAAGCGAATATGCTTCTGTTTCCAATGGGTCAAAATATGATCAATTGAGAGCAACTTAGTATCCCGGCTGCTCCTCTGTCTAGGTTGAAATTAATCAGTATAGATAAGACACGTATGTCAGAGGCGCATTCCCTTAGAGGAGGGCGTCGTGTCACTGGTTTATTCCAGAGTATCAGTTGTCTCGTTGAAGCTATTTATGTGAATCTCGCTGCCCGGAGAGAGGTCCTTGTGGGTCGGTGGGATTTTTCTACGACGAGTGAGTCATTTCTGTCGGATAGAGGAACCTGCATCAATTTTCTTCTGAATTTGAGAAACCCTTGAGATTCATTATGCATCTCTAATAACGTGTTTCATCAACAGTTCTTCCACGTCTTTGAGGAGGTTCACTTCCTGGCACATAAATGTCCTGAAACAACGTGTCCAGTCGAGTATCTGGAACAGGCATTTCCTCGGCTAGCTTCGTTTCATGACTTACAGTCGACCGCACATCCTTCTCGATTGCCTTTGCTTCCTCCTCTGTGAAGACAGCCCAGTCTAACAATGTTCTCCTTAAATTGCTGATAGGATTGTTCAATCTCTCCTTTTTCAGTTCCTCGCGGGTTCGATATGCTACTCCTGGATCAGACATAGAGTGTCCAGAATACCGATAGGTGACATATTCATGTAGAAGTGGGCCTTTTCCAGCTTTCACGTACTCTCTTCCATGTCTCACTGCAGCCAATACTGCCAGAACATCCATCCCATTGATCCTTAAGCCTGGGATATGGTGGCCACGCTTGTAGAATTCTGTCATCGCGGAAGCTCTTTCAGCAGATGTCCCCATTCCATATTTGTTATCTTGTATTACTTGTCAGTGGTATAGAAAAAAACCATAATGTCGCACATGTGCACATACTCTCGCAACCGAAAATCACAGGGAGATTCCATAAACCCGCGATATTAAAAGCCTCATGCACTTGGCCCTGGTTCGCCGCCCCGTCTCCATATAGATTGATGGTGACCCTGTTCGTATCCCAGTACTGCTGAGCAAATGCAATGCCGGCCCCCAAAGGAACACTTGCGCCAACAATGCCGTTCCCTCCGAAGAAATTCGGGGCGAACATGTGCATCGATCCGCCCTTTCCATGTGCGATGCCGTCCCGCCGACCGAGAAGCTCTCCTAGAATCGACTTGATGGTACCGCCTCGCATCAGGGTAAACCCATGAGACCGGTACGCTGTTATCAGATTATCTTCTCGGCTGATCGCATGCTCGATTCCCACTGCAACGGCCTCCTGTCCTGTGGATAGGTGACAAAAGCCCCGGATTTTTCTCTGCTTGTACAAATTATCTGCAGCAATTTCCAGACGACTAACTGTTGGTTCAGCCTGAGCTTTTTCATGATTTCACGTTCTATTGAGCTCACTTTATAGTAATCATATCTCGGTACAATTTTTTCAGCTGGCCTTTCGTAGTCTGCAGGTAGAGCGGTGGTGAATCAAGATGATAAGTCTGGAAACTTGTTTCCGGAATGGGGGCCTGTAGGGGCGCTTTTTCATCCTATTAAAGAATTTAGTCGTAGTGATTGGAGGCTCAGGAGAACACTTGTACCGTTGGTAGATCCTTTAAGCCTGTGATCTCCGCAAAACCGCGAGAGCTGTATAAGTGTTTCAGTTGAGATAAGACCTTGGGTCCTTGAAGGTTCAGGGCCATTAAACATGTCCTCATCATATCGAGTAATTCTTGAAATCTAACTAGCTTTTTTGATAAATTGAAATTCTCTCTGTGTGTCTCTTCAAATTCTTGAGGTGCCCGACTGGGTTAATTAACGTTATGACGCAACCATGAATTCATACCTTGTCGGGAGTTTATGGAATTCTTGTTATGGCTTTGACATAATTAATTCATACAACGTGGCATAGCAAAGAAACATCAAGTGGATGATATGTGCATAGTCGAAACAATCTCGAGCCCTACGTTGCTTTCGATGTACAAGTTTGTAAAGATGTATCTACAACCCGCCCGCTTGGAAAGCTGTAAAGCTTATAGGTGTGCGAGTAAAAGCTCTGGTCTCATTGATTCCTGATTCATCTGCAATCCAGATTGCAAAAAGCGCCTTGATGTAAATTGCAAATATTGCTCCTGTCTGTGTTCTGTCATAGCAGACTTGTTCGTATTCATTCATCTTCAGGCGGACCCAATAGATCCCAATTGCGGTCGGATAAACGTGATTCCGCGATGACGCACCAGGTGACCTATCAGCATGGAATTGAACCCTTCAACAAATCTCTCAGCGCAGGCTTCATAGAGTCTCATCTGCACTGTTTCGCTTAGAAACCAGAATCAGAATTCCTTCAGACACATGGGATATTCGAGTGTTTATCTTCAAAATCAGGTTACGCGTCACTTTTGACGCGCCTAGCTTTTGGTTTAATCGCGAAACAAGCTGCTACTTCCTTGATGCAACTCACATTGCTCAGGCATGACACGCCAGTCTCCTGCCCGGCCCACCCGGGGCAGAGCAGCTCATGGTCGTCAGCTCAAGCGCCAGGTGCTACAAGAAGACCGAATCCCCGAAGTCTATCAAGAGATGCTGGAAGAAGCAGAAGCTCGAGACCCTGAGCAGTTTCATTTGGAGAGGCCGATTAAGCGACGTAAAGTTGGCGAGACTAGAGGCATCAATACGAAGGCCATTCCGGTAGATCCCTCATCACTGGTACAAGACAACTCTGTTACTACAAACGCAGATGCCACTGAAAATGTGCAAACCATCTACGATTCAACTGTGTCAGAGGAATCCGATGTTGAGTGGGAGGATGTTAACATCATGCAACCTGCAGCCGGACCAGCAAGCAGCACTCTGGCCACTCAGGGAAATGAGGAAACCCTCCAAATTACCTTGGACCAAAAACCAGAGAAAACCAAAAAAACCATGCAAAGGCGCAAACCTGTCACGGTAGCAGAAAAAAATCTACGTCTAGATATCCATAAGGCTCACCTTCTTTGTCTGCTTGCACATGTGAATCTAAGGAATCGATGGTGCAATGATGATAAGCTGCAGGTAAGCTACTTAGATGTGATGTGATTGTAAATAGCTGATCTATGCCCAACAACTAACAAACAAGTAGCGTTTCTTGAAACAAATGCTTCACAAAAGAGTCGTTGCACTTTTGAACCCGGATGAGACCAAACCACAATTTACTCGTTCCACAACATTTATCGATGGTCTTAATCAAGCTGGTGATATTTTCAATCGAAGGTTCCAGGTCACAAAGCCTGGACTAAAGCGTGCTCACTGGGCTGAAGACCAGACACAGCTAAGGCAAAGGATTGTAGGCTTGCTTGATACACTCTTCAATAGTGACTTTTCTGATTTGACCCTATAGCAATCTATCATGTCGGATGCAGAAGTCTTTTTATCCAAAGAGGATTTTCTATCGCAAGCCAAGATCATGCAGGGGTCTCGAGACTTTGGAGCCATGCTTTTTTGCTCCCTACTACGTGCTGTTGCGGTTGAGGCCAGGCTTGTATGCTCCCTACAGACTCTACCGTTCTCTGGCACAGTCAAGGATATGACACCATCAAAAATGGCCCCGCAGTACATTGTTGTTTCTTCGGATGATCATGAAACATCTACCGATGAGCGGCGGAAGGCATCTGGAGCCCCATTAACTCCGACCAGAAAAAGGCGGATTGGGCGCCCACAGTTTACCACTCGGCCTGCTCAAGCATCTGTACGATTAGGTTTGTGATCCGCATAATCTCGGTCCTTGAACTTGATAGGGACTGACTCTCTAAAGGCTCCCTCCCTACACTCCGAGAATCATCGTACCCTGCCTTTTGGGTAGAGGCCTTCAATGAAGCTGTACAGAAATGGGTCCCAATTGATCCTCTAGTGACCAAATCTCTGGCAAAGCCATCTAAATTCGAACCCCCCGCAAGCGATCCATACAATAGTATGGCTTATGTGGTTGCATTCGAAGATGATGCTTCTGCGAGAGATGTCACTCGGCGCTATGCGAAGGCCTTTAATGCGAAGACCCGTAAAAGCCGTGTCGAGACAACGCGCAACGGAGAGGAATGGTGGAACAAAGCATTGAATGTCTACGAAAAACCTTTTCTTGACGATCGCGATGAAGCAGAGATCAGCGAACTCACCTCTAAATCTGCTGCTGAGCCCATGCCACGGAACATTCAAGACTTCAAAGACCACCCTGTTTATGCACTCGATAGGCATTTGCGTCGCAATGAGGTGATATTTCCGAAGCGTGTGATTGGGCATGTGGGTCTCAGTAAATCGACATCTAAGAGCGATAATCTCGACCCCGTCTATCGTCGCTCCGATGTGCATGTCGTCCGAAGTGCGGACAAGTGGTATCGTTTGGGACGGGATGTCAAGGTGGGAGAACAGCCATTGAAGCATGTCCCAGCAGCACGACCCAAAAGCGGGTTCGCGAGCGATGACGATGAGGCTGAGCCAGAACACACTGCCCTCTATGCCGAATACCAAACTGAAATATATCAACCCCCTCCAGTAGTCCAAGGAAGAATCCCAAAGAATGGATATGGGAATCTGGACATATACGTTCCCAGCATGGTCCCGCCTGGGGCAGTCCATATCAAGCGACCGGATGCATCTCGGGCCGCACGAATACTCGGAATCGATTATGCAGATGCTGTCACAGGGTTTGATTTCAAAGGCCGCCGTGGAACGGCAATTTTTGGAGGAATTGTAATTGCTCTTGAATACCAAGAAGCTCTTGAGGAGGTTTTGCAAGGAATTGCAAATGATAAGCAGCAAGCGGCGCTTGAAGCAAGGACAGCGGAAACCCTTCGGCTCTGGCGACTGTTCCTGGTTAAACTCAGGATTGCTGAAAGGGTAAAGGCGTATGCGGACGAGGATGAGGAAATGGGCGATGCAACCAATACTGAGATGATGAATGACCCACTAGAAGAATTTGAAGGTGGAGGGTTCTTTCCAGATTCAAATCAACTATCGCAAAGCTCCCGATCTGAGATTCGAGAGAGACAACAGACCGAGACCGGGGGTGAAGATGATTTTGGCGGGGGATTCATTGCAGAAGAAGGTGTTCCTATTCTGAAAGAAGGCAACGGACTTGCCTATGAGGAAAATACTAAGGAAACCTTTGTCCCAGGAGATGGAGGTGGCTTTGTTCCGGAAGAAGAAGTTATTGCCAATGACGCGACAGACCAAGGTATATCATTGACACAGACCTCTACTTCGACATCAAACAGACCATTGAAGAAGTGGAAAGATCACAACAAACCTCGCTACGAATTAGTTGTGGTGCCAAAGGAATCAAGCTCAATGACCAAGGAGCAACCAACTGACATGCAACATGCCATCAGCGAGCTAGAGGGGTCATCTGAAAAGGCTCCAATTACAATTGACTCATCAAATAATGGAGGGTCCAAAACCACCAGTGTTGGCATTGTTTCTAGACCGCCATCTCCGCAACAAGTGTCTCAAAATGTGCCGATTGTTGTGTCCGACTCTGATAGCGATCTTGAAAAAGGTTCTCTACTATCGGAGGATCCTGAGGATAAGGATGCTATCCCAGAGTGGCTAATGTAGATCGCATACATAGTTGGCAGGTTAAATTTGGGCAGCTTCACAATAAATAAAGTAGAGATAAATGAATTCTGGTTTCAAATTCTCAGACAGCCTCAACCTGGGTGGTCCTTCATGGATCTAATTAGCCACGTGACCTCGTGGTTGACCGACGCGTCGACGCGGCGCCCGAGGCACGGCTTCCTGAACGTTATGAGCTTTGTTCTCGTCAATGTCTGTCTGTCAACCTCATGCTTCTACCAGAAAAGTTGCGATGAACCACCATCGGAAGCCCATACCGTCCAAATCATCCCAAGACCTTAAAACCCCGCAAAGACCCGGCTCCTCGACGGTATCCAGAGCTTCGAAGAGTTCAACATCGAAGAAAAGAGCGTCCCCAGCATTATTGACATCTACGCGGCCATCGAAAAGAAAGTCTTTTCCAAACTCCAATCTAGCCCAGTCGACTTTAACTCAAATCGACTTTGTCACCCAAACTACTTCCCGCTCAGACGATGATCAACTTGATTATATCGAAGAGTATGGACCACTCAAAAATCCAGATGATACAATTGAACCTGTGGAAATAGACGGTGACTCCGACGACGATATCGAAAATCAGTCCTCTTTGAGGACTCGTGCAAACTTGTTGAAATCGGGAATCAATGATGACTACCCGAACCGACGGAGGAAGAGTGCTGGTTTGAACAACTCGACATCTGAGCGGGGCTGCCGTTTTAAGAAAATCCAGCCAGCGAGAGCGGCCTCGAGTGGTCGGGGGAAAAGAAAATCCACAGAGAAGTCCTCTGCGAAGCGCGACAAAACTCTGACGCAAATGGACTTTGTACGGCGTTACATAACCATTGATGATGATGATGATGATGATGATGATGATGACGTGAACATGGGATATATACTGTCGATTGCTCAAAATAAGTCTCCGGATTCTGACCAACATGTGCCGAAAGTACAGAAATTTGAGAATGAGGAAAATGATCACAAGCCTCTCCCGGTCTCCAAGTGTCATCGCACAATCTTCGAAGCCGAAGTGGATCTTTCCACAGGCGAACCGATTTCCCAGTCGGGTGATGGCCAAACTACCGGAGAAGAGCATAGTTTACATGACGGAAGAAGACTGGGTCTACTGGCGACGCCACGGAAAACCCGAAGACTCGAAATTCCTTCATCGCAGTCACCCGAAAGCCCGGGATTAGCCATCATCACATCATCCCAATTTCGCAGCGCGACACGTTCACCGCATAAGAGGGTTCTATGTGATCTGAATGAAATACCTGCAGCCTCTATCAACGAGGAGACGCCCAGATTAGAGTCAATGACTGAGAACCCACAAGAACAAGAAGATGCACATCATCAAACCCCAACGCCCAGTCGACACAGCGAACAGACCTTCACAGACCATCATCCGCCTCCGCCTAAAGAGAAGGTATCTCTACAAAGACCGGTCACTACATACACGGACACTGAAACTCCATCTGATGACAAACAAAGAAGGCCTGGACGCAAACAGAAGGAGAGAATGGTGGTGTACGAAACGGATGCAGACACGGATGACGGGGATTCAGACAATGAGTCTGGCAATGATCCAAGAACAAATGTTCAACTGCAAAAATCCCACGAAATGGACTCACAACCCGCTCATGGTGGCCCAGAAGATCCGAGTGATGACGATTCCCAAGATCTTCCGCTCCCAGCGCCAGGCGTCCTACCATCTGTAGACCTCGACTCTGGCCCTCTCTCCGAGGCGCCTATGTCAGATGCTTCGATGTTCTATCAAAGGTTACAACCGGCGACTCAATTTCCACACGAACCTATCCCGACGCTGAACACCCAAAGGCTGTCTGAGTTATTTCCTATCGAGGAAAGCACCCAATATCCGAAACCTGGATTTCCAAATCCTTCTCAACAACAAATTATATCATCACAGATACCAATGGAAACACAAGATGCGACCCAGATTGAAGTCGTACCAGAATCCTCGCCAGTTCGTGAACAAGACAACAGTCTTGAATCTAGCGAGGTTGTCTTCCAGCGACCCCGGCCCCTTGAGTCGGTGGTACAAGTCGAGTCATCTCAGCCGGTTGACCGTAGTCAGAATGCAGCCGCCAGGATTTTGTCGCGCAGCCAGCTTCTGACTTCAAGTGTGATGGAGAGCATTCCTCTACCCAATTTTTGGATGGAGACCCAAGATAGCGTGGGAGAACCCTATAGTTTACCTGACCAGTGATATCTGTGAGACGGTCCCAATAATTTTATGAACTTATGACACTAGACGAACAATATGTCATTATATGATTTTATTATCTTTTTATCTCTCAAGTCCTCTTCAGATCTTGATGCATCCTCAGATTCTCGTATGCATGGCTGTGTCGATCCTGATGTTTGTTGCGTGAATCCTGTGAAAGCACGGGACGAGCGGGGCGGTCGGGCCGTCGACGAACGCGGAGGTGTGACCTCAATTATTGTTGTTTCACTCGGAGACCTCCAACCTCCACCCTCGCCATGGATATCGCATATGATCACATCCAGGAGGAGATCCTCAACTCTAACAAGCACGAGGACTCCTCCGAATCTAATACCGAGAAATCGAACATCAACCTCAACAACGAGCTTCAAGAAACCTTCCGCGCCTTCTCCGCCAGCCCGTGGGGTACCCGAATCGGCGGACTCTGGGATAACGTTCGCAAGCAGGGTGAAAGTTACTACGAAAGTGCTCAACAAGAATATGCGGCTGCTAGCGAGGAGGCTGTGAAGGGATTCTCCGATTTGCGGGACAGCATCGTGGATCGGACGAAGGGGCTCTCTCTGAGCACAGCGACCTTGTCCGGTGGCGGCGAAGGACAAAAAGAAGAAGTCGCGACACCGACAGCATCGACTGAAGGAGAGTCTAAGGGACAGGAACAGACTGCTGGTTCCAGCGGAGAGGGATTCATTTCCCGGTTCAAGGCCGAAGCAGCCCGACGGCTCAAAGAGATCGAAAAGGCCGAGGAGGCGGCAGATGAAGCTATAATGCGGTTTGGCCTGAATATCAGTCAGAAGCTCCGCGATGCTGTCAGTATAGTGCCCCCTGAGTCTGATGAATCGGGAAAGCTTCTCTTCGAAAGTAAGGATGCTGAGGGCAAGAGAGTCATCCATGCCACCCGATTTGAAGCACAGCTCCACGTTATCCATTCCAACCTGGAGAGTTTCACCAAAGACCCCGTCAGTGAGAAGTTCCCGGATTTCAAGCAAGACTTCAATGTTGAGAGCAAAACAGACAATATTGCTTCGGATTTGGATAAGTACCCCGATCTGCGGTCGGCCAAGGAGAAACTTGTGCCGGAGAAGGTTGAGTATGCAGAGTTCTGGACCCGGTACTATTTCTTGCGCCTAGTCATTGAAACTGAAGAAATGAAGCGAAAAGAACTCCTCAAAGGTATGTTTCAACTTTCATTTTCTATGACGAATGTTCTAATGTGACTTGTGACATCAGGTGCCAATGTTGAGCAAGAGGAAGAAGTTGGCTGGGATGATGACTCTGACTCGGAGCAAGATTCTCCTTCCACTCCCCAGGTTCGCGCTCGCAACCAGGAATCTGCCCTTAGCAATGACGCCCAGAAGCCGGAACCTCGCCGATCCAATGACCAGCAATCCCAGGCGGACAGCGAATCAAGCTACGATGTCGTGAGCGGAACCGCTAGCAGGGCTCCTGGTAGCCCTAAGGAGAAGAGTTCGGCCACTGATACCAAGGCGGACGAAAGTGACGAGGACTGGGAATAAAATTTCCCACTACAAACCCAGAGAGTCTATAGAAAACTTTTCACATTGGGTTCGCTGGGTGATTCCCTGAGACTAGCCTGGTCTTGTCTTTCCAGGGCAAAAAAAATGACCGGTTGACTCGGTCGTGGTTTTTGCGTCACTTGATTTGTCGGAGTTTCTAGGCTATGCCTCCTGGTTTGTTTTGGCGTTATCGGGACTTATTCATCTCTTAAATCATTGTTTCTGCTATTTTTTATCTTGGCTTCAGCGATCGATGGCATGTCTGTATTGACTGCTCCTTTTTCTTCTTCGTGGACGTGGATTTGCACATTGTTTGCTCTTTACATATTTCTTTCGTTGAATGGACTTATTGCGAAGCCCTACCCTGAATTAAACATGATACAAAACTAGACAATGGCTAGAAGAAGTAATAGTAGACGGAATAAGATAGAGCGTGACGATATTCTCTCAAACCATGGGCCTTATCATATATGCCTTGGTAGCCAGCAATAGGTCGAACAGCCAAAGCGTGGGAACTAGGATCCGTGCGGCATTCATCAATGCTATCATCAAGAGAATCAGCCAGTCATTGGTGTCCCTTTTGAGCCCTCTGAGGTGTTCGCTTCCACCAGGACCTTAAAGGCGCAGGCGCGGGCACGGGCGGCGATTTCAGCGGCATGATGAAAGTATTCGCAAGCAAAAGTATGTATACTAAATCATCGTCTTCCAGCCTGAGTTTCAAGTCTTTCTTGATGTCTTCTTTCTCTTCTTCGGGGAGGTCAAAGCCTCGATATGTTGCACAGCACGAACACTCTGTGGTGCAATGACCCTTGCCATTTTTTCTTTTTGAAATAGATCTTTGCTTGCAACAACTACAGTATCGACTGCAACATCCAAGTTGATCTGAACAATCCTCAACCAGCTCCTGGCGCATATACCATGTAGGGATTTGTCTTAGAAGATGATAATGAGACTTCATATAAGGACCGAACATCGATACCGTGCGGTAAAATGCATATTCTTTGCGAGGCAACTGCGCTCGGATCTTCTCAAGTTCCTGAGTTGCCTCTTCAAGCCTAGAGTTCTCAAGTTCAATATTGGCGGCTTTTTGCAACCCTTTGACCTTGGTTTCCATCATCTCTTCGCGCTGTACAAGCTCTCGTAAATCATTTTCAGCGAGAAGAAAGCCAAGGAACGATTTTCGGGGACATTGATGATTATGAGAGAGGAGCACGCTCCTATCATAGGACCAAGAAAATGCTTTACCTGAATCAAAGCTCCCCATGGCTCTATTTAAACAAGTGATTTACGAGAGTAGGTTTCTAGAATATCTAGATAGACTAGATATAAGGTTTTCTTCTGAGCTTGCCGTCATTATTCATCTTACATACTGTGATCTGAGTGCCGAAAGTGAACTGTGAGGACATCATTTACATATCACCTCAGGCCGCGCCGAAATAGGAAAGCACAGTATTTAGGGTTTACCATCGGTAGATCCAACCTAAAAAACAACAATGATTAGATCAGTACAGAATCAGTGGATTGTATTCCTGCATATAGTAACTCGAGAATAACTGAGGTGATGGAAGAGGGAAATACGTGGTGCCGCGGTCGAGATTGGTTGATGAATACCCTCGGCTGCTGGTGTTGTTCTGTTCTGTCTTGTACCACCCCGGCCGCGGCACTAGCAAGAAGAGGGTTGGTTTCTTTTGTTTTTTCTTTTTCTTTTTTCTTTCTTTCTTTTGTTTTTGTTTTTGTTTTTATTTTATTTATATACCCCCGGGGATCGACCCCGCCTTGTTGTTGTTATTGTGTTTTTTTTGTTCTCTTTTTGTTCTATTTCTTTTCCCACAGAGATAATCTCCGCTCTGCTTGCGTCTTGCGTTTTGTTATTAAGTGTAGCTGTATGATTTTTTGTAGGGGTTGTAGGAGTAGTTGTAGGAGTAGTTGTAGGAGTAGTTGTAGGAGTAGTTGTAGGAGTAGTTGTAGGAGTAGTTGTAGGAGTAGTTGTAGGAGTAGTTGTTGGAGTAGTTGTAGGAGTAGTTGTAGGAGTAGTTGTAGGAGTAGTTGTAAGATTGGTTGTAGTAATGGTCATAAGAGCAGATGTAGATGAAGCAATGGGAATAAACGAAGAAAAAGAAGACAAGAGGAGTATCTCGCGAATGATCTTTCAGGGTGTTAGTGATACATATTCACACAATAAGCGCAATTTACTCTGCTGTGCCATATCTGGCATTCCTATCTTTCGAAATATCTCCGGCCTTCTTGGCCAGTGGCGAGCTCTCATCTGAATGAGGGACATCCTGATATGCGGGTGTCATATCTCGCAACCCGCTGTGTCCTCTCCTATCTGACCGGAGACCGGGAGAACTTATTCGCTCTGGGGTCACAGGTGTGCCTTCGCGAGAGCGAAGCTGGAACCCCCGGGATCCGCCGCCGGGTGTATAGAGCTCGTCATCTTCTCTCAGGAACCCTGATGGACTCCCAGGACCCCATCCGTACTGGTAATCTTCGCCACGGCGCTTGACAGGACTTTCATCATAAGGGTCCCAGCCAACACGGCGGCGTGCTTCAGAGCGGAGACGTTGGCGGTGCTGTTCATCACCGCCGGCACCAGTCGAGGAAGATTCCTCCAAGAAAAAGTTAAGAAGCTCGTCGCTGATCGAAAGGTGAGATTGTTGTTGAAATTGTTGGAGAGAGGTCAGGCGAAGAAGCATTTCGAGGAGAGAGAGAGACGTGCGAATGTTTTCAAATAATGGATTGGCTACTGTTGTTGTGTCACCAGTTGTTGCAGATGCTGATTGAGAAGCGTCTTTGCGGTGGGCTGGGGAGGGAGAAAACGACATTGTATGCCTATCCTTGAGAGACAATTCCGCTATCATACTGGGGTCGATGGATGGCTCATTTATGGGGGGTTTGGGATTCTCTGCTTCAGATTCGGTGTCTGAATCTTCGTCCTCGTTAAAGACTTCAAATGCAATCCATTCCGGGTCGAGACCAGGAGGCAACCGCCATTTTTCGGGAATCGAGTCTTCATGTAAGGAACTTGAACTTTGCTTTATGGTGGAGCCAGCGCCGTTGAGCTGTGCATCGAGCTGGGCTTGTTCCTCGTCAACCAGATCTTCTTCCTCTGCTTCAAAAGTAGATTCGTTCGAAATGTCGGCATGTTCCATCATGCGACGGGGAGGTAAAGCATTCAAGTCCCTCTTAAGCAAAAGGACCGGGTTATTTGTCTCTCCCTCTGTGCTAATGTTGAGAATTCTGCCCGTGTCGGCATAGAAAATCTTTGATATCTGATGAATGGGTAAAATGTCTCTGATACCAGCTGTCGTAACGCCTTCGAAACTGTGTGGCTGAGGCTCATTTTCCTCGAGCGTATGAACTCTTCCATCCTCCAAATCCTCGATTAGCATGACTTGGTAGGCATACTCGTCAACCCCTCTCCGGCCGGGAAGTTGAGGTGAGTTTGTTTGATCAGCTGAGTAGTAAGTTTCCATTGGAACACGTCTCAACTTCAAGCGGGCCTTGTGCATGACCTCTTTCCAAGTAGCTTCTCGAACTGATTCTTCATCATGGGGACGGAGATGACCAGCGAATAACATGTACATGGAAACTGTGAAAGTCGGCCCTATTTGAACGGCTTTCGATTGCGATATTGAATAATGGGTGTCACCAGCAGTCAAAAAGGTGCTGGCCTGTAAAAGTCGTGAAGGAGACACTGTTGATGGCAGATTGGTGGACAATTTGGCCCCAGAAGTCGTAATGGCCAGGTTCATCAGCGGAACTGCGTCTTCAATTCGTGCAAGCAATTTCTTGGTGTCCTTAATGATGTGCTTTATCTCCATCACATTATTCACACGATCCTTGGATGCTCGAGGCTTCTTTCTCAATGCTTCTTCAGCGGCAGCTGCTTTCGCCAGTCGTTGGCCAAGAGCTTGGATATCCCATCTCAGGGATTTCGTGAGAGCAACAGCAGATTCAAGGGATGTATTGCCACGTGCAGCACTATAAGGCCATCAGAGGTGCGTAAGACGCGATTGTCTTCGTGCCAACAACTTACATTAGTTCAATCATGTCAATCGACGGAGAGATGACCTGCAGACTATGTTAACAGGGGCCATCTAGCATCGGCTTCAATAAAAACAAACCTGAATCTTGCTCTCCAATCGCTGTTGCAAAGCTAAAAGCTCTTCACGGTCTTCGCCATCCACATTCTGGGCCAAGACAAAAAAGGATCAGTCTGTAGCCCCTTCAAGCTCAGCATCAGATGTTCCATACTTTGAGCAAGCGAGACGATTGTCGCATGGCATAGCTTGCTGTTATCGCAATACCAGATCTGGATTACATAGTTAGCAGGTTTTGCTTTTCAAAGCTCGAGGGAATGCTGACTTACCGGATGGCATAGTTCATCGCCTGTTGGGTAAGCTGCACGTCATGTCATGCATTAATGCTCTGTCATCAAAGAAAGACCTCGAATAATAGAACATGCTTACTCGAGTCAAGAAAACCTCCATCCTGACCAAAGTAACAATGCCGATCCTCCACGACACGTTCGGTGAATTGGGTTGATTAAACACCCCTGATGAATAACTTGAAAGTTTGGAAGTGTGCTTATCGATAACCGGCGTCGTGCCCAACGGTCATCACCATAAAGACGAGCCCAACTCTCATGACAGATCGCACACCTCAGAGAACACCACTTGATATGTGGCTGATATTCTGTAGCAGCCAGCAAGTGCAAGAAAGTCGGAATTGAAGAAAGAGAAAACAACACAAACAGCTCTCAAGAATTTCCCATATCACACGTGACTGACACCGCAATCTGCTGCGAATTTCGCGGGGTGCTGCGCTGAGTCAGCGGTGCAAAATCAAAATTGCGGACCCCTCATTGTTGAACCTCACCTTCGACTTTCGTGTCGCTTGTACCGTGTCCTTGATTGCGTCCCGGAAATTTTACCACGATGTCGAACCAAACCCCCGAGAACTGGGAGGATGAGCTCTCACGTCAGGCCGAGGGTGTCAACCTGAACGCACAAGGCCGCCCTCAGGCCCATGCGGCTTCCTTCCAGCCTGGCGCAGCTACTTTCCAGCCCGGTGCGGCCTCCTTCACTCCAGGTGCGAATTCTTTTGTGCCTGGACAGCAATACCAGCAGTATGGTGGTGGCTATCAATACTCTCAGTATGGTCAGCAATCATATGGCTACCCCCAGCAGGGCTATGCCCAGTATCAGCAGCCCGCTGGTTACAACCAGTACTACAACCAACAACCCGGTGGCTTCCAGCAGCAGCCTCGCCAGAACGCTGTCCCACAGCAGCCCGCTCAGCCTGCTCAGCCCACTCCCAACCCCGCTGCAACGACCTCTGCCGCCCCGCCGAAAGCCAAGGTCCTTTCCATTGGCGCTACCTCCTCCACTGCGGCTCCCAAGACCAAGGTTCTTTCGATTGGAACTCCCGCCGCTGCGCCAGCCAAGTCTGCGGATACTTCAACTAAAGGTGACTCGAAGGGTGCTGCTGCTGCCGAGGCCGGTGCCAAGGTGACCGCCGCAAAGGCAATTGAGAAGACCGACAAAAAGGCGGACTCCAAGGCTGCTGCCGCCGGCAAGACCTCTCCTGCCCCCTCCTCTGGCCGTTCCAGCCCTGGCCGCTCCAGCCCTGCCCGAGGCGAGGGTGCCAAGCAGGCTCGTGCTGCCGACGCTGTTGCTAAACAGCAGCAGGCCGATGTCGATGAGGCCACCCTGAAGGAAATTTATGGCGAGAGACGAGAGCACGTCAATGTTGTGTTCATCGGTCACGTCGATGCTGGAAAGTCTACTCTGGGTGGCTCTCTGCTCTACTGCACTGGCATGGTGGATGACCGGACAATGGAGAAGTATAAGAAGGAGGCCAAGGATGCTGGCCGTGAAACTTGGTACCTTTCCTGGGCCCTGGATCTCACTAACGAAGAACGATCGAAGGGTAAGACTGTGGAGGTGGGCAGGGCATTCTTCCGCGTGACAATCCCCCACCCTGATGGCCCCATTGAACGTCAATTCTCCATCCTCGACGCCCCTGGCCACAAGTCCTACGTCCCTCACATGATTGGCGGCGCTACCCAGGCAGACTTGGGTTGTCTTGTCATTTCTGCTCGCAAGGGAGAGTATGAGACTGGATTTGAGAAGGGAGGACAAACTCGTGAACACGCTCTGCTTGCGCGTAACACCGGTGTCTCAAAACTCATTTTGGCTGTTAACAAGGTTCGTGTGCTTGGATTTGCTGACCCTGCGGATTCGTTGGCCAGATGAAGAAAATGACAAGACTAATTTCTATTAGATGGATGATCCGACTGTTGAATGGAAAAAGTCCCGTTTCGATGAGTGCACAGTCAAGGTTATCAAGTTTTTGGAAGCTCTGGGTTACAAGAAGGATGACATCTTCTGCATGCCTATTTCGGCCCAAACTGCAGGAAACATCAAGGACCGTATTTCCAAGGAAGTCTGCCCTTGGTACGATGGTCCCTCTTTGCTTGAGTACCTCACGGCCTTCAAGCTTCCAGAGCGCAAAATCAACGCTCCTTTCATGATGCCTATCAGTGCCAAGTACCGTGATATGGGTACCATGGCTGAAGGCCGTATCGAATCCGGTGTTGTCAAAAAGAATGGCACTTACATTATGATGCCCAACCGAACCGAAGTCCAAGTCACGGCTCTCTATGGTGAGACAGAAGATGAGATCACTACTGCCACTTGCGGTGACCAGGTCCGTATGCGTCTTCGTGGCGTGGAGGAAGAAGACTTCTTCCCTGGCTTCGTGCTTTGCTCGCCTAAGCGTCCTGTCCACTGTGTGTCTGCTTTCGAGGCCAAGATTCGTATTCTTGATCTGAAGAGCATTCTGTCTGCTGGGTTTAATTGTGTCCTCCACGTTCACTCTGCTGTCGAGGAGGTCACTTTCGCCGCTCTGCTTCATAAGCTTGAGCCCGGCACTGGCCGTAAGAGCAAGCGTCCCCCTCCCTTCGCCAGCAGGGGCCAGACCATCATTGCCCGTCTTGAGGTCACTAGCACTGCCGGTGCTGTCTGTGTGGAAAATTTTGCCGAGTATGGACAAATGGGTCGCTTCACTTTGCGTGACCAGGTTTGTTTGATTCCATTCCGTAGATTGCCACCCCGAGTTTACTCGCTAACTGCTTTTTACAGGGACAAACCATTGCTATTGGCATGATCACCAAGCTTATTCTCCCGGAGAATGAAGCATAAAGATCGAATTAGTTAGCCCTTGGGAATATTCACCGGATTTTTGCATTACTCATGATGCGTACAAAAGAACAACAGGATACCAGCGAGGAACTTGCGGTTGTTTTCAACGTCTTGATGATACACTCAAAAGCATCCGCCTCTACCTCACGATGATGATTTCTTTTACCTCTTTCAGATAGAACTTTGCTTTTTTTTCAATACAAGAAGGCAACTATGCTGCATATTGTTTTTTATTGCCCGAGGACTCACAACCCCCCTTTTCCTAAATTCAGGAGTGTATTGAAATGGCTGGTAAACCTTGTCAAGTCATCTATCAAAATAAAAATAAATAAATTTCCGTTGCTACAGGCGCCGTCAAGACGAAAACCTTAACATGCATGGTCGTAAATAGAAACCAATTAGCACCCTCCTTTACCGCTTCTTTTTCACCATGGTGAATCCATCCTCATCAATCTCTGGCTCAGGCTTCTCCCTTGGCGCCCGCACCAGAGAAGGCGCTTCTCCCATCTCGACATCGTCACCCTCGGAGTCCTCGTCATCATCTGTCTCCTGGTCCTCATCTTGGGCCTCGACCTGTTTAAACATTTTCGCCGCACTGGACTTTTGTTGACTCTTCTTCTGCCAGTTCTCCCACATCTGTTGGATGATGGCAAATTCCCCGCGCGTCGTCTGTGCCTTGAACTCCATAATTTCCGCTGCCACATTGCCAGCACTCTCGTCATCAATCACCACGTCGAACTCGTCGTTCATCACCTGGATCAATACATCCTCCAGGTCTTCGGCATCTGTCTCAGGGCGGTCACTCAGCATATCGGATATAGCACCACACAGCCAGGCGCGCTTGTCATCGGATGTAGGACCTCCCCAATTGGATTGCACGGCAAGGGTCAGGGCCGGCCAGTTGTTCAGGGCCAGAGTGATGGCCAGATCGAGGTAGGAGTTGGCATCAGTGGCCGATCCTGTAGTATTTTGCGTGTCCATGATGAATGTGAATTCAGATCAATTCCAGTCGTCTAATGGCGATACCCCAGGGCTAGTCTTCGCTTCGGGGTTGCTGGGATTGCTTTTCGGAAAAACCCTGCGGGCTTGGTGGGGCTCTGGTAAAGCGATCGCTGATAGAGGGGGATGCGATATTGTTCAAGAGAAACGAAAGATGCTTGAACTCCCAGGGAAAATGTTGTCGGGACCCAAAGAGAGGATGGTAGATCAATTGGGGAGTGTGGTGGGGTAAAGTTGGTGTTTATCGCGATGATTCCACCATCTCCAAAAAATTTGAAGCTCCGATTAGATAGCGTGGGCGATAACGACGATCACGTGATTTACGCCACGGAAGATAGCCAGGCTTCCAAGATGAATCGTAGCTTAATGACTGAACTAAAACTTCAATTACTCAATGATTGGTTCCAGTCACAAGAGCATAAAATAGATTGTTGATTTATGTGTTGTTTTATTCGATCCAACAGAGCGTATCAACATGAAACAGGAGCGTCCAAGATGTACGGATTGTTCATGTTAAGGAGATCAGCCAACACGTCTATGGTGAAGGGGTAAGGCTGGGCCATGACTCCCGCATTACACTTCAAGATATCTAGATGCGACGCTTGCAATGTAAACTGTTCACCCGTTGCCTTGACAGAAGTGACAGATCCTAGGTCACATTGCACAAAGATGAGTTCAGTTTTTGATCCACTCACTTACATTTGTTGGATAAATGTGTCCGCGCTTCCTGCGTTACATCCACGGATCTATATATGGGCAGCACTGTGGATGGCTGATTGTGCCCCAAGAATATTCCTTCCTATGAATCTCAACAGCCGCTTCCCCAGCCCATTTTTAAACTGAGCTCACCTGCCACCAGTGACGAAGATTGATTTGCCATCAAGGTTGGGGATCTCTGTGTAAGGGTTGAATTTGAGACTAGCCATGCTGCAGGCACAATGTATACAATGTGATATTTCAATTAGCAATAGGATGTACAGGATGTAGGCACAAATAATATATAAGGTACCAAAAGGGAGATACATATTTTTGTGAAGGCACTCTCGTTTAGCATTCATCCCAGCTAGGGTCGGATAATATGTTGCACCGAGTCAGGTTGATGTTTTTTGCAACCGGGCGGATTCAGCCTCCGGCACCCGAAGTGATGCTGCTCTACGCCACGAGTTAGACTGCAGTAGGTTAATAGAATTATTGATGTATTGATACAAAAAATCAATCAGAACCCCCTGTTTTGACAGCCAAAAACAAAGCAAAACGGGGTTGTGCCAGCTGTCAATTTGAAGGGCATACCGAGTTCAGGGAAGCAAACATGCATATGTTCAGGAAAAGTTTCAAACCACCGATCATAAATGGTTACATTCAAACAACAAACAATAGTACTCTCTTGCCATAAAATATGATGTCATATCTGATCCACTCTACCAGCCTGGCAAAGGAGTGAACTTGGCCAACACACCATCCTTTGGCGCCACAGTAGCCCCCTCTCGAACCTCTAATTTTTGGTCAGGATATTTCAATTCCATGTGGAATCGACCCACTGTCGCAGCAAGCAGACAAGCTAGCTCTGCTTTGGCAAATCCCTGGCCAATACAGCTGCGTGGACCATGAAGGAAAGTCAAGAAAGCATAGTTATTTGTTGCACCACCCGTGTTTGCCTTGCCCTCGCCCATGAATCGATCTGGGTTGAATTTGTCCGCATCTGGCCCCCATAAGCTCTTTAATTTGTTTATGACCTCTGGGGCAAGAATGAGGAATGTGCCTTTGGGAATGGGTTTTCCTGCTAGGGTTGTGTCTCTGACAGCAGTCCGGATGGTAGCCGGAACAGAGGGATGAAAACGGAGGATCTCGTTGCAAACAGCGTGCAGATAGGGAAGCTGGTCGATTGTGGCAGCATACATAGGTCCTGAGTTATCGTCTGCCGGTGAAGGGAGATTGGCACGAATTTCCTCGCGCAGTCTTTTCTGAATGTCGGGATTCTTGGAGAGAGCATACACTGCCCACTGCATGGCAGAGGCTGTCGTCTCGTGGCCGGCGCCCAGGAAGGTCATCAACTGATCAACTAGATTCTCTTCATCAAATACGCCATTCTGGATTGCCACGGAAATAATGTCGACGCCAGTCATTGCGTTTGGGTCCTTCATCTTGGATTTCTTCTGTTGAATCATTTGTCGCGCAACATCGCGAATAACTTGACTGCCCTCAGTCAAGTTTTTGTTCCGTTGGGTGGGTAACTTTTGGATGACGCTAATATTTCCAAGAAGCATTCCTAGAAGAAAAAGTAGCTTGGTCAGAAGGCTTGGTGAAGTGAAGATCTTTTGGTAAGATTGATTGAGTTTGTTGGAAGGGTTGCTGAGCGAATCAAAATCATGGTCCATGCCAGCGACGCCGATAATATCCAACGTGGCACGACTTGCCCAGTTTCGCACTTGAATAGTGTTGTCGTCTGGAGATTTCCTGCTCTCAAGATCTTCCTGTATCACGGTGATCATTTCGACGCTCTTGGCCCAGAAGACTGGATAGAGATCTTTGATATGGCGGAAGGCAAACGCCGGTAGGAGGTTCTTGCGCTGGATCTGTGAAGATATGTTTAGTGTGTATCAAAGAAAGGAAGGCAACGTAGGATCATATAATTACCTTGTGCTCTTCACCTTCAGCAAGCAAAATGCCGTCTCCGACCACTCGGCGTAGGCTTTGCCTCACCGTCAATGGTTTCTCAAAATCATATACTTTGGTGACCAACAGCTCGCTCAAAGCTTTGGTGCTGGTCGGGAGAATTCGCTCCAAATTACCAACAATATAGTACCGAATAAGTGGCTCATCTGGCATGGCCTTGATCCATTCGCGCATTTGTGGGAACGGACTTTCGAGAAAGATCGACTCCGAGTTCCCGGTGAGCCAGTGTCGATTCTAAGAGTATTAGTTCTATTCATAGCACAAAGGACATCTTCTAGCTCACCGATGGTGTAGGAATCTCTTTGATTGGGGTTAAAAATGCAGGGTACAGCAGCAGTTGATATGTTAGTTTGAACAAGGTGATCATCATGAATAGGAGAATAATGGTTGCCGTTTTTGAATTGTAGATGGCATAATCCGGCTTGAAACACACTGCGATGGCGACACCAGGATAGAGCATACTGAAATTGTTGTTCAAGACCCCCATGATGGCGACTCGTTTCTGGCCAGAAATTCAAGAGGGAAATGAGATGAAGAGAGCAGCCCGTATGGATATTTATATTAACCACACCCTTGTATTTCTTTTTCTGAATGTCTGCTTGTCAAGGCAATTATGATTTTTTTAGGAGCAATTCGATGATTCAAAGAACCTTGTTATTGACCGACGTGCCCGAATTCCAAAATCGTGAAGATTGATAACCCTCGTAATATGTGGACAAAGTTCAACACCAGAATTCAGAAAAGGTCACGTGGTCAAAAATGAGACGCCGCGTCTCAGAGTGGCGGCAGGTGGGCGGATTATGTACGGCGAGAGTTGACGATCGCATGCACGCCGGAACCCAGATCAGAAATAGGTTCAGGAGAGACGGCACGGAAGCAACTCGACCTGCAAGATCTTTGACAGTGATATATGGATGGTGTCGATTAATTCATCATTAAATAGAACAACAATGGTATGACACCCTCAACAAAGAAGCATAGGCATCAGTATTTCAACCTGATGAGATGGAATGAATGCCTTGACCGTGTGTGCCGACTGCGTCGGGTCGGAGATACGTACTTCTGATGGGCTCGCAACCGCTACCGGATTCAGTCAATGCTTACCGTGTCAGCCAACCAGCGTTCACGTAAACGAATCCTTCCCTATCATCTGTGGAGGAACCTTTGCATCTGTTACCAATTCATTACTCTATTGAGCTTAGCTCCGTGAACAGCCACGGGGCAGTACTTGATATTGGGTGGCTCTTTTTTATTGGCCACGTCGTATTCGACTGTTTGCATAGTGGCTACTTAGTCCTGTGTATTCCTATCCACTCTAACGACCTGTTCGCATGATAGGAAGAACGTCTGACAACCCTTGATCCGATTGATGAGCGGGTTAGAATAAAAAAAATAAAATAGTGATTAATGATAATTGTAAAAGCCCTCATATCCAGTGATCCGCACGAACTCAGCTGCCGTGAGCCTTGTGTTTCGCATCTTCTCCATCCAGAAACTCCAGTAACTGACCGTCGATCGCTTAGTCATGACTACCCCCTTTTGCTACCGGCACTCAGCATCCTGCTTCTACGTACGATGCGTTTGTCGCAAAGAAAAGACGTTCTCTCCATACTCTTTGGCTGCAATATGTAAATTGAGTCCCACGAAGAGTAAAAATAGTAGGGCCAACTCGCGCGGGAAGCGGATTTGCTTCTCGTCCAAATACCAACTCAACAGAAATTGGGATGTCATAAAAGAAGTTCACTTTGGGTGCACGTAGGGGTAGCTCTTCGAGGGTGGTGTCTGTCAGGAATAAATTGTGACCATATATGCCGATTATTGATGGATGTCGATCATGCCGGATAGAAACGCCAGGTCATAGGAGATCTCCAGAACAGAATACTCATACCCTATTTCAGATCTCATTCAAGTTGAGTCTAAAAGACCCTTTCCTTCTTTTTCATACTCCCAGTTTTTCCTCAGTGTCTTAGATGTCAAGGTGCTGGTGTTCAAAGTAGAAACGGGAAAGGAAGAACAAGGTGGCAAGTACATGAGCGGCCATGACAGAGCTGGAGCTTATGAACTTGCCCAAAATCTATCGCCTTCTTCAAGATACCACCGTATAGTAGCTTCTAGACCCTGATCAAAACTGGTGCGTTGTTCCCACCCAAGTAGCTCCAGTTTAGATGCATCAGTCCAGTACATGCTATCATTATAGGGACGATCGTCAACCCATTCTGCCCACTCCAGCAAGTCTGCCTCATATTTATCGTTTGGTAGATGTTCAAGAATCTTTCCCGCAACCTCACAGACCTGCATATGGTGACTAGAAGATATGTTATATATCATGCCAATAGTGCCCCTATGAAATATCACATCCAGCGCCTGTGCTGCATCGGCCGCGAAAAGGAAGGAGCGGATATTTCGACCATCGCCATGGATGGGCACTTTGATACCCTTGGAAAGGAGCATTATAAACTTTGAAACAATTTCTAGTGATATTAAGTATAGTGTCAGTGTTCGTGCTAAGACTTGAAGTTGATGCATTCAGCATACTCTCGGGGTACTGGTTCGGTCCAAATACATTGTTACATCGTGTAACAATAATAGGCACCTGGAAAGATTTTTGATAGCTGCAAACAATCATCTCCGCTGCTGCTTTGCTAGCTGAGTAAGGATTTGTGGGGTAGAGCGGATGGTCCTCGGTGAATGGAAATAGTTGAGAGCTATCATTTTCGCCGTAAACCTCATCGGTGGATACATGAAGGAATAATTGTATGGAACCTATCTTTCGGCATGCTTCAAGCAAGACCTGTGTCCCGATAACATTTGTGGTCGTGAATGAGATTGGATCGTCGAATGAATTATCAACGTGGGTTCTAGCAGCTAGATGAACAATTGCATCGATGCGATATTTTTCGAGCAAGTTTTCAACATCCGATTTGTTGCAAATATCGCCTTTCACAAAATAAAAGTTCGGAAGGTGCTGGATAGTGCGAAAATTTTTGAATGAGGAACAGTATTCCAGATTATCAAGGCAAACGATCGAATATTTATCTCGATATTTTTCGATCATATGGCGGATAAACCATCCTCCTCTAAGGTCAACGAGATTACCGTGAGATTAAAACAAGACAACCTAAAGAGTTATCTCACATGAAACCTGCACCGCCGGTCACTAGTATATTTCTCATGTAGTTGGTAGATCTTGATTCTGTTTCGCCATTTTCAGAAGGCACATGGTTTTGATCACTTTTTGACTGTTCCATATTATCAGGGAGCATGATGATATGAAAAGAAGTCATTTTTGGAAAAGGTCGTCCTTGCGCTTCTATTTTAGAAGACAAAAATCCGAATAAAGACATATGAACAGGATGTTGCACATTCTGTAGCACTTGAAAATCCTTTCCGCAGTGAATGGGAATATACCTTCTTGCGGAAAAGAAGTGAAGTGTGCAATTTGATATTGAAAGCATGGAGTAAGCAGTTTATTTCGAAATTTTCATATACGTACATGCTTTGGATAAAGTCGATACTCTTTAACCTCAAGTCCGATCAGGTAGCACTTTGTCTTTCAAAGTAGATTTGAAAACGCGAAGATGCTTCACACTTTCTTGACTAACAAATCCAGGCAACTAAGAGCTATGTTAGATTCCCCAAAAACATTTCAGTCCAAATATCTTGTCTCGCAGCTCGTATATATAGCATTTAGATAAATCTGAACTTGAATCGAGCAAAAAAGAACTAAGTATTTTAGACTCTTTCTGGGTACCATCTAACGACTTGGAATCCCCCGGAGTATGCAAACTAACTATCCTTGCTCGGCGAATAAGTATTTGCCAAGATATTATCAGAGGTTTGTCCCGTTAATGCCGTCACAAATGTCTGATCAGCATCGCGTAAAATAACATGGATGTGCTCAATATTCTGTACACTCTGGCAATGAAACGGATTCCTGAACCATTGAATATTGTCCCCTGCATTCTGCCTTTTGTCCATATGGGGTCCGAATACCCTGACCAAAAAGTTCTTTATGAGCTCACGGGACTGGGAGGTTGGATATCCTTGCTCGTCAGTTTCAACGGGGGTCTTGCTCCAGACAACCAGATGCACCATCCCGGGCATTGTTGCATATGGCCAATCATTACGAAGAATTCGATAATCGGTGGCATCATGGAATGGGGTAGAGCTGGAGAATAAGAAAACAGGGTTCGATTGTGGTCTCTCCATTTTCCAGTGTAACCGAGCTTCGATAATGAAGTTGAGTACACTGCCGACCTTCAGGCGTGTCTCTCTAGTCCAAACAATATAGTTGGCGAGGTGGGTTGGGAATCGTCTCAGGAGTGACATATCACCGCCGGCTGTACAATTTCATTAGAAAGACTTTTTGGTGCTCAAGGCTCAAGTAAAATGAATACCAATTATGGTCTTGATATCATTCCAGGTATGTGGAACGAAAATTTCCTCCGGCGTTCGCAATACCAGCTTATCGCATTCACTTAGCTCGAAAGGCGGAGTGCGAATGAGCTCTTCCACGTCGATAATCTCGGCCATTTTGTCTGGGCCTGGAAAGTGTGAGAGTCTCTCTACAGAGTTTAAATGACTCATCGTTTTACTTTTCTTTTGAGAGGACTATGCTCCAGATTCACAGGTTTCCTGTGTGACGCGTCTAAATTCTGAATCCTAGCCACAGCTGCCGTGGTCGTGTAATGGTCTTGCCATCTGACACAAGCTTACCCTTGCTGTGAGACTCACTCATAGGATCTTAGATCGATGACAAACCGGACGAATGTAAGCCGGCAGCATGAATGTCATATAGTCTCGCCTGATGAAAATTCGTAAAGGCGAAAATCTCTAATATTTTACCAAGTTGCTCGTCATGGGTGAAATTTATTTGATTTCGACTCTACAGCCGTCTCCTGGAAAGGAATCAAAGGTCAATATGCCTAAAAATATGTGATTTGAACTTCATCTCAAATTAATCTTACATCAATAGCTTCGGGAAGTTTTGTGTCAGACAGTCAACCATGTCAGCCGGGTGGAGAGAGGATGTTTTACTTTTCTTCTCATGGAAAGCCAGAGTCGCGAGGGACAGCTCGAGTTTAAAGTGATCGAAAGGTAAGGAGACCCCTTGACATAGTATTACCCCGCCTGTTCGAGCTCTCATCCTGGCCCGCAATATCGGGTATACAAAGGCTGAATCATAGATGAAAATATGTAGGTGGGAGAACGCGGAAATTTTGAACCAGCACCGTGACCGAGATTGGCTACAAGAAATGTACTCGAACTTCGAGAGCCAGCATCTCCTTGAGGGAAATGAGCAGATTGAATATTTAAGCTTTGTTTCAGGGTTCGTGTCGCGTTAAGCCGAATGGAGTCGAAATGAGGTGTTAGTTGGAAGATGGGGTTCGTCGCAGTACCCAGGCTGCAAGCAACCCTAGAATTTTGAGAATGTTGGGATGGATTCTGAGAACGGAAGAGCGGAAGAGCGGAAGATATCAGGCCAGAATGAAAGCATAGGGTAAGGAAATCGGCATAAGTAGAATTTCCATCGCCCGCTGCACTAGAATCACACGTACTCTGTTGTAATCCCCCAATCACCTTCACCTGTTCACTCTGTTCGGTTTCCATCCTCCTAGTACTTCCAAAGCGAGATGGCACAGCCAAATTGGAGGTCGTCAAAGGCCTTTGTGATGTTAGTCGTCTGTGTGGCCGTTTTTACAGATATTTTTCTCTATGGCCTCATCGTTCCAGTCCTGCCATTTACCCTGGCGACGCGCGTTGGACTCGCAGCCTCGGAAATACAACGCTGGACGTCCATCCTATTAGCTTGTTACGGCGGTTCTATTCTTCTCGGATCGTGTAGGAACTAAGCATCAGAGGAACCCACTATTGAGTGCGTCCGCTAACGCATACCGTTTCTAGTGTTATTTGGTTGGATCGGCGACCAAGCAAAAAAAAGGCAATCACCTTTCCTACTAGGGCTTCTTATTCTGGGTAGCGCGACTCTCCTTTTCTCCATGACAAAGATTCTGGCGTTGATAGTTGTGGCAAGAATTCTACAAGGCCTGTCAACGGCTATTGTGTTCACAATCGGCTTTAGTATGATGCTAGACGCGGTCGGTCTCAAGGATATAGGTCGTGCAGTTGGCTTCACAAGCATGAGTCTTAGTCTCGGTCTCTTCTCAGGACCAATTGTTGGCGGATTTATCTATGATCGCGCCGGGTATTTTGCCGTGTTTGTGCCTGCATTCGTGTTGATTGGCATTGAGATCTGCCTACGCCTACTTCTCCGACCTATGGCGAGACCAATATTGGATGCATCAAGCCCTGACGAATGCTCAGCTCTTTTATCTTCACATGGAATTGTTGAGCGGTCAAAGTTTTCCTCTGCAATCCTATTTATGCTTCGAAGTCCTCGTTTCCTTGTCGCAATGGTAGGAATGTGCATGTTAAACATATTCATGACGGCTTACGAGGCTGTCATCCCTGTTTACTGCCATCGGCTTTTTGAATATAACTCCAGTCAAATTGCCATTGTATTTCTCTCCAATACCATTCCGATGATTTTTTCTCCCATCAGTGGGGCTTTGGTTGACAAACATGGTGCATTCTGGCCAGCAGTTGCGGGATTCTCGTTAGCGGTACCGGGGATGATATTGCTGGGCATCATCTCTCAAAACACATTACTTTACTCTATCCTCTTACGAGTTTTTCTGTTTCTGTTTGGTTGTGGCGTCTCACTGGCAATGCCTTCCATGATGGCCGAGATCAGCATGGCAACTGACTGGGTTGAAAAACAGCATCCAGGAATCTGTGGCCCACAGGGCGCATATTCACAATCATATGGATTAAGTAATGCAGCATTTGCTGGTGGAACCTTGCTTGGCCCATTGTATGCTGGCTTCATCAAAGAATGGGCTGGGTGGATGGTCATGTCACAAGCACTTGGCGGGCTAGGTCTCATTATGATCATGTTGGTGATTGGTTTTACAGGAGAGAGGCACCGAATTCGCCGGACCGAGAGCAACTCTCCTAGTAGTGCATAGATGAAGAAGATACTTATCAGATGTATTTCACGGAGAGCGTGTAGCTATGGACAACGCTAAGGGATACGTTGTAGACTCAATCTCTTCCGGAAATTCAAGTCCGTGACTTTGGCGAACTCTGTCCATGATCTCCATAGAAAGGATGGTGTCATCCGAAGACATCAGAGGGCACTGTAGTTTACCGTCACGTATACAAATACCCACTTCGTCGGCTTGGTATCCCAATCCATACCTTTCTTTGGGAATATGATTTTTAAATTCATGGACTCGGTTTCCTATCATCTCAAATCCCTGTTCTCGCTCGATAACATGCAAATGAGACGGGCGCCATGATGGCCCAAAAATTTGTATTTCCCCTTTGTCGCCTTGAATTCTGATCACCGGAGACTGGCCATCGTAGCTGTCTGTTGTGCGTAAACTTGCACTTACAATGCCAATCACGCCAGATTCTCCACAGCCAGAAGCGGGGAATTTCAGAATAATGGCTGTAGACTCATCCACCCCCGTCGAAGCGTGCTTTGATACAACCGAATGAACCTCTTCTGGCCGACGTAACTCTTTGGGTAAATGTTGTGTGACCCACTGGATAGAATATACCCCCACTGTTCACGTTAATCAAGAGAATGGATTATTCAAATCAGAAGTCTCATTACAACTTACAGTCTAGTAAAGCTCCACCAGCCAAATTCTTATTCACCATACGATCTTGAGGATCAAAATCTCTCAAAGGATTCATTCCTATACTATTGTCGGCAACAATCCGAGTGATCTTTCCGACTGCCTGGACATCAAGAAGTCGGCGTATTTCTGTACCGATAGGCTGGAAACGTGTCCACATGCCTTCCATAATAAACCGGTTTTTTTTCTCAGCTAAGGCAAATAAACATTTTGCTTGATCCGCATTGACGGTCAATGGTTTTTCGCAGAGCACATGTTTTCCCGAGTGCAGAGCCAACATTGCGTTTTGAAAGTGATGCGAATGCGGGGTTGCAATGTACACAATATCTATGTCCGGGTTCTTTGCCAGATCATTGTAGGTTCCATATGCAAGGCACGTGGATGGAGCATTAACTTTGTCGAGAAAGGCCTTTGCTGTGGCCAATGAAGTAGATGAGCCAACGCCGGTGAGAACGTGTACTATATCATTTACTCTTCGTTCACCGGGGCTAGCAAGAATGTCCCGAGCAAATTCTGAGGCCATCAAAACCTATCACAAGGAGAAAAAAATGATATGAGCACAACCTACTTTCAGCTATTATCCCGGTTGCTGCATAGTATTAGATGGACTTGTTCAAACTGCGCCAACGATGAAGTAAAATATAGAACTTGCCAATAATTCCCCAATGTAGTCTGAAGACCTCGCCCCGTTGTATAGCAGATGATGTCATTGTTTAACTCAACCGTGTAATTTATTTTGGCGCGTTATTGACAGATACTATCATGTCTTGCAAGCATGAAAAGCCATCTAGAAGCGCGGAGGTGTTAGTCAAGGGCTTCTTATTTGAGATCCTGATGAGGAAGGTTTGCAGGTGATCTCCACAATAGCCATCTCATGTAACGATAAAGCCACCCTGTATCTTGTGAGACTTTTATCGAGCCATCCGATCCGATAGGGCTTAAATGGAAGTCATATGCTAAATTTAAAATCGAGTATAGTCTTTGAACTCAATATGCAAGTTTGCTCGATGTCGTGGAACATTGTACGAATTTTAATTTCTCATTGGTTTGAAGGAAGAACACAATAAATTCCTTCACATGAATATCACGCCATTATCACGCCTTTTATGTCTCAGGGATATGACGAAAATTTGACTTCAAGTCTCTACAAGAAGCTCAATACGTCCGCGACAATGGTATCTTCTTCAATGCCCCACATGATTAATACCACTACTTCCACCATCGTGGGATCCGAGGTTGGTTACATCGAAGATGTGATCAAGTTGAGGTCTCTCAGTGGAAAAGGAAAATACACGAAATTGTGTGAAGAATGGCTTGAAAGGTTAATGCCGAAGGGCCGGGCATTGGTGGTCTCGTCGTGTACATCCGCCTTAGAGATGGCGGCTATTCTGGCCAACATTCAGCCTGGGGATGAGATAATCGTGCCAAGTTATACTTATGTGACTACGGTCAACTCGTTTGTGCTCCGTGGAGCTATCCCTGTATTTGTCGACATCGGGGACGCTACAATGAATATCAATGCCGCGTATATCGAAGCAGCAATTACCGCCAAAACTCGGGCAATAGTCGCCGTCCACTATGGCGGTCTTGCATGCGATATGGACCGCATCATGAAAATTGCGAAGAAACACCATTTGTTTATCTGCGAAGACGCCGCAATGGCTTGTACTTCCACGTATAAAGGTCAGATGCTGGGCACCATTGGTAATGTCGGCTGCATCAGCTTCCAAGAGAAGAAGAACTTCACTGCAGGCGGCCAGGGCGGCGCGCTTTTGATTAATGATCCTGATTTAATAAATCGAGCCGAGCATATCTATGATCATGGCACCAATCGGGCCAGCTTTATTCGTGGAGAAGCTGAGTGCTACCAATGGCTGGACTTGGGTCTCAATGCAACGCTCTCCGAAATACAAGCAGCCTTTTTGTACGCGCAGCTACAGAATGCAGATGGAATCAATAGCCGTCGAAGGCATATTTGGCACCGGTATCATGCCTGCTTAGCCGTACTGGCACAAAGGGGGCATATCATGCTGCCACACATCCCGGATAATACGACGCACAATGCGAATGTCTTTTGGATTAGGCTTGTGGATGCGACTCAGCGCGTGAGTTTGATTTCACATCTAGACCGTGCCGGGGTGCAGGCTCACCCTCAATTCATGCCGCTCCATACGTCTCCTTATGGTCGAATTCATGGTCGATTCTCGGGAATCGATCGAGTGACTTCGCTGGCTGCGGCGCAAATTCTACTCCTCCCGCTTCATACGGCTCTGTCGGACGCGCAACAGGATTTGGTGATTAGTGAGCTGTTTAGCTTTTGGGCAGAGAAACAGGTCAATGATCCTACTATTTGATCGGTAACCTATCATTATTATGATGCTAGCCAATGCAGAATCTACTCGCATAGCATGCTTTTGGTTGAGAGCCCCGATCAAGTTTATAAAGTCCATCATTGAGTAAACTTTCTCTAAATTCCTTGTGCTTCGCAGGCCGAGCAATCGAAAATCTAGGGAAGCACTGTCCATGGCCAGAGTTGGGTACTCAAATAGGCCGGAAATGCAGAATAAATGGTCCCTCACGTCGCCAGTTTTACATCTTCCCCTGTCGCTTCTTTAAGTAAACTCCGCCACCACGGCTGGAGAACCCCCAGCGAATTTGATTTGCCATCGAAATCTCGACATCAAGCTCTTCAGCCCAAGTCCAGACGAGACTAGGGTTCTTCTGGAAGCCACGCCCAACCAGGACAAAGTCCAGCCCGTTATTCTCCAGTAAACAATTGGCCAGGTAGCCCGAGCTGATCATGCCGACGGTGCCCACTTTCAGCCGATCACCAACCGCCTTTTTGACCTCAATCGCAAAGGGTGCTTGAAAGGCCGCCTTGGCATGAATGTGTTGCTTCTGGTGATTGCCTCCACTGCTGATATCCAGTACGTCGACGGTACCCGCATCGGCCAGCATTTTAGCGAAACGGACTGTGTCTTCGACCCGCCAGCTCGGCTGGTCGGGCATGGACTCTTCTAGCCAGTCGGTCGCTGATACGCGGAGGAAGACGGGCATGGCTTTAGGCACAGTGTCCCGGGTCAGCTGGGCGATCTCACAAGACAGACGAGTACGGTTCTCGAAGCTGCCGCCGTACTCGTCGGTGCGGTCGTTTGTCGCTGGGGATAGGAAGCTCATTAGCAGATAGCCGTGCGCGTTGTGAATCTCGACGAAGTCGACGCCGGCCTTGACTGCGCGCTGTGTTGCGGCCACCCAATCTCGCTTGAATTGCTCGATGTCGCTCTTCGTCATGGCCTTGGGTGTGGGGAATTTCTCGTGGAAGGGAACATTGGAAGGTCCCTTGACGTTCTCCGGCCACCCGCCGACTTTCTCAGTCGCCAAGTCGGCCATACTGAGCCACGGTGCGACGGTACTGGCTTTGCGGCCTGCGTGAGCGATCTGGATGCCGATGATCTGGTTCTGGCTATGTACAAACTCGACTACGCGGCGGAGCGGCTCAATCTGCGAGTCCTTCCAGAGGCCATGGTCTTCGGGAGTAATGCGGCCCTCCGGCTGGACGGCTGTTGCTTCGACCATGAGAAAACCGGGCCCACGCTGCGCGATCCCGCCCAGATGGGCCATATGCCAGTCTGTCATGTGTCCATCATCGGCACTGTATTGACACAGCGGGGAGAGCTGTTGCACCGTCAACAAATGTCTTTCACAATGTCAAGAACTATGGCCCGCGTACCCCGACTCGATTGTGAAAGGTCACGCCTTTCACTTGAAAGGGTTGGAAGAGCTTAGGAGGTTGCGATCCATCGGATTGGGGAATCGCGGCGGTCCCAGCGGGCAAGACCTGCGCTGGAGTGAAATAGGAGATGCCGGGCGCCGGCTTGTTGGCAATATCGGGGTGGTTGGGCTGCGACATGATCTAATAACAGTATGTAGTAGGCCGTGGGCGAAGAAGTCGGGGAAAATCCCAGTTTGCAGTCCGGCTCGATGAATGTCTGAGATAGTACAGACTAGGTGATACGACAGACCTGGTGATAAGCGATCTCGAAGGTGACGATCGAGGGAACAGATTATATAGCTGTCTATGCTTTATCACCTTATTCTCTATGCTCTCTTTGAAGCTTGCACGCGTCTAATGCCTCGGGCGTCGGTGATTTTTGATTTCTAATTGCAGGTCTGCTTATGCGCGATCTTCCCCTCGCTTTGTATTCCCGAGGGGCTACTGGTTGACGTCACCATTGGGCCCGTCGAAATCAAGTCACCAGGCCGGCCGACATCTACTGTCTCAAGGCTTCTCTGAGAGGTGTTCATGCAACAAGGTGTGGGCTTACTTGAGTGATTCTGCTGGTTAAATAAGAATGAAGCACTCAAAAAGCATAAACTTTGAACACTGTAAGCCGGGTCTAATTCAACCGCCTGGGGGGGCCAAAGTGTCGGGATCGGATCGCAAGTTCCCCAATGCCTCGGCAAGGACGGGCGAGGACAATCCTGATTTACTACCGGATTTCTCCAGTCGTCCGATGGAATGGCTGGAAATATCTGCGGCCCGACTCCTGTGTAGGGATGAGACGAGACAAGAAAACGATGACGAGGTTTGTCAGCCTCGCGCTTGACCCTGAGACCTCAGGATCTTCCGTTCCTAGGCGTCCATCTGTGTTCGGTGAGGCACTTTAAATTCTTCAAATAAATGTCCGATTTATGGTTTTGGGTGGTTGAGGGCATGAGGATCTCATAGCATTTTGCGAGCTAAGTTAGTTACTCTTGTGGAAATGGTATCACATAATCAGCAGACTCCCCGGGAACTCAAACGAACAACGGATGAATGGCACCTTATGGTGCGTTTCAGAGGGCCGATTGCGCTACAGAATACTCCACGAGGCTGATGAAGATCTCGCAACCATTGATGGCCCGGAGATAACCTTCCATCGGGCGTCAATTTATCCAAATCAGCCCGAACACAAACCCCTAGTTCACGAGTGAGAACTGCACGATTCGACAAAAATGGATGGCGTAGGGCGGCTACATGTCCCGTGTGATAATGCATGCTATCGTCAGCCAATCCGCATGCACATAGAGACTCGAGGCCGTAGACGAAACGGGATATGCTGGCTCCGGTCCGCTCGACGGGCGCTTAGCGATGGCACCTATGTAGAGCTGCAGTGGTACTGCCATCGCGACAGGGACCAGGGTGGGCCCCAAACATTCCTTGCCTGACTGTCTCACGGTCCCAAGCGAGGCTCCATCTCGTCTCAGAATTAGCAGAAACCAGAGAGACAAAAAGTGGGACGGTGGGGAAGAGTGGAGGACGACGGATAAACAAACGGATTTGCATAATATGCTCCTGGGAAGACCCAATCAGAGCCTCCAGCCACAACCTTGCAGGAAGCCAGTCGATAAGCGCCCACGTCGAAGTCAATGGATGGAAGTTCGTTTCAGAATCCGGAACACGGTGCGATAGCCAATAACCAGATGAAACACTTGAAACAAGAGAACGACACAAACACCTGGACGTGTTGACGGTCGCGTGCTGAGCATTCCGTGCCTGGCGGTGTTCAGCCCTAAGGCAGTCAGTCAGTCGCTCGAGTCCCGTGCGCGGCCCACCTCGACCTCTTGGAACCTCTTGGCCCCTGTTTCATCTGGCTTTCCCCTCCCCTTTCGGTCTTTCAACCTTCCCACCCTCTCAAACACTCTTTCTTTCGGGCTCAGCCACTCATTCATTCATTCTCCTCGCTCATTCTTGCTTGTCTCTGCAAGTCCACTCTTTCCTCCCAGTCTTCGTTGTGCACGTCGCATTCCTTCTCCGCAATCCGATCCGCATCTCAACCCGAATCCACCCCCTTTCTTGGCGCTCAGATACCAGTGCGATCATCCCACACCCACTTGGCATCGGATCGACACTCGCTCATCGGCTCGTGCATGATCTTTGGTCATTGTGAATGCGTCTTTGATTCATCAGAACATTGGTGCATGCGATTGACTGCACTGTCAGTTCCTGGAACCTCGCATCTCGTCTCCAGCCTCCCCCCTGAACCGTCACCCGTTATGCGCCATCCTCGCGGTTAAAACCAACCAACCCGCAACTCAATCTTTTTTTAAATCTACTGAGGCCCCCCCGTGTCTCACGAGGCTCTCAAGTCGTTTCTGTGTGAATCGTGTTCTCAGGTCGTGACTTCGCCCGGCTGGCCCGACGAAGTCCCCTTGTCTGGATCGTCCACTTACTCGCTCCGTCTTTCCCAATCATTCCCTGGCCGGCCCAGGCAAAACTCATACAATGGGGTGCATGGGTGACCGTGAGAAAGGAGATGTGTCGATGGAAGAAAAATGGGACTATGTGGTACGTGAAATTGGGTGCTGATCCTCATCGAGGGTGTAGTGGCCGATTATATGCCTGATATCTTGATATGCCGATCTGCAAACTGACCTTGACTCTGCTAGAACCTTGATGATTTCAAATCTGACTCTTGCTGGACCGGGTTTTCTTACTTCTGGCTCTGGGTGTTCCTGGTTGTCTCCATCGCAGTCTATGGTGTTGATACCTTCACCGCCGTCAACTTGCTCGCTTTTTCTCGTTGGTCCGGTCGTGTGGAACCCGCCATTCCCTTCAAAATATCTCGTTGGATCTATGCTGTGTGCATTCTTGTTTCATTTGCTCTCCTAATCTATCGATGGCTGCTCGCTATCCGATCCATGCGCTCCGGCAGCATTACGCGCAGCTATCTAGACCCTCTGGCCGTCCGTGTGCAAAGCGTCCGAGTGTTCACCAAGAAGGGTCGCGGATGGAAGCGATTCTTGGTCTTCGCCGAATTGACAAAAAGCAAGAAAGGCGCTGAATATGTGGCTCTGTATGCATATTTTTCATTCCAGTCCTGGCTGAACCTCGTCTTCGCCGATGGCCCACGTCAAGTCATTAATGCAATCACGCTGTGGTCTGTCATGAAGTCCGATCTCTTGCCAGGGGGAAGAATGCGGCGAAGGATGACGGTAGTTCAGATGTGTCCCAGTTTTTCAACAATGTCAAGATTCTTGCCGAGGAAAACAACCTCCAGGCAGTGGTCTTGATTGGCATGCTATTTACTTTGGTGATCTGGGTCTTGTCGATCCTGAAGCTGGCCTCGGCTATTGTCTTATACTTGATCTTCCTCTTTCACCACATTCCAGCTGAAGATGGCACACTTACAGCGTACTGTCGCCGCAAGATTAGCACGCGACTGACACGGATTGTTCGGAAGAAGGTCAACAAGGCCTTGGCGAGCGGGTTCAAATTGCAGGATCGGAAACCCACAGAGCCTATGCTGGCTGCCCAAGATACGAAGCCAACCTTGCCGTCGATTGATCTGGATAAGACCCCGGTTGTGAGCACCTTGTCTCGCACTACAACTCAAACCACCTTGCCGCCCTATACGCGATCTAACTCCGTGAAAACGGATCACAACCCAACTCTACCAAACCTGGAATTCGATAGCAAACCGCCCCTGAGCCGGACGACAACTCAAGCATCTGCTATGTCTGAGTCGGCCTCTTTGACTGGTAATGCAGCCGGCATGGGGTTTAGCCCACTCGATTATCAGAGTAATGCTCTTCCTCCACTGCCACCCCTGCCCGCTACGCTTCCTTCTACCAGGCCAGGAACATCACAGTCGCGGCCTACGCCTGGACTGCCGCTTGCCAACAACTCTGACCGCAACAGCCCGGCTCCTGCAACGCGAAACCTGACTGATCCCTATGCTCGATCGGGGACGCCAGGTGTCGCGGTTTCGGATGATTATTTCGGCCGCTCACATGCACCTGCTGCTCATTATGACCCCTACGGATCTTCCGGAGCGGACTATGAGGATGACTATGGTCATGATTACCATCATGATCGTGATCATGATGATGACTTTGATTATCGTGCAAGGACAGAAACCCCCTTCCAGGATATTCGAACCCAGCAACATTCAGGCTACCTGCCTCAGGAGGGATATCCGACCCGATCCTATTCTCCCGCCAGTACTGGTGCCATGCCTCGTGCTCCCCCTGTTGATACCCTGGGCCGATCCGTCACCCCCGCAAGCTACCGAAGTACACCTGCTCCTCGACCTGGCCAGGCCATCCCGCCTCCCCCACGGAGCTATACTACTCCGATGAGTCCACCCGATTCCACCGAATCTCAAGGGGGCGGATATACGGCTTTCAATCCCCCAACTCCATCTCAAACCCCTCAGCCTTACATGCACAGATCACCTGGACCAGCTGGCTATCAGCCCTTCAATCGCGCCAATACCGTCTCACCTGGGGCTATGAACCGCAATGGCCCACCAGCTGGATACTCATTTAATCGCGCAAACACCGATCAATTTTGAAGCGATAACCCTCATTCTCTCTATCTCGCTCGAACTCGGACCAAACATGTTTAATCTTCAATGCTCCTGAGAACTCTCTTATGACTGACTGCAGGATAGCTGGCTCTTTCTGCGATTGATGACCGGATATCTTCTTAATACCGTTCATAAACAAAGAGCAAGCCTCTTTTGACTGCGCAATGTTGTACATAACCTTACATACCCCTTCTGTTATTGCGCGACTAGTGGAGTCGCAGCTTCTTTTTTGTTCTGTTTTTCTCCAAATCTGTGAAGATCAATTTATCCCTCTGTCGAAACCTTCTCTTGTGTAGGCCTATAGTGATGCGAGCCGCCTGGGTATATAGTTTTTCGTATGTTTGAATAGAGCCGATCATTCGTAGCAATGTCTTGACAGCTGGCTTTCAGCCAGTCATTGAATCGATTTAATTGCCGATATCCTACATCAATCCGCTTGCTATAAATAGGAGGTGTTCTAGATTTTTGCGTTACTGAAATATCATGTGATAACCCATTTTTGCCTGAGGCAGAAACACGGCTGTCCTCTCCGACTTGCCAGATAACCTCCCTTATCTTTCCCCAGCTGCATGCTCCGACATCACCAATGCATGATCTCCGCGTCCACTGATCTTGCACGCGTCGCACATCCCACAATGCGTGCTGGCTGAATCATATAGTGGTATACTGCGGTTTCAAGTCTTATTCTGACTTTCTTGCGTCTTCCCTTGCTCTTGTCCGCCCACTCTACTTCGACTCTTCGCATTTCGAATTAGCCAGCCGCCCTTTCGCACCTTCTCAACCCGGGGCCGAGCCCGGACGATGCAAAGAAACATATATTTTCTCCCTGTGGCATGAATCCAAGCTTCTACAGTGGCTCATTGAGAGGGGAACTTGTCTTGAAAGCGACAATTCCGAAAGAGCGGTCAAGATGACCCCCGCGGCGGAGAGTAATGAATTTCCTCCAAGTTCTAAGTCGCAGGTGAATGGAAATGGGAATACCGAGTCGGCAGACAATCGTAAATCATGGCCATCACGTGAGGATGAGATCAACGGTTCTGGCATCTTAACGCCCTCCGAGACAGACGCCAGCCAGAGTCCCACTATTGCGGAAGATCAGACAATCGAACACGTTGGAAACGAGACTCAACCCCATGGAGAATCATCTGCGTTGTCGGAGCATGGGCTTGGAATATTGGTTGAGCTCTCGCCCGGTGGTACTAGGAAGACCGGTCGAGCATCAGTTCTCGACGGTCCGAAAGTCCACGCGGCTTTGGCTGACCTTGCTAAGGATGCCTCCCAAAGACCAGCGGATGACAAAGATAAAGTCTTGAAGCTGTCCCCGGAAAAAATCCAGGAGCTCACATCGTCGCCTGACTCGATTCCATACCGGCCTGCGGCCCCCGATACAACTTCTGGGAGAAGGACGGTGTCAGAGAATATCCACTCCAATGGAACACTTCGGCCCGAGATTCGCGCCTCGATTCTCCAATCTCTGAACGAACCAGCACTGCCCGCAGATGACATGTTGAAGGCACGTTTCACGAAAGAAGTCGCTGTCGAGGAGTCATCTCTGCCCCCAAGCCCTGCTTTTCCGCGTTCAATGAACAATGGACCCGTTCGCACCCGACCTCATCAGTCCCGCACAGTTTCAACCCCTGGTCTTTCTAGGCACTCCGTTGTACCTTCTTCCAATAATGATCGTCTGACACAGACATGGGCGTCACGATCAAAACAAGATAGGAGTGGCGCAGATCGTGATTTGAAAGCCCACCTGGCGGCATCCCCTCAGATTATTGAGTCTTCTTCATCATCTCCCCTGCCTCCATCCATCCCAATACCTCCTGTCTCGATACCCACTTACTTGCAGCTTGAGCTTGCTTCCGGTCGCCCTTCTCCGTTGTATATCCATCGACCATCCGCTAGTGACTTCCCTTACGAATCATCTAGTGCGAAGATTGAGAGGTTGGTGAACTTCTTAATTCTCCCCGGTGCGCTTGAACAAGTTCTATGCTTTGGAACCCTGGCATGTCTTGACTCGTGGCTATACTCATTCACAATTCTCCCCCTGCGCTTCATTAAGGCTATATACATACTTTGCGAGTCGTGGGCGATGAACCTTGAGGCCGAAATTCGTTTTGTCTGGAAGTTTGTTCTTAACGGAGTTGGTCGTGTTTGGCAAAGGAGGAGACACTTACCATCAGATGGACTTGGAGAAAGACGTGAAAGCGAGCCTGATGCGACCCCACGTCTACCTAATGGATCCTCTGCAGAGCAGGAAACGGCCACCGGAGATCGCGATTCCAGGCACAGACACGCGGATCCAAAGAGAAGACACCGCGCCTCTGAGTCCCGCAGGCACCATCGGCGAAAGAAGTCTATGCCATCGGCTCTTCTCCCTGATGACAAGGCTGATATCCTTACGGGCTTGCTCATGGCGGCGACCTGTTGGGCACTTATGTACTTTGATGCCAGTCGGATGTACCATTGGATTCGTGGACAGGCAGCCATCAAGCTGTACGTGATCTATAATGTGCTGGAAGTGCTTGATAGACTATTGGCTGCCATTGGACAAGATGTCCTTGAATGTCTCTTCTCACGCGAGGCTCTCGAGCGTCGCCCAGATGGTCGCAGTAAGATCCTGCGTCCATTTTGTTTATTCCTAGCAGCTCTAGTTTACACTGTGGCGCATGCGACGTCTCTGTTCTCCCAAGTTATGACGCTCAATGTCGCTGTGAACTCCTACTCCAACGCGTTGATGACACTTCTGCTATCGAATCAGTTTGTCGAGATTAAATCTACCGTCTTCCGCAAGTTCGAGAAGGAAAACTTATTCCAGCTTACGTGCGCTGATGTCGTGGAGAGATTCCAACTATGGCTCATGCTTACTATCATCGCTTCTCGCAACATTGTCGAGACGGGTGCATTCAATTTTATTTGGGATTTGGGGCTTGGATCGGGCTTCCCCGGACAGTCTTCTACTAGCACCAACAGCACTCCTCTATCTACGCCCCCGCGGACTGCATCGTCCATCCTCCCTCAGTCCTTCACGTTCTTCCCGTCGTCCATTTTATCATCTGTCAGTAGCGTCAATTCTTTCCTACCAACGCTCGGCCAGGTACTCGGTCCATTTTTGGTGGTTTTGGGATCTGAAATGCTCGTGGACTGGCTCAAACATGCATACATCAACAAGTTCAACAACTACCGACCTGCGCTATATGGCCGATATCTCGACGTACTTGCAAAGGACTACTATACCAATGCTTTCGGCGACCAAAACCTCACCCGTCGCCTGGGTCTTCCCGTCATCCCGCTATCCTGCCTGTTCTTCCGCGTCTCGGTGCAGACATACCAGATGTTCCTCGCTTCTCTCATGCCCCAACACCCTTCGTCCACTGCGTTGGAGTCGACCTCGCTTTCCTCGATCCATAACCATTACGCACCAGCTCCCCTTCCCTCACCTCCGCCCTTGACCTTACACACGATCATCCCCGCGACCGCCGCGCACATGAGCACTTTCTTCCGCACGCTCCTTGAGAACGCCATTCCCTCGCCTGCACAATCGGTGCAGATATTTACCGTCATTCTGCTCCTGACCGGATACATCGTGCTCCTAATCCTCAAGCTCCTCCTGGGAATGGGTCTGCTGGCCTTCGCCCGCTCCCGGTATCGGAAAATGAAGGGCCTGGATATGGAGCCGCGGAAGTCCTCCCACCCAGCCCCCGTCGATCTCCCGGCCCAGAAGGATGAGTTCAAGGTTGAGGGCAGTCGTCGCGCAGGTGGATGGGGTATGGTTGAGTTGGGCGAAGAGAAGCGCCGTTGGATTTATGGAGATGATCCAGAAGGCCTGCGCCGGGTGAGGGAAAAGGAGGAAAAGGATAGTAATAAAGACACGGACTTGAAGATTGATCATGTGCGGCGGTATGAGATGGTTGCGAAGAAAATCTGGTGATTTGGAAGTCGCAGTAAACCATTCTAGTGGGTTCCTTGTACATTTTTCTCTATGAAGTCTCCGAAATACTACTCAACAACGTTATGTGCCTGCTTCATTTCTACGACAAATCTCGTCATCAACTAGTTACTTTAACTTACTGGCACCTACCACGCAAGGTTCGCGGCAGCGTGTTGAACCCCCGTCGTGGGCCGAGGAGTGCTCACCTAGATGATTTTCCATAAATCAAGCAGAAAGCCATCAGTTCCTGTTCAGCGATCCATTTTCGACCTGAAATTGGACAGCACTGCAGCAATACCTGGTCACCTGCTCAGATTTCGAAACTCCGAGGACTGCGAGCTTGTGGCATGACACCTGGGTGAGGTATACATAACCATCTATCCACACGGTGAATCACTCGAACTGAGTGCTTAGTCGTGCGAAACTGCTGTTCTCAATTCCGTTGTGCTTTTCAGAAAATACTAGTTTTGAAACTTTCTTACCGTCATGAGCAAGTTACTTGCGCCACAGGATTAGGCATATCTGGCGAGCGATTATTTTGAATGAAAATGTGCCTTGACCCTGAATCATGCCCGGCTATTGTTGCAAACGAAACACAAAAAAAGCACGACGCTATGAAAGACAGAGATCGGAGTTCAAAGACGCCAGCAAAAATTCATCAATACAGATCTGGCAGCGCTCTGTCCTTCCTAAAATAGATGCAATGGCAGGCAGAAAACAAACGCGGAGAACGATTGTGCTCTTCATTCCCATGACTACGCTAACACCACAGCAGTATCATTTTTCCATGCATTAGATCTCAACTTTAATTTTTTTTTTTTTTTTTTTCCCATGTGATTTGTACACAGCACAATCTTGGTTGTCGATTCTGAGCCTCGAAACTATTTTCCTTTGAACTTAATTCCATTATCCATATCAGTCTCTGTCCTCCGTTTTGATCTCCGATAGTAGTCAAAGACAAGCGACTCCAAGAACTTATGGGCCGCCTCTAACATAATGAGCGGTGTTTTTTTTAGTACATGTGTTGCTTCGTACAGAGTAGTAATTAGCATAGCCAAGGAATTTCAACCTAGTAGCACCCTCGGAGTAATCCGGCCACGCGGATGAAGACTATCAAGCCCCTTGCATGGTGAAAATTCACGTGGCTCTGTGTATACGGCGTACACGAAGTAAAAGATTTCAGTGGCTGATCCGACCCTAGGCAGTCGTGATCTATCGTTTCCTTCAAATCCATAATTGCGGCTCGGTGACCAGTATTCCCGGCTTTGCAGGCCCTTTGCAGGCCCTTTGCTTTGCTTTTTCTCCCCCCCTTTTTCTTCAAAAAAGAGAACAATAAGGGGCAGCGCCCCTATTCCAACCTCAATCCAACTTGGCGTGAGAGAAGTCACACGAGCAAATATGGCGCTGGCGAAGGATTCACAGAGAAGCTCCTGCGATCCCCCTAGCGCGTGTGTCATAGAAACGGGCTAATAACAGGGGGGGCTAAAGGGTGATTTCTTGTGGAGCCAGGCGCTGGGAAGCGGTCCAGGGCAACCTGAATAAAATGATCACCCTATTTTCTAGGCAAACGGAGAGAAACCAAGCTGCAGCGAGAGTCTGCCAAGATGTTATGTTGTCATCCATAACAAATGTCCAATCACAGGCAGATAGTGGGTTTATGGGAAAACCCCTGTTAGATTCAAGCACGGCGGGTGGGTATTCAACGGGCCATAGGGTGAAGAACTGGTGCACCGCCCAGCAATAGATACGAGAGGTTGAAAGGCTTAGCAGTGGTGTTGAGATGCAGCTTAAGGAGTTACAGTGGATTGAGTATCGAGAAGCAGCACCTGTGCATTGGGGTCCATTGCATCCAAGTTCACTCGTAGGCGCTCTCAAAAAGTTGGACTTTGGGTAGAACCAACCGTAGGATGTGACCAACATCGAGTATACTATGAGCGCCACGCACCAGCATCGGGCGCAGAATGATCATACCGAGATCCTGCTTTGGATGGAAGAATCAGCCAAGATCAGCGGGGGCGTTCAAAATGGCGCACGCGGCGCCCCATGGCACCACTTTTTTGCTTTGGAAAATGGCGGACAAGGTCAACGATGGCGCAAGCTAAGGTCGTTTTGGGGGTTAGTGCAACCCCCAGGCCGCTTCCTCCCCAAAGTTTCCCGCTCAAGAGTCGGCAACCCCGTTCGCCGTCTTGGCCCGGCTTGTGGCTGGTTGTGGACGGCCACTAAACTTTTCCCCACGCCGCTTGGAGCGCCTTGGCCCATCCCGGACTCTTGCACTGGGGCCTCTCCGGGGTCTCTCCGGGGTCTCCTCGTTGATCAGAACGGATAACTACGGGGGTGGTTCTGTGCAGATTGGAAGATTTACGGCATAGAAGTACAGACTATAGACGACAGAGCAGGGACTCCGGAGCACGAAATATGGCTGATCTCGTCAGCGTTGAATCCCCAACGCCCAGACCATGCAGCTATCGCGTTGGTGACTAGGGGTTTAGAACCACAGGATGCATGGATCGCGTCCAAGGCGCCCTAGTGCTTACTCGCCCAGTTCTGAGCAGCCTGAGCGGCCCTCGGCACAGCCGCCGAGATTGCTAAAACTGCCAAGCTGTGTTTCGGACATGTTTGTGCTTAGTCGGTCTCCATGCGGGGGGTTTTGATCGTCCTTTATATACTGCGGAGAAGCCAGTTCCCCCACGGGGATTTCTGTTAGCATGTTTCTTTAAAAGTGGGTCGAACGTCCACAGGAAAAGCTCCTCGTGTGTGATATTTCCCAACCATCTTGAGCTTTTGACGCCCATCATGAATGAAAAGAACTCTTCCGAGGCGGCTCCTCATTCAGAGTTCGTCCAAGAGACGCCCCCGGAAGCGGCTGAGGCCACAGCGCCACGCCGGGCCGCCGCCATCAACATCATCCAGAATCCCCTGACGGTAAGCACTGAGTTTGGGCGGTGACTATCCGTCGGTCGAATACTTCGCATAATGTTCAAGAGCCCGTCATACTGACTGTGTGGGCTCCTCCAGCGTGTTTCGAAAGAACAGGCGGTCGTCGATGCCCAGGCATTTGCCGAGTCGCACAATATGTCCGAGCACGCGGATCTATTTGGCCGCGCTGCGATCGTCGCACGAGATCCCTCGGGCTTCGACGACATGCCCGAGCTGGATGAGCAAGAGCGGGCCGCACTGGCATATGAGCGGAAGCACAAATGGCATGGACCCTTCATGCTTTGGTACTCGATCGCGTTGTGTGCTGTCGGAGCCGCGACTCAAGGATGGGATCAGACTGGATCCAATGGAGCGAACTTGTCCTTCCCTGAAGAGTTCGGCATTGCAGGTACAGGCCGAGATGAGTGGATTGTGGGAATTGTCAATGCGATTATTTTCCTGACGGCCGGTTTAATGTACGTCCCTCGCGCATATCTTATAGATTCAATTGGCTTCCCTCAGAAACTCACAAGAACTGAATAGTGGTGCTTTCATCGTCGATCCTCTGAACCACTACTTTGGGCGACGTGGTGAGATCTTCATCACGGCTTGCTGTTTGACTGCGACTCCAATTGGCTCTGGATTTGCCAAGTCGTGGCAAGGCCTTTTCGCAGCGCGATTCGTGATGGGCATTGGCATCGGTGCGAAGAATGCGACAGTCCCAATCTACTCCGCCGAAATGGCTCCACACAGAATTCGTGGAGCTCTCGTCATGTTCTGGCAGCTGTGGGTTGTGGCCGGTATATCTCTCTCCTGCACAGTCTCACTCGACCATTGCTAATTGCATCACAGGTATTTTCCTCGGCTTCTGCGCCAACGTTATTGTCAAAGATACAGGCAAAATCTCCTGGCGTCTCCAGCTGGGCTCTGCATTCATCCCCTCGTTTATTCTCGGCTGCGGAATCTGGTTCTGCCCCGAATCCCCCCGTTGGCTGATGAAGCACAACCGGCATGCCGAAGGTTTCAAATCTATGGTGCGCTTGCGCGCGCATCCTATCATCGCCGCCCGAGACTTTTACTACTCCCACATCATCTACGAAGAGGAGATTAAGGAAGCGCGCGGAGCGGGATACTTCTCTCGATTGTGGGACTGCTTCGCAGTGCCCCGAATCCGACGTGCTAATTACGGTGCTTCAACGGTCATGATTGCCCAGCAAATGTGTGGCATTAACAGTGCGTCAATTCGTATTCCGCTTATTAGCCTATATCTAACATCTCTCCAGTTATCTCTTTCTACAGCTCAACTCTCTTCACCGATGTTGGCTACACAGATGTCCAAGCCTTGTATGCATCTCTTGGATATGGTGCCATTCAGGTTGTCGCAACCATCCCGACATTGTTCCTGATTGACACTAAAGGCCGCAGAACATTAACTCTGATTGTGAGTTCTCACTTGCTTGCGAGAGATCCTCTTCATTTTGCTAATCAGGAACCTTCTATTCAGACATTCCCACTCATGTGTATCTTCCTTTTGGCCGCCGGCTTGTCTTTGCTCAACACAACCGGTAGCCACGGATCACGAATCGGGCCTGTTGCGCTGTATGTTTGAGACATACTCACTCACCCCTTGATCAATCCTTCAACTAACTTCTCCCTCACTAGCTTCGTTTACTTGTTCACCATTGCCTACTCGCTAGGTGAAGGACCCGTCGCTTTCCAGTACTCGGCCGAGGTTTTCCCCACCATCCAGCGTGAGCAGGGCATGGCTTGGGCTGTCTGCATCAACAACACCTTTGGTCTGTATCCTCAATCTTCAGCAACGCGAAACCATTCCACTGACATTTTATACAGCTGGTATTCTGAGTTTGACATTCCCCCGCATGAGGACCGTCATGACGCCAACTGGCGCCTGTAAGTCATTTACCACCATGAAGCCCCCGCGCAATCTTCTAACTCGATTTCTAGTCGGATTCTATGCCGGGCTTAACCTCATCGCTTGGGTGATGATATTCTGTTTCGTGAGAGAAACCAAGCAGCTTACCCTGGAGGAGTTGGATCGTAAGCATATACTTTCATTCCCTCCAATCAGCTACACGCCAGACTTACTAATCCCTCTGTGCAGAGGTCTTCTCGGTCCCGACGAAGAAGTATATCAGCCATGAGCTGACTGTTTGGCTGCCGTGGTTCATCAAACGCCACATCTTCCGACAGAACATCCCCAAGCCTCCGGCCATCATCGCGACTGCCAATGAGGCCAACGGACTGAAGCAATCCGACTACTATCCTTCCAAAATCGCTCCAGTCGGTGGAGCTGTGATGGGCGCTCCCGCATGAGCCAAGTTGGTACGCTACAACGGATGGGTGTGCCCGCATGTGCATCTTTTTAATACAACGGATAAAGAAGGGCGTATGTAGCCATGTTGGTTAAACTTGGGCGTGTTTTCTCTCTTGGAAGTTGTTCCCGTCTAGCTATTGTCGCTATTCTCCCCATACCCCCAGTAAGCAAATTTATGGACTTCATTTCTTGTTTCCTTTATCTTCGACGACCTCAGCATCTTTGCCCTTAGCATCGTTGTCATCCTGAACGAATGCCTCGACAATCCTCTTGCCTTCATCGATATCGTCCATGTCCCAGGGCTTCAATCCGAATGAGTGCATGTACGAAGTCCAGCCACCGTAGCTTTTGACGATTGTCCGCTCGGCGGGGGTGAGGGGCGGCTCTAAAGAGGCTCAGCAAATATAGAGAAAAATATTGTGTCAGTCGAACGCATACGAAGACCATCAGTAGACGGCATGGCGCAGTCTGAGAAGAGATCACAGAAAGTGGAATAGGCTGTCTGGGTCTTGACGATCGGACAGGCTCTGTAAGGCTCTGTAAGGAACAGGGGCCGAGGAAGCTGATCGGGGGCGCAGCACCAGTATAGACGAGGGGTGGAGTCGGTGGAGTGGAGTTGTTGAGAAGACGGCGTTTCCTGAGCCGTGTGGGGAGTGGGTGCAGTCACCGCCATGGCGGCCCCCAGGTCGGCTGTAGGGGGTCCCAGATCGCTGGGATACTGCAACCGGGACATTCTCATGGTACATTCAATGGGCGTCACATTGGAATCTAATTCCGTTGTCAAATATCGGGCTACTTCAGTCGTTGGTAAAGGTAAATTAATGTTTGTCTGATGTTTGTCAAATAAATAATAAACATATTCAACGCCTTGGGAGTGAGCCGACGGGCTAGGAAGTGGCACCGCAAAGATCGGACGTAGACAACCATGAGCATGTCGAGGCTGAATAACCCACCGGCTTCGTGGATTAACATTCACGAAGGGGCTCAAGTTTCATTATAATTACATAAGAAGGTGAGTTGTTTGGAAAAGAAGCCGAGTATGTTGACAGGCATCATGCAGGACCTGTAGTTCACCGGCTACACAATGCCTCCCTAAAGCTTGAAGCCTACATGTGCCTACACATGGGGCTGAACATCTTTATATTCTTATAAAATGTTAGTTGACATGTCGTTGCAAGTACTGATTGAGACGCTGATTGGATGGTGGACAGCTCCTTATATTTCCAGGCCGAAATAAATACATCCAAATATATATAATTGGACGAGAGGGGTGGGGGAAAGCAGAACGCAGAGTCAGATTCTAGAAAAAGGTTATGCAAATTCTTTCAATGCCTGGGTACACAAGAAATGTCCTAAAGAGTAAAAATAGAAGTGTGCCAGTCACTAAAAGCCATTACTCTTTTCCCGAGTATCGGTGTTTGGTGAAATTGAGCCCGAGCCTTGTAATATCGCCCATGCAGCGTCACTAAGAGCACGATCCAAACGGTTGGGAGGCACCGAGACGCCGATACAACTGGAGCGGCTTAGTGGAAGTTGGACTGCGAGCTTGGTTATTAGTTGTTGCTGAGCATGTTCGTGCGCTGGTCTTCTAGAGCGGCCTCATGGGTAACGTTTGAGAAGGTGGGTCGTCGGTTGCACTGCTGTTTTCTTACAATCTTTTCTCTGTTCTTCTTTCTTTTTTTTAGAACTAGAGAATAAAATTATGTCGGACACAGACAACTTTACACGGATACATCGCAATCCGACCTCTACCCCTAAAAAAGCTATCCATCTGGCTCCTGTCAAGTCTGGCGTTGGCCAGAATCCCCCCCAAAATTAAATATAGGTATGGCAGTACAGACCAACAGCCACTAACACTCATACCGTGCTGCTGGATAGAAACGGCGGTCTCCACAGGTGAAGCATGGAGGATTCAGTTTATCAAGGTATTCCTCACGTTACTGGGATTCGTCAAGCACATAGTGCAGGACACCCCATCATTGCTTGGGGGTTAGTCCGGGGGGTCCTTGGGGGGTGGCACTGCCAGGCACTTGGGCCGTCGCGCTTCATGCCCTAATAGTCCTAGTGTGGCTTTTGTTGATCTGCCCGTAAACCGTACACAAACACGACCATCATAAACTTGGGATATGCTGTTTGGTACTCAATATCGATCACCGCCCCACGGCAAGGTCAATTTGCACAGCCATCGCTTGCACGAAAGGAGAAACAGGAGGCGAGAGTGAAGGCAGAGCCCGACAGCCTATGGTCTTGCGTTTGAGAAAAATGCAAAGGAGCAACACAGTTCTGGATTGCAAGGCATTCTCTGTCTAGCCAACCTGGGTAATCCAAGATAGCTTAACCGAGACAAGCTCATGGGGGAAGACCTCATGCGTCGGACAATTGCTGGGCACGAGACGTGATCATCATGACTTGCTGAATGACTATCTACCCCATCTAATCTGCTCTATTCAACCGCGATAATTTCTTCTTCTTACGAAGAGCCTCATAAAAAGAATCTATGGTCCCGTAGCTACTGGCATTGGGGTTTGTTGAGGCGTTGAGTTCATTTTCGATCTTGCTTGGCCTCCACTTTATCTGACGCTGAAGGTCCATGGGTTCGGAAATGGCCCCCACACAACAAGTTTCTCCTTTCTCGGGCTCGACGCCTCGCCGTCCAATTTTTTGAGCATGGGGCTCCTCTGATGATCAAAATCACGAAGATCGTCGATGTGGAGCTTTTTTCATTGGGGGCTTAGCATTGAGTCGGCCCCCAACCACGTTGGCGCTGAGATCACCGCGCAGCACCAGTACAGCTCTGCGGCCCCTTCAGCGCCGGTCGGGGGCCGAGTGGAGGCTCGTCTGGCGCTCTCATTGGGAGTAACGTGGACTAGTATGGGCCGGAACCACCAAATAAGCCCCAACCCCCCCGTAAAGGGCACCAAACCCCATTTGGTAGTAAGTACGCTCCGCCAATCACAGACGGCGACGGGGGGTATCAGCAACAATAAGGCTGAATTGAGTAGTCAAGATGTCGCGGCAAAAAAAACAGTGAAGCGCCAGGAGATTCTGCAGATATAAAGTTAGAGTCAGCTCGTCGTTCTTCACATCCCATCATCCATCAAGCTTCTCTTCACTCTTCTCTCCTCTCTCCTCTTCTCTTTCTCCTTGATCTTCCAATTTATACAGATCTCCTTTTCTCTTCCGGGTGGATATTCTCCTATACATCAACCTTTCAATATCTATATTTGAACCCTTTTCCTCATCATGGGCAAGGTCAACGAAAGAGATGGCATCGCCATCCTGCAACTCATCATCTTCCCCTTTATTTTCGCCGCGGCTATTTTCATCTGGAACCGGGCAGGGTGGAGAGTCGGCAGCAAGATTTGGCGCTATCCCGCTACTCTATCACTCCTGCGAATCGCCGGCAGCATCTCGACCCTCATTGCTATTGATCATTCGAGCGACAATGTTCTTCGCGCGGAGTTTGTGTGTGAGCTGATTGGTATTGCTCCCTTGCTGCTGTGCTATATCGGAATCATGCGACAGATGTAAGTTGATCCTCACAATCCATGCACGATGATGGCCGTTGGCTAACCACTTGAACCAGTGATATTGACCAGCGAATTCCTCCCCGGCCTCTCGTCTTGGTGACCGTCATGGCTATTGTAGGCTTGATTCTGGGTATTGCCGGAGTGTCCACTGCCAACGTGGACGTCGAGGTGGTGAACGGCAAAGTCAAGTACATCTACAACCCCGGGTCATTGGTCCAGGCCTCCATGGGTATCTTCATCGCAGTCTTCGTCATCACTGTCCTGATGACTGCGTGGTTGTACCTGCAGCTCAGCTCCAACCTGCGCCGCTTCCAGAAGAAGCTGTTTATGGCCTCACTCTTCTCCGCCCCCTTCTTGCTGGTTCGCTTGGTCTACTCCGCCCTGGGCGACTGGGATAGCACCGACGGCCGATTCTCCCTCTTCGGGGGTAACTCCACCATCTACCTGGTCATGTCTGTGCTGGAAGAGATCTTCGCCATGATCATCACTATGGGCCTGGCCCTGTCCGCCGTGCTCGAGTCAGATTTTGTCAGGATCACTCGCCCTGGGCAGCACGCGGTCGAGACAGAGCCCAAGTATAACGGTGTCTAATCTCCCGTACTTTGAAAATTGAGCGATAAATGCATTGAAAAGTGTTATCCCGCAGGTCTCGCTCATAACACTCTATTTTCCTTTTTTGTTGTTGTTTCTCTGTTTTTATCCCCGGAGTTTTAATGGTTCCATATGTTGAGATGAGATAAAGTCTTCAAAGGTTGGGATTTCGTATACAATGAGCGAAGTGGTCTATGGCTGAATAAGTCGTCCGAATTTAATATGAGAGCATAGCGATATTTGATTCCAATAACAAAGAGATATACGAAAGTTAAAAAATCCTGATAATGAATATTCTAAAGGACATGCGCCAATATTGAAGTAAACAGGGCATTATTTTATCTTATTTTGTAGGAAATATCGCAAGGCAAGTCCTTTCCCCCTTTTCAGTATGGTACTCCACCAATCAGCTTCCAACTGCCTGTTTCTCGGCCAATGATACCCAGCGAATTGGGTGTCACAGACAATGATGGAGGACATGATTTACAAAGGGGGTATATATACCACACAACACTACATGTAATGGGCCCTGCGACTATCAACGTGAAATAACCGTGGCTTTAATTGATCATCTGTCTTGTCTATTTTGCAAATATATGTATATCCAATGCATCGTCAAATGTACGTTTCATAAACCTTATCCAAGGTCATTCATCCGATATCTCCAAAATACCGAGGCCAAAATATGTGCTTAGAAGTAACCGGGGAATAGCCAGTTAAGCTTCTCCTTAACCTCAGGGGACCAGTTCGTCTGGGGGGTGCTGAAGCCAAACTTGATGGAGCCAGCAAGGTGCTTCGCCTGGACCAAATCCTCGTGCTCATCCGCGGCCAGCGCGTCGAGGACGGCAGTCACAAAGCGGCGAGCGTTGTCGGCGTTAGCTTTCATATGTCCCATCACCATCTCGACGGTGACATCCGCAGAGTCGTGCCAGCAGTCATAGTCGGTAGACATGCAGATCATCTGGTAGGCGATCTCGGCCTCGCGGGCCAGCTTAGCCTCGGGGAGGACGGACATGTTGATCACGCTGCCGCCCCAGGAGCGGTACATGTTGCTCTCGGCGCGGGTGGAGAACTGGGGGCCCTCTGCAGAAGAAAATCATAAATATCAGTAAAGAACACAATTATTAATTTGATCTGGAATACAGCGAGTAACGTACCCATACAGATGATGGTACCCCGGTCGTGGAGGACGACGCCATCGCCCTCAAGGCTGTGCCCGCACTCCCGAACAACCTTGGCAATGCCCTCATCAAAGGGATCACCGAAGGGGACGTGAGCGACAACACCCTTCTCGAAGTAGGTCCATGGGCGGACGCCCTTGGTACGGTCGATGATCTGGTCGGGGATAACGAAGTCACGGGGCTTGATCGCCTCCTGCAGACTGCCGACGGCGGAGAAGGCAATGATGCTTCGAACACCAATAGAGCGGAGAGCGGCAATGTTGGCACGGGCAGGGACCTCGTGGGGGGCGATCTGGTGGTGAGCGCCGTGGCGGCTCAAGAAGGCAACGGCGACAGTCTTGTTGTTGTGCTTGCACTGGTGGTGCAGGATGGTGATCGGCGAGGAAGTCTCACCCCAGGGAGTCGAGACAGACAGCGAAGCAACCTGGGTGAAGCCGGGGAGCTCGCGGAGACCAGTGCCGCCGATGACAGCAATTGGGACGGGCCCTGTACAATTTGCGACTGTCAGCTTCTACTTCTGAGGTGGGGTGAGGGGTTCACGCAGCAGAGGTCGGGCCGTTAGTCGGCGCAGCCTGGAGAGATACGCACCGTCGTAGGTGTTAGGAAGAGCTGACATTCTCTGGGCCAATTGCTTTGGAGACTCGATTCGAATGAAGGGCTTGGAAATGGAGGAAAGTTGGCGAAAACCGGCGACCCAGCGCATTTCTGGTCAAATTTCAGATGCGCTGCCCCGCTTTGATTGGGTCGGGGCCCCACGTGCCCTGACATCCTCAGGCCTCGATATTGCCTGTTTGGGACGCTTTCAGGAGGTTCGTGATCTATACACAAAATTGCGATTATGATTACTGGAAATATTTACAGAACTCTTGAGATTGGAGCGATATATTGATTCACAAAATTCTATTTGCAAAGTCCGAGAATTTCAAACATATGATTTCAAATGGATTTGTACGGATATACGAGTTACATGGAAATCCTAGTTGCATTTCAATCTGTTTTGCTCCAGGCTCGCTGTTCCAGATCACGTATAATAGTTTAAGCTCGGAGCCATTCATAATGATGAGGGCCCTTTGCAACTGGTCCAGGATCTTCCCCTGGAATGCCCGGTTTGTTATAACAGTGTGCACCGAAGTAGTCCATCTGGGCTTCCATGAACTTGGTAGGCAGCGTCATACCGCCCTCATACTTGAGATATTCCAGAGTCGCCGCGATGGATGGCATATATTGATCGGACATGGTACCTTCAATAACGATAGCCTTGAGGTCAGGGAAGTTGTGATGCAGCTCACGCGCAACTTCGTCAACAAATTTCATGTTCATCATCCGTTTGTTCGAAGTCAGGGCTGGCTGCAGCAAATCGGCGATGTAGTCGGACTGAATAATACAGCCCGCGCGCCAGATCTGGAGACAACTGGCCATATTGATATCCCAGCCTTCATCTTCAGATGCCCGCGCAATGAGCTCAAGACCCTGACAGAAGGAGGAAAGGAATGCGCAGTACACAGCACGTCGCAATTTCTCAATAACGGACTTGTAGTCCCGAGTATTCTCGATCGGTCGCGGTGTAGGCATCTGGAGCTTTTTCGCAGCTCGATCTCGTTCTGCCCGGTTTCCACTGGCAATGCGCATGTAGTGTGCTGCGCCCAGAGTGGGAGCAGAAACATGTCGAGAGGCCGACTCCTGGAGACACCACAATGGTGTGCCCTCGGTGTTATCATCGTCTTGGACAACCTTGTCGAGGACATCATCGAGAACGTATCCACCATCCTTACCGGCACCCTCGCCTTGATAGTCACCCTGGGGGGTTCGCTTGGTTTTCATGATATCGGCACCGATGCCGATCAAGAAGTTGCCTCGAAGCTCACCCTTCGAGTTCCATTGGTTGAAGACATCTCCAATCTCCTCGTACTTCATTCCCAGGCCAAAATACATGTATGACCAAGCTTCTGCGAGCGCAGATAGCATGCCACCTTCGATGCCATTATGAACCATTTTCACATAATGGCCTGATCCGCCTGGGCCAATGCGAGTGACACATGGTGTGCCTGACTTCGGATCCTTCGCTGAGTAGGTCTCTAAGAAGGGCATGACAAGCTCGATTGCTTTGGCGTCTCCACCAGGGGATAGACTTGGGCCATGGCGGGCCGATTGATATCCTCCAGAGACACCCATTCCAATCCAGCTGACACCAATTGACTCACACTCCTTTTGACGTCGTTCTGTTCGGCGGTAGTTCTCATTACCGCCGTCCAAAATAATATCACCCTTCTTCAAGTGTGGCTTTAACATGGTGAGAACTGAATCCGCGGGTTCTCCGTGGGTGATAGAGAACATGAAAAGCTTGCGATCTCCGTGACCCTCCAGGCTTTTTGTGAATTCATCGATACTAGAATAGCCTTGGATTTCACCCTTCATCGTTTTCGCTTCCTTGGTCCAATTCATCACCTTGTCGACGTTGGCTTTGTCAACATCCCACACAGAGACGTCAAGACCGAGCTCGGAGAAAGCAAAGACCATCATTGAACCCATACTTCCGGCTCCAACGACGCCAATGCGTTTGAAATTTTGTGTAGGATTGCTGGACGGCATGGTGGCTATTGCACGATATGGCAGAATCTGCTTCTATCGCATGAAAAGAACGATGGTAGTTAGCAAAATCGAAAGGCAACAACCGAAGAAACTTGGAAGGCGAACGGGACGTCTGTTGTTCTTGAACAAATACTCAGTGGCAACCGGCCTCGCAACCCGGGATATTGTCAACATGGAGTCAGTGGCAGTGGCCACGACGCCACGACCGACGAGGCGAACAAGACCTCCAACGTGCATTGCAATGCAACGAGGAACACGATTGAATAGTCAAAATAGAATGAGCTATCTTGAATCGCCTGCGGCGTTCTTGAGTTGGGATATGATGTAAGGTTGACGACAAAGGCCTTTGGAAAGACCTTTATTGCATCATTATGGGCACAAAGGAGCCAGAATTGAAAGATTGAAACCGCAAACTATCTAGGACTAAGAAACGTTACCTGCAGAGTCCTCTCAGATTCTATACCTTGATCAGGGCAGACAAAACCTCGCAATCCATATCGATGGCAGTACAATATTCCTCACTCCAAAAAATTCCCCTCGCATACGCATCATGCTCGATCGGCTGCGAAGCGAGCGACACTCTCCCTCGCAAGCTTGAAGCCATTAGTAAAGCTGGATTTATTTCGATTGAGCTTTCATTCCCAGACATTATTCAGTACGGCGCAAATTTCCTTGGCCATCCCATTGCACCGGATAATAATACTGAACTGATCACGGTCGCCACGGAGATCCGGAAATTATGCGCCGCCAATGGCTTAACAATCATGATGTTACAGCCCTTTGCCAACTTCGAAGGATGGCCCAAGGGGTCGTTAGAGCGGGAGGATGCGTTCAAAAGGGCGGAAGGCTGGATTGAAATAATGAAAGTGGTTGGGACAGATTTACTACAGGTATGTATGCTGCGCTGGGAATATATAGATTGGTCCGGTATTCTAACTAGGTTGATGGATAGGTTGGAGCGACAGATACACCGGCAAACAAGATCTCGACTGCTCGAGAGACTATTGTCTCCGACCTACGCGAGCTCGCCGATATGCTTGCGGTGCACAACTTCCGTCTTGCATACGAAAATTGGTGCTGGTCCACCCATGCCCCGGGCTGGAAAAGCGTCTGGGAGATCGTCTCCGCTGTGGACCGGCCGAATGTCGGGCTCTGTCTAGACACGTTCCAGACGGCGGGCAGTGAATGGGGCGATCCAACCGTGCCCTCCGGTCTGATTGAGAGCGTATCACCGGACGAGCTGCGAAAGAGATTCGCGGCGAGCATGGATGAACTAGCCCGCACTGTGCCCCCAAGTAAGATCTATTTACTCCAAGTATCCGATGCATACAAGGTGTCACCCCCGCTTGAGGACAAGGTTATTGGGGGGCTGCGACCGCGAGGCCGGTGGAGTCATGATTTCAGACCGATGCCGTATGATGGAGGATATCTTCCTATCGAGGACATGGCGAGGGCAGTCTTGAAGACTGGGTACAGGGGATGGTTTACAATGGAAATTTTTGACGCAGGTCCGGAAGGAAAGGGCAAGAAATACGATATGGACACCTTTGCTAAGAAAGCGATGGATAACATGCAGAAGTTCTTGAAGAACTGCGCTACGGATTCTTGAGAAGAAAATATTGAAATATAGATTGATGGGATTCAATTTCTAATAAAATACAAGAAGTCTTTTGATCCAAAACAGACCCAATGGGAGGCTAAAGCGGCTCCTGTGCACGAGAGATTGGGGAACGCCGAGGGGGGAAATGCAGAGTAGACACCGTGGTTTCATAAGGCATGCAGTATGGAAAATATGGTAATGGGCACAAGTTCATGAGTCCCCAGCTTCTTAGTTGGCGTTGCTGGGGTAAGCAACGGTGTAGGTTGGAACGAACTCCTCCTTGACGGAGCGTAGGCTCACAAAGCGAGACAGCAGGTTGGCGCTGCCAGCCTTGTCGTTGGTACCGCTGGCGCGGGCACCGCCGAAGGGCTGCTGGCCGACAACGGCACCAGTGCTCTTGCAGTTGATGTAGAAGTTGCCAGCAGCGTTGCGGAGAGCATCATCGGCAACCTGGATAGCCTCGCGGTCTTGGGCAAACACGGAGCCAGTCAGGCCGTAGGTGCCAGTGCTGTCGATCTTGTCACAGATATTGACGAAGTCGGCCTCCGTGGCATCGTTGTAGGGATGAAGGACAATGATGGGACCGAAGAGCTCACGCGACAGAAGAGGGTGATCGGGGTTAGAGGTACGATACACGGTAGGCTGGATGTACCAGCCATTAGAAGAGTCGTACGAACCACCGGCGAGTAGTTCAAGCTCGGGGTCATTCTTGGCCTCGTCAATCACACCAGCCAGCTTATTGAACGAGCCCTCGTGGATGACAGGGCCGCAGAAGTTAGAAAACTCAGATGGCTCGCCGATCTTCAGCTTGTTCACTTCAGCTACAACTCCCTCAACGAACTCTTCCGCAATAGAGGAAGCAATGTAAGCACGAGAAGTGGCGCTGCACTTCTGACCCTGGAACTCGAAGGCACCGCGGACGGTCTGGACCACGGCGTTGCGCACATCCGCCGTCTTGTGGATCAGGTGGAAGTTCTTGCCACCGGTCTCACCAACAATGCGAGGGTAGCTCCGGTATTTGCCATCCGCCACACCTTGGGAGATCTTGCCGTACAGCATGCGGAAAACATCTGTGCTACCGGTGAAATGGAGAGCAGCAAATTCCTTGTGGTTGAGGACACTGCTAGTGACCTCCTCAGCCTCGCCGGGCACGAACTGAATGACATCCTTAGGCAGACCGGCTTCAAGAAGAATCTGGTGAACAAGCCAGTTGGAGGCGATAGCTGAGGGGGAGGGCTTCCACAGCACGACATTACCCATCAAAGCGGGGGCACCAGCCAAGTTTCCACCGATCGCAGTGAAGTTGAAGGGGCTAATAGCATAGACGAAACCCTCCAAGGGGCGGTATTCCAGGCGACTGGAAGAAAGTCAGAACACTTCACAAAAAAGCAAAAAGAGTGTCTTCACAGACGTCTCACTTACTTCCACACACCAGGAGCGTGGTGAACAGGCTGCTGGGCATACAGCTCCTCGGCGTACTTAACGCCGAAACGGAAGAAGTCGACAAGCTCGGCGGCCGAGTCAATCTCAGCCTGCCAGGCGTTCTTGCCCTGGCCGTGCATGGTAAGAGCCATAATGTCGTAGCGGTACTTGGTGGAGATCAGATCAGCAGCCTTGAGAAAGATGCTGGCACGCTCGGCGAAGGGTGTGGCTGCCCACGACTTGCGAGCCGCGAGGGCAGCAGCAATGGCAGCATCAACATCGGCCTTGGAGGCGTTGGAGTAGGTCGCGACCGGCGCATGTGTAGCTGGATTGCTCTGAGTGAAAATCTGGGAGTTCTTGATCTGTTCGGTCATTAGCCACGGTATGGCCAGGCATTGGAATTAAGTGTTGTGTACCTCTTTTCCAGCGACCACCAGAGGCACGTTCAGAGGAGCCTTCTGCTTAATCGTAGCCAGAGCCTCTTCGAGGCCCTTGCGATCTGGCGAGCCAGGAGCATAGTGTTTCTAGGTAGTCCGACCATCAGCTATCGCGCACTCCTCATTTCAAAGATCGCATACTCACGTTCAGCTCATTGTTAATCTGAGGGACCTTGAAGGTCGCGTAAGTGCCGAGTGCGCGAGAGCTCGAGCTTGGAATGCGGCAGGCGAGGCGCGAGAAGGGCTGCGCACCAGCGCGGAGCAGAGACGATTGCATTCTGAATGAATTGACGATGCGGAGAAATGCAATGCACGGAAAGCCAAACGTTTTGCTATTGATTCCTCGCGAAGTCGGGGTCGAGAAGAATAAAAGAGAGAGAGTTAACGCGGGGTACCATGATCAAATGACCGGCTAACACCGGCGGCGGTTGCTGTCGCGCATGGCGAAGCTCCAAAGTACAGTGTACTCCCCACAAGGAACCCTCTTCGTCGGCCGGCGAATGATGAGCAGCCGGCAAGAATCCCGGGTGGAACCACCGGCCCGGAGAGTCAGCGACGGGTGGGCAGTGGTTGGCCGGTCAGCTATCGCCCAGTGGGGCGGGAGTGGCAGCAAAGGTATCTGGTACCCAACGAAGAAAACTCGTTCATTTTTGTACGACTGATTTAATTAGTACAGGCACCCCACAAAGAATGAAAACTCGAGATCATATTTCAATGCATGATAATTGAGAACGGCTCTAAAAGATGTAGATGGTCGATATCCGATAGGAAAGCCGGCAATCAGCATGTGTATATACAGGTAGGGGAACTTCTGTCAAGAATGTCTATCTTATCATTCTTTCGATTCTGCTCTCGACCTTGATATTATCTTCAACAATATGGAGCGATAACCAGTGTTTCCACTCTATAACTTCTATAGCCTCTATCTAGAAAGTTTATGCAATCCACCACCACACCCGCTCTAGCCAGTTGCGAGGCAGCCTTTCAATGTCCTTCTCACACATTCGGTCAATTTCGTCTTTGCCAGAAAAGATATCGATATCGCGCGCAGGTACCATCCATGGGGTCCTGTACCAGATCTTGTGGCCGAGATATAACCCAAAGAAAATAGCGAATACAATGTAGGAAACAAGAAAGCCCGAGGCCGTGAAAGAGCCCGGGAAGAAGATCTCGTAGCCATTGGTAAGCGCCAGCAATGACACAAATCCGATAGCGTAGTACGCTCCCCATGGCTGGAACGGGGTCTTATATGGTCGGGAATCGAGAAGTCCATGTAACTCAAGAGCACGGCGCCAGCGCTGCAGAATATAGTTAGCTTGGTGGGTCCAATGGAGATCTAAAGACAGATGAGAGGGGCGAGGAACAACATACCAGATAAGCGATCCCGACAAGAACCCAGGAAAGAAAGCCGCCGACTGTAGTGATGTTGGTGAACCAATAAAATACATTGGAGCCTGAGCTTGACAGGTTCAAAAACGACAGAAGACCGATAGACCAGGTGACCAGGACCGCGGCGTACGGCACACCATTCTTGGTACAGAGAGTGAAGATCTTCGGGGCTTGGCCTTCGCGAGCGAGAGAATACAAGGTCCGTGATCCAGCATAGACCCATGAGTTACCGGACGACCAGGCGGAAATGAGGATGGCAGCGTTGATAACGTGGTTCAGGCCTTTGATGCCTGCATTCTGAATGCCGATCACGAAGGGACTAGCGCCAGCGCCGGATCCGCCACTAGCAACGCCCTGCAGAAGGTTCTTATCGTTGTATGCTACAGTGACACCGATGACCAAGCTTCCTAGCACATAGAATGCAAAGAGACGATAGATAAACCGGTTGGTGGCCTTGGGAATGTTACGACGGGGCGAGACGGCCTCGCCGGCGGCGGTGGTAATCAGCTCCGGAGAAAAAATGAATGAGAATCCAGATTTGATCATAGCAGTCCAGAAGGCGAGGAAACGACCAGTGTTGACGTTTGAAGGCACAAGATACGGTTCGACGAAAGCACCGGGCTCCTGCCAATATCGGAATCCGAGTCGATCATGGTTGGGGCCGCCGCCAAAGAAAAGTACCACTCCCAGGATAATGAGGCCGATGATGGCGATGATTTTCAGAGAGGCAAACCAGAACTCTGCCTCGCCGTACCAGGAGACAGCAACGATATTGAGCAAAAGGATCACTAGTCACAAGGCACTCGTCGGTCAGATATTGTATGCGCTGTCGAGTCAGAGATCTATCTTACCGAACAACACGATCGCAATCCATACTCCAACGCTGACTGAAGACGGCCAGTATTGGATAACAAGCCCAGCCGCCGTAACTTCCGATGCCGTCAGCATTGAAAAGGAATACCAATAGTTATATCCTATTTTCTAGTCAATACTGAGTATTTGAAAACAATGGAAGACTTGTTGCATACCAATGGCGAAGCCTAGGCTGGGCTCGGTAAAACGGTTGATCAGGTATGGCACAGAGACACCGCGCACGGGGAGATAAGTAGTCATTTCACCCAGCATATTCATGACAAAATACACAACAGTTGACATGACAATGTATCCCATGAGTAACGGGGCTATAAGGATTTATAGTCAATATCTTCCAACCCTTCCCTTTCCACCGGGACCACTCCGGATTTTCAACACCAGAACATACCAGGACCAACCGTTGACAACGTCTGTCCACTTCCAACAAACAGACCAGTGCCGATACAACCACCCAGGGCCAGGAACTGGATATGTCGGGAGCTCAAACCACGATGAGTCTCCGAATTGGGCAAATTGTCGACCTCTCCTGCTGTCTTCAGGTCGTCATCATAGGGAGGGTAAGTGGCCACACCGGCTTCGAGGGCCTTTGGTGGCGGGTCCATGACGAGTATGAGTCCCTTGAGTCAAGACTGCGTTTTGGCTTAGAGAGAATGAAGGGAGAAGAACAAGAAATGATTTCAAATATGTTATCGGCGAATGAGCCGGGACGTTCAAGTCCAAGTAAATAAAACTGATGAACGGAAAGAAACTCGCAGCCGAAAGGCAACAAATATTGCAGATTGTACAGACAGGCAGGATCGAGAAAAGATTTGAGACAGGCAGGTCAGCAAGGCAAGTAGCCTCGTGCATAAAAAGGAAATCCATGCCAGACAGTTCGGTCGAGTTGCGGGGAAGCACAAGAGTCTCCGCTGGTCGGAAGAGAAAGCGTATTTGGAATGGCTCCGCGCCATTCAGAGCGGGTATTGGCTAGGAGAGGCTAGATGCCATTATCAGCAGCACCTATCTAGTCTAGAAACAGACGGAAGGATCCCAAGCATGGCGCCCGTTGTGGGGGCGCCGGTGTTCATTTCAGGATCGGCGACTCTTATCAGCCACTTTATCTGTGGGCGTAATTATAGTTTAAGATGGTGCGTTCGGGCTCCGAGCTTCTCCTATCAGGTGTCGGCCCGGCCGCGACTCAATTGATGAGGTGTACGTATGTCAAATAGGATTGATTCCGGCGACTATCTACCCTTGCTAGCTGGCTGGGCTGCGCGTTTGTTTTTGCCGCTTGGTTAACAGCGCCCAGGAAACGGTCCAAAGTTTCCCCGGTCTGCCACCGATTGGGTGCCAGGGGAACGAGTTTATTTTCGTGGATCATTTGCCCCGGAAGAAATCACGTGGATCTGGGGTAGGATGGGGTTGATAGCCATGGGAACCCATCTGGCCTGGGGAATTGAGTAATGGAAGCTCCAGGAGAATGTCATACGATGATTAATGGAAAACAGCAAAATGATGACTATCGAGGAGCCAAACGGAGACACCGCGGGTAGCCGACGTGCTTGCACAAAAGTAACCGGGCCGGTCGCCAGGTTATCGGTGGCCCGTGCTGCTCTTATCGCCTATCAAACCGGCCCGTATGACAGAGTCTTATCGTCCATCCCCTCCTCGTCGTGTTCCATTGGCGTTGGGCAGGCGCCAGGATGCTGTCAGGGAATCCAACCATGATGTAGGATGACAATTGAAAAAGAAGAGGAAATTAGAATCAGCGCGATCTTGATTTACTACTACATTCTTCGCTCAAATCCTCTCGAGACGTGATCCCGATTATCTCTCGGGCGTAAAGTGGAGTATATAGTCCCAGCCGAGCCAAAAAATCTCATCTAGCGCGCAGTCCACTCTATAGACGGCAAATTGAAAACTATGAATAATATGAATTCCCAAATGACCGCGAGCCGGTCTCCGTCCCGTAAAGCTCTATTGAACTCGAAACCATGAGGTTTCTCGCGGTAACGGGAGTGCTTGCCGGGTGGCCTGTACTAAGTCGCACTCACCGTACCGGTTGCCACCGGGCCCTTGGTCAGCTCAGGTCCCATGATGTACAGACCTATAATAGCCTCTTCTACAAGACACTAGCTTCAGCTTGCGGTCTTCGACTCTCTTTACCAACTACGCATCTTTTTTATCGACTATTGAGCTGACCTCGGACTGGTCCTCGGCTTACTCCCTTCCCCTTATCGGGATACTCAGACCTATCACTACCTTCTCATCAACACAACACTACCATCAATATCCATGAAGGCGGCACGCGCAGTGCGGGTGCCCCGCGCCCAGGGCACTCTTCGGGCCAACTCTCGACTCGTCAGCGGCACGGGCAACGCCAGGTCTTCTGTCGCTGCGAGTGCGGTCTTTCAGCCACTCTCACAGACATCGCCACCAGTTGCGCGTAAGGAGCTGACTGCACCTCTCGCAAAACTTCCCTTATCGTCAGTCCTGCGATCATTGCTGGTGCTCTCCGTATCTTCTTCGCCCCTTCTGCTCAAGCCTTGCATCTACACACTCTCTTTGTTGGCGCATCCCCGTTCGGCTCTGTGGGATGTTTCCAAAAACCCACTCTTGAACCTGCTGGTCAAGCACACTATCTATAAGCAGTTCAACGCAGGCGAAAACAAGGTCGAAGTCCAGCAGGCCATCCGCAACATCAAGGACCTTGGATGTCGTGGTGTCCTTCTTGGTTATGCTCGTGAAGTTTTGGTTGGCGAGAACCAGGAGGCCGCGATTGATGAAAAGGCCGCTTTGGCTGAGATCCAGATGTGGCTCGATGGTACTCTGCGTACCGTCGATATGGCTCAGGAGGGTGACTTTGTTGCTCTAAAGTAAGTTGATCTTCTATGAGCCCTTATCAGTGATGTGCCTCTCATTCTTTTTCTCGTTAGGTTCACTGGCATGGGAACTGATGCCCTTCGCCTGTTGCAGAAGGAAGCACCCCCTACGGAATTCATGCACACCTCAATCCAAAAAGTTTGCGACTTGGCGATCTCCCGCGGTGTTCGCCTGCTGGTTGATGCCGAGGAGCAGGCCGTGCAGCCTGGCATCGAGGCATGGATCATGAAGTACCAGAAGTATTGCAACTCTCAGACCCCCGGCCGCGCCATTTTCTACGGCACATATCAGGCCTATCTTCGTTCCACCCCCGCAACCCTCGCTCGTCACCTGGAAATTGCCCGTGCCGAAGGATACACCCTTGGCGTGAAGCTTGTCCGCGGCGCCTACATGAAGACCGAACCCCGTCAGTTGATCTGGGCCGAGAAGGAGGGAACTGATCGCTGCTACGACGAGGTCGTCGAAGCCCTCCTGACTCGGAAGTACAATGCTATGCTGCAAGCTCCTTCGAAGGAGACGCCGACGGAACTGCCGCCTGTGAATGTCATTATTGCCACCCACAACCGCGAATCAGTGCAGAAGGCCCACGCTCTCCGTCTCCAGCAAGCCGCACGCGGCGAGGATTACGGCGTCGATCTTAGCTACGCCCAGCTTCAAGGCATGGCTGACGAAGTGAGCTGCGAGCTGATCGAGGGCTTCGAGAGTGCTGAAGCCAGTGTTGGCGCCTCGCCCATGGCAGCTCCCAATGTTTTCAAGCTTTTGACCTGGGGCTCGGTTCAGGAATGCATGGGCTTCCTCCAGCGTCGCGCTGTTGAGAACACCGAGGCTGTTGGACGGACCAAAGACTCTCAGATCGCCATGTTTAATGAATTGAAACGCCGTTGCCGTGTCATCTTTGGAAAGGGCAACTAAAGTGATGATTTGGTTTGGTTAACCTCACGGCGACTGCTTTATTCAGCAATGATTCCCAATGTTCACCTTTGACTTTGTGGGGGCTTTAATGCATTACGCGTGTTTTTTATGCATTGATAGATGGCGTTAGCGTTTCATAAGTCATGGTTTTGTGGTTGATAGCGATGAATTCGAAAATAGATGACTCCCATCCTCGTTTCTTATTGGATAATTAAAAAAAGCACAGCTATCGTGTTTGTAGATAAAATTACAGGATAAAAGGCATGCCGGAATGACTTTCCATGTTCAGAGGATAGCAAATTTAGTCGGATCTGCTTGGTGTGGCCGCGAAACTGGTCCCTGATTTGCGAGTAGGAGGCCGGGCTACCCCTCTTCAGGCTGCGATTATCGGGGAGCTCATCCGAACGTCGGTTATATTGTGCAACCACATCCATGTCTCGGAGTGCTTGTCCCCACCAATTTCGCTGCTAAAACCCCCAATTTGCAATAAACCAATATTAGTCTTGAAAGATACTCATCAACCCAATATGCACATTCTCTCCGAGCCCGATGTGGCCCAAATTTTCCGTGGGTTGACCCAAGCTCAGTGCCATGAGTTCCTTGACGTTCTAGGTAAAGGCCTAGTCACGATCTCAACAGAATCAAAGTCGAGCTTTCCTGAATCCGAGAAACAGATTCATCAACCTCTCCGTACTGTTTTTGCCACCAAGGCAGACAACACATGTATCTTCATGCCAGTTTCGGATACCACGAGTACGGGCATCAAGATCGTGACGGTTGCTAGAGATGGCATCCAGGGCGTCATTAATGTCTTCTGTCCAGATGGCCGCCTACAGGGTCTCCTGGCTGCCGCCGAAGTCACGGCGTTCCGGACAGCGTTGGCCTCGATGAGTCTGTTTGTGCTGTGTCCTATGCTCAAGAAGGAGAACATCCTTGTTTTTGGATCGGGACGTCAGGCGGAGTGGCATGCCCGACTAGCCTTGCTGCTATACCCAGACCAGATCCGCCGAGTCACCTTCATTAATCGCGGGCGGGCGCGGTTGGAGGAGATGGAGCAGGGTGTTTTTAGCGATCTGCGCCAGCGATATCCCAGCTTGTCAGTGACTTCACTAGCTAAAGAAGGCACTGCAGACTACGATGAAAGACTGCTCCAGGAGCTGCAAAGTTGCGATGTGATCTTCAGCTGCACTCCCTCCGTGGAGCCCAATTTCTCGTATTCCGCACTACAGTCCGCGCCTAAGCAGCGCTTTATTTCGCTCATTGGCTCGTACAAGCCTCATATGCATGAGATTGATACAGAGACGCTTCTGTCGGGCGGTGGCAAGATCTATGTTGACTCGAAGTCCGCGTGTCTTGAGGAGTCGGGCGAGCTCATCACGGCAAAGATCGCGGAAGACCAACTGCTTGAAATGGGCGATCTTTTGGCGACTCTGGGGTCGTCGAGGGCAATTGATGTCCCGACTGGCGCCAACGTCATTTACAAGTGCGTGGGCATGGGCTTGATGGACCTTGTGGTGGGGAAGAAGGTGTTGGAACTTGGAAATCGGAGAGAACTGGGTACTCACGTCGATGGATTTTAATTCCCAGTGAGATGTTTTCCGGTGGAAAGGGTGACTTTTAATAGAATAGAGGTGGCTCATCAAGCGCTAGATCTAAAAGAGAGAGCATCCTAAGATTCTATTCCGAAGATTTGATGAGGGGGAAGAAGTCATTTAAAGAAATTGGAAAAAGGGGAAGAAAAAGATAATCACTATACAATGCACATTCGGCAGTATCGCCAAATAACCACATGGGGTCGATTCAATATGGGATGATGTAAGGGATGATGAACTCGATGCAATATGAACCAGTCGGCAATGGGGGTCTATACTGCATGGATCTAACGCGCCGCTTGCATAGGCGCTTCCTAACCCGAGGAAATCGGTAAGAGCATCCCAAATACTTTAAGTGTAGTTTAAAACAATACAATAATCCTTATCCTAATTCAAAAAGCCATCAACGCCAAGCTTCCTATCTTGTTGCTTTGCCCCTTTCTCCGCTCGGCTTGGGGGCCATCGATCACTACCGGCAGCAGTGCCGGTTGGAATTTGGGGGTTGCCGCACGCCTAAACGAAAAGAGTCCAATCCCCACATGCGGGGGATCGATAACTTAAGTCCATGATTCTATAGTCTGGATTGTAGGTAAAAGAAGAAGTCCAACGAATGCTCAAATCAGGAAGATCAAAATAGGAAACGGGCAGATAATGAGACAAATGAAGTATACGGCGCCGGAATTGGGGGAAGCGAAAGAAGAGTCTGCCAGGATGCGGGACCGCGAACCGAATTGCTTTGCTTATCGACCCGATAACTGCGACTCCCAATTTCTCCTCCACAGCCGACCAACCCCGGCATCCTCGTTCCAGCCGCTTCAACATCCCTCGGTCGCCACCCTTACCTACTGCGTCTCGGCGCCTTTGTACTTCTGATCTTCCTAGATCCTCAGACTACTTCCCCTCCGCCCGACTCCGCCGACTCCGCCACTTCTCCGCAGATCATGCCCGGGTGGCCTCGTTGACACCGCCTGTCATGGACGATTCGGCTCAGACTCCTGCACAGCAACAAAAGCGCCCTCGGGTGGCTGAAGAGAATCGCAAACGAGCTGTCCGAGCGTACGACCCTTTTTGCCCTTTCCCCTCCCTATGCTGTGGAGGCCAACGGTCTTTGACCCCGCTAACGTTCCTGGTCGCGTGCAGATGCGATGGTTGCCGCAGGGTGAAAGAGAAATGTGAAGGCGGGGTGCCATGTCGCCGGTGCCTTCGCTATCGCCGACAGTGCAATTTCACCCATATCGACCCCAGCGAAAAAACCCGGTCGACTTCGCTCTCGTAAGTTGCAGAAATGCGGGAGTGTGAGATTACGTCCCAAGCTAATGAATCAATAACGGCGATAGGTTGTTGGATAGGGCTGCTTCGCTGAGTCGGCATGAGATCCAAGAAGCAGAGCGCGTACGCTATATGGAACGCCTCTTGTCCTATTATATTCCGGACATCAAGTTCGATATCCAGTCATTACGCCAGGCTGCCGACGAGTTGAAAAGCAAACACCGGGACTCAGAGTCGGATGCCGTGTCAACCAAAGAAGATACCAACGATTTAGAGGATTTAGCCATTGATGAGGAAGATTTCACAATCAAGGCTCTACCAGACAACACCACACGTGAGTTTTATCTCCACATGTTCCTCTTGTACCACGGCATTATCTGACGCATCTGTTTGGCGGGCAGAATATTCTGGAGAGTTCTCCTACCTCAATTTCTCTATGAAGATTCGCAAGAAGATTGACGAGTGGATGAAAACAACTGCACCAGAGGTAAGTCAATGAGGGTTCTGGAATGATTGTCTGGTTTGTTAATCCTGTATCGCTGCAGGCCTCGACCGAGGTGGAGCCGTTTGAAGAGCGATGGCGAGCTACGCAACTCCAGTCTGGGTCTTCATTGGTTTCGGCATCGATCACCTGCCTTCCTCCACGTTATGTGGCCGACTTTCTTGTCCAGATATTTTTCAAATATGCACAGACCAACAACTTCTACGTTGAAGAGGACTGGCTCCGTGAGAAACTCAATATCTGTTATACCAACCCATCCAGTCTATCCCCGGATGATGCAGGCGCTGTCTGCGCTATCTTGATGGTCCTGGCCGTGGGCACCCAGTTTGCCCACATGGAATCAACAACGCCAGTGAATTGCTTACCACATGACTCTACAGCCAATCAAGACCATTTCTCGGAGGATGAGGTTGGCTTGACTTTTTATCAATTTGCTTCGAAGTTACTTCCGGATATCATCGCTACCGCATCGGTTCGGAGTGTGCAAGCCTGCCTGTTGATCGGAACGTACTTACTTCCTCTTGACACGTCGGGTCTATGCTATACATACTTCGGCTTAGCGCTGAAGCTTGCGATTCAAAATGGAATGCACCGGCGATATCATGGCGAAGGCCTTTCACCTCGAATGGTGGAAACTCGAAATCGAGTTTTCTGGACCGCCTATACGATTGAGAAACGCATCAGTATCCTTCATGGTAGACCAGCATCGTTATCGGACGCTGATGTTGACGCTCCCCTTCCAGTCGACTTCCCAGATATAATGCCGGCATCACAACCATCTAACCACACGAATATGGTGGCGTTGATCACATTGACTTTAAAATTGGGAGAAGTTTCAAACGATATTACCTCGCTCCGAACTTGTCGGAAAGGTCAACAACAGGACTGCCTTGAACGACTGCTCAGCATTCGTAAGCACTTGCTGGAATGGTGGTCGACTCTCCCAGAAGAAACAAATTGTCGGGACCTCAACCCACAAGGACCACTATTTCGCTCTAATGTCCACCTTAAGCTTGACTACTGTCTGACTCGCATTTTCATCGGGCGGCCATTCCTTTTCAGCAGCCTGAGGGGCATTCACCAGAACTCCTCGCATCCCAACGCTTTCAAAGGCCCATCGGGAGTCTCCAAGAATCGGACAACCCTAGTTACAGATTGTGTCGAGGCAGCCCTTGAAATCATTGACCTCTGTCGCCTTCTCAGAGACGAGACAGGCCTTGCACGTGCATCGTTCACTGAGTTCAGCTCGTGTCGTGCGGCCTTGCTGGTGATTCTTGCGCAAGGCTTGACCAAACGAACCGAACGTCTTGGGGCAGCTCTTGAGCAAGGAATTTCTCTTATCAAAATTATGTCGATGGGTGTTGGTTCTGCTCGCTCAGCTGTCAGTGTCATCGAAGCCCTCGAGCGCGCCATTCGCCGCCTGGAGGCCTGGAGTGAAACCCAACAAGCCCATAATAATGGTGGTAGTATTGAATCCGCTTACGACCGTTTCAAAAACTGGGAAATGCTTTGGAAAACCGGGCCCGTGTCGCCATCCACGATGGCTTGGAAGCAACAAGAAGCCTATGCCAATGACCCAGGTATCCAGCAAGGCGTGGGTTCCAATATCACAGACCCATCTACTATGAAAACCGTTGTTCCTGGATTACCTATAACTCCGCCAGTCATGTCAGCAGGTGCAAACGGATCGGGATCTGCAGTTGAAGGGCCCAGTCAGGAGATTCTAGAAGGCGATGGCCCTAGCAGTGGTCTCTCTGCCTCGGACAACTTTTCCATTTCACACCAGTCTCTATCTCAAATGCCTCACTTTGGCTTTGATCATTTTGTATCAAACTTCCCCCAGGAATTGGGCGAGTTCACTGCGATTCCTTGCTTTGAGCCGGATAATCAGGGTCATCCTTCGGGCATGGTTGGTACCGAGATGAAGACTCCAGGTAGCACGGATTCTCAATGGTTGCAGTTCATGAATGAGTAGTAGGGCACGATGTTTTTAATGTGGCGTCTTTCTTTAGCCAGCGATTTCCTCAGTCTCTCCCGTTTGGTTGCATCGGGTTATTTTTGTTTTCTCTATATACCATTCTTGCATCCCTATTTTTGATTATATCAATACTGTCAGGTTCTCACTTTTAGATTGGAAGATCTTGCGAGAGTATTGGCGCTTACTTGTGCCACTCGTAGATGAAGGTTGTGCTTTCTACATATGCCGATGAATGGAGTAGTCTGCAGATTCATTCACAATATCTTTTGACCGGTAACTAGGAAATAGAGTATCTTGTAGGCAGTAGGCAGTGGCTGATATACAACATGAGAATACTACTAATCGAAAACAACCTTCTTGCCTTGGAATGTAGCAGTAGTGGCCTGTTCCTTGAGCTTACGCTTCGCTTCCCACGAAGGATGCAGCGGTCCCTGGTCTTTGGGCGGACCCTTCGGCTTGCCATCATGGCTACTGTGTTGATTATACCGGCCAGCATTACCACCAAAGCCGCCACGACCTCGGCTGCCTCCTTGGCCTGCTCGGCCCCCTCGCGCGCTGCCATCTGTTGCTCCCTTTCGAGTGTCCCAGCCGTTGTCTCTGCTGCGTTTCTGCTTCTTCTGCTCTTCTTGAATATGCTTCGCTTGGGCGCCATACTTCTTCTCCCATAACGCTCGCCGGGCTTGCTGGCCCATTCGATTCTTGCGTTTGGGTGGGCCAGCAGCTTGCTCGTCATCCGAAGCCTCTTCTGAGCCGGACCAGTAACCACCCATCATTAGAGATGGGAGGAAGGTTGTGCTTTGTGCGGGAGCAGCAGAAGCTTTTGAGCCCTTGGATTTTTTCGGCGGTGGAGAGTTCTGTTCTTCCTCCTCCTCTTCTTCTTCCTCGTCCTGTTCGTCCTCTGAAATGTCAGGAGAGCCGCCTGACGCTGAGTCTGAAATGTCATCCAAATCGACGGTGTTCTTCCCGCCGAGATCAGCCATTTCTTCGTCATCAGCTGATTCTTCAACGTCAGACCCTGGCGCAAGACGGGAGTCAAACTGTGCCAAATCGTCGCTATCAAAGTCCATTTCCTCTGCAGAAACATTCATATCTTCGTCGGAGTCTGAGTCCAGCTCGGTATTCTCCTTCCTTTGCGCCTTTATTGACAGCTTCTCATCTTCGGAGCCAAAAATAGACTCAGACTTCTTCGCTTGTGTTGATTTCTCTTTCTTAGCGGCATCGCTCTTGGCTCCAGCCTTGCCCGACTTGCCAGCCGGCGCATCTTCAACGCCCAGCAACTTGCGAATGCCATCCAAAATATCAGGCATCACATTCTTCACGGGTGTAGATTTGAACAATCGACCCAAGACATTCGACTCCGCACTGCTCTTAGGTCCCTCCGTGGAGACATTCTTTGCCTCTGAGAATTCCTTGAAGGTCGCGGTCTCCGCAATCCGCTTCGTTTTGGATAGTTGCTTGAAGAGATATCGTTCGGCGGTGACTTGGTAGTCAAGGGCCTGTGATTTTAGCCTTGGGTTAGCTTGCAAGTCTCTTCATCGACGTTGATTATTTTCAACTCCGGTGTCAAACCTTCAATGCTTCCACTTCCTCCGCTAGTCGGGCCAGGGTCGGTCTGTTAAAGTCGGACTTTGCGGTCTTTTCTCGCCGACTCAATTTTTGCCTCTCGAAGCCACGGGCTGTCTTAAGGCCTCGGGAAATAAGTAATACGCCATGGTCGAATTTGGTTGTAAGGCGGACAGCCTTTATCGAGAGTTTGCGAGTGTCAGATCGAGCGGGGACGTTCAGCTCGGAGAGCTTTCGTTTAGGCATGGTGATAGATGGAAGCGTAAAATCAATCTAAGAGTCCAAGTTTCCAAGCTGCGACAAGGAAAATTCCGCAAAAGCCCAAGTCGTAGGGGAAGGTTCGATGTTCTATCGCGCGATTGCTAATGCGATTTGCGGATCTTTTTTTTTTTTCCCTTGGGCGGACCATTTGCCAAGCTTCTCCGCCTCGCGCCCTCCGTTACCTCTAGAGTGGAAACAGTTCAGTCTTATCTCCTACCTAGTCAATGTGAGGGTAATATTTCATAGGTTGTTATATTTAAGTTACATAAGGTTCACTCAAGCCCCATGATTTAGCTGGATATCCCTGGTTTGCTAGCCTCGGCATTTTTACTTGAATTGGGCTCTAGTGCTGGCTTAGCAGCACGAATAGCGAGATATATATTTTCAAGACGATACGTTATAGAGCATAATTTTTGGTGGAGGGCGAAGAACACCATCGATTAACGATATGTACATACAAACATGATAAAGTAAAGTAATACGCGTACAGTCTCTTTCTATTTCTTTTCCCCCTCAGTCTTCTCCTCGGGCTTGGGAGTTGGGAGCTTGAACTGTTCGGGTGAAGTTAATAAGTGTCCGTAGTGTGGAGCAAAGAATATGGCTTACCGAGTCAGGCGTCCGATTCTGGCCAGCACCGACGGGCTCCCAGGCAGTGGAGCCGCTCTCGAAGTTACGGAAGGCTTGAGTGAGCTCCAGTGGCTCAATGACAATGCGCTTCTTCTCCTCATCATACCGCACCTCAGTGTAACCGGTCAAGGGGAAGTCCTTGCGCAGGGGGTGACCGTCGAAACCGTAGTCAGTCATGATACGGCGCAGATCGGGGTGACCGGAGAAGAAAACACCGAACATGTCCCAGACCTCACGCTCGTACCACAAAGCTCCCTCAAACAGACCGGTGACACTGGGGACAGGGGTGGCCTCGTCGGCATAGGTCTTGACGCGGATACGGGAGTTGTAACGGACGCTCAGCAGGTTGTAAACGACCTCAAAGCGCTGGTCACGGGTGGGGAAATCGACACCAGTGATATCAGAGATCTGGGTGAACTCTGCAGAAGTGTGGTTCTTCAGGAAGCTCATCACGGGCACGACACCGGCCGGAGGAGTATAAACGGTAAGCTCGTCCTTCCACACGGTGAATTGCTGGATATATTTGGGAAGGCAGGACATGATGTACTGTCCGTAGGCGTGCAGGCCGTCGGCCTTCTGCTGATACTTGTCGGTAGGATTGACGATCGGAGCTCGGAGGGGACCAGAAGCTGAAGATTAAGAAGCCAATTAGTTCAATTTTCATTCTTCTATCCCATTGGCATGGTTCACGTACGAGGCCGTTGCGCCTGACGCATGTTTTCCGGCTCCGGCGAGCCCGGTTGTGTTGAGGCCTTCGCTGCATATTGCAGCGAAGAGGAGGAAAAGGCGCGCAAAGGCATGACCCTCGAGGCCGAAGCCATTGAGCGGCCAGAGCCCAAGCGCATCAGAGAGCGAGCGGATGCCATTGTGGGAGGGGGAGCAATGGCTGCGGCAGGAGGGGACGAAGGCACGTAAGGCGGATTGTGAGGATCGAGGTTGGTCGAACCTGCCAAATCATCACGTGATGCTGACATAACACCCCTGCACGCGCTAAACGCGATCGGGCAATGCCAGCAAAATGAGGCCGCGCTTCAATTTCCTTCCTTTCTTCTCCTTCGCCGTCCACCTTTACCCGATCATCACCCCGTTCTCTTCTCTTGTCCTTTATTCTCTTCGATTCTCTTTTATTTCTTGTTCCTGGCTTCGGAGTAGCGTCTTCGTGTCTTTGCTTTTTTTGCACTCCAATTTCAGAGAGTGCGGCGTTGAGATCCTCATTACGCTTTCCCCGTTCGCACAGTCTTCGCTGCGACGATGTCTAGTCGCCAACAAATTGACTCCGTCATTGATGACGATGATGAGTTCTGGTATGCTCTTATTTTTTGATGAATGCGCGATCTTGTCACTGATAGATTGAAAGCCCCCTTTGTATCGAAGAGTTCGACCTCTCCGACAAGAACTTCAAACCTTGTCCCTGTGGATACCAGGTATGTCTGAAGACACACCTTGCGATGATAACCCCTCGCCAAGCTCGCTTCCAGGCTCGCTTTACATATTCATGGGTGCTAACTGTGAGCTATCATAGATTTGTCAATTTTGCTACAACAATATCAAAACCCATAGCGAGGAAGGTCGATGCCCAAACTGTCGTCGTCCTTACGACGATAGTACCATTCAATACAAGATTCCCGATGCAGAGGAGTTAGTGATCTTTTCCCCATCACCCCAGCACACCACTGTTAGTGTCTCTAACTCGCATACTATTTAGGTTCAAAGCGGACCTGGCATTAAAGCATCGGAAAGCCGCAGCAGCAAAGAAGAAGGAAGCCGAAAAGCGCGAGATCGAAGCTTCCAGCCGGAAGAACCTAGCAGGCGTCCGTGTTGTCCAAAAGAACCTGGTCTATGTCATCGGCCTGAACCCCACGATCCGCGACGAAAACCAACTCCTCCAGACCCTCCGTGGGCGAGAATATTTCGGACAATATGGCGATATCGAGAAGATTGTGGTCAGCAAGGCCAAGCCTGGTGGCAATCCCCACCAGGGAATTGGTGTCTACGTCACTTTCTCCAGGAAACTCGATGCTGCGACATGTATTGGTGCCGTGGACGGATCTGTGAATGGCGACCGCGTTCTAAGAGCCCAATATGGCACCACGAAGTATTGTTCTTCGTTCCTCCGGAATGAGCAGTGCAATAATCGAAACTGTACATTCCTGCACGAGACTGGAGAAGATAGCGAGAGCTATAGTCGTTCTGACCTTTCCTCCATGAACACATTATCCAGCCAACGACAGAATCACCCACCTCACCCGCCTCATGCTCCCCACCCTCGTCCCTCTCAGACTATCACGCATACCATGCGTCGGCAACCAAGCAAGGACGACTCTATAAGTGGGCGTCAATCTATTCCGGATGGACCTGCGCTTCCTTCGTCTGCAAGTTGGGCAAATAAGGACACTTCCATTCGAACAAGGCGACCTAGTCTGACGGGTAGCCAGGCTTCCCAGAGCCCGAGACCCGCTAGTGTCACTGTTTCAACGACCACGGAGGAGCCTAAGCGTGTTGAGAAACCGTCGCCTGTCGCTCAGGAAGCGCAGCAGATGTCAACTCAATCCGTTCCGCATTCTCCAGTTTCTCAACCTCAGCCATGTGAGACGAAGTCGGTTCCTGAGCCACCCTCTCCGTTCGATACTCTTATTAAGGACCTGATGAATCCTAATTTCCGATTTATTTTTTCGACAACTGACCTCCCAGAGGAGGAGGTCAAGAGGATCAAGAACTATCCTTCATTTATCGATCCATATGGAGGTGTCAAGCGTCGGGCGATGCGAGAGAAGGTTGAACAAGAACGTTTGAAGCGTGAGCAGGAGCTTCTTCAATCTGCCACCGCAGAGGAAGAGAGTCGCGAAGCTGGCAGTCTCCAACTCGGCGGAGAGCCCGAGGATTCCAATCCGCCACGGGGTCGTCAGACTCGCGAATCACATGGTGCGATACAGCCGCCCTCGACCCAAGGCACAGCGGACAACTCGACTGTCGGTTCTCCAGTATCCGCTACTTCTCACCAATTCCAGGGTCTCAACCTAGCCGGCCGAAGTTTGACCCCCCTACAGCAGCAGCAGTTGATGCTTCTGAAGTCAGCTGGCAACCAGCAAGCTGGATTGCCTGACTCTCTGAGCTCTGCAGCCATGGATCAAGCGGCGCAGGTCCGCCAGGGCCTTTTGCAGAACCAGATGGCCCAATTCAATGCTCTTCAGGCCCAGAACCGCCAATCCTCGCGGTTCACCTTTGCCAACGAGGTTGGATCCAAGAACATCAGCAACGCTCGCATGCTCAGCCAGATGCAATCTGGCACCCCCAACCCTCTGTCTGCTCCTAGCCCCCAGCATGCGCTCGCTAGTGGATTCTATGCGAGTGGTGTCCAAGGTCCCCCGCCCGGACTGAAGACGGCAGGGACACCTCCCATTAGTGGCGGCGGTATGTTTGCCCAGGGCCATGGCTTTACTTCCAATGCCAATCTTGGACTGGGATCGACCATGGGAAAACAGGATGCGACACCCGAATTGATGCGTGAATTATTGCGTGGCCGCAGTGGCACGAATGTGGGAGGTGTACAGGCCCAGGAGGCCGCGAAGCGTGAGTTCATGTTCCCTTTTATTCAACAGCACCAAACCCCACCTCCCCTGACTCCCGTCAATGGCCTTCTCAGCTCCTTCTATGGGCCCCAGACAGGTACTGCACCTGATTCTGGTGGCTCACAGAAGCAGAAGAAGAAAGGGAAAAAGCACAGACACGCTAACACTTCCTCCGGTGGAGGCGGTGTAGTAGATCTTGCGGACCCAAGCATTTTGCAGGCAAGAATGCATCAAGTCGGTGCCAATGCTACTGCCGGGCAGGCGTTGTACGGGAGCCAGGGTCAAGGTGGGTACAACCCCTCGATGGTGTACGGCGGCGGCGTCAATCGCTGGTGAATGATGGTGTTTTCTTCTGTTTCCTACTGTCCCCTTGATATTATGCTCATGATTCCCTCCTGCATTTCGCTTTACACCTGCTGGTTATGATTGTTTTTTCTACCATGTGCTGTGATGGGAGTGTTTCCCTTGACATGACTTTTCTTCATTTTGCTATCTTCGCTCTGATCTGCTGCGATTGCTTCTCTGTCCATTTCAGCAATTGGACGGGTTGCTCTGGATCAAATACGATGGGTCGGTGCCTATGGCGTATTATGACGAGCCTTTCTATTCTTTTATTGCATGTTGTACCCCGGGCCCTTCTCCCGGATTCAAGGTGTTCTTCTTTCTGCATTCGTGGACATACCTGCATGTCTTTCCAGGTCTCCCGTTTTAACTTCGGCGGCTGTGTTTTATTCCCTCTACCCTTCGTTTTGTCTCTTTTTGCATTCGGACCTTCGGCTGTCTGCAGTGCGTCGAAAACCGTGGATGGTACCCCCATGGATTTAATGTACGTTAAGACCTCCCTGCCCTGATATCACAACTCGGAACAGGGTCTTATTCGAAATCAGTTGTCTCACAGCCGCTGTTCATAGACCTCTGCCCTTCTCTGTACCTGGCCTTCCGGGTCAATACCCTTTCGTGTAATTATTCAGTTTTGGCGTATCTTGCATAGTTGCCCTGCTTAGTCGTCGCCCTTCCTGCACCTTCACGCCCCGTGATGATTTTCCTCCCCTCCACCTTCGTTGGCACCCACCTCTATTCTCACTTTTTCTCTCTCCACTCGGAATGCTAATGGCGAATCAACAGTGAATGAAGAGTTCCCCCCGCTGGGTGGCCAGTTGAAAGAGGGCCAATCTGTGGATCCATTCGGCTTTCTCAAATCCCAACTATCCAGTGACTCTTCAGGCCGCGTTGGCACGCCGAGTCTCCCACCCGGCCTCCCTTTGCCTCACGCCCATCCTGCATCATCCGTCTTCCAGGACCAGTTTGATGCCTCCAAACCTTCATCTCCCGCACCGATGGTTCCTCCAGGCCTGAGCGCCAACGTATCTAGAGTCGGCACCCCCTCACAGAAGAACCAGTTGGAGTCACTAGCCATGACCCCAGAAGTCCCCTCGCGAACAACAGCATCTGTCAGAGCGAAGGACGCTTCTCAGATTTCGTTCGGGTCACCTGTCGCGAAGTCCGCTCAGAAGACTCGGATCAATACGAAGATCGACTTGTCTATGGCTTCTTACGACAAAGATGCCTCTGTTAAAGCCGATCAAAGTCCAACTGTAGGCGCGAAGGCAAGTCCCATTAGTCTGAGCATGTCCTCGACCGCTCCGGAACCTGTGTCTGCCAAATCTGAACGTGCTCTGTCTGGAACTTTCCCGCCTGCCCCTGGCTCGGTCTCTGCTATCGGTTCAAGACCCAACACCCCATTGACTGCTACCTCTCGAATCTCTGATTCGCCAGCTCCACGTCAGCCGCGCATTTTACGTGTTGTTGAGACGCCCAAACCCGAGACACCTCTTCCAGTCGGTACTGCCCCATCGGTGACCACGTCGATTACAGGCGCCGGTAAAACACGATCAAGAAGGCAGAGTTTGTCTTCTGATAGCCGACCCGACACTCCTGCAGACTTTGGCTCTGAGGCTGATCTCTTCCCTTCGACTTCTGCCTCGCGTACCAATTCACCGCCTCCCGCTGGAACCCGAATTGGATCTGCTCCTGTCCGCTCAATCACAAAAAGTCAAGCCAAGAAAGAGCGACGACAAAAAGCGAAGGAGGCTGAGGCCAAAAGTGTCGAGACCGCCCCGGCGCCTGAAGAACCAGTTCAGGCTCCCATCATTGGACGGAAGCGCAAGACTAAGAAAGCAACCACAGCAACTACAGGGGCCAACACGGCTTCTACATCAAATGTGACCGACTCGGCTAGTTCTGTCAGAGCAGCCCCGATTGATTCTCCGAAGAAACCTGACCTGAAACCTGAACCTTTGAAGAAGGCAAAGGAGTTGGAGCAGGCTCCTCGAGAAGTGAAGCCGACCCCTGTGCAAGAACAGCCAAGTGCTCTCAAGATTCCTCCAGAGGCGTGGCGCTCGCATAATACCGTTGAACAATTGACGAAGGATGCGGGAGAGTCTGGTCGCTTGATCAAGGATTTGTTGTTGGAACGAACCAAGCCTCTTCATGAAATGCTTGCACAAATGCACAAGTCAGGCGAGCTGGATCTCAACAAAAGCTCCCTCTTCAATCCCGCCAATCTCAGCCAGCGTACCGATATGAAATGCACTTCCGATGACTACGAACTTCTAAAACTACCTACTGAATTGACGGAGGAGCATCGGAAGACCTTGCTTTCTGGAAAACCTATCCGAATTGAGAGCGAGAAGCTGAAGGACCGCTGCCTGATCACTCCTCGTGGCTGTGTTCTCCGCCACCTGGAGCCCGAAGAGGAAGAGCGGTATCTTGATCTCGAGAAGAAGCGAGGTGGCGCCATCGACCCAGTTATAATTGGTGATGACTCTAGCAATATCAATGGAGGCATTGACGCGCTGTTCGCGACTCCCGAGAAGTTCAACATCTGCTGGGTGGATGATAACCCCACCCGCTTGGGCACCACTTCTGCTAGCGGCACCGTAGATGGTACTGACTCGATTGTTCCTCCAAATGTTTTATCTGCAATGGAAGCGGACAGCACTCGCAGCCACGACTGGGCCGTTGCTCACTCTGCCGAACTTCTTCAGACCACTACTGCTGCCGTGCGTTCTTTCGCCGCTGCTACCGCCAGGCAGATGCTGGGCTCTGCCAGTGTGCCTGGGGTGAACCCTAGCTTGGATGATGTTGCGGCTATGACGAACGAAGAGCTCAAAAATCTTGCCGGACGATCCCAGAAGGATTTGGAGGGTACTCGCAAGGAACTTGATGCCCTCGATAAGAAATTTGTCGCGCTGCTTCGGCGGAACAAGAAACTCCAGCAGCAAGCTCTTTCCATGGCGACGGAGTCGGGGGTCTAACGATCTGAACAGACTTGATGGATATGAAACATAAGCCGCAGTGATGGATGAGCCTCGTCCGATCTCAATAAGCGTCCACGCCGATGAACATTACCTGGTAGTCGAAGAGCAAATACACCAAACAGAAATGAACAGAGTCCTAACGACATCTCCAATTCTACGCCCGTAGACGCATGTGTGCAAAGTCCCAAGTAGATAGTACTAGCTAGTAATTGCTCGCAACTACTACACTTGTCCACGAGTCTTAACACTCCTTGTATGATGAGTGGTGACGACCCGTCGTGACCACTAGTTACTTTCCATTTACGGAATAACTCCCTGCTCGTCGTCTACTTACTCTTGATGAGCTGCTACTTGGTTGGATGCTTGTCAGGCACCAGGTACGGGGATTCGAATCCTGCGGCAGTTTTGGCCGAAAGTCCAATGACCTCTGCACGCGAGGAAAAGCAGACACCTGATTTCTCGCCGACAGAACGGCCAACCCAACCTCATCATCCCAACTTCCTCTTAGCCTCTTCGCCCCCGGGGCCGTTCATATCTCTTGCTCTACCATCAGTGAAGCGCCCATCCAAGCCAACCTCGATCGAGCGATGGCAGGAAGCGACCGCGTTCCTTCATTGGCCGGAGAGACCGAATCTGAAACAGGAATTAATTAAGGCGGATCCCAGTCTTGTGCGTGGCGCTCGCGCGAATGTGACCCGCCAACTCTCCAACCCTCGAATCGGACGATGGACGGTGGCGCTTGGGGGCCAGTCAAGCTCGTCAGTCGCGGCCCCGAGCCCGGAGACAACGGATCAACACCTGTGTCGCAACAGTATTGAACACTCTGCAGCGCCGAGAAGTTTGGCAGTTGTCACACCATGCAGTTCTTGCCTCAGGTCTCTCGCGCCAGAGCGCCCCTCGCCGGCGTTGGCGGTTTGCACGGTACATTCCTCCCTACAGTCCAGACAAATCCCCCTGGAATGGGAGCTGTTCATTCTTCCCGAATTATCAGTCTCCACCCCTTCCTGGTCTGAAGAGTCTAGCCCTGGTTTCTGGGTTGAATTTCCTGATGGATCCAGCAATCCCATCCCACGCTAGTTGGCGTTCCTGGGTCGATCCTTTCACCCTAGTCTAACACTCTCACTCGGATGAAGTCACTTTGCGGTTCCTTGAAACGCGTGGCCAGTCACTCGATTCGCCCCGTCGTGGCTGACGGAAATGAATATGTGATTCCTTCGGCACCATTTTGTGTGTGATATGGCCCCAGGGTTCTTGCTTTATGTGTAGGGTTCTGATCGAGCGAGTTCGGGCGTATAAAACGACAAAGCGCATCCAAAAACTGTTGGAGGTGCGCCTTATATCCTCAGAGTTCTCATCAGTCCTGTGGATTGCCTGTCATTCTTTTTGTTTGCTTCACTTCGCTCGTCGTCTAGATTACAGACCCTGGTGGTTAGCTGATCTCTCGCTCATTTTTACTCAACCCTCTACATTCTTTTTTTTGAACTATACCTTCTACCATGCGTACCTTCTCGTGCCTTGTGGGCTCTGCCCTGGCTATGGCCTCCGCTGTTTCGGCGACAGGTATTCTTCTGCCGCTTTACTCCTGGCCAGAAGATAACAGCACCTGGGGTCCGGTATACAATGCCGTTTATTCCTATCCGGACGTTCATTTTCAAATCATTGTCAACCCTAGCAGTGGCCCGGGTGATACGAGTAAGCGACCCATGAAAAGATTCCACTCATTCTCTATCAATTCTAAGACAGTAGAAAAATAGCATATCCCGATGAAAGCTACATTGCTGGTGTCGCGCAGTTGAATAGCTATGATAATGTTGAAGTCATCGGTTACATTCCGACCAACTACGCCGAGCGTACCAAGTCGGAGGTTGTCGCGGATATCAAGACCTATGCAGGCTGGTCATCCTACACCAAGAAGAATATCACTGTATCCGGCATCTTCTTCGACGAGGCACCTCGCACCAACGAGAACTCCAAGATCTCCTATATGAAGAGCGTGTCGGCCACGGCTAAGAAGAACAAGCTCAATACCGTCGTTTTCAACCCCGGCACCAAGCTAGTGGAGGCAGCCGCCTCTAAATATTTCGCGGCGGCAGACTTGATTGTGGAATTCGAGAACTCTTACTCCGAATGGGTACAATCTGTGCCAAAAGACTCGTTCTCATCGGCCAAGACCTACTACAAGGACGCCGCGCTCTTATATAGCGCGCCGTTGACGGCAGATTATGAGGCGATTGTTCAAGAGGCTGAGGGGATGGGCCTGGGAGCTGCTTATTTGACCAATGACGACGATTACAAGTCGGTCGAGTCGGTGAAAAAGGTTGCGGCGTCCTTTTCGAGCAGTAGTTGAAGCGAGAAGCCTTGGCGATGAGATACCTGTACGCTCGTTGGTTGCTTTTCGTACATTGATCTATATTCTGAGATTGTACCTATTGAAGGTACAATTGACTTAAATTTAACTTGGGCTTTGTGAATTAGATTTGCTTTATATTTTTCTGCGCAGATATTCAATTGTATGACTCCATCTGATTTGCATTATACTGGCTGCCTCTCTAGGCATTGGCGTGTGGCCACATTTTATACCTGCATCGGCACATACACTCATGGCTCTGATACCCTGCCTCTGGATTCACCTCGAGACGAACGCCTTGGCTTGACATTCTATAATCTCCAGCCCTCTGAATATCTCGTCAATGGTGGTATCTTAAGCGGAACATTTGATTTCCGATGTTTCATGTCTCACTGGCGCTGGACTGGCGCTGGAGACGGAAAATCACCAAGTGGGAAGGTGCTCTACCCTCCCAACCACTCATGTTTGATGATGTCCTCACCTTCTCCCTTCCACCTTTTCCGTCTTCAACCTCCTTTTTGCCTTGATGCAACTCCAAGATATCCCCTTTGATCAGCTACTTCTGAGAGCTTTTCAAATCTGACCTTCAACATGGGGAAGCTTTATGATTTGCTCACGCACCCACATTTCCCGCCGTTCATGAACACCATCTCTATCATCATCCATGATTTATGGGTCATTATTCTCCACTGATCTAGTTTCCTGAACGCGATAACTGACTCCGTGGAATGGACATAGTTCTTCCGAATCCACAAGAGACTCGCCCGAGTGGAGTCTGGGCTCGCGCTACTCGCACTGGAGGGCAAGTTGGAAGAACTGGAGGCGGTGGTTGATGCCCTGGCAAACTCATTCGAGGACCTGGTTGATTCTATCGAAGCACTTGAGGTAATGGGATGAAAAACCTGGTTTAGGGTATCATTCAGTGCTCATTCTCGGTCTTCAGAATTCGCAACCTCCTGAGAATGGTAGGCAATGTGTCTGCGTTATTTGCCAGCAAGAATTCGGCAGTTCGGACAATTTCGAGGCAAACGAAAATGAGAAGCCCACTCAACCGGAGGAGGTAGTTGATGGACAGAATGGCAAAGGTGTCCAGGAACACTCGATGAATGCTGATGTCACTAAGGGTGTGTGAAGTAACACGACCCCCTCTTCCTGGGCGATCGCTCTATTTCTTGGCCCCAGAAAGTCAGATTGAAAGTGTGTGTGAGTTGTGAGTGCATGTCTTTGGTATCTGTATGGCCTTTATCAGCTAACATGAACCTTGCAGAGCATGATCGACCAATATCTGGAATGCGGGCTTAAGGTTTATTTCCAACCCGAAGCGAAATGGCCAATCTCAAGATTCCCTCAGTACCCGTGCTTTGACTTGTCATAGTGAAATTCTTATGAGCTTTTGGCGAGTTATTTCTGTGGAGGAAAAGGAGAGCGAATATTCGTTTAGTTATACCCTAAATATTATATTAACATACTGATTATGGAAATTGTGCAAAATTGGTATCATGGATTGAGTGTAGACTTGAATGAACCATATCATGGTTTAGAATTCAACAGAAAGTGTCTAAATGAATGCGAGCTACATTTCTAATCTCTAGTCCAATCCTTTCACACCATCCTTATATGGACGGAGATCATACTCATCAGGATATGTCTCCAAGATCCGCTTCAGCTCCTTCATTTGTTCGCGAGCTTCTTCAGTGATCTCTTCATAGACATCGGTAAAGGCCTCTCTGAGAGGAGGTTTCTTCTCTCGTTCAGCCTCGCTAAACTCTCTCAACACTTCCTTACGCATTGCGTCACGCGTTTCTTTTTCTAAGTCTTCATTCCAAAGGCCCTTGTTTTCAAGCCACTTTCTTAATCGAATAATAGGATTGTCGCGGCGCTTCCAGTCCTCCACCTCCACTCGGGCACGGTATGCGAAGCTGTCATCACTAGTGCTGTGGTGTGAAACACGGTAGCTCATCGCCTCGATCAAGACGGGTCGACCGCCGTCGCTCAGGGCGCGTGAGCGGGCCTCCTTCATGGCTTCGTGGACTGCAAAAACATCATTCCCATCTACACGAATTGTATCAATGCCATACCCAACACCTCGACTGGCGATTCCATCGCCACGGTATTGTTCTAGCGTCGGCGTTGAAATAGCGTACCCGTTGTTCCGGCACAGGAACACAATTGGACATGACCGAGTGGCGGCAATGTTGAGCGCAGCATGGAAGTCACCCTCGCTAGCAGCTCCTTCACCAAAGTAACAAGCAACTATGCGGGGTGGTCGGTTGAGATCTTGAAGATCTTGCATCTTGAGAGCGTAAGCCGCTCCCGCAGCTTGGGGAATCTGTGTAGCTAATGGGGAGGAGATTGTATGCTATTGGTGGTCAACTTCAAGTCTTGCCTGGTAGATCATATTTGGTACTGACAATGCGGGGGTAGTTTTGGCCGTAGTGGACGGGCATATTGCGGCCTTTGCCAGTGTCGTTGCAATTGGCGAAGAGCTGGCCCATAAAGTTCTTCAGGCCGAATCCACGCTGCTGGAAAACACCCGCTTCCCGGTATTGTGCAAATACCACGTCGTCCGGTATGAGAGCCGCGGCCGAGCCCACTGCGATTCCTTCCTCGCCTGCGGAAACCATATAGAAACTTAACCGGCCTTGGCGTTGCGCTTCAAACATGACCACATCCATAATGCTTACTACCGCCCGTCAGCCGAGTCCCATGGGTCTGGACCCGGGCTACATACCTAGCAGCATGTTCTTGTACCATGACAGCGCTTCTTCATCGGACACCTTTGGTGGGCCCCGGGACTTATCCACCAACTCGCCGTCGGAGTCGATTACTCGATACGTGGGGATGCCTGGTAGGTCGGATGCTTTGAGGAAGGACATTTCAGTCGTGAACTTGCTATTGACAGCACCAGGAAACAAGACTCTGGCCATATCGGTTGTTAGCCTTGATAGTGCGCGGGAGGCATTCTGGAAGTATTCCTCACCGATCGGAACCTGGTCTTTGTGAGATCGAACTTCCCCATCTGCGCGCCGGGCGCATTCGTACAGGCGCCACGACTCCTGATCTGTGTGCCACCAGCCATGCCCGCTGAAGTAGACTTCTGGAAGCCATTGTGTGCGAGTTACTGTGTGAGAGTCGCCAGAGCTGGATTCATCCCAAGCGAGAGAAAGATGGAGGGGGCAGCGGCTTTCTGGGGTAATGCGGAGGGCTCGGTTGGCGTCGGCGTCGGCATCGGCGTTGGCGTCATCTGCGGCGCTAACCGACTGCCGCCGAGGAACAACCAACTGCACTCACCAACAACATCTTTGCTTCCAACCACAGGGAAGTTCAAGTCACTCAACTACCACTTTTTCGCTTATGCGCTGCACTGACTCTGTAGCGTATTTGCGGTCACGAACTTTTACTGCCGCCCATCTCTCTCCTTTACTTACTACATTCCAGATCGGCAGGATCTCATTCCGCTTGCCGATCCAACTCATAGTTCCCGAATGCTTCGGCAGAGCCGTCGCAGCGCCCTCAGCGGATATAGCTAAACTCCGTAACTCTTGCCGCACCGTAGAGTTCAGAGTACAGGAGCGAATTGATTCTCCCGACGCCGCATAGTTGCCTTTTTCTGATCTATTCCTAGGTCGCCCTCCCAGGCTCTATCGTTCAAGTCATACAGTGCGAATATTTTCGCGGTATAGTTTAGCTATTAACTTGGTCTTGATTTGGTTCAAAATCCGGTTCTACGATTATCAAGGTATTCCGCCTTGCTTCCCTCGGGAAGGTGATGCAATTCCATGTACTCTAGGTACTGTACAACAAGAAGATTGTCAAAAGTTTCAATTAAGTTAACCAAAACCTCGCTTTCAAAATGTATCAAGTCTTCAAAGAAGACAATATGTCCAATATCGGGTGCACTTTATGCTCATGCCGTTGATCTGAGGTATCCAGATTTGGGGTTGAAATTGGCATGGACTCCTTAAGACTTACTGAAAGCACAATTCCGCGTTTAAAGCTCCAGGGAATACAAATCACGACTGATGAAAATCGATCTTTGGGTGGAAAAATCTGTGCTTATGGCATTTCATATGTAGTCAATATTCATGTGAATTATGTTTCCAAAATAAAAAAGGGGTGTGGATATATATTTCATGGGAAACAGCATCTGGACCATACAATAGGACACAAATCTGGAACTTCATGAGAACCCAAGGTCGTATGACTTATTTAAATGCCTGAAATGAACATGACAAGCCTCAATAAAGACGAAGAAACGATTCAATACTATTTTTTAATTGAATCATATATTTGAAGCTCCTGGATTATACCTTTTCGGCCCATCAAGCTCAAGTTGGCAGATCCTCTCAGGTGACAGCCCAGCACCTGGCCCGAATCAAAGCCGTGAAAGGGATACCATGTTGCTAAACATGCACCATGGCAACCCTGTTGGAGCGCTAGTAGAATACCAAAACAAAATAAACTTCGACTGAATAGCTATAACTACGGAAGTATCGGAGTTTATTCACTTTGGGCAAAGCTTGGTTAACTTTCCCGGCCCTAGTGAACATGCGCCCTGATGTTGATGACTGCATGGCTGTCTGCCCTATTCTGATTCAGATATATCGCGAGAATAATGTCCGAACTAGATTGTACGGAGTATGCAGCCCCGTCCCCCCTCCCCAAAATCAAAGAATGAGTTCGTGACTGATTTTCGCTGCATAAGTCGTCATCAAGTCACCTGCAGGTGCCAACTTGGTCGCCCAATGAAATTGGCAGAATAACCTACTTGAGGGGATCAATCCCATCTGCGCAGTCGGCGAATGGTTCTGAAACAAACAGGTTTCTAGCAACTCAACATATATTTTGAAGTTTAGAGTCTCCTGTGAATAGAATCACCAACTGTTCTTGGTGTGGCTTTGAACCATGCTCATATTGAGGCAGTAAGGGATATATGCAGAAGTTCTTAGTATGCTTATATATACAGTTGAAGTGTTCTAGCAGGGTTACACACTCGAGAAGGAGAGTAAGAATCGAGACCAATAGAGCATCACAGCATATGTTCACGTTTCTAGGGGAATATCCAAACGTGAGCCTCCGTTTCACGTTAACTTTCCCAACTCCAGTCCGAGAAAGTTTAATTTCAGCAAGGGTACTGAGTATTAAACCACCATCAATTTTCCAAGAATGTGATATCAGCACTCAATTCAAATGAAATAAATCTAGATAACCGACGGCTCTATCTTAATAGAATTTTCTGACGAAGAATCAGAAACATTATGATGACTCCGCAAAGTAAAATATCTAAAAAGGTGAATAATGCATGCAAATGGGGGCATTGGAGGTGTGTCCTATACCAATGGATGAAGCCATGACTTGTACTGTTTCCTATTATGTTCGGTGACTTTTCCTATGAAAGCGAATAGGGAAATGAATATCATACCAATAAGGCAGCTCGAAGGACTCATAATTTTAGGTGTGGAATTATCTTCCATTTGTGTCAAGGGTATGTAACACAACACACCATGGGCATAACATTGATTCGCATGGGTAAGATTGGCTGGCTGCATGGTTCATCAAGACTGTCGCTAGCCAAGCTTTTAACGTCAACTGTCTTATCGCCTATTAAATATATGCATCGAACATAAGTGGTTCATACCCCTGGCTGGAATTTGCACTTTATTTCTTGTGGGTCTATTGTGGAGCTCCCAAGACTAGGGGGTTGTCAAAGGGACTGTGGTACAAGATTCGATTTTCGAATGAGATCACTGAAAATTGCCAATTCCTAGTCCCCACATATTTGTCAACGATAGACCTTCGATCGATCTGATCCCTGGAGTGTTATGGAAATTCTGTATATCTTCTGGTCATGATGCCATACGGGGCTGGAAACAGTCGAGGACGCCAATAAGGCTAGAGTTTGGACCTGGTTGATCCTCGAATATTGGTGTGCTCGCTTGGTCTATCTGAGCGAAAGTCTCGTTCCAAAGAGCAGACGAAAAATTTCAAAATGTCCTAGTTGAGCCAAAAAGCCAACATTGATTTTTTAATTATTAATTTTTGATTTTCTATTTTCTATTTTCTGAGCAATATGTGGGTTCATGCGACCCGTTAACCTGGATAGCATTGAGCCAAGAGAGCGGGAGGAAGGGTCAGGAATGTTCAGAACAGTGACCATTTTGGTTTTGCATAATCAGACAAAGTTTGATTCTGAGACATTAATCTACTTCTTCATGGACACAAAGTTTGATGCTTGTACTTTTGCAGGCAGTTGAATATGCATGTTTGGTTAGTTTGGTGGCTAGCTGTCTTCGCGGCAGTGGCATCAGCCACATCAGATGCATCTGGCACTTGCTCGAGTACAGTATATGTCACAAAAACAACTGATCCGAATTCTCCTAGTGAGTTGAATCGCGAAAAGAAGAACCAAAAAGCGGTATGCTAATGAGTGTCAATATAGCGTCTGCACCAGCAGTTACTGTTGCGCCGGATGACAGTGGTCAATTTACAGCAATTGGCGACGGTATCGAATATGCCCAGAAAAACAAAATTCCAACAGTGACGGTTCTTGCTGGCACATATCCAGCAGTAACAGTATCTGCTACCCCGGCGGTTGCAGTGATAGGCGAAACAGAAAGCCAATACGACTACTCGCAAAATAAGGTTGTGATATCCGCAGCAGGAACTGCTCTCACTGTCTTGGCAAACGTTGCTGGACTCACATTCGAAAACATCAATTTTATTAATACTGGAACTTCCGGAAGTGCTATAAACCTGAAAGGAAATGAAATTGCATTCTATCAATCGCAGATTATTTCGACCGGCAGTGCGGGTGTGACGGCCAATTCCGCAGTAGTCCTGATTGCAAACGGCTATATCGAAGCGCCGACCCGACTAATCTACGGAGATGCAAATATCTATATTTTCAACACGGCAATTGTGCCCACAGGAAACTCCGCATTGATAGTTTACAGCAAAGGGGCCAACTCCAACGACCGATCCACAGTCGTCGTCGATCGTTCGACTATTTCTCGGAAGCCCGGAGCGGACAATGTCGACGTTGATCTGGCAGCTGCATACGGAACTGGATCTGTCGCAGTATATAAAGAATCGGTTCTTGGAGACTTGATCGCGCCAAGAGGTGTCCATATCGATAGCACAACCCAGAATGACAACAATCTCTACGGGGAATACGGCACAACGGGCGCTGGCGCCTACGCTAGCAACAAAGATGCTAGATCGCCTTATGTCAAACTGTTGACCTCCTCGGACCTTTCGCCTTTCACACTGACTAGCGTTCTGACAGGAGGTGATCCTGCTGTCGCGGCATCAAGTACTGCATGGATTGAACCCAATATCTTGGCTGCGATCGATAGTGCAGACGTTATTGGTCCCTCGAAGGCTTCTACGGGCGACTCTGGCAGTAATGATGGTTCTGACTCCGACTCTGGGCCTGGTTCAGGATCTTCTTCCGCTAATGATGGATCAGGATCAGGATCTAGTGATGGTGATAGCTCAGATGATGGCTCAGGGTCGGGCAATGGAGCAGGACCTAGCGATGGATCAGGCTCGGGGTCATCTGGTAATGGTTCTGACGATGAATCGGGATCGGGATCAGCATCTGGTGACAGCGACTCAGGTCTAGGCTCGGGCACTGGATCTGACACTGGATCAGCATCTAGCGATGATGCATCTGGCTCGGGCTCAGCCACTAGCTCGGGCGATGGATCTGGAACTGGATCTGAATCAGCATCAGGCGACGGCGAATCTGGCGACAGCACTTCAGGTTCAGATTCAGGATCAGGATCAGCTTCTGGCGACGGTAGCTCAGTTTCAGGTTCAGGTTCGGGTTCAAGCTCTAGCGATGGATCTGGATCATCCGGAATTAGCTCAGATGATGGCTCTGCCTCAGGTTCAAGCTCTGGCGATGGATCGGGATCGGGATCAGCATCTAGCGACAGCGACTCAGGTTCAGGCTCGGGCGATGGATCTGGCGATGGCGATAGCGGGTCTGGAGATAGCGCAGGTGGATCCGGTAACAATGGCTCAGGTACTACTAGCTCGGGTGATGGTTCGGGGACGGGGACGGGATCGGGATCATCAAGCTCGGGGTCATCGGGGGATGGATCATCAGGAGATGGATCTGGCGATAACGGCTCAGGATCAAGCTCTAGCGATGGCTCTGGATCCAGCGATGGTTCAGGTTCAGGTTCATCAGGCTCAGGATCTGGCGATAACACCTCAGGTTCAAGCTCTGGCGATGGCTCTGGATCAAGCGGTGGTTCAGGCTCAGGCTCATCAGGAGATGGATCTAGCGATAACGGCTCAGGCTCAGGCTCGGGATCATCAGGAGACGGATCTGGCGATAACGGCTCAGGATCAAGCTCTAGCGATGGCTCTGGATCCAGCGATGGTTCAGGTTCAGGTTCATCAGGCTCAGGATCTGGCGATAACACCTCAGGTTCAAGCTCTGGCGATGGCTCCGGATCGGGTGATAATGGCTCAGGATCAAGCTCTGGCGATGGCTCTGGATCAAGCGATGGTTCAGGCTCAGGCTCATCAGGAGATGGATCTAGCGATAACGGCTCAGGCTCGGGATCAAACTCTGGCGATGGCTCTGGATCCAGCGGTGGTTCAGGCTCAGGCTCATCAGGCTCAGAATCTGGCGATAACACCTCAGGTTCAAGCTCTGGCGATGGCTCTGGATCAAGCGGTGGTTCAGGCTCAGGCTCAGGCTCATCAGGAGATGGATCTAGCGATAACGGCTCAGGCTCAGGCTCGGGATCATCAGGAGACGGATCTGGCGATAACGGCTCAGGTTCAAGCTCTGCCAACGGCTCTGGATCCAGCGATGGTTCAGGCTCAGGCTCAGGCTCAGGCTCGGGATCAAACTCTGGCGATGGCTCTGGATCCAGCGATGGTTCGGGTTCAGGCTCAGGCTCAGGATCGGGTGATAACGGCTCAGGATCAAGCTCTGGCGATGCGTCTGGATCAAGCGGTAGTTCAGGTTCGGGATCATCAGGAGATGGATCTAGCGATAACGGCTCAGGCTCAGGCTCGGGATCATCAGGAGACGGATCTGGCGATAACGGCTCAGGATCAAGCTCTAGCGATGGCTCTGGATCCAGCGATGGTTCAGGTTCAGGTTCATCAGGCTCAGGATCTGGCGATAACACCTCAGGTTCAAGCTCTGGCGATGGCTCCGGATCGGGTGATAATGGCTCAGGATCAAGCTCTGGCGATGGCTCTGGATCAAGCGATGGTTCAGGCTCAGGCTTGGGATCAAACTCTGGCGATGGCTCTGGATCCAGCGATGGTTCGGGTTCAGGCTCAGGCTCAGGATCGGGTGATAACGGCTTAGGATCAAGCTCTGGCTCAGGCTCTGGATCAAGCGGTAGTTCAGGCTCAGGCTCATCAGGAGATGGATCTAGCGATAACGGCTCAGGCTCAGGATCCGGTGACAGCGGCTCAGGATCATCAGGAGATGGATCGAGTGATAACGGATCAGGCTTAGGGGCTAGTGATGCTTCAGGATCTAGCTCGGGGGATGGTGCTGGTTCAAGCGGAGGCTCATCCTCTACCGATGTCGCTTCAGGGTCTGGTTCAAATTCAGGCTCTTCGACCAGCTCTGGTTCGGGAGCAGGATCTTCTGGAAATTCCGACTCGAGCTCAGGTACCAGTGATGGGAATGGCTCCGGCTCATCGTCGAGTGGAGCTGGGTCTGGAGATGCCAGCGGAGATGATGCTGGATCATCGTCCTCCACCGGCGGCAATGGGGAGAATGGTTCAGGTGATGGTTCAGGTGATAGCTCGGGCTCTTCATCAAGTGCAGATAATGGTTCCGGCACAAGCTCTGGCATGAACTCAGGCTCTGGCTCCTCGGGATCTGGCAATGCATCAGGTTCAGGAGACGGAAACTCAGGATCCGGCAGCTCAAATTCAGGTGGGAGCTCAAGCTCAGGCTCGGGTTCAGGTTCAGGAGAATCCGGAGATGGAAGCTCCAGTTCAGGAGATACGAGCTCAGGTTCTAGCTCAGGTTCCTCAGGGTCTGGTGATGGCAACTCAGGCTTGGCCTCTAGCGATGGTGGAACCGGGTCTGGAGGTGGTTCTGGATCTAATTCTGGTTCAAACTCTTCATCCTCCAGCGACGCCGGAAGCTCATCATCGACGTCCTCCGGGAATGGATCAGGCTCAAATGAGAGCGGATCAGGCTCCGGCTCCGGCTCCTCGTCAGCTGGTGGAGGCGAGGGGTCAGGCGATAGTGGCTCTGGCCCTGACAGCTCAGAGGGATCTGGTTCGAGCTCTGCATCATCGGGCAATGGTAATGGTGATAGCAGCGGATCTGGCTCGTCATCCTCCGGGGAGTCTGGCAACGGTGGTGATAGCGGGGCTGGGTCTGGTAGCGATAGTGCTGGTTCAGGGTCGGACTCGGCCTCGGGATCGGGACCGGGGCCGTCTTCCGGGAGCGGCTCAAGTGATGGATCAGGCTCATCCTCTACCTTCGTGGTCTCGCCAAATCCCTCCAAGGGCCAATTCAAAGACGTGAGCGCGGCCCTTGCCGCTCTGCCAAATGATGGCAAGCCCTATACTATCTCCGTACAAAGCGGCTTGTACAAGGGTCAGATCTCGGTCGCCCGCAAGGGTAAGGTCACCATACGTGGTCAAACGTCTAACATGAACGACTACGCTCAAAACACGGTGACAATCGAGTTCACTAAAGGAGTCTCCACGAGTGCGAATCAGCAACAGAAGCAGAGCACAGCAGTCATCAGCACAGAGAGTGGGGACTCAGAATCGTCTCTGGCGCTGTACAACATCAACTTTAAGAACCCCTTTGGGAAGACACCAAATTCGGTCGCGCTTGCGGCGGACTTCTCTGGAACTGTCGCCGCCTACGGTTGCGCTTTCATTGGGAACCAGGGAACTCTTTTTTTGAATAAGGGCAAGCAAGTCATTTCGAACTCTTACATCCAGGGCTCAGCCGATTTCATTTGGGGTTCGTCGACAGCCTTTTTGCATCAATCCGTCATTGCATCAAACTTCCCCGGGGGAGGCATTGTAGCACAGTCTCGCCCATCGGAAAAGGCCAGCGGTGGAATTGTGTCGGATGCATCCTTCGTGACATATACTGATTCCTACGGAAGCTCTTCGCGATTGGTGTCGCGCTTGGATGGACAGACCTACCTGGGCCGACCGGTCACCGAGTACAGTCGCGTCGTCTACATGCATTCATTCCTTGATAAACATATCAACCCGTTGGGGTGGACTGCTGGGCCCCCAGGGTCACCTAGCACAGACCATGTCCTGTTCGGTGAATACGAGAATACTGGCCAGGGCAGCTCCCTTCAAGACCGCGCTCTATTTGCTGCCAATATGACTCATTCTGAGGCTCAGGCCTATTCTCTATCTCGTTGGATTGGCAATACAGCATGGCTTGATATGAATGCATACAACTCCCCGCCATCCTTTGATCTGACAGGTGCCAGTGGACGTCCACCACTGCCTGGATCCAACAGCACACCAACGGTAACCTCGATGACCTCATACACGACAACCACGAGTGCAGGTGTAGCTTCAACGGTCATATCAACTATTACTGTGGAGGTACTTCCGGATCCAGTGACGAAGACAACGACAACAAAGTCCACTACTTCCACCACAACCACATTCACTGGTCTACCGGTCACCTCTACCAAGACTGCTATCCTCACTCTTGATCTGGGTATTTTGACCATACAGTTGGGTCCGAAAACCACTGCAAATAATATCTCAAATGCGGCTCCTTCAACGACTTCTCACCAGAATGCTACCAAAAGTCTTGGTGAAATATCTTTGGTGACAAATACTATGACTACTTACCAATCGACGGTCACTTCAACTCAGATATCTACATCAGTAAAAATTGAGACATTCCATCCCGAACCACAAAATCTCATTTCCACAGTCACAACTCTTGTCGGCATAGGTGGAACAGTCACGAAGTCAGTCGAAGATGTCACTGTTGTGTTAAGCGCCACTTCAACAAGAACGTTGACGAAGGTCACGACCACCACTCTCATGTGCACCCCCCTACCTACAGAAGCCAAAAGAGGCTTACTGAGGCCCCGGTCTACTGCCCTGGCAGCCACTGTAACTGATAAATCAATCACCACTGGCATCGTCAAGACATCAACTATAACAACTCCTATACCTACCTCATACACCACTCGCATGATCAGCAAAACAAGAACGCTTGATCCAAAAACCACTACAGTGACCGTCACCTTGTGGGTCACAAAGACATTCACAACTACAGTACCTCAATCTACAGCCCATGTTACAGTTACAAGTACTAGAACTATTGGGAAATCCGTCGATGGTCAACAATCGGGCTCAACCGAGACAGGTCCATCAAGTCCATTTGGCGCGATGCTATCTACATCTGGGGAGACACTCACTCGTACCCGCGACCTAACAATCTACGCATCCTTCTCAACAGTCATCGTCACAAGAACAGTGATTGCGACGTCTACTACCACGCAAACTGCATTGGTGACCCAAACAAGGACACCATCAGTCACAGTGACATCCCGCTCCACGTTTTCATCGACGCAATATGTGAAAACGGTTTCCATGACCATGACTATGACAATCACGAAGACACCAGCGAACGCCACCTCCTGCCCTTCATGAATCTCATTAATACGCCCTATACTTACTTTGCAATACGTCTTTAATGGTTTCGAGTAGTGTTGCTGTTTTGAGTTGTTTTGATAGACCTGCGCCTGTATTATTCCCAAGAAGGAGAAAATATTTTATGTACAGCTGGATACCCTAGAAAATGCCCCCATACTAATATCACTTGTTTCCCTGCAGTCATTTGTTATAGGCAGCATAGTCGTCACCAAATAGATCAGATATCAATGATGCTCGGTTTCTTATCAATATATGAAATTCTTTCTACAAAGGGCATTTAAGGGCATTCAAGCTAGACAAGAAAAGGGTAGATTCCAAACCAGGATTTTGAGCTCGGGTCAGACAACTTTTCCGACTCGAAAGCATGGATCACCGCATGAAATAAGCTTCGATTCTTATCGTCACCATCCAGTATTTTCAAAAGTGGGGGTGGAGAGGGCCTTCTAAAGGTCAAAGGCCGAAGGCCAACCAACCATTATTACAAAATCCGTTCGTTTGTATTAATTTATTTTTATTTTTATTTTATTTTTATTTTTGTCTTCTTTTTTTTTAAAAAAAAATTACCAAAAAAAAGCATTTCATGACTTGAAATAGGCAACCTGAATCTGCCACATGGGTCTTTCAACATACATCTTTCCGTACTAGGGGTCATCCTCGGTGTATTTGGTAGTTCTGCAAAAGTGGGGATCCTTCGACCCCAGAGCATGATAAAAGTTAGTTTCTGTCCATTTTTTTGCATTTCGAGGGCAAATACGCTGTCCTTTAAGTGCCTACTATGTCTGCACTCGACCAACGTGTCACTAAGCGCAGGCAAGTTTGTGGGGTCTCTGAGAGACCGCTCAAGAGCAGCAAAGCACGATCCTGTGAAGCATGTCGACGTTTGAAAACACGGTGCGAGATTCGCCCAGGATGTGATCGATGCCATCGTTGTGATACTCTTCGGTAGATAATTCCCAGGCCTTTGCTTTGAGACGTCAAACTGATTTTTTTTTTTTTTTTTTCAATAGTATTGCTTGTTCCTTTGTTGGTACACATCGTAACCGGACTTTAGGGGCATCGACAAGCTTGGAGGGGAAAGGGTCTCATTGCGAGTGCAGTCGCAGGTTTATCTCTTTTATTCCTTCTTCAAGCACTTAGTTAATAAAAATCCAGAATCCTGGCCATTGAGTCATCGGTCGAGAAAATCCAAGAGTCACTGGCTAAGGATAAGGCCCCGGCCCCAAGCTCAAGCCCTTCAGATGAAAAGGTTTTCCCATTCCATAGAACTAAATCTCTAGTCGGAAATTCTAACAAGACTTAGATCCAGAGAGGTTTTTCAGGCAAAGAAACAACTGCGCGTAATGCGCCTATGAATCTCATTCAAGAACTGAGAGATAATATCACGCTACATCGACAGCCGTCCGACACCCATGATTTCTCGGCAGATGTTGTCATCAAGGGAATTGTGTCAGAAAACTTAGCCCTCTCGCTTTTGAAAGGGTAATTATACATTATGTCACTGACATTGATCCGCATAATCGCTAACTCAAGTTCTGGAGACACAGGTTCTCAAAGTTGTCCAGTCGATGGCTTTTTATTAACACAAAACCCGTCGATCTCAGGAGCAAGTCCCCTCTCCTCTTCGGTACTTGTATTCTTGCTGGTCTGCATGTCAATTTATCTCTGCACGGAACTCAGATGCATCAAACACTATATAACCACGTGCATGGACTATTAGGTCAATCTCACCTCACCTCGACGCCATCTCTCGACACTATCCAAGCCATGTTAATCTTTTCGATGTGGGATCTGAGGCCAACACGGGAGCACGATCACGGGAACTCCTGGCTTTTCAGTGGAATGGCCGCAATGCAAGTCATGTTGACAACGACCTTCGATGAGCTTTCTGAAAGCGATGAACGCAATCAAGCTCGCGCACGAGAAATATTGCGCACATGGAATTTAATCTGCCTCTGTCACCTACAGTATATTTATCTCCTATCTCATATGGATTACTTTTTTCAGATCACTGTCTAATGCAACTGGCAGATTTTCCATTGGCTCTGGTCGGGGGCCCATCATCGCGCCACAGTACCTGGATCAATGTAGTAAAGTCCTCGAGCTTCCTCTGTACAGTTCTAAGGATGAGCTTGTGCTGGCAGGCATTCGTCTCTATCGAGTGCTTTGCGATTTCGCAAGTGCAACTTCCATTCTAGGCGAAACCCCTATATGGCCAGAGATAGAAAAAAATGCGCAAATCACAAGAGCGTATATACAGTATGTGAAGCTTCAATTCAAAGATCTTGCCATTACTCACTATTGTACTAGATCTTGATTCCTCTGAACCTTTGCGATTTGCGTATTCTTGTACCTACCTCATCCTATCACGGCGTACATTGCAGCATATGAACACCCACGAACAAGAGAAGCAAGTACTCTCCAAGGCACCATATGAAGATCAGAGAGCAAAAGAATTCATTGAATTTGCAATCCAGAAGAGTCTTGAAGTCTTGAGGTCATTCCTGGCCATGTCAGATTTAACGATTTGTATTCACCCGGCATACGAAAACCTCTTGTGTTCTTTTGCGATGGTAACTCTAGCCGAGTTTGTGATCCACCTGACGAACATAGATGAGACAATTGTTCTTCTGGAACGGGTCATATCCCACATTCAAAGAGGAGGTAAAGCAGAACCAGTCAGTCGTTGGGCTTTAATCGTGATCAAACAGCAAGTCTCAGGTCACGAAGTTGAAAGCCGTGCTACTTTTCGTCAGACAGAGGATCTAGGGACACATCCATTTCCGTCCGATGAAGATGCGTTAAGGCCTTGGGAGGGCAGTGAATGGATGATGGACTTCCCATCACTTGAAGATATGTTTTTCGATAGTATGATATAACGTATGGAAAAGGGGTATCGGCTGATATCGAAATAATTAAATAGCTAGCTTCACTTTCTCAACCTAATACCCGCAAAACAATCTTTTGGTTTTTTGGAAAATCCCTCATGAGATTCAATCATTGGCTGATATAATTCGAACTCATATCGATGAAATAAGGTTCCAATTATCAGCTGTAGCTCCATGATAGCCACATTCTGACCAACGCAAGCACGAGGACCATATGAGAATGGGTTAAAGCAAACTTTCTGTCGAGGTGTCAAGCTCAGCCATCGATCGGGTTTGAACTCCTCGACATCGTCACCCCAAATTTCTGACATATGATGAATCGTATAGGATGGAACAGAGAGAACAGTCCCAGGTGGGAAATGGAAACCTTCAAAATCAACACCTGAGCTACTCTCGGCAACGAGACGAGGTAATCCAATTGCCGATGTCGAGTGCAGTCGCATTCCTTCGTCAATACACCGACGCAAGAATAGTAAATCGCGAACTTGGGAATAGTGCGCAAGTTTTGCGGAGCCAATCGCTTCATCCAATTCTTTCTGCAAACGAGGTATAATTTGACTTAGGTGCGCTTCGCTCTCCGTGCAGAATCCAGTAAAAGACAGCACAGGCTGTGTTGGAGATCGTGTCCGACCCAGCAATAAGCATCGTTAGAGCTTCCGCTGTCATCTCAACACGCCCCATGGGATATCCATTGATATCTTTGGCTTGCAGGAGCCGTGAAAGAATATCATTACGATCATCGATAATTCCTTTCTCTGCAGCGTCTAGCCGCGTCGCCACGGCTGCCACAGCAATTCCAGTGAGATTCTCTACAGCAGCAACGCCTTTTGTAAAGAATGGGTCTGGCAGATAACGTGCAATCGGTCGTAGTGCGGGTAGAAGACCGAGCGTTGACGATATCTCGCCTCTTCTATTGAGCACTTCCACCGCTGGTGTGTATGAAATAGGGCCACCAATAATGAGCTGGGACTCTGTTTCATCCCTACCCTTCTCTACCATTCCAAACGGAGATCCAAATGCGAGGTCACCGATGATATCAAATGCCAAATAACTGAACCATGGCATTGTATTGAATCGAAAATATCGTTTATTCGAGTCGGGCGACACCACACAGTTCGCCATACGATCCAGCTGGTCTACCCATCGCTGTAGATTGGCCATCATATGTGGTTCGAAGGCAGCTACTGATCGAGGAGAAAACGCATGAGAGATGATTTTACGTTTCCGTGTGTGTTCAGTACGGTCACGAACATTGAACATTCCAGGTGTTTTTGCCACGAATGCTTCGTAGTAATGGCTGATTCCAGTTATCAGATCTCTGTAGAAAGTCTTTTCGAGGTCTTCACTTACTCTTTCAAGAATCCATTTCCATGGCCATATACAATATTGAGTCCGCGTTCATCCGCGATGGAGATGTGATTGAATCCAATGCGTACGACCTTTCCATACTTTCGGTGCGCCCGATCCACGGCTGCAAATTTCTGTCCTCGTCGGGCACTAAGTCCAACCCAGATATTGCTGAATTTTGCAAGAAATGGCCCTGGAACTCTAGACAGATGCTTATACGTAGTGAAGAATGGTATAGTATAATATGAAATTATCCATAGGGGTAGCGCGATGATCACAGTCACTGGGGATAGCAGGAAATTCAACAAAGCCATTGTTGACTGGAAATGTATTTGATGCGGATGTGACTAGATTCTGTGTTTCAACACTCTCCTCGTGTCCTTATTTCACCTTTCTTAAATATGCAGGCTCTGGTACTTCGTATGCATCTTGTCTTATCTGCTCTCCGACGGAGCACAGCCAGCGCCGTCGGAGAAGAGCGCATCTCCGGTGAGACATTGTCAGCCCGCGAATGGGGGTGCATAATTAGGAGTTCTTGCCAAAGTCGGGCCTTTAGTGGACATCATCCGCTGGAAGAGATGGATTCAGCATCATGGAGAGATGTCTAATTCTGATTGTTGGTTAATTTTCGGTCGGACTATTTTGCTACTTCTACTGCCTACCAAAGACACTGGATTTAAAGTCCATTCTAATATTCTATTAGGGCCGGTAGCCTTCAGCTCAAAAATCCTAAGGTAGTATTCAAAAATATCAAATATTCCAACTTTCCTGGGTCAGATCGAGGGCAGGTATTGATTATTTATTGTGTAGGTTCTTCGGTCACTTGGCGGCTGGGACGCGATCGTCAATGTCAGCAATACGAATAGGAAGATGTACATAGAAGTAGATGCTCAGCTGCTAGCCAATCAAGGTTTGACTCAGATGCGCGCCCTCTCCGACCCCGCACTGGCACACGAGTGAGGGTCGGGAACAGGGATCTTCCGCCCACACATCCCACAGTCTTACCCCATTTCCTCGATGATATAGGGATGAACTCCAATGGACCCCTTCACGAGTACACCCCTCCGCGCATGGAAGCTGGAAACAAACCATGATGCGAACGGAGACCGGCACCATCGGCTCTCAGCAGGCTCCGAATGCTGGCGGGCCGTGAGATGCTTAGGGAGCGGGTCCTTTGGAGATGTTTGGCAGGAAACCTGTTTATCAGGGCCCTCACAAAATGCGGTCCGTGCCGTGAAATGCCTTGGTAAACGCCAGGCAAAGTTCACGGAAATGTCGAGACGGGAGCTGGAGGCTCTCATCACTTTCTCTAATTCTGATATCCCCAAGGTAAAGCCGCGGAACAAACCCAAGGTCCAGAGTATAACTACATGAGAAGGCTTACCGAAACATAGTACAAGGAACACTTTGTCCAATTCCTTGGCTGGTTTGACGATACTGCGCATTTCTATCTTGCGATGGAATTCCTAGAATATGGCGACCTCCAGAAATATATAACGAAGCCTTTCCCAGAGCCTGAAGCAGCAATGATCGTCACTCAGGTGGCTCAAGCTCTGCAATATATGCACCAGAAGAATTTTGTCCATCGAGACATCAAGCCTTTGGTAAGCTCTGCACTGTCGTTTACACCCTGGAGATATTGACCAAGGCATAGAATATTCTCATCTCCCGTCCTGGTCCTAGGTGGCATGTCAAGATAGCCGACTTCGGAATTTCTAAAAATGTGGAGGGTACGGTTCTCGGAACACACCAGCTTGGTTCTCCCGGGTATATGGCACCAGAGCTATTCGGCGACTCTTCACATTCTTATACGGCGGCTGTGGATGTGTGGGCGCTCGGGGCCGTGGCTTACTGTATGAGGACAGGTTTTCCGCCACTTCGCACCACCAAACAGTTGCTCGACTACGCGCGCGACCATAGGACACAATTTCCCGTCCGGCCGCTGGGCACTTCAAGTGGATTTTGTATGAACTTCGTGTTAGGCACAATGGCTGAGGCTCCTGAACGACGCCTTACTATTGAGCAAGTCCTGGCCCATGACTGGCTTTCCATACAATTGGATACAGCTCAAGAGTAAGAGTCTATCAGCCGACTATGTTTGCCTGTTTATAGTACCTGACTGATATAAAACAGTGGCTATTTAGATGGAAGCGTAACAGCTGCTTTGACGGCCGTGAGCATATCGGCGTCTAACGCGTGGTCAAATACATATAGCAGCACTGGCAGCCAGCAATCGCAAATTTCATCGCTGACTACTCCGGCGATGACGAACTCACAAATAGTAACAGATGTTGAGCAAGGGCAATATACCGGGACTGAAAATGGTGACGAGAAGACAATTGGCGGCAACGATTCGAATATTATTCAAGGTATGGCTGATTTAGCCACGAGATATTACGATAAAAAAATGTACGGTCGTTCTGAAAAGATCGGAGAGGAGGTGGTCGATATGCGACAAGAACTACTGGGTGTCAATCATCCAGATACAGTAAAGGCCATGTTGAGTCTTGCCAGGACGTATCTAGCCCGTGAGAGATATGATAAGGCTGAGAATGTCTATGTGAAAGTGGTTGATATAAGACGAGAAATGCTTGGCGACAAACATCCTCATACACTTACTGTCATGAAGAGTCTTACCGCTACATATTACGAGCAAAAGAAGTATGATTTGGCCGAGAAAACTGAGTTGATTTTATGCAATTTGCAACGCGAAGAGCTTGGTAATCGGCACCCCGACACAATTCATTCTATGAAAAGACTTGGCATGACATACCTCAAGCAAAACAAACTGGACGAGGCCGAGGAGATCTATCTTGAGTTAGTCTTCTTGCGACGGGATATGCTTGGTAATAAACATGCGGATACCATTGATGCCATGATGGAACTTGCCATCACTTATGGTAAGCAAAAGAGATATAACAGAGCCGCCAAGTTCTTTGTGGAGGCGATCAAATTACGAGAAGAGGTACTTGGTGGGAATCATCCAGATACTATTGATGCAAAAGCAAAGCTTGTCGCGCTGCGCCAGGAACAAGGGCAGCTTGCCGAAATCAAGAAGGAAAAGAGTCTCCAGAAAAGCCGAACATTTTCAAAGCCTGTGTTTAGAGTGGCTTTGGAACGTTTGTATGATCGAGATGGGGTCGCGGTGCCGCTAGTTTTATTACAGTGCTTCCAAGCTGTTGAGCTGTTTGGTCTGGATTTGGAAGGGATTTATCGATTTTCGGGTTCAGCAAACCATCTGAACCGCCTGAAAGACCAATTTGATGTCGGTAAGTTTAGCTGCCCAAGCCCCCCAGATGAGCCTACTAAATGGCATTGGTTATCCAGATGCATCAAGGGTTGACTTGACAAATCCGGAGAATTTCTTTCACGATATCAACTCTGTTGCTGCTCTTGTGAAGGAGTTCTTTCATGATCTCCCTGAGCCAGTTTTTGTGTCGATGATTTACTCGCAGTTCATTGATGCGGCCCGTAAGTCTTTTAAAAAATAACAACGAAACGGGTTTGTAAACTAAAGACTGACTGGATTAAATTAGGTATCGACGACGATATTCAACGACGAGATTCAATACATGCCCTCATCAACACTCTTCCCGATGCCAACTATGCTACTCTCCGAGCCACCATTCTGGCAAGTGCCTGAACCTGTTTTAACCCTCCATTGATAATATGCTGACTGCTAAAAAGCACCTCAACAAAGTCCAACAACATTCCGCTATGAATCGCATGAATTCAGGCAACCTAGCCATCTGCTTTGGGTTAGATTATCTTGACCCTACAGTATGCTAGAAAGGTATCGGCTAATCTATTGACAGACCCGTGCTATTTAGAGGCAGCAGAACCGATGACTTTATAGAAAATAGTGGGTGGGAAGTACGCCTCATCGAGACGATCTTGAACAATACCTTCCAGATCTTCGATGATGACTAGGTATACGAACTTAACTCTTCCGATATCGACCCCCGGCATGTCTTTTTGATTAGTTTACTACTACTGGTTCTGGCTGCTTTCACGGCCGCCACATTTCCCTAAATACCTCAGCCGCTTTCTACTGGCGTTAGACCCATTTTCCCATCACATATTACAATAATAACTCTATACAACAAATGATGTTACTGAATCAAAACCGTATAGTCAAGCTCTTGTAAATCTTGGTGTGCATTTTGATTAATCCAGATCGCACCGCATAAATATTGACTTTCAAGTTGCCGATCAGCCTAATTCGTACTTGGTGTATATAGTTCAAGAAATTAGATCCTAATTCTCGTGATCTTGTTGGCTATTTATGGTGGTGCCTTTCCAGATACAGCGAATGAGTGTTTTTTTTTGGGTGCTGGACAGTGGTGGATCTGGCCGTTATTTGACTTGTGATGATATGGATGCCAATTTAATTCCAAGGCCAAGTTGGCCGCGCCGAAGAACTTGATTGATCCCGCGTCAATATCCTTTCAACACAAAGTGGAAACCGAAGTTAGGGTCCTCTTAAGATTTTTGCTGGGACTTTTGTGCCTTCATGGACTCCAGAACATTCTGAAGGTGTTTGTCTGCTCTGGCTATGGTGAGGTTGATCTCCATGATTGGTGGGTATTCATTGTCCAGAATCCAGGGTCTGTCCCCAGAGAAAGTTAATTTGCTGCCGAAGTATCTCGTCCTTTCCATTACAAGAACCTCCAGCCCAATCTTTGTTGCTAACAAAGCTGTCCTCAGGCCCGAGCAGCCCGAGCAGACAATTATCGCATCGAAATCTTGCCCAGTGCATTTGGTGTGGCAGATCATGTTCGAATCACATGACACCTATCACCACTACCGATGTATTCACCATAAATACAAATGTTGATTACAAAATCAGCTGGATCTGGCAAGACGGCGAGTGGAACTCGCTTTGATGTGAAAAGCGAATGTGTCCAAATCAGATCCCCTCTTCCTCAGAACCTTCGCTCGCCTCTCCCTAACCGCCACATGTCAAAGCAAAAGCAAAGAAGAGAAAAATCGCTGGTCGTAGCGGAGTAGTTTACCAAGGATGAAATTTCTGCTTGTCAGCGTACGCGATTCCACATGCCGGTAGCTGCGTAGAGGCCATCAGCGAATCATCCTTAGCACAAGTTGTTGTACTTCTTTATTTTGCGAGTTCGAAATCCCACTCTAGATTGTGGTTCACTATGTCTACCTTTGTCTCCTGCTAAGCCGGCGGTGGCCGCGGACGCTGTTCACTGTATTGCGTCGGTGGGCTCCACCTGCGAGGTCCCGATGACATAGTGCCCCGATGTATCGGGCCAACATACGATTTGATTGGTACTGGCTTCCCCAGTTACGTGAGGTGGACCCCGGCATAATCGCCCTGTTCCTGTCGAAAATAACCAGATGGGTATTATGACATAGCTTGTGAAAGAGTGGGTTCATGGTCCGAGATGCGTGAGAAGCCCTTGGAGCCCTTGGAGTCCTTGGAGCCCTTTGAATACTTGAATCTTCAGTTGATCAATATTTCTGGAGTCTTCAAGTTCCCTTTACTCTCACTGAACACATCCTGATTTCTCTCTCTCTCACACCGCGTTGCAATGATAAACCCCGATAACCTCCGTGAGGTGCTGAACACCGACATCCGCACGCCAATCCCCGAAGCCACAGTCTCCAAGATCACCTCCCTTCCTCCATTCATCACGGTGCCCGGGGTTTCTAATTTTCGAAGCTTGAGTCACGAGAATAATTTACGCCTCGGATATGTCTACCGGTCAGGAAATCTGTCGGATATCACGGATGAAGGGAAAGTGTTTCTATCTGTGGACCTAGGCATTACCACGATTTTTGACCTTCGAAATCAAGGGGAGCGGGAGCGTGCTCCAAGTCCCCAGATTCACGGGATTGAGACTATCTGGATGCCCTATGGGTCTCGGCCGGCATCACTTAACCTGCGTGACTTTGCTAGCGAGGACCAAGGCACGACAGGGTTTCTGAAGATGTATTCCGGCATCTTGGAAGCGTCGGTACCAGCCTTCAAACAAGTCTTTACCCATATTAGAGATAAACCAGACGATCCTTTTATTTTCCACTGTTCAGGTGAGCCCCTCTCCCTTCTGAGACGATTTTCCCGGCATGGTCCCTTACACGGGTATAATACGATGCCGCCACCTTGTCAACTCTCGCCGAATGAAATTTGTTCCATCTTGACTAATATGAATCACTTCTCAATAGCCGGCAAGGACCGCACAGGTGTGCTAGCTGCATTGATTCTGCTTCTGATGGGCCGCTCTCACGACGAGATCATTCACGATTATATTCTGACTCGCATCGGATTAGAAAACGTGCGAGAAAATTTGACGCACGCCTTGGCTCTTCATGCTGGCACCGACCATTTGAGCCCCGAAGCGATCGGCATGTTGGAGCTAAGCGGTGTCCGAGCGCACGCTATGGCGGCTTTTCTGAAGGCTTTTGAGAATAGCTACGAGGGTGGCGTCGAGGGGTATTTAACCGCAAAGCTTGGGTTTTTAGTGCCGGACATTCAACTCATGCGGCAGAATCTAGAAGCTTGAATGAAGCCCGTGGTTTTAGCTCTTCCCCCAATGATAAATCGGCAATAGACACAAACCTACTGTCTTGTACCATGCCTCGTCTCCGTTTCCGTTTCCGTTTCCGATCCATTTTCATATTGCTGGTACAGGATGGCCAGTGCGCCAGAATGCAGGGATTCATTCCACCATTAATAGCCACATGTCTCGATGTCGGGTGGTAGACATCCCACCACTTCTCTTTTGATTCATTCCGCGAGTCAAGATGAGACTCGAGTCTGTCCTTTTCATCGTAAGCGAATAAATAGGTGCATGATAACACCTTTTTCGTCAGCTATTTGCCCTTGTCCCCCAGGCTGCTGTTTACCCCTCTCCTAGGGTCAGAGCTCCACAGTCAAGCAACGCAGATCATCGCTTTCGCCCGCCTACCCCGGTCCTGAATTGGACATTTTCGATTGCTGCAACACCCGAGGATTAGCCCCGTCCGCAACTCAGCATTGCTACCGTTGCTTTTTCCCCGCGCGTGGGGGTTGCCTCTCGACCTGTTGAAGGCATAAAATCTGTACATTCGCAGGCAAAGAGCATGACACCACTCAGATCGTTCCACGCAAATTAATCATAGTGGCCAAGACTTCCAATCGGCCCTTCTCCACCTGATTATCTACCGGAGGTGAACTGGTGTAGGAGCCAAGACGTCGCGCAAGATAAAGTGACCGGATTGCCCCGACGCTATCAATCGGACTAGTCTTCACCTCAGCAGCCCATACTCGGTCATTACCCGGTCGGATCAGTTGGCACTATGTATCTTCGGAAAGGACTGGCATTTGCAGCACTTCCAGTGGCAGCACAAACCGTGTTAGGCCAACATGTGGTCGACCTCACGGGTGACGGCTGGACTGTCAGTAGTGACGCATTAAACATCTCCGTTCCAGGCCATTTACCTTCCCAAGTACATTTGGATCTATTCGCTGCAAAAGCAATTGGTAAGCCCTGCAGCCAAGTAAAACGAAAAAAGAATGCACCTAACAATTAACAGATGATCCGTTAGTGTCTCTCTGAAGTCTTGAACGGACCACCACTTATTTCGCGCCATCTAGGTACTACGGACTCAATGATTTTGACTTACGTTGGGTCTGCTATAATAACTGGACTTACACCAGCCACCCACTGACCACATTGTATGTCATTTTCACATTATCCGATAGTCAAAGCCTGCCAACAATTGACGATTATCAGGTCCCCGGATGCCAAGTCCTCGTGGCTTGTGTTCAATGGCCTGGATACATTCGCCACGATTGAGGTTTGCGGACAGATTGTTGGAGCTACCGATAATCAATTTCGACAGTATACATTCGATATCTCCAGTGCATTGCGTCAATGCAAGGGACATCCAGCCCTAGCTCTGAACTTTGGAAGTGCACCCAAAATCGCAGATCAAATTGCCCAGGATCCGAACTCTGAAAGTAAGTCTTTTACAAGATCATTTACGCATATTTTCTAACTCACTTTCCAATAGAATGGCCAGGAGGCTCCCAGCAAGTCTATGAGTTCACTAACCGTTGGTACATCCGCAAGGAGCAGTCTGATTTCGGATGGGACTGGGGCCCAGCTTTCGCACCCGCTGGTCCGTGGAGAGATGCTTACCTTGTGCAGTTTGAACAAAAAGAGAGTGTCTATATCTTGAACACCGATCTAGATATCTTTCGCAAGGGCCAAATCAACCATCTTTTGCCGGATCAAACTCAACCTTGGATTGTCAATGCCAGCATCGACTTCCTCGGGTCCCTGCCGCACAACCCGTCAATGACGATTGAGATCAAGGATGTGGAATCAGGAAAGATTCTCAAGTCTGGGAAACTGGAGAATGTTTCTACCTCTGATCAAACTATCACTGGAAGCTTGGAGGTTGATGCCGATGGGCCAAGCCTGTGGTGGCCGAACGGTCTGGGCAAGCAAAACCTCTATTATGCGACCATCTCGATCAACGGTGGCGGTCAAAAGCCCTTGGCTACGGTTACTAAACGCACAGGTTTCCGTACGATCTTTCTTAATCGCCTCAATATTACTGATGGACAGCTGGCTCAGGGTATTGCCCCTGGCGCTAACTGGCATTTCGAGGTCAACGGTCAAGAATTCTACGCCAAGGGTTCCAACTTTATTCCCCCGGATGCATTTTGGCCCCGCGTCACCGAGGAAAGAATGCAGCAGCTTTTTAATGCTGTCGTTGCTGGAAACCAGAATATGCTTCGAGTCTGGGCATCTGGTGCCTACCTTCCGGATTTCATCTACGATATCGCAGATGAGCAAGGAGTTCTGCTGTGGAGTGAGTTTCAATTCAGTGATGCTCTATACCCTAGCGACCCTGATTTTATGGAAAACGTGGCAGCCGAAGTTGTCTACAATGTGAGACGTGTCAACCACCATCCATCCCTAGCCTTGTGGGCTGGTGGCAATGAGATCGAGAGCTTGGAGTTACCTCTTATTCGACAGGCTGCCCCTGACAAGTACTCATTCTACGTCGGGGAATACGAAAAGCTGTGGATCACCTTGATTTTGCCGTTGGTCTATGACAATACCCGTTCAATTTCATACATGCCGAGTAGCACAAATAATGGCTTCCTCTGGGTTGATCTTTCCGCTCCTGTCCCGATGGCTGAGCGCTACGACAACACTACCGCTGGCCACTACTACTCCGATACAGATCACTACAACTATGATAGCAGTGTTGCCTTTAACTTTGCTAGCTACCCCGTGGGTCGATTCGCCAATGAATTTGGCTTCCATAGCATGCCAAGTCTACAGACCTGGCAGCAAGCCGTGAACTCCAGCCAGCTTCACTTTAACAGCAGTACTGTGATGCTTCGCAACCACCACTACCCCCCTGGCACGACAAGCACGGACAATTATAGAAACTCTTCAAGAGGAATGGGTGAGATGACAACAGCAGTGGAACGATACTATCCTATTCCTCATAAGAAAGATTCTGTGGCAAACTTCGCTGCCTGGTGTCATGCCACTCAGATCTTCCAAGCCGACATGTACAAAAATCAAATCATGTACTATCGTCGCGGTAGTGGACTTCCAGAGCGGCAGCTCGGCTCGCTATATTGGCAACTTGAAGATATCTGGCAGGCTCCTACTTGGGCAGGCATCGAATACGACGGTCGCTGGAAGGTCCTTCACTATGTCGCCCGCGACATCTACAAGCCTATTATCGTCACCCCTTTCTTGAACCATGACACAGGCGACCTTTCTGTTTACGTGATATCGGACCTTTGGGAGAAAGCTTATGGGACGGTGAACATGACTTGGGTAGACTTGTCGGGAAATCCTATTGCTGGCAATGCCGGAACTCCGCGGAGCAAGTCATTCACCGTCGGTGGTCTGAACATTACAAATGTCTACAATACAAACACCGCCAAGCTGTCTCTTCCAGATAAGACAAATGCTGTTCTTTTGCTTTCCATTACGGCACGTGGTCGCCTGCCAAATTCTAGCAATTCGACTGCTTCTCTGTTTACCCACCAAAATCAGGTCACGACTGTGTTTCCCCAAAGTCTGTCTCTTGTGGATCCTAAACTGCAAATTTCTTATGATAGAGCATCCGGCACATTTACTGTTGAGGCAAGGAGTGGCGTATCGCTTTATACTTGGCTCGACTATCCTGCTGGCGTTGTTGGCTACTTTGATGACAACTCATTTTCTTTGGTTCCAGGTGAGAAAAAGAGGGTCCATTTCACTGTCCAGAAGGATGAGACCGGTGGAAAGTGGGTGGATGGTGTCACTGTCCAGAGTCTGTGGGACCAGACCACTGCAGAGTAAGAAATACAGCCCATTTGCTAGTCTCACGTCGGGGGTTCCTTGACCTCGATTCCCATTTTCCGTTGATTTAGGACGTGCACTGTCTTACGTCTTACACAACGTGAAACTAAAACGGCTCCGCAAACATTGCTCCTGGAAATTAAATTTTGTCTAACATAACTATATCTTAAGTCTACTATCATAGTATTAGATACTAATTGCATATTTCTCCAACGTATCCATGCCCGCAATCACCATAGTTCATCTTTGATGTCAAGTTATCTTTATCTTTTGATGGACGCTTCTACATCACCGTCACTTCTTTCAATCATGACTGAGCTTTGCACGCAGTTTCCCACCAAAGATATAGAAGATGTAGGGGATGAAGACCATTCCCACCCCAATGAACGCCAGAAGCCACGAGCCCCATTGGAGCCCTAGCCGATCATACATCTGCGTCGTAAACAGAGGGAATGCAGCACCTCCTCCAGATCGAAGGAAGACCTTCGCTGCCAAAGCGGAGGCAGCGTACTTCTGGTACGAGTCGATGATGTAGTTGTTGACCGCGTAGTAGCACAAAACCATCCCAAAACCGAAAGCGATCCCCGAAGAGGCGGGCCCAACCCAAATTATGTGCTTGAAAGACGTAGCACCAAGCAAGAAAAATGAGACAGGGATGAAAGGGGCGCCAATCAGTGCCGCGAACAGTCGATCCTCGGGGGTCGGGGCGCGCGAGGCGCAAATCCGTTTGAATTGCTTTTCGATCGCCGGTGTCACGAGTAAAGAGATACCGGCACCGATTAAAATAGGAATGAACATCAAGCCTATTTGGCCGTCATTATAGTTGTACAATTTGCCAAAGATCACCGGATATGCGAAGAAAAACGCGTAGAGCATAGAGTAAATGAGCACGATATACATGCACATTAGATCAAGAACCGGTTCAGTCATGATCATCGTAATGGGGCGAATCAAGCTCGTGCGTGCAATGTCACGGAGTGTCAGTTTGCGTTGCTCTTGTTCAGTGAGAATGTTTGGATTTCCGGTTTCTTTCCGGAGCTTTGCGGCTCGTCGCTTTAGGATCACGGGTGCGTAGGTTTCCGGGATAGAGCCGACAAGGATCATGATCACACCAGCAAAAGCCATGTTGGTCCAGAAAAATAGGTCAAGCCGGCCACTACCCACATTGATCCAGCCGGTCACGATGGGGCCAACGACTGGACCACAGTAGGGCGCAGCAGCGAAGTAAGCAATAGCCATGCCGCGTTCCTCGATATTCCATATGTCGGCAATAGTTCCCCCGGCCAGGGACAGGCCAGAACTAGAGAAAACACCACACAGGAATCGGCAGACAAGCAAACCACCAATGTTTGGTGACAATGCACATGGGATGTTGAAGATAACATACAATCCCAGCGAGATGATATAAACGGGCCTTCTTCCAATAATCTCAGAGAGGGGGGACCAAAGAAGAGGACCGACGGCAAAGCCGCACACCATGATTGAACATGTTAGAATGGCAACTTCCAAAGAAACATTATATTGTTCCTCGATCAGTCCCAAGCCGCCAGTGACGATGGATGAGCCATAGGCAATACACACAACTAGAGCCGAAGCAACCAGAGTAATATACCATCGATAAGCGCGAGACCAATTGTAGGGGTGTTCTGGATCGCCAATTTTGAATGTAACGAATTCTGTCACTTTTTCAGACGCATTTTCGGGGTCCGACTGAAGATCATTTCGGCGTGTTGCGATAGTGGAACTCGAATTTTGAGATCTGACTCGTTCTAGGGTTGTTTGGGGAACAAGACCAGTGCTTGTTTCGACAACATACTCATCGGGAAATATTGGATTCTCTTTACGCCCAATATCTGGATAGTTGTAGTCAAGGGGAGGAGGGTTCTCGGTGATGCCGGCATCGCGAAGACTGGTTCGTGTTTCAACTCGAGTCAAAGGGGATTCGAAGGCTGGCTCGGGGGTTTGGGGTGAATCAGTTGATATTGAATGGGCCATCTTGAATCTGAGCGAATATCGTATCGCTGATTCAGGTATTGATACTCGAAGGAAAGAGAAGTATTGTCATATTTATAACTAACAGTAGTTCCAAAATATCAACAGAATCGGGTTGACGTACATTTTATGCCGATCGATCTCCGAGATATGCCGAGCATATCGGATTTGTATCAGCTTGTTGATATGCGATGATAGACCAACGATTATATCCCTCATTCATCAAAATAACCTGAGTTGCCGTTTACGCATAGTTCGGTGAATCCCCGTCACGGGGTCAGGGTGAAACTCGGGACAAGTTCGGTGCCGAACCATCGCCGAGGCTCAGATATACCTGATTGGTGTCATATTGCCGATCGTAGCATTGCGTCTGACAAAATCATGCTTAGCCTGGGATAAGAATCTTTCCAAAATCACCAAGAATGCGTAAAATATTTTCATTCAGTGTGATGACCTGCTTGGGGCGTCATCTATGTTTGATCATTTGTTGATAACCTAGAAGCATCTATTGACTACTGAGGTGAATCAAATCAGATAGCTGTGATGAGTTCCGACAAAAATGAAGATATGAACGGTATGCAACTTGTTTTGAATCCACAACAAACATCTGGTTTTTGTTCGGGGTAATCACCAGCTTTCGGAATATCAAGATCCGTGTCATCTAGTCAGTATTTAGCGCAAGGTCTATCGGTGGCTCCGGTGGATCTGCCGAGCTCCCCTGCCAGACTAGTTCCGATTGGAAAGCAGCTACAATGCTAGCACTACGGTAAAGACGAGACAGTTGTAGGGTTGAAGAACCATTTCGCTAGGGCTCTTAAATCTGCAGCCATCATATCGTCCATCAAACATTCAGTCAAATGAACCTAACACCCGAAAATAATGCAAGCAAAGAGTCGGAATTAACGCTTCCCAAGCAATAAAAGTGAACTCCTTTCTTTACCATTTGTTGTCAAAAATTCGACCGTTGACATGATTGACAAGATCCTTCACTGGAGGCAGATGATCCCGACCAGCGCCAAATAGCATACCTTGACGCAAGATCTTCCGATAGTTCTTCCCAGGTGCAATTTTTCCTAAAACATATTCTTCTCGAGTCTCAACACGAGTCGGAACAGGAATTGACCGACCGACAACCGCCTCCATTCCTTGCCAGGCAAAAGTGATAGCTTCTTTTGCCTCTCCTGGAATGCCAGCAGCATCCAGCATGAGAATCTTGGTGTCAGGGTAATTCTCTTGAATGAAGGCGGTGATATTGGGATTGTGAGCACCACCACCACACATGAATATCTCCGCGATGTGGAGGTCTTTCGGTGCATAGCGGCGATAATGGTCAACGATGGCTTGTGCAGTTACCCGAGTGATGGTTGCGACGACATCATCAGGCTTCAAGCCTTTGGCCTCGGCTTTTTTGATCAGTTCATGGGCCAAAGTATCACGGAATACCTCACGACCGGTAGTCTTGGGTGGCTCTAAGGAAAAGTAGGGATGGCGCAAGAATCCATCCACAAGCTCCTGGTCCACGATACCCCGGGCGCCCATTTCGCCGTCCTTATCATACTCGGACTTGCCGTTTGTATAGTAGCGCACTACAGCGTCGATGAAGACATTGCCCGGGCCTGTATCGAAATCATAACATGCATCCACGCCCCCATGCGTATCTGGGGGAATGAAACACACATTGGCAATCCCGCCGATATTCTGGCAAGCACGGAGCTTCGTTGGATGATGCAAGACAAGCGCATCGAAGAAGGCAATCAGCGGAGCTCCCTGCCGACCCGCTGCCTGGTCACTGACGCGGAAGTCGGTGACGGCGGTGATGCCCGTCCGGGAGGCCAAGAAACATCCCTCGGCCATGGTTAGCGCGCTGCGTGTCTCGCCTGGTTCCGGCATGGAGAGAAGCCAAATTGTCTGTCCATGAGAGCCAAGGACATCGATCGAGTTGATATCGACCTGGTAATCTTTGCAGAATTGGTGCACAGCAGATGCAAAGGTTTCGCCTAAGATCACATTGACTTCTGATAGCTCCGAGGGAGAAGTCCGATTGTGAAGAATCATATTCATCACTCGGTTTTTAATCATCGGTTCAAGGGGAATTTCGCCATACTATCGATAGGCAGTTAGTTGTCAACCTCTCATTCTTTCAAGGCCGACCAATATGATTCTCGATCATATGCTCAAGTTTCCGAACTGACCTTCAATAGTTCAAAATGCATGCTCGATTCAGGCGTGTCTTGAATGAACCGACATAGGGCACAGTCGATACCATCCTGATTCAGGGCGAATGAGATATATGATCTCTCCTATCTACTGCACAGTAAGAAATACGTACCATCGAGGTCCCACTATTCAACCCCAGGACTGTAATGTCCAAGGACTGAGGCGACATATCATTTTCAAGTGAGATCGAGCCCATCGTTCTCATAAAAGAATAATATCGCACGTTTTAAGTCCAAACGGCAGGACGGAGTTGAATTTCGTGGAATCGGGGGGTACAGACTTTAAAAGGGCTCTTTGCGACCAGAATCTCCACCCTTTCTTTGCAGGCCTGGCAAGCGGTGGGGGGATCGAACCAGAGATTGACCTGCAAGCTGCACTCCATCGGTATTGCTCGATCACATATCGTGTTTACTCGGTAATGCCCTCGCCCAGTTGAACCTTGTCCCCAGCACCATGCCGCCCAGACCGCCTGAGTGGATGGTCGGCAAAACGGGTATTTGCGCTCGGACGCAAACCGCTTCCAAGGCCCCAGCCAATCTAATTTCTCAAGCTGATTGATCGTGCTGGAAATTCGAGGTGGATTTGTATATTGAGTTCGTTGCCCAGATAAACATGGCCTTTGTTCCTGCTTTTCACCGAGGTAAGCTTGCGAAAACAATAACTACACCATGGCTCTAAATACACCTGGAGGAGCAAATCAGGACAATCAAGTCAATAAGTGTCCAGTCTGTTACTCGACGCTCCTGCCGAATAACGACCGAAGTTCACTAACAACTTCATGTGCTCAAGATATGTGAACTCTGAAATGATTGTGCAAACACAAAGAGGACCGAAAAAGGCATGATTTAATTCATTAGGGCAATCCTAAATAAAGACGTTGACGGGCCGCCGCCGTTCATTATCCTGCCATTCCCCAGCTTTTATTGGGATGAGAAGTAAAAATTTGGCTGTTACGGCCGTGACGGAAGTATTCATTGGCTAGTTGACATGCTGTAAGTAGGTGATTTCCAATCCTTCCTCCAGCAGCGACAAAGCGCTCGTACACATCCTGGAGGCTGTTACATGATATGCATTTGATGCCTGCGCTCGTATGAACTTGTCCGAATATATTCAATCTTGATAGAAGTCTCCATGGCGTGCGTAGAATATGAGCGCCTCCGAACCTCATTATGAGATGGCATCGAAATAAGTTTAATCCCACACTTACTGCTAGATTTCGCGGTCATAGGACACCTGAGGCACCAGTTCGGCACCACTTGGATGAATAATCAAAACGAACCAGCCAAGATCTCGGCGTTGCTAACGAGCGCTCAGGCTAAATGGTTACGCGCTTGAGCAAGGTGGTTCCCCCTCCCCGCGGTTTTCCAGAGCTCCAGACCCTCTAACCCCGGGTGATCCTCACCCCTCATTTCCATTCGTTTCGGGGTGGGCCCCATATAAGGCTTCACCGTCACGGCTAGCTGCAGCCGAAGTGGGACGCGTTGGATACAGAGAGGGCGCAAACGATGGGATACACCACGCTTTGGAAGCGGCTCTCGCCGCGCCAGCTGAACCTCACCATCCAGATCTTCTCTTTGATTTCAATATTCTTCGAGGGATATGATCAGGGCGTTATGGGTGGCGTCAATGCCTCCCCAAGCTATGTGACTGAAGTTGGGATCGGCAAGCCAGATGGGACTGTTACCGATAGAACACACCAGGGTGGCATCGTTAGCGTATATTACCTGGGGGCTATCTTCGGCTGCTTCGCTGGCGGATGGCTGGCAGACAAGATTGGCCGCATCAATGGCCTCTTGGCAGGATCATTGTTTGCTCTAGTGGGGGGTGCCCTTCAAGCGGCCTCTCAGAACTCGAACTTCATGATCTGCGCCAGAGTGGTGACGGGAATAGGCACCGGTGGTGAGTATCCCTGCTAGTGTGCTTTAGCAGGCCCCTCTTCAGCGCGAAGCGAGAGACGCGTTCTGACCCGCGATGCATGTAGCGTTGACCGGCATCACGCCCGTCCTAGTATCTGAAACGTCCTCGGCAAATCACCGCGGTGGGTTCTTAGGCTATGTCTTCATCGCGAACTGTAAGTGGCTGATACAGCAACCCTGCCGCATCTCAAAGCTGTGCAGTTAACCCCCTCCCCCCAATCCCCAGATCTAGGAATCTCATTTGCCTATTGGATCTCGTTTGGGCTTTCCTTTGTGAACAATGGCGACTCTGACGTACGATGGCGTTTCCTTCTCGCGTTTCAGTGCGTCCCCGCTCTGATGCTGGTCTTGTTTATCAAAATGCTACCAGACAGCCCCCGTTACTTGGCATCGGTAGGGCGGAAGGAAGAAGCTCGCGATCTCTTGACTCGCATCCGCAAACATCGGGCGACCTCAGACGAGATCGACCGAGAATACCTGGAGATCATCACCACGGCCAAGGATAGTAAACCTAGCTCGCCCGTGCAATTTGCCAAAATTTTGTGTGGACAAGGCGGACGTCCCGGTACCAACCTGGGTCGGAGAGCATGGTTATGCATCTGGCTCCAAATCATGGCGTCCTGGACTGGTATCACGGTAAGCCTGGAACGGTTCCTCGTGTGTTACTCCCAAGGCGGAATGGATCACTGACTGACACGGAGTGATGAAATCAGGCTGTCACGGCGTATTCCCCAATTCTTCTCGAACAAGCCGGCTACAGTTCCATCAAACAAAATGGACTGGCTGGGGGTATCAATACTATCGGAATCATTGGAACTATCATCAGTGCTCAGATCATCGATCGCCTGGGGCGTCGAGTCTGTCTGATGGGCGGGGCAATAGTGTTGTTCATAGTCAACTTGATCGTATGTCGACTTCCTCATTACGAAGATTGCAGATACTGACTTTCTGCTAGGCTGGTGCCGTGTACGAAGGATCACTCCATAATCCTGAAAAAGCAGCCCAGTATGCCCCTGGTGCGGTAACCATGCTTTTCTTGTTTAACCTTGGGTAAGTGGGAGGTCTTGTGTTTTTCCTACTTTTGATGGAAACTTACACGCCCTAGCTATGCGGCCACCTGGGGAACTGTTGCCTTTCTAGTCCCTACGGAAATCTTCCCTAGTGATTTACGGGCTCAAGGGAATGGCTTTGGAATCACAGGTTGGGCAATCGGAGTTGGCATGACTACACTTGTCAATCCGATAATGTTTGGCAGTTTGACTGTAAGATCTCCACATCCGTTTCTCATGCTTGATTCATCGATCTAACACTCGTCACTCAGAGTCGAACTTATTTCCTCTTCGCAGGTCTCAATTTACTTTGGGTCCCGATTGTTTTTCTCTGTATGTCTGCGTTGTCATTATGCCCTTCATATGCAAGGATCATTAATTTTTCTATAGTCTACCCCGAAACCCGCAATCGCTCCCTAGAGTCCATCGAGGCTCTGTTTTCCACCCCAAGCCCTTTCCACTGGAAGATGGAACAGGCCTATCAGCTCCACGGTGATGTTCTTGCTGAGCATGGCATCTCCAAGAACTCATACGATGCCGGTCGCAGTGAAGTGAGCGCGTCTGACAAACCAGAACCAGCATACGAACCTGTTTAAATTCACCTATACCTATATAATGCATTGTAATATATTATAGTACCTACATGCGGGAGCATCGACGATAAAAATTATTTTGTTTGGATATGTGATCACGATTGATTATTAGATTCTTCTCTAGAGGTTCCGGCCACTCTTAATTTTCGTTCCATGCTTCCTTCAAATTTTATTACGTACTTAACTCCAAGCGAAGGAGACTCCGTAGCTTACGTAGAATGTGAATTATACCATCAATCCAAGCATTTACTTCAACTCTCCTGTGTCAAGCTCCGAAATGGCTTGTATGTTGTACTGCCAAACATGCGACCGGCGATTCGCTCGAGTCTATGACACGCTGCTGAGTCAGCGGCGCATCCAGACTAGCGGGCTTTCTTGCCCTCTTCAAGTTGCGGACATCTTTTCCAGTGGTCAAACTATTTTAGCGATCAATACTACCGTGTTTGGCCTCGGGTAAACGCGCTTGCCTTTTTACCTTTCTTCATCTTCAGCCTAATCGCCGTCGTCGAAGAAGCGCCAAACCCACAGACCCCAGATTCCCCCGTTTCTCCATCTGCGGGCCCGGACCTTCCCAACGCTTCCGAAATCAAGCCTTTAGGCGTGTTGGCGTGAGCCCATAAATGAATGTCGCAAAAACCACGAAAGCTTCAGCGTGTCTCCAAGGCCTGTATGTTCTCTTCAATTCTCCAATCTCTCCAACTGCAACGCAGTGGCCCCGCTTGGCACGGCCATCTGTGTCTTGGCAAGCTCTCGGACCATAAAGCTGGAAGAACTCGACGTATGCGAGACTGATCTTTAATTACAGGCGACTTCTGCAATCGGCGCAGCATAAAATGTAGCCAAAGCCAAGGCCCCTTGGGCCGGTGTCAAAATTGCGCTGATTTCGATGTTCCGTGCACCTTTGATCGACCGGCTAAACGGCGCGGTGTCAAAGCCGGCACTAGGATGCATATGCGAGAGACGCCAGCTCCATGCCCGCTAGTGGACCAGGTCCCAATGGGCCGTGTAATTCTCCCGGAAAGAGCATCAGGATCATCGGCTTCTCGGAGCTCCATGCATCCTGACGCTGCCTCCCGGCCGTCGCTGACTGGAGATCCCTGGGTGTCTTTCAACACGGGCTGGTCCACTACTGAGGGCTACGATGATGATGGTGCGCTGCGTAATTCCTGGAAGGCTTTCGCGATTGCTAGTGACCAGCAGATTAGGAAACTTGTTCAAGTATACTTTGAAATTGTCTATCCCATGTATGTTCAAATTTGGGCTACCCGTCACTTTATCCCATAATGGCTAGCTAATGTGAAACTCAGCTTTCCTTTATTCCACAAGCCGTCATTTATCGCGAGGATCAATAACCAGGAACATCTGCAAAACCAAGGCTTGTTTGCCTCAACAATGGCTGTGTGTGCATTGGTTTCGGGCCGTGCACGCGACGGGGCGTTGTATACCACCCGGTGGCACCGCGAAGAGCTTCTAGAACCACCATCGGAAGCATTTTATGCAGCTGCCAAGGATTCCCTTCCCCGCGATCTAGCGCTTGCAAAAGGATTCAATTACATGCGAGCATGTGCAATTCTTGCAATCGCTAGCATCCAAAATGGCCAGATTAAGAATATGCAGAAGTACTCGGGCATGTATCATACGTTGACCACTATGGAGGGATTTCACGATGAAAAGTTGTGGCCGAAAGACATAGGTATCATTGAAACCGAGGAGCGGCGGCGATTGGTATGTGGCTGTGTGTTCAAATACGTGCTCTCTATTAATCTTGGCAACAGTTTTGGTCAATCTACACCCTCGACATATATTCAACCGTTGTTTGGGGTGGTGTCATTCGATACCGTGAAGCTCACTCGCTGGTCCGCTATCCTTGTGAAGTGGATGATGAATATATTACTCCCAACGGGTATGGCATGCCGCTCGTATCGCCGGAGTCGAGCACCTTCAGTCACGGAGAAGCTTCCGCGGTATCACATCAGCCCGTATCGTGGATGCATGGATGGAACTTCACAACCGATCTATACCGCATCCTTGAACATGTGGTGGATGGAACACGGCGTCGGTTCTCATCCGCCAACGGAACAACCGAGGTCTGGTCACTTTTTAGCCCTGCATCCATGTCCGAGCCTGCCGTAATGAAGCGAGTTCTTTCCATGTATGCTGCTCTGCCATCGCAGTTTCGAGAGACTCCTCCCACAACAGGTGACATGGGAAAGGACCTCTTTGGCTTCCAATCGGCCAATATTCAGGCGACTTTGCAACTGCTTCGGATGGTCCTGTTATCAGCCGAAGAGATTGGAGTGGATCGAAAATGCGATGTGGCTGGAGAGCTGCTGAGCGTTTTTTCAAAGGTTCCAGTGGAGTATCTCAAGGCGATCAGCTCCCCTCTGGTATGTTTCAACCGTCTGCATTCCCCATTTTACGGTACTCGGCTTTTCTGACAATCTAGTAGCTTCATCACCTCGGCGGCATTGGATATATTCTCGGTTCCGTTATGGAAGGGAGCTTGTCGGACGCATCATACCAACGAGTCCGTAATCTACTGTAAGAAAATCCCCTCGTATAACAGAATAATATTTTCGGCGACTAATATTCAGCCCATAGCCTTGAAATGGCTGATCTCCTCCACCGACTTGAAACTGGTCTTCATCGTTCGGCCGGTGCCAGCCAACGTTTGCGGTCTCAGGTGGACCGAATAGACGGGTACATGCGCACTTCACGGCTGCTAAATCTCTCTGCAGCACCGCCTCCACCCAACGGGGCGTCTACCGTGACAGCCAGTGTAAAGCAAGAACCGCTTGTACCCTCAACGGCATATCCGGGTGGCCCCCCTCCTCCCGTAGCAGCTACATCAGGAATCGGCGACCAGATGTTACAGTTCCAGCTGCCCCCTGAGCTACTCACGGACTGGCCATGGCCACTGGATAATTCGCATTCAGAAGGCTTCCTGCCTCTGGCGTTTGAGTGAATGGTTCGTAGATTAGTTCGGTCTAATTTTGTGTGGATGTATATATTGGAGTAGCAGTGGAATGTACCTAATCTTCCCTTCAAGTGCTTGAGCTACATATACTTGCATCCCGCTGCAGTGCCGGTGGTAAACCATTTTGAACCAATACAAATACCTAGATCTCAACCAGCCACATGTCGATTGGAAGAAAAGATCCACAACGCTATGTAGCAACTCTGCATATGAATGATTTTTCATTTCTTTAGCTGTGCATAGACGGGTGGAAGCGACTTCTAGACACAACACCCCTTACATAATACGTAGGTTGCTACACATGTCTGTCATATTAGGAATCCAAAGTTCAAGCCATCCATCTCTATATATATCGCCGACATACTCACCTTGAGGCCAATACGCTTTTCAGGTTACAGAAATTAGCAACAAAGGCAGATAAGCGGGGCTTTCCTTTATCAAGTATATCTTACCCGGTCCAACTCTCTTTGGGAGAACCAGAAATGGTCGGTGAAGTACGCTTTTCTAAGGCGTTCCGGGCTCGAAGCTTGGCTGCTTGGGATCGCGAACGGGATTCCCGGCATCCCTCGGCGCCCCCAGAGTCATCTGACGCCACATCGGCGCGCTAGCACCAAAGCTGCTTCTACTAATGGAACTGCCGCGTCAGCACATCGTGAAAGCCTACTTCGGCAAATGATGACCAGGCCACAATAGAACATTGAGTCTGTTGTTCAGTCGAGATAACTAAAAGAATGTAGGTTACGTGTGGTATGCTGAGATTGTAAGCTTAAAGTCTATGTTCTTTCTTAGAGTGGGAAGATGAAGTTTATTTGTGTACACGAGGCGTGGTCATCCACAAGCGCTGTATTTTGAACAAGCATATACTCTTCTCATTGGGCCATAATATTATCGCCGCCCCCATACACACAATGACTCGGGATCAAGTGCTTCGAAGCGAGGCTGCCACGACCTCCGGAACTGACCGAGTCATAAGTACAGGGTCACAGGTTGGAGCTCGTCTGGGGAGCTGGGGAGACCCTCCGACGACCCACATGCGTCTCCACGCTGTCAAATCTGGAGCCCCAGACCTTTCAGGCCCTGAAATCCTAGTAGCTTTAGGCAAAATTCCTGCGGGGGAACTAAAATCATTGAATGCTTTCCCCGAACAAATTTCCTCCATTCACAGCATGGCGATCCTTGTCATGCAAGCGCCGCGAAGATAAAAGAAAATGTACATAAAAAGATTTAGGACCCCGTATGGGCATGCTGCACTTTTTGCTGGAGTCGTGCCGCCTAAAAGGAAACGCGCTATCAGCACCAAACAGCAAACCAATCTGCCGATCGCGTCAACATCATGGCGCTGCCGCCCAAGTGGTATCAAGTTGGTTGTCATGGAGCTCCATACTGTCTCTGCAGATTCTAACTCGACCAGTTTCTTGTCTGTGTATTTGCCTCGCTAGGCTCGGTTCTGTACGGTTATGATCTCGGTGTGATTGCGGAGGCCATTGCTAGCCCCTCGCTCGTCAATGCATTCAATGTCGATTCGGTGAAGAGCGGGGCGGTTACGTCCGTGTTCACGGGGGGTGCATTCTTCGGTGCGATCTTTGCAGGTCCACTCGGCGATTATGCTGGACGTAAACGAACGATTCTTGTGGGAGCCATTATTTTCCTACTCGGAGGGTATGTAACTAAAAGCTGGTGGGGAACTTTTTTTCGCGACAGCCTACTGATCATTATTCTTAGTGGTCTTCAAACAGGCGCGCAATCCATCAACTACTTGTACGCTGGGCGAGCAATTGCCGGACTGGGGTAGGTCAATCCAAAGATCGAAGTATAAGATCTAAAGACGATCAATTTAGCTTACACTATGATCTTATTTCAGTGTCGGTATCCTAGTTATGATCGTGCCCATCTACCAGGCCGAATTGGCGCATCCCACGATCCGTGGCCGAATAACATCGCTACAACAATTCATGCTAGGGGTTGGTTCGTTAGTAGCCGCGTGGATCTCGTGGGGCACTTACATCAACTTCGCCGATGACGATTCGCGCCAGTGGCGCATCTCGCTGGGCATCCAGATGGTGCCCGCCGTGTTCTTAGCCGCACTCATCCTGTTATTCCCCGAGTCGCCGCGTTGGCTAATCGATCATGGACGCCTGGACGAGGGCCTGCAAACGCTCGCACGCCTCCATGCGCAGGGTGATATCAATGATACATGGGTGCAAGCGGAATTCGAGCAGATTCGCACCTCGATCACCCTCGAGCATGAAGCCGAGGCAAAGTCATACACTGAGCTTTTTACCGATCCATCCTGTTTCCGACGTCTCTTTTTGGCCTGCTCAATTCAGGCGGCATGCCAGATGACCGGTGTCAGTGCGATCCAATACTTCAGCACGACCATCTTCAAGCAAATCGGCATCGCCACTAATGACACCCTGAAATACCAAGGAATCAGCTCTATTCTCGCCATTATTGCGCAATTTTGTTGCCTGATGCTGATCGACAAGACTGGTCGCCGTTGGCCCCAGATTATCGGCAATTTAGTCAACTGCGTGTTTTTTGTAAGTGACAGTCCATCCATTCCCTAAAGTCTTCTTGAAGACCTTTTTCATCTCCTGTATTTCCCCGGCGCTTGATTTATCAAGCCTAAATATTCATCATTATTATGTTGTGAGTGTCCATGGCTGACCGTATAGATCATTCCGACCATCCTGATTGCCAAGTTTCCCCCGGATCCACGCACAACAACGCGGCCAGCTGGGCCTTCATTGTGATGACTTGGTGCTACAATTTCTCCTTTAGCTCTACAATTGGCCCACTCACTTGGATCATTTGTTCCGAGATTTTCGACACGAAAACGCGCTCCAAGGGTGTCTCGATTGCGACCATGACCTCCTTCGCCTTCAACACCCTGATCGGACAGGTGACCACCGTGGCCATTGACCGGATCGGTGGATGGCGCTTTTATATCCTGTTCTGCGTCTGCAACTTTACAAACGCTATCTTCTTCTGGCTGGTGCTTCCCGAGACTGCTCAACGCCCGCTCGAGGAGATGAATGACCTATTTACACATGAACCATGGATCGTGCCAGGTACACAGACCAAGAAGTTCCGCGAGCGAAGTCGTCTGGGGAATGGCCTGATTATGGTCGAGAAGGAGAAGCGCGATCACATTAGCTTGGTGCATGAGGAGGAGATGCAGGTGTAATGTGGTAAAGGTGCCAAGACACGGAGTGTAAAGATCGGATTGGAGCGCACATCTGTCTGTAGTTCTGGTTTGAATCAATACGATACAAGAATTCTTTCCGTTGGTTTAGGGCTCCCATATACTAGACTCTATTCGGGAATATGATATACGATCGTTTCATTGATATATACCTTTTTTTGAGACTGAGGCACATACACAACAAAATCACAATTGAAGTACATCATGTGCCCCTAGACAAGTACTCCGCCCCGCCTGAAACCCACCCGGGTTAAGGGTTCAGAATTATAACAATTTCAAAGCCGAGCCACTGTGGGTCGACTCTCAACGGCAAATGCTTGGTCTAATCGGCAGTAAACTACCAATTGAGCGCTGAATTCCAACAATTCCTTGGACTCAAGCCGGCATGTTTGATGCCGCTGCCCATATCCGTTTCCACCTCCATGCAGGTGAAGCGGTCAGTGCGATGAATGAGAAATTCCACTTGTACCAATAAGAGTCTTGCGACCATTGGGGGCTGACCAACGCCATATTCCTACCCCTATATGCCTATAGAGCTCTCTGGCTGTTGAAAGAGGCCTGGTCGCAGTCATCAGGTCTGCTCCCTGAGATGGTCGAGTTATTAACTGTTGGATTGAAGGATGACATGAAGCATGAGAGCCTGAAAAGCATGAGCTCGAGACCCAGAAATAGCCATGACCTAGAGGCTTATCTTATTCTTGACAGTTGGGTTGACGATCCTCAGACAATTTAAGAAAGGATAAGCCAAGGCTGAAATCACCTTTTAGATTCCGCTATTGTTGGCTCTTCAAACACCTGAGCTTCACCTGGCGGGGTTGGCACAGATTGACCACACACTGCTGAAATCTCTATCCCTGCATCTTGGAGATGCTATTTCCGCGAATTTATGTTGATTGATATCTCAAAAGGGGTTTTCTCGACTGCGGCTGACCGGCTGTTCTTTTGGCCCCCAACTGTCGACTCGGACGGTTGAGAATGGGGGAATCCGGTATTGGCCGGCTCTGGAGTCGCACACAAGGGTTATTTACTCGTCGACGCTATCATGGCATTGGGGATGGCTCGCAAGAGGATCAAGTAGAGCTTTTTGGAGCTCCCACTATTCATACTCAGCCATCAATTCTATCGTTGGCCTCATTCCGCTCGTTTTCGTCGCTCCCAACAGCCCCGCAAACAAGCCACTCGCCATTCGCAAACCCGGTCCTTGACGAAGATGAAACGCGACTTGAAGGTCGTTCAGGTCATGAACCGCGACAGGTGACAGCAGATTCCGGGTCCAAATTTCGGACCAATGATGACCCTGTATCAAGCAGGGAACAGAAGCATTGGATCGACGGTGTATACATCTGCGCCAAAGCAGGTGTTCTCGTACTGTTCATTAATTTGGTCTTCATAGCCACTTCAGCAGGCCTGGCAAGTCGATATCCGGATAACGCGAGCTATTCAAATGCCATCGTCATCTATCGGGGAAGTTGCGGAGTATCAAAACGATGGGATATTGCGTTGCACTTGATCATCAACGTGCTGAGCACGTGTATTTTGGCTGCCAGTAACTACTGCATGCAGACCCTCGTCGCTCCAACCCGTGAGGAGGTTGACCAGCAGCATGCCCAGCGAAAATGGCTCGATATTGGTAGCGCCAGTGTCAAGAATCTTTTTGTGATCGGGCGCGATCGGCTGGCATTGTGGATAGTCCTGATGCTCACGGCAACACCATTTCATTTGATGTACGTTGAGAAAACAGAGAGAAGGATACAAGGCTGGATTAATCCATGCTATATATCTAGAGCTGACTCATAACAATTATATAGGTACAATTCCATTGTTTTTGAGTCTTTGTCAACAAATGAATTCGGCGCAGTGATTGGACCAAAGGACTTGAATCCATCCAACGTGTGGGATCTCACAACTTCGACGTTGGAGTCATGTTTCCAATGCCCAGCTAAAGACGACTATATTTCTTCAGCTTTACAACCGCTGACATGGCACGAATTTGCGTCTTTCATCGCCAACGAGAGCTACTACCATATATCGGCCGCCCAATGCACGCAGACTACCAGAACAACCCAGACTGGGGTGCGGGCGATAATTGCTCTTGCAGATAACTTGACTGTCAGCGATGGAGGAAATACCTCGATCCTTTTGACAGGTGTCGCTAATTACTGGGTTGAAGACACCAGTGATTATTGGGTCCAGAACAAGCTTCGCGGATCCTCTTTCCTCAATTCAACATCCGGCTTCGGTAATGCCTCCGATTGTTTACACGCTGGTGTGATCAACCATAAGTACAACTATTACCCAACTCCGGATGGCTTAGTGAGTTTATATACCATCACAGAGTGTCTGGTGATCGAGGCTCCAGAACACTGCCAGCTGCTCTATAGTCCGCCAATATGCATCGCTATCATGATAGCTGGGGCAATCAAAGTGACCGCCATGTTTCTAGCCGCTAGAATTAGCCAGCATCGGTCACCGCCTCTTTTGACAATTGGCGACGCTGTAGCATCTTTCATGACCCGTCCAGATCCCACCACGAAGGGCATGTGCTGGATTCAGGCGTCTGATATCAAGCGAGGCAAGTGGGTGTCTTCCAGCACCCCGGGCAGCTTTTCGTCAATCCCACAACACAATCAAGATGAGGAAATTACGTATAAGCGCCTCTCAAAACATAGGTTTTGGATGACAGCATCCAGCGGCTGGCGGTGGGCAGCGACTCTGTTCATGTAGGATCTTCAGCCTCTCATAAATTCCCACAGCAGCACTAATTTCAGATTTTCTAGGTGCCTGTCATGCATCATCACGGGTGCCATTCTCTTTTCGGCATCTCTTGGGGGTGCAGTTGACCCGTCAGCAGGCTGGTTCTCCTGGAGCCAGTTTAAGGATTGGTTTAGCTCCGACGCCGATATTACGAACATCGGATTATTAGGTTCTGGTGACCTGAGTCGGACCATGTTAAGCTCTGTGGTTGTTGCCAATGTACCACAATTGATTATCACCATGAGCTACTACTGCTATAATGCCGTCTTGACAAGCATGCTGGCGGCCGGCGAGTACAGCTCCTACGGAGTTAAACGCAAAGCGCTCCGTGTGACTTGGCCTGTAAAGGGGAGTGAACAGCGATCAACCTACTGGTTGAGCGTGCCATACCGGTACAGTGCACCGATTTTGGTGATATACATGATCCTCCACTGGCTCGTATCGCAGAGCATATTCTATCTTCTCTTGATTCCCTACGACCCGCATGACAATGCAGATCAATCAGACAGAATAAGTTCGTTAGGCTACGAATCGATGCCAATTTTCTTTTCGATCATGGTTGGAGTTGTCATGATGCTCATTTTATTCTCATTGGCATTTCGCAGATTCAAATCCGTGATGCCCCTGGCAGGCTCCAATAGCGCTGTCATCAGCGCGGCATGTCACCTTCCCAAGGATGAAAACTTAGAGACGGCAGCCTTGCGTAAAGTCAGATGGGGGCAGACATTGTCACCAGCACCCTGGGCGATGGGCAATTTGCATGGCATTCAAGACCAGCAGGGGCACTGTAGCTTCACATCTCTAGATACAGTGAACCCTACCCTCACCAAATTGTATGCATAGCTAAAAACGAAATCTAATCTCTCGGTGCCTGGGGAACCGAGGAAAGTCTAGACCAGGAAGTGATGTATGGATGTGATATTGCTTTTTTTTTTTTTTTTTTTTTTTTTTTAAACTTCTACATTATTCCTAATTCTCAATTTCGAATACATGAGCACTACGCCTTCAGATACTCATCGAACCACGTCACCGCCTGATTGAAAGCCTGCTCCTTGGCAAACTTTTGACGAGACCTGGACAAGTCACAGCGCACAGTGAAGCCGTGTTCAACATCGGAAAAGAGATTGATCTGGTAGGGGAAATTTAATTTGTCCAGGATTTTCTCACTCTGGTATCGTTTCTCAGTGGTGAACACCACATCGCGCACTAAACCAAGAAACTATCAGTAAGCTTGTCTCCAAGCTAGGCCGCTCGGGTTTCTTAGAAAAGACAGAAAACTCACCGGCTGCCGCAATACTCAGTGGTCCCTTAATTCCTTCCAGCTCAGCGGCCTCGACCATTGTAGGATGGGCAATAAACCCGGTATCTAGTTGACCAGGTTTCAAGTATCGACAGACATACTTCCCACCAAAGCAATAGCCGACTCCGCCGATATGTTTACAGCCAAGGTTGTTGCGCATTTCGGTAAGAACCGTTTCAATGATAGGTTCCGTTTGGAGTGGCAAGTGATTCTGCACCCAATCCATGATCTTGAACCCCTCCGGACGATTGATTGGCACATTATCACCGTTGAAGAGATCTGGAATCAACACGAAGTAGCCTTTGGATGCAAACTGGTCGGCTATCAGCTGGACATTGATCAATCTGTGTCCGATGACGTCGGTTAGGATGAGGATCGCATTTTCGGTCGATTTGTTCTTGGGGTACACGAAGTACGTTGAGACTATTGATCCGGTGAGCCATACGTAAACCCCATGATATTCACAGGTGTCCACCAATAGTTGGAACGAGAAACCTACTGTCCCCAATGTTCTTGATCTCGCCTTTTGCTTCGCCCTCATGCAGAGATCCAATGGTGCAGCAGTGAGATAGTTGATTTGAAGTCATTTGCCGTCAATTATGGGCTTGGAACGAACTACCTATGATTGTTATTTCACGATTCAGGGTTGGACTGGAGATGCAGAGGATAGCCGGGTCTATATATATTTGATGTCGTCTACTCAAAAAGACGGAGTTAAAGCACCCACGACCGATAGCCCCTATACCTTCAGTAGATTCGTAAAGTCCGCAATCATTTACAGATATAAGCTATCCCCTCAACCTGCAGATTCAATCTTCCTTTGGACCTCTATAACTCTGTGACTGGACGCCTCGCAAACTACGGGTTGTGATTGGCTGTACTCCGGTGCACCGCAGCCGCCAAAAGTGGGTCTCCGCGATCTCGCGAGGCCGAAAAGTTCCCAGCTTCTCCTGCCAGATCTCGTCCTAGCTTTCCAATTCATTCCCTAATCCCTCGCATTCACCATGTCGACCCGTCCTGCCTGGCGAGCTCTGCACTACAGTGCTAAGCGCCGCGCTGTTCAGCCCCCTACTCCCTACCGCTGCTTCTCCTGCACCCGCCAGGCCCAGGACCAGACCAAACCTGGCAATGAACGCATGACACACTTCGGATTCACCAATGTGCCCGAGTCGGAGAAAGAGTCGCGAGGTACGCTCCTAGAAATCTAGTTTTTGAGATTCTGGTCTTTCCCAATCCCATAGATTACACTCAGCTAACACTCCACCCTCCTTCTCAACAGTCGGCGCCGTCTTCAGCTCCGTCGCTTCCTCGTACGACACCATGAACGATCTCATGTCCCTGGGCATTCATCGCCTCTGGAAAGATCACTTCGTTCGCTCTCTGAACCCTGGCACGCCCATGGCCTCCCGCCCCGCCGACGCCAAAGACCAAGGCTGGAACATCCTCGATATCGCCGGCGGGACCGGCGACATCGCCTTCCGCATGCTCGACCATGCCACCAACATCAACCACGACATGCAAACCCGCGTCACCATCAGCGACATCAACGCCGACATGCTGGCCGAGGGCCGTAAGCGCTCAGTCACCACCCCCTACTACAACACCAACCGGCTCGCCTTCGTCGAGGCCAATGCCGAGCATATGCCGCACATCCCCGACGCCTCGATTGACTTGTACACCGTCGTCTTCGGCATCCGCAACTTCACCGACAAGCAGGCTGCGCTGAACGAGGCCTTCCGCGTGCTCAAGCCCGGCGGCGTCTTCGCCTGCATGGAGTTCAGCAAGGTCGACAACCCGGTCTTCGATGCCGTCTACAAGCGCTGGAACTTCAGCGCCATCCCGCTCATCGGCCAATTGGTCGCCGGCGACCGCGACAGCTACCAGTACCTCGTTGAGAGCATCGAGCGCTTCCCCAGCCAGGAGGAGTTCCGCGGCATGATCCAGAAGGCTGGGTTTATGATCCCCGGGCGTGGCTTTGAGAACTTGACGGGCGGCATTGCTGCTATTCACAAGGGTATCAAGCCGATTGTGAAGGCGTAGATTGTCATACGGAGTATGATGGCTCGATAGGAGGGTTCGGAATGATGGGGGGGAGGTAGAGGTAAACTGGAGGCTTCTCCCCCCACTTACTGGAGAAAGCCCGGTGGGCGACGCACTTATGTATTATATATATGTATTTCTCCCGGTATTTGTTTTACGTGTCTGTTTGTTTGGCATAGTGTTTTGTATTATCATGAAGATTCTCAATCCGGGAAAAGGCAAGATATATGTTGATATCCCCGAAACAATGCAAGCCCGTGCGTAAAAAGGCGGGCGTTTTTTTGGAATTCAATGCTGCTCATTTAGATCCACATCTATACATGAGAAAGAAAAAAAAAAAAACCTCTACAGCAGAGGCACGAAAAACAAAATCGAAAATAGGCGTAACATCGTCAACCATATGCAGATAATAGGCAATGGCTATCTACAATCAAATAGAAAGAAAAAGAATATACCCGAGAAGTGACAGACAGTAAAAGAAGGGCGGAGGAAGGAAAGGCAGAGTATGTTATCCGTCCTCTGCCTTTCGACCACCCCACAGATCCTCGGCTTCCAGGACACCGATGCAACTGGCGGGATAGGTCATGTCCTTCACAACTGCAATAACGGAGACAGGATCTGGCCCGCCTCGGGATGTGGAGACAAGGCGACGTATTTCGGCGAGCGGGGTGGACTCGGGCACTAGGAACCAGTTGGCTCGGGGGACTGCGAGTGGCCGACCGGAGTCTTTGGCTACGGCTTCGGAGACCCGTAGGTCGACATTAGCATGGCGAGAGAGGAGGGAGCGGATGCGCCGTGGCGGTACGATTATCGAAGGCGAAAGGAAGACCCAGGATTTGGCGTTGGGATGCTGAATAGCTGTGAGGAGGATATCAAGGAGTCGGATGTCGTTAGGCGACTGAGAGGTAGATGTCGACACGGTGGGGATTTGGTGAAGAGGGACGAGCATGTCGAGAGGGATGCGGCGGTGTTCTGGGGGCGGTTGAAGGGTGAATGGAGGGATTGGAGCGCCGCCGGATAGTTCCTCCCACGTCAAGGAGATGGACGAGGACGGCGAGTCGAAGGCTGATGTTGACACCGCGCTTGACGGCGTGGTCAAGGGCGTGGTTGCTCCTGCGACGGCGGCGCCAATTGCACCTCCCGGGTGATAGCTTCGAAAGACTTCGGCCGGGCCTCTTCCCGGCGTAATGTGTAGTTTCCGGGCTGTAGCGATAGCCAAGGCATCGCCGAGACACAAGGCGACCGTGGTCGACGAAGTCGGGGCACTGACACCGAGTGAAATCTCTTCGTCTTCATGAACAGGCGCTGGTAAAAGGATCCCCATGCCGGAGGGACCATGCAAAGATAGTAATGGACATGCTGAAGGCTGTATATGCGAGGTAAGAGCGATAATCGTTACTGAGAGCGGGATATGAGGAAGCAAGGCCAGGAGTTCTGGTGAACGACCTGAAAACGAGATCAGGAGCATAGTATCATCCTACACAATAGGACTCAAGTCAGCAGTGACGACTTGTACGGTGATGGGGCATATTGAGGAGGGCGGGGGTGAGGGAGGGGTGAATAGGGCTGTGAATCGATTCAAAACGGGCTGCCTCGATGAGACAGTGGCCGATGGCATGTGGCTTACCGGCCGGACCAAACCCAAATCCCCATGCAACGCCTCTGTCGGGTGCAGAAAGGCGCTATAGATTCCCAGGCTGGTCATTGTGGCCTCGATTTTGCGTCCAATCTTGCCACTCTTGCCCACGCCGGAGATGACCAATTTACCGCCATCCCGCACGCTCCGCGCGATCTGGTCAACGGCCCGCGCCAGATCCTGCTGGGCCCGGGTGTCGGTCTGATAGAGGTGTTCCAGGTGTGCAAGGGCTGCGCGCTCCGTGGACATGACATGCAGGGCGGAGACGATTGAGGAGACATCTTTGGCGGCGGCGGTGGTGGTCATGGGTGGGGGATCCGAGGGATCGGGAGGAGTGAGAGGCCACGAGGGCTGCTGCTTGGCGATGGAATCTAGAGAGGCCGAGATGGACATGGCAGGGAGAGTGAAGCGATCCATCGCGGGCGCCATCTGGACGCAGAATATAAGCCCTCCCGGGGGTAAAAGCACCCAGGATGCGGCCGGGAAAATGTGGAGGGGGCCAAGATCAGATCAACCTCGATAACGGAAGATAACCGGGCGACGAGGGGATCCGGGCGATCGTCTCGGGGTTTGGCCCCCTTATGCATAACATAAACCCGCAACGTTTGGCCGGGCTTGGAGCTGAAGGGAGCTTTTTTTTTTGTTTCTTTTTTTCCCTTTGTTTCTTTCTGATTTATTTTCCGGTGGGAAGGCTTGATCTTTGTACTTGGGGGGTTACTGGTCTGCGGTTTCAGTACAACTATAGATTGTCTTTCTAATTGAGTTTGGGCCGCAGGCTTCCCCGATGGTGCCATGGCCGGTGCCGATGGTGCAGCCTGTGGATCGGGGACTCGGCGGTTGATCCGTGCTCCGAATCGCGCCAGAGAGGTCTGAGTAGATCAAGTGCCTGGTCATCGCTAGTCCCATATTAACCGTGCTCTTATTCTATCGGTTCTCTAAATCGATAGAATCTATTACGCGCTCATATGTACATAAGAGTCCCCGGGAAAGCAGGTCAAAAGATGCATTTATGTACAATTCTCGTGACTCGAGGCGAAGCCGGTGCAAACGACAGCTTCGGCAACGCCAAACGCAGATTTCCAGCCCTGTTACTGAAAAAAAAGAACTCCCAAACTCCAGCATTCATTAATCGTCTTAAACAAAACAGAAGGAGAGCTTGCTAAGTGCCAGGTTTGCTGGTGGCATAGCGAGTCAATGGCCTTCCCGGGAAAGACAGGCCACGCCCAGTATACGGTCAACAGATAAGGACTCGGTCAACTGGGGCAGCCGGGACCGGGGATGGTCGAGGTATCGCAAGATGAGCAGCAAGAACAAAGTGCAATAACCGAGGGCATTTGAAGAAGGAGCAGCACAAGAAAGGGGAGAGAGAGGAGGGGATGGGGGTATCGTATCAGGGACATGCTTCCGCTCATTGTTTTCGTTCATGGAGACCGGCAATCTTGCCAGGATCTTCCGTCAAGATTCGTCCAAGCTACGTCACCCCGACTTGCCCGCCTCCGGTCGCTCTTTGCCTTTCTCATTGCTAGTGCCGTCATCTTCGTAGAGATGGTGCTGCTCGATGTAGTGGATGACGGGAACGGGGATGAGATAGCGAACACTCATCTCACGCCGGAGAAACAGTCGGATCTTGGTGCTGCTGACATCGTTCTGGATAAGTTGCTGGATCACATGGATGTTCTCCTTCCACGGCTGCAAGCTGGCCAAGGCTTCATCAATATCAGTTCCGCTGCGTTCCACAATAAAAGACTATTAAAAGATACGAAGAAGACAAAGTTAGCTCGGGTTGTGCCACATCGAAATAGGGAAGGGGGTGGAAAGGGGGTTGTTTTTGTTTTCTTTCCACATACGCCATATTTTCCCAGAATATGATCCAAATCCTTCTGACTCCAGACGCCGGGTGTGGACATGGTGTGGATTAGATCCGCACCAGCTAGCAGGGCGATGCGCACGGGCTTTCGGATGCCCTCGCCGGCCTCCACGCCACCCCGGACAGTGTTGATCTCGTGGTCGAAGTGATCGAGCACCACCGCAGTGGGCTGGTATTCCTTCTGGATGGGCTCCCAGGTATCCACCATCAACCAGTTGGAGGTTTGGTCGACGGCCAATTGGCACATGGCGACTCTAGAGGAGGCCGGACCGGATTAGTATTTGCCACTACATACGACCACCCGACACGCAAGGGGGCGGGGGTGGGAGATCGTTTCCAGAGAAGGAGGAGAGAAGAAGGGGAGGTTTCAAGCGACTTACCGATGTTCTGCGCTTGCTAGACCAGCCTTGCGATAGGCGTCCGACACCGGCGACAGGTAGCCGCCGATGAGTTCGAAATCGGTGCTGAATTTGACATAATCGGCGGCCATCTCGAACATACGCAGATGGAGGTAGGTGATGGGAGAGAAGGAACCGCAGGCGACCAGCAGCAACGGGGTCTTCTCGGGGTCTTGCATCTTGCCTTTCAGGCGGAGTTCCGGAAAGAAGTAGTCACCCATCGGGGCTGGTGGGATATGGGCCGGCGGTTGGTGCACATCGTCACTCTGTCCTCCAACCATTTCCGTCGCCATGGCTGGGGTGTTGGACGTCGGGGTGTATGCCGTGTCGTACGGGTGAGTGTTTTCCGGGGCGATTTGTGAGTGGGCGGGTTGGGAAAAGGGAACAAGGCGAGAAGGCGAGGGGTAGGGGGAAAGTTGAGGCGGGTTTCGAGGGGCAAAAGGCGGAGGCCGGTGGATGAGGGGGCGTTCGGGGCGACAGGCAGGGCTTTCGGGGGGTGCGTTTGGGGAGGGGAAGTGGGGGGGGGGGGGGGGAGGGCGAACGAAAAAGTCTCGGCCGCTCCCGGTTGAAGAAACTGGCAGACGACAACGGGGAGGCCGGATTGGACGAGACAGGGAGAGCGCAGGGGTCCGCGAGACGAAGCGAAAGTCGCGGCGAAGTCGAGCAGGCAAGAGATTTGGTGATTTGGTGATTTGGTTGTGAGGTGGTGATTATTAAGACGGGACCGGCTTCACGTTCAAGAATCTCGGTGAGTCAATTGAGGCGTCTCCGGATTTTGGGAGCGGATCCGCTTGTTGTTCTCCGGGGTTGGAGAGGCTTGAATCGCGCAGGATCGGGGAGTCAGTATCTCGTAGCGTTGAAGAGCCCTGGACGGAGTCCTGCATGGAGACTTGGAGTAGGGTGTACGTGGTGTACTTGGTCTAGATCTCCCGTATCGTGACCGGCGACCAAGAACAAGGTATCTTCATGTATGACGCCTTGAGCACCCTTCCGGCCTCATTCAATCTACCTCAAATCTACCATGGCCAAATGGAGCAAGCACTAGCAACCCCATCAAGAGGCTCCAGGCTCGCCATGACGAGGCATCGAGACCTCAGAACCCCGTGTGCGGGATTCGGGGCAGTCGATCTGGTCGGGATGGTCTCCGACTCGGTCCTAATTTCTACATGTATACTTTGTACAACCGATCTGACGTAGCGTGTACTGCGAGTGTCTAGAATCCGCCGAAAAGCCATCGAATCCTCCCCCGGAATAGCCGAAATGGGTAAATTCCAGAATGCGAATCAACTTGCCCATCTCATCAAATCGGTAATAGACAGCCTCTGACAGCCTCTGACAGCCTCTGACATCCAATCGGACGGTCCTGACCAAGTCTCCCAACATGGATATTCGACCTCCTTCACCCCTATCCTCGCAGCCCCTACACCTCAGGCATGAGCATCCGTGCCCAACCGCTGAGTCGGACTGGACGAGATGTCAATCTGCTGGGTGACATCCCAGGCGTCCGGTGCATGAGAGGAGTCCAGGGAGTCCAGAGAGTCCGCGCCGGAGGCTTGGTTTATAACATCCGCGACCAGGGTGACCACACGAGCCAGCCAGACTTGAGGTGTTGGAAGGGCGAGAATCAGGGCCACATCCTCGAGTGAAAGGCGGCTATCTCGAGTATGAACCGACGCACATGATATTCCGTATATCGACCGGGCCGAGAAGGAGTCCTCGGAGCCTACAGAGTCCAAAGGAGTGAAGGAGGTCGGGCGGATGAACAGCGGTGGACGCCGTGGCAGATTGCACCTCCACCGCCTGACGTTCGCCGAAATCCAAGCGTCACAGAACCACGTCAAACCTCCCTCTTCTCCTCCTTCCTTCTCTTCCCCTCCCCTTTCATTCGTATCCTTCTTTTCAACTTCTCCCCAACCCTCCGCCGTCCCTCTCGATCATCGCTGCTGTATTTTCGTTTCGCATCTCGTCTATCCTCGTCGTAATCTTATAGCCTCAACGGCATTTCCGGTCGACTTGCCGCCGGTCCGAACCCTCTTGAAACATCATCCCGTCTCCACATCACTCGCCGTCCACCATCCTCCACAATCCCTCCTTCACCCGTTCTCAGTGCAGACCAGGTGTGCGGATGGCGGGTTGAATCGGTGTCGACCTCCTGCCCCGAATCGATTTCCCCTCCGACTCGGTAACTTATGGCCAGGCGAAGGCTCTCCACCCACCGTCAGGACCCTCTCGAGGATTATTCCGTTTCCCCCGCAGGAGCTGCTACCGCCTCTGCTGCCCTGAGGTAGTTACCCATCTTTCTTCTTGGCCCTTCATTCTCGCTTTCATATTTTGTCGCGTCCGCCGTTTCCTTTTCTTTTATTTGCCCTTTTGTGGTGTCCCTGGTGAGCCTCGCTGTGGCGCGTCTGCACGGCCCAATACCTTGGGAGAGTGATTCCCAAAGCTACCCCCCGTTGGTGTTTCGAGCCAACAGACAAGCTCCCAACTGGATTGCTGTCTTAGAGCAGGAGAGATTCGACCTCCGTCAGAGCCACCACACCTTTCAATACCATCCCAGTGTCTCTTTTCCTACCTATCTCTGCCTCGTCGGAGCTTCTCGACTGGCGGTCGCTCGTTGCTTGCGATCCTCTATCCCCCCCCCCCTCCCCCTCTCTCTCCCACATATCCACCCCCACTAAACAACCCCCCACAGACCACTTTCTCATGTCATCCAGAACCACTCGCTCCTCTGCGAGACTTGCTACAGACCCTCCTCCCTCCGCTGACTCCGGACCACCTTCGAATACCGCCGCTGGCACGGCTCCTTCCCGGAAACGCAAGGCCTCAAGTCGCCGGGATCGACAGATAGACGCTCCAAACCAGCCACCGGCCCCATCCTCGCCGCGACGGTCGAAGCGACAGAAGACCGCGGCGTCCCACCCAGCTCCCTCGACTGGTCCTGCTGCCGCCCCTCGTCGAGCCGCCCGCAGTCGACCAGCCATGTCACAACCGGGGTGAGTGAAGACAGCAAAGATTCGCGTGACTTGGATGTGTCGGGAATCCATGATTGGAAGCTGACTTTGGACCTTTGTACCTGTAGACCGTCTTCGCAACCCTCGGAGGAATCGAAGTCAACTACATCTCCGTCCCAACCGCGGCGGAGGTCCAACCGGAATGGTAAATTTGACCTTGCCCAACCTGGATCCATTCTGAGACTCAGTGGGAGCCTTTGACGGAAAGTAATTATACTGATTGACGTTGTTCTTCCCAGATCGCCTCGCAGCAACACAGTCCCCGCCCCCGCGACGACAGAAGAAGCGCGCCATAAAGACAAACCCTGATACAATAATGCGCGATACCGAGGAGGATTTGGTGGACCAGGAGGCAAATGAAGAGCGAGAAGAATCCCCATCGGGTGACAGCAATGACGGAACCAATCCTTCAGCCTTTGACGACGATGAGTTGGACCCCTTCCATAGCAGCCTTTTCGGAGGTCGTAGCGCCGTCGGGTTGCAAAATACCCTTCGTGCGCTCAGCGGCATGATGTCGGGCATGTCTTCACGGCTTCGCGACATTCTCTGTAATCTCAGAGCGAAAGATGACCCTTCCCTTCAATTGATTGCCCTCCAAGAGTTGTCAGATCTTCTACTCGTGTCCAACGAAGATAATCTCTCCGGCCAGTTTTCTCCTGACCCTTACGTCAAGGAGCTAGTCACCTTAATGCAGCCAAATCAATTTGGCGAGGAAAATCCCGAGATTATGCTTCTGGCCTGTCGCTGCCTAGCCAATTTAATGGAGGCCCTTCGTGGCTCGGTCGCCAATGTTGTGTATGGGGGGGCTGTGCCTATCCTCTGCCAAAAGCTCTTGGATATCCAATTCATTGACCTTGCCGAGCAAGCCCTCAGCGTGAGTCTGCTTTCTACAACATCATTTTCCATCTCGTATTGGATCGTTCCCATCCTAACATCTATATTATCCAGACCCTGGCCAAGATCTCTGTCGACTTTCCTGCCTCAATTGTGCGCGAAGGAGGTCTAACAGCTTGCTTGACCTATCTTGATTTCTTCCCAACAAGCACTCAGCGCACGGCGGTCACTACTGCTGCCAACTGCTGCCGTAACCTCCCGCATGACTCGTTTCCGGTCGTGCGGGATGTTATGGGAACTCTGCTTAACGTTTTGTCCAGCAATGATCCCAAAGTCGTTGAACAAGGGTGTCTCTGTGTCTCTCGAATCGTGGAGAGCTTTAAGCTTCGCCCCTCTAATCTCGAAGAACTGATCAAGCCGGAGATGCTCAAAGCTGTCCTTCGCCTATTGCTTCCAGGCACGACGAACCTGATCGGCCCACATATTCACACTCAGTTCCTTCGTGTTCTCGCTATTACCGCCAAAGTCAGCCCTCGACTGTCAATCGAATTACTCAAGATGGACCTTGTGGATACTCTCTACCAGATCTTAACTGGTATCTCTCCCCCTGAGGATGTGGACAACAACGCCGTAAAGATGGACAGTGTGTTGGTCATGCAGGCATTGATCCACCGTCCCCGAGAGCAGGTTTTTGAAACCCTCAATGTCATCTGCGAATTGTTGCCGGGTTTGCCAAATCGGGAGGCATCGAAGACAGATAACGTGCTCAACTCGTATTTTGATAACAGCATGTCTATCGGGCTGAGGTCGCCCAAATCTAAGGATGTACCCGGAGAGCGACGCGCATTGCTTGACACATGCAAACCAGAACTCAAACGATTCGCTATGATCCTGTTTCCTACTTTGACCGATGCTTATTCGAGCACCGTTAATCTCCTCGTTCGCCAAAAAGTTCTTATCGCGCAGCTGAAAATGCTGCATATTTTGGAACCCAGATTGATTGAGGATGCTCTTCGTACTGTGCCTTACGCCTCATTCCTCGCCGCCATTCTTTCTCAAAAGGATCATCCTTCTCTAGTGTCTCTTGCACTTCGATGTTCCGAGTTATTGTTCCAACGTCTGGAACACGTTTACCAGCATCAATTTCACCGGGAGGGAGTTATCTCTGAAATCGTCAAACTCTCAGAGATACCCCTTTCTACAGATCAAGATGGTGAGAACTCTGCAGATAAGAAGAAATCTTCCTCCGACCCCAGCGATGTCGATCCTGAAATCGAGTATGCGGACGAGGGCAACAAGAACGATGACGGGGACGAAGATGTTGATGGAGACGATTTCGATGATCAAGACGATGGTCAGGATGATGAAAATGAGGACGATTCCGAGTCTGATAGTTCCTCTGCTGATGGCCGACGGTCAATCACCAAGCTAGAAAATGCGCTCAATGATCTTGTCATACGCGATGCCAACGCGTTCCTCAAGATGTATGAGACTGGCCAGGGTGTTACCATCCGTGGAGAGGCTCTTAAGATCTTGGCGGAGTTGCAAGCCTTGGCGGCTAAGATTCGAACCCTTTATGCCACTGGGAATGCAAATGATGGCCTTCCCTTGTTCGAAAGCTTGGCATCTTACTTTGATGGGGATGCCCTGGAAAGTATCACAAGCTCGGAATTGCTTAACTCTGGTATTATCGGAGTGCTTCTGGACGTCCTCGGTGACTTTAAAGGTATGTCTTCACAGTCTCAGGCATCTGTCCTTTGCATGGCTGTCCAACGAAACTGACGTCAAAAAGCCCTTTCAATCCGCCATTCCCGCGCCGCATTTCTTCAGGCGTTCATGGGTGCAAAGATTTCAGAAAAGGCCCAAAGCCAGAGCACTGCCACAACCCCTTTCAGTGTGCTGATCAGAAAATTGCAAGACTTGCTGAGTAGGACTGAGCACTTCGAAGTGATCACTGTCAGCCATAATTCACTGGAAAATACTCGCATCAATGCTACGTATATGCTCGGGAAACAAATTCGGCTTAGACTCGTTGCAGAGAATGACTCTGAAGTTCCCCGTCCCTATAAAAATATCATGGTGTCTATTCATGCAATTGCTACTTTTAAAGCGCTCGATGACTTCCTTCAACCCCGCATTGCAATGTCTGAGCGTCCTCGCCAATCTCGCGCCCGCGACTCGATTCTCTCACAAATCGCCCAGGCTGCGCGCATTCGTGATCAGCTTACTTCCTCGAACACGAGAATATCTGGTGGAGATGCACAAGGTCATGTCGCAGGTACCCAAGGCGATGCCAATGAGTCACAAGATGAAGATCGTGATAGTCTGCCCGCTGGTCATAACCGACACCGACGAATGCAGTTCCAGGAGGACGAGGATGAGCATGACGATGAGCCGCTAGAATGCGCCGATGAAAGACAATTGAGTGAGCCCGAGGATGAGGACATTGACGAGGGTGATGAAGATGAGGAGCTTAATGCTATCGTTGATGACCTAGAGGATGAGCTTGACGAAGGTAACATCCATGACCCCACGGCCGTCAATATGGAGGTTGGGTCTTCTGGGAAAGTGACCGCTCGCAAAGAGGACGGTACTCGAGTGGGAACCCCGTCCCAGTCAACACCTGCATCCAAACCTTCCTCCTCGGCCCACAGTTCAGCTTCGTCAAATCCCACAGGCCATAACTCTATTGCTACGGCCGGACGTCCATTCTCTTCGTACGCCGCTGCAATGGCATCCATTCCTCAAGATTGGCATATCGAGTTCTGTGTGGATGGAAAGCCCATCTCTAGCGACACTACGGTCTACCGTGCTGTGCATCACAACCGGGAGCAAGTAGATGAGGCGAAGACCAAGAACGTTTGGTCTGCTGTTCACACTGTTACCTTCCGTCGTGTTCCAGGTCCCCCGCCACCAGAGCCGTCTACTTTGGCATCAAGTGGCCTGGATGCCACCTCTAATGGCGATAGTCTGGAAATCCCCACTTCTCTCAGCAAGGACTCTACCACCGCTTCGATTTTGCGTCTGCTGCGCGTACTGCACGAGATGAATGCGACAATCGAAGACATTTTGACCGAGACTCGGGACCACGCCAATATCACCCCCGAGCCCCTTGCCCAGTTCATCAACACCAAGCTCACTGCCAAAGTTAACCGTCAGCTCGAAGAGCCGCTGATAGTGGCCAGTAGCTGTCTTCCAAGCTGGAGTGAGGACCTGGCGCGGCTGTTCTCTTTCCTGTTCCCGTTTGAGACCCGCCATTTGTTCCTCCAGTCAACTGCGTTTGGCTATTCCCGTGCCATGATGAGATGGCATAATTCTCAAAGTACAGAGGATAACAGGCGTGACCTCCGTCGCGATGATAGGCCGTTCCTTGGTCGATTGCAGCGACAAAAGGTGCGTATCTCTCGCGCCCGTATTTTGGACTCTGCCATCAAAGTCATGGAGCTCTATGGGTCGTCGCCGAGTGTTCTCGAAGTTGAGTATTTCGAAGAAGTTGGAACCGGACTTGGTCCCACTTTGGAGTTCTATTCCACTGTTTCGAAGGAGTTCTCGAAGAGAAAACTGAAGATCTGGAGAGAAAACGACGGAAGCTCGGCTGCTGAGTATGCCTTCGGCAAGCGCGGGCTCTTCCCAGCCCCAATGAGCGAGGAGCAAGCATCCCAAGAATCTGGCAAGAAGCTATTGAATACGTTCAAAATTCTTGGAAAATTCGTTGCGCGCTCCATGCTTGATTCGCGCATCATTGATATTTCCTTCAACCCGGCTTTCTTTCGCATTGCCGACACTTTGTCATCCGTTGCCCCTTCCTTGGGCACAGTTAAGGCGGTGGATGAAGACCTGGCCAAGTCGCTGGTCTTGTTGAAGCGATTCGTCAAAGCAAAGGATGAGGTTCGGGAAGACAGGACCTTGTCTTCGCAACAGAAAACGCAGGCTATCGAGTACATTCGGGTCGACGATGTCCGCGTCGACGATCTGGGATTGGACTTTACCCTGCCCGGGTATCCGGATATTGATTTGATTCCAGACGGCTCGAATGTTCCATTAACTATCAAGAATGTGGACCTATATGTGGAACGTGTCATTGACATGACTCTTGGCAGCGGTGTCCGACACCAAGTGGATGCATTCCGAGCAGGGTTCTCCCAAGTGTTCCCTTTCTCTGCCCTTCGCGCATTTACTCCAAGTGAGCTTGTGATGCTCTTCGGCCAAGCTGAAGAGGATTGGTCAATCGAAACCTTGATGGACTCCATTAAAGCCGATCACGGTTTCAACATGGATAGCAAGGGTGTCCGAAACTTGCTTCAAACCATGAGCGAGCTTGACAAGCAACAACGCCGTGATTTCTTGCAGTTCGTTACCGGTAGCCCGAAACTACCCATCGGTGGTACGTATTCTGTTTTCCACTTTCCCTCCTAATACCAGGCTAATATAATGCTTTTTAGGCTTCAAGAGTCTTACGCCCATTTTCACGGTCGTATGCCGCCCAAGTGAGCCTCCATACACCCCGGACGACTACCTCCCAAGTGTTATGACTTGCGTGAATTACCTCAAGTTGCCGGACTACAGCAGCTTGGACGTTCTTAAGGAGCGACTGTCTGTTGCAATTAAAGAAGGACAAGGTGCATTCCACCTCTCCTAAACACCAGCTGTCATTCTGCGCCCAGCTTTCAGACTCAAATTTGTCTTCTGTCACCTGCTTTGGTTGGCAAACCAGCTGTGCTGGTGTGACAAAATTTTCCCCGCCGTCTCTTCCATTACGGTTTAGACGGAATGCTTTTATGATGCGATGACGTGCAACTTGCTGCTTTGAGCTCGATCCCCCCACCTCCCGATTTTCAGGTTTCCACTAGGGCTGTTTCTTTCCTTTATCTCTTTTTGCCAAGTCATCTGGGATGAGGGGCGTCAAGGCGGGGCCTTTTTTTCTCTTCTCACGATACTGATATTAGATAGCAATGGATCCCTTTTACTATCAATTTCTCGTTGTTCGTTCATGTTCACTTCACTGGGCTGATGATTTTAGTCTGATAATTCAAGAATCTAGTCTCGTAGATTGATTTGCTATTATGATAATGCATCGCATATTCTAGTTGCCTTCTTCAGAACTTGTGCTATCGATTATTACGGTCAATTAATTAATTTAGCCTTTATACATGGCACTCCATGAGACAAAGGTCCAGGGAGAATGGGGAATCTTGAGTCGATATATCCCGACATATTAATTTTTATAGATCGAAACCATCGACTAATAAACACCATTAGCAACTATTCCTAGATCCAAACACTCTTGGAGCTCCAGGGGGTCAATACTCACATCGGCGAATTTCGGCTCAATAAACAAAGCCCTAGCCTCCGAAACCATCACTGCGCCCTCACCATCCTGGTCAAGTAAAGACACATCAGACACCATGCTCTGGATATCGAGAACGGACACAGGCAGAGGTAGATAACTCATCCGTCCCTCAACCCAAGCCTTTCGCCCCTCGACCTTGACCGTCTCTGCACGCAAGACGTACAACCGATCCGGCAACGCCGGCTTGCGGTAATCTACATTCAAATTTGCCGTCATGCCCAATTGGCTCGGGAATGCGGCTGACACGCACCGCGCGAAAACCTCGTCGAACAGCACGGAAAGCAGGCCCCCATGTACGAAGCCCGGATGCCCGCACAAATCTCGGCCGATGTGGAAGACGGAGACGACACTGCTCGCACGCGCATTGCTGGTGGCGTCTCCTCCGGCTTTCCGAGACGCAGTCCACATATATGGCGCCAGCGCTAGTTTTCCGGCGCCGGCGAGACTGCCACCCACGAAGTGGTGCTGCCGGATAGCGGGTGGAATCGCGAGGTGCGGACGGGATTCTTTGTAAGCTTTTCGGGATGTGCGAAGGGACTGGACGAGGGGGATTTGGGAGATAAGGGCGTCGAGGTTGGCGTTTTCATTGGGGACGGGTGAGGAAGTAGATGGCGCGGCGGTTTGTTGAGGTCTGGATTGAGACACGAATGGAGATGTCTCTACTGGAGGGACTTGAGTTTGGCTCTGTGGAAGGGCTTGTTCATGGACAACTGCTGAGCGTGACGGACCCTGTTGATGAAGGCGAGCAACTGGAACATGGGGGAGTATGGCGGTCCTTGTAAGCGATGGCCGCAATAACCATCTTGTGGCTTGGGATACGGAGGACATATTGGTTGTAGAGACAAAAAAAACTCCACAACAAAAACAAAAGTATATGGATGAAGCTGAATGCCCGAGCAGGGTTATAGTGTTAGAGGCACCTCGTATATAATGATGCCGGAAACCGGCGACTAAATGGACATACCGAGCAACTGCCGAAAGGCTTATGCACCGCAATCTGTCGCCACGTGGAGGGATCTTCGGATCTGCTTCTGGTGAACGGCTTTCAAGATCTTGGGTATAGTAGATGCTCGGACTAGCAGTTGGGGATTTGAAGTCACAGGTACACAAATTATGACGGTGGCTAACAGGAAATTATCTCTTTTATCACGCTAATGAGATCATTCGGCAGAGAAACCCGGTACAATCCCAATTTTCAACAATTCGATTTTTTTTCGTCGGACCCTCAACAGTGGGGCACAGAAGGCCGACTTTCGGCGGGCCCTCGGAGTGATGCCGAAGCAGAGATCTCGGCATGCCGACCGAGATAAGATAATACCCAAAGGGGGTTAAGCTTGTTCCGTATTTCATCGTCTATGAATGTAGAATGTACAGTACCAGCTATTTCTAAAAGATTCGCCTAAAGCCATCCCAAATTGATCAGGGAGCATTGTAGAAGCTCTTGGATTTTTAAAATTAACAAATTAAGTCCGCGTGTCAGTCTAGTCTTCCTAATTTAGCTCTCTACTTTTTCCATATACATTTTTGATTTGTAACATTTTGGAGTTTATTGAGAGACCAGGGAAGATTGTACAAAAAAAACTATGTAAATTAACATATATATGATTCAATCGAGTATTTCCCCAATTAATACATGGCTAGAAGTTTAGGGGATCAAGATGTCCAAGGAATGCGCTATTACCCTCGCCACGGAGCAAAGCCTCGATATCAACCCGACCAGCAGTGAGATACCGCTCGCTAACACCAATGTTGACCCGCTGGGAAAGCAACTGCTTTAGTTGAGCACGGAGTCCGGCCAGTTCGCCCTTGGTCACACCGCTAGCCTGCTTCTCACGTTGGTGGCGGCCTCCTCCGCGCCCACGACCCTTACCCTGTGATTCATCAAATTCTTCACTGTCATACTCAACGCCAAGATCATCTGCCGCTGAACGGAGCCAGTTATCCTCCGCGGAAATCTTCTCCTTCGCAATATTTGAGTCGGTGATCTTCTTAGCCAGATTGATGCGCTCGCGGACTCGAGATACCACGCGACGGTCAATCTCAAGTGACTCTAGGGGCAATTTCTTGGATGTGTTGGCCTTGGACTGGGCGTGAACCTTTGCGGCAAGACGGGCCACACTGACGACTTCGTCAGGAGCACAAATTATCACACTCTTTCCGACGGCGCCAGCACGAGCGGTACGTCCAGATCGGTGAACATAAGTATCAGCTGTTCGGGGTGCGTGGTAGTGAACAACACAATCAATGCCCTTTATGTCGAGACCACGTGCAGCAACATCAGTGGCCACAAGAATAGAGCTAGGATTGGAGGTGGGCGATGAAAATCGTTCGACCGAACGAAGACGTGCCTTCTGTGCCATGGAGGAGTGCAGCGCCAGCGCCGGAAGCTGCAAGTTCTGAAGGAGCTGTGTAAGCCGACGCACAGCGGAGATAGAGTTTGTGAAGACAAGGGTCCGGTGTTTGGGGTGGTATAGAAGAAGAGAGTAAAGATAAAGATCCTGCAAGCAAGTCAGCTTCAAAACGTGCATGGCCTTATTTCGATAACAGTATTACCTTCTCCATTGCAGGGCATTCAACAATTCCCTCCTTAAGGCCCTCGGCCATTTGCTGGACAGGGTTCACATCGATGAATTTTGGTTTTTCCTCCCTGAAATTGAGTTTCTTAAGAAGATATTCCATGGATTCTTTCTTATCCATTAAATCACCTCCAGTCCAACGACCCTTCCCAGCAAGCTTCTGCTGAAGATCTCTGTGGAATGTTGCGGAGAATACAAGGGTTTGTCGAGCAGTCGGCTCCTCTTTGGACTCTTCTTCATCCATATCAGGGAAGTCACCCTGCTCCTTTCGGTCCAAAGCACCGAGAATCTCTTCAACCTCCTTGAAGTGTCCCTCGCTGAGAAGTCTATCCGCCTCATCGACAACCAGAAATTGGATTCCCTGCATCTTCCGAATCAATCCCGTACCAGTACTGAGGATTTCCCAGATTCGACCAGGTGTGCCAATTACAATGTCTGCGTTTGCAAGTTGTCTTTGCTGCTTTTGAATAGATAAACCACCAGTCAAAAGAGCGATGCGAGCATCTGTGTCGGGGGCATTCGCAGTCAGTTCCCCAATGTGCTTCCCTAATTGATGAGCCAGCTCTCGAGTGGGTGAGAGGATAAGCGCCGTGGGGCCAGGTTTAGACTTCTCAGTCTGCTTTTCCTTCCGTCCTCGCTGTTCCAGGTAGTGCTCAAGGATAGGAATGCCGAATGCCAGTGTTTTACCGGAACCTGTTGATGCCTTTCCGACAACGTCGTGCCCTTCCAGAATGGCAGGGATACAAGCCTTCTGGACCGTAGTTGGAGTTCCGAATTTCAATTTGGAGAGGCTCAACATGATCTCTGGTGAAAGACCAAGAGTATCCCACGCCGAGACATCGACTCCATCGTCCTCATCATCCTTGTCGAGCGCTGCGAAAGAAAGACCAATCTTGAGATTTGGATCCTCCACAGACTGTGATTCTTTGGGCTTGGTTTCTTTTTGCTTTTTCTCCTTTTTCTTCGGTTCTTTAGTTCCTTTCTTGTCCTTTGACTTCTTGTCCTCCATTGCTTCCTCCCCGTTCGCCGCATCGGCAGCAGGAGCCGTACTCTTCTCGGTCGATTCTCCGTCGCTAAAGCCAGACCATTCCTCGCCGTCATCATCTTCAGAGGGTGGCTTCAAAATGGACTTCTTTGGCTTGCCTGCCTTTGCCTATTGAAATGGACAAGATCAATCATTAGTAAATAGGAGATAAATTAACCATGCAATGTGCTCTCGTACCTTGAACCGAACCTCACCACCGCTTGTTGATCGAACAACATCAACTCCATCAATTTCCTCCAATCCGAAAAATCCACCAGCATCTTCTAACCGGTCGGGTAGCGCAACCTCCTTCCAATTAAGGTCATCAATACTGGCAACACCATCCCAGGCATTCTCGTCCGAAGCCTGGTCGGGCTTGGAGGCCTTCTGGCGCTTCTTAGACTCGAGAGCCTGAGCTTTCGAGTCACGACCTCTCTTCTGTCCCATCGCGTTTCTGAAACTTGGTTCGAAAGCCTGGCGTCGTGTGTTTGGGGAGCTGGGAAAAAAAGCTGATCGGAGAAGTCGCAGAGAAAAAAAGCGGCAGAAAAAGTCCGCCTTGGAAATCTTATCGGGCTCCCCACGTTGGAAATTAGCAGGCTTCCGCGCTGAACCCCACCACTCTATTCTCTCCATTGAGTTAATTCACTCGCTCGGTTCAGAATGGGCAAGTCGTCCAAAGACAAACGCGATGCCTACTACCGGCTCGCCAAGGAACAGAACTGGCGAGCCCGATCTGCCTTCAAACTCATTCAGATTGACGAGCAATTCGACCTCTTCGAATACGAAAACCCGGACAGAGTGACGAGAGTCGTGGATCTTTGCGCCGCTCCAGGGAGTTGGAGTCAAGTTTTGAGTCGTGTCTTGATCAAAGGCGAGAGCTTCGGTCGACGGGCATGGATCGACAAGAAGCGCAGGGAAAAAGAGTCATTGGATAATGCCAATTCAACCACCAGCATTGATAGTGAACATCAAACATCCTTTGGAGAGAGCGATCCTAGCGCAGAATTGAAGCCCCGGAAAAATGTCAAGATTGTTTCAATTGATTTGCAGCCGATGGCACCTCTCGAAGGCATCACGACCCTCAAAGCCGATATCACACACCCCTCTACAATTCCTTTGCTTCTACGCGCGTTGGACCCAGAAGCCTATGAATCTCCCTCAAATCCCTTCGAGACATCTTCATCTATACCTGTGGAAATAAAACAGCCTCACCCCGTCGATCTTGTCATCTCCGATGGTGCCCCGGATGTAACAGGCTTACATGACCTGGATATCTATATTCAATCACAATTGCTCTTTGCGGCTTTGAATCTGGCTATGGGCGTATTGCGCCCGGGCGGCAAATTTGTTGCGAAAATTTTCCGCGGACGTGACGTCGACCTCCTGTATGCCCAGCTACGTACCGTTTTCGAGACGGTCAGCGTTGCCAAGCCACGGAGTAGTCGCGCAAGCAGTCTGGAAGCCTTTGTGGTGTGTGAAGGATTTATCCCGCCTGTTGGCGAAGAGGGGCTTGTGGGTATGGCCGCATTAAAGAATCCTCTCTTCGGCGGAGCTATGACACCCAAGCCGGTTTCATCTGATGGGAACTTGGCTGTCGAAATGCGCGACGAACAAGAAGGCGTTCGTCAAGCCCGGGTACAATTAGCTGGAGCTGCCTCAAATAGCAGCAATTCATCTACTCACCGCACCGAAGTTCGCCATCTGCATCCTACACCGACTTCAAGAGACCTCCCACCTGCGCAAAAGGCCCCTACCAAGTTTGCTGTGGAGAATCGCTGGATTCCCTCATTCATCGCTTGTGGTGATCTTTCGGCCTGGGATTCCGATGCTTCCTATACACTTCCGCCAGACTACGTTAATCTGGATCCAGTGCAGCCTCCTACTGCTCCTCCGTACCGGAAGGCCTTAGAGTTTAGGAAACAGATGGGCGGCGCGTATGGGAAGACGAAAACTGGGGCCCTCACCAGCGCTTGATTCGCAACTCAGGTCTAAATTCACGCACGATCCGATCATGATATGCATTATAGAGAAAATGGCGTTCAAATACCAGGTCAAAGGCAAAATGAGTTTGGTCTGAGATAGATATGCATATAATCATTCTAACTATTTAAATAAATACCAAAGATAAATACAATTTCTACAGCCTGCCCAAAATTATTGAGTTCTTATAAGAATTTTCGGTCAAAAGATCTTGAATTGAAGATACATTTTGTAGTCTATGAAGATGCCAACGCGCTAGTCCAAATAAAAACGTCTAGTGTAAAGCGGTAAGGCGGGGGGAATAGCCAAAACAGACAAGGAAATGCCAATCATCAATTCATGCCGTGCCAAACGCACACGTTTAGTACACCTCCAACACATAGCGCTCCTCATCCTTAAGCTTCTCGATTTCTTTGCGGGTGTCAACCTTCTTGCCATTGTTCTTGGCCTCGGTGGCAATCGCCTCCTCCAAAACAGCGGTCACATCAGGGACGGGCCAGGTGGGACCACACAGGTAGAAAGCACCCTCCTCACGGATGTATGCCTGCATGATCTCGGGAAGGGTCTGGCGCATGCGATCCTGGATATATATCTTCTGAGGTTGGTCACGCGAGAATGCAGCGCCGAGAAGAGTGATAACGCCAGCCTCCTGGTACGCCTCCCATTCCTCACCGTAGCAGTACTCCTCGCGCTGGTGACGAGAGCCCATATACAGGAGAACAGAACCGATTTCCTTGCCCTGTGCCTTCTCGAGAGCGCGGTGCTGGACAAAGGCGCGGAAAGGAGCAAGACCGGTACCAAGACCAGCCATGATCAGAGGCTGGGTGGACTTGGGAGGCAGTTTCATAACACTGGATTTGACGCTGACGCTGACCGGAGTACCAACCTGCAGACGACTGAGGTAACGGGTGGCAAGACCGAAGCGATCGCGACCGTTGGGGCCGGTCCAGTTAACGGCGACAATCATCAGGGCAACGATGTTGGGGGTCACCTTCTGGCAAGAGGCGATAGAGTACTCGCGGCGCTTTAGAGGACCCACGATGCGAACAATCTCGTGGAAGTCAGGGTGAGCAGAGGGGTACTCAAGCAGAATATCGGCGAAGGTGACAGTATCGACCTCCGCACGACGTTTGAACTCTGTAGCACCGTCAGGACCACCAAGGGTGCGGAGGTCAGTCTTCTCTTTCTCGTCAGTGGCGAAATCAGACAGAGCCTCGTAAAAACGCTTCGGCGGGCGACCGAAGATGTCAACGTTCTGGATCAAGGCCTGGTACACGGTGCGGTTCTCGAGAACACCAGGATCCTCGCGGCTTGGAACCTCGACAATAGCATCGGGGTTCAGACCATAGAATTCGATGAACTTGGTAACATCCTCGGGGTCGTTCTCGGCGTGAACACCCAAGGCCTCACCAATGTCATAAGTGAGGCCAGAGTCACCCAGGTCAAACTCAATGTGGAAAATATTACGATCATAGGTGACAGGGGTAAGACGACGATTCTCCTTGACGTGGACAGTGAAAGTCTTGGTAGCCAAGTCGGGGCGGAGTGCGTTCTTGGTGCCGAATGCTTCCTTGAATGCCAGACCGCGTGCAGCAGTCTCCCAGTCCTTGAGAAGAGTTGCGGGCTCTGCTTCATTCTTGTCAAAGGCAGCAAAGCTGTTGACAGAGATATCCTTCGGAAGCTGGGTAGCCTCGCTCACGCCCTCGGGTTCCTTCCAAGACTCGGGAACCTCGATCCGACGAAGAACTTTCTCAAGATCCTTTGTTACGTTCTCTAGAGCCTCAGCATTGCCGACAAAGGAGGACAGTTTCTTAGTAGCCAGGCCCTCCTGGGAAGGCAGAGCGACGCGAATGAAGGAGGCTTGAATGATGAGGCCTTCTAAAGAGGAGTCCTCAGCGGCCGACACATCAATAACAAAGAGAGAAATTCCACGCTGAGAAACCTGCTGGCGAAAAGCAGCTGGCAGCTTCTTCTCGAGGTCTTCATCCTTGATACCTGGGGCGCTGACAATAACTTTAGCATTATCCTTGACGGATGCAAGAATGTCAACATCATTCAGTAGAGCAACATTGCCAACGTAAGAGACATCGGAGGCCGAGATCGCATACGGGGCATCCACAATCTTGGCGCTCTTGCGGACGTCGACGCGGATGGCACCACCCTGAACAAGGTTGTCGTGAACCTTGCTAGTGGTCACATTGCTGGCTGAATCGGCAGCAAGGGCCCGGCTAAGGTTATGAGCAGCCTCCTCAGCAGCAGAGTTATCCACATCCCAGAAGGTATACTCTTGGACAGTGGCCGGGTCGAGAAGTTGGAGCGGCACGGTCTCATTGGTGACGGTGTCAACAGGGAGAATCGGCTTATCAAAGATCCGCTGGAACGCTGCAGCTGTGGTTATCAGGTCCCATCGCTGAGAACGGGGGTACTTGATCTCAACGCAAGCCGGAGCTTGCTCACGATCCGTAGCGAAGGTGAGGGCCGCGAGAACGTCTTCGTACAGGGCGGAGTGGACGCCCTCCTCTTGAACGGCCTGCTCGCTGGCAACCTGGCCCAGAACGCCAACAGTCTTGACAGTCTTGGGCAGCACATGCAGGAACTCCTCCTCGATGAAGGGACGGTAGACACGGACGTTGACAACGCCGATGTGAACACCAGCCTTGGCGAGGGAACGAGCAACCTGAGCAGCCAGAGCAGCCTCGACAGTACCGAAGACAACGAGAACGGAAACGGGCTCCGAGTGACCGTGGTACTCAAAAGCGCTGTAGTCGGTTCCCAGTTCGTTATTGACGGTCTTCAGAAGATCAAGAACCTTGCCCTGGGCATCCAGGTGACGGTTGCGAGACTCATCAAGAGTCTTGCGAATGCTCTCATATGTACGAGTCAAGCTATCCTTGTCAAGGACGTCGATAACCCGAGTTGTCTCGCGGCCAACGCGCACGCCGTCATAGATATGGATTGAGGGCAGGACAGAAGCCATCAGAGTGGTGAAAAGAGCCATGTGCTGAGACTCGTGGGCAGAACCGCTCGAAACCAAACCAAAACCGAGATCTTCAGCCAGAGAAAGAGCCGAAGCATAGTCTGAAACGAGGCCCTCATCGCCAGCATAGTCGACAGCAGCAACATGAGCAGCAACAGGGCTGGCAACGGAGTAGAGCAAAGAGAGTTGCTCCAGAGCAGATCGCATATACGGAAGGGTCGCAGACGAAGCAACAATGCCCTGGGGGACATGGCGCTTCTTTAAGTCAAAGTCCTGGGAGAAGAGATAACCTAGGGCCATGTTTCCAGCACCCTGGCGGGTCTCGAGAGACTGGACCACAGGAGATTCGCCGCTGACATTCTTCTCCTGAGCTGAGGACCATTCACGAAGAGCAGTGTCGAGATCGAAGGACTCTGGAGAGTAGGAGAAGATCTTATCACTCAATAGGTACGCCACCTGCTGAATCAATGTCTGGGCAGTGACATATGTCGGGCCCGAGAGGGTCGATAGAGCCGGGTTAGTTTCACCCATTGTGATGATTATTCTTGCCTGGATATTGCGCGCACGGCACCAATATCTCTATTGAATGACAAGAAAGAAATCACCCCCTCAAACAGAAAGGAATAATGTGGAGAGGAAGAGGGGAATGACTGGAAACCCCCCAAGTATAGAAAAATCCCCAGGGCATTTTGCCCCATCCGGGCTAGTGGAAATCACGCAATCACGCAATTTTCTTATCTGCTTATCGATAAGGATTGATACCGGTGGCGAACGGCAGAAATTGCGGGTTTATCGTCCCTATCAATGAACCTGATCCGGACAAAATGAGTCAGCAGTTCGAGTTTGCTGACTCGGCTTTCATTATTTTGTGCCTGAGGTATTAATCATGTGATCTGCGCCGGGCTGCCCGCGCAGCAGTCACCGAGCCTCGGTCCTATGGGGCTATCCGGCCAGGGAATGCGGAGAACACCTGTGCTGATCTGTGCTGAGGAACGGGTGGGCTATATAGCGACATAGACCTCATTTTGCAACACCTTTGTACCTATAGTCCCATTACAAATTCCAGTTGACAATCCAATAATCCTAAAATGGCGGACAACTCTCCTAACCCTGTCCCTTTCTCGGAGCCGCCCTATCTTCGCGGACTACCATCCCCATACATTACTGACGCGCACCGGGAGTTCCAGAAGAAATGCCGAAAATTCGCATGGGAAAACCTCATTCAGCATGCCATGGAATGGGAGAAGGCTGGAACCGTTCCGGACCATGTCTTCGATACCTTCTGCAAGCACAACATGTTGCTCCCAAACATGCCTGCCCCCCTCCCTGTGGATTGGCTCAGGCGGCTAGGGATTCATGACATTTTGGGTGTGAAGGTAGAGGATTGGGATTACATCTATACTGGAATCTATGCCGATGAGGTGAGCCATTCTGTGAGCTTATTTGGCCTTGTCGAATTGTTGTTAACCTGACTTTGTGGACAGCTTGCTCGGTCGGGCCTGAGTGGCCCCGGCGGCTCTTTGAATGCGGGCTTCGCATTTGGCATCCCACCAATTGTCAAATTTGGCAGCAAGGAGCTACAAGAAAAATTTCTCCCGGATCTTTTAACTGGCAAGAAGCGTGCCTGTATTGCTATCACTGAGCCCGAGGCCGGCAGTGATGTTGCCAATATTGTTACCACTGCATCAAAGAGTGCCGATGGTAAGCATTATATTGTGAACGGAACTAAAAAATGGTATGTTTCAAGCTCCAACACTACTGAATAACGAACCGGTTGACAATAAATAGGATTACCAATGGCATCTGGTCCGACTATGCCACTATGGCTGTCCGAACAGGTGAACCCGGGCCAGCGGGTCTGTCTGTGCTTGTCGTGCCTCTAAAGAACTACCCTGGTGTCTCCATGCGCCGATTGAAAGTTTCTGGACAAATTACGGGTGGAACCACATATATTGAGCTTGATGATGTCAAAGTTCCTGTGTCAAACCTGGTCGGCAAGGAGGGAGACGGTATGCGCATTATCATGACCAACTTCAATCACGAGCGGCTGGTCATCTCTGTTGGCGTCACTCGCTCAGCCCGAGTGGCACTCTCTGCTGCATTCTCTTACTGCCTCAAGCGTGAAGCGTTTGGCAAGAAGCTTATGGATCAGCCTGTAGTGCGCCATCGACTCGCCAAGGCTGGCGCCGAACTCGAGACCATGTATGCGTGGGTTGAACAGATTCTCTATCAGCTGTGTCACCTTAGCAAAGAAGAGGGCGACCGCCAGTTGGGTGGTTTGACTGCTCTAGCGAAAGCAAAATCCGCAATGGTGCTGAATGAGTGTGCTCAATGTGCCGTCCTTCTGTTTGGTGGGAATGGCTTCACGCAGACCGGTCAAGGTGAACTCGTCGAAGGTGAGATCGTTACACTATTCCTCATACTCTAACAGGAGCTAATTCTTTTCCCTAGCAATTCTTCGTGATGTCCCCGGTGCACGTATTCCTGGCGGCTCTGAAGATGTGCTACTTGACTTGTCTGTGCGTCAGCTGGTCAAGATTTATCAAGCACAGGAGAAGAAGCTTTCACAGAGCTCCAAAATTTGATTGCTCCTTGAGGACTATCTGTAATTTGAAATCAGAATAGTGGCATTACTTTTAGTCGAGGAATACCATTTTGATATATAGTTTGATTGATTCAGAAGAATACTGCTCCAAGCTAGATTATGGGATGGGCGAATAACGCCGAGAAGGATCACTACTATCTGCTGAGTCAAATTTATTGCTTTCTTTTTTTTTGAAAATGGTGTCTTCCCATTTTCCAGATAAAAATCAGCTGAAGTTAAATACATCGATATATGTCACGTGGCGTGACAGCAATGGTATCCTGCATGTATATGCGCCCAAGTCCAGGCAAACCAACCTCGTCGAAGGCAGAACGACATAGAACACTTCACACTCAATCCTGTGTGGATGTATGTACCCAACTTAAATCTGAATCATAAGATATCTACAGCGTTCACGTGGCAAACAGAAGAGCAACATGTCCGATAGCTTAGTTGTCTCAAATTCGACCAATTCGAGCTCTAGCGGCGCGAGTGTCCCATTTCAGCTGACAGCAGATGGTCCAGCATCAGCTGCGAATCTAGTGGGATTTTCCGTCAATGTGTTGGAACGTTTATCTCAATCAGGAATCGATACCTTCACATATGCCGTATCGATATCAGTGGGTTGTTACATCCCATGTGGAGCCGTTGGCCTACAGCGATTCTACGACGCCTTAAAAAAAGCACCTGTGAAAGCGGGGGTCAACGCAGTGATGTGGTTTGGCTTTGGACATAAGTCACCTATTCAAATTCTTCCAGAGACTGAAACGGGATGTAAGTTCGCTGCTTTGGCAGCTTGTCTTACGGAGATATATTCTGTTAACATGGCTGGTAAAATCATGTTGGCCCTTACCGGTCGCATCCTGAAAAAATTCTCAATATTTGACGGCCAGGAAACATCAAGGATGCCCTCTCTATTTCAGATAACAGAGCTAGTGAAAAAATGTGCAGGTATTTTTGCAACCTCATCCTTCTCTCATCTGGCTGAGCACTTTATGTCCTTTGATGGAGAAAAGATTGTCGGTCTTCGAGCGTGGCCACACAATACCCGAGCGAACGGGCGTGCGCGGGTCTCTCGAGGTGTTGCAAATGAAGAAGACATTTGTAATGCCCTTTTCTCCGTTCTGGAACTTTGTCAAGGGACGGCTGAACAAATTACCCTGGTTGGTGTCGCAGATGCGGCTGGTATAGCAGCCATAGCGAAATGGCTCCTGGATTTAAAGATAATACTCTATACCACTGATAATGAGACTGTGGAGAACAGACTGTGGTATCGAAACTGCGAGGAAAAGGACGCGCAACTTATCGTTATATATACTCGGAATATTGACTCATCTGCTATCATTCAGTCCAGGAGAACAGTTCATCTCCCTGATGTGACAGTATTGTTTCGAACGGGTGCTCAGATGCGACCATCGCATGACTATGTTGTCAGTGGACGTTTAAGATGGGAGGAGGCCTTATCTGGCACCTTTCGCGATGAATTCGCTGCCCTAATAGCTTTTCCCAAGTTACTTGGAGCAGCCATTGGGAGCGCCGCTCGTGTCTTCACAGCCTTAGCTGAGGCTGATCCAAATATTCCATCAGATCAGCTCCGTCGACAAAGTGCGTACTTTCCCGAGAGTCATGGAGAAGACTTTGTGTATTTTTGCCGGGAACGTTTTCCAGAACTTCAAAAGGCCGACCTAGAAAGCGCCATGTTTCGAGCAGCTCGTATCGGAACATACGAGGAGGCTTTCAATGCTTTCAATGATACAGCATCCCAGCTAGCGCAAGCTTGCAACTGCAGCACTTGCTGCCTGGGAAAGTATCCAAGGGCTGGTCAGCATATTGCCACCCGTGAGGAGCAACGATTGAACAGGGACAGTAGCACACGGTGTCTCGTCGTGTTGATGACGACAATCATCCGTTTGGCTCGGGGTCTTTATGGAATACTCAGTATTGAAGGTCTTGGTCCCAGGCGAAAAGGTCTGGAATACGTCTACCGAGTTCAAACACAACGAATCCTCCAAGTCAATACTCGATCTTCTAAGAAAGGGCGATTTGTGACGTTTGTTGATTCACTGATCGAGTATGCCATTCCCAGTACGATTCAAACAGAGTGTTCCCTTCTTCGATTTGCCCAGTGGATTTTCCGCTCGGAGGAATTTCTCGAGGAACAGGAAGACCCTGGAATTACCGCCATTAGCGATGATGGAATATGTTTTTTTTATGATGTTCTGCGAGATCCTCAGCAAAAAGACCCTGTAATGCTCTGCCGGGTCAATGTCATTCCAGGTCATATCCAGTATCATCAAAGGGTTTTTCAAGCAGTCAATGAGAAAAGTACACACTTATTTTCAGCCGGCGGAAGCTCACTTCCATCACGACCGACTATCGCAGTCCCTGAAAAAACAATTGAAACTACTCGCAAGTGCTATGGAGCTAAAGTGAAACCTATAATAACTGAGTTTATCTCAAGAGCTTCAAATCAGTCATTAGAGGTGGGCTTCCAAATCACTAATATCAATGGAATGCCTATTACCATTGTGAGTCCTGCACTGGTGGTGCAGAACATTTTTCGCAGTGTTGGGCTTGTCAATTGTCATAATCATGGCTGTTTAAGTCAAGACAATGTCAACCTGGATCTTACCGCAGCTATACAACAAATAAAGCACCACCCAGATCCAGTTTGCTCAACAGAGATTAATGGTAGTAGAGTTGTTTCATTCAAGCCTGATTTTGTGGCCCGGCTGGTAGTGACTGCGGAGTGCTGGCAACCGATCTTGCAAAGAAAAGAATGCCTTTTGTGTTGTTTACGCACAGGATGCGAGTCCCACTGGGGGATTTCGCAATTTGTATTATGAATGCTCTATAAAATGTCAAATAAAATGTCAATCTTGCTTTTTCAATGATTTGAATGCTGACGAACAATATACAAGCTTTATACAGGAATCATTTATATTCTCTTGGATGACACAGGCAATCATGCTGATTATTATGCTCACATACTATTCCCCTTGGAATATTATCTGGCTCGTAATCACCTTTTTCTATTTCTCTCATAGTTCACAACTTGCCTAATTCGGCTTAGCACAGAAGCTTAGCTCTGTCGTAGATGACGAAAGACCCAACACCGCCCGCACTCACTCCACCAGCTTCCTTCTTGCGCCACTTCTCTACACTCTTGAAAATAATCTGAGCTTTGAAGGAATAACCATGGCAAATGTGGCGTTGATCGGTTGCACTGGCATGGTGGTAGGACAGAACTCCCTTTCTTCCCTAAAGCACCCCTTCTTTGCCGGAGTCACATAAACAATGCCCCATTCCCACTAACACCAAGTATCACCAGGGATCACATATCCTCACCAGTCTGCTATCGAACTCCGGCGTGAGTCGAGTTGATACTATATCTCGTCGAACACCTCAAGCAGCTGCCGATGCCCCACACACAAAGCTCACTACTTTCGTCTCGGACAAGACTGAGACCTGGGCAGAACAGCTTTCAGCCCTCAGCCCAACTCCAGAAATCTTCATTTCGGCGTTTGCTACCACAAGAGCCAATGCTGGTGGATTTGAGAACCAGCATAAAATTGAGCATGGCTTGAACATTGAAATGGCACGTGCTGCGCATGATGCTGGGTCCAAGGTGTATGTCCTGATTTCGAGCGCCAACGCTAGCAAGGACTCCTCCATTCCCTACAGTCGCATGAAGGGTGAGATTGAGGAGGATGTCAAATCGCTTGGATTTGAACGCACAGTCATCCTGCGCCCTGGTCTTATCTCTGGCACTCGAGAGGAGAGCCGCCCCCTGGAGGCCGGAATTCGATTTATTGCTGGGTGGGCTGGAAAGGTCCACTCCAGCTTGAAGGATGGCTGGGCACAGGATGCCGATGTTATCGCAGAAGCTGCGGTGAAGGCTGGCCTGAAGGCGCTGGAAGGCGATGTTCCTGCTGGCAGTGAGAAGGTCTGGACTCTTGATGGCAAAAACATCATCACTTTAGCCAAGGAGTGATCTATTGGCTCATCCCGAGTTTCCGGTTCTATTGTCTCTTCCATTACACTACTATGTCTGTCTATTCCCGTCCAAGATTATTCCATCAATTTCAAAATTTGACGTCAACTTGACCCAAATGACATTATCCAAAGCAAGGCGGTACATTCACATTATATCCCAGTTACTATGTTGCAACATGATCAACGCTCGGCTCTTCAACAGAAATGCCTGTAAGTCAATCGATTTACCGATCTTCCGACAATCCTACCATCTCCAATGAATCTTTCCAGAGTCTAGCTTCCTCTTCTGAGCTAAATGTATGGTCTACAGACTTCCCGTTGATGGGGTCTTCATCATACTCGCCGTAATCGGCCACCGCACAGTCATTCAAGTACAAGCCACCTTTGCCTTCCAGTTCCCTGGAAAGAGCAGCCCAAACAGTCGTTGCAGCCCCCTGCTCGATGCTTTTCTGGGCCTTCATCAGAGTCGTATTGTTCAACATTCCTTTGATTGTCTCTTCGGGAAGGTATTTACCAAGACCAGTAGCGATAAATCCAGGGTTCAGACTTGTCGCATGCAGCCCGCGAGTTCCATAACGACGCTCAATCTCGTTGGCCATGTAGATATTGGCAGTCTTCGACTGGGCATATGCAACCCAAGCCTCATATCCACCTTTCTGGAAGTGATAATTGTCAGCGGGCTCGATTCCATGCAGTCGATGCCCCGCAGATGATACCATGACCACGCGAGATTGGAATATCTGCGACGAGCCCGCCAAAAGAGCCGGCTTGAGGAGCTCGAACAGCAGGAAATGTGCGAGATGGTTAGTCACAAATTGTAGCTCATGCCCTTGGTCGGTAAGCTGGCAGTCTGGAATTGCCATAACCCCAGCATTAGCGACAAGGATGCTGATTTGGCTTGTTTTTGTGAGAATGGCGGCGGCGGCGTTTCGTACGCTATCAAGAGAGGTGTGATCCATGTGATCCAGCTCCATGAATGTGTTGTCGAAAGCATCGCCGAGAGCTGCCTTTGCTTTATCCAAGTCTCTCGCGGTCAAGTATAGTCTTGCGCCCGTCGATGCGAGGGCTTTGGTGGTTTCGATGCCAAGGCCGGAACTCACTCCAGTGATAACAGCCACTTTACCGACCAGCTTTCCTTCCATCCCCTCGTCTTTGATGATTTGTAGAGCATTAGGCCGAGCATCCTGTGGGCCTTGGGGATCTATGTGATCTGCAGCGTAACGAGACATTGTAGATATCAGAGAATAACAAATAATTGATCTGGTGGACGACTTGAATCTTTTTTGTTCTCAACTCCTATATTGCTAGAGGGAAAGCCATCTATTTATACCTTTAATTCCCTACTACCCAACAGAAGATTAGCTCACGACATATTATAATTTGACTCAAGCTGGCTGACACTTTCGCCTTTTTTGGCCAAGGCCAAAATGGTGACCTGAACTGTTGCCATACCCGCCACTTTCCTAACTTGCAGGCTGACACTTTTTGCCATTTCTGATATAGGCTGGTTTCTATTAATCGCATGTGACATCAGTGCCGCTCGATCCTGTGAATAATTTCTCTTTCAACTCTCCTTCATCTTACCCTCAACGTGTCTAGCCATAGATCAGCAATGGTGACGGTCGCCCCCAAAAGTCTTGCCCTTGCCCACCAGTCATGGCTAGATGCCGCCAAGGTTGAAGACGACCGAAGGCTTCGGAAGAAGCTCCAAAACCGGTTGAACCAAAGAGCACGGCGTTAGTCTTTATCCCAGGACCCCCTATGACTCTGTTTATCCGCATTTTAGAAGGCAAAATTTACCAATAAATCATTATAGGGCACCGTTTGCAGGCACAGAATGAACAGCAGAAATATAGACGGCGGCCCTATAGAATAAACCGGTGGCGGATCAACACCACGAATGAGTCTGAACATATAGATGCAGTATCGGTCCCGAACAGCCCGGGGTCTCATCAATACCCCATAACTCCCAAAGCAGGCCTTCGGGAACTGTATCAGGTCGACGGCGGCTCTTCTGCGACGGATCTATCGGCCTCGGGTGCAAGAATTGCCCCGACGGCTTTGCGGCATTGCCAGGCCGTAAAACTACCGTTACCTGCCGACAGCTTACTCCACCTCATCCAGTATAACGTATTTCGAGGGCTTTATCTCAACAAGATTCTACTGGGGTCTGCGACAGTTTTATGGAAGCCAGGCATCGAGCCCGAAGCATTTGACAAAAATTTCCCAGACTTCAGTGTTGTTCTACCCTTTGCCGCGGGCCTCCCAGATACCCTTGATCCCTCCGAATCTCAGATGAAACTTATTCATTCCACATGGATCAACCTGATACCTTTCGTCCATATGAGAGAAAATCTGATCCAGTGGGAAACATTATTCTATCATCTTGAATTTGTGCAAGATCTAATTGGGGAATTGCTTGATTCCGCAACTCTTCTCCCAGCCACCCGGCTCCTCTGTTGCGAAGCCAGGACGTGCGAAGATATCTGCATTGTCCCGTGGGGAATGTGAGGATGATATCACGGCAGACAGAACTGGTCTGATATTATGGGGGGAGCCATACGACGTCAATAGCTGGGAAGCCACACCAGGAGTCGTGCGAAAATGGGCATGGGCAATGCAAGGATGTGACGATTTGATCGTCTCGACCAACCGGTGGAGGAGGCTCAGAGATGAAGAATCTCTGCTGTTCTCGGTTTTATGATCATTGCAGGGAATTTCAAGTAGACATCACGGAAGCGGACAGTATATCCTCGTAGTCGGTAGTTCGTCATTTGACATATATTGTGTTATAGTCTCCTGTACATTTTCTTCATCGAAACATCCCGGCTTTCCAACACAGCACAATCTCGCTCATCGGTACGAAACATGAGTCCCATCCTCCTTAACATAGATTTTCCGATTCTTTTGCGGTGTTCCCCTTGAACTGTGGGATTCTTTATCCGCATTTCGAACGGGACCTTCCTCCTTCGGTCCTTTCCATGCGTTTATGTCCTGGTTAGCAGGACTCATGTTCAGTGATCCCTTTTTCCCGTGAACACTATGTTCCAATTCTGTTGCTTCAAGCTCTCTCTCCGGCGCCGTATTTTTCGGGTCCCATGCCGAGTCATGCTGGGCAATCTCACTGTCTGTCCCGGACTTGGTAACCTCCGATCTTTCTGGATCCAATGCCTCGCGATTCGGTCCATTGGTATGCGCGGGGTCTTTACAAAGAATAGATGCGATACCGAAGGGCCGCACCTTTGTTGTTTGAAGGAAGATCGTATCAGGGCGGAGGCGGTGAATTGATCTCGTGGCCTGGTGGCCGTTGGATATGAGGCTCTGCCACATTGTATACAGGACCAAGGTGGCAAGTAAATCGATATGATTTTTAGATAGATTGAAGAGGATATCGCATGAGAATTGGAGTATAAATGGATAAGCCAAAATAGCGAAAATGAATGATTCCACTATATGAGGATGCCAAAATTATAAAAGCAAGATTTTACGTTGGCAAGTTGGGATCGAAGGTCCTTCGGTGCCCGGTTCTGTTGTGCTGGGAACTAATCATGCTGACGTCACACCAGACCGCTAACCAAACCCGGCAATCAGCTTAGACAACTATGGTGACAACCATAAGGAGCAATGGCGGCGGCAGTAGAGACTTTTTCTCTCCATAAGGACTCGAGACTCTCAACATTCTGTGGAAAATTATGGTCAGTTGGGTTCAATCATTCATGTTTCTACTCGGCTCTCATCAGTCAACAAGAATCAGGTCTGCCACGTCAATAGAGGCGATAGGGCGTACTGTCGTGGCCCGATCTCAATAATGGGTTGCATCGAAATCAAATCGAATGATTTTTGCATATACGAGTGACAGAGTTCAAGCCGGTCTACCTGTCGGATACCAGACATGGCAAAAGCTATCCCACGGACTGGGAGCTGAATGGTGTTGATGATCACTAGTGCATCGTGGTGGCTTGCAGCACGAGTGTGCCTTGGGTATCTAAATAGAATCTGAGTAGGGGAGAGTTAAGAGATGGCTAATTCGGATCGGGGAGTCGAGATCTCATTGGCCGAAGAAGGCATCGCGCATTGGATTAAAAGAATTGAATATAGACCTCAAGCTGGAGATGATAACTCTGGCACTTGGCAGCATGCAGGTGTGAGGACCCGCCCAGTCTCAACGGACCAATGAATTATGGGGGCTTGGCCTCGCTCGGCATGGGCTTCGATGATATGCACCAGTCGCTCACGTACATCTCGGGTGGGGAAATGGATTACTAGCTGCATATGACCGGCATCCCAGCTCGGGGGTGTTATTGGACGCTGCACTCGGCTGCAACTGAGGCTTCCTCCAGCAGCCGGCCAATCTGGGCACGCTAGTTCATTCTAAAGGCGGTGACTCTCTGGCGTTCGACTCCCAAGGCTCAAAGAGCCGGCCACCATTTGTCGCCGGGCAGAGGCATGCGCGTGGAATGTGCGGGAGCCTCCGTTCACTTTGAGATCACGGGATCAGAGGAGCCCAGTAGGGTGGGAGCATGTATGCGGGCCCGAGAATCCAATTTCAACGTTGTAGTTTGGGAGCAACAATACTGTATTAACAAATTTTCTGCGGAGAGGGCATTGGCCCCGTCCCAGGTGCTCCAGAATATCTCCGGTAACTTCGCTTGTTGGGCAGTAAACACAGCTGCGGTCTTTTTTCCCTCCCTCCTCTAGTCGGATCCTTGCTCGATACAGGGCAGTTTTGCCCTATAACGGAAAGTGATCTAATTCTTTTTCCGAGGTGAGACGGGGCGAGAGGCAAAAGAGCAGGGGGGTTGAGAAGCTGATTCGAGAGAGTTTCGGCGAATGCATCCAGTTCGCCGCTCAAAAATGATCAGTCCTCGCCGAGATGACGCCCATTGAGGCTGTTCACAGGTTTCAGGGATGCCTGGCCGCCAACTCAACATTTGGTCATGGATCATCTTCCCGAATCCAGATGGCAGACGTAATGGACCATCCGTCTCCGGCGATCAGGCGTCTTAGTGATGAGTTACCACCCTCCTCAAGTGGATCGCAAGGTCGAACCAGCAGGCAGAAAAGCAGCCACTTTCATTTCGAACTCGGAGAGGCAAGTTGATGCACAATTTTGGACAACAAGGATTGAGGCCTGGGTCCGCTCGAGGGGTCTCCCGGGCCTCTTGGGGACCCAAAGACGTTGCGTTTTTCGACCCACGGTCTTCCTAGTCAGCCATCGCTACCAGGAATCAGCATACGGAGCCAGAAGCAAAGTGCCACGTCAGAGTCTCCGAGCTTTGGTGCAGCTGCATGTGGTTGAGCAGTATGTGGGAGGTGTCACGGTTCGTGTCTGCGACGAGCGCCGCACGGCTTTCCAGGCCCTATCATTTTCTCCCAAAGGAGCAAATGGAAGGAAATGAACCATACACATGAGCGGGGGCAAATGCAGAATCCTTCCTCTGCAGACGCGTGAGATCAGCTGAACGAAACTGGATCTATGCCGTCCAAGCCCCAGAGGTGAAATGGCTCGACCGAAAGAAACCCAATTCCGTGGCCCGTGTCCCTCGGGGCAGGGGGGTACCAATAATAGAGCCTCAGTGACGCGAATGTTGCCACCCGGGTGAAGGACCATTGGCTCAGAAGAACGGAGCGGAAAGATGCGGCAGGGTGTGGGACGGGCCTGAAGTCTCAATTCTGATACCCTTGCAAGCAATAGTCGACAAGGGAGCATGATATCGAGGGCAGGGGCTTGTTGTCGGGTCACAATCGTATTTCCGAGAGGCCACTACGGTTATTGCCCAACCATGGATATTGTAACAAGATCATGGTTGTCTGGCGAGCAGTGGTGTGAATGCACATGCGATCGCAGGGATAATAGCTCCAGGTGCGGTTTCCTCTAACATGACGACGTCCACAGTCAGACGGCTGCACCAGAAACCCAAGATGATTGAGATTGCGAGCCAATGGATGCTGGCTATATCAGGCCAAAAGGACGGATAGCAGGACGTCCTAAGCTGGGTGGAGTCGCGGGGGACAGTGACAGGTCCTATCGCATTCGAAAAACATAATTTCTTTTCTTTTTCTTTGGTTTTGGAACAAGGTTATCCCTGGACTAATGTGTCTGGTAACTGCATCAAGGTGACAGCTGGCAAAGGGCGAAAGCAACTCAATCATGCAGGATCGTCGGTGCAAAACGCAACGCAGTCACAAGAGTATGCCTTCATGCGAACGACATGCACACTCGAGCGGGGAAGTTCAATTGGAGGTGGCGTAGGTTGCAGTAGTTGAGACTGGGAAACGGAGGACTGGAGGACATGGATTGCGGGATTTTCCAGCTCATTCGAAATTGGAGACAAGAATTGCCACAGTAAATAGTTGCCTGCAGTCTTGAAGCAACGGTCTATTCCTTGGTGGCTTCATCCGAGAGACCTTGGGCATCTTACAGTCTCCACTATGTGGAAAAGTGCTGACAGCCAACCGGATCGATCTCAACCAGGTTGCGATGTGAAATTCGAGAAATGAGGAGACACGGACGACAAGCCGTCCCGCTCCGGTTGGCGTCGATCACAAAGTGGACAACACGAACTTGGAGATACCCGGGTGATGACATGGTAATGTTGACCGAAACATAAATAGGAGGTTCAATATCCTCTCAATGCGAAGTAGAAATCCAAACCATCCTCCCCGGGTTTCAAAATCCAAGTCTCGGACTAGAGAGTCGCATTGATAGATACTCCTCCCCATACGAAAGTTTTGTTTGTCTGCCATAGCTTGGAACTTGTTTGAATATCTTCCAAAAGTCGACGACAAGATCCACCAGTGGGAAACCCTATCAAAGTTGTCAAGCGAAGGCAGACAAGAAAGCAACGGGCCAATCGTGAACACCGATCCATATCTGAAACAGTCAACCCGATTCCAAGAACAAGTGAGTTTTATCGTAGCTTCGGATCGAGTAGCACTAATGCAATTGATAGGCATGTGCTTTTACAATCAGAAGCGTTTCTCCTGTGGAGACTGGAGCTGGACCAGCTTTGCACACCGATGCAATTACGAGTATCGCACCGGCGAAACATGCGGTATGAGGCTCGTCAACATGACGGAAAATGACAATAGCAAATGCCGCCTATGTGAGAAAATCGAGACCAAGTACCGGCGCCGAAGCGCTGAGGTTGACCGTCTCGAACGATGGAAGCGAGAGGGGGCCAATTTGGTAGCCTCTATGGACCGGTCTCAGAAGCTCATTATGGACCTGGACAAGGAGATTTGCATGTTGCAACGGGAGCGTGAGGATCGACGGAAGACCCTCCTGAGGTAGGACAGGAGTCCTGGGTCAGCAAAGGATTGGTGGTATTTTTGCAGCGAACAAGTGTATTGATCATGTTCTTTGTTTTCATGTTTCAGGGGTGTTATGATTTCTGCTCTGTTGAGTTCATCTTTTGGTGGTTTGTTCCAGGAGTTTCATGTTTTATCACGCAGCAACAAATGGGCTGTGACAGCAGGTTTCAATCGAGCTTCTGCAGTATGCCAGGCTAGATCACACCTTCTAGTAGCGTGAAGAGACTGAAGTGGGTTTCATCATTGGCTGAACTGTACAGATTCTTCTTTTCTCCATAGGCTGTCAGCGTCCAATGAATATATTGATATGGACTAGTCATGTTATAAGCGCCCTGGTCTGTTGGGTAAGCGGTTCGCTGAGACAGCTCGGGTCTCACAGGGAAAGGGGTTTCTGCTGCAGATATCCAACTGATAAGCCACGATGACCTGCTAGAAAGCATTGCGGCCATTCGATTTAGTGCCCACTCCACGTCAAGTATCAATGGTGCGAAAACAAAGGATTGCTGGCAGGTGGGATGAAACCCCTCACCCCTTGTCACGTGTGTTGAATCATGGTCATGTCTGATGATGTTGGGATCGCTTATGTAATCCCAAGGCTGAGAGTCAGGGACTCGTATACTCCAATGGAGGGGCGAAGGATTAGTTATAATATTAGATCAATTTGTTAGAAAGCTAGGGTCAGAGAAATAGAGAATATATGCATAGATGATCTATGCCTCCTCAAGGTAATTTGAGGCGGGTCTCCCGTGGACTGACCCTAAAGACGGGTAGCGTAGCGTTGATACCTTATCAACCATATTGTAGACAAGATCAGGGCCACCAACGGTCACCAAAAAGGTGATGGCTACTCATGTCAACTGCAGGATGTTTTTTATTTGGCGTATAAGCGTATAAGAAGCATAGGTGGTTGAAAGTTCCGTTTGTGTTGTATTATCTCAACCTTGGGTGGCTGAAAGTCAAGGAAGAGACCGGCAAACATGGGGAGATATATATTTTGCCGACAATTTGTGAGATCGGAGAATTTGCTCATATTGGCCCAACTTTCCAGCCCTGAAGGAACACAAACTTTTATTCACGGCGCCCCAGATTACGTGTACCAAGCTGTTTGCCTTAATTAATCAAACATTGTCAAATAGACAGCAAAACATTGTGCTCTTGCACCCAACGACTGGGTGATATACGTGCCACGTCATTGAACAAGCAACATCTACCAACGCAGTCATCAGCAGAACAAAAACACATACGTGCAATTGTCGGAAAGAGCAATGGGGTTGACACGGAGGGTGGCAGGTCTTGATTTCAAAGTATCTGAAGCACAAGGCAAGTATTATTCTATTTAATATCGCCAGCCTCGGGCTCATCGTCCACCTTGGCCAGCCCTTGATCCCGTAAGAGCGCATCAATCTCATCAGCGCTCCATAGGTGGTGATAGATCTTTCCATCCTTGGTCTTACCCACCGTTGCGAACTCGACTAAAAGGCGAAAACCCAAGGGTTAGTATCGTGGGATCCAAAGAAACAATCCCTCACAGAGAAGTTTAAGCAAATAGAATTGGAAGACTCACTCTTTTCACTGCTCAGCTTTGTCGAATCCATGGTCTTGCTCAGCACCTTCACTGCCATAGCGCAAGCTTCCTGTAGGGTCTGGCCTTCCTTGTAGTCTTGCTTTAGCAGACTCTGTGCGCTGGCATTGTTGGCACCAACGCTGGTGGCCTTCCACCCGCCATAATTTCCACTAGGGTTACTCTGGTACAGCTGGAACTGGCGTAGGTGGTCCCACCCAGCATAGATGAACGAAACACCAAAAGGACGGAGACCTCCATGTTGGGTATATCCTTGCTTCAAGTCACAGAGTCGACGCACAAGCTGTTCGCATGGGATGTCTTCGTTGTAGGTGATGAGGTAGCGCTGGGCGTTCTGACGGGCATAGTTGATCAGGATGTTGGCATCGGCGTTCATACCGGCGACGGCGCAGATCATGTTACTATAATAAAAATGAGATCAATTTCCGATCGAAGAAAACACTGAGATGGTGCTAATGCAAGAATGGGAGGCAAGCCGACATACTCGTTGATTGTGTAGAGCTTCTCGGCAGAGGTATCCTGTTCCAGTAGCTTGCTGGTCACCTTTCTCTCCGCGGCCAGCACAATTCCATCCTTGGCAAGAATTCCGAGGGCAGTGCCGGCATGAGAAATAGCCTCAAGTGCATATTCGACCTGATACAACCGACCTTCTGGGGAGAAGATGGTGGTCTATTGAGCAGCGTTATAGGTTAGCTAGAGCTGCACCGACCGGACACGGAGCGGCCCGGGGCCAAACGTACCCGTGAATCATAGCGCCGAGACATATTGTATGAAAGAAACAACGCAGCGAGACCTAGCCGAGTAGAAAATTGCGAAATCAGGGACGGGAGGAGGAGTGAGGGGGTGGTGGTTAGGCTGGTCGGAGTTGGAGTAGTTGAGCTCCAGGAAGTTCCAGGCAACTCGCCCTGGCGCGTCCTCTGTCATCCTCTGAGCTCGGACCACCTTACCACACCAAAGCTTCACTGCGGCTTCTACTCCAGCATTGAGCCACATGATATGGCCATTCGACTCGCTACAGGTGCCCTCTAAACCAGTTACTACGAATATGCTCAAATCGACTTACGCACCGCCACCCCCTCTTCCCCCAGGGTGGTCGGAGCATCGAGCACCCACTGGTTAGTCTGCGCTTGGGTTGTCTGGGGAAAGATTTGGCTAAAGGCGAATTTGCAGGTCATTTGTACTACTATAATGCTGCTACTAAGCAGTCCACATATACAAGACCTTCAAACCAAGCGGCTCAGGTTGCGCCACCTCCTCCGCAACCCTCACAACAACTCCCGTTATATTCGCCCGAAACGCTACCACCTTTTTCCTCAACACCCTATGGACCCGCGGGCTATGCGCCTGATACAACACAACGTGGCCAAGGTCGCGGTGGCTTTCGCGGCGGAAGGGGCTATCATGAGCGCGGTCGGCGTGAACCTCGCGACCGGCCGAAGTCAAAGCACCCCATCCCCGACTGTTCACCGTGGCTTCTAGTGAAAACCAAGCTTGGCAGACGTTTTGTGCATAACCCGGAAACGAACGAGAGCTTTTGGAAATTCCCTCAAGAAGTTCTCAAGGGCGTGATTGAATATGATCGCTTAGAGCGGGAGAAGAAGGAAAGAAAGGAGAGGGGTGAGAAGTCAGAAGAACCCGAGAAGCCCGAGAAGGTTGCCTCCGCAGACTTGGAAACATCGAGAGCAAATACAAACACCGATGCCGAAGGCGAGGAAGATAGTGATGAGTATGAGGAAGTCGAAGTCACCGACAGCGAGGCAGAGGAGGACGAGGGACAACCGTCTAAACGCACACGAACCGATAGCGCCGGGCCACAGGATCAACCAGTCGAGTTCACAGAGGAGGACATGGAATACCAACTGGCAGCCATGGGCGAAGAATATGGACTGGACCCGGGCGAGTATGGCGAGCCTGAGGAAGATTGGGAAGAGGGTGCGGAAGGACTTCCATTAACTGAGGCTGATGCCGAAGCGCTATTCCGTGACCTGCTGGATGACTATCACATCAGTCCGTTCACCACATGGGAGACCATCATTGATGAAGGTCGCATCATTGAAGATTCCCGATATACCGCACCTTCCAACATGAAAACGCGGCGTGAGATCTTCTCTAACTGGTGCAAAGATCGCGCCAAGGATCTCCAAGAGCGCAAGCAAAAGCAGGAAAAGGAAGATCCACGAATCAAATTCCTGGCCTTCCTTCAGGAATATGCCACTCCCAAGCTTTACTGGCCCGAATTCAAGCGCAAGTACCGAAAGGAGCCTGAGATGAGGGACTCACAATTATCGGATAAAGACCGGGAGAAGTTTTACCGTGACTATATCGCCCGACTTAAGCTTCCAGAGAGCACTCGGAAGTCGGACCTATCGACACTTCTTAAATCGGCTCCGTTGCATGCACTGAATCGTTCATCGAACGTTGAAACCCTTCCGCCTTTGATCATCACAGATCTTCGGTATATCGCTGTTCCACCTAAGACACGAAATCCTTTGATCGAGACATTTGTGTCCACGCTGCCTCCTGCCCCAGAGGAGGAGATATCTGCAGAGCAACAAGAAGAGCATGACCGAAAGCAGAGGGAGCGGAAGAGGCGAGAAAAGGCCCTTTTGGAGCGAGAGAAACGAGTCGAAGAGGATAAGAAGAGGCAGCGAGGCGATCTTCTTCGAGGCAAGCATCTCCTCAGAGAAGGTGAAGCCGAAATTGCAGAGGCCATGATAGTCAAGAAGGACGGCTTACGAAGCTACATGGATGTTGATGAAACCCCAGCGAACAAGCATGAGAAGCCGGATCAATAAGCTTGGAAGGAGTGTCAATTAATAGGATTATTCATAGAACTATAGCAGGTTCAGAAGCAATGTCTCAGTGATTTGACTTTGCGCTGGCGAAGTCGCAACATATATTGGCATTTCAATTTCGGAGGGTATCATTGTAGATGAAATGGAGCCTTTGTCGTCCTTCATGCAGGGACCGTGTATATCATTCCATACAAAATCATTTAAATCGCCAATCATCCCAATCCTCATCATCATCGTCACTGTCGCTTTCTGCCGGCTTTTGCTCTTCCAAATCTATGGACTCATCCCGAGCAGCATCGTCATCAACACGCTTTTGGCGTAACTCCTCCCGCATCTGCTTCAGTCTTCGAACGCGTTCTTCCAACTGGTCCATCTCGTCGAATTCTTCTTCCATGAAACGGGCTGCATCCTCGCGGTCGCCCTCCAACTCCGCCTCACGCGCCCGTGTCGTCAACGCTTTGTCTCGCTCTTGTTGTGCCGCAAGATCCTCGGCGGAGACAGGGGCGGCTGATATTGTGGCTTCGGCTGTGATGGCGATCGGTGCTTGTGGCATTCGGGATGGCGCGGCTACTTCTCGTTCGAATGCGGCCCATTCGTCCTCGTCAACGGCCTGTTGTGCACCTGGCGGTGGACCCGTGCCGATCGGTACGGACCCTAATGAATCGGAAAGGGCTGATGTCTCTTCATCTTCCTCAGCAGGTAGCTCGGGGCCGGCTTCGTCGGTTTCCTCCACAGGTTCCAGAACCTCATCCTCGGCAGTGGTCTCGACAGGCGGTTGAGAGTCTTGCGCATTTGCAGCAGCATGGACGGCTTCGAGATCGGTTGATCGCAGTTTTTTCCGCATCACTCCATCACCGTTATCGACCTTGCGCTTTTTGCTGATGCGGTTGCCAGTGGTATTTGGTTGCGACGCGCCCTTACGCGAAGCTAGCTCATTCCGGAGGAGCGATCGCACGTCCGCCATATTTTCACGCGGCCAAGGAAAATGTAACCGGGATTCTTTGAGGTGTGCAGAGGTGACAAGGTGGGTCGGAGAAGGACAGGTTGGAATCCAGGCCAGTTTCAGGTTGAATCGAAAGTGGATTTTGCTCTAGGTGGGGAACCTGGAGAAGCTCATCGGAACTGAAGCAATCGACGGCGCTTGTGGCTGGTGCATCACGTGATTAGATGACAAAGCCTCGGGTCCGGCAACTCCAAGCCTCCTGGCACTTCTTCATCCTTCTTGTCTCCTGATCTTTCTCCCTCCCCGCTTCACCTCTTTCTTCATCAACCGCTTCATTTCTCTTGTGCATCTACTGGTGCAGTGACCGCAGCCGAGATTGACCCCGACGATACCTCTCTGCTGTATATCTGTGCAGAGTGCTGGACCTGGAATTCTCACGCGACCCCGCTCGAGCCAAGTGTCGCGACGCGCAGCAAGGGATCGCAAAAGCGCCAAAACGCGACCAGGCGCATTTTCTGCCACCATACGTTTACCTCTGCACTGAAATTGGGGTGGCAGTTGTGGTGATCAAGTAATACCGTGGATCAGGCACTGACGTTGTTTATCAACGTCTTCTCTTGTGTATTACTTTAGCCCCCTTTGAGTCCGTAGAGAGAGACCTTTTTCGCGCTTGCTGGGTTCCCAGCGCAACTCCCCAGCACGGGAGCAATCACACAGACCCGTTATCTTCCCATTGCGCTGTAGTCCCGAGGTGTTCCCTATTTTTCCAACATGGCCGGTAAGCATCATTCGTACACCACCTTGGCAGGTCCTGCGTCTAGACTGGCCCTCCCACAGGATAGTCAGACATTGGCACTTCGCAACTGCATCTCCCCAGTCAACAGCATGCTGACCATGATCCCAGACGAACCGCGGCGATCGGGCCGAGCCACCAAAGGCCAGCACAAGAACCTCGAGCTGCCTGATGCGCCTGCAAAGAAGGGCAAAGGCAAGGGCCAAAAAGAGAAAGCCAGCAGCAAAACCTCCGCCGAACCCACCCCCGGTCCCAGCGAAGGAGAGGAAGACGACGAGGAGATCATCCGGTGCATCTGCGGCGAATACGAAGAGGAGGAAGATGTGGAACGAGACATGATCTGCTGCGACCAATGTTCTGCATGGCAACACAATGACTGCATGGGATTGACCTTCGCCAAAGGCCAGGAACCAGATGAATACTACTGCGAGCAGTGCAAGCCGGAGAACCATAAGAGTCTGCTGGATAAGATTGCAAGAGGCGAGAAGCCCTGGGAAGTGGTCGCCGAGCGTCGGCGACAGGAGGCCGAGGAAAAGAAATCGAAGAAAAAGAAAGGCAAAAAGGGTAGCCGGAAGAGCCAGGGCAAACCGGACACTGGCACTCCTGCTCGCACTGGCACTTCTGCGACGCCGGGTCCTGGTCCTTCACCTGCTACCGCGGCCTCTGAATCAGTCGAGCCGGAGAAGAATGGGCAAGGCGTGGATTCACGACGGTCGAGCACCAACAAGCGCAAACTTGACGAGAGTACCGAGGCGGATATGGTGAGTGGCTTTCTTCCTCTTGGATATGAATTGCCTAACTAACCCTCTTAACCAGGGACCACAAGTGAAACAGCAACGGGTATCCCCAGAATCGGCAATGCCAGCGGCACCGCCAGCCAAGACGGAGAACGAATCCCCTACAGAGACTACCTCAGGTGGAAGTGTGGAAGCGCTCGTAATCCCCGCTCGAAAGAGCGCGGCGACGGCTCTCATCAGGTTCTTTGTAGACCAGATCAGCACGGCGCAGAAGATTGGATCCTATTCTCTGCCTGCCGGACAACCCGCGGACGATGTTGCACGGCGGCTCGGTCTCAATATCGAGAATGCTATGTATCAGACTATCTGTGGCGGAGCAGGCGAGCCTACCGAACCATATAAGTTGCAATTACGTACGATCTTGTTCAACGTAAAGAAGAACTCTTCTCTACGGGATCGTTTGCTCGTAGGAAGTCTTTCTCCTGACTCCCTGTCTAAGATGAAACCCGAGGAGATGGCAAGTGAGGAGTTGCAGCAGAAGGACGCGGAGATCAAACGGGAAGCGGAACGGCAACACATCATTATTCAGGAACAAGGCCCCCGAATTCGACGAACACACAAGGGCGAAGAGCTGATTGAGGATGAGACTCACACTGCAGCGACAGAATCAGTCTTCTCTGCTGGACCGCGCCGCGCCACCGAGGTGGACGGTAGCCCGGGCAATCAAAGCCCAGTCACTCCAAAGGCCCAGCAGGTGAAGCTGGAGGGGCAGGGACGAGGACTCTCTCCTTCTGGTGAACATCACGATCATGTCTTCCCAGAAGTTGCTCCAAACATTCGCGAGCCTGTCCCCAGTGGCGGCCGGATCCAAGCTGACGCTGAGATCGACCAGCTGCTCCGTGATGACGAACCGGAATCGCCGCCGTATTCTCCCAAGGACTTCAGTGATGACGGCACCGTCTGGCGTGGAAAGGTTGCGATGGTCCCTGTGTCCGAGTTCATGTCTTCGGCAAAACATGTCGGGGGCGCCGATTTGAGCGGCCGAATTCCATGGAGTCAACTTGCACCCTCGACCCTACTGGTGGATGGCCGCATCGACATCCAGCTGGCCAGTAACTATCTCTGTGGATTGCGCTTCAGCGCATCGACGGACGTGTCCGTCATAGCCATAAATAGGCCGGACCTTCCCAGCGAGCGGGCCGGGTTTGACAAGCTCTTCGACTACTTCCAAGGCCGTAAGCGTTACGGAGTCATTGGAAAGCATCCCGTGCCCGCTGTCAAGGATACATATATTGTTCCTATTGAAGCTGGTACCACAACCAAGCCCGAGTTCATCGAGCTTCTCGAGAACAATTCTCTCGACGGCCCTATCAACGAGCGCATGTTACTGGTAGTTTTTGTCGTCAAGACCGGTGATTCCAACACTCCCTCGGTTCAGCCCTCATCCCATCAACCCAGCCTGGAACCGGCGTCCGGCGCAAGCCCCCTGACTACTGCAGGTGCCACACCACAGCAAGGGCACTTCATGGGGACTCCCCAGGCGGCGGCTCCCTCTACGTTCGCTGGGACTGTTCCAAACCAAGCTGCCTACACCGCCCCGCAAGCGGCTGGACAGCCCTCACAACTCCCTCCCTTTCAACAAGCCCCCCTCACCGGTATGCCGGCCGCAATCCAACTTCTCGGTGCACATGTAAACTCCCCTGCCATCCAGAAACTTCTCCAGACGGCACCCAACGCGGACATGGCGCAGTTGAATGTCGTTCGCGATATCCTGAGCCGCCAGCCTGCGGCTGCACTCAACTATGACACGTTGATGCATGCCTTGTTCGAAGCGACTCAGTCGAACGGCCATGTCCCACAGGCGAATGCGTAATGCTTGCTTTACTTTGATGACAACTGCAATCTCTGTTTATCTTTCAATCCCCCCTGTACTGTACAGCTTGTTTGTGCTTTTGTGATTTCCAATGATGCTGCTTTTCGAGGACTGCATGGCTTCCTGACGCAGTCGGTGTTTGGGACATGCAATTCCCAGGATGAATTTCTTATGAATGTGGGATACCCATGGCTGGCAGCTGTTGTTTTCTCTGCCGGCTTTCCCGCTAAAATGGTTCTGTCTTTTTTCCATTTCTACTTTCTTATTACTCATGGCATGAGTATTTCTAGCTATGCATTATCCCAGCGAGTGGACGCATGGTTTCAATTCAAAATTCAGTTTTCTTTAATTTTTTTCTTCTCTCCCGAATGTTTCATAAAAGACACGCCATTGTTTAGTTATTTTAGGCCCAGAATGTCAATTCTATGTCAAGGTTGACCCTTGAATGTAAGGTGCAATTTAGAGATTTAATTCTGTTCGAAAATGCAAGGTATAAAACGTAACAATAGAGATAAATTCGAGCGCATGGACGAGAACTCTTCGTTACCGTCGACCATCATCCACGTAGGAAACGCCTGCGCTATGCAAAAACACCCGGACCAGAGATAATAAGAGAAAAGAAAGACAAGGATCCTCGAAGCGGCCTCCCTACCATCTTCCACCTCGGCGTCGGTATCCTCCACCACCCCCACCGCCATATCGAGGACCCCGTCCCGAACGGCCTCCTCCGCTATATGGGTCGTCATCCTCGTGGTGGCGTACAGGCGGTGCCCGACCTTTCAGCTCGGAGCTAAGTTTCTTGAACGTCTTGCGCATATCTGAGTAACCCATGTGCATTTTACCGAAGAAGTGGTCCGCCAATCGTCGGTCGTTATCAAGTCGACTCAGGTAGGCACCACAGACGTCGCAGACTTGCAGTTTCTGGTGTCCAGACGGTCCAGAGGTATCCTGCAAATTCTTCAGATCCCGCTCTGCATTCTCCTTCTGGTGCTTTGCGGTCCGGATCTTATGCATTTCATTCATAGCCACTGCGACAGAGCCGGTCTCACCCAAGACGGAGACCTCGAGGAGTCCGGTGTTGATAGTGTTGCTTAGGTCGGCGATTTGTTTCAGCTAGCGGCAGTGTTAGTGCTTCTGTGAACGTCAAGATATCTTGTAATTGGGCGATGCTGAACATACAAGATTGTTCGTTTGCCGAATCTCATCCGGGGTTTTCTCCAACCGGCGCTGCGCAGTGTCGATCCTGCGGTCGCAATCATCGATGTACTTCTGCATGTCGCGCATGTAATCGAAGTCAAATCCCCATTTGGCCTTCTCCGCAGACGAAGCAGTATCGTACTCTGTTTTCAGTCCCTCGCTGTGCACCTTGGGGCAAGGACCGAGGTCTTGCTTGGTGTTCGTAAAAAGGTCGTGCGGGCAGGTCCCGACCAGGTAGGAACGGCAGACTTTGGGGTCTGTAATTGCAAGTTGGGCATTGCGACCCTGGCCACCAGTACCAATGAGCTGGTCCGCTGTCGATAACATCGTGGTTAGCTCAGGCCGGGGAACCGAAGCGAGGCTCAAGCTTTGATCTGCGGGTCATCCTGTGCCAATTAAACGTACCTCCCATGAGCTGTTCCAGCAATTTTCTCTGTTCAGCCGCCATGATGGAGACCTATGCGTCAGAAAAGGGAAAAGCGTAGCGACAAAAGAGAGGTCGAGGGCTCTTTGACAGCAAACGGCGAGGTCCTGCGGTTTTTTGATGCTGACGCTAAGGAAGGCGGTGAGGCGCGACATCAACAGACCAGATGGACCAGTTCGGGTTGACATTTGACCATTCCACTTGTGTCTGATGTCCAAGTCCCTTGGTGATTCTCTGGGCCTTTTCCGGTGACAACAAGAGCCCTAGGTCCCGGATTCCAAACTCCGCTGTTTGCCGGAACTCCCCCAATCCGAATTGAATATCGCATGGACTAGGGGCAGCGCAGACCGAGCTCCGGTATGAAGTGATGACGGTCCCCTCACTCCTTTCTCTACTGCTGGCGCTTGCTGTCACGCTATGTAGCGCATCTGCCATAGCATCTTCGGACTATCATGAAAAGCTCCTCCTTCAGCCGCTTCCCCAATCTTCTCTTCTCGCCTCGTTCAATTTCCGGGGTAATACATCTCAACAACTCTTCGATAGCCAGCACTTCCGATACTTTCCACGAGCACTGGGTCAGATTCTCCAACATGCCTACACCAAAGAGCTTCACCTTCGATTTACTACCGGACGATGGGATGCTGAAAGTTGGGGCCCACGGCCATGGAATGGGAGCAAGGAAGGAGGGACTGGAGTTGAACTCTGGGCCTGGATTGACGCGACAGATGACGAGGAGTATGTTATTTGAAGAATATTACGTTGACACAAAAGCCGATCTAAAAATCTAATCATGTACAGAGCGTTTGCAAAATGGATTACTTTGACACAATCACTCTCCGGTCTGTTCTGCGCTTCCCTGAACTTCGTGGACTCGACCCGAACCACTCGCCCAGTTGTTTCATTCAAGCCTACTGGTGATCATAAAGATGTCAATGGGCTGCATCTTCTTCATGGAACTCTCCCTGGCGAGGTGGTTTGCACGGAGAATTTAACCCCCTTCCTGAAGCTGCTTCCGTGCAAGGGTAAAGCAGGAATTTCAAGTCTTTTTGATGGCCACAAGCTTTTTGACGCCGCATGGCAAAGCATGTCCGTGGATATGCGGCCTATATGTCCTGTGGAAGACGAATGTGTCGTTCAAATCGAGCAGACTGTGGATATGGTTTTGGATATTGAGCGATCTAAGAGACCCCGTGGTAGGTTGACATTACTCGCATAGACTTGATGTCATAAATTACTGACTACTGGCAGCGAACCCAATTCCAAGACCGGTTTCCAACGAAGATTTGCTCTGTGATACATCCAAACCCTATAACTCCGAAGATACCTGTTTTCCCCTGGAAAGGGCAAATGGAGAGGCCTGGAGCTTAAAGGAGGTGTTCGGACGATCGCTGAATGGGGCATGCCCTCTTACAGAGTCTAATGGGTCAAGTGAGCAACCTATTTGTCTAAGAGTTCCTCATGAACGCGGAGTCTTTATCTCCGAGGGTGCTGTGGAGGATAAGAAGAACGATGGCTTTACACGCTGCTTTACCTTGCCATCTTCGCAGCCATTTGACCTTTCCATTCCTCAACAACCCATCCAGACCGAAGTTCCGATTGAAGAACCCGTCTTACATGCAGAGCGCACGATTGTTGGCCACGGCCAGGAGCGTGGCGGCATGCGTATAATGTTCAGTAACCCGTCCAACACGACGGCCGTCGATTTTATCTACTTCGAGTCTCTTCCGTGGTATCTCCGACCGTATATCCATACATTACAGGCCACTATCACAGGTCGTGATGATGTGCGGCGAGAAGTCCCTGCCTCAAACCTTATCAGCGAAACCTTCTACCGTCCAGCTATTGATCGTGAACGCGGAACTCAGCTCGAGTTAGCCCTGTCCGTCCCAGCAGCCTCGACAGTCACTCTGACGTACGACTTTGAAAAGGCTATCTTGCGATATACTGAATATCCGCCGGATGCTAACCGTGGATTCAATGTTGCGCCTGCCGTCATCCGCGTCTTGACTGCGGGGGATGCCGCTCCGGTCTATATTCGAACTACAAGTCTGCTTCTTCCGTTGCCGACCCCTGATTTCAGCATGCCCTACAACGTGATCATTCTCACGAGTACAGTGATTGCACTTGCGTTCGGTACTATTTTCAATATTTTGGTTCGTCGAGTAGTCTCTGCTGATGAGGCTGCTGCACTCGGAGCCCAATCTCTCAAAGGCAAGCTACAGGGCAAATTGATAGCTATCCGTGACAAGCTTCGTCCGAAGGAGACCAAAGTCGAGTAGAACCCATTACATGGTTTCATGCCTCTTCACACGTTCGAAAATTTGCTCCATGTTGTGAACGGTTGTGACAAGACCTTTGAAATTATATAACCATTTAGAACATCATAATGTTATTGTCATTTGTACAGATATACCCAAGGTCAATAGATGATATGTCGACGGAGAAATTAGCTTGGCCCTTAGGCCCTGCTTCAGTGTTGGAATAAACAAGGCCCCAGATGAAATAACAAGACTCCAAAATTACCTCCTGTCATAGCTTACCTTCCAAATATATTTTTCACAGTATCCCAACCAGGCAAAGTATCCGAGGCACCAGGCTTTGAGCCCATGAAACTGTGGTCCTCTGTATCACATGTTGGCTCGCCGTGATCGTTCATAGGTCTTACATTTGCAGCCGCAAGCTCTGCACGAGTCAGAAACTTATTCTCTGCTCGAGTCTTCTGATCCTGAAGGCCAAGGAACTGGCCAATAGTGGAGCGAGGGTTATGAGCCTAATTAAGAGGTATTGACATTAGTCCACTGCTTGATATGGGCTTCAATCTGGAAAGCACGAGCACACACAGCGACATGTCCTAGACCCTCATTCAGCAAATCTTCAGAGCCTCCTTTTCTGTAGGTCCGATCACCCCAACCAACACCGCCCTGGAGATTCTTGGCTGGGTCTGGTTTGGCGGTGCTGTCACTGGAGGACGCGGAGGTAGTTTCATGGGAGTCGGACATGTTGATGAGTAGGTTCGTACCTACTCTATTCTGTTAGTGTGAAGTTGTCCTCACCAGATTCGAAGAGGGAAAATGAAGACTATCAACGCAAATATAGGATCCAGGGGCGATATCCTCACAGTTTAAGAGGATGAGGGCTGTTGATCCGCTGGTGTTCTCTTGAAGCAACGAGTCAGGCACTCAATCAAAGATAATATGATGGAAACCATCCTTTAGTGGCAAGTTTCTTCCACGCAAACCTATATACTGAGTCCTATGATGTCAAAGTTATGGGAGGCAACTTCGAAAATGCAGCCACCACGCAATGAAGTCATTGTGAGTCTCTGGCACCATTGGGAGACCTGAGATTGCTGAGTCATTGCTGCCTTTAAGTCCGAGCGGCCCGCCACAACTTCCAAGGTTCAAGCGGTTGGCGAAGTATAGAAAGTGATGAAGATTGCCCTCAAGCTTGATTATATTCATCGGACACCGTTCTATTAGGCACCTGATTCAAAGGCTGAGTAACTCATTGTTTTATTAAAGATTTTAATGATGGGCTCTCTATATACATGAACAATGTGCGAAATAATGCAAGACGCCAGTAATGAATGCAATGCGCCGAACGAGATTGGTGGCAATTAAACATCCATGCTAGATCGTAAGGGAATCTCCTCGGGGGGTTGATTTGCGGATGCCGGTACTTGCTGATAGGAGCGTCTTTTTTGACGGCGAATTACCCACCAGAAACATGCCACAATGCCGGCAATGCCGCAAAGCAACAGAATCACGATGAATACTCCTTTCAGCATACTCAGCACAGAATATGCTAGGTAAACTGCTTTGGCGACTTCCTTCATTGCAGTGTATCGCGTAGCTGACTGGTATTCGGAGCCTGAAAGGCCATTGTTGACCATACTGGCTCCATCGCTAGGTGACGAGTCGATATGTTCTCGATGGCCTTGAAGGAGCGACGGGTCATTCGGGTGCGGACCGGAGGATTCTTCGTCGAACCCAACTGCCTTCCAATCGGGTGGTACCTCAGTGCGCTGTACACGCGAGGTCCTCAAGACATTGCCATCACGATCGAATGCGGTGGCGGAGATCCAATCCATATACCCTTCGACGATGTGCATTGTCTCGAAATTGGTCTTGTTCGCGTATCCAATGAAAACTGGATCACTGTCCTCGGTTGCTTGGGCATAGAAGCCCCACTGGGCCACATCGGTCGCGCCGTTCCAACTGACATGAATTACAGTCAAAAGATCCGTATCCGACGTGCCATACGCAAAGGCCACGACATCTGGTGGCGTGGTCGGCTGACCGATCCAGTCGAACTTATATGAGCGGTAGCTCGAGAATCGAGTTGAAGCAAAACGGGCATACATGAGAAGGTCCCCGTTCGGCGCGTGTTCACTATGGTATCCACGTTCACTCCAGCCCACAAATGTGTTACCATTCTGAAGCGGCTGAACATTGCCGCGAAGTCGCGTCAAACCGTGGTCTGGGCGTTCAATGCGCTTGATGGTGGTGGCAGTCATTGGGGTCACGGTGGTATCGAGTTCGATGAAGAAAGCCGTCGAGAAGTCCTCTTCGTTTTCTGACTCGTCCGAAGCGTTGTTAAGAAATGAAATAGTATGGTGAGTGCTATTTGAATCGACAAATTTGATATCGTGTTGTTTTGAGAACTGGAAGTCTTGCTGAAAGTCGGACTCTGACCCGCCGAGACGCCATATGATATGGCCGTCCTCGCCCGAAATCAAATAGATGGTATTGGTGAAACGCAGTGAAATGATATAGTCCCCGGCCGCATTCTTGTCGACAGAATTGATATGCACGTAGTCCACGCCGGGAAACCCGGACGGGCTATTCCAGGCATGGAACCGAATTGACTCATGCACTGCGATGTGGTCGGTGGAATCCCATTCGGCGAGGATCTCCCCCGTCTTGATATCCAGTTCGACAAAACCGCCGGTTATCATCCAGCTATTTTCATCGGGCCGATCTAGATCGGCCAGATTTATTTCCTGGGATCGGTACGTGCAAGCCAGAGCAGTCTGACCACCATCCATGATATTGAATTCATGCATATTGAAGGCATCGACGTCGTTGGTCACTCCGACCTGGTGTTCGATTTCATAGTGTTGATCCAGAATGACTCCGCTTCCCTTATTGGAGTTGTCGAATGCATGTTGCAGGATAAAGGAGAGTCGCGGCTTGTCATCGATGTTCCAGTTGGCCTTGAAGTCGAAGACATTCCGATTGTCCGTCATCGGGGACCCAGCCCAGATGAGCATCTGTTTGGAGCGACATGGTCAGAACTCAACTGCTCCAAAATCTGGATGGTACGGGTCACCTGAAACATACACCCTCATTGTCGTAAATATAAGGTCCGATTTGGAATTCTTGGTATTTTTTTGTTGGGTTCTCTGGGTCGATCTGGCCGTAGGGTGCAACGAACCAATAGCCTGGGAGCTGGCGTTCGCGGTCAAGATGGGTGACCTCGAATTTCAAGGCGCGCACTTCGGGCAACTGAAGTTAATTGAGTTAGGCCGGGGAATATTTAGCCATCGGATCCATAGGGTACTCACGGTAAAGAATGACCATAAATCAGTATCGTGGCGTTGTGCCGCAGAACTATGCAACACAAGGCAAAGGAGGACGACAAAAAACGCCAACATGGTGTTGAGGAACGTGACTAAGTGAGACTTTTATTCTTCATGGTAGAAATGGCCGATCGAGGGAGTAATAGTATTGAATCAAAAAGACTAGTGCCACTTTTCCTCGGTCAGGAGCAACGAAAGGTTTTAGCGGTCGCACCAGATCCTCAGGAGGCGCGAGGGGTAGATAATGAGATTTGAAGACAGGATCGGCAAGAAATTTGGCTTGATCATGGCGATCGTTAATTGGAGAGAGCCGGATTGCTAACATGGTATATCAATTTTCGCCATGGAGAGTCAACGTAATGGCTGATGTGGACTATGAGCTCTAAAGGGAAATGGTGCATGGCGGACACGCGGTTTGTGGAGACGGTCGGCGGCCCAAAGCCCAGCATCGGGGAACCAATCAGAGACGGGGGTTAAGACTTTGTCCCGGATACCTGGGATGCTGATGAAAATTTCCGACCATTTGACAGGGCGTAGAGATGCTTTGCGTGGATATCATATCAATCAATGATTGAGAAAAATTGACCCCCTCCCCCCACCCCCCATTTGAAATACCAAGGCAGGAAGGGAGTACTAGAATCGGTGCCAGGCCCCCATACTTCTCGAGTCCTGTATGCAGTTCATTGTGTGAATGGGCAATGACTATTGTGGACTGTCAAATATTTGAACTGATCTTTAAGCATCTGCTCATGGAATTCGTTCATGTCTTGCATTTAAAAAAATCGAGAAGAAGTACGCAATGCTAAAGTAGATACATCGACAATTTTTCTGAAGATTATCGAGGCAATGAAAGGCAGTCATCTCTCCAGAATCATTAGAGAGGTTAAAAATGGATGAATAAAGTAGGGATCTGGTCTAGATTGACATTATCTTTAGGTTTGCTCTAATCAATCGATTGGGATTTGGGCTTTGGTATTGGGCAAACCCCCATATCCTGACCAGTAATATGGCCCATTTGAAAAGTGTGGGACAAAATAGCTCTAAGTATTAATTTTGTTGATCCATGGGTATCAATCTGATGACTGACTACCAGGGAAAAAATAAGGGCGAACACAAATTCTCAGGTTTCCACCAACCCTAAAAGATTCGATCGGGCCATCTGAGCTCTCCAAAGAACATGTTCCATAGATGGGTAGCTTGGAAGTAAATTCCATGCCGCCTGCTCAAACGTGTAGAGACTTGATAGGGCTTGTAGCCTCAGGGTGCGGTCTGAAACTTTCAAGTCCAGAAGGCTTGTCTCAAGACCGCATTTGAGAATAGTCACAGTGGCTGCGGGGAGAAACAAGAGCAGGTTGAAATCGCATAACTCAACTAGCATCCTGTCAATTTCGGCTTTCAAATCTCTCCGATCTTGGGCTCGATTCGATGTCAAGTTGTCATCATCCTCTGTTTTATACAATATAGACATTGCAGTCATATATAAGAGACGAAGGAACGCCTGGTGCACCATGAAAACTCTATTCATGGGTTCCGACAGAGGGCAATCGGAAGGGTCGTATTGAGCTGATTTGGGGAGATCACGCATCCAAGCTTTCAGGAAATCCTCACAAGCATTGATCATGGTTAATGATGGGGACTTTGTAGGCATAAGAGAATAGTTATCGTTCAGAAATGAAGGTTCCCATGCACCCTGATATAAATATTCCAGCATTATCCCAATGCAGTGAGTGAGTTTGACTTGTTCTTTGAATAACGCAAATGATTTCTCTTGATTCCACTGACACAGAATTTCGGAGTTTGATCCCAGAGTCTCATGAACAAGGGCGGGATAAGTCTCATATTTTAAGTCTGCGAAGCTCAGCATGGAAATTTGCAAGGTATTGTTTTGAATTCGCAACGGCCGCTGAAATGCAAGCGAAATCATGCGATCGCGGGCGTATAGACACCACCACAGATTTTGTCTCGGAGATAGATCATCTAAATAGAGACTGGGAAGAAGACCTTTACGTTCCGCTGCAGTACATGCAAGATCTAGCCAGTAGTAAGGATCTTTGTGGTGTGAGTCAGCTTCGTACCACAGGGTCATCAGAAGCAAAGCTTGAATCTGGGAGATCAAGTTAGGTTCTGTCTCAAACTCATAAAGTAACTATCATTAGAGAAATTTAGCCACCAGTCAAACGACGGAATAAGTGTGCTGAAAAGAGCCTATTTACCTTGGTTCTCTCAAAGAGAGCTTTTCGCAACGAGTTTCGTGAATGAAATCCAGCAGTCACAATGTCGTCGTCACTGACGAAAGCGGCGCTTGCCATCATGGCAGCTTGATAAACCAGGGGACTTTCGAATTTTGTATCGTCTTCGACTATGAGGCTAGTCAAGAATCTGTTGAGATCCAAGGCTGGCAGAAGAGGATGGACATATTTGACGTATGCTACGAGCAGTGTAATCTGAAGCGATTTCGGGACAAGTTCAAAGGCCGCTTTAAAACTAAGATATTGATTGTCTTCAGCCGACAGCTTTCGGTGTTGAGCCTGAAATAACCTCCGATGTGGAATTGACTCGGTAGAGCCCACAGCAGATTCTTGTCGAGGCGCCGATGATGTCAAAAGTCGGTCAACTTCTGAAAGATAGGTATCGAGCGGATACGTCGAAGCCACATCAGTGTTCAAAGTCATGTGTCGCTTTTCAGAAATCGATTTACCATCCAGAATGACCGACTCGGAAAGGGCTGCTCACGCCAACTTAGGTTAAATGACTATTTTCTCATTCTACATAAGATGGCACATACATTGGCAATCACCGCATTTCGTTTTGAGATCACTCGAGAGATAGCCTTCATCACTAAGCTCCGCACGTTCCTCCGTCTTTCGGCTGAAGAGTGAGTCTTCTGACGATTCGCTCCGAGGCTTGCGGCACGCTCCGGAGATATGCTCTTTTTCGCGATTAAGTTTTGACTTTCTGCCAGAAGGACGTACTCGAGAGATATGTCGCGTGTCTTTAGTAACACGAGAAGGTGATTGATTTTTCATTGCATCGAAGCTTGGATGCGCTTTAATTAAGAGTGAGGATTAAGTGGAATTGCAGCCTCGGCGGTGGCTCCCTTCAAAAAGGAGATCGAAGGTGCAAGTTTGATATATTGCTGAGAACCCACCGGCACGGCGCTCTTTAAGCTGCTGGATATTCTATTGGTCATTGTGAATCAAACAGAAGGCTTGATGCAGATTTGCCAATGATCATGCCATAATATGCTACATTGCCTCGGATACCGTCGAGATCTATCTTCCACCGGAACTCAACGAGTTCCGATCACTTACTGTGACCCACTATTTAGAGCTCCTGACCAATCACAATCATCATACGATAAACATGTTCCACCGGATGTCTCAGGTTGATCGCATGGTGAGGAGCGAGTTAAAAATAAAAGAAGAACCCAAATTCACAAAAGTAACTTGAATGTATACAGTCATTTATGGCAGTGTCCGGCCCCAATTCCAGGAGCTACTGTGATCATCGGGAACAAGGTTGAACAGCACTAAAATAGCAGTCAGCGAGGACAGGACTGAGCAACAAGAGAGGAAAGAAAAGGAAATCCCACTTTCACCGAACGAGCCGAATGTATCATCGAGTTGCTGAAATATATGTGCGGAGGGAAAGTCGCTTGGGGCCATCGCCGCAGCAAAAAGGTCTTGATCCGATGTCCATGTGCGTTGGAAGTGCTCTGAGGATGATTGTGATTGAGGGTTGCCCTCCCCCGGAGCAACCATCGCACTACTAGTGGCAATAGACGCCGAAGAGTGTTGCACATTCGTGCCAAATCTCGATTGCCCATCTGTAGATAAAGAACAAGGCTGTGTAATGGATCCTATAGTTGTACTATCTCCAAGTGCGCGTGCCATTTCACGTTGCGTTGTAACCCTTAAGAGTTCTGTCAATAGTTGCTCAGTATGTCGAGCTATTCTATTATAGCACCGTTGGGACCGACTCGCATGAATGATCCTGATCACTCCTTCCTTTGCTTCGAGTGAAGCTGGGGTGAATGGTTGGCTTGTCGGCGGTATACAGAGAATAACGCCAGCCGTAAATTGCTGCAACGATGCAAAAGATGAAACATATTGTGTTCGAAGGTCGTTTATTGGAGCACGCGAGATACGGAGGGCAGCTGTAGTGGCTGCCTCCAAGGACTGGCGCAGGGTCTCAACAAATGGTGTTTGCCGAGATGAGTTGTATATTTCTTGCTCAAGGAGTGGTCTGTGTGTTTGGATAATGGCAGCATCATAGGTCAATTGTAAAACGGCGGCTTGAAAATAAACTGTTTCTACATTTCTCTTAGTACGCAGAGGGAGTGTAGACAGCTCTTGGGATATTTTTTCCCAGCGCATTTCAGACTTCCAATACTCCATATCGAACAGCTCGGGAACCTTGCTTCTCCATTGAGATAGTAGACGATCCGTTTCTTGAGTTATTTCGCATATGACTCGTAGTTTATCTTCTATGTTCTCCGCGGTCGAATGAAGATGGCGGAGTCGCGAGAGATTTCTGCGAGAGATGCCATAGAGCTCACCCTTCATCATGTGGAATGGAACGCTGGACGTCGTCCAATCTTGGATAGTCAATATTGGATTTCCAAGTAGCCAGGGGTCGATATTTAAATCTTCAGAAAGCGTCAGGGAGCGCACCCCTGCCGATGATGTATTTATCGACGGTGGCCGCCCGTAGATCACCGAGCAAAAGGTATCTCCAACTAGCATATGATTCCAGCAACGAGAGTGAATTTCATTTTCGACTGGATCCTTGCTTGTATGCTCCTTTGATTGTATATTCAAAGCATATGCCGCGCGCACCGCCATACCAGAAAGATTCCAAGCGAGGCTGGGGGAGTTGTGATAAACGTAGTAGGAGGATAATAAAGAGCAGACTTGGACACATTCTATTTGACAATCATCTAAAAGATCGATCAGATGAAGTCTTATCTCTGCAATAAACCCCTGCAAAAGAGCGCTGGGATCGATTTCATGCTCGACCAGAAGTTCACACCCTTCCCATGACGGATCGGGTATAACTGACTGTAAAGCAATGCTCGTAACTCCTAGTAGAGCCATTACAGATCCCAGATGCTTGCGTTCCCAGTGGCTTTGCGAGAGTATTTTTTCGGCCGTTGCCCGAAATGATGGCTCGTGGAATATCAGAATAAACCATTGCATTCGATGGAAATATGCATCGATGAGTGCCCTCATGACAGGAGTCGGTGGCATTTGAATCCCTTTCAAAGTCCATATTGATTCATTTGATGGGGATTTTCCCATGTCACCAGGGATGGATGCTCCGGTGAATGTGCGTCCAGTCTCTCCTTCATTGAATACACTGCGCGCAAAGTCAATTGTCGATGTGTTTGTCCGAATTTCCGAACTTTCTGAATACGGAGTTGCGATCGGAGTCAAGGGACCCTGGCCGACTGGGCCAGAAATTGTGTTTCCGCTTGCTTGAGACTGCGGAGTATTTACAGCAGGCTTGGTGGAAATGGTCGCTACCGTAGACTGCGGGCGTTTCCGTCGGCCAGGCGTCCGTAGCGAGGTCTCACATTCATTGCCAGCCCGGAGACAAAGTACACAGGGCCTTGCTTCATCGCACTAGAAATTCCATGCATCAGTCATTGGGGACTACACCTGTTGGTCATCTAGAAGGTGCCTACTTTGAGCTTTTGCCGGCGGCAGCGATCACATGCCTTCGGGGTGCGAGACCGCTGCACCCCGTTGCGGGTTTCCTTTGGCATATGGTGGGAAACAGCAATCTCAGGCCGGAAATGATTACCAGCTGAAGGGCTATGAGAATTGTCGAGACCGACGTTCTTTGGATTACCCCGGATTCTTCAGGAGGAAGATCCACCGGAAGTGAGGAGGACTGGGGAATTCCCCTGTCCGCAGTCTCCGGCTTTGTTGCCTGACTTATAAGGCTCCCAAACAGGGCCCTAGTGCAAGAGTTGGCTAACTGGTGAACCAGTAACTAATCAACCTGCCAATTATTCTAACTTCTCTTTCATCGACGTTAATGACTGAATTTCTCTCAGATAAAAGGTCGCCAAGTACCAAGGGAGGCTTTTAGATGTTGGACTTTCCGTCGCTCGGTAGTATGTGTCCAAAAACCAGACATGCCGTACAAAGAGCAGCCCAGGAAGGCATGCCTCTCAACCTCATACTTTTACACCCACAGAGAGACTTCATCCGGTACCATATCCCAACATACTCAGTCTTCTCTCAAAAACCAATCATGACCCAGATATGACATTCATGCATAACTGTTCAGGCGAGGTGAAATGGATTGTTGTTACAAAGAGCATGATTTCGAGCCTTCACCTTCACCAGAGCCAATGGGTCTACCGAGAACACCACCAACTCTGTTTTTGTGCGTCGTCTTTCCATGGGAACTTGCCTGCTCCAGGTCGATGTCAAGGCTCTTAACAGCACTGTGGTTGCTTTGGTTTCCCTAAGGAGTTCCTGCCTCGGGATGCCACTGGCACTCATGAGTTCACCTGGGAGGTGACTTGGCGGATGGCATATATGCTACTGCGGGCACGTACTCTCTCCATATTCGGGCCGGCATCGATTATGATGTTGTCGGGCCTTCGAAATTTAAGATCCAGTACCCATTTCTGCATGTGTTCTTGTTGCTTTTGACAAGCATGATATGTGAATCATATGTGAGGCTAGATGTATGATCGGGTTCTTGAATTCTGCCCTGTGATTTCCCTCCTATATTTCTTGCGTTGACATATCATTTACATAAGGTTTGTTTAAATGCAGGTTAAAAATAATAATATTGTACCTATTATGTATTGAGACAATTGATGTCCAGTCTCTAATGAGAAAAAGGCCATGTCTCGCTGCCGCTGCCCGGCACCTTACTTGCGGGGGTTGTCTCGGTCATATTTAAAAACTTGGATGGCTGGCCAGACCTGCAGAATCACGGCCCCCGTCATCACACAGCCTGCGAAGACCTGCGCATGCAAGAAATCCGCAGTGTTGAGATTGACCAGCGCGCCTGCAACAGGCGTCCCCGCCAGGGCTCCGAAGGACGAGATACCCCACATCATGCCCAGCCGCGTGCCCATATAATTTGGATTTTGGCAGAAAACCGGATGCGCAACGATAGACGTGGGCCCGGTCACTAGAACTCCGCTCAGGATACCCCAGTAGCAGGCCCACACTATGAAGCCCGGGATGTTTGACACTGCGATCCACGTGAACATCGCGATTGCAGAGGCCGCCACACAGAAGATCAAAATCGCGACGGGCTTCACATATGCAACGAGCAAGTAGGGAACAATACGACCAAACACCGACGAGCCGTTGACGATAGCCACCATATAAAACGAGAGACTTCTTGTGGTATGGATAACAGTTCGCGCGTACGAGGCGACATAGAATATGGGGACGTAGTACGCGAGCATGACACAGATGAGTGAAATGGAGAACATCATGAACGGCACTTCACAAAACGCAGCCCGGTCAATGAGACTTCGCGCGCGGGTCTTGAGAGCGGGCTGACGGCAGAGAATTCCACATGCGACAATGGCCATAAGCAGCGTTACGAAGCCAATGCAGCGGACGGCCCACGGGAAGCCGATTCTCGGCTGCAGCTGGCGAAACATGACCGGGAATATCACGGCGCCGACACTGGAGCCAATGGACGCGATGCCGATCGCAATCGGGCGCCGCGTGGTAAAACTGGTGGATACCATTGTTAGGGCTGGAATGTAGGAGATGCCACCGCCCATGCCGACGCAGAAACCTTGCGCTAGCAGAACCTATTTTTTTATTAGCAAAGGTGGGGGTCGAGAGGTGGGGGTTTTTAAGCTTTTATTGTCTATAAAAGGGAGTCCATACCTGATAGTACTCAGTGGCTAGACTTGTCATCATTAATCCTAACACTGTCAGGAAGCTCCCCGAGATCATCAGTGGGCGAAGATATCCCGAGTCCACCAGGGGCCCGGATACCAGGCCAACCATCGGGATCAATGTCGCCTGAATGCTGCCGATCCATGATATCGCCGACGGAGATTGGTCGGGCAAGAGGACGGTTGTGTAGTACTCTTGAAATGCGCCGAACGTGGTAAGAACACCCCTGCATGAAAATGTCAGTCGGAACATAAATTAGTAAGGCACATGAAGGTTAATTCGACAATCGAAAAGTATGTCCGACTCACCAGGAATTTACGAACACGCAAAACCCCGCAAGCACATTCAACCAAGCAATCAAACCTCCGTTGACTCTTGGCTTTTCAACATCGCTCTCCAGCTTTGACGCTGGGGTTCCTTCAGTGCCATTCGGGATAGTAGGAGTGCCATCGGGTTCATTTTCGGGATCGGAAAGGGTCGCCTTTTCAGTCATGTCCGGTATAGCTTCGAAAAATCCTTCCACTGGCAAAGAAACCACATCGACAACACTAAGTAGTTATAGGACCGGGGTTTACCCCGACCTGCCCCAGTGGGGAAGCTTGAGCCCATGGGGTTTTTATTAGTCACGCGAACGGGGTGCTGGCCGGCTCGACCGGCAGTCATTAGCCGAGCTCTACCGATCTCTTCATGAACACTTAGCCAGCCAAGCAACTAATGCACGGAGAACTCCGATTTAGAGGCACTTCGGTATTTCGGCCCCCGTCTCGTTTTTGGCACCGGCTCTTTCTTACAGCCCGAGCCAACAGCTACGCATGATTTCCCCAGAGCATAATATCACAATGCAAATTTCTATTGGCACCGGGTAAGGTCGAGCGGTCACAATATCTAACAAGATGTCGACAAGATCTCAACATGCAGACCGTAGGAAGAGACTCAGACTAGTACATATGAGTCACACTCTTTTCTTAATTCCATACGATATCAGAAGGGATTGGCTGATTGAAGTATCCGGGCGTGAGACCCAAACCACGCCTCCCAGAATAAACAGACATTCAAATAATTTCATCTGTGGCACATTGTCGCTCTTTTTGGGAACAGACTGAGAAAAGCTTCAAAGAGTTCATTTATTTTGCGGGTCCCTTTTTCCGCACCATATTTCTTCTAGCTGCAGTCCTCTTCTCATCAAGAAACTCACATTCCTGCTTGTGCGTGAAAAGGTTGTCATAGCCTGAGCCTCCATCCTGTTTCATATAATCCTCGACGACCCCCTTGCCGGCTTCTTTGGACAAGCTCATGTTCTCGTGTGATGTCAATGTCGCACAGAGTAGCGAAAAGCAGCGCTTTCAGCTTTCAGCCTTCGACCGGTGGTGCTTTTACCAGTCACGACAGTCACCCTCACGGCAGAAGCTGTCTTTACTTTGTCTAGAGAACAGTACTTAGCAACGCTCGTGTCTGTATAGCTGGAACGGGTTTGGTTTAGGTCTGAGGGTTTGGAAGTTTTGATAAAGACTTAGATCCCTTGATGTTCCTTTTCAACGACACGGAGGCCTCCGGATACTCCGAGGATCTGAGATTGTAACCAAGAAGCTAATATGGTCAAGATCATTCAAAATATAGATCTCTTCATCGATGACTTTTCTTTCTACTGGGTGTTCTGCACTGTGAACTACGCTCTGGATTCCAGAAAGGACGAAGTTGTCGAAGCTACTTGACCAGCCCTTGCTCGAAGGTCCCTCTGGATATACGCCCGAGACATACGCTTGAGGTGAAAAAACAATAGTCTAGATGTGCTCCCCAAAGTCTGGCCCCTCATCCGGGCATTTGAATAAAACCCCATGGGTAATTCCAGACATCCCGCCAACTATGCCCTTCCGTGAAGTATACCAAAGGAAGGGTACTGTGGAAGAGCCGATCACTTGGAGAGGAGCTTAAGTATTTATCTAGATGTGTAAGTTGGAGTTTTCAAGAGATTGTAAGATGATAGCTCCATTCGTTGGCATTACGGAGTTTATAGGTGTACGATGGATGCCTAGATGTGCAGGCAGTATATAAGGAATCCCATCTCGATCGCCGTCGAAAGTAATGCGAGGAATTAAATGAAGCCCATTAACTGGTATATACTATACTAGAAAGAAAGAACAATGGAAAACAAAACAGGGGTGGTGATCACGGTTTTTATCGGCGGCACGGCAGCAACCGTTGAAGCCAAACACGGGAATGCTCATACAAGAGAAACAGAAACAAATAGAAATTATCTTGTGCCCTAACAACAATTGAAGTGAGGCTGACTAGCCAAGAAAGCTTAGTCCAATGGTTAATTCTACTTGGAGGAAGATCCGAGTCATTTGATACATAGGCGTCCCGTTCTTTTTTCCCAAATTAGGAATTTTGATGCCTGAATTAGGCCTGGAAAAACTGACTTCAAAGGTCCGGGGATATTCCGTCCCACGTTTTGGGACATTTCTATTTCCATGTCTCCACCTGCCACGCACGCAGTTGGATCAGGTACCGTTGAAAAAATAACACCACAAGGAATGATTCCTTCTTCGTTCCTGCGCTAAGCTAAGCCCTTGGTCATCGCCATGATCCAATGATTTCATGAAAACCCACCCCACGGTCTGATCTTTGATCCTGGAGATATCGAGACCGATTTGGAGACTGCTCTTCAGCTGGGGTTCGGGTCTTCCCCAGCGACAAACTGCTTCAACTGTTTCGTCCTGGCGCTTCGACAGCAGAGTCGCGACAAGAACCACGTAATGTGGCCTCTGACAGCCATGGACAACCACTGTCGTGTTCGTAGAAGCCGTTGGCGCTCCACTCGTAACGCGTATTTGGCGCCGTGATCTGTCCCAACCAGGGCGGACCCACCCTCCCGGAATAGATCGTCCATCGATCTGAAAGGACCACCCCATCTACAGTCCAGCCCTGTGGGGTCCAGCTTTCGATCGTTGGTGGTGTTCTGGCAACACCTTCAGCGAACAGGACCCCTTGATACCAACTGGGTCCCCGTCCTACATCGTCCAACATTTGCGATTTCTCAAACAAAACCTAGGGCCAAGCCTTCCAATGATCTTCTTCTCCCGGCCTTAGCCAGACACTCCTAGGGCTCAAACATGCGTCTAGACTCTTAGGTTCAACACACCCACAGACGCTAATGCTTTTTTTGGACAGCGTTGTCTGTTTCATGGTGCTCACATCCAGCTTCAGATCTTTCTCCACCATGGATGATAAAAAGACAGAAAGCACCCATCTGCGCTTGGGCATGTCCACTGTCGTCCATTCTTTAATCAACATTGCGCGCTCTCCCTGCCGACCCCTCACTCCTTTGGGATCTAAATCTCTCCGGTGATCTAGGCTGTGCCGATCACCCAACAGTCCTTTGATATCAAGTCTTTGTCTGTAGATCAGATATTGTCGATCCTTTCCCTCTAGATTCTAGAGCTCCCGGGCCAAACAGACCATACGTTCATCGATTTTGGATCAGAAATTGAACCGAAACGATGTTGTTCTTTAGGAACCTCACTCTCCTTGCCGCCATCACAACCACGGCATTTGCTGTGCCTGTTGAAGAGCGCAGATACGACTTACCTCGTGCAGTTGATGACCACGCCGATCCTGAATTACGGACCATTGCTGCCACGGCCAATGGTCCAAGGTCCATTTCCGGTAGGAGTGGTACCTCCGGGGCGGTTGAGATCGTTAATAAGATGGATCAGCCAATCTACATATGGTCAGTTTCAGATTCCGACACAACGGGCGGCGTCATGCACACTGTACAAAAGAAGACCGGTACCTACACTGAGCAGTGGCGCGTTATGTCTGATGGCAGCGGCATATCCGTAAAAATATCAACCTCACCAAAACAGGACAGCGTTCTACAATACGAGTATACCAAAACTGGTGATAAACTTTTTTGGGATATGTCTTCCCTAAACATCAACTCCACTTCGCCGATTGTTCAGCAAGGCTTCGCTGTGACGATTAGCGACGATAGCTGTGAGACTGTGACTTGTGCAGCTGGAGATGCCACTTGTGCAGCCTCGTACCAGGACCCTAATGACAGGGATACACACGCCTGTAGGGCTAATGCCGCTTGGGTTCTAACACTTGGATAAAACTTTCTTCATTGACAATTCTTTTTGCCTTATACATCAAGTGATTGATTTTTTTTTTCTTTCAGGAGGAAGATAGGATATTTGGGAGAAAATGGAAGTAGTAATCGAAACCTCAAAAAGTAGGATCAAATTAAATATCAGAAGAAAAAAAAAGGAGTAAAAATAGATATGTACAGAGAAGCACTTTTTTCTCAATCCAATGGATATAAGCTTAAATCCATGTAGAAGGAATGCGGCCTCCTGCTCAATCAAAGCGACACGGGTACAGCGCACTATACCTATATCGTATCGACAGAAAAATAGTGCGCCAAGCGAGGTCGAACGAACTTAGTAGACGGGGACCTTGAAGGCAGGGAAATCGTAGGTCCAGCTCTCGTACGACTTCTTGTCATAGACACAATCGAAAGTAGATTTGTTGCGCCAGAGCGGACGCGACGGCCACTGACACAGCTTCTGGACCTCGCCTTCGTAGTCGCCAGAGGAGACGGTGGCGTTCAGGCGCTTGGGCTGAACGCCGTTCTCGACCCAGTCGATCATGGTCGCCATGTTATCCTCCGGGTAGGGGCCGGGCTGCAGGGAGTTGGTGCCGCAGTGCGCCGCACCAGGGATCAAGTAGAACTGGTACCAGTCCTGGAGCTCCGAGAGGCTCTCCTTGGCCGAAGCATCAGGGTACATGATCGAGCGGACGGATTGCCAGTAGTGCACTGACGAGGCGGCGGGGATACTGGGATCAGACTCGCCGTGGTAGTGCAGCAGCTTGCCACCAGAAGATTGGAAGGGGGTCAGGTCAGGCAGGGTGGTCTGCAGACTGTCCATGTAGCGCACCATAGCGGTGTTCATCCATTCAACGAGGGTATCGTAGGTGACGCCATCGAGATCCGACAGGTTGTCCAGGTCAAGAAGTTCAACAAACTTGGTGACAAATTCACCGCCGGTGGAAGGAATGTCAAGCTCCCACTTTTGAGTGCTGTTGTTCCATTCAGTCTCAGCATCAGACAACTCCGAACCGATCTGCCAAGAAAGATAGGCGCGCTCGCCCTTGGAGTTGTGGAGGCCGTCGTAGATAGCCTGTGCAACCGCAACGCCCTCGGCAGAGACAGTGCCGCTCTGAGCGGGCTGGTAGCTGGTACTGCTGCCCTCAGCACGCTTGACCTTGCTGCTGAAGCCAAAGCCTAGCGAGGTGCTAGTCTCGGCAGCACAGTAGTACTCCTCGCCAATGATGGAGGAGAGGTTGAAGTTGAGCATGCACAGATCAGTACGGGAGATGACACCGTCGGTGCGACCATCAAGAGGATCACAAGCTTTGATAGTAGCGTTCACAATCTTTGCCAGTTCACAGGGAGGGGGTAGTAATCCAGGGTCTTCTCCACTTCGGAAGAGAACACATGGTGGACTTGCTGCTGGCCGTATCGGAAGGCGGGAGCACCAGTAATGACTCCATCGTATTCCTCACCATATCGCTGAACTTGGCTCATGCCCTCACGGCCACCGTCAGAGCATCCCTCATAGTAGGTATAAACCTTGGAACTTGTCGAAAGACCATAGAACCCCTTTGTCACGTATTTACCCAGCTGGGTCATCTCGCCGAGCGCTTGGTAGCCGAACATATAAGTCGCATCCCAGTTGATGGAGCCGTTGCCGGCAAGGACCACATCGTCATAGGAAACAGAGTTGAGGGCATCGTACCCTGCCGAAGTGGCACCACCAACTGCACCATATTCAAGACCACCAGTGGAGTCGGTGTTCAGGGAGTAACCGCCACCACCGGCGACGTAGAAGCGCTTCTTGAAGTCCGAGGGCTCCGGGAAGGCGTACTTGACGACAATGTTATCGCTCTTTCCAGGGTGAACGTAGGTCAGGGTCACATTGCAGTAGCTGTAAGTCTCGCTCGAGCTGGAGCTGCTCATACCGCCCCCAGTGCTGGCATTTTCAACCACACTCGCAGTGGAAGCGGAAGGGATCAGGTTGATACCCAGCAGAGTTCCGTTGGAAGGCAGTGCAGACTTAACATTGGACAAGGTGCAGACGTCGGCCAGCGAGGTAGCACTGGCGGTAGCGGCGAAAGCCGCGACAAACGCGCCGGATTGAAGGCGCATGGTGATGATCTGGGTTCAAGAAGCAGACCAATGTTCAATAAAAGAATGGCAGAGGGGGTTGAATAGCAATGAATGGAAAATCCCCGTCTGCTGTGAAAATAAATGTTTCGAGTGAAAGCGTTATTTATCAATTTATAAGAACGACAATGCGTGGTTTGAGAACAGCCATCTTTCCGGTTAAGGGGAAGAAGGGTGGCCCTCGATAATTTGCTGATCTCCCGAATGGACTGAGCTCAGCCTATGAAACTCACCTCGCTATGGGGCTCCAGGTCCTGCTCAAGCTGCTAGAACCCAAGGAGCGTCGTCATCTTGCAATAAGACACGGCCCAGGCACCGGGCCAAGTGTTTGGGATAGAGAAAACATGAGAGCCGTTTCAACCCGTGGACGACTAATGAGATCGCGACCACCAGGGCCGCGTGGTTGTTTCTTCAAGAGCATAAGAATCTGGCGGAGGGCAAAACCGGTTGGAATTGGACACATAGAAAGGGGACTGAGCCAATGGAAAGCTTTGAACAGGTTCGAAACGGGGGCGCTTGGGTCCATGATGAAATTAAAGTGTACCTGAAAGCGTGGTGAACCCAAGTCTCAGGTGTTCCAGGGAGGTTCGAGGGCCCATCATAGAGTGAGCGGTTAAAGTTTGGTCCGGCTGGGCTGAAGATCTGCAGAGGCTAATGCGTAAGGGTTGTCCAAAACTGGGGAGACCGCGTCAGTCAGGGTGATTAAGCATGGCTCGGTGGAGCCCTGACTGCGGTCCGATGGCGGTTCATTCGTTTTGGACCCATGCTGAATATGGTCACCGGCTTCATGTCGGTGAAATTATGGGATGGATGGGAGCTGTGTTTCCTTATCAATCAACTGAGCCGACCAAAGCGGATCCATCCTGAAAGGTGGGAAGTATCACCAACTGGGAGAAGCAGCAATCCCCCGAAAACTCGCCGGTGTGTTGCGTTGACTAGAGCTATACGGATCTGGACGAGGCTGGCGAACGAAGGTAGGGAATGCGAGATGTTCTGAGCGGACGTGACATTATCCGAATTCCCGTACGCGCTACGGGCTGGCGTCGTCATCTCGAATAATGTGATCGAGCATGAACTGGACGCGACCAAGACTCTCGGGTTCCTCCACATGTTTCGCCCTCTTCCCGATACTTCGCATCCATGGTCTCCTCCCCCCTTCACGCCACAACCGAGATAAAGTGGGATATAACTGCCGATACCAGTGGATTTGGCTTTGGGGCGAGGAGGTCATTGGGAGGTGATCTGTACCCCAGATTGGTGGCTGACTGTCCTGGTGTCATCGCCTTCGCAATGTCCCCTTTAATGACCGGTTGATCTGATGCCAGCGTGAGCTGTGGAAGTACGGACAAATGGAAGCGTGGTGATCCAAGCATCGCCTATTGGTATCGGCTGAACGGCTGCATTAGTGTTACTGGGCGGCCATGAAGCGGTCTTGAGGTTGAGATCAAACATTGGCAAAAGTCGCACTGACAGGACAGTAGGCACAGTCGGCACATAACCCTGCGACGCCAGAAATTTGGATATGCATCCAATCAATAATTCCAGGGATGTTGAGCTCCCAATTCTAGGCTCCCTTTCAATTTACCATGCTGCTTTTGGGCACCATAAGGAAGCACCACAATTACAGCCGACCGTGGCCAATTAACCCTACTGACAGACATCATAGAACTTGAATTTGAAGGCGTAAACTGGTCTAGAAAGCCCTCGGTATCCAGATCAAATGTACCAAAATGATGACATGGATTAACACAGTATCTTTTAGGTAGACTAAAGGCCACCAAATACAAAAGAGGGGGGGGATATCAAATTGCAAGACGATGCGGGTAATCAAAATCTTTTCGGGTCGTAAACAATGCCAGAAAAAAAGGAAAAAAAAAAAAAAGAAAAACCCAAGAGGAGTCGTCAAAAGCTGAGAAAAGAACATGATTATACGGAAGTATCAAAGGTTGCCGATAGAGCAAGGCTACTCTTCAACCTGGTCGGCCCAAGTGCCGGTGAGAGGGGACATGGAAGATTCGAGCTTTTCCATCGAAGGCGGTGATCTGGTAGCTTTCGTTTCCAAAGTAGCCGGGGCAGTGTCTTCTGGCTTCTTACCAGCGGGAAGGGACGGGAATTCGGCTTGACTGTTGACTGCAGGTGTCGAGGCCTTGGGGCCGCCTCGCTCAGAGGGCTCGTTCGAAGCGGCCCGGTCACCTTGGGGCCCACGAGAAAGTCCACGGCCACGACCACCTCGTCCACCACGTCCACGCCCTCGACCAGTACTAGCATGGGGACCGGATTCATCAGAACGGCCTTCGTCAAAGTCCCGTCGTGCGTACCCAGTTACGCCACCATGCATGCCCCGGCGGAATTGACTACCACCACCGCGAGGGTTGTAGTCTTCTTCTTGTTTCTGCGAGTCCCACTCACGGCCGGTTTGTGCACGAAGCTTGCGCTGTCGGTTCTGCTCGCGCTCGTTGTCCATGACCTTTCGATTGGCGGCCTCCTGGCGTCGTTTTTCCGCTGCGACCTGCTCGCGTTCCAGGAACGAGGCCTGATCCGCCTCTGCGCGAGCATGAGCAGCTGCCTTCTTAGCGGCGTTCTCCTTCGCAGCCGCAATGCGCTTCGACAGTTCTTCTTCCGTGAGTTTTGGCTAGATACGCCCGTCAGTAACCAGTAACAGCATCATCGCTTGAAGAGGTTCTCAGGAGCCGGGAGCTTGCAGTACCTTTCGCACTCCCCCCGTGGCACTTCGGTCTCCTCGCACAGCCGGTACACGTTGGGGCTCAGCACCATTGGTAGGCTGCACTTCGCCCTTCGCGTCTTCCTCCTGGGCAGCTTGGTCCTTCGCTGAATCTTGTGGCTTGTCCGGTGTCACAGCTTCTGTGGCAGGCACTTTGGGCTCAATGGAGGCCTTAGGAGCCTTATTGCGTGGCGCACTCTCTGCGGGCTTCTTTTCGGCCCACTGAGACTCTTGCAACCCCCGTCCTCCTTTCCCCCGAGCGCCTCCACGGCCACGGCCGCGGCCACGATCGCCACCACGACCCCGCTGCGGTGTGTCCCCGCGTGGAAAGGGCTGTTGCTCAATGACTGGCCCTTGCGCCTGGGGTACGGGTTCTGGATCGGCTTCCGGGATCACCACCACCTCTGTCTGAGCCTGCTGCTCCTCCGCGGAGACTGGAATAATCTCATCATCGAAGAGGTCGTCAGCGCCTCGGGTTTGCGCGAATCCGTCCATGTCTGCCATTGTGAAGATTTTCTGTATGATTATTCAACAAGGGAATCTGCGAAAAGACACAACGTTCCGTCCGGCTGGATACACGGGGTTCGACGCGACTATGCTCCGAGGGGTAGCTTCGATGGGGGCGAGAAAGGGTGATCCGTGCGGGGACTAAGGAGGAACTAGAGTGGTGGGTGCCGGGCGTGATGCTAGTAGTGGATCTTGCACTTTGCGTCCTTCGTGAAGCAAGATACTGTCTTTTCTGCTGAAAGGAACAATGACGGCCCAGCAACGAGTCTAGCAAACCTGGCAAGCGTCCAACAGAACACTCCCAGGCGGTGTAGGTTTGCCTGCGGAACGGATTTGCTTTTTGCTGCCAGTTTCCGCCTCTGCTATTTTCTGCCGTGATGACGTCCTTTTTTAAACAATCCCCTTGCAGATCACAGAATCCGTGCACACCAGGCACACCAGGCACTTGAGAGCGACGCGGGTACCATTACCATACAGCCCCATGAAATTCAGAAGCTATGATATCCATGCCAGTCATTGTTCAACTACCTGATACATTCCATCTAGACTGCGTCTGTCTCCTGTGTGATTCTCGCAGTTGTCAAGACCTTTCCTTCACCTAGAGTTTCTTGAAGAGATGCATGCATTTTGTTGGCTATGGCTTCCTCGACATTGAAAGAATCATTGAAGGTCTCATATTCTGGCAAGGAATATAAGGAACTCCTGCTTAGTGCGGCGATTTGTGACCTGGATCCCCACCCTTGGCCACTAACTCGTTGCTTTAAGTCTATCAGCTTAACAATTCTAAAATATATTCCAGGGATACAAAAGCAGAATAAAGAAAGGAAATGGCGAGAAGATTTTCATTGTATATTATATGTGTATTCGTGTTTCAAGGCGTCGTGGCAGCCGGTTTCTGAGCTTGAGCGGGTCTACTTTGGTTTCATCTTTACGTCACCGAGACTGTGCCTATACCGAAAATTGTTCTGCATGTAGAGCCCCCACACACAGTCACACAGCCGCCAATGACTGATGCATAGAGCACTACCAGCCAGCGATTAACAGGACTTGCAAGACAAGGGCAAGAAAAGCCGCGGTTGTCCGCCGCGCCTAACCGTGGGCGGGAACATGTGGGACTATGAAGCTGCCAGCCACTGACGACACTCGGAACTCGCCGAGATCTAGAATTACCCCTGCCTGCAAGCCATTCCGATCGGAATCAAGACAGAAAATGAAAGTGTAAAACGTCATCAGGGTCGCTCTCATTCTGAACGGCTTGTACGAAGCTTTTCGCTTGAAATCCCGCCTGGACACTATCAGATACGAAAGGGTTGAAGTCCAAACGGACAATGGCTTTCATATTTCCTTGATTTTGGTCCAAAAACCCTGATCCGGGGAACTTTGGGTACGGAAAATAACTCCTCGTATCCCCCTTTTCAAGCCCCTGGAACATGATAGACAAGACTGGATTTCAATGACGCAATATGGTAGGATGGGGACGACTGAGGTTGTAAGATAAATGGAGCTCATTTCCCCGTCGAAGCAACCATTAAAATCGTCACCAACATTATCACATCAAATAAGTTTATTCTCCAATACTCAACCGATTATCTCTCAACAATGGAGACTGTCAAGGTATGCGGTTACAGCTTAGGACAGACTTGAGGTTCTATATGTTAATCGATTTTAGAACGCTGCCAACTATGTCGTCGAGACTGTCCAAGGTGCCGGTGCTGAGGCGTCCAAGGAGGCCAACAAGAGCGTGGCAAAAGATTCTGATGTTAGCCTGAGCACTCGTGCCAGTGCTGCTGTTGACGCTATTGGAGACAAGAAGGATGAACATGTCCACGATGCCAAGGCCGATGTTTACAAGGGTACGTCTCCGTCTTTTTTTGCCTCAAATGATCTCCTCCATATGTATATATATGTGTCTGACATACTTTGAAGAAGCTGCTAAGCACTAAACGGATAACTCGCACTTGTTGTGACAACACTGAAGGAGTTAACTGGCCATGTCAACAGAGTCACTTCCAAATAAGCTGAAGAGGTCGCATTTGGACAGCTTATATGAATCTATGATTAAATTTGATCTATACATATAATGAATAAACATTTGAGAAAAAAAAAATTAAACCTCACTCTCGAAAAGAATTTAATACATTATGGATGTTGACAATCGTCCGATTCATCCCTTAGGTCTGGTTGTTGGCAGTAATTCAGAACTTCATCTATAATCAAAGACTCCATCCTGCATGAAAGTTACAATTGGGGTTTTTGTCAAAGCTTTGGATCGTGCTTCCAGCCTTGCATATCAGCGAGATCCTTGGGCACACCACCCCGTCTAGACTTAAGGGCATCACCGCCAGGTCTCCACTTCCAAGAATCAGCAAGATCAGGGGCAAGAGAACCTTCAATCAACTCCACGACATGCTTTCCAATATTTGGCAAAATTTTGAAAGAATGCCTAGAAAAAGAAATATGTTAGTTTCCTAAATCGTACAATGTCCAATAAGTGATCGTATACAAGCTCATACCCACTGTCTCCTGTCGCGAGGAAAAAGCCTTTCCATTTGGGGTGTTCGCATATCAGGAGATTTGCATCAGCAGTGTCGGTGCACCAGCACATAGTCCGGCTGAAAAGTTTCTTGTTCTCGAAAGCAGGCATAAACCTCTTGATAGCCTTTCGAATTGTTATTTCGGAGGCATCTGGATAAGTATCCGTCGGATGCTTAGCATGTGATCGCGGAACAGATATCATTTTCGGAGAGTTAGCACCGTAGGGCTGGTGCTTTTTGAAGCGGGAGAACCCCGGGAACTCATCGCAGACTTTGATGATTCCATGCCTGTAGATTCAACCTTAGAACAGACGCATGCACATGTCTTGGAGATTTGTTTACTCATTGGGCTCGAAGAAGAAACCATAATCACAGTCATAGACCACAGGGATGCCCTTGTATTGACTCGCTTCGTGAGCCGTAAGTTGAATATGAGCGAAAACCCAAGCCTTTAGATTCCAGTCAATGACCCCAGTTAAGCCAAATAAACCTGTCTTGTTTGAGGTGTAAAAACGGTTGGGGCGGGGGTCTTACTTTGGAAACGCATTGATCTTCTAGATCAATTAATGTTGGACTCCACGCCCCGGTAGCCAAGACTATCTTATCGGCGTAATATTTCTTCCCATCCACTGTTTCAACCCCATGGCAAGTTGTTCCATCTGAGGTGAATAGGGGCCGCTTGAATGTCCCGGCGCTGGCAGTACACGTTCGTTAATGAAAGACGCAGCTCCCATGGGCTTGAAAAGGAATCACACGTACCTGCCAAATCCAAAATTGACACCCTTGTGTTTCAGGAATTGCCCAATCGCATTGATAGCTTTGGCAGCCGAAAGCCAGCCTCCGTCACTGCAAAACACACCTTTCCACCCCTGTTGGTTTTACTACAGTGAGTCCTGGATACTCGTGGTCTTTTGATGGAGAGATTTGTTACTTTAAGCTGCTCCCGCGTAAAGTTTGGTGCCTTCGCCTGAATGTCATCTTCGTTATCCAGCCAGAAGTTTGTCTTATCTAGCCCAATATTCGCATCGAGGAGTGATTGATACTTCTTCCGAAGCGCGGAGATCCCCTCATCCGATGATGAGCAGTCAATCTAGCAAGTCAATAATTATTCTATGAACGTCCAGAGACCGAATACTTACCATGCCGACATTGTGGAAGAAAGGCATAAATAATGAATCGTTTTTCCACATATCTAGCGCCTCCAGCGAAAGTTGTAAATCTGAACGGTTTCGTAACCGGATGCCCATGATCTTATTGAGATCATTTCCCGCAGACTGTGATGAAGGAATCGGATACACGTCAAGAACGGTAATATTTGACGGAGTATACCCGCACCGAACGAGATGCAATGCGGTGGAGGAACCAATAGTGCCCCCTCCACCGACGACAATAATTTTTGTGGTTGCACGTGAGTGAGTCATCTCAATCGATCAATAGCTTTTTGCAAGGGGACGATACGATGGACGTGAGAAAAGGAGCTGAAATAATTGCAACCTCAGCCTGTCTAGTTCAACGAAAGATGCCGAGTCTAATAAGCCGATAAGAGTCACCCCACGTGATTGATTCTTGGGCTAGTTGTGTTGTTTTTGTCGGGATACTCCACAGCGGCCACTTTCAGGCGTTGTGTTTCGATTTTGGGAACCAAGAACCGATATGATTAAGGCCTCTCGTTATTATTGGTGCGAGATGGCAAACTTATCGCAAGAGATTACGAGGGAATGGGACGCTAGCGCGAGGCCTTTTTCGTGTGGACCTTCCATCGTCTCTCGGGAACCCTATAGCTCGAAGGGGCATTGGAGAATGTGGGGGGTCAAACCCCTCTACCCTCTTGCCCCACCGGCCTCGGGGTCTGGAGAGATTCCGGGGGCACATACGTAGATAAGCCCTGGGCGTGGACCTTCCATCAACTCTCAGGGACCCCAATGCCCACGATAAGACCGATGGAAACGCGGAGAAAATGCAATATTTCGCATTTACGTACGCCGGAGGCCAAAACATATAGGCTTAGCGTGTATGGGTTTAAGTATATATAGTCGGAGTTTGAAGCTTCTAATTTGATCCTTTTGTCATAGTCAGTTCTATATCCCATGGCTCAACGGGTTTGTGCTACTATACCTGACACAAAGAATGCCATGTCTTGTACCAAAATCAATCTTCCCCCCGAGCAGGAAAGTCACACTAGCTTTCAGGGGATTGACATCGACCAGTACGAAGAGACTGTCCCAAGATGGAAACGACTTTGGCAGCACAGCTTAACGCAGATGATTTTACTAAGTATTCAGGCCTTCTGTGGACCAGCCATGTCAGACGCAATCACAGGTGGGTGCATCGGATATTATACCTCTCCTACCATGGTTTGCTCAACCCATCACCTCTAGGTCTTGGTGGAGGTGGTCTTGCATCTCCCCACGTGTCGAATATTGCGACCGCAATCACATATGCCCTGCTAGCTGTCGGTAAGTTCCGTGATATATTTTAGGGAAAAAAAAAAAAAAAAATCTCAGCTCTAACAGGTGACTAGTATGTTTCTTGGGCGGGCCATTAGTGAACAAAATCGGTGTCAAGTGGGCTCTGGTTCTTGGTTCAATGTCCTTTCCCATTCAAGGCTCAGCGTACTATTGTAATAGCAAGTTTGGAAACCAGTGGGTGTGTATTGACGCTTGTTCTATTCTTCCACAGAACTCAAACTAATAATATCTATCTCTCTTTAGTATCTTATTCTCAGTGGTGCAATCAGTGGAATTGGAACTGCTTGCTGGTATGTCGCGGAAGCAGGTGCAATTATGACCCTTGCACCTTCTGGTGCCCGTGGAAAATATTTAGCTCTGTGGATTGTATCGCGAAATCTTGGTCAGCTCGTGGGAGGTGCAATCAAGTGAGTATTTATTTGGAAATTGAGTTGACGAAATTTACGTATTAACGCACCGAGAAGTATCTCCAAGAACTATCAAAAAGGAGTTGAGGGCGGAGTCTCTCCAGATACCTATTTGGCATTCGTGATTATTGAATCTGTTGCGTATGTATAAAACGAAGATGAAGATGACGCTATCAATACATGGACTGATACTAATTAAATATCACCTATCAGTCTCCCATTTGCGCTGTTGATAATTCCCTTTGAACGTGTCATCCGATCTGATGGGACCAGAATCGTCATATCGAACCCTCTTTCTACCAGGATGGAATTGAAGCACATTGCGAAGACAATGAGCTCAAAGCTAATACTACTTTCAATGTTTTGGGCCTTATGGTCGTTCTTTTATAGGTAAATATTGGAATTCTTCTCAGGTTAAGATCAAACAAGCTAACCTAAGTAGTGGAACATGGAGCACCTATTTAGGAACCTATTTCTCTGTGCGCGCTCGCGCGCTCTCATCTCTCATCTCGCCATTCTTCTGCATGTAAGTACAATATATATAATAGAGCTTACAGTCCGTTAATTTCCCACTTTTTCTGTTCCTAGTGTCGGCTGTTTCGGACTTGGATTCATACTAGATATGAAGGGTGTCAGTCAGCGTCGTCGTGCCCAATTTGGTCTTTTCACTGTCGTCATTCTCAACACCGCAGTATACATTTGGTCGATAATCATGCAAGTCAAGTTCAATAAACATGACCCTGGTAACATAGATTGGGATGATGCGTTATACCCCTCATCGTTTTTGCCATACTTCTTTGTCCAGACTACTGGCCCATTGTCACAGTCATATATGTATTGGCTCCTCTCATCTTTTGCAACGGATGCCCAGGGTAAGATAATTGTTGGAACTTATTTTAATGTGAATCCGGATCTTACGTTAATTCTTTCCCAGAGAATGTAAGGAATGGTGCTGCATTTAGGTGTATCGAAGCGGTCGGCCAAGCTATTTCGTACGGAATGAATACGCAAACGACAAATAACCCACTGATTGGATTGTGAGTGACCTGAGTATCACTATGGAAATCATTTCTAAAGTATTTTCTGACTAATTTCACAGCTGTGTCTCCTTTGCTTTACTTGGGATTGCTCTGTTCCCCATGATAACCTTGGTGAACACAACACCTGACCTTATCCCAGCTGACGTAGTTGCCGAGCAGCAGAGTGCTGATCTGGGAAAGACCGAGGTCAATTAATTAGTGGAAATGTTTTTATGGCTTACATTAGATCTGGCCAGCTAGCAAAGAGGTTCATGGAAACTTGGACAAGAAATGGACGCATATGACGGACATATGTTAAACTTTGGAAAATGAATCTATATGTTCTGTCTCAAGAACGGACTGCGAGACGATTAAGTATCGGGACTGAACTCAAATACATTCCCAAGCATTCTCATCAGTGTAGTTTCCGGGACCCTTGAACACATTTCGGCGAGGGTAGCGGCAGTGCTTGCGACGGTATTCGATCTCGGATCCAGGACCATCGGTAAACTTGGCGCCACGGACAGTTTCAGGCGCCACACCTTGCTCAACCCATCTCACCATAGCCATAAGAACGTTGTCCTCCGGGTCACTACCAGCGTAGGTATCAATGCCCTGGCCAATACCATAAGCACCATCGCCATCCCCACAGTGACCCATACCGCTGATAGTAAAGAAACGGTAGAATTCATCAAGGCTAGCCGGTGGCAGATTCATCGTCTCAGCAACGTGGGAGTAATACCACTTGGAGTCATCTGAGCTGATGAGCTGGTCCTGCAGACCGTGATAGTGAAGAACCTTTCCGCCTGCCTTCTGGAAAGGCGAGAGGTCACCATCCCAGGTTTGGATATTATACGGATTCTGAGCAAGTGCGACTGCTGCATCCTTGACTGTCCAGTTCTCGCCACGCCAGGACGGGTTATTATAGACGACATATCGGTACCAATCGGTGCTATAGGAAAAGGGTTCACCAGTATACATGATTGATGAGGCTGCGATCTCTGACCCGGGTTGCATGCGGGGGTACAGCTGGGTGCCGTTGATGCCGTTAAGAGGAGAGAGGACCTGCTGCGCGGTGTGTACCTGAGTGCCAGTCAGGCAACTGGATGTATTGGAAGTATTAGGCGCGCAGATCAATGTTTCCAGAATAGGGTGGCATAGATCTGGATCTTCGATCACGCCATCCTTTGCTCCGTCAATAGTATCGCACTGGCGAAGGATCTCTTCATGAACAATCTTCCATTCAGCAGGTGAAAGATAAGTATCAGAGGATGGAGACCCGGTGATGGGGTAGAAATGAGCACTCCAGGCCAGCAAATTAATGAAGTTGATAGCAGGAGCGCCAGCAACGACGCCATCAAAATCATTGGGGTATTTCTGGATAGACTTCCAGCCCTGACGACCACCAGTAGAGCAGCCAAGGTAGTAACTCTTATTGAAACCCTCATCATAGAATTGATTGGTAAGTTCTTTGCCAATAACGACGCCGGTGTGAACCGAGCGATAAGCAAAGTCCTCAACAACCTCAGGATGACGGTAAAACGGTTTGCCAGAAGTGCCATTGTGGCCATTATTGGCACCGACCGTAGCGAATCCAAACTGAGCTGTATAAGCGAGATCGTAGTACTGAATGCCTGTCAGGGCGTCAGTATTGTACCGATATGAGATTAGTCATATTTGACACGTACATCCGGAGAGACCGCCGTTTCCTGTACTCAGGAAACGACCCTTATAATCTCGAGGGAACCAGGCCTCGAGCGTAATTTGACTGCTGGAAGAAGTCTTGACAGCCATTGCAACTCGGCACAAATCAACTGAGACTTCCTGGTAGGAGGCGCCACAGCTCGCCGCATTGTCTGGCAAAGACAGGTTTGTCCCTCCTTGGACAAATTCGGCAAAATTCACCTGCACATTCGGAATGTTGATCCTCTTGCCAAACTCGACACACTTGGTCTGAAAGGAATCTTGGCTGGCAAGGGCCACCGAGCCCAATGCGAGTAGGGGTAGTTGAAATCCTCGAGTCATGTCGAACAGTTGCAATTGTACAAAGGCCGAGCCAAATCCAGGACCAGCAGGCACCGATAGAAAGCGGCGCAGGCGTGCTCGATCCTATTTAACCTAGGGAGCTACTATGGCGATCCCTGCTTGATCTCGTCATCAAGTCCATCAAGTCCACCTGGGGAGGGAGAAGCCGAGGAGCGGCAACTAGGAGCCAAGCAGGTCCCGTCTGCTGCAGACGGGACTATGACGCGACACGGGGAAATCCCGAAGATAATCCGACCCTGGCGTGAGGAGGGTCAACTTGCGCGAGCACAGATTGGTCAAGCGACCAAGACGTGGATCGTCATGAGGAAATAAGTGGTCAATACCCGCAGCGGGACAAGAGCTTGAAATGGATCAAAGTGGGGAAGAAGGGACAATCTGGAAAATCCGGACCAACCAGATTGCCAACAGACGCCGCCACGAATCTGGGGACTCCACAAACGCGGGGGTGGTTAAACTACAACCGGAAGCATGGCTACTGAAATCGGCACTTCATAATACGCGTATCATCTTTTCCTAGGCAGAACAACACAGGCCGATGGTTATCCAGAAATACCTTTATCCCTGGTTACTAATTGGATGCGAAGAGCGCACAAGCCTGCTAGTAAGCTTGATCGAATTTGCACCCCCCCCCCCCCCGCTCCCCAATCCACCGATCAGTCAGTCAATTTTAGTCATTCCGGATATCATTGCCATTTGATCGTGCTCCTAGTGTACGAGTTGCATTACATATTTGCTGACAAGCTTTCGAGTCTCCGTTTCCCACAATCCACTAGCTGTATTCGGATTTATGCCCTAAATCGGTTTATTGGCCCACCCCTAATCAATCAATATTCTTATCCCCGATGGAGCTTCTTCTATGTATAAGACCTCTATGTATAAAATGCTATGCAAATTGTTGCGCCCATCGTGTCAGTCCGGCGCGTGCGAGAAGTTGCCAGCAAAACTAGTCCTTGCTGAGATCAGAAATTGAAACACCACGGATATACTTCCAGTTAGTCATACTTGTGTCCAAATATAATGTTTCATCAGATTTGAATTTACTCACCGAAGGATATCATTGGCCGAATGGTTTAGTGGGCTACTATGTATGATGCAGCGCCTATGGATTACTTGATGAAGATCCGCGTGCCAAGTTAGATTAGGTGTACTGTGGCCAAACCGCTCGCCTGGGTGTGTTTATAAAGTTCTCCCCATCGCCGCTTCAATGTTCCATTATATTTTCAACCTTCTTGCTGTTTCATTCTTCCCGTCTTTCAAGTACACTCCGCTTGTGAGGAGCTTTTGCCATTGAACCGTATCACCGAGCCTGTCACACTCTTTGTCGCCTGCGTGAACCAGCCAGTGCCTTGCCTTCTTTCAAGACCTCGAACGCAGATCTACGTACTTTTCCTGGCTCTACCCTTTCCCATATCAGCTATATTACCTACAATCGAAGTCAGGAGGTCTTATTTCCAATCCGAAATGTCAACTTGAAGGCCTGCGGGGTCATACCGCAATTGGTTCAGCTTGGCCCTGCGAATGGCCTGAAGTAGTCGTATGCGGCTCCATTGTTATCCTTGAGTTGGGCATATCAGCCAATCTCATGATTATTAAAGATTCTCTAGCTCTGTTTGGCTTAGCATCCAATCCTAGTATGATCCACGCGGTTTGCATTATTTTGAGATCGGATCCCGACTGGGATTACTGGGTCACCTTATTTTGACAAATCAGCCTTTATCGGCCCGTATTCAGTTTTTATAGTGTTGTATTAGTCGCAATATGCTATTGCGATATCTGACGGTGGCTATATTGCGGGTTTCACACGAAGTGTCAAATTCCGAAAAGCTGCTAGGCGATCAAGTTGGTCTAATACATGCGAGCCATTATCATCAATCTATCTTCCATGAGCCAGAAAAGCCTTCACCTTCACCCTCAATATAGGAATTATTAACGTCTTAATTGTACTTCTGTCTTTAATTTCTCTAAACTCCTCTTGTCACTTTTGCAGTCATTGAGTTTGTGCAAAATGCTGGAAAAGTGGAATAGCCAGCAGAAAAGCGTAAGTAAATGGCTACTCATTGACTAAGCTCGCTATTGACTAAGCTCATAGGGCTCAGAACCATCGTTCCTCAATCTGTTAGACGCTCTGGTCGAATTTTGTGAATCATGAACTTCACTCGTTTGCCCTGGGCTCTGGTTTCCATAATAGCCTACAAAGCTTGGATTGTGATCTAACTCATGCCAGGTATCTCGCTTGCCGCCAGAAATTTCCACTGGCCAGAATCCTCGCGTGAGAACACGAGGTCTGACATAATCTTGAGGTGGTAGAGTGTCCACAACTTTAGTTCCTTGCCGGTGACGAATCCAGAACCAAGCAACTATACCAACGATCGCAACAGCAGCGAACGCACAGCCGATACTAATCCCTACCTTAGCACCAGTAGAGAGGCTAGTGCGAGTAGATGAATTTGTAGAAGAGCTCGACGAATTCGTTCCCGAATGAGTTATAACAACATTTGAGGGGAGGGCGGTCCAGAACGATGCCCAAGTGTTTTCCCAACTGTTTTCAGTACCAGTAATGGTAGTCGTAGTGGGCTCTATGTCGACAGCGTTTTTGATGAAGCTATAGTCTGGCCCAGGGGCTTGAGACAGAAACCAACATTTCTGTGACCAGTGCACAGCATAGAAAGCTGCTTGGAGAAAAGCTCTGCCCAGAACCAGGTTGCCATCGGTGGGCATGAGTGGCAAGTATGGAGTATCAACTTTCACTAGGGGGGTGAGAGCGTGAGGTTTAGAAGAGCGAAAGGAACCTTTATGCTGATTTCTTCCGTATTGATGCCACTCTTAACGAAAGTAAAGGCCAAATAGCTAGGAGATGTGAGAACTTTAGAGTAATTCTCATTGCTTGTATCCCAAGTATAAAGACCGAGGTCGGATTGATAAGAGACGGGGAGGTTAGCAGTGATAGCATCAGCTGTGCTCTGAGGCACGTAGATATAGGGATTTGTTGCATCGATTGCAACATTCACTCCAGACGATAAGGAGGAATTAGACTTCCCTAACAAGCCTGTGATGTTAGAGGATTCCCAAACAGAGCCGCCTTGCACAACACCAATGCTAATATCAAGAAGTTCTATTGGCAGCTTCCCGCTGTCAGTTGGCTGGGTAGATATATCCCCAATCACCCGGTTCTTATCGTAGCCTCCTAGGTACAGAGACCCAGGAATCTTGAGTTTTGGAGAGCCGATATGCATTCCATATGAATAAGACGGAGTGACGCCATGCTTATATAGCCAGCTAGTGACAAAGGTTCCATTCACGGACGACCCACTAGTCTCAGTGAACGTCTGGTTAATATCTGGAGACCCTAGTGCAAGGACCCCCACATCCAGGGGAAATAAAGTCCCTCCCGGGTACGTCTGATACCCTTGTTCGATAGCAATCAAATTTGAATCTGATGTGCCTTCTCCTTCGACATCTATCGATTCAAGAGCTCGATAAGCATAGGCTTTCAGAGACACCGCATCGGTATATCCCCATTGCAAATTTGACCACTCGTTGTGGGGTTTGAGATCGATGGATGTATTGTCCCAAGTGTCCGAGGTAAGAGGGTTATAAAGGCCAGCGCTATCTCCATAGCAGTACGACGAGATGGTCTTGTTGTCGCAAAGCGTGTCAAGAAGGACGTAGCTTGCCCATGAAGCTCCTGGATACATGGCTATTTCTGTGGCCGTGCTCCCCATTTTGATAATGACAGCATGCCAAGGGCCATCGGATCCAAATGTTGAATCGGACCAGGTCATTGCCCATGCACCCTGGGCGGAGGCATGGTCAAAATACAGCAACCCAATGATGATGATCGCATAATGTGAGAAAAGTCTCATTTCTAGCTTTCCGAGAGAGGGTCAGTACTGAATCCATGGGGGTCTTCCATCGAGGTTGATATGATGTGAAAGCGCCTTAAAGCAAACTGCTGCAGTTCCGATGGATTTGGGTGGCTGACCGTACTGACCGAACGTAAAAGAACTCCCCCGAAATACGATTCAGGGGACGACCAACGGTCGGAGATGGAGATTTACCTACAATCACAAGTTCTTCACGGGTGGCAAGTGATGTAAGTGATACCGAAGCCTAGAAAACTCAAGACTGAGTCCACAGAAATCAGCGGTTAATCAATCTCTATATGGGGATCACCGATGAAACGGAGGGAGTCGAACTACATAGCTGAGATGGCAGCGTTCGCTAATCTTAGTTCACGAACTCCATGCATCTTCTGTGGGCTTAACGTCCGGTCGCAAGCTAAAGGGTGGCTCAAGCGCCCAACGGCCCCTTACGGACTCGCAGGATTCAGGTTCCTTTTCATCAAATGACTAATTATACTCGTCCGCGAATGACGGCTCGCACGTCATGAACCCTGCCCATTTTAGCTTGACAAAGTACTGTAAGAGTTGTGGAGCTCTCTCTTGCAGTGTCGCTTCGCCATGAGCACAACGGAGTCCACCATGTGCTCGGCTTGGCTCGATGACCCACCTCCTATTCTGTCATTTTTTTCCAGCCAATAAAGCTCTTCAGGTGCCCCTGCTCATTTCCCGTTCAGCACGCTCAGCAATTCTTGCATGCCATTACGGAGGAGGCATGGGTGCCATGCAGATCGCACCCGAAAGGAGCATTCGGGTGTTACCTCCCTCCGGCCGATCTAGCTGATCTCTACAAATTGCGGCTTAAGATGTAAAAGTCTTCCGACCCGCGCATTTGGGGGACCCCTGTAGTGGGTTCTTTGCCCGCTTTATGAGAGCCCGTTTCAACTACTGCAGGTCAGGGCTCGGGCCGGCAAGCTGATTCGGGTGAAAAGGGCGATGGGCGAACGAGTACAGTACAGTACTTTACAGTTTAGCGCCACAATCATTCTGCTGGTCTTTCATGTTATCTCGGAGTCAACGCGCACTAGTCGTGGGGGCCCACACTAATGACAAATAAAGAGCCACTCCATGCGCTGTGCTCTCGCCTGCCTTCTGTGTGGATTCCTGGCCCCCATCCCCTAAATTCTCAACTTGGCCGCATTTCACTGTTGTCAATCCACCGTACATTATGGTTTTCTGAACAGTTTGTGAAGTACCAGTTGAGAAAGGTTGATACCATATTTTTGCGTTGCAAATACCTAGATGGATGGAAATTAAGAAAAACCCGCCCCCGTGGCTTTATCCCATAGCAGGACTTTAAGAATGGCCCATCAGAACTTCCAGGCTATGGGGTCTAGCATTACCTACGTTATCTCCACCTTTGCTGCCCTCGCAGTGGAATATTCAAAAAAGAACTTGCAATGGAATCATGATATTCGGGTCGAGTCCCTCCTGCTAGGCTGTCATTTACCTGGGACTTAAATTGCAACCCAAAGTGTTAAAATTGCATGGAGCGAAGTCGGAAGATGAAGAGTTCTCATCGCCTAGAGAAGTCAACGATGTCACCGGACAGCATGGAGCATCTCGCTCTCCGTCGCGATTGTGCGCATATTAACTGTGTGTTATGACACGACGCTTGCTATGGTACTCCTTGGCCTAAATGATTCTTGACCAATGCAGACTGATGTTTTGCAGCCACTGACTGTGTATTCACATATCTTGCACTGTCCTATCGAGATCCACGATCGACCGCCAACCTTCCAGAACCGGGTGGCCTCAATCCACTGCCCCGATCAAATAAGCTCCAAAATTCCGTCCATTTCTCACTCTTCCTACTTGGGATACAATCTCTTTTCCTCATTTCGTACCTTTTAGAAGGCGTTCCTATCTCTGTCTTGTCTCTTTTTATCTTAGCCAAATCCTCAAGCTTTTTTTTGCTTCATCTATCCCAGAGTCATGGCCAACAGCTGTCATATCTGCGGATGACAGGCAATTGTCATTCGAGTATCTTTCATTCCCATAGAATTTCTGCGCATCAGCTCGCTGTCATCACCTTGCAATCATTGGAATTAGTAAAGTTCTATGATTTTCTACAAGGCTTCTCCGAGTAGCAGGTAAGGGCTGCGTTGTACAAACACACCTACGCACAAAACTAGAACGGTCTCGAACAAGCGGATTCAGGCTTGCAAAACCTCATTTTGAAGGACGGACATCAGTCATCCTTTTTTGGCACCATGTTTCTACGAAACGAGTCAAAAGGTGTTAGGCCAATGAAGCCATTTTATATCCCTAGATACTAGTAAATTTTCTGTCTGGTTCGGAAGCTACCAATAGGGAAATATTTTTGATAGCAAATCCGAGGGAGATCTTGACGGCCTGTATACATACCCTTTTCTCCCATATCCCTCCCTTTCCCAAGTGCCTGGTTGCACGTATTGATCAGTCACTCCCCTTCCATGTAAAATCGTCATGCACAATAGAGTGGAGACAGTCCAAATTCTTCTTCCAAATATGTCGTTCTTTCCTGACTCTTGACACCCTCGAAGTCGATCAGGCCATATCAGACTCCATTGTGACGGTGATTTTGTCGAGATTCTGATGTTGGAAGCACCTAATGGACCTGTTAAAAAGTGAGAATCTCTTGAAAGCAGTAGGGCTGGGTACATGGATGACGATCTTTGGCATTTTTCCTTTATCGCACTGGAATCTACGTATTTTAGTAAGGAAGTGGCGGTCTGCAGAATGATTCAGGATTGATGTATATAAAACTAACCCCTTCGCAGAGACAGATGATCAGACACCCTTCGTTTGTTTATATTTCTATTTCTCCTCCCCAGTACTCCTATTATCTCCGACAGATTGGAAATGGTTCGCAAACAGGTGCAGCCTTACACTATTTTAGTATGTAGAAGATCAAATCAAAGGTGCTCGGCTTATCCGTAGTGGAACGTCGGTTAGAAATTGGGGCTCGCCACACCAGCCCAGACCCAAGTACCATAGATAACTCAAAAAGCTTAATGACATGTCTTCGATACTGTCTGAGTTTTCTGAGGGTTGAGGGGGAATTTATCTAATCGGATGATTGGATGATTGCATTACGATACGAATATGATGAAAAGTTCCCCATGACTTCCACAGCCCCATTCAAGCCCACCGGGCTATGGGGCTGCTAAATTAGCTTGGCATTGAGGGACTTTTGTGGTCAGAATGATAGAGAGGGAGTCTCGTTTCACGAACCGATCAAAAATAAGAAGATCAATAAAGAAAAAACTTCAAGTTATCATTGCAACGCAAATAATCAATCTATATATACATGGACTTGTTGGTTTAACTTATGTTTTGTAAAAACCATTTATTGAGACAAGTCAAGCACCTGCGCAACGTAGATGGGAATCATGATACCGGAACATAAACACCGTCTTCGGAATCCTTGGAATCGCCTTCACTGGTCTCTTCCTAAGTGTTACAAATGACCTACTATAAGTCAGCAAACGTGATGAACGAGAAAATACAAACGAGAAAAGAAAGACGTACCTCTCGGCGATTCTTAAAATCTTGGTAAATTCCCAGCCAAATATTCAAGGCACGGCAATCGTCGTCTTTATTGGTAAGAGGATTGAAATCGCATGTGGGTTGCTTCTCGTCAATAATATGTTTCGGTGCTTGGATCCAGGGCTATTGACGAGGGACAAACAGATGAGCCTTGCACATTCGAGTTCATGGTTGCCGGTGGCTTCACATACCTTAGGCACAGGCCAATCGGAGAAATGTAGATACTTTGCCTCCGCAAGGACTTCATAGGGATCCCACTTTTCTAGTGGATTTCCGAGATAGGAAGTATGTTTCTTACTGCGAAACTCTCCAGTCAAGAGATCATAAGGGCGGTGGGGCAAGACAAATGCGCTGTCTTGATATAAGTCGTTGACAATTTCCATATCGTAGTCACTTGAACTGGCATTGTGAATCGCGTCCATGATACGCTGAAACTCAAAATCCGATGGCTGAACTAAAACGACCTGGGAGCTCAGGATACGGTCGTCAGGATTGAGCCAGTATGCTCGGGGCATCGCAACAGGAGACGGAGGAAGGAGAAATAACTCGTCCATAGTCTGGCAAAGTATTAGAGTAAGAGCAGAATGAAGAAAGTATATTGATAGAGGTACCTGAAGAATGGTGGAGTCCGAGTCCAAGCTGAGGACCCGATCGTATTGGGTTTGGTTGAAAGCAAGCAGTTTCGTGTAACTTTCAGCCCACGTTCCTGGATTCGTCATTGAATTAGTACGTGAGATAGGAGCAGCTCGGGCAAGACGATCGGCCATTCTTCCCAAGATCTGGATAGAGACGTACGGTCGCCCCCATTCCGGCTTTGAACCTTGATTGGTTGCAATTTCACATTATATTGATCGCGAGCGATGCGCAGCAACTTTGACTCTTTTGAAGTTTCACTCTCGGCAATGGACCAGTCTTCGGGATACATCATCAACCGATCTGGCTTGCTACCAAGGCGATTAAGTGACTCAAACATCATCACCGAATTGCATAGATAATCCGTATCCGTGACATACTGGGTGTAGGCAAAGCGGCTCCAATTGATCTCTTGCCCGGGATGCAAGGAGATGTCGGACTTTGGATAGCTTGATATCCTTTGGTATTTCAAGAGAGTCGTAACTGCGAAGAAGAAGGCAATAAGCCCCAGCGCCCAACGGAAGCCTTTCAACAACATAATATGCATGGAGGTCGTCAAGCTGCACGGAGAATGTGACCGGCCATCCGACTCATGAAACCCAGCAAAGGCTCTGTGATCTCGACTTATCGAAAGATGAGAAAGATGGTCGACGTTAGGTGGCTCACTAGGCTTGTCAGCGTCATTGCCAGGTGGCCATGAGGAGATAGTCAGCAAAGACAGGCGGGGAAATGAGCATTAGCCCCCCAGGACTTTTTCAAGGGCTCCATATCGAACGGGCGGTGCGTGGACGAGTTCGGGTGCACATCGATCCCAGCCTATCAAACCCGAAAACCCACCCTCAATGGATTTAAAAGTGGACCAAAATGAGCCAACTGCATGAACTAAAGATCCGCTAAAACCTTTCACGACTGGCCATTGGTGTTTCTCAGTGAGACCGAGTGTCGCTACGGAGCTGCACGCTCAGCGGAACGGGAAAAGCCTTGTTTCGATGAGTGTCTCTGATAGGATGGATGTTTCGTTTAGTGGGGTCGTCGCTTGGCCTCAGGGGGGCCAAAAATTGCCCCAATGTCGATCTTGTCCACGGGAACAAACTCAGGGACAGCGAGGGTCACAAATTGTATATTGTTATCGAGAGACCATATCGGTAGAAAAATAAAGAGTTCGGAGTCGCGGGATATCTTTGAGCACAGTGCACTCAAGCCTGTGCGAAAAGTTGAAATAGCCGGCAGCTTAGGGTTTCGGCTCCATAGCCTGTCCTCCAGCCTCAACCCCTGGGGCTCACCTGCAGTCCCCAAATCAGCCAAAGCACAATCCTTCGTCTCAAGGAGGGTCATCGAGAGATTAGCATAGCAATCCTGGTTCGATTGAGCGCCCGCGATTTGGCAACAGGTGGACCAGCTTGTCCTCATTTGGAATGGTCAAACCCTTGGAGGGGGCAGGGTGTTCTGCCGTCCCTGTCATTGCCCAAATCTTCTATTTTGGCGGCTTTTGGTCTATTCTTGGGCACGCGGCTCATGCAATGTCCTGTTAGTTTAGCTAACAAACGGCGCATCTGCGCTTTCTGTGATTCCCCTCCCTTTTCCCTCATCTATCCCCCTATCGGCACTCGAGGGCGGAGTATAATTCTTCTGCATCCCCACGCTCTCCCAAAAGAAGAGCAGGTCAACTTCTTTGCCGAACTTGGGCCACGCCTACCGGTTCTCTACTCTCCCCAAGAAGGCCGCTGGACTGCTTGGTCCATTTTGATTCCAATCTTTCAGTTTTCTGTCAAACTATTTTGTTTCCCAAATTCATGATGGGTAAGCCATCCTGCCTGATTTGAAAACCTGTGTCAGGTCATTGTGATTGAGACACCGCTCAGAAAGTTGATGTTAATAAATATTATCTCTTTAGGGACGCAGAGCCCATTCCTGCGTGGCTTCGGCCTTCTCTGGGTGTTGTGCAGTAGGGGAGTGCTTGCTAATAGTCCCTTCGGTATGACTTGGTCCTCCAAAAGCTTCGGACCCGATGGCCCTTGGCGTGCCGTGCAGATCTCAATGGGAGGAAATGACACCGTGCTCGATTTGTACCCAGGAGCCTCCTGGGAAAGCAAAATTCTGCTGACATCGATATGCGACAACACAACGGTATCATCATACTGCTACGGAGATGAGGCTGGTCTCTTTAATCCTGATGACTCGGCGACTTATGATGACTCTTCCATTTCCTTGGCACCCGACGGAGACTGGTCAAACACGCAATTCGGTGCCACTAACGCTGTTCCTGTCTATTCTGAAGCTCATAGGGCTCTAGACTCGATCGACGTTGGTGGGCAGGTTGCGGAGGATGTGGATTTGATTGCTATCAGCGACGGGTACCAAATCTACCCCAGTGGGAAGAACTATCCTCTGGAAGTAGGCACCCTTTCACTGGGAGCTCAAGATATCAACCAAACATTTACAACGTACAGCACACCGATCAATGGTACCTTCATTACAAGCTACCTCTACGAACAAAATCTTATCCCCTCGTATTCATATGGAATGCACATTGGATCGGTCTCAATGGATATCCCTAGCTCACTTTGGCTTGGAGGTTACGACAAATCCCGCCCTATTGGAGACATCTCAACCCAGCCAACTAACGGTGGAACCCTGCCTATTGAGTTGATTGACATTACTCTCGGCGTTGCGGAGGGGAGTTCGCCTTGGAGCTCATCCAACATTACCGGCCTGTTGGCGAAAGGCAACTCCTCCCTGAATGCGGGACAGACTATCAAAGTCAGTCCAGTCGACCCCTATATTTATTTAGCGTCAAGCTCGTGTCAAGCTATCGCTTCCCACCTCCCAGTCACCTACAACTCGGATACAGGCCTTTACTATTGGAATACGAAGGATTCTCAATACACGGATATTGTGACTTCGCCCAGTTATCTCGGTTTCAAATTTCAGTTGAATGGAGTAAACACCGCATACCTTACTGTCAAGGTTCCCTTTTCTCTCCTCAACCTTACTCTCACAGACCCTCTTGTTTCCGAGACGACGCAATACTTCCCTTGCATGGGCACCGATTCTGATCCAGCTCTGGGGCGTGCCTTCTTACAAGCCGCATTTGTTGGGGTTCACTGGGGTCAACGTGAATGGGTTTTATCTCAGGCACCTGGGCCGGACGCCTCTTTCATTGAGAATATTGTGAGCATAGACGAGGACTCGCTCGATGTGTCAGCATCCGGAAATAGCTGGGAGGGTACTTGGTCCAACTCATGGACGCCACTTTCTGCGAAAAGCTCATCCAATTCATCTTCTGGCTCTAGTTCAGGCTCTAGTTCAGGCTCTAGCTCAGGCTCTTCAAGCTCAAACGACGGTAGCTCTAGTGGTCTATCTACCGGAGCCAAGGCAGGGATAGGAGTTGGCTGTGCTGTCGCAGGCTTGGCCATCATTGGGTTGGCTGCCTGGCTTATACGTCGTCGCAATCATCATAATAAGGAAGCTAAGCTCGAAGGCGGTACTGGGTATGTCACAGCCTCTGCCCTTCCTCCTTCGCAGGTGGTGCCGGTAGAGATTGCAAGCAGCTCGACAGGGCCTTCTCGTGGATTGGACTACGACCAGGGCTTGAAGTATACACAAGGTTCTACGGTTGCCTCGCAAAATGGATCTTCGGTGATCCAGATGAGCTCTGAACATGGCCAATCCATTGTGGAGATGCCGGACCAAAGCCAAGTTCCTCGACATGGTGTTCATGAGCTTGGACCACGTTAGTCAGATTGTTGTTTCATCCTTTTATCAGTCCGAGTGCCCTGCATGAAATGCAGCATGCTGCTCTATCTCATGCACCGTATATTATAGTCTTTTCTGCTGCTTCTGTGATTGATATGATCTGAGTGTCTCTTTCTGAACCTTTTACCAATCCTTTCTAATATCCATTGTTTAATATGTCTATACCCACACAGTCTTCACCCAGGGAATGAAGAACCACTTCCAGTATCGGTCCGTTCGCGGCCTTGATTTTCTTCATTAGCCACTATGGGATAATATCTCAGCTTCGTGACTGTATCAGTTCTTCCTTTTTAGCGCGGGATTTGGATTTAGCCCCGGGGGGGGGGCATCGGATTCGTGAGAGTCTATTAACGAAGATCATTATCGAGGACTGTCAAGACGGACTCTAGTTTTGTCTGTTTATCCAAATTGTTGGGTTTCTTTTTTCATTCTTTGTCAAATGAAATTTAAAGGGCCTCATAGTCCAATGTCATTACATTCTCATTCAGTAGATTATCAGAAAGAAAATTGAAATATCTGTGCATAAGTGCCCGAGGAGTGTACCAACTGCAAATAGTATGATAATTTAGCTATTGGTTCTCCAGTCAAATGTTAGCAATAACTCGTAAGCAGTAGATGTATTGACGATGTAAATCCTATGCAATTTAGACACATCGGGTCGGTAGAATCAATCCAAAGTCTTAGGGATTAGAGTAGTAGCACTATCACGAAATGGGCACCACCTGTTGTACCGCTGAATCATGAGGGGGACGTCATGCTTTGTCTTTTTTGAACTACAACCTCCTGTTTTTTTGTAATCGCATTTGGTTGCATATTATTGACCAGTCCCACTGTATCTTCGCCTTCACTCTGAAAGGAGCTCACCCCTGTCTTTCCTTGGGCGGAATAGCTGCTGTGGCCCAATTCGACATCGGTATAGCCATAACCAGGGCCGAGTCTTTTGTTGGGAGGATCGCTCCCAATGGTATGTTGTGCCTCTCGAAGCTGGCCGGCACTTGGTCGTTTGTGGGATATGAGAGGCTCAACGTAGTGGCGAAGGAGAGGCGCTAGAACCGGTAGGCTCACAATGATGATACTGAGCCAAAGTTCTAAGAAGCTAACCAGGCCGATCCTAGATAATCCGTAGACAAAATCCTCCGCGGTGGAAGGATCCAAAGTGATGATCAGGCGCCATACCATGACCGCGACAACACTATAAATTGTGAGTCAATATATTCTCTTGATGGCTATGTATTGTATTGGTATAGAAGACAGAGTCAGCTTACATTAAACCCATACCAAACATCAGACCAATAGTGAGCTTGTTCCGCAAAGACATGTGCAATTTCCAAAGTGCTGGAATGGGCAACAGCGCGATCGTCGAGTCGAGAAAGATATTCAGAGTAATAGAGGCTATCTCTTGAATACTCAGAGATCGGCATCCGCCTCCGGGGACGGGATGCCATTGATAGGAGATCGGATGGCATTGTGTCAAAAATAAGGGCAAGAATGTAACAAAATACCCAAGAACTAGGCCGCTCACAACCCAAACGAGCATGCGAATGGGTCGAAAAGTACGGAACAGGCTGGTATAAAGAGACAAAATTGATAGTTTGCAGCACACCGTTCCTGTAAGCCAGGTCATACTTACACCGATGATCATCTTGAACTGGACACGGAGCTCCTCACGGGACAAAGTCATTGTGTGTCCGCCCAGCCCGTTAGCTACCGCCCAGTAATTCAGCCCAGTCATGGTACACGCACTGATCTGCCATATCATCAGCATTCGCGAAAGGTATTGTCCAACATAAAGGGGGCGAACTCCCGTACATGGGCAATAATCACGAAATAGTCATGAAGCTGGAGGCTCTTCCGAGTTATGTGAATCGCCCAAATCCGCAAGGCAATGACAGCAGATGTCAGGAGAGTAAATACGGCCATCCAAATTGATAGCCGAATGCCAGCTGGGCTCGCAGCCATTTTGCCTCTCTGATAAGCGGGCAAGCGGGCAAGCGAAGAAGTGAGCAAGCATGGAAATGGAATGAGCACATGATGAACATGATCATGTTCATTACTGTGATTTTAAGAAGAGATCCAAACTCTAAGAAGCATCAGCAGGGGGCCACGGTACACCTCAGGTACATTAAACCTACGACCAGGCTGTTACAATCAGCGCTGATGGGTGTAACACACTGCATATCGCTAGCGATCCTCCTTGGGTGAGACAGGAAGGCCGTTCATCAGCGCACCGAGCTTCAACCTGGCGGTTGGGCGGCTAGGTGTGGTCTGTCCCATCCACATATTGTGGATCTGTGACATGCATGGATCCAGATTAATTTACTATTCAACTTTGAAGAGGCAATGCAGTAGGCAAAAATTGGGGACTGGCATTGTGAGAGGTTCGGGATTCCGCGACTGCCAACAACGCAAGGTTGTCCGCCTTCCAGCTCCGCCAGGCTTGTCCTTTCTCTATTCCATTGCTTCTGCTTCTCACTTGTCTCTCAAAGTCTACAATCAACTCTGGAATCAAGGAGAATCATTACCTCTTTCTTTTTACCTACCTCATGGACCCTCCCCTTCCCTCCTTAACTTCGGTCTGGCATAACGGGGCATACCCGGCAATCTCACCGTCCCGGCCCGAGTTGAGCGCTGCAGGGAAGACGGTGATTATAACTGGCGCAGTACGTATATAGCCTGACATCTGTCCCTCTATTATTAGCTCAATCTCCGAGTCCAGCCACTGCCTTTGCGTGGCCCATGGATCTTTAGCCTCCCTTGTTCTTCTGTGTGTGAGAGTCGAGATAAGACCATTCTCATAATCTAATAATTCTTCAGGGCAGTGGAATTGGTCGCGCAGCTGCACAGGCCTTTGACAGCGCTGGGGCCGCCCGGATAGTCCTCATCGGCCGTAACAAAGAAAATCTCGAAGCAACTAAGGCCACCCTCAAATGTCATACTTCTATCCATTCAGCGGACGTCAGGGATGAGAAAGCAATCACATCTCTCGCTGCAATGACGGGAACATGGGACGTGATGATCCTTGGTGCGGCATATATCTCTGAATTAGTGTCGATCAAGGAGTCTTTTGTGGATGATTGGTGGCGGACCCTTGAGGTATGGGTCTACCATGCAAATATCCGCAGTTCACTGGACGAACCAGATGCGGGACAAATATCTCAGTAACGGAGGCTGACTCTGTACACTTATTCTAGGTGAATCTTAAAGGTATCATGATTACTTCTCATGCATTCCTTCCGACTGCAAACCCGACTCATGCCGCGATCGTCGGGTTCACAAGTGCGGCTGCCTTTACAGCAGCAAGACCGTCAAACCTCTCCTCATACGTCACATCGAAGCTGGCTATCATCAAATTTATCGAGTTTCTGGCTGTGGAGAACACAAACCTGTTCGCAGCGGCCATGCACCCCGGCTTTATTGAGACAAGCACTTTCAACGATTCAGGCGCTGACGCCAGTCAACTTCCCATGGATTCAAGTACGCACAAATATTTTCAAGTTTTGCTCAAAAATGATCTTTTTGGTGTTAATCCTATTAACTTCATCCTAGTTGAAATGCCTGCAAACTTTCTGGTCTGGCTGACTAGTCCCGAAGGTTCATTCTTGAATGGACGATCGGTTTGGGCCAATTGGGATGTGGATGAACTCAAAGCCAAGGCTGAGGATATTCAGTCCGGAAATCTCCTGACTTCCGGTGTTCATGGCTGGCCCTTTACCCCATAATTCATTTCATAGCCTCAAACCTTCTACTTTGATTCCAATGGACACAGGGTTCCCTTCTTGTATGAAATAAGTTACAAGCTAGACAGCCTTAAGCTCCACGGCGTGCAGACTACTCGACTTCCTTGGGATAGGTTCCGACACGAGCCAGTGAGTCACTGAAGGTGTATCCCTGTCTGTCGGAACTAATGCACTAAGAAAACAATTTCTAGATCTGTTGCATAGCTGCTTATGTGGTCCAGAACCCAGTCTCTTGCTGTAGACGGGTTGCACAACATTGTCAGCAGTCAACGGACAGGCACCCTTAATATGTGGATTGTGGTTGGTGGTAGCGCGTCAGCACGGCCAAATGCACCGAGCGAACAAGGATCACCCTGCACGATTCAAGTGGAGGGCGAAATCCCCCGGCTGTGAAGCCGAGAGTTTGATGGCGCTTGACTGGTTCCCAATTTGTATACTGGTCGGTCTTTGAGACATGCTATGTCATATCTCGTCTTAGTCTTAGAGTAGAGTTAAGACATATTAATCTTTTATCCAGGCCATAATCTCACGACCATGAACATAGGTAACTAGATTCTTATATTCGTTCCAAGAGGAATGATGGAACTAATGACATTGATATGTTGTACCAATCGCACGGTCGCATGGTGGAATAATCCCTCAGTCACAGACAGCAAATGTAACTCGACTTGATTCTATATCGACTGATTGTAGACACCTAATCTTTCCCGTACTTCCATTTCAGCTCATTCCTATCCATCAGATCATGCATTGCTAGTAGAACCTAATTTGCTCCCTGCACGTCCTGGATGACAAAAGAAGAATGCAATCGGAGAGAAATGGCAAGTTAAATAGACTTGAGGAAGACAACAGTTTACTTTTCACGAGATTGAAATACTAGCCGTAAGCGACCGGGATTCGAAGTAAACTGGTCTTTCAAGCCTCTAAGCACAGAGTCGCCGGTCTCGCCAGGTGGTAGACTAAAGTTGTACTTTTGCACCAAGCGCGCTGTGATCAGCCGCATGTCGTTCATGGCGAGAGCTCGTCCCAAACAGCTTGTATGACCTGAATTGTGTGAGGACTAGAATTTTTCTTTTTATGTTTGGTGTTTTCCTCCCTCATTTCGCTTACCGGTACCAAATGGTGTGAATGCAACCTTGCTGCGCACCATCTCGGGTCTTTGATACCATCGCTCAGGAATGAAGGCGGCTGCTTGTTCGAAGTTCTTTTCGCCTGGAGTGATAATGTGAGCTTTAATTCCTAAAAAAATCAAGAAATGAGACTCCTAACACCGGGAAATGCAAAACCGTGGCGCAACAATTGTTGTCTCCGGTGGAATATATATTCCTCCGATAGTCACCCCATCTAATAGAGTCTTACGGTTGCCCCCTGTTGGTAAAGCAGGGTAAAGACGAAGAGCTTCAAAAATTGCTCCTTCAAGATGTGGACATTTTTTTGCCAACTCCCGAGAGTCTTCAATATCGACCTTGTTGATTTCATCGCGAATGATGTCAGCATGGTGAGTGTGTTTTGCCAACTCAGAAAAGAGACCGATAAGAACCGCTACGGTTGGTTCGCTTCCGGCAACAATAGCCAGTATGCTATCCCCAGTTAGCCATGGAAATTGTCTGAAATCATTCCTTGCATCTCTCAGGAGATAATGTGCGACATCAGGCACAATAGATGTATTCTTAGGGGACTTTTCAGTTCTTTCGTCAGCCAGTTGAAGCTTATACGTGTGGCACTTATAAACAATTTCTTACTATTAAACGATCTAGCATTTGAGCTTCACACCATCTCACCATTCGAAACCAGTCACGCAGAATCCAGACTCGGGGAAACAGTTTAAAGGCTATATGGATCAGCCATGGCAAGGGGCTCAGGGGACCGAGGAGAGACAACGCGCGCTGGAGCAGAACAACAATATGGTGCCATTCCTGGCGTGATAACATATTAAATGTCCGACTGAAAATAAAGTCTCCCATTCGGTCAAACCCGAGCCAGTAGAGGAGGTCTGTGACTTCAGAAACTCTATTCGCCATGATATCGGCATCGATATAGGCTTCCAGCTGGTCAAGAAGTGGAAGAATACGCTCTTGGTATTGGTCCAGTGCTGTAATAGTAAGCTTTGAATATAAATTTTCTGGCTATGAAACAATCGCTGTACCTTGCGGCGTGAATCCACGATTCCACTCTCGACGCCGTGCTCCATGGACTTCCTTCACGCGTGCAGTCACCAAAGACTGTTTGGGATGGAGTATATCATACCATTCAGACTTGACACAGTTTCCCTGTGGCCCATCAATAGCCATGAATACACCTGGGTGGTATACTGTAATCTCGCTAGGCCCTTGTGAATTTGTTAGCTATTCAATACATCCGTTGAAGCAAGCAGGTCATGGACTCATTATACCAGTTCGAACGAAGTCACCGTACTCATCATGAAGCTTCGACAAAAGAAGGTAATTCTGACTATAGCGGCAATGCCAGGCGTGCCATATCTTGGTGATGCGAGCCAATCGTGGGCCTGGGAAGCTTCTGAGGCGGTGCAAGAAGATCCGGTAGATGATGATACTGGAGAACAGCCCCAGAAGATACCCCATTATGATAAAAGACGCCCTATTGACAGCCATAGCCAGTACTAAGAAATAACCGAGATGATGGAGCAGAACTGCTGGAGCCCGCACATGCCATTCACCATGAATGAACAGGCCACGGTGTAGGGCCACCCCAAGGGCTCCACCGACGAGGCTGGCAAGGAATCTATTCATGATCAGAATCTCGGAAAATAAGGAGATTTTCAGTGCAAGAGTGAAATATGAATCCGGTCTCAAAGGGTAAATGGAAGAATGAGCGAAGTCAGGAGATGGAAATCATGCCCCACGGTACACAAGCTCCCTATCCAACCCCCACGTCATATTGCACATATAAAAGCACTCTGACCAGAGACCAGCTCATGAATATTACATTATGCTGAGGAGGGTTAGACCTGCCTGCTTGACTACTCAGGCTCCCTCGGCCTGTTAAGCCTAGCCTCGCAGCGGATAGATTCATTTGTCTCCTACACATCTTTCTAAACTCGTTCCTCTCACCTCAATTGAATTATTTCACCACACCATCCTCCTGCATCCCGCGACCGCAAGTGTCCATTCCTCCAATGACTTCTAATCCTCCGGGCCTACGGCTAGCGCAGCTACCATTACTCATTTGGCAGTTTACTGAAAGCAACTTTCCCACCTTTGTGCTCCCAAACTCCAGCTTCGGGCTACTTGCAGCCTCAGCGGCACCCCTGCTGACTGATCGACCTTGTCGACTGTCTCTCGGTCTATTTCTCGTCCGAGGGCTTCAGGTTGTGCTTTTCAATTGGGCCAATGTATTTATTTTTGATCTGGCCAACCAGCGGTTGCCCGAGTCCATATGCGAAGATCGACTCAACAAACCATGGCGGCCGCTACTCACCCGGCGCATTAGCCCCGACGGGACTCGCCGATTGATGTTAGTAGCCATCCCCATGGCTTTGGCCCTCAGCGCCGCACTGCGGGTGGGGACCGAGAGTGCGCTGATTCTGGTCCTGACCTGGCTTTACAACGACCTGCACGGGGGTGACGAGATTATCCGGGACGTGATCATTTCCTTCGGGTACGGATTATATCTGACTGGTTCTCTACGAATTGCCATCGGCCCGGGCTACCATATCACGGGGCAAGGGTATCGCTGGATCACGATGGTCAGTGGTGTTGTTCTCACCACGATGCAGGTTCAAGATCTCAAAGATCAGACGGGGGACCGCGCGCGAGGCCGGAAGACTCTCCCCATCGTGCTGGGAGACACGCTCTCGCGATGGAGTATCACGAGCTTTCTCTTTTTCTGGAGCGTGCTCGGCGCCTTTTTCTGGGACATTCCACCGTGGGGGTATGCGCTGCCGGTGCTGACAGGGGCTTGGGTAGGATTCCACGTGGTAAGCAGGGCTAACGACGCGGCCGCCTGGAGATGGTGGTGCCTGTGGCAAATTGTGATATATGCTTTGCCAGGGATGGTCGCACTGCGGAACTTGCGATGAGTAGGGGCCTTGGGTCCACTGGATGGCTGACACCGTCTAGGCACCAAATAGCGACAATCTCTAAGCGGAAGATCCTACGGCACAGCAGTCGGAGTCGGGTGGTCGGGTGGCGAGTCAATTATATGAATTCGTATTCAATTTGCTCTTGAATCAAACCGAGAGTCTCGGGATTCTATTTTGAAACTCGGTGTGTGGAAGCGGAAAGTAAAGTGCCAGTAGAATGTTGTCCGACGACCTTATATAGGGTTCTTGTCGATCTGCCCACAGACGTCGCAATACGTCTTCAAGTATCTTGAAATCTCACTTTCACGTCTTCCCATAGCCCATCTCCAGGCCCTATTTTATACCATGGATCGACTATGTCTGTGGATTCTCCCTGCAGCTCTTTTCTGGTTGCAACATGCTCGAGCCACGGGAGCATTCACCTGCCGCTGCTTCCCTGGCGAACCCTGTTGGCCATCAGCGCGGCAGTGGAGCGACTTCAACGCGACTCTCAATGGCCGACTCATAGCCACTGTACCCATTAGCAGTGTGTGTCACACCAGGGGAGAGTTCGCTGCCTATGACGAGCGGGCCTGCGCTGATTTGATCTCGAATTGGCAGCGCCCTATCACTCACTATGCGACCAGCTCTTCACCCATGGCCGCCTGGTTTGCCAATTTTTCATGTAGCCCGTTCCTATCAGCAGAGACTCCCTGTACTGCGGACGCACTCCAGCGATATGCCGTCAATGTCAGTGGGGTTGAGGATGTCCAGAAGACGTTGCAATTTGCCCGGGAGCATAATATTCGCCTGGTCATTCGCAATACTGGTCATGACTATCTGGGCAAATCGACCGCACCGGGTGCACTTGCTCTGTGGACCCATCACCTGAAGGAAATCCGCCATCTCCACTATACATCCCCAAGTTACAACGGTTCTGCAATGCGGCTGGGTGCAGGCGTCCAGGGCTTCGAGGGAATGATGGCGGCCTACACGCAAGGCAAGGTGATTGTGACCGGAAACTGCGAGAGCGTTGGAGTGGTGGGTGGTTACACCCAAGGCGGGGGTCACGGTCAGCTTGCTTCGCAATTTGGGCTGGCGGCAGATCAGGTTCTGGAGTGGGAAGTGGTCACTGCAGCTGGGGAGCTGCTTATAGCCTCGTCCACCGATAATTCCGATCTATTCTGGGCTTTGTCGGGAGGTGGAGGGGGCACATTCGGGGTAGTCCTTGGTGTCACAGTCAAAACACACCCAGAAATGGCTACTGCATCAGCGACCCTGTCCTTCGGCGGACCTGGTGCAGTTCCAAGCATTTTCTGGGATATTGTGAGGACATTTGTTGTGAGCATAACTCCGCTGATCGACGCCGGCGCTGTTGGGATTTGGGAAATTATGGGATCGTCGTTCAGGTTGACTCCTATCGCATTACCCGGTGGCACCGTTCAGCAGCTACAAGATGCCCTAGCGCCTACGCTTGTCCTTTTGCAGCAATACAATCTTACCCACGGTACGCCTCCCAAGGCCTGTTTAAGTCCACGGACCGGCAGACCCTATTTTCATGCTTAACCGTCATACAGAATACCATATCAATAACTTCTCCACCTTTTGGGAAAGCTATGGTGCAATGAACCCACCCAGCAATATCACAGAGGCCCAGCTCGGCGGTCGATTGATACCTCGAAAAACTCTCGAATCCAACCCGGACGGTCTGATATCAGCACTAAAGAGCATTGCCGCCTTAGGCGTAGTAATTTCGGGTGTCTCATTGAACGTCTCTCGTGCCGCATTACCATACAATGCTGTGAATCCAGCCTGGCGTGAAGCTGCCATCTCCGTTGTGCTTGGAACGTAGGTTACGTTCTAGTATTTTCCCTATTTACGTATCATTTCTTGAGAACTGACAAGCAGAAGGACATATAACTATACCAGCCGTGAATTCGACATAGAAAAACAATCGTTAGTGACCAATGTACTAGTACCGCGGCTCAAAGAGCTGAGCCCCGAAGGCGGAGCATACCTAAATGAGGCGGACTGGAACGAGCCAGACTGGAAGTCTACTTTTTATGGAGAAAATTACGGTCTGTTAGAAGCTGTGAAGCAGAAGTATGATCCAGATCACCTTTTTTGGGCACGCACTGCCGTTTCCAGTGATCAGTGGGTGCAACAAAATGACGGACACCTATGTCAGGCTCAATAAACCCAGACTTTGGTATTCCTGCTGGCTATTTATCTTCGGTAGTAGTCGCATATATGTACATCCATTCCGCCAAATTCTAATCACTTTTCTCTGATTTCGTAATTCGTTTACCGATATAAACTGAAAGATCTACTGTAAAGGGAAGAATGTGACAGAGACTCTAAAACGTCTGTTCATAATTTCAATTAAAGGGAAAGTATTTTCCTCGAAATATTCTAGGACCCTCTTCAGTGCTTATCGAATCAAATCTGCAGCACGTTCGGCCACTGCGTAGACGGTAGCTATTGGGTTTGCATGCGGAATCAATGGGAATATACTAGCATCGACGATCCTGAGATTCCGCGTCCCATAAACTCTCAAATCTTCATCAACTACTCCACCCTTTTCTCGGGGAAGCATGGCAGCCGTCCCACAGGCATGGTGTGCTAGCTGACCGGATGCACGTATTCCTTCCTTGATTGACTCAATATCCGGTACCGTGACTGTTTCCTGGAAGAATTGATTTAGCGCCTCTGCGCGGATGAATTCGTGCAAATTCTGCATATGCCTGGCTAGAATATCTAGGTCAATTTCTTTCGAGGCAACTTGAGCGTCGATCTCGGGCGGTACGTATGGATCGGCGGATGAGATATGCACATGTCCTCGAGAAAAGGGAAAACTAAGTATTCCAGCTATGATAGCAAGCTGTGGTGAAACAAGTCCCAAAATAAATTCACTCGAAGCTTCGTGGGGGTTCTGAATGATAGACTGAATAGTCTCCTCAAAGGTGCCTTTGATCTCACTCGAATGAGCAGCGAGGATCTCATTCTGTTCATCCGAGTCGAGACTCGCCATAGATAGTGACTGAATGCCGGGTGTGATATCTTCCAAGTCGGAATGAGGCTTGAGAGGGACTGGTAAGACACTCATAAGGTGATTCTGAAGATTTGTGCCTACTGCAGGCTGATCAATAATTACTGGAATACCTAGACTTTCCAGTCGCTCTTTATCACCTACCCCAGATAGCTCTAAAACCTTGGGAGTGTGAAAGGTTCCGGCAGCCAGAATGATTTCATTGGACGCTTGGATGGTTGAGACTTGGCCGTAGTATTCAAACTCAACTCCGCTAGCAACGGCATCGAGTGAGTTGGTGTCAAACAATATCCGACGCACGGTCGCTTCAGTGACGATGCTCACATTTGGCCGAGCGGAAGCAACTGCCGCGTACTGATTATGTGACGCACTTCGCAACCCGGACACCGGATCGATTGTGGCGGCATAAGGACGAGGGCCGAGCGTCTGCTGTTCTCCAAGGATATCTGGATTGAAAGAATGCCCTCGGGCTTTGAACGCATCATTCCATGCTCCCAGAAGTGATTGGGCCGATATGTCGGTCAAGGAAGGATATGTAATCTGAATCGGACCCGTCGATGGATTGCGCTGGTTTTCTTTGATTTCCGGATGTGTCTCGGGGACGTTGAGCGTGATGCTTTTCCGCATATAGGGCGCGAGCTTCTCCCATGTCCACTTGGGATTTCCGAGGTGCGCCCAAGCATCAATGCCAGCCGGAGAGGGGGCAATATATATCATCCCGTTGATCGCCGAGGATCCCCCCAAGACCTTTCCCGCCGGGTTATCCAGTACGCGGTCATTCAAGCTAGGCTGATTTGAGAACGCTCGGTCAGTATTGCCCTTCTAGCAGCGGGTAGTCACTCATACTTGTGGCCTGTATTTGAGCTTCCAGTCAAGCTCCGAACCCTCCAGGCTCTGATAGGCGGCAGGGTCCATTACCCGCTCATCTTTGGTTCCGTCGGGACCACTCTCTAGCACGACAACATGCACGTCGGGGTTTTCTGATAGGCGGCAGGCGACCACAAGTCCGGATGTTCCGCCACCGACAATGATGTAGTCGGCTACAGGACGAAGGTCTGCAGTGGCCATGGCCGCAACTTAAGCTGGAAGTGGGTAAATGTGAGATGGATGGGTAGAGAAAGAGGGCAGGGGGAACTTTCTGCAACCCGCGAGCGTCCTTATTTACTTTTCTGGCAGGTTCTGAATCACGGGACATTCCAAGTCATGATGAAATTGCTGACCGGACAAGGCCCTGTTGCTGAATCTGGCCCCCAATCATCCTGAGTAGGGGTGCTATACATGCTCCACTACAGCCTTTCACGTCAGGATCGACTGGCCGACCAGGTCCAAATATTGGCCTCGGGCCTGGGGGCCAAGCGTATGCCCGGTATGCCCGGTATTCCCGGTATCCCCGCTCCCTTGGGCTGCACATGTTTTCCTTTATCTGAGGGCGAGGTCTAGATTCCATATACCCGGTGAATTGAGGATCAGGTCAGAATCGCAACAGTTGATTTCTCATTTGTAGTTTGTTCACTGTTCGGCACACATAAAACAAAGTATCAGACGCATGAAGGATAGATCACAGCTCAGCTTTACAAGATTCAAGCTCTTTGTAGGCGTGAACAATTCAAAGGCGTCGGTGCTACATATTGCCGTGGGAAGACCACCCACGATAGGTTGCTTCTGATTGGATGACATTTTTCATGGGACACTGTCTTTACCGATGTAGCTTCACATCTCAGAGAGAGAAAAAGATAGCTGCTACACTCTTTTGCTAAGAAAGTAGAAAGTATCTGGTTCCTCTTTGGGAGGCCGTCCTCGAACGTGGTGTGTGGTGGTTTGGTTGTTGCTTCATGTATATATCGTAATTTTTCCCTGGGGAATAGGGAGAATGCTGCCTCCCTCAGGAGAAGCAATTACCATACATCATGATGGATATGTTGCGTGACACTTATCAGTCAGTTTCAAGCCTTGATAGCTGAGCAAGATATATCAAACAAGAAGCAAATAGAAATTTCCATCCGAATAAGCACGCCACGATACATTCAGGTTCCATCATTGACATTGAGCGGGTTGGTACTTTGTTCTCCGCACCGGCTTTTCTCCGCACGGGACCGGCAGGTCCTTAGCGCGACCCAAGCTGCTGCCCCTCTCCGCTCCCGAGTCTGGTTTCTTTCTGACCACCCCAGCCGGTCGCGTTGCTGCCCCGACCCCCCCCGCAGAGGACATTCATTGTGCAGAGAGTCGACACCGCGATGTCAATTGACGAGTCGACAAGAATCCCCTCGACAGAGGAAACGCCTCTGCTCCGCGAGACCGACCCCGCCAGCTCCAGTCAGCCGGAGGGCCAGGGACCAGTGCCCGAGGAACCCAGCACCAAGGAGCTAATCGTAATCCTGAGTAGCATCTGGCTTGGGGTTTTTCTAGCTGCCCTCGGTAGATTCCTTAATTCCATCGAGGAGCTATTGCTCATTAAGGCTGAACCAATTTTTTTTACAGATACAACAATCGTTGCGACGTTATCGGCGCCTATTTCATCCTCATTCAACTCGTTTTCACTCCTGTCGTGGCTGGCAACCTCATACCTGATTTCCAATGCCGCATGTCAGCCACTCAGTGGCCGATTGACCGATATATACTCCCGCCGCTGGGGCCTCGTCTTTTCCAATGTTTTCTTCGCTCTGGGAAATTTGATATGCGGATTGGCAAAAACCCAATGGGCAATCATTCTAGGTCGTGTTGTGGCAGGTGTAGGTGGCGGTGGTCTGACTGCCATCTCGACTTTTGTCACCTCAGATCTGATTCCGCTACGGAAACGAGGGATCTGGCAGGGTATCGGGAACATCTGTTATGGAGCCGGCATGGGTCTTGGCGGCGTCTTTGGCGGATGGATCAATGACACACTGGGATGGCGGTGGGCCTTTCTGATCCAGATCCCCTTCCTTATGATTTCATGCGTGCTGGTGATATTTCAAGTCAATATCCCGGTCAAAGAAACTGACAAGGCGCGCATTAGGCGTGTCGACTTTCTCGGGGCCATTACTCTGGTGCTAACGCTCGTGACCCTCTTGCTCGGGCTGAACACTGGCGGCAACCAGGTCCCATGGACACACCCTATTGTCCTAGTATCGCTGCCACTGTCTGCAGTGTTCCTGGGCATTTTCATACACGTGGAAGCCAACGTCGCAACAGAGCCTGTGATTCCCGTGAGACTTCTTTTGGATCGAACAGTTGCATCCGCCTGCTTGACCAATTGGTTCACCACTATGACCATCTTTGGCCTGCTATTTTATCTTCCCGTCTACTTCCAGGTGCAAGGTCTCTCGGCCACCGCGGCCGGGGTACGTTTGATTCCTCAGGCGATCGGAACCTCGATTGGGTCACTGGGCAGTGGCGTCATCATGCGCTCGAGCGGGCGCTATAAGATCCTCAGTTACACTACCATGGCCTTGCTGGTGACTGCTGCGGTGTTGATGTGTACCCTAAACCTGTCAACCCCCGCCTGGCTGCCTTTCGTTTACTTGTTCTTGGGGGGAGCGGCGTACGGCAGCATGCTGACCATCACATTGGTTGCACTGATCTCGGCCGTGGATCACCAGCATCATGCAGTTGTAACGTCCGCATCGTATGCATTCCGCAGCACTGGGAGCACTATTGGCATTACAATCGCCTCGGCTGTGTTTCAAAATACCCTTAACATCGGGCTCTGGTCTCGATTTGGAGAGCGGAAGCATGCGGCAGAGCTGATCTCGCGACTGCGGGATAGCCTTGACGAGATTCACAAGCTCCCTGCTGACTGGATTCCTGGTGTGCTAGATGCTTATATGGATTCATTGCGCGCACTCTTCGTGGCTCTGCTTGGCGTGACTATCCTGGGTGCGCTGGTCAGTATTGCGATGAGAGAGCACAAGCTGCACAACAACTTGGCTCGGCGGTGAAGGGTACGGAATGCCCGTACGTTGTAAAAAAATATATTGGGGCATGAGAGTAAACAGACTCTGTTATCTAGCAGCTAGATTCATACCCTAACCTTGATAGACAAGACACGGCTGGAGCTCGTTCTAACCATTTCAATCCTATAGTTCAAGTTCCCTGTACACCTCGTCTACTGTGGAGGGAAATAGCTGCAAACCCCACCTTAGCCAGTAACCTTGACCGCCTATGTATGTGCTGCGCCAATCACGCCCCAGCGTGGCTGCACGACTGCCCGTCAGTAACCGGTCAATTTTCTCTTGAATGCGCCGTGCTGTTGTTCTGCTCTTCTGCGACTACACAATTGGCAGGTTGCTTACTGCAACTGCAGGTCTAGCTGTTTTGGCTGCTGGCAAATATCCTTTAGTGGACCGCTTCTGTCTCGAGTGCACCTCCGCAAGGCCCTTGAGTGGCGAGACGTGGCGAGTGACCCAGACTCGGGCAACTTGGTTTCAACCCAATCCCAGTCAGCGTACACCGCTCGGAACAGCGAAGCAAGCACGAGTTGCAAGGTTGTACGGCAGCCCACAAAAGTACGATACTGCAGTCGACGGGCCGACTGGTGGAGTCCCCCGTCACCGCTTGGGATTGTCTGACCTTCAAATCGTCAACCCGATCTCCCGCCGCCGGATAAGCACTTAAAGCGCAATTGATCTCTTCATTCAGGACTGCAGCATTCCTCCAACGGCTTCATATTTTCCGATTAACATCTTCCTCAAACATACTATCGTCTTGCGTCCTCTCTTTCGACTGCCGTCCCCTTATCTGGTCGCCGGACTCGCGAAACTGCCCGTCGTCGCTCTTCCACCGCATGGCAGTTGGCCTTCGATCCGATTCGACGATACCGACTCACCCAAGGAGCAGTGTTGTAAAGGGGGTACAGGCCGGTGCGATGGAGGTGGACGGTGACAGTGAGGAGACCGTGATCGGAAACAAAGAAGGCTATCGTGTTTGCTCGGACAAGTCTATGTACCATGCAGCTCCGTCGCAGGAACGTCGCCGCCGGTTGCTCCTCTCAACCGATCGAGTCTTCGCCGACACGGTCCTACCATCGCTTGTCCAACATCCAGATATTGAACTACGCTTGATCACCGACGAACCCTCCGCGCTGCTGGCAGGCACGAACAAGATACCCCATTATATGGATACAGTGGATGGCACTACCTTTGACAAGAAGACAGGGGCGCGGAAATGGCTGAAAGCAAAGACAGCCGAGCTGTGCGAATGGGCGGACATGCTCCTGGTTGCACCTATCGATGCGGGCGCCCTTGGTTCGATGCTGGCGGGGTTGACGAACACATTGACCTTAGCACTCTTGCGGGGCTGGGTCTCTTCCAAACCAGTCATCCTGATCCCGGGCATGACCGTGTCGGAATGGGATCACCCATTAAGCGCGCGTCAGCTCGATGAAATGAACCGCTTCTGGCCATGGATCCGCACCGTGAAGCCTGTACTTTGGAAGTCGAACGGCCCCGAGGATTTAACACCCTTACCTTGGGATGGTCTAGACGAGCTTCACAAACGCCTCGAAACTTCATTGAATCTACCTCCATGGGACCTATCACTAACAAAAACCCCCACGGTAAAAGGCAGCTCGAGCGCAACTAAATCCTCTTCAACCGTCGATCTTTCTTCGGGAAAAGGCTCCGCTAGCAGCAAAGCGTCTGCACTTCTTTATCTACAAACACACTGGCCGAACACCGAACACAAGGCCTGCACTCTTCCCTTGGAAATTTGGCTCAATATTTTCGAAGACCAGCTGAATGATTGGGAAGTTGCGAAGGCAGTTGGGATTCCTACGAACATCCCTGTCCCTCAAGAATGGCAGAGCCATCTTTTAAAAATGTCCACCCCCGCATCCCTTGAATATACGATTCTTCGAGGCTCTTTTGCCGCCATTAAAAAGCGAATTGACGGCTTGCCTCGCTGGAAACCCCTGTCCGACCTTGCTTGCCATCTGATTGTGAAATTTTCTCGTACGGACATCCTCACCTATCTTACTGAAAATCATCTTGATCTCCTTTGGACAACATCTCGCCTCACCAACATCCCCTATCGCGCATCTGCGATCTACGGAAACCCCACAGTTTTGACGTGGTGGCGCGACGCCCCTGCTCTACCGAACAAGGAATACATGGCCGATGCCATGGATGGCGCCTCTCGAGCTGGCTTCATTCATGTCCTCAACTGGTGGCTCAACTCTGGTCTTCCGCTCCGGTACAGTGAACGTGCACTTGAATCCGCCAGCGCCGAGGGTCGGGTTCCTGTGCTTGACTGGTGGAAGGCCGCTTCGGCTAAAGCACCGTTTTACAAACCCCTTCCTCTTAAAGTAGGCAAGTCAGTTCTTCTCGCCGCGCAATCTGGCCGCACAGCATCTCTTGCCTGGTGGGATGCTTCGGGTATTCCGTACAGCCATGCGGAAAATGTTGCCCGTATTGCTAGCACCCATGGCCATGTTCACGTGCTCGACTTCTGGTACCGGCTAAAGGGACCGAAGATGATCTTCGATAACCAGGTCCTTGTTGGTCCAACGAAGAACGGACATGATCACGTTTTGCAATGGTGGAAGGACTGTGGCCTACGCGTCGAGTTCAAGACCTGCGACATCGAAGAAGCCCTCGAGGACGCCGTCTCTGGTGCTGACGGTCGCGTTCGCAGCTGGTGGGAACGAAATGGCCTCAATCTTGGTGTTGGAACAAGAGAGTGGATGAAGCCGAAAGTGCTTTGAAAATACATAATACCATCTATGGGGTTTGAGGTGTCTCAGGTCATTTGTTTGGGAGTTTGATTGCTAGGGGTTATCGCATTTATATTGTTATTCCTCCGTCTCTGTTCGCACGTCTTTGAATCTGCTTTGGTCCTGGAACCAGATGATTATGACCCATAATACCCATTTGAATTTTCTTCAACACTGTCATTTTCATTTGCGATGGATTGTCGCTGAGCGCCGAAGGAAATATCTTTTTCTTGTATCTACGTTTCGATGCATATACAATCATTCCCACTTCTCTATCCTTACGTGCTTGATATCTGCGCCCTTCAGGGCGTTTTTGATCTTTCCAAATTCCTCAAAAGCCTCGGAGCTAGCGAAGCCAAAGTGGTCTTCGACTTTGTTCCAGCCGCTGAATAGCACGAACTCCTCATCTTCGCCTTCTTTGTCAATGCGCCAGCCCCCAGAGTAGGTAAAAGGAGTTGTGTATCTCTCAAGGTGAGGAACACCTGCTTTCATGATACTGTCGAACTCTGTTTTTCTGTTTGCTTCGACAAAGTATCTGCTGATCGCTATGACAGGCGCGTTGTACGGAATCTTCGAGTTGAATGTGGAAGGCTGCTAGGTGTAAGCCTCGCGAATTACAGGACGCCTCTCCAGGAGAATGTCCGAGGCTGAGAAGAATGTTACCCACATCAATGTCCAGGTGAAACATCCACTCAATGTCAATATCATCTTTCAATTGCCCCAGAGCCTTCTGGTTCGTCTCGGATATGATCCACTCTCCACAATGTGCCTCGACGGAATTCCATCCTCCAGAGAGATAGAAGTAGGCGGAGTCCTCAACCTGTCGATAGAATCGGACCGGGTATTTGGACCATTTTGTTTGCGCTTCTCGTGCCTCGTGCAAGCTGTTCTTCAGGGAGGCCGATGGCTCTTGAGTTTTGAGGCGTAAGAGAGCGAGCTCGGTCACCGGCATTTTGGGATATATTGGAATATATTATCACTGTCAGACCAAGGAAAGTGCACCTGGAGTGGAGAGTTTAGTTGTTTCGGGCAATCTATCAAGTGTGGAATCGGTGCCAACAGAGTCCCTTTATAGATCAATCGGAACTACCGCAGTTAAGCGTTCTCGGGGCCCGAGTCTGGTGGTCCGCATTAACTTTCGGTGGATCCGCGGAGGCAGCCGCTCCTCCGTGTCTTACTTCTCGTCACGCCTTTCCCTAAAAAGGAAGTTTGAGCTACAAATCAAGCAGGAGAAAGGTAAAAGGCGATAGGTATCAGGGAAATGCGTCAGCGCGTTGATACCATGTGCAGTCATTTCGATTTCATTTGGCCTTCTCACTTTGTCTTATATTCAGTTTCCCTACGCCTCCCTCGCCCAGTGTTTACCGTTTATCAGTCAGTACTTCGGGATACCGCCTACTCGAGCATTTGGGGAACTGGGTCTTTACAGTGTTGCCAAAGTGTTTTTCAACGCAGGGTCGTTCAACACGCGATCTTCATCTCTGTCCTACAAGTATGAATGCGTAAATGTAACCTCGAGAAAGTGAATACGAGTATCTGTCAAGGGAGAAGCTGTCGCCAAATACAGCGAAGACCCACATCGCTCGATGAGTGTGTCCGGGCGTTACAGGGAATACACGATTGCGTGCATGTTTTGTATGGTAACCTGAGTATCCGGAACACGGCATTGTAACACGCTAGTGAACGTGATAGAGGATACTCGACACGCCCGGCCAGCACCCTTAGTCCTTTCGACATCACCGGAGGGCGAAAATTCGATTTCCATTGGGTCCCGCCTGTACGGAATCCTACACGGGATTTCCATACACAATTTCCATACAGGATTCCTCTCTATTCACAGGATACCCCGGAGTCTCGACACAAGCCGGTCACGCACGACGTGATGGCCGATGGCATTAGTTTATCAACTCCACTCAATCCAACAACTGCCTCACAATGATTGTCACCTGCTTTCGCAGCTATCATGTCATCGCAATGGCAGTCAAGGCTCAATTTGGTGTTGCTTATCTTTCTCTTAAGCTTTGACTATCTCACCTACCGCGCGGCGCTACCTCGCCCCCTCCCCCGGCCATGAGGTCAGCCACGACGTTATGACTTTTAAGGGTGGGCCACGACGCTGTCCTGCACAGTGGATGGTCACCACCGAGGCTTCTTACATGTTGGCTCGCTTTGCACAGGTCTATCGACGTATTGAACCTCGCGATCCAGCTCCATACACTGCAGTTATGCGAATTGGTCCCTCCAACAAGACTGGGGTGCAGATTGCGCTTTATAAATGAGGACTACGTTTGTATGAAAGTTCTCTTTTGTGAAGTGAAGATTTTTAATGCCTTTGCTCTCCTGCTGTAAGCGGACAAATGCCTCTATTGCCAATTCACAGCCTGGGTCTTTCCGTATCGAATCGTTTCAATGGACGTAGCATCTGGAAGAGTAGTTTCAGGCCGGAAAAAAGATTGGATATACCACAAGTAGGAGCTTTTCGGTGATATTAAGTAGCCTAGACTGAAATCATGGACTGATATGTCCCTTAAGCCTTGCTAGAAGTAGATTTTCTACTCATTCTTAGAGCCACATACAATAGCGATAGGTGGATGACGTCTCGTGCAATTTTATACTCGAAATCTGCTCACACTTCACGTACACATCTCGATGACTTTTCTCGGTAGTACGGAAATTCAGGTGCAGTATGTTTAATAACAGATATTCTATGAACAAGCTGACTTGATAACATTAAAATTTGGTCTCTTAAAGTTGAAGATATTAAATAGCTTCAAAAATGAGTAACCCGATATACTGATTTTATATTTGGTTCTTATTAAGGTATTTCACCTAGGATTTAGTGTTTGGGCCCATCCGGTATGAAATCTTGATGACCAAATCGATCATGTACTTTAGGAATAGCTTTGAATATTTTCAATACGTGTGACCTGAATATTCTCAGTTCCGTCGGTGCCTAGAGAGCTTAGAGAGCATTGCTCAATGAGGACCATAGTCGTCAACTTGAACACCACATCAGCAAAATGTTTCCCTAAACAGCGCCCTGACGCAGCTCCCGTCCCGAACCGCATGAAACCGTATCGCAACTTGTCCTTTGGTACCTCAGAGAAGCGTTCTGGTCGAAAGTCGGCACCGTCTGGGCCCCATGTCACACATTCCTGATTGAGACGTCGGGCATCGATGACCACCGGTGTGTGTGCAGGAATGGAATATCCTCCGATGACCTTCGGGGTGGCCGTACACTCGGGTAGCGAGAACCCTGCCATTGTCAGAAAGCACTCGTTAATTGTAGTTCACATCAAGAGACCTACAGAATGCTGGCGAGTGTCGCATGCTTTCCACCACCGTCCGATTGAGTAGCGTATCGGATTTAGTCATATACTTGGCAAGGCCAAGATCAAGCTGGCTCTTCCATCTTTGGATCTCGCCTCGCAATGTCTGCAGAGATGGGCGGATGGATAGATGCGAGAAGAGGGTACCCAGAACTCCAGCACTTACATCGACATTGGTGAACAAAATCTCGTCCAGGGTTTGCAGAAACTAGAACAAAAAATGAGATCACTGAAACGAAAGAAATTCGGAAACTAGGAATGGATTGACTTAGGTACTTCATGCTCTTGCATATCTTGTGTCTGGTCCACACCGCGGAAGATGCGCTCAACTGGACAAGACATATTTTGCTGGCACTTGTTATCAGGAACCCACACGAATATTCGAAACACAAAAGTTCGAATTTTCCACTTACCTCTCGAGCTTCCCGAATAATCTGCCGATTAAACACGCGCCACTGCGCAATGTATGTTTGCAGCCGCCTTCGTGCAGCGGTTGGAAGGACATTCCACAACTTTGAGTCGGGGTACTTGCTGGCCAGCATATCACGAATGATGGCTTCATGGAGAACATTTAGTTCTAAGAGGCGTGTATAGAGCTAATTCGGCAATTAGCAACGGATTTGTAAATCTATTTAGCAATGTTGAATTAACCGGTTCGCTAAATGCCTCTCCATATAGATGTATCGCTAGCAATCGAAAGGTTAGAAACTGGAACGTCCGCTTGACGTGAATGACCACAGTCGGGGTTAATATTATTCTGTCCAACCATTGATGAATTTCGTGAGAGAAACGTGGCATGCTCTGCATGACCGGATGAAAGGCGAACTCCGGATCGAAATTTTGGCGCATTCTGCGCCAGGATTCCCCGTAATTGGCCCCGATAGCATTTCCCATGAGACTATGATTAGGTATTAGTAAAGGGGAGACTGCCTTTCTTTAAGAACGACAGGATCCTTACCAGCCGAAGGGCATACCCAGGTTGAAGTTCGGAGGTTTACTATGCGCTGTGTGGACCATTTAGTATCGGTATAACCCATAAGGGTCCCAAGAGCCAACCTTTGGCATCGTGTTGATAGAACTCCTGTACATGTGCTGGCTGGCTTATAACCAACTCACACGACGATCCGGAGCGGATGAGATAAAGTTCACTACCAGCCAATGTCTTTCCTTGGTGAGATAATTCTGCACTATCGACAGCACCATATCTTTAATACCAATCGTAGGAATGAAGTGAACGACTATCATCGATGGCGGAACTACCTTGCGACAAACTTAGAAAAGCGAACATCTCCTTTCAGCTCTTTTATTAGCCGTCCATGTTGATCAAGAAAACTTCCCTGGTAGATCCATAACCATTGCCTCTGGCGCCTGGAGGATATTAGCTACATACCAATTGCTTTCCTTTTAGTGTGAGCCAGGTTGCCGAAAATATCACAGTGAGAACACTACCAATCAGTGATAGCAGCCACAATTGAAAATAGTCTGAAGAAGAGACATTTTGCCTTATGGATTGAACCGAAGCAAGAACCTGGACTGGAATACTAAAGTCCTTGGATTCCATGGCCAGTCTGTGTTTGTTTTTGATTGTATGTTCAAATCTAATGAACTTTGACAAACTCTTAAAGCATTATACGAGCATGAACATCAGGGCTAAGTCAATGACACGGATGTATGGATATCTGAGTGGCAAGGCATTTGCAAAATGCCCTGCGTCCCAGTCCGGGTGATACGCTGACCGGAAAATTGAGATCACGACGGGGATTATGAATCCAGATGCAGTCAGATTACAGTCGCGGTTTCTACCTCGGAGATAAAGTCGAATTTTCCGTGTTTGTGACTGGCCCCGGGTGGAGACCGGAAAGCCGATCTACGGGAGGGCCAAAATACCATCATTTTCGGGGCTACAATGATAGTTAATCAATCGCGCGATTGATCAACTTAGAATAATACCAAAAGCAGAAGACCGGTTTCTTTGAATCGCGCCGAAGTCCTTTTACCTGATCATATCCATCGTGACGGCCACAACGGAAGCACAACAGCAAAATCATGGACGGCAGTATGACGAAGGAATTACCACCAACACATCGTGCGTTGAAGGTTCAGAGTGCTGGCCAGCTCGCCCTGATAGAGGATTGCCTACTCCCAGAGATACAGGACGGCGACATGCTGGTCCGCGTGGCTTACGTGTCCCTCAATCCAGTTGATAGCAAGTCCGCCGACATGTCTCCGAGTCCCGAAGCGACTTCAGGGTGCGACTTTTCAGGAGTCATCATCTCAATGGGATCTGTCGTCAAATCTCAAGTTGGAGTTGGAGATCGCGTATGCGGATGCGTTTTCGGCAACAATCCCATCCGGCTTGACAACGGCGCCTTCGCCGAGTATGTAGCTGTCCCTGCGCAGTTGGTGTGGAAGATTCCCGCGCAGATGTCATTTCAGACGGCTGCAACGCTGGGAATTGGCTTTGCGACAGCTGGTCTGGCTCTTTATCATGGACTCCAATTGCCTCTTCCAGTATCTGGACCGGAAGTGCCGAGCGCGGTATTGGTCTACGGAGGGGGAACCGCAACGGGAACCCTCGCGATTCAGCTTTTACGGTTGTAAGTATTACAGTGACCTCGTTCAATACAGGTAGAGACTAACCATGAAAGATCTGGTTTGACACCAATCACCACCTGTTCGCCGCGTAACTTCAACCGCGTGAAGAGGCTTGGAGCAGTGGCTGCTTTTGACTACCGCTCACCAACCTGTGGCACGGACATTCGCGAGTACACCCGGGACCGTCTAGCCCTGGCAATGGATTGCATCACTGATACCAGGTCCATGGAGCTCTGTTATACGGCTTTAGGAAGTGCCGGTGGGCGGTATCTTGCACTGGACCCGTTTCCGGTGCGCAAGCATACACGCCGCAGCGTTCAGCCAGATTGGATCTGCATGTTCACTCAGTTTGACCAGTTTATCAACTGGGAGCGACCATACAATCTGGATCCTCGGCCGGAGGATCGGCTGTTCGCTGAGCGATGGTATGCAGTGGTCCAGGGGCTGTTGGACGCTGGACAGATCGAATCTCATCCGTACAAGGAGCGACGAGGCGGACTGGCCGGGGTGGCGGAGGGAATAGACGCAGTTCGCAAAGGTGAGGTCAATGGATACAAGCTAGTGTATGGGGTCTAGAAGAATATGAGAGTCTTAAATCGTGGCGGGGTTTCCGCGGGCAGCGTATTGTACCGTGGCCGATTGGGGCCAACTTTGGGAAGTATAAGACTGATCATCTAGATTCAATGCACCAACTTCCAGGACTAGTAGTTGCAGGAGCTATGCAGTGACTAGCTGAATGGTTTATGCAAAAGAATTCCACGCTCCATTTGCTCAATCTGGATTGTCATTCTGAATGTCTTCGACACAGAATTTCCAAGCAGGTTAAGTTATTTCTCAAGCGCTGAGTGGTATTCGTCGGTGCCTATGAGCATGACGAGTTCGAAATTTTGCACGGAGTCTGTGTCTAAGATCCGAGGCGGGGAAGATTAGAACTGAACTCGATGGCAATGCATTCGACAATGCTATTTCTTTACCTCGCCGATCCATTGACAGTATGACTTTCTTCATCGCTTGATCGTATATTTGAAGAGTGGCCGCCAGCAATTGCCTTCCATATGCAAACCTCGGCGGTTTTAAATCGAGGACTATGCAGTATACTGGAGTATACTGGAGATAGCAATTTGTAGAGACGGTTAAAAGTGAACATCTTCGACAAAGAGGTCAAGACAAAGAGGAACCGAATATGATATCTCCCCATCCATTGAGATGTTCACATTTCGGCCGTGGACACTTTCAACGGTCAGCTCGGTCAGAATAATAAGCCGACATGGGCTCGGTACAACCGCCCCACTGACAGGGAATGCCCGTACCAGCGCTAGAAAAAGCCGGACTACCGATGTACGCTGGATCAATGTATAAAACCGTAAATATTCGGAACGATCGCGACCAAGCCATACAATCAGCACTCTCTACCAATTCATTTAGTTATTATTTACTGAGACGCGAAAATGGGCCTTGACAACTTGACTGTCGAAGATCATTCGGACAGCACCGTTAGTATTGTGGGCGGGGGACCTGTTGGGCTGGTTCTCGCCCTGACACTGGCATATCACGGCGTTCGTAGTGTCCTATTTGAGAAAAATGTTACCACTACGCAGTCAGTCTTTCTAACCGAAAACCAATCCTTGGAAACAGCTAACATTGATAACAGGTTTCCGAAGATGGACTTAACGCTCGCACGAACGATGGAGATTCTGCGCGTATTGGGTCTAGCTGATGGACTCCGTGCCCGAGGTGCGAACGCTTCTCCCACATTCCTTAGCTTTGGCTAACTAGCCATGTTCGGAAAGGTGTGGCCCCTGAATACCCGTTCACTGTGCGCTTTTCTAGTGGCCTTGGGGCAGAGCATCCTCTTTCGGAGTGGAGACTCCCCAGTACAGATCAATTCCGCCAGCGCATTTTGTCCCAGAATGACGGGACTATGCCTCTTGAGCCCTGGTTGCGCGTATCAGGAGACCTGTTTGAAGCATTTCTGAAGGAAAAATGTCAAAATAGCCAGCTGATCGATGTGCGCTTTGGATGGACAGTGACACATGTCATCGAGGGTCCCACCGGAGTGGAAACTCGGGTCAATAATCCTCATACAGGCGAGGAGCAAGCCATACACAGCCCTTACGCAGTCGGATGTGATGGAGCATCGAGTTCGGTCCGCAAAGGTCTAGGAATTGACCTGGATGGTGGCCCCTTGTATCTAACCCCTGAGTGTTTCATTCTTTGCTGTGTTGATTATACTGACCCTCGAGTAGGCACAGCAGCGTTGTGCTGATCCATTTCAAGTCCCGGGACCTGGCTGGTCTTCATCGTCAGGGTCAATTTTGGCATACTTTCTTTCCTAGCGATCCATCCATCAACGGAGACTCGGTGGGCGGCACGATCATCTCGCAGACCGAAGTTGATACATGGACAGTCCATGACTTTCGTGCCCCTGGATCGAAACAAAATACCAGTTCCGCCCAGGAAACGATCTACCGCGTGCTGGGAGGAATGAGAGATCCTTATCAAATTACCGTTGACGAGATTATCGCTCAGTCAACATGGACACCCAGCATCACAATCTCCAAATCTTACGGCGGACCACTGCAGCGCGTTTTCCTCGCTGGTGACGCGTGCCACCAGATGGTCCCGTCAGGTGGATATGGCATGAACATGGGTATTGCTGATGCTTTTGACTTGGGCTGGAAGCTAGCCGCGACAATTCAGGGCTGGGGGGGTCCACGGCTATTGGCATCGTATGAACAGGAACGACGTCCAGTTGCAGAGCTCATGCAACACTGGGGCAAAGTACATGCAGAGAAGCTGATAGGCCTGGCTTCTAAGGTAAACCTGGATGCGGCCATCATCGATGCGCCCGATTCACGTGGAGAGCAATTACGGCGCAAGGTCCATGAGTATGTGCAGGGTAATGACGCACACAATCAGAGTTTTGGGGTGGAATTCGGCCATCAGTATCAGTCGGAAATCACGGCGAAGAGTGTATTTATCAACCCACCGCCCTTCGATCCACGCTCATACACCCCAACCACCTATCCGGGCTTTAGGGCTCCTCATGTGTTCCTCACCGACGGCTGTGCCATCTTTGACAAATACGGAAAAGGTTTTACGCTCGTTGAGTTTGTCGATGAATTGTCCGTATCGTCACCCAGTGGGTCAGCCACATTCAGAGATGTTGCTGACGAGCATCAAACACCCGTGCAAATTGTTTCCCTGGCAAGAGAATCCCATGCTCACAAGGTCTGGGGAGCACAGATGGTACTGGTGCGCCCGGACGGCTTCGTGTCGTGGCATGGAAATGAGATTGTCTGTAAAGAGGCAGCTAGGGCAATCCTGCTGCAAGCAACAGGCTACTTCGACTCGTTTTCCATCGCTTCTAGAGAGCCAGAAATCCCCTCCTGCCTATAAGTCTGGTAGGTTCTATACTTGGTCTAGCTTTTAATTGCTATGCTACGAAATTATTACGATCTGTGGGGTATAATAGCAAATAAAGTTGGAAACGCACTTCTTCGTAGCATCAAGACAGATGGCATCTCTTGGTCTAGGTTTATTCTCCACATGCTGCAGACAATCAGAAAAGCCACATATATTATTCTCAGCCTTGATATACATGCCTAGTCAAATCACTGGAGCCCTTTCTTGTCCACAGTCCATAAATACACAATACTCGCGAAGCCCAACCATCCCGCACTCCGAAATCTCGTCTACCAGGTAAATGATGATCTCAAAGCCCTGGTCAAAGATAACCAAACCGGGAAACTGGTTTCATTTGAAGAGGCCATGAAGAGGACAGGTCCATTTGCTTTCACCAAAGCATTGATGAGCTACTTCACTGAACAGACTGGAGTCGAGCATATCGGCGACGAGCTCGGTTGGCTATCCGAGCCGCGGCTGATCAGCGACGTGCTGGTCGTGCCTCGCAAAAGCTTTGGATTCCTGGCGCCTGATGTCCTCGAAAAACGAGATTTATCCGTCCTTGTCCAACACCTCTTAATTGGCTTCTAACAGCGGGAAGGCCATCCGGGCTAATACTAAGGGTGCTTGCATTTTGCTTGGGGTTAGGGATGACTGTCTATAATTCAACTGCGACTAGTTCAGATTCAGTGGCCAAAGCTTCAATGAAAATGAAGCTTGAAGACCTATTTATCGCCATCATCATCAAGATCTGAGAGGATTTTCGGCCATTCAATTTTTGTCCAGCTTGCGTTGCTTCGAAACATCAAATGAGGACGGATAGCCGTAGGATCCTCGGAAATATGTAAACACTTTGGTGATGATAGATCAACTAGGTACTTTGAGATAAAGTCACTGAAAACAAGGCAAATCTAGCCGTTGATTCGCATTACAAGCCTGAAAAGGCTCAGTCGGTCAATGAGCCCATTGCGCATCTACGTGGAATTTGCTCATGATAATTCTAGGTAGGTTATGCATTGCTCCTCCGCACTATAAAATACAACTCCTAGTTCAAAGAAACACGGGCTCCAACGCGTATCAGGGACTTCTACACATATCCCTAATACGTATATCCCATCAAGCTAAAATTTACCAGGGGAAATAATTGTAGCTCATCGAAGTTTGTGTCTGCTTCTCCATCGAGTATTGTATGGATTATACTTCTTTCCTATGAGGAGTAAATTGTCAGTATCATTCGCATGCAACGTCAAATTTTTGACAGGCCTACCAGGTATATCCTGTAGCCTCAACAGCAGGCGTCTTGATGGCATTCCGATCTCCGAATGGATTGTCCTCATCGTCTTCTTCTTCCTCGGACTCTGTCTCGCTCTCGCTTTCAAATATTTGCCGGGAATGCTGCGACGATGAAGCAGTCGGAAGGCTGTTTCGGTTCGGGCGAGGTGGCTTGGGAGGGTTAATGCTAAGGCCACTGAAGCTTTGATTCATTTCCTCCTCGATCTCGGCCTTCGACCTCCAGTTCCCTGACAGAACGTCATCCTCACTGTCACTGTCGTAGTCCACACTCTTGTCTAGAACTTCAAACGCCATCAAGGCCGTCACTAGCTCTTCGTTGGCATGGATCAATCCTCCGAGAAACTCCTCGCTTTCTATCTGTTGGATATATCGGAGAATCTGGTGCCGAAGCTTCTTGCACATCTCAAAGCGATTGACGCATTCCGCGTCCTCGCTCACGCGAGTTGTCTCGCGGTTTACGAGCTTCAGTGCATTCAGCAGATTAGTGCTGGCGACGGAGGCGGAGGCAATGGTTTCCAGGATCTGAGGACGCTCGCGCTCCAAACTAAAATTCCTACTGCTGATCGAGAGTTTCTTGTCCCTCTTCTTATCCTTGTCCTTTGATTTTGACTTCGGTTTGGGGCTGCTGAGGTTTCTTGAGGGTCCATTCCCAGCCGATACGGAAACCGTATGTCCCATGGGTGGTTCATTACTGTTATTCCCTCCTTCACGGAGAACTTTTGCCTTGGCCTGGGATGCAGGCTGCTTGCGCTTTGGGAGCTGCTTATAAAGGGCGGTGATTTTGGCCATACCGGGCGTGTCCTTGTAAGTTGCCGCCCATTGTCCAAACATCACTTTGCATTTCTGCTTCACCAGCGGATCCGAAACTGGATCTGTTCCGGCGATACGGAGTCGTTCGAGCAACGGCTCGTCGGCAAATTCGCGCAGGAACCGATCTCCAGCATTCTGGATCAGAAAGTCAAGAATTGTGAGCGCACGCAATTGGCGATGAAGGTTGCCATATTTCCTACAGAATAATTAGCTTGGGCTGCGGTGACCATCACGCGATCAACCCACAGTTTCTTGCGCAGAGCACGGCTGGCTTCTGTCGGGCCGCTGGCTTGGATGCGAATGACCTCGACCAGGTCAACGATACCGCTCGAGTCATCGACTTCATATTGTTCGCTAGTAAGGACCTCGATCTGAACGGTCACCGCCGAATAGGGTTTCTATCATGAAAGAAGTGCAGATTAGCGTACTGATCACAACACACGCTTATCAGGGCGTAGGCCGAGGTACCGATGACTGAAACATAGCGGGCAGACTTTGGTAAAGTCTTTCTTGTTTAGAATGTACTGCTTCTTAGGAAGCCTGCTGATAGATAAACAACAGGGAGAGAGGAGATCACACGAATCTCGATCTCGTCGTTTGCAACACCCCGCGTGTTGAGGCAAGATCCTCCCGTACGAAGCCCCGCACGGCTGGGAATACTCGATGATCTGCGGGGGGATGGAGAGACAAGGCGCCAGCGACCAGACCACGCCCTATATGAGAGTAGCGAGGCAAATTAGGTTCAATGGAGGTCGTCTATTACAGCGAGTCAACGGAGTCAATGGTTTGATCTTGTCGCGTGAATGACGGTGACGTCGGAGGCCGCAGGGTGATCTTGGCGCTAGTCGGGCAGCCGATCAACGGTTGGTCGGGGATTTCGGTGGATTTCAGCGGGCTCCAGTGGACTCAGGAGAACGAGGCACCACGCCACGGGGCAGTGCATGCAGTGAGTTCTGTGTAAGATACTCGAGGAGAGAGGAATCCTTGCCCAAGCCTTGCAAAGTGCAAAAAGGCCGAAGATGGCCTGAAACAAACCTAAAACCATCTCGATCATTTGCCCGTGACTGCGGCCCAATTGGGACTAGGGCGGGGTCACGCCGAAATCGCAGAGAGCTGAACAGAGCAATCAATACGAGCCCTCTTCATACCTTTGATATCCCGTCATATCGTGCCATTGAGTAGAGTCCATTTCTCACATCTCGCGGCTTGGTCAATTCTGTCGTTCAATTATACCAATTGGGCTCTTATATGACCCCTTCTCGCACGAGCCGGACGGATTCGACCCCCTGCTCCAATTCGTTGCGTATCCTCCTGTCCCGCTTCTTGATCTGCTCCACCCTCATCCTGGCCCTCAGCGTGGCTCTCAAGACCCGCTCCCGCCTCTCACTCCTGCTCCCCTCCTTCCCCTCTTCCTCCTACCATCACCACTCTACAACCATGGCTTACCAACAAGAACGCTACATTGCCGAGCTGGCTGTCCAGCGAGCCACCCTTCTCACCCAGAAGGTCTTCTTCGAGAAGGCTAAGGGTACTGTTTCCAAGGACGACAAGTCCCCTGTTACGATTGGCGATTTCGGTGCCCAGGCCCTCATCATCCAGGCCATTCGCAAGAACTTCCCCGAGGATGAGATCGTCGCCGAGGAGGAGGCAAGTTCGCTTCGCGAGGACAAGGACTTAAGCGCCGAGATCTGGCGCCTGGTCAAGGACATTAAGCTAGAGGATGCGGAGAGCGACAATCTGCTGGGCGGTCCTCTCACTAGCGAGGAGAGCATGCTGGACATCATTGACCAAGGCAAGAGCGCTGGTGGTGGTAAGGGCCGTATCTGGGCCCTGGACCCCATCGATGGCACCAAAGGCTTCCTGCGTGGTGGTCAGTATGCTGTTTGCCTGGGCTTGATCGTCGACGGTGATGTGAAGGTCGGTGCTATTGGTACCCCGAATCTTCCCGTGGATGATGCCGCCACCATCGACGCTAGCACCGGTTCCCAGCAGACCAACAACTCCTCTAACGGAGTCCTCTTCTCTGCCATTGAAGGCCAGGGTGCTTTCAGCCGTCCTCTATCCAGTGGTGCTCTTGCTGAAAGCAAGCCCATCTCCATGCGCCCTGTCCCCGACATCGCCCAGGCGGTCTTCTGTGAGGGTGTCGAGGCTGCCCACTCCGCTCAGGGCGACAACGCTGCCGTTGCTGAGCGTCTTGGCATCACCTCCCCGAGCGTCCGTCTTGATTCGCAGGCCAAGTACTGCTCCATCGCTCGCGGTGCTGGTGATATCTACTTGCGTCTTCCTGTCAAGAAGGACTACCAGGAGAAGATCTGGGACCACGCCGCTGGAGACATCATTGTTCGTGAGGCCGGCGGCCAGGTGACGGACATCTACGGCAACCGGTTGGATTTCAGCAAGGGTAGGACCTTGGCTGCCAACAAGGGCGTCGTCGCTGCTCCCAAGGCTCTGCAAGCCCAGGTCATCGACGCTGTGAAGGTTGTGCTGAAGCTGTGATTTGTTGATCTGGCTTCTTCCCGTGCTCAGAGCTTGCTTGGTGCGCTACTATGATGCCAATTGGCTAGGACCTCATTTCAGACGTTCCATAGTACAAGTACATTTATGATACCAATATGAAGGAATTAAAGGGGGATGTTCAAAAGTACATATATAAATACGGAGATAGAGTATAAGAATACAAGGGAACCCAGAATGCAATGTTCCAAGAAATCAAGCAAGACACGCGCGCCCACCATCTATTTGATCTTTTTCGCCTTGAGCTTAATGGTCTCTCCGTTAACAAAGATACCCTTGCCCTTGTACGGTTCCGGCCTTCTCCATTCCCTGATCTCGGCGGCGAATTGGGTCACCAGACGCTTGTCAACGCTCTCGAGGAGGATACGGGTGGGTTGGGGTGTGCTGGCCTGGATTCCCTGTGGGATAGGAAGCTCGATTGGGTGCGAGAAGCCAACCTTCAACGAGACGAACTGTTGGCCAGGGAAGGAAGGATTGACGGTCGTCGCTTTGGACTCAATAGTTGCCCTGTAACCCACACCGACAAGGCTTAGAACGCAAATATGGCCTTCGGACACCCCGGTGATGTGATTCTGGAGGAGAGCGCGTGTAGTACCTGCCAGATGATCGAAATGTTAGCTTATGGCCTGACTGCGGACTATGAAAACACGTACCCCACATCGCACGCTGATGAGGCTGCTCTGGGTCGACGACTGACAAGGTGGTCTTCTGGCTAGTCGCATCTTGGTTGACGTTGAGAAATGAGGGAATGTCAAGGATCATCTCGCCTGTTCGGTCAAGCATGTTAGCGAGAGCTTCGGAACTCTCAAGACGATAACTTCATACCCTTAGGACCCTTGATATGCGCTGCAAATTTTGGCGTATCCTTTCCTCGTACCCGGACCGTTGATTTTGGGATATCAACAAGATTCAATGAGACCTCCGGGGGAACGGAGATGGCGGCGCCTCCGACTCTCGATTGCGCTGGGACCGTGGTTGAGAAGCATTGTGCACGGGGGGATGAGAATGCAGGTGTGAGAAATAGTGGTAGTGAGCCACGCTGGAATGGCTCCCGGAGGAGCTGCCGGGTACAGCGCTGGCTTAAGGACGACATCGTGTTACCGTGTTCAAACTGCCGCGCTGCGGATTCGACGATTTTGTCGGAATAAGACGTGGGCCTGATCGGGTTAGTTCACACGTGACTGGGACGTGCATTTTGATGCCTCAATAATCTGGCAGTGACATCCTTTTAAATTTGGGCTCCTTCGAGAAGTTTGAAAACAATCGATTAAGTATTTGTTGAAATTAAAATATGATTATCAATGGATTCTCATGTGGATATTATTGCATGAACTCTGGCCTGAATATTCATTCCTTCATATTATGTGTACGTGTCGGTCTAAATATATTCTCTACACGCAGTGTGTTGACGTTTATTTTGAACAGAGATTTTTTAATACAAAAACCCAGTATTTCACGCACCTATCTTTCTAAACGCAGCGTTGATAGTTTCAATAGTCGCCGCATTAATTTAAGTAGAAGAGTATCAGGAAATGAGAGGGATAAAAGGACGAAGGTTCTGTAAATTCGCTTCGTAAAACCGCTAGTGTATAAATAACCATAGCTAAATGGGCCAGGCATTCCTAGTGAAATGGACCAGAAACTAAAAGTCCTGCCCTCTGCCCTCTTTATCAATTAAATTCAGAGTTCTCCAAAAGGCAGCATTACAAATCTCTTTTGACTTTTTCACCCTGGGGGTTTGACAAATCGGCCTCTGTTTTAAATTTAGTAAAGAGATTGCTTGATCCATACCTTCTAAGGTATGGAGCTAAAGCTTTCATTAGTCTCAATAGCTACTACATACAACTTGTTCGTATCTCCAAGAAGGATACGTAGGCTCCCTTGTGGTCTTATTATTGAATCCCCTCGCATATTTCATCCGGTGCATTGGGAAAATATTTTTGAATGGTGTAGTTCAAGAAAGGGGACAATCCGAGAAGAGAGATAAAGTGATGATCCCGATAGGATTCAATTATTTTTCATCGATCATTTGAAAGAATTTGCAAATACCAGGATTGTAGTCGAAGCTCGGTAGACAAAAGTCAAACGCAGCTATTACATTATGATAGAGAGCGCTCCTTCGCCAGAATGGCAGCCTGGTCTTTGAGAAATCGCGAAGCAATGCTGGACTCGCTACCCTCCTCCAGCTTGAACTGGGGTCCGCCTGCTTTATATTCGTAAGTGATGGAACTACCGGCCGGGCAGTGCCTCACAATGCGCCAAGCTAGCAAGAAACCAGTCACATTCCATGCCGCCTCCTCTCTAGGGGAAGTAAAAGTATGACCGTAGTGATCGCCGGTTTTGTTGAGTTGCAAGGTGTATTTTTCAGTCCATATATCAACCCATTCGGCATAACACTGGGCCAGTTGGCCAGGCACAGGAGGTGTGAGGTCCTCTAAGTCCATGATGGTCACTGGCTCCTCATCTTCACTCAGGTCATTTATGTGTCGCCAAAGGAAATCTGTTCCAATCTCAGGCCGGATAATTAGGTGGCGTTTCCGCCCTTCTGGTAGAGGAGCGGTCGGCTTTGATATTTGGACAGATTCATCACCGGAAGAGGTTGAGATTTTGAAAATCAGGTCAAATGTGGTTTCCACCACTTTGACGTCCTTTTGGGAATCGGGTACGGGCTGTTCGTTCAGGGTCCGCCATGCATCGCCCACATGGGCATATTTGACATATTTGCGAGTCTCGGGCCATTGACAGAATTCCTTCAGGGGCCCGAGAGGATACTCTGTAGATGGAGAAGCCATGATTCAGGAGCGGTAGCGTGAGACGAACCGTCAAATGACGAAAGCGCCCAGAAGTGATCTACTAGAGAACATGGTAAGATTATATATGACGAGGCGGGGGTTTGGGGGGAGGGGGGTTGCGTCCCGCGGGACTTGAGCTTCACCTCCACCAACACGGCCCCCCGCCGAATCGCTGCGTTGCTTGGTTCGGCTCGTTGGTCCGCCACCATTCCCGACAACCAGCCTAGCCCCCAAATCAACCAAGTATGAGTCAAAAACACAAAAGTCTGCCTACCAAATTTGAATCATCGCACATGAGAAGATATTCAGCAGAGTAAAAGGTGCTAGGAAATTGAATCTCGCAGTCGCAACACCGCAAACTGGATGTAAACAACCAACCTGTTTGTATGAACCAAGCAAGCTAGCGACCCTGAAACGAGACGCCTAGTTTCGCAATTGCTGCAGGATATTATACTATCATCAATATTGATGCCATAGCCCCCATTGTACAGGAATACATGAAGCTGACGACGATCAATCCGTATTCCCGAAGTTCCTGCACCATCACCGATTCTTAAATGCACCGCGCATATAGGATAGAGGGGAGATTTATAGCGCTTCGCTAAATATACACAATCCGAGCCCCAGCCTCGATTTCTTGCCGCCCATACTAGAGTATACGATAATGCTTCAATCAGTAGGAAAAAAATCATTTGACAGGATCCTGGAGGGCTATTTGTGAGAGTGAGTGCCGGCGATGGGTCCTATACTCCCAGGGAACTTGAATGGTGTCCTGTAGATGTCACTTCCTCCATACTATTTCCAACCCACCGTCAGAAAAGTTGACAGTCAATGCTATGATTAGAAATACGAAGAGAAAAAGGAAACTTTTGGCCTTTGCAAGGCGCATAGCCATATACTATGGTCGAGATATCGTTCTGCATCGTGTCATCAACCCGCCCTTGGTGCTATGGAAAAGGAAACATAAATAGTGCCATCATGCCCTACGATTTTAGTCACACATACAAACAGAAATCGAATTTCATTCATCTTTCCAGCTTCATTCTCGCTCAATACTCACTGCGTGCCTGAAATTATAATGTCTGCACCACCCAACAAAGGCAAGGGCAGGGCTTCGAGCGTTGCAAGCGGTAACAGTGGCGGAGCAGGCAGCCAAAATAGTGGTAATACCAGAACTACAACTCAGACGACGAGTGATCAGTCAAAGTCAACCATTGCTGAGTTATCGGTCACGGACTCCACCAAGGTCCTGCTCCATCAACTCAAAGATCATGGCGTGAAAGCAAGCATGGATCAGGTGATGTCTATTTGGGAAAGTGCTCACAGCATGTTCAGAGGCGCTGTTTCAAAGATGGCGCCGGGAATAAAGCCTAACACAGTCGTGAAATTCTTGTAAGTCCCTGCAAATTCTTGGTTGAATCCCTTCCTTTGTCCTCATATTGTGCTATAGAGAAGTGGGGAATGATGGCACCACTGGTAGAAAGGCTGCCGGTCATGCACATGTCATACGTGATCATGGAAGCGAATTCAACGACTGGACAGATGAACAAATTGTAGAATTGCCGAGGGTTGCTGAGCATGCACTCCCAGTTGGTGAACAGCTGGCTAAGAAGAGAAAGAAGGGAGAAGGTCGGCCTTTGTTTGCACTTGTTTATTATGGAAAGCCTCTTGTCACTGCCATTCAGATTTCGAACAATGGCTTTGTCGTTTCATATAACCGAAACAGTCTTGATAAGGCTCTAGAGCAGCTGCGCAGCCCTTGTGAGGAACGGAAAGGACTCCCGATGGCCGCAGATGATGGCTCTATGAACTTCAAAGATCGAGAACAGCTTGTCAAATATCTTCAGAAATATTTCAGCTGGCCGCCTGTCCAAAGCTCAGCTTGGCCTCCTGTCGAGCTGGCGACTTGGCCGAGAATTCAAGCCACAGTTCCTCGCCCAGGTAGTTCGTCAAGTGCATCAAGTGGTGCGGACTCGGGTGCCTCGACTGTTGCTATAAAGGCAGGCACAGCCGGAAATCATCCGAGGAAGAAGTGATTCAGCGATTATGTGAAAGACACCCGTGTGTGTTTCCTGAATGAAGCCAATCATTAAGTCGCACTGAAAAAAATGCATCAATCGTAGGAAGCCAAGGTACTAGAGCCAGGTGCAAGGTTTTTATTGCGGTGGAACCAACTCGCTCTAGTCCAAAGTCGATTTACCTGGCATACTTACATACTCTCATTCTCTATCGTCTTTTGTGAATCAACATACTTGCCGCTATATAGATCATAACAGCAATAAAAACCCCCATTTGTCTCAAATTCTAGATTCCTCTGTATTTACGAACTTTTTCGCGAGATAGATGCTGATTTCCATAGATAGCAGTAATTTTCACTGATTCACCTAGTCTAAACTCCTGAAAGTGTACAAAGTAGTAGTTCGACATTTACTTGAGAGAAGGCAAGTATTCGACAAATTCACTCCAAGTCTCGACAAGATCTTACAGCGACTTTTACGTACTGCTCAGGTCAACACATTACCTCGGACCGAAATTTTGCCCAATATTCGGCCCAGGCCCTACAAGCGAAGTTATTTTCTTGGAGTTTGAAGTTCTTTATTGTTCTTTATACCGAGAATTATCAGGAATGATTAACCGCAGCAGATAGTAGTCTCTTCTACTCCTTTCAAGTCTCCCTGAACGGTTTCTAAGTCGACTCGAACTACCATCCAGTCACACAGAAACTTCCCTAATCCAGCACCAATGAAAATGCAGATGATGACATACACATTGAAATACATTGCCAACAACATGATGATATATGCACCCCCAAATGTAACTGCATGAATCACTGCTCGAACCAATTGTTGCAAGGGCGTTACTCTGAAGAGAACCGTCTGGCACAGAGCTTCTCGCTCACCCGCCCGATCGCGGTTCTTGGCAGCGGTGGTGCTCCGCGCGGCGGCTTGGCGCTGGAATTGGCGGGCCAGGAAGAGATCATATTCCTTGCCCAGTCGTCGGAACCCCTCGACCAGGATCACGAGTAAAATGACTCCAATACACGTTGCGGCAAACATGCCATTATTCTTGATGTGCCACCCGGACGAGAGAAAACAGGCATCGATAGTATGCCAGTTGAAGAGCATCTGCGTTCGGTTAGCGGGGTCAGCCAAGCCATTGTGCCTTGGCACGCACCGAAATTTGGCATTCAGCAGTGCTGTTGCTGCTCGAGCTCATGTCCATGCCTTGCATGTTGAGAGGAGGCCCCTCGAGATACAATCAGGGGAAAGAGGACAGAAATGGCCGATTCGAGAATGCGGGCAACATATCCACTGCGAGGCTATCGCAGGCTTATAAGCCCTCGCTCGACCCGCATGGCTTCGTCCGGAAAAGGCCGTTGAGTGGAGCAAAATCTCCATCGCGCCTCCGTGAAATGTGCTCAATTACGCGCAGGTTCGGGCGTCGGATTGGTCGTTTCAAAATGGAATCGTAGTTGGGTTCGACTCGCTTCCTACAAGACCGTCCAATTTTCTCCAGCAAGCGATGATCTCCTGGTTAATAGTCTCGCTCACCTAGCCATTCTGCCAAGTATGCTGAATACGCCGATTATGCTGCCAGACCGTCATTGAAAAGCGCGCGCAGTCCATTGTCATCCTGCGGTCAATCTCTTGCCTATCCACCGTTGGAACTATATTTACTCACGGCACTTGCGGGTCTCCCCGTAATGCGCTGAGACAACATGTCATTTGCCAAATCTGTCCGTCGCCATATTCAAGATCTGAGCAATGCCACAGAATTAGAGCCTCACTGGGGATATGCAGACCGGGCTGTGCCCTGTACTAATGATGCCGGCTCGTGTGCCTATCTCGACGCTGTTTATTCGGCCCATGATATTGGAATGATGTATACGGGTATCATATGGGCAACTATTGGAGGTATTCTTTTTATATGCGCCATGCTTCGACAATCCCATCGTTCGACAATCGGGTCCATATCAACCCTACCTGCTGCCGACCTATCGGGGTTCCGGAAGCTTCACGTCTCTTTTGCAGCCTTCGTCAGAAGATATCTGCTGCCTGACGCCGTCCGGTTGGTCTTTGGACGCACAAGTCGGCTGCAGGTCCTTATTCTTGCAGCATTAGCAGGATATCTTCTTATATTCAGTTTCGTTGGAATTGTCTACAATACCTGGGTCACCCCGGTGTCGGGAATGTCGGGCGTCTACAACACTCGTTCCAGCATTGGGCCCTGGGCAGACCGAGTCGGTGTTCTCGCATATGCTCTCACACCACTCTCTGTTCTGCTGAGTACTCGAGAGTCGCTCTTGTCCTTGATAACCGGTATCCCATACCAAAGCTTTAACTTCTTGCATCGCTGGTTGGGCTATATCATCTTCGTCCAAAGTTCGCTTCATACTATTGGGTGGTGCGTGGTCGAATTGAGACTGTACCAGCCCCAGCCATCTGTGGGCATTGAATGGGTCACGCAGACTTACATTGTTTGGGGGATTGTGGCCATGATTCTACTCCTGTTATTGTTTGTGCTGAGCACACCATGGGGTATTCGATTGACTGGCTATGAAACCTTCCGGAAGGCTCACTATATCCTTGCAATGGTGTTCATTGGGGCCTGTTGGGCGCACTGGAAACAGCTCAAGTGCTTTTTACTCCCATCTCTCATCTTTTGGGGCCTCGACCGCGGTGTTCGTCTTGCTCGCTCCGCGCTTTTACACTATCACCCGGGAGAACCAGGGGTCCTCGGCTTCAAATCACTCGATGCCACCATCACCCTCTTTCCAGACCCAGAGCACGGTGATGTGGTTCGTCTGGAGTTGGAGAACAACCAAGAGCCCTGGGAGATTGGCCAGCATTACTATCTCTGTTTCATGCAGGGTAGCATATGGCAATCGCATCCCTTTACGCCACTCAACGTTCCTTTTGTTGAAGAAGGCAAAGTGAGACATTCGTATATCCTTCGGGCCAAGAAAGGCGAGACCAAGAAAATAATCGACCTTGCTGTTCAAGGAGCAGTTAGCACCCCTGTGATTCTCACAGGCCCCTATGGTGAATCGATTAACCGGCATCTGACGCTAGCGACAAACGTCGTTTGCGTGGCGGGAGGCACGGGGATCACATACGTTCTTCCTGTCCTTCTCAACCTCGCGAGGCAAGCACCCTCGCCAGACCGAAAGGTCGAATTGATCTGGGTCATTAAACACGTTCAGAATACTGAATGGGTGCGAGACGAGCTGGATCTTCTGCAGAGCCTCCAGAAAGATTTGCATATCAACATTCGTATATTCGCAACAAGAGACACGAGTAGCGAGTCGTCACTGGGCACAGAGAGTCAGACCGTGGTCATATCAAGTCATGACAATCATGAGAAGACCACAGAAATCTCCCAGTCTTCATCCATATCAAAGTCAAATCGATTGCAAGGGAACATACCCGTCAAAATGGGGCATGGGTCGGGGGACTTGAGCAGGCACCCAGATCTTCGAAGCATGGTCGAAGGCTTCGTAGAGAACACTATCCAAGGACCAACTACTGTCTTCGCAAGTGGACCTGGTGGGATGTTGAGCGATCTCCGAAGTATTGTTGCCTGCTGTAATTCCGCGTCCAAGGTGTGGGCTGGCCAAGAGAGGTTTGATGTTCGTCTGGTTTGTGATGATAGATTAGAGTGGTAGAAAAATCAACTCAACTGAATCAAAGGAAGCGCTTCAAAGTAGATCCTGGAATTCACCTGTGAGCTAATGGAGATCCTTTGCCGGTTTAATTCAGGAATCTGTTGGAAGAGCCTCTATATTGCAAACCTCACAACGTTTCTGGTTGACAGTTGGGCACAACGACTCGGAGTATGATCGGTGACTAACGCCGATAGGAACGACCTCCCTCCTTATTTTTCATCCACAATTTGCACCTGCTGCACTCCGAGCTTCGGAGAATATAGACACGATGAGATGGCTTGGAGGGTCCCACGTTCTTCCCAAGTTTACCTTCCTATGTTGCGCCCTCGCCTGTGGTCTGGCAAGCCCAACAGACACAGATACTCCGAATGACGGTATGTGACTTCATGCCGATGAGTTTTTCTCATCTGCTAACAAAAAAAGGCCATTATCCTCTCCCCGTGGGTATGTCGGACCAAAATGATCCGATATCTGACCTAGCTTCGAAGCTTCGACAGCCAAATTCTATCTTTACAGAGGCGCTCCAGTTGCTAGAGTCAATGCAGTCTTCGCCGTCATGTACACGAGTCGCCGCAACAAAGCTTGTGGCATCATGCCAGAACTTCGGAGCCAATAATGATGCCAGACCCGAAATACATCCGGTTTTGGAACACATAAGATCTGTCTATGCCGCGCGACTAGCAATCTGTGAGCTTGACGGCGCCGGTGCCTCGATTCCAACTCCGTGTCTCCCAGTCTCAACACCCCTTCCAACACCATCGAAAAGTCGATTTGGATTTCTTTACTACTCAAAATCCTCCGCTTCTGAGACAGAGGCCGTTCCTAAAGCCGTCATCGAAGAGTGCCTTCGCGCACTCGAGTCGCGACCCCAATGGTGGACTTCATACAGTAACAACCGACAGAATGCATTGATAATATGCCAAGCCTCTCGGATTGAGATAGAGAAGGAGGAGCTCCTTGATCTCCATCGTTCATTAGTAAAGAGCACTGTCAAACTCGACGAGGGCCTGCAAGAGTCTCTTCGCAATGCGGTATTGCTGTCATCAGAACATCAAATTTTCTTGAAAACTGTCCGAGCTCTCAATGAAAGACTTTCTGCGGACTTGAAAAGTAGCGATTCCACGATCCGAAATTCCTTCAGCAGCCTTCTTCATGATATAGAAGCCGGCTTTGATAAGGTTATTGCTACAGTCACATCGGCTATAAATCGAGTGCAAACAAAGACATCCTTTCTTGAAGATGTGAATGATGCCAACCCCGTTTATATTCGATAGCACTGATGGTTTTATAGAAAATTCGAAATGCCTCCTCTCATACGGATTCCTTACAACGGGCTCTGCAAGCTGCTCACGCAGATACTGTCAGCAGGAATGATCAGACATTACAATTGCATCAGGAGAATGTGATGGTGTCCCAACAACTGACAACCAATCTGCATCTGTCATTGGCATCTTTAATGGAGACAGATCTAGCGAGACTTTCCCAGAGAGTGGAAAGTGTCGACATAGCATTGGTTAGGTTCACCTGGAGCCGCTTTATGTCAATTTATGCTGACCTGTGCAGGAATGGCTCACAAGCCGACTCATCGCTATACTTGAGCAGGAGAATCGAATCTCCGAAGTAAGCCATCCAAGTAACCTCAATTGGTATCAGTTTCTAATTCAACATAGCGACTTCAAAGCATAGATGCATTGATGAAACAATCAATAATGAAAGCCGATGAGCTTCATGAGGTCCAGCGATTGCATACGGAAGCCATGGCTGTACAGGCGCAAGCACAGGAATCAATGAGATTCAGCACGCAAGTCTCTCAAGCTTTACTGGACAGAGCAATTTCAGCCGCCTCCGACTTACAAGACATCATTGATGGGACAGCCGAGAAATACAAGCAAACGCCTGGCTTGCATAGGGGAGGACTTTCGGTCTGGACCTTATGTCTTCTCTTACTTATTATTATCGGGGGACAGAACATCAAAGTTGCCATTGGCCTTTTCTTTTTTATTTTCGGTATGCTCGAGAATTGCCGAGATTTTGATCTATCTATTGCTAATGGACTCACTTTAGGTCATTTAATCGCAACGTCCATCTTCCCCTTTTTCAAATTATATGAAACTTCGGTAATTCCTATTTAGTTGCCAATTCTCTGCTTCGTGCATTAGTTGGATATTTATAACGAATTCAGCAAATTTTACTAAGCATCTCAAGCATCCTTTCGGTATCTTCGGTTGTAGGCATGGAAAACGTCCACCGGCGAAAGTTCTAGATATTTTGGAATCTAGGATTCAGAAAATACACGAATTATAGCGCTCAGTGGAGACAATTTATGGTCTTGTTGCTGTCATCTTATACGCCTGGTCGCGCCATATGGAGCCTAGTATTGATTGGAAATGAAGTGCTGGATCTGTTTCACTCAAGCCACAGCGGGCTCACAGCCAGTTGCATTCTCATGGGGTATCATATTAAACATCCACAAACAGGACCAGGAACTATCGATTCCTACTCATTGTCGTCTAGAGACCCGTCATCTCCATCTGCCATTGTAACATCAACGTTTTCACCTGTTTTAGCCGCTGCAGCCTTCTGCTCGCGGGCTTTCTGTCGGCGTTTAATCTTCCGCTCCCGATTCTTCCGGTTACGCTTCTCGGCTTCCGACTCTTTTGCTGCTTGAGCAATGGCAACCTTTTTACGCAACTGAATGCGGCGCTTCTTCCCGGGCTTTTTGCGCGTAGTCGGTGATTTGGACGCTAGTTCGCCCTGGACGATGTAGATGGGCATGTCCTGTGAGGCTGGCGGTAGCTTTGTTTGATGACGTTTGAGATGAATGATCCGCCATGCAAGATTACATCCAGGCTGAAGAGTCGCATTAGTAAGGAGATTCATAAAGAACTGGCAAAAGTATGAGTAACATACCCAGGGCTGAGCCTCGGCCCAGGTAGTAATGTTTTCTCCTGTCACTGCGATTTCCTCGTACTGGCGTCGTAGCTCCGCTTGCCTTTGAATATATTCAGTGCTTTCATTGAGTCCTAGAAGAGACGGCGTGGCAAAGTAGTACTGCCATCCACGGGATGCCTTGACGAATCGGCCCTCTGAAGGGTCACCGGAGGGCGTTGGAGAGCGCAATCGAATGCGAAGCTTTTGTGTTCCTACATTCTCCTTTTTATCGAAACCTGAGGACTTCTCTTCTGTTTTGGCTCCTTGGCCTTCCTCTGGTTCTCGTTGATCTTGCGCACCTACGTCTTTAGGCTTCGTGGGGGCGCTGAATAGGCGGAACTCGAACTCCTGTTCCTCCTCCTCCTCCTCCCCAGTGACCCGAGGTTTCTTTTCCTGTTCGTTGTCCTCTCCTTCACTGGCAATGGATCCAATGATGCCATCTAGGTCTAGAAGCTTGCGCAGTCGGGCATGCGCATCTTGCAGGTCGGATTCGTCGACTGGAGATGGTTCACGAGAGGAATCCGGCGAAGCTACCTCATTGCGGCGGACCCTGTGGACATCAGTCAGCGTAGGCTCATTGAAATGGTACTTCCATAGATTACCAACCGTTTTGCATTGGGTAGATCGAACATGATGTGTGCGTAGGTCTCGAGCTCGACTATTTGCAAGATGCGGTCTTAGTGGGCGGAAACCAAAAATCTGACCGCCGCATTTCCGCGCTTCGGCCACGCACCCGCGCCTCCTGCTTATCGCATGACGCACGGACTCCCCCAGCCTTTCCGGCCTGATTTGCCTGCTCGCCTGCTCGCATCTTCTACCTCAAAACTTCTCTTCTTCTCCGCGACGCTCCCTCTACCGCGCTAGTTTTTCTTCGTTGATTCTGCATAATTCACGCTCCTTTCTTCCCGCTCCAAAGTTTTCCTGGAAAACCTGCCCGCTCCCCGGTCGAGGGGAGGGTTCCACCTCTGCATCGTCGATTGGGGTGATTAATGCCTCGTGCCTGTCCCTGCGTGCCCCTCCGTTTCTCCCAAAACAATCCCCACCCCATCCTATAAATGGGCATATGCGCTTCTTGCCTGGGCGGTAGTCGCCAGGAGTCCCCCGAGGTGAGTCTTCTACTAGCTGTCATGGCTACAATGTTTGGTGCCAATTATCTCGGGTTCGTGCGCGAGATGTGGTCTGCATATCGGCGAGAACAATGTCTTACCATCTTTTGCAAGCCTGAGTCTTCCCGTCTACTTGAAGAAGATCCCTACCAGGCAGGGTACGGCTACGGGGCTCTCAATCATGTCCAGCAACAGAACCAACCGGATCCGGAATATGTGAGGCGTGAGCGGGAAGCCCTGGATGCCATCTGCCAGCGAACATCGGAGTAAGTACTACTCCAGCAATTCAAGTGGTCTACTTGAAAGATCTCAATGGCGAATTTGTCATATGCAAAGAACTGCCCGCTAACTAGCCATCCTATGCACAGCTCTGTCATCGATATCTGGTCCCTTCAACCACAACCTCATCTGCAACCACAGGCCACCCTCCATGGTCCTACATCTACAACAAACTCACCCACTCCTGGCGAGGGACACTCTCAACTCACTGTGACCTCCGATCAGGCCTCAGAAACAAGCCGACCAGCATCTGGCTGCACCGTCCCCAAGCACTGGGGTGAAGTGGTGGTGAATCCCAATAAGAAGCGTTCCCGCCCTGATATGAAAGCCGATGCCAATGCGAGCCGTGACGTATTTGGTGTTCTTAAGGTCACCTAAAGCTCACGCCGCAGCTCAACCAACAAACTCGACATCTTCTTGCGACATCTTCTTGCATGACGGTGATGATCATGCACATGTGAAGACGGGCGAGATGAGCAGTAGAAGGGAAACAGCACTACACGACAGTACATCAACTAACACCTCCACTTGCATTTTTGACGCTCCTTGTTGTTATTGTTTTTTTCCCCCCATGGATCGCAGGCCGACTGTTGCGCACTTACATAGCCACTCATTCTATCCTCCCCTTGTTGATCTGAGAATACCCATAGCACAGGTCATTTGTTTTTCCCATCACCAGATTTCCTTTGATCTCTCTTCATTCTTTGTCGTTCCCGTTTAAATAAGTTTCCCTGTAATCGTATTATTGTGAACCAAGATATGCTACTTGTGCGGCCACTTGTTTTCCCATGTCCTCATGTTCATGTCCAGGTGCACATCCCCTGTTTCGATGTTAATGCTTTTGGCGTGCTATACAAATACAAGGTGTCTTAACAAGAAATCCGTCTTCATAGTGAAATCGTAGGGTCTATGCATTTTAGAACTTAGACAAGAGTATACAGATGTTGCTACAAAAATAAGGACGATTCATATAATTAATCCATTCAAATCCATGAACACACCGAAAGGACCGGAACTACGCCACTGGGCCTCAAAAGGAAATTGCGCATCGTTCCGATGCCAGACTCCACCGACGACCGCAGCAAATGCTCAGGTGCAACATACCTAATAGCACCATGATGTTAAAACAAAGGCAAGATAAGAGAGTGCCCACAATAAAGAGAAGGAAAAGAGGAGGGGGAGATTTGACCCCCAACCATGAACGAACGCCCGCTGGCCCAGTTCAAATGACGGAGAAAATAGGGGAACGCAGAGGGGAGATGCAATATGTAAGTGTGGATCCAATGTCAGAGAGTGGTGGAGAGTGCTAGGAAAACCGAGTCAACTAGACATCGTCCATTGCACCAGCGGGTTCTTCGCCACCAGAGTCATAGCTGCCAGCAGAGCTGAGTTCGTCCTCAGACTCGGTATCTTCGCCTGCCTCATCCACAGCCTCTTTGCTGGCGTACTTCGCGACATATTCTATGAACAGAGGTTAACTTGTGCAATGTGTTTAAGAAGGGAATAAGAATTTGCTTCTATACCTTTCACCTTGGCCTCGTACCCCTTTGGCTCCCTCATCATCAAGGCCGCAGCTTCTCCATTAAGAGGGTCGGAGGGGTTGGGATAACGGAGGAGCTGGGGCAGGAAGACCTCGAAAATGTTAATCATGTCATACATTGGCGACCATGTCTGGTTGATAACATCCAGGCACACTGAGCCGGACCTAGATCAATCCAAAATCAATAGGATGAACGAGAGCATTGATAAAGAGGCTAGATGAACTCACAGCTCATCGATGTTCGGGTGAAAGATTCGGTTCACAAATCCGATACTGGGACTCTTATAGGGGTATTGGTCAGGCAATTCCACATGGATTTTCCAGTGACCGCCGGCAAACGGTGCTAATCAAGATAAGTCATGATGCAATCACCACCCAAGATGAGGAAAATGGACATACTCTCTTCCGGTCCCTTGAAGCGGACATAGAATTCTTGCCTGCAGAAATTACGGGGATTTGAGTAAGCAGCAGTTGAAAACCTCATTCTAGCATCTCCATACATACACTGCAGATAGGTTAGCGTTTAGCTTGCACTTGAAGGAAGATGTGGGTAGGCCTGACTGTTATCGTTGACTAAGGTCACTTCATAGTCACTCATGAGCCTATTCTCCTACGTCAGCCATGGTTTCCGATCGTCCTCTGATCCAGCTGGTGCTATAGTTGGTCGACCGGATGAATGCCCGGACATAGACCCAGGACCGGAGAGGGGCTGAGGGAAGTCAAGCCTACATCCTATTCCCAAAGTTAGTTCAAGTTCATTAGCAATACACATGGGGTCAGATAGACATACTTCATGACCTATTGGTGTAACAAAAAGCTCACATTAGTGACTGTGACTGCCGGGGACCCGGGTGGCTTATCGATCTCCTGAGGCGAACTTACATCGGTTTCAATTCTCCGCTTCGGGCTGCTCATAATGGCGGTTTGGTATTTGGTAGATTTGGCACGAAAGTGAGGACGCGGATCGGGGTTTGTCGCAGCTGGTGCGGTGGCCAGTCCGACTGAGGTTGTGTAATGAGGTCACCGGGCGAGAGATTACCCAGTTCGGAGCGTCAAAGCGGGGAAGCAGACGGCGGGGACGAGTTTGGTGAGGGCGGGCACAGCAATGAGGGAAGGCGGCGCGAAGGAACAGACGGTCAAGATGCAGCAGTCCAGTCGGAGAACGAAGGCAAAAACCAGTGAAAAAGTAATGATCCAAGGAGGTAAGAGGAAAGGAAAGAGGGAGGTCACGGTGATACCGAAGGCATGATCGCCTGATGACTCAGCCGACGCCGGCTCGGGATCCATGGATCACTGGACATTCGATATCGGGCCAGTCTCGAGGATAGTCACTTCAATAGTTCTTCTGGGCTCCGCTCGTTTATTCATCCCTGGCCCCAATACTAGGCCCAGTCAGTCAGTGCCTAAATGGCCTAGCTACTCATACCCCACCATGCTACCACCGTCCAGTTTGCAGAGCAGATCGCCGATCTATGCAGCTGCATCGCGGCGAGGACTTTGCGTCGGGCCACCATGACGACCTTCAAGAGTACGCCGACAACGTGGGCCACTTTCTGGTTCAAACATTTTATTGTAAATAGAACAAAGGATGGTGCCCTTCCACCCTTGGGATCATCAATGGCCTGGCTTTGATCGCCCTTGCTGTCATGATGGTGCTGCTCCTGGTTAATTATACTCATTTACCGTCGCATAAGAACAATGTTATGGCATTTGTCCTCACTGCAGCTCTGGCTTAACCTGCACTAGGCCTCTATTTGATTGTTTAGATATTTTTTGGCTCTGGATTAAATATGCTGGAAGCTGTTTTGGCTCAGCTGTACTGGCGACGTTCATCGGGCTTGGCAACTGCATGGGCCTGTTGGAGGATCCAGAGCCCAAACCTCCTCCCCCCTTGTCAGATAAAGAGAAACAAGAGAGGGAAAAGAAAGAAATATTAATTTGACATGCACACATGGCTTTCTTGCTGAATAGTAAAGGCCACGCATTTGGCGGGCTGTCCTATACCTTGAAGTGTGCGTGTACAGAACTTAAAACTCCAACCTAAACACACTTCCAACCCATCCATGGATCTTCCTTCTTCAACGCTCTCCTTCAGCACCTCCCCCCACACACCTCTCTACAGTTGAATCCTGGCCTTTTGAGAGCGACCAGAATTTTAGATTGACCTTGCATGATGGAGCACCCACCGTCGCCCTCGGAGCGCTCCTCGCGCAACTCCCCCGCTCAGAACCCAGGTTCCAGCACGCTCGGTTATCGTGCCAGTCCAAGTCGCCCGGCACCACCGCCAGAGCCCACGTCAACAAACACGACAGACGCCCCCATTCCAGATGACGAGCATGGTGCTGACTTACCTATGAACATGACCGCGTCAGTTATGCTAACGGGTCTCCCACGGGACGCTCACCAAGCTCTGGCGGACGTGGAAGCTATCGATGCTGGCAAAGGTGGGACCTAGCGTTCCCCCTATCCCAACCTGCTCTGCGCCAGATTGCCTTTCATCCAATGTATTCAACTCGTGTTCAAAACTTATAGAGTCAGATCTCGTTCTCATGGTGCGCTTAAACTAACACCCTTCGCCAGTAACTGTCCGCTTTCAACCACTCCCATCAGCTCCGATCCTGAAAAATCGAGTCTTCAAAATCAGCGCCTCTCAGAAATTTGAAACCGTAGTCAAATTTCTGCGTAAGAAGCTCGATTGCAAAGACACAGATTCTGTCTTTTGTTACGTCAACAGCGTATTTGCGCCCGGCCTCGATGAAGGCGTTGGTGGGCTGTGGAGAGTATGTGCAAACTGTCCCCGATTTCACTTCTGCCGAGTCCAGACAAAACGTCCTTACCACACTCACTGCTACTCATACTAATTGAGCGTGGTCTTTCATGTACAGTGCTTTAAGACAGATGACCAATTAATTGTTGCATACTCAATGACGCCAGCGTTCGGCTGAGCAGGCAATCGACCCCCAGCCTAGCCGCAGCGAACGAATGAAATGAGCCTTATGTACAGCTGATGCGTAATACAGAACTTAAACAAAGAAAATGTGAGAAAATGCAAGTGAGGCGTGGGTCAGACATTATACACCATGGGGTCGTTATTTTTGATAGATCTCGTCCACTTTCTGCTGGAATTTGGCCAGCTCCTCCTTAGAGATCGGGTATGTGTACTCGGGCGAGGGGAACGCCCGACTCTTGACTTCCTCGCGGTATGCCGCAATGCCTTGCGTGGCCTCGCCCCAGACATCAGCGTACTTTTTGACAAATTTCGGGACAAACCGCCCTGGCTCGAAGTTCCCGGTCATGTCCACTTGCACCAAGACCTGGCCCGAGCAGCCGTTGCCCGCACCAATGCCGATCGTGGGTACATGCAGCTTCTGCGTGATGAGCGTCGCGACCTCGGGTGGCATGGCCTCGAGTACGAACATGAACACGCCTGCCTCCTGCATGACCAGCGCATCATGCAGCAGCTTCATGGCGCTGGTGGACGTCTTGCCCTGGACGCGAAACCCTCCCAGCGCGTTCTGCCGCTGCGGCGTGAGCCCGACGTGCCCGACAACCGGGATGCCGGCCTGCGTGATACGCTTGATGGTCGGACCGAGTTCCTCGCCGCCCTCGATCTTCACGCCATGCACGCGACCCTCCTTGACCAGCCGCAATGATGACTCCACTGCCTGCTCTGGACTGACCTCATACGAGCCCATGGGCAGATCTCCCACCTATTGCGTATTTTAGTGTGGCTCCGGGTGATTGGAAGGTAAGATCACGAGCGCGCGGTGCGACTTACGATGAAGGCGCTCTTGGCGCCGCGGGCCACGCTCCGACAGTGGAGCAGCATCTCCTCCATGATCACCTCGGTGGTGTTCTCCAGACCCATCGCCACCATGCCCAAGCTATCGCCCACCAACACCATGTCCATGCCTGCGACGTCGGCAGCATGCGCGCTAGGGAAATCGTGGGCGGTGATCATGGCGATCGGCTCACCCTTCTTGTAAAGGTTCTTCAATGTGTGCATGGTGACCTTCCTGCGTGCATTGGGGGTATTTGAAGACGGCTCAGGCGAGTTGTAAGAACTGTGTCGGATCTGGGGACATGAGGCCAACGCCATTGGCGATACGGAGGGAAGGGATGGGGATCGAAGGATGAGAGGATTCTTTCGGGGCCTGGATACGGTGCGCAGTGCTCTGGCGTTTAAGGAAGACGGCGCCGCCAAAATCGTCCGCGACAGCGGCCGCAAGGTCGCCCCCGGGTTCGCAGCCATAGCGAACGGACGAGGGAGGCAGTCTTTGAAGAACGCCGGGTCGGCGCGGAAACCTCGGGCGACGAAGTGCAGAACAAATGTCAAGCTCAATCACAGCTGGACCCAGTCAGCCATGTGTCTTCCAGTTCAAATCTCCACCGCTCAGCGTAGATCCAGGCCGTAAAATGGACGTGCTGCACAATGGCGCGGCAATGACCTCACCTTGTATCAACCACCATAAAACAGGGCGACTCGGCCCTCAGCAACACGAAAGATGAAGGTGGCAAGAGCTGATCTGTACGGCTCTTTGTGAACAACGGTATGCGTGAGACCCTTGTTTTTATTGCACTAGAGCTCCATCCGTCCGGGCGTGTGTGCTGGGATTTGCGGCGTAGACGGGAGCATCTCTGTAAAAATTGCGGCGCTGAGGGCATGGAGCGCAGGCGCCGGTACGGCAATACGCTGCCGCGGCGCTGGAGCTCGGTTGCACACGGACGCTTGGAGAGCTCGGAGATCGGCTGTATGACATCTTCACCCCACATTTTGTGTGTTTATTTTCCGGGACTTAAATAGATGATTGACGCAGACTTTTTTAGTCTATCTGGTTTGTTGTCTCTAGTTTTTCCTGGTTCTGCTTGTAATCACCTTTTACTCCATAGCAGAAGGCAATCAAGCTCTACATCGGGCGGCCGAGCAAGTGCTGTCGGTAACTCGGTGTAATTTACAGACTCACCGCCTCCCGCTTGCGCCGAGGCAGCTGCCGCCTTGGGACTAGTGCGGGGGCGTGACCCGACTAGCCGCGGAGCCTTGTAACTCGTCGCCGCCAACATGCTGGGAAGTACGGCGTATTCTTCACACGGAAGGATCAGGTTGAGAGAAAAGAACTGGGAAAATGGGGCAATAGGTGTGTTTGGGGTCCGACGCGTGTTCTCCAGATCATCACACCGTCTCTACCCGTTCCTTTCATCCGAAAGGTCTTAGCGACGGTGTGCAAGGTACGGAGTACATCCAGGTGCCCCCGCAGAGCGCAATATCGAAGGTCGAGAAACCTCCATATCTGCAACAGGTCTTGAAATAATGAAGTACCTAGAGCTTGTGTAAAGCAATGGACTGTATTTCGGTAGAGCGGTACATACGAGTACAAAGTCTAACTCGAAAATTGGACAGAGGGAGGAAAGCAAGACAATGGGTTATTCAAGGTAAGCTGAAAATAGAGCTGGATCAAACAGAAAATCACCTCGGAGAGACTCCGCCGCCGGGGGTATTGGCACCCGTGAAAAGCAAGAAAACAAGACTCCGCCGCATGAAGAGACGAGAAGATAAGGGAAATCACTAGATGGATGAAGAATGAGATGCCCGAAGGCGATCATGGACAAGATGAGATCATGTAACAGGGATGCAATGCAAGGCAATGCAATGCGACCAGAAACCTCCGCCTCGGGATAGACCTAGCGGTCGGATTATACCATCGTTATACCACACGCCATCACTCCCCAAGAAATCTTCTTGTGAATAGAAGATCTGGAGAGAGACAAAACGGATACCACCACCAGGCCGCCGGAAGAATGAATAAGTGGAAAAAAGAGAAAAAAGAAATGGAAACACGTAGGGCCATTATGGAAAGGACCTGGGCTGTCGATGCAATTGACATATAAGTGTTGGTTGAGAGAAGATGAAACGGTGTTGCTGATGCAGAAAAGTGGGATAAGAAATACATGGGAGAAAAAAAAGTAACATAAGACTGTGAAACGAGTGGACAACCTTCTTCCAAGAGGTCAAAGAATAACCGGAACTGCATGGGGGATGCAGGTTCTGATGCAGATGAGAACAAGAGTGAAAAAAAGGAACTCCACATTATGCAGATGTGACGACGCCATGGGTATGGTTTATGCGGCCCAGGAGTATCAATTCCAGAGGCAGGGCATCGTGATGACGAAATGAATGAATAAAAAAGAAAAGCGAAAAGAGAAAGAAGATCAGGATATCCGACAGCACCGGTATGCAAAGATGGCTCAAGACGGCTCGACGGAAATAATCCGAAATGTGCAAAGGCGAATCATGGTGCGAATCATAGTGCGAATCGATGGACAGCGGCAAATCACTCGTCAAATTCATATTCCTCTTTGAGCGGTCGTTGGATCTCAAACAGCAGAGCATCAAGTTCAGCCCAGTTAGACGTATTCTGGGCAAATCGGCGGTGCTTTCTAGTCATTGTGTGCTAGATCATAGTTAGCATGCCAGGTCTTTCCTAGGATTCGCCACACAATGGGTTGTTACATACCTCTTCAAAGTCATCAAACTTATCTCGGCAGTTCTCACAGTATCCAGGCTTCGGGTCCCTTCGACGCTCCGGTTTTTTCTGCTGACTGTCCACTTGTTCATCTCGTCGGCGTTTTGTGCCGGCAACATCCTGTGGTGGGGCATCCTTCTCAATGGCAATAGATTTGGCAGAGTGTGTATGGTGGCTTCCCGATCCGGTGCTAGGGCGTTGAGGAGCACCCATTGTTCCAGTCACAATAGTACCAGTGCCCTTTTCGAGGACCTTTCTTTGGAGCCCGTAAAGTTCCTTGCTGAGTCCTGCTTTTGCGCCTGGCCCAGCAGCGGTAGAGGAGATCATCTGGGAACGAATAGCAGATGTGACATTGGATGGCTGAACTCCAGATGCAGCGGGCTCCCGGCCAGTGTAGAAGGGTCCAGTCCGAGGGAAATGCAGAGGTATGAAGCTTTCTGAGCTCTTGCGTTCATGATTTTCTTCAAGCAATGGCTTTTTGAGAACCTCAGGCTGTTTACCGAGTATCAAGTCTTCTGAAAGCTTCTTTGGCTTTGACAAGTCTGTCACCAGCTGTGTGTCAATGGTTTCTTCAGTAGTTGAAGCTGTGGGTTGTTTGCCGGAAGGTTCATCCACTTTGGTCATCGCCATTTTCTTCTCTTTTTGGGTTTGACGCATACGATGTCGGTCATATTCCTTTCTACTTGGCGGCTCGTCAATGAAGGGACACTTTCCCAGAGGCGCACTTCTGAATTGTGGCCATGTTCCGTCCTGTCGTCTGGCCACTCGAGGGTACTCCCGGACCATAACCGGCTTCGTCTTCTCGTTCATGTCGTGAATGTAGATGAAGGGGCCCTTGAACATCACTATTTCCAGCGAAGAGAACGGGTCTCGGTCGGAGGGCCCGTTCAGGAGTTCATGGCGGAGCACACGCGAAAGGTCGTTATCTCCTCTACCGTGAGCAGTGCTTCCGCCTCCGACTTTGCTTCGAGAGGCACTGTCGCCCTGGCCACCAATATCGTTGTCGTTGATCGTAGTGATCATCCGCTGCAGCTTTTCTAGGGCCCAAATCTTCATCCCCATCTGCCGGGCTCGTTGCAAAATATCCATAGTTCCTTGGTCACGACGGGCATCATTCTTCAACGAGACGTGGAAGTCGGCATTCTTTTCCAACAAGGAAGGATTCACGGTTTGCATGTTGGTTTCACCATTGGCTCCATCTGCGGCAGGTGTCGACTCCTCGGTCGGGCTGGTAGTGGCAGTCTCCGGCGGAATCGGACGCGAGGTAACAACGTGAGTAACTAGACGGGAGAAAAATTTCTCCTCGCGCTGATCATGAACTCGTCAGTACAAGCCCCAATGCTTCACATCTAAGCGCAGCAGCAAGAAAAGCAAACAAATCACGATCAGCAGTGATACTCACAGCTCCAAGAGCGACAACCTGGCGAGAAAACTTTCGACGAACATCCTCAGGAATACTGTCGAAGTAGAACACGAATTGGGGGAACGCTTTGCGATAATGCCGTTGCCATTGGCGAATTGTGTCCAGAGTATCAGCTGAGGGCTTCTCCGTTTTCGTGCCCTTCAGATGTGGGTTACGCTCTTTTTCTCGTGCCGCCACCAGCTTTTTCTCGAAAGCACTCGGGTTGTTGTTGTTGGGCCGACGCGCGAACAACTTCGATTCGGTACCCTGGTATGTCGTCGATCGACTCCGCGAGGGAGACCGAGTACCCTGCTCCACAGCCTCCATCACCTGTTTCTTTGGCGGAGGCTGACCATGTGGAATCTCGATCTGGCCGGATCGGGCTCGCTTGGCCGGCACGAGTCCAGCCCTATGGGGGGAATTGGTAGCATTCGGCACGTTGGCGAGCGGGCGGCGAGTCGACATGTTCAGGGAGGGCTGGGGAGACGGCGGCACGAACACAGCAGCCATGGATAGAGCACTCTCTGCCAGTCGAACGCGTCTGTGGCCAGGGTTATGGGGAAAGAATCACAGGGTGTGGAGGGGTATTCGAGGTCGACGACGCGACGTGCTACACGTTTGAGCAGGCTCGAATCAGAAATAGAGAGCAATCATGGTAGCACAGATGACAAAGAGCTAAGGATATCGGAGCAATGGCTAGCTCTTTGAACCTCGAGGGGAAAGTGGGGGGGAGGAGGTAGAGAGAGGGCTTGGAGGTTGGAAGGGAAGAGGTCGCAGGGCAAAGTCGTGTGCAAGTGGAGCCCGCTCCGTTTGTTTTGAGCGTGCGCCGGACAACCAACGGCGTCGCGCGAAGCATGAACATCAACATTGCATTCCTCGACCCTGAGGGCGCGACAGACCATTTTGTCAAGATTCAAGATCTCGCTCTTCATTGAAATGAACTTATGGTACTGTCCACATTTATTTTCCTCGCAATGGATATATTTGTTACCGTCCCATGCAATGGCTGCGAGGTGCTCTGGCGATGTTTACCCTATGGGAAAGCCCCCAACCCCCCAAATCAGCCACCGCACGCCCCGACTCGGCAACCTTCGCAGCCTCCAATAATCACGGAAAGAAACGGCTGGTAGGAATAAGAATGAATGATGTATTATACATTGTTTTGTAACGTTTGTGAGGGTATCCAACGACTACTTTACACGCAGGAGGCGATTTTAACTACGCAGGGCCTCGATATCGTCAACCTGAGCGAGTTTGTCAGCGAATCAGACAAGAATAAGTAGACCTACAAGGGGAAGGGGAAGGTCATTAGATTTACCTCTTTGACGGCCTCGGGGGTCAGAACAATCGGATGATCATCGCCCACACATACACTGTCCTCGATGCGAATCCCGATACCCCGGAAGTGAGCGGGCCATCGCTCATCATCTGGCACATAGATACCACTGTGGCCCAGGAGTTAGCGAATGCAAGAAGACGGGGAACAATGCAAAAACATACGGCTCAATAGTGATACATTGACCTGCCTTTAGGTCATAGCCTCTAGAATACCCAGGGCAGTCATGGACATCCAGACCAATGTAATGGCCCAGGTGGTGAGGGAAAAGAGTGCTGATAGCCTACTAAGAGTCAGTAAAAGAAATATGTTCGGAACTAGACAAGTGCAATTCATACGTTTCCAGGAAGATCAAAACCAAGTTGTTTCAGTTGATCTCGCAATCCATTCTCAGCAATACCGTGAAGCTTGTCCAGAGACAGCTTTGCGCTCTCGCGGCAGAGGGACAGGCAGGTCCGGTGCACGTTCAAGACGGCGTTATACAGGTCCCGCTGCGGATCCGTAAACTTTCCATTCACAGGCCATGTCCGCGTGATGTCAGAGATGTAGCTTCCAAGCTCCTATCGTTTGGGTAAGCAACAAGGTTTGCAAAGAGTCCACGGAAAGTAGCACTTACACCACCGCCGTCCACGAGTACCATGTCGCCATCCCTAAGAATTAAACGATATCGTAAGCTATGATTCACACCATCTCCCTAACTGCCCTATACATACCGCAGCATGTCGTCATTTCGGGTATAGTGGATGCTCAGTGCATTCTGTATCTTATTAGTATAATTTCACATCAGAATCACAGAGGGAAAAAAGAGGGCGTACCTGTCCACCTGCCACAACAGGAACAAAAGCATTTCCATCGCATCCATTTCGTTTGAACTGGTACTCGAGGAAAGAAAGCAATTCTTTCTCCGTATCAAACCCCTGGCGCATGGACTCGGTAAATGCCCTGCCGGAAGCTTGGCCGAGTAGGCGCAAGTGCACGACTTCATTCTCACTCTTGAAAACCCGCATTTCGTTGAGCAGCGGCTTCAACGGCTTGACTTTTCGGTGATCGACAAATTTCTTCAACTTCTCAGATGCAACTGTTGGTCCATATAGGTAGCGGTGCAGTGTCGACCGCGAGGGATCGAATGCAGGGATGTCTGAGTAAATCTCGGTGGCGCCGGTCACAATCCTAGGAAGAATGTCTCCAATTCGTTCAATATCACCTGTCTGCGATGTTCCCATCGGTCAATTGGGCCATCCATGATAGCTTTAGAGAACGGTGACGTACCTCGTCTGCATTGAAAACGTCCTTGGCAGCCTGGGTGCCGGAGCGAGCCCCATCCCACAGCTCTGCCTTGGGGTCCTTTTCTCGTACATAGAGGTGAAAGATATGGTTGTCGCCAGATCCGTCGTTTACAATGACAGCCAGTGCATTCGGTTCGTTAAATCCTATTGACGCATAGAAAAAAGCCAAGTCAGCTTGAATCTCCTGTACCGTACTGTTCAAGCAGCCTACCGGTCAAATAGAAAAAGTTGGTCTCTTGCCGATACTCATGAAATATGCCCGGGGCTCGATACTTCACTTCTGAAGCCGCGAGTATGGCGACGGCTCCCTTGGGAAGTCTGTTGGCCAGTCGTGACCGACGTTGCGCATATTCGAGGGCAGTGATGCCAGGGGTGACTAGGGGCCACACATGTCAGTCCTTTATAGCCCAAAAAATCTGCGTCACATCTCTGCAATGCCATTCACCACATACGTTCACCTGGACCCAAGAGATGGGGATGAGTCTCGTGCAACGGCTGGCCGAATTTGAGGTCCGCGGCGGCGACGGAGGTCGCATACCTGCGAAAGGGCGAGCTCTGAGGCAGGTATTGGCGCGACGATCGTGAAAGGCGAATTGCAGGACGCAGTTGAATCGCGCACTGTCTGACGAGCGCCCTGCATGTCGCCATACTTCGCGGATGGTGAAGGTGGGACGTGATTAAGTCGGGCCCGGATTGGTGGTTGGTTTATCGCGAAGTGTCAATCGTCGGGGGCGGCCGAGTCGGCGGTGTGGGCCAATCACCTCGGCGGGGTTTGGCATCGGGATTGAGAGAGCGAACGCCTCCTCCGCACCTCCTCCGCGTCCACATTGCGAACCAGAATGAGAGATTTGGTGGTGTTCCATTGGGTCAATTAGCATGCTACCTTGCATCTCGGGCGAGTGCCTGGAGCCCCGAGCTCATCTTTGACTCACGGAAGGGCGCAACTCCTACCGCACTCAGCCAGTGCCTCGGTGGCCAATGGCGCACCGCGGGGAACCGCTGACACGGATGGACCTACTCGAAATGGTCTCGGAAAGCATGTCGCGAGTCCTTATCTTCTATTCCGAGGGCCCTGCAACATAGAAAGTAACATATATTTCGTTGGGGCGTTCTGGGTCTTGTGTCTACTCATCTAGTGCACAATATCAAGGTTGTCATTTTACCATTCTAGAGTGACTTCGTCCTTTTGCTTCTTCAGATACCCGGAGATTGACATATCAGCACCATGGGAAGAACCCTAACATACCCAAAGCGAGTGTCCAACACAGCCAACCGGTACAAGCACCGTGGTATGTGAAAATATAGGCATACGTGTGCAGTATGCAGAATGACTGAGGAGTCATGGATATAGGTTGGCCAAGCATGCATTTACTAACTGGCGTTGTTTTCAGCGACCTATGACCTCGGACCTATTCACTCCATCATCAACGCCTCCCAAGTTCTCCATGTCTCCTTCAACCCAGGCCCCGAAGACCCCTTCCCTGCCATCATCCCAATGATTGGCCAAATGGGGTCCTACGAGTTCCCCTCCGCCAGCATTGACGAGCCTCTGGATTGCTACCTCCACGGATACGTCAGCTCGCGCATTATGAACCTCGCCCGCAGCTCCGAGGGCGAAGGCCTGCCCATTTGCGTAGCTGCTAGCAAAGTGGACGGACTGATCCTGTCGCTGACGCCCAACTCGCACAGCTACAATTACCGCTCGGCCATCTTGCACGGCTACGCCATGCTCGTGACCGACGAGGACGAGAAACTCTGGGCCATGAAACTAATCACGAACTCAGTACTTACGGACCGCTGGGACAACTCACGCGTGCCGCCAGACCGCACGGAGATGCAGTCGACTGTTATTCTGAAGGTCAAGGTCGTGGATGGTAGCGGCAAAATCCGGGATGGCGGCGTGTCAGATGAGCGTAAAGACTACGGGAACGAGGAAATCACGAACCGCATCTGGACCGGGGTCGTCCCGGTCTGGGAGACATTTGGACAGCCCGTGCCCAGTGGCAATGGCAAGTTGGAGGATGTGCCTGAGCATATCACGTCCTTCATTGCAACGAAAAATGCGCAGAATCGCGCTTTGGCGGAGAGTGCGATTGAAGTCCAATTACCTTCGGAAGAGCAGCACTGAGAGAGGAATCATGTCTACTGCGCTATGAGAGAGGGGAGAGAAAGGAGGATTTCATGATGCTTGGGGGTCGGCATATTGCATATTTGGAATTCTTTTTTTTGTCTAGTTCGAATTCCAGATCAAATTGTCGGTTTTTTCTTGGCTTTTTTTGGCCAGCTAAAGTCTCCCATTGATCTCCTCCCACTTACCTCATCTGGAAAATCATCTTTGAAAATGAACTGAAAATAGGAATGCTCTTCGCTTCCTTTGCTCCTAATATCACCCATCACCGTACCATGGAACATCCAGCAAACGATTCCGAAATTCTTGGAATAGCGGCCCAGCCATTGATATAGGAATATCTAGCTGAACTTTCCGCACTCATCAATACCAGGACAATGCAAGCGGATGACCAGATCATCCATGTTGCAACCTTCATCAGAGCCTGTAGTAGATCTTTAAGATCTATGTGACCCTTACGGAACAAATTTCGGGAAGGTATATGTTAGTCTCACTGACCGAATCATCTCCATTTATTTCCCCCAACCACTTTCATACTCTGCCATTGTCCTAGAAAATATCGATACTGCTAGTACAGGAATGAGGAGTAATACTTAGAAAGACTAAGAGGGATGCCTAGTGTTAATTATAGATATACCAGGATACTATATAGCAAGTGTCGGGTTCATCAAGGAGGCTTCACTTTCTGGACAGTGAGAGTAATGCAATTAACTAGCTTGAGAAAATTGTGAGCTTGCTCGTGCGTTATCGGGAGAACAAGATCTGTAGTTCTGTCTTTCAAGTTGGCAATCAGAGTTGCCTATAATGTTGAGGTGTCCTTATTTGGATCCACATCTGCTTCTGTCTCACTGAGTTCTGGAGTTATACGGTGTTGGCTTGTGAGTTCTACCTTTTGAGCATCCGATATGCTCTCTTCCCAGTCACCCAAGTCTTCAATCTCTCATTCACTTTCGAACTCAAAGTCCGTCTCTAACGCTGTTTCTGGTGAAGCTTCCCCTTCAAGTAAACATACGTATCTCGGTCCCAGGTAAAGTTGTCTGCGACAGAGCCGAAGAATGGTCTTTTCGTTGTCTCACGTTGAGTTTCAAGCTTTGTGGATGTTTTCTGCGATATAATGTTCAATACCAGGCCCATTTCCAGGCTGGAGTGTTCAAGTAAGGGCACAATTTCTTGATCATAGGAGCAGAGGCAGATTAGTCCTCCTGGTTTGAGCCATGATCGAGGTCCTGGGAGCATTGGATGGAGGCAAAGAACCACAGATTCTTGATATGTGGAAGGTAGTCCTGTCCGCTGAGACGGATTTCCTGTAGACATTGATCAAGAACATTCGATTTACTGATTGCAACAACGGCAGTTTTCTGAGGCTCATGATCTCTAAAAGAGTATATGATGTAGGGAAGTGCTGTCACTTGTGCTTCGTCTATCATTAATATGTCGAAGTAATCGAAGCTCGGGCTGGGCTCTGGGTCACAAGCACTTTGGAGTAGCTTCTTGATATTCAACCTTTTTGCAGGCCCTTTGCCTCCTAGCAGTTCAATTTTGCCTTTCTGCATTCTACGGAATTTTTCTCAAGATAGCTCCAGATCAGGCTAAGGGGTTCTTGCCTTTTGGAAAAGTGTGATGGCCGTGCTAAGTCTCGACGAGGTCATAACTGTCACGGGAATAAACCAATTTTTGCTAGTTTCCTAGTCAGAGATGAAAATTATAAGAGGGTTCAAAAGTATTTACCGCCTCTACTTTTCTAGACACCATTATCAAATATGTATATCTTGAATACTATCTACCATACTTCCATCCTTCTGGATATATATTTTTAGTAAAAAGGGTTGAATTCGGGTAGTGTTAAGCCCGCTTAGTAGCTACTAAGATTTAGAATCGAATTTTTTTCGTTTCTATATTACTTCTGATCTTCTTCGTATTCCTCAAATTAAACTATCTATCTGTCTTTGATCCGATACTTATTATACTTCTATAATATAAAACTTAAGATGCTTTAACATCAAGTATATTAGATAGATGCCATGGAATAAATATAGGGTACTATCTGGATTATCCTCGGCCCCGAAATGGACCTGAGCCTTGTATATGACATGACATGATGAAGTAGAAGGTCTACTTTATTGTCATCATTCATCATGGATTATATCATTAATCATAGGAAGGAAAGACCCCACAATTTCCCAACCGAATCTTGAGCAGATTAAGTTATTTATATGAATATAATATATTCTTCTTGGATAATACCTATCTATTATCAATTCAATCTTGATATTTCTTTTCCTCTCACCCAATCAAAGGTTACTACCCTGCAAGTAGTACTATCACAATAGATTTAATGGGGTTTAAATTAGGTAAGTATGAAGACTACTCTTCTATCTAAATTTTTATATTTTATACTCTTATATTATGTTTACTATATAAATGTTAATATTATGTCATCAAAAGATAAATAAAGCTTAGAGCTAGATAGTAGACCTTATTGTAAAGCGTTAAAATAAGTTTTTACTCTATTTAACGATGTGACAGTTAGAAGGCAGCTAGAAATGGAAGCATCCGCCGCCGTTTTATGAGTCTTGCTAACCGTTCCAAGTCTTGGCACCGAGCAAATAATTCCACGTCCCTAGTTTATCACCACGCACACCTCGTCGTCTGACGCTAGTCGTTGCTACGCGACCCCCCATCTGCACGATGACCAGAATCTGCCAATCTGAGTGCCCGGGTTGTTGTAAAAGGCAGCCAAAAATGGCTTCCTACTCTTGGTCCACGACTTTCTATTAAATTCTGAGCCCCCCCCCCTTTCAACTGTGGCCATTCAAACCCTCTTTGACTCTCGTTATACTCTCCTGCGCCCGAATTTCTTCCTTATCTACAAGCTGTTGCACTGCACTATACTCCTAACAGCCCTCTTGATAATATCTTTTTCCTACTCAATTGGACCTATTGAGAGCCTAGATCAGAGTTAGAGCGATATAGACTCTAATATGAATACGATCTTTATAGACGACGGATCTGAAAATGAGCCTACTAGTGACTCTAAGCTCAGCAGCGAGAGCTCAGAAGATAAGAGTAACTCGGATGACGAATTTCACGCGGATAAGGATAAGGGCCAGCTACCCCCGGAACACTATATAGCCGAGGCTTCAAGCTTAGATATCTCTTAGCTTCGACAGAAACGATATAGTGATACTACACAGGGAAAGCTCGATGAAACTTCTTTATACTAGAGCAGGTAAGCTATATTTTCCAAAGTCACTTTATTAAACCTAACCGATATCTTCCTATAGGTATTGCGAGCATCTCGGCCTAGACCCTTAGAAGCACTAGATATCAATATCAGATTCTAAGGAGACCTATACGTTTCTTGTACGGGTTTTTCGGCTAGCGTTGTAATATTCGACGAGGGAAAAATAGTCGACAATGCCTAGGGATACGATACAAGAGTTTACTTAAGTTATTTTGGAAGTAGTAGCACCTTGCCCTTAAACAACGGATTACTTCGGGACTAGCTAAGGAAACGATTGTTAAAATCTAAGATATAAGAAAACTAGGTAGCGTATCTTCCCTAGACGGGAAGTAACACTTGCTAATTTATTATAGATTATTACGCTTATAGCCACGTAAAAAGGTCTAGAGCTAACCCGGCGACCGAAGAAAAATATATATATCGAAGACGTCGCTAAAGTCGCACGCGTGCTTCTAACAACTATAGAGATATCCTTTCTCTATAGCTAGCAGCGAATTCAAGTCTTGTTTTTTTTCTAACTTGTAGCTATCACCGCAAGCCGCCTGGGTACTCTTTTAGGGCTTCGGTACTATGATATTAGCCTAATATTGATCCGAGACCTAGAAGGAGGCCGCCCGAGGCTTTTCATATTTCTTACCCCGGAATTCACTAAGAAGTTTCTTAGAAAGAAGGTACTATAGGGATTCTAAATTCACATTTACTAGATTTTAGGGCAGAAAGGCTAACGTGGCGAATAGTAATAAGTTTAAAATTCTAGAGATTATCTTTAATCTAACGCTAGCGCTTAGTCTATATACATAGGGGTTCAAAAGTTTTTCCTGACCCTACTTTCTATCACTATATCAACCCCCTACCCTATTTTTTTTCTTCCTTCTATAACCTTAATATGATAGATAATCTAGTAGAATCTGCTAGAAAACGAAGAAAAAAAGGTAAGCTTACCCCTGAACAGCGTTTAGTAATAGTATATGCTACCGATAATAGTGTATCTAGAGCGTAGCTAGCACGGGATTTTGTATATAATCCGAAGACGATATATAATATAATAAAACGCTATATAGAACACTATACTATTGATTCTTTGCCTCGCTAAGGTAGGCCTAGCAAGCTTAGTGATAAAGATAGTTACTATCTCTATTTGTAAGCTCGCCGGGATCCTTTTTCTACCTATAAACGCCCATCTTCGTGTATACCTAGTAATCCTTCTAGGTCGATAATTTAACGTATTCTTCAACGATTTAACCTATTTAAACGCTTATTAAAGAAGAAGATCCCTTTATCTTATAAGACTACTTAGAAACTGTTAGAGAATAACTACTTGTACAGGGTAGAAAGCCTGTCGACTAGGTAGGAAGATAAACGTCAAGTAAGTAAAGCAAAACACTGTTTCTTGCTATCATGGATCTCTCTATAATCCTCAATTTATGTACAAGCTTCAACACTTTCCCACATGACCAAAGCGAAAACGATGGATCATATTTCAATATGCGGTCTGACGTAGCCCCCACGTAACAAAGGTAAAGCAAAGGCTACAGGGAAGAGGGGTTCACGAATCCCTAATGGAAGGGCACCGAACCCTCAGGGTCTTACAGGTCATGCATCCATGTTAGGGAGAAGTAGGGCTGTCATGACGAAGCCTGGCCGATAAGGTGTCGAATTGACACCTGAGGCGTGAAGTTGGGGAATAGCCTTATGTTGCATTATCATATGACAGAAGTATACAACTCCTAGCTTACTCACACGATATTTTTTACGAAAGCACGTGAACACCCCTTAGCTAACTAGGGGTGTATTATATAATATCTATAATAATTAGTCTGAACCGACATAACCGTAAAAAGTATTGAAGGCTTCTTCTCTCCTAAAATTACCTCACGACAGCGAGTTACTAGCCTACAAGGGCAGCTCGTCATGACTCATGCGGTCAAGTCTCAACTATGTCACTCCCACCTTCCCTCTGTATATACTATAGCATCCACAGCGCACAGACACATATCCCGTTGGGAAGAGCGTAGACGAGCCCTTTCTGACATCACAGACCAAGACCGCAGCGACAGATAAGTCATTGTGGTCGAAGCTGCGTCTCATTGTCCTCTTTGACTAGTTGAGGTCCCTAAGGCAATCATTTTTAATTTTTCGCTCTAACCCATAGTTCAACCCACTTGGTCGATCTACTACTCCATTGCTTTCACCGTTGGACATTCATCTACTTCCACCCTGTCTTTTCACCACCCTCTCTTTTCACTACTAGAAAGATTTTCTTTTTTTAAAGAGACCTATTTTATCTGGATATCTAGGGCGGTTATATCTTATAGTCATTCAAAATATAGTAACTTTCTCTATGCTTGATTTTTACTCTTCCAGACCTTTCTACCTTTAATATATTTTGATATGAGACTATATTACTTCGTTTGATTTAGTAAGAATATTGACCCATCAGCTCCCGCTGGATTTTCACTATTCGATGTTCACCACCGCTCTATCCACGGCCCGTGAGAAGAGCACTCTTTGGTTGGCGAGAGGATCGTCACTAGTCTATCACAATTTGTCCGGTGGAATCTGACATAAGGTGCTGACAGTGCGGACAAGCAAATATATCATGGTTTTTATGTCTGGTCAACAGAAGTTACTTAAATGTCATGGTGAATCATGTAACTTAAGCGGCAGAGTTACTGTAGAATAAGAAAAGGATTCTCTATCGAGTAGTATAGTTTTTATATTATTATATTGATTTTTAAGAGGGCGGTTTCGGTCACATTTTGCTCTATAGAAATCTCTAGCTACTCTAGATTTAATTCCATCCTGGTTCTAAAAATTAATTCCATCCTACTCCTGGTCTCCACTTTTCCTTGTACAATAATTGGTCTGAGAAGAAACCCCTAATTCCACTCCAGTAGGAAGGAATAACCCCTGTTGGTTAGTATGGGCTTTTTTTTTGTAAAGTTGATTTTCAAGAGGGCGGTTTCGTTCACATTTTGCTTTGTGGATTGTATGGCAAAACGCCGTTTTCCTTTGTATTCGTCATTTACTGCGTATCACAGGCGTTGGGATAGCTCTTGCTTCCGCCGGAGGAAGCGCCTACATAGCCATTGCAACGCGAGCTAGGCTGCATTAGGCTAATAGAGTTTGATTTGATTTGATTTGATACGTTTATGGGTGTTAGCTCATCCCCCTTCGCACCGTTGGCTACATTGCTCCCGCTTCGCGCCGTTGGCTACATTCCTTCTGTTTCGCGCCGTTAGTACTGTCCCACTAGTGAGCGCTCGAATAACCGCCGCCGGGCAACCAACCAACCAACCTTCCAGGGATCGCACTACACTATACTTACTTGTAGTAAGAAGTATTTTCCCTGATCGGGGCCAATGGGGGCAAAGGGTAAGCGATTTTAGTTATATCCAACACAAACACTCCTGCTACAGCGAGTGGAGTCTTTGCGACATGTGCGTATGTCGATAACACTCTGGGAACTCGCCAAGACTATTTGTATAACGATGTACTCGCAGGCAATTGCTTAAAGAAAAACCCTTGAGAAATATGTGACCCTGTGCTGTGTACGTTTCTGGCAGAAGAGGGTACATTATACTAAGAAGAGAAGGATAATAGCTTGTAGGCCAGAAGAGAGGGAAGAATCTATTCTTGGAAATACCTATCCAATCCAACGGATCTTCTATCGGACAGCTTGTAGGAGATATAATAGGGAGAGATATTACTGTATGGACGTACATAGGATGACAAAAGTCTTTTTACACTCCTTCCCGCCCCACCCTACCTAAACAACTACCTATCTTCTACTACTTCCTATATTATTATTATGCGCTCTATAAACCTCGGAATCGATGCAAATAGAAGAGTAAGAGGCGAATTAAATAAGGCAATACGCGCTACTATTATTTACGCGAGCGAAAACGGTATTCCGAAGGCTAAAATAGCGTATAATTTTAATATTAGTAGGCCTACTATTTATAATATATTAGAGCGCTTTTAAAATACAAAGAGCTTTACTTTACTTCCTTAAAAAGGGCGTCTAGAGAAGCTCTCGAATTCTACTATTCGTTATATCCTTCGTTTAACTCGGAGGTTCCTAATAATAACGTAGAAAGATCTTATTAAAGAGATCCCTTCCGATATCCGATAAGATATTTCTCTTCGTACGATTTAACGTACTTTATATAAGCAAGGGATTCGGAAATAGGCCTCGAAGAAACGCTATTAGTTAAAGAATAAGGATATAAAACGTCGATAATCCTAGGCTCGTAACTAGGAAAATTTTAATACTTAGGAAATAGTTATCTTTTCTAATAAATACTCTATCTAATAGAAGTCGAATTCGTAAATATAATTTATATTCCGATTAAAATCTAAGTAGTATAAACCTTAGTTTATTAATTTATTAAGCTAAGGAAAGTAAATTTCTTAAATAATCTAGGGTATAATATAGATTAGTAGCTACTCGGATATTATTATTATAGAAAAGGAGCCTAGTAAAGGATTTAACGCTAAATCCTATATTTAAATACTTAAAAAGGGTCTCCTTCTAATCTACGAATACGATTAAATCTTCTAGTAGGATAATATACTAATTTATTTAGCGAATATTATAAAATTATAGTTTAAAGATCGAAGGATTAGAAGGATAGAATAGCCTCTATATTCGCCTAATCTAAATCTAATTAAGATTATATAGTTTATACTAAAACGAAAACTATTTAAACTCTATCTAAATCTCGCTAAGATAGGAAGATCTAAGCTTAACTAGAATTTATTTAGGCAAGCAATTCGTGAAGCTTAGTAGGCTCTCGATCAAGAGAAGATTAATAGCTTAATCCGCTTATTACTAAAGCGAATTAAAGCGGTTAAGAAGGCAAAAGGGTGGTATACTAAATATTAATATTAAAGAAGATTATATCTTATTCTAGAAGTAATTGAATTTAATTTAGGTGAGAAATCGTTGCTAGAAAGTGGTAGGATTAGTGGTAAAATGTAGGGTGTAAAAAGACTTTTGTCACCCTATGTATTCTTATGGTTGGCTTTTTACCGCCCAGACAATAGAAGTGCCTCCTATCTCCCTCTTTCAGTACTAGAAGAATTGTTATTTATAGCATTGCAAGGATTGATTCTTCTATTTAAGAGGCCTCTAGCAACTCTCTACTGGGGTACTATTGTCACCATAACAATTCCGTTTCTCTCTCTCCATTTGCAGATCCAGTCTCTGATCTGATATAATTCATTCCGCAAAGATGGCACCCAAGAAGGCGACCTCTAATTCTTCAGCAAAGCCCAGTGGCTCAGGAAAGCCCAGTGGCTCAGGAAAGCCCCAGATAATGGCGGATGCACTTCTAAGATATAAGATATGGAAGACAAAGACGAGCGCAGGCGAAGAAGTCACCAAATACTATGACAGTCTCGGTCTCTGTATACAAAAACTTGACAGAGGACTCTTACAAAAAGCGTCATGTGGGCATCTGGATTCAGTTCAAGGGTGGATACTACAGTCTATTCCATCTCGAGATAACTGCAACTTCCCGAAAATGCGACGAGGTGGTAGCTTCTGATCCTAATTTGAGTAAAAGACTTATCGCACTAATTGAAGTCGCGGATGCGAATCAGCCAGAGGATGATATCACCACCAAAAATAAGATCAGAGCTCAGTTTGATCAAGTTCCAACGAACAATCCTGCCGAGAATTGCCAAAACTAGGTTGGACATGCTCTGCATAAACTGGTAGAGCTTAGATTTCTAACTCCTGCACAGCGGGAAATGGCTGTGAAAGCCATGATGAGTGCTGTTTACGAGGGTTCTATTGAAGCCCTCGAATAGGATAGATGATGGATGGCTGTTTCACCCAGAATGTTCCTTCAGATGTATTATCTACATGATTTCTTCCTACTATTTGACAGTTATTACCAATGAACTAAATGGCTATGTCTTGCCTCCTGAAATCATTTCCATAACAAGCCTTCTTGGCTGTAATTAACCGTACAGTAGTTAGTCAACTGTAGTGTACGAAATATTTCATTGAGATAGCTCGGGCCCTGAAATTTCATTGACAGCATACCTCTAGAGGAAATCTCTCCGTGCCCGGGACGTGCCCGCATACATTCTGGGGAATTCCGTCTATCGTTGAATGATGATAAGCGCCTACTAATTTCTAAGTTCTGAGTTTTTTGAATAGCCAATGCTGGTTGAAAAGCTATGGATTGTGTTGCTAATACTATTGCTATTATAAGCAAATGACGAGATTTATTGATTACAAGATACTTAGAGTACAATTGGCTCACTTATTGTAGGATTTTCCTTTTCAAATAAAATGAATGAGGACTCCGGGTAAATGTATCAGCGACGACAGAGACTCGCGACAAACGTCATGCCAAGAATTTCTCTCTCAAATTTAGGCGGAAGGATGGAAGAACAGAGATATTCCTTCCAACCCTTACAGTCGTCAATATTCATATGTGCTGTGAAATGTTCCCACCACGCGGGATACCAGCCAGCATATTCCCAGTCCAGGAGAGCCGTAACCCGGCAGTTTTCATCCACCAGAATATTGCGCGGCGAAAAATCCGCATGGGTGAAAATGATTTCATGACCTTCTGTCAGAGCATAGCTTGCATAATGCTTGAGTGAGGGTGATATCTGCTGGGGAATATCGTCAAGAAGCCACTGATTAAATTCGCGCTCGGAATCAAAAGGCCCTCCCGATATAACGGCGATCTTAGGGCACATAACAACCGTACCACGATCTGCAGCACCAAAATAGTCGCCTTTTAGTTGATGAAGCTGTAGAAGAAAATCCCGAAGCTGTTTGGAGACTGATTGCTTCTGATTAGGGGTTAATGTGTTCCACACATTATCGAGCGGTCTCCCGGGCATATAGTCCATCACAATAGCGATAGGTATATTGTCTTCCCAGCGAATTCCATGTACCTGAGGTACAGGGATAGTAGTATTGCTAGCAATAAACTTCAAATTTGCAACTTCGCTCAGTTGAATATTAAATGCTTTTTTTACCACCAGATGCTCGCTGATTCGAACGACTGAACGGAAGCCCATACAACTATAGAGCACTTCACCCTCATCATCTCGCTGAGCTGCAGCTTCCGCTTCAGCTTTCTTAGCTTGGACTGCGCTTGGATTCAGGATCTCATATATACGCCTTTTCTTGAGCGCCTCTTTTTCTTCGGCAGAGAGTGGCCCCTTTCGGGTAATATAATCCCTTGGATCCTGGATGATATATTCATACGCACTCTCTTCTGAGCACACCTCTTGGACCTCTGGTTCTTTGGTCTTGCTCTGCTCGGGAGTATCGTTGCCTTCCATAGTCTATATAGATCAGATTCGGTCCCGGTTCGGGCTGGTGTGTGGAGTTTCCTTACCTGTTTGGTACCGGTGTGGATAGAAAGCCCTCCAGAAAGACAGATCAGACAGCTATGGGAGATATTGGGTTGAAAGAATATTGAGCTGCGGATATTCGGCGTGAAGCTTCCTGAGGGAAAGGGGTTGGGAGAAAGAAAAAGATGCAGTTGAGGGGGCTGCTGGGGCCGCGGGCGCCGCCACTTGAGGACCCAACGGCAATGCACCGACCCAAGACGAATTTGAACTCGGCGCATTTCGCCCCCTTTCGCCTCGCCCTATTTTCGGCCCTCTTTGGGTTCGCCCTGCCATTCCTCCTCAGCTGCCAAGACTAGAGCGCGTATCACCAGTGCCAAGGATCATGGCCGAGCCTGTTGGATGGGCGTCCTAGGGACCAAATGCGTGGAGAACCAAAAACGGTCGGATCATTGCGGCCCCCAAGCGCGGGGGCTGTGCGAGAAAGCTCTTAGAGTCTGTAGGGATGTGACACAGGCCATAGGTCATAGTGTTTGGCACTACCAAGTCCAGGCTATGATTCTGTTAACTCCGAGCTGGGCGAAAGCGGTCCAGGGGAAAGCGTGCCACAGCTATTTCGCTTAATAAGATAGGAAGGGGCAGAGGGAAAGAAAGGAGGGAATCTCGTGAGAAAGATAGGAGGGGGAGTTAGGAAAGAAGTGGGAAAGGGGGAATGGAAGGTAAAGAAAGGCTTGATCTGTCTTTATGAGTCGAAGGGGGATCTCGAGCCCCTTTTATAGACGTGAGCAGCCGATATAACCGACTCCGTAAATCACAAATAATTGCCTAGGGGCCCCCTCACGTCAGGCCGGGCACAAGTGAAGATAGATCAGCAGAATGACTAGTGGTGCCTGGACCCCTTGATCGACCGATGTCCATTCGTGCCGTAGCCGCCGCAGCGGCCCTATCCTCGCTCACCCTTAGTTACCCTTCTGACGGAGGGGAGCCATTTCTGGCTCCTCCGTTAGCCGTTCTGCTTCCCCGGGGTTCTATAAATATCGACCACTATGCCCTCGACCGACAGTCCTCCCTCGCTCTCTAGTAACTCCTCTAGCCCCCGGCCTAGGTTTCCAACGGGTGACTTGCCCCTAAGCGAAAGCGTATCGGCCTCGATTAGTCTCTCGCGCTTCGACTCGTCCTCGCTCCTCCTACCCCCTCTTCGATCGCTTACTATATATAGCTACTATACCTGCGAATCCTGCTTTATCCGACAATAAGAGCGATACTAGCTTAGGCCTACCCGAGATCTTTTCGAATAACGTATCCGACTCGGATTCCTCTACTACACCTAGCGACCTAGATAGTAGCGAGTCCGAGTCCGACGATAAATCTAACGATAGGTCTGAAAATAAACTAGTACTAGAAGATAAAGAGGAGCAGCTTTTACTAGAATACTACCTCTAGAAGGCCGAAGTACTTGATATCTCCTAGCTCTGTTAGACACGCTATAGCCTGAAAACTTAAGAGAGGTTAGATAAGACGTAAGATTTTTAGGATAAGTAGGATATTACTATAGTATCCCTATATCTAGTAATCGATCAGGTCGCTAATTATTCTAGGTTCTGTAAAGATACAAAGCGCGATCCGGTAAAATATCTATTATATCTCTCCGATACTAAGGAGATAGTCCGCTTCCTTAAGGCTCTCTTTACCTAGTAGTGTAACTAGCGATAGGGTAAGGATAGACGCTATACCCTAGGGCTGAAAACTAAAAGCTTACTCGACGTATTCTAGAAGTAGTAGTATCTTATCTATAAGGCTAAGGTTAGATATAGCCTTAGTAAAGATATTCAAGTTAAGATCCGTAATATAAGATCTCGATTAAGTATAATTTTCAGTAATCGTACGCGACTAACGTTCCCTAGGTACTCGCGATAGTTATAATAGAGAAGAAACTTTCCCTTAAAAAACGCCTAAAGGCGAGTATATTTATTAAGGATATAGCTAAATTTGCCCGAGTAATCCTGTCTACGACCGAGATAACTTTCTCCTATAGCTAGTATCGGATATAGCTCCTCCTTTTCTACTAGCTAGCCGCTATCACCGGTAATCGTCTAGGGGCGCTACTAAAACCCCGTTTCCGTGTTAGAGAATAACTACTTGTATAGGGTAGAAAGCCTGTCGACTAGGTAGGAAGATAAACGTCAAGTAAGGAAAGCAAAACACTGTTTCTTGCTATCATAGATCTCCCTATAATCCTCAATTTATATACAAGCTTCAACACTTTCCTATATAACCAAGCAAAGACGATAGATCATATTACAATATACAGTCTGATGTAGCCTATATGTAATTCAGAGGTAAGCAAAAGCTACAGGGAAGAGGGGTTCACGAATCCCTAATGGAAGGGCACCGAACCCTCAGGGCCTTGTAGGTCATGCATCTATGTTAGGGAGAAGTAGGGCTATCATGACGAAGCCTAACCGACAAGGTGTCGAACTAACACCTGAGGCGTGAAGTTGGGAATAGCTTCATGTTGCAATATCATATGACATTCCGGGATCTCAAGTTAATATTGATCCGGGATCTAAATAGAGGATGTCCTCGACTTTTTATCTATCTAAGACCGGAATTTATAAAAGTATTTCTTAGTAAAAAAGAATCGTAAGAAATATCTACTCGCTAAGCTACTCCCTACGCTTGCCTTACCCGGTTTATATATATACGTCTCTACGTCCTTTTACTTATTATATTTCAACTAGAGACGCGTTTCCTATTCCGGAAATAATCTTTAATCCTATATTAGGACTAAGTCCTTACGTCTTTCTACTAGGTATTCTATTTAGAATTAGCGCTTTTAAAAGTCTATCTAACGATAGCCCTATGCTAGACTACCCTAAGAAATAATACCGTCTCCGGGTCCTATAGGGTCTCGGCGAACAGGAATTAAAGCTGAAAGACAAAATTATAGATTAGTATATATTCTACTAAGCTTTACGAGAGGCGGATAGGATTCGATTTATATTAGAAAAGCTACTTACCTAGGGCTAGCTAGGCTACAGAATAAAAAGAGGTAGTAAGATTACTAGCTTTATAGAAGTCGCGAAGCTATATTACCTCCGATACGGCGTAGTAAAAGCGTTTAACGATAGTCGTGAGTGAAACTATATTAAGAATATATTCAGAGTATCTTAGGCTAACGCTATCCTCTTAATTAGCGGACGTATCGAATAAGCTGCAGAATATTATACTATAGTACGTAAGTATTAATACTTTTATACGGCACTATAGCGTAGGTATCTACGTAGATACGTAGGCTATTATCCGAGGCTTACCTGCTAAGAAACAACTTATACGGTTTACCTACTCGATAAGTCGGTCTATTAACCCCCGTAGGCCCTACTAGCTTAAGGATTCAAGCTATATTAACGATATTCCCCGCGTGCGTGCCCTAGAAGACACGAAATAGGCAAGAAAGCGTATTCGAGACGTTAAGATACGTACCTATAAAGATATAGAGGCCGTATTTCGATAAGAGTTCGGCGGTAATCCCTAGAGTGCGACTCTTTCTAGAATAGTCCGTAAGCGGAGGAAGGCTTAGGAGAAGAGCCTAAAAAAGTTACGTCGAAAATTCGATTATACAGACGAGTAGTATAATCGCGTAGTGAAATATCTACGAAACGAGAAGAGGCGGTAAAAGCACCGCTTAATTCGTGAGAACCTAGAGTAGTATAAGAATAAGTAGCTAGTAATCGACAGCGAGTAGTAACTTTCTAGAAAGGTTATCGATAAAGAAGTAATAGGCGCGTTATAGCGAACTAGCTATATAATACTGTAGTATATAACGCTTATTGATAGTACCCTAACTATACCGGGTATAATAGTTATAAAAGAATATAAACGCTATATTACTATAATTAATATAGTAATTATAGTCTATAATACGGAAGAGGGTACTCCCTTGCGGCCTAGTACGCCGTAAAAACGCTCCGTCGATACTATTAATATACTATCTACCTCTGCCTTACCTAAGAGACAAAAGTCTCCCTCTTTAGATAAGCGTAACAATAGTTTTTCTCGAGCTATTACTTCTATTTACGTTAAATCTCGAAAAGACAGACTAAGGATATACTTTATATATCTTAGTAATACTAAATAGCTAGAAAGTAAACGCCTAAAAATATATAAAAATCCCGGGTCCCTTAGCCGATACTTCGTTAACAAATATATTAAACCGTTCCCTAATAATATATACTATAAGTATAATATTTGCAGGAAGAAGCTAATATTAAAATCGGTACTCCTAAACTATACGTAAGGGGTATATTGTCATATGATATTGCAACATGAAGCTATTCCCAACTTCACGCCTCAGGTGTTAGTTCGACACCTTACCGGTCAGGCTTCGTTATGACAGCCCTACTTCTCCCTAACATAGATGCATGACCTACAAGGCCCTGAGGGTTCGGTGCCCTTCCATTAGGGATTCGTGAACCCCTCTTCCCTGTAGCCTTTGCTTTACCTCTGTTACGTAGGGGCTACGTCAGACCGTATATTGAAATATGATCTATCGTTTTCGCTTTGGTTATATAGGAAAGTGTTAAAGCTTGTACATAAATTGAGGATTATAGAGAGATCCATGATAGCAAGAAACAGTGTTTTGCTTTACTTACTTGACGTTTATCTTCCTACCTAGTCGACAGGCTTTCTACCCTGTACAAGTAGTTATTCTCTAACATATATAGAATTATCTCCTACTTACCTTTGCCGGTTCTAGATCTACCCCGCCTATAAATACTTATTATTTCTTAGTTAATATATCTTATAAAGCGAAGCTACGCGTAAATAGTATACTAATATTTAATCGTATAAAATTCTTGATTTTGAAAAAATCTACAATAACTACTCGTAGCTAAAATATTTTATAACGACTTATAGTAAGAAAATAAAGATAATAATATAACAAACGAATTATAGCACTAGCTTCGCCGAATCTTCTTAAGATAGTAAGTATATAAATTACTACCTACTCTATCTAAGTTTTCTACGCTAGTCACGGAAGGTAAAACTCTACTTAGTAGGCTACTACGAGGCTCTTTAGGAAAGTAGTCTTTTCTTAGTAGTTTATCTAGTACTTTATACTTCTCGTAATCCTAAGAACTACCTTTATAACTCTTAAATTAATAATTAATCTCTACTATACTAGCTTCCCGCTCCTAATCGGCGTATACTCTTTAGAATCTATCGTATATATTCACTTCAAAGGTACGGCCCTTATAGCGAAACTAATCTTTAACGGTATTGTGAAAGCGTGATATTTTCTAGCTAAATAAGGATAGCTAAGTAACCTTCCCTTCTATCTATAAAGCCCTACGCTCTATCAAGGTACTTATGTTAGGAAGTATTTGTTCTATATATAATATATAATAGTACTTATTCAGTTCTATAGCTTATTAGATTCGACTAGTTTAACGGCTATTAATAGGATTATAAGGACTAACTATAGTATCGACCGGAAAGATCCTGAATATTAAAACGAAATATAGACCTAATATTAGGTTTTCTATATAACTTATATAGGACGTAGTCCTAAAAGCGATAGTAGCTACTACTACTAGGATTTTCTTATAAGATAATTACTTGTTTCTTATTAGTAAGCTTATCTTTAATACACTTTTTTTTAAACGCAATTCGCTTAATTAGATCCTATATTATTCTCTCCTACTTATCAAGATAGGCTTCCTCCGGAGAGAGGATAGCTAGTCTTTTATAAGAAGTTATACTTTTTATAATAAACCTAACCTCGGGGATATACTCGTGCTAAAAAAAAACAACTATCTCTTGGCAGAATCGAATTCTTGCGATATCTCGCTATCCAGAGGTCCTAGGATCTCCAGACCTAGTTCAAAATCAATCTAACTTCCTGCTCTATCGTTTGATACCGGCACTAACCCTGTATCAGCGATAGCAGCGGCAGGCGTGGCCGAAATGGGGATTTTGCACCCCGACCGGGCGCGGAATTTTCGCGAACCACGGAACGCACAAACTCAATTCCAACGGAACAGCAACACGCGAACTACCGACCAGCAAGCTAACCGACCGAGCCTTACTATCAACGACCGATCTTCGATAGAGGAAATCGCCTACATCGCGAGAAATATCTACTAATACGCCTAAACTAACAACTATGCCGACCCTGTCATCCGTGGCTTTATCCTTTCTATCGAGCGCTACGCGTTAAAAGCGCGCGAAAATAACACTCAGGGGATAGCTGCCGTTCTCGCAGCTATCGCTTCTATCGATAAAGGCTAGCAAGAACTTAAAAACCGAATAACCCGTATCGAATCAACTACTAGCACTATATCCTCCTCCTAGCAGTCCTCGGTAGTAGCGTAGCGTACCTTCCGCACCTAGGGCTAGTAGCGCACGGTTACTACGAACCCCCTATCGGAATAGGGCACTTAATCAGCGTGTTCATCGGTCGGTGCTTCGCCTATCGAGCTAGCAGAAGACCGCTAGGTAATTATTAAAATTAAGGATAACGCGATACGGGTACGCCTCCGGTCGAAAACGGAATAGGATATCGTGAAGCTAGCGGATAAGAAGAAGATTAAGGTCGCACGGCGTATAGATAGTAGCGCGCTTGCAGGTTATCGCCTCGTCGCTGCACGCAAGCTTCCTTCTAGTAACGTAGCTATTATAGCTAAGACTACGGCGTCTACAGAGGTACTAAGGAAGTAGGAATACTTATAGTAGCTTCGGGGCTTTAGCAAAGATACTCAGGTTTAATAGCCGACGTAGGGAATCGTTACATAGGGTATTCTAATTACCGACTTCGACCTTTCCGACTCCGCTAGGACCTTCGTAGTAGCAGAGGACCTACTTCGTCAGAACCCCGTATAGGTAGACAGCGATAGTGAACAGCTAAGGGTAGTACACCTTAGCTAGCTAACGAAGCTATATACGAAGAAGAAGGAAGGCTCGCTAGTAATAGAGCTATTATCTCCGGTCGCTGCAAACCGAGCTATTACTACCGGCACTACCTAGGGGTATCGGAGCTATTATACTACTCGTTTCTACCGAGAAGGGAGGTCGAGATTCTACCGGAAATACTAGAAACCTAGGTATATATAGGCCTACTACCCGTCGAGGATATATATCTATAGCTACTACGCGGCGGAGCACCCTACCTAGGAGTATAAGGCTACGTAGAGAGCTATTGTTACTATCAAATACGCAAACTGCAAAGGCCCTTATAGGCCTATTTCGAAGGAATACGAATTCTACTAGCGAGAGATAGAGAGAGCGCGTAGAGCACTCCTCGAAGCCTCTCCCTACTATCGGATTCTATCCTCCTTCCGTTATACCTAATAGGTTGCTTAGCAGACTACTTAACCTCCTCCGATTTAGCGAGCTTAGCGAGTACCCGCACGACGAACCTAAGCACTAAGACCCTCCTAAACCGAGGAAGTAGTAGTTTCAGATTACTAAACTCGGTCCCGAGGGCTCTAGGATTCCTAATATACTCCTAAGCTATCCTAGCCTTAGGTTGTTATCTAAAAGCCCGTACGCCGCGGCCTAGGGCGTCCCCCTAGCTCTAAAAATAAATCTAAATTATCTATAAACGCTACTACCTCTAATACAAGAATAGACTTAGTTATCGATACCGCGAGGGTTCGCTTACCTGACGCCGAGGCTAAGGCTAAGGCTAAGGCCTAATATATCCCCTATAAGAGAGCTCGCTTCGCCTATAATCCCGAGGATAATCTCGTGATAGAGGAAACTTCTTCTAGGGTACTCGCCCTAGTAAGCCTAGTAGAGATATTCGGAGAGGAAGAGAACAACGGCTATCTCTCCTACTTCCCTAATAAAGATAAAGATACACAAGCGCGAGCAGCTAGTATAGAAGCCACTACCCTCGTTCGAAGCTTAGAACGTGCCTAATCCTAGCGACTAGAGGAAGAAAACTAAGAAATCGAATTATTCAATCGCTCCCTCTTCGTTAGCATATCGACTAGCCCTCTTAGCTCCCTAGAGCTCTCGCTAGACTAGGAAGGCGATATCTTCTATAACGTATTATCGGACAGCGACCCCGACTATAACGATTAATAATATATTAAAAACCCTTCGAAATTATCTAATATAACGCGTATAGGCAGTAGGAGGTAATAGCTACCTTCCTCTGTGAGAAAGGTATTCGGGAGGCAAGTATTATTGCTATATAGGAACCCTAGACTAACGAACCTCTTAATATAACTAATCACCTAGCTATAGCGTTTCACTAGCTTCTCTAGCCTAGATACACTAAGGTAGGTAAGAGGAAGCGGACCCGCGTCTATATATTCGTTTCAAAGTGCGTAGATCCCGCTTTATAGTTACACATAGTAGTTAGCAGCGACTACTATATCTTGAAGATACGACGTTAATAGAAGGAGGGCTAGTCGGATCTCTTTATCTATAATATCTACAACTAGCCTAAAGCCTAAGACAAGGAAATCAATATCTAATAGCTCTGGGAATAGGTCTCTAAGCGCTATCTTACCGAATATATTATAGTAGGAGACTTCAATCTCCACTACGAGCTTTAGGGTAGCCCTAATCTTAAGTAGCTAGTTGAATAGGAAGCTCGTAAGCTTGCTAATACTATTAGTAATCTGTTACTAGAGTATATCGGCGAGCAAGGCAAGCCTATATAGTAGGCGGCGGACAGAGAGACCACTATCGACCTTACATTTATCTCTAACAGCCTTATCGACTGCTTAGTCAGCTATTCTATCGCATATAACGTAGACAGCTAGTCAGACTATCTTCTAATCCGTACTATCCTTAACACCGCTACTTAGATAGCCTTATAACCACGTCGGCGAAATTAGGAAGTAACCGATAACAAAAAGCTTCTCGAATATATCGAGCAGTATCTCCCTTAACTACTATCTTCCTTCTCCTCTTCCTCCTCTTTACCTTACTCCTCCTTACCTTCCTCCTCCTCCCTTCCTTCCAAGATAGCTATTAAGCTAGCTTACCGAACACTTATCCGGGTAGTTAATATAGCCGTCGATATCTTAACCCCGTAGGCAAAACCCTCTACCTTCTCTAACCCTAGCTTCGACGATAAATACCGCGCTACTATTAAAGAGATACGCCGCCTCTACCGTCTCTATACGCGCACGTATAACCCTTGCTACTAGATACTCTATACAAAAGCACGTAATACTAAATCCCGCCTTATCAAAGCAAGGCTTTCCCGTGCATACCGTCGTCGAGTGTAAGAAGTTATCGAATAAGGCCCTAGGGGCTTATAGCAGCTTTCTAAGTAGGCAAGAAGTAGAAAGGGAGCCTATAAGAGAAGCATTACTCCGTTATTAAAAATAGTAGATACAGAAAAGCTTACTAAGATAGTAGATAAGAAGGTAGAGGCCTTCCGTAAAGCCTTCTTTCCCAAACCGCCTCCTACGGACCTATCAGACATCAAAAACGACTATATATATCCAGAGCAGATCCCTATACCTCCGATCAAACCCTATAAAGTCTCCGAGGCCTTCCTCCGTGCCCCTGCTAGGCGTGCGCCTAGTAATAACAGCATCCCGAATAGCTTATAGTATAAAATCATTAAAATACCGGTAGCACTTACATATATAATAACACTCTTCAACGCCTATACCTTAACAGGTTTCAATCCCTCCTACTTCCAACGCTCTATCACTGTTATATTACGTAAGGTAGGTGATAGAGATTATTAGCTTGCTAAGTCCTATCGCCCTATAGCATTGCTAAACACGCTTACCAAAGCCCTTGAATCTACTATAGCTAGGAGGATTTCCTACCTAGTCGAAACATATAATCTTCTTCCCCCTAGCTACCTCGGTAGTAGGAAAGGCATCTCTATCGATCATGCAATTTATCTAATTATCGACCGCATTCGAATAGCGTAGGGAAAGATCACCGAGTAGGTTGTCTCTATACTATTTCTCGATATATTAGGCGCCTATAATAACGTTGCTTATTAACGCTTGCTTTATAACCTACGCAAACGCCGCTTAGGATGGTTCGTGCCGTAGGTGAAAGCTTTCCTCTCTAACAGATCAACGATTATCCGGATGCCTAAGGGCGCTTCCTAGTCAATTCCAACACTAACTAGTATTCCCTAAGGCTCGCTAATATCTCCTATTCTTTACCTTATCTATAATACTAACCTTATTGAATTATATAACGATCTAAACAGCAAGACCTCCGGCTACGGCTAGGTCGACGATGTTAGCGTTATAGTAATAGGTCGTACCGAGTATAAAACTATTCAAAAGCTTCATCGAATCTACCTACAGGCTAAGCAGTAGGCTTCTCGCTATACGTTAGTCTTCGATATTAAGAAGTATGCTTTAGTACACTTCACAAAACGCCCTAAATACACTCTATTACAACTTAGGGATATAGATATCCAGCTAACCAAAGATACAGAGCGCTATCTAGGCTTCTAGCTAGATAAGAAGCTATTATTCAAATAGTATCGGGAGAAGATACTAGCTAAAGTATCGACTAGCCTACAAGCCCTAAAATCACTGTTAGGGTCGATATAGGGAGCTTCCTGCTTACTATAAGGAGACTTTACTAAGCAATTATTATCCTACAAGCATTAATAGGAGTATCAGCCTAGTTTGAACCACAATAGTTATTAGCAAAGTAGCAATAGGTAGCTAGGCCCTTCGCTGTGTTATAGCATTAAGTAGCCTACGCGGTTAGTAGTATCTTCCGCACTACTACTGCTGCTGCGTTATACGTTAAACTCTCGCTTATGCCGATGCCTATCCTTATAATAAGAATAGCAAACGAGGTAGCGCTTCGAATTCGAATAGGTCCTGCCTATATAGTACTAAAGTCGATACTTCCTAATTATCAACGATCAAAGGCTTAGCGTGACCGCTTAGGGTGGTCACTAATAGAGGCTTAAGCTTAGAAGAAGGGCGGATACTTAATAGCTCCCCCGGATACCTTGGCGGGGACATAGGAGAACCGTGTTATATTCGCCCGGGAGCTATAGCGAGAGCCTCCGACAGTGATTATCTCTGAACGCGAGGACGTAAGGAAGTAGTATACAGAAATCCTAGATTAGAAAGAGGGGGAACACTATTTAGTTATCTACATAGATAGCAGCGGCTATAAAGGCCGCGTAGGTACCGGAGTAGTAGTATAGTATAGTAAAGAGCTATATAACTACCACCGCTCGCAGATAGGAATAGAAGGAATCTCTATAGTCTACGCTGCAGAGCTACGAGCTATTAATATAGCGCTATTAGCTGTTCGCTAATTAATCGAATTAATAAACTAATTAATAAACTAATTTAATATACTAAAGAAAGTAGTGATTTTCTCCGACTCCTAAGCTACACTATAAGCTATCCGCCGACCAAGGATACCTTTAGGCTAAGCCTATCTTATCTTAGCGATCTAGTATCTCTAATTCCTTACCGAGGAAGCGGGAATTTATATTGAATTCCGCTAGATCCCTACGCATAAAGGCATCCCTAGCAATAAGCTTGCTAATACTATAGCTAAGGAAGCTGCCCTTTCTAACACCGATACTTCAATCCCCGACAACCGATATCTTATCCTTGTATCTATAATTAAACGACGTATCCGACAACGAGCAAAATAAGCGTAGGAGGTATTATAGGGGAAGGAGAAGGGAGCATAGTCAACGAAGCGCTTAATCGAAGCGCTAAGTAAGAACCTAGATTACTAGCAAGGCCTACGGAAAGCAATATCGTTAGTGCTGATTCAATTAAGAATAGGAAAGATTAGGCTATTAAGCTACCTGTTAAAAATTAACGCCCGAGACTTACTAAGATACGGATACGGTTTAGGCAACTAAACAGTGGCTTATATACTGCTTGAATACCTAGATCTATAGGAGATACGTAAGGTTATAAGAGACAACCTAGTAAATACGGGTATCTCTATACAACTCGGCACTAACGAACTACTACGCTAGCTTCCTACTAGACCGCACTTAGCCTAATTTATAGTGTTATCTAGCCTGCTTAATTAGTTTAAGCATTTAGATCTAGTAGCGTTCAGTATAGAGCCGGAACTAGAGTAGGAGACCGAGGAGTCTTGATTCCCGGTCGCGTATTCAACAAATTAAACATAAGCCTCAAGGTAGTAGTCCTGCAGGACCGATAGGGCACAAAACTAAGGGCGAGCTACTAGGAACTCGACTTACCCTCTTAACTACGACCGACAAGTAGAAGCGGTAATAGCCGCGCATAAGAAGTAGAAGAGTAGGAATATAGGAATATAGGAGAGCAGCGTGAAATCGAGATCTTGTGATTCGGATCTACTACTAGCAATAACAACTAGTATCCTAATAATTCAGAACTCGGTAACACGAGCTGCTAGGGGAGTACGGGAGCGAGGAAGGGAGTGGGATATTGCATGCGGACTAGTGTATGTAGGATGTAGGAGTTGTAATGCGGGATACGGAGATCGGGCGGTGAGATTCTACTACCACATAACCTTATTATCAATCTGCAGATAAGGCCGGCGGTGTAGTTCTACTATATTATCACTCTGCAAGATAAGGCCGGCAGTTTCTCCGCCCGCATGTAGGATATTAATACTAGATATTGCATGCTGGATTGCTAAGGCTATGGTGTATAGCAGGTGCACTCGGCTCCGCCGGGACACGCGGGATGCCGCGGAGGCGGATCCCTTCTTTCGTTTGATTCTTTCCTTTGTCGTTCGATTTCATCTGTTCGTTCCAGCGTTATGCTGGCCCTTGCCTTGATAGCAACTTCTCATGCGCACTAGGCTGGCACTAGAAAGCGCAAATCCCTGCATAGCGCCTTGTATATAGAGGAAGCTCCATCAGGAATAAGATTATTGATTGATTGATATACTCGTGCTCCTCGATCTCCTATTCGCGATCCGAATCTTCGCTCCTGTTATATGATATTGCAACATGAAGCTATTCCCAACTTCACGCCTTAGGTGTTAACTCGACACCTTATCGGTCAGGCTTTGTTATGATAGCCCTACGTCTCCCTAACAAGGATATATAACCTACAAGACCCTAAGGGTTCGGTACCCTTCTATTAGGGATTCGTGGACCCCTCTTCTCTGTAGCCTTTGCTTATCTCTAATATATAGGGGCTACGTTAGACTGTATATTATAATATAATCTATTGTCTTTACTTAGTTATATAGGAAAAGTATTGAAGCTTATATATAAATTAAGGATTATAGAGAGATCTATAATAGTAAGAAATAGTGTTTTACTTTCCTTACTTAACGTTTATCTTCCTACCTAGTCGATAGGCTTTCTACCCTATATAAGTAGTTATTCTCTAATAATTTCTATTTCTTCTATTTTCGATTACCTAGGAAGATAGCGCTAAGAACTTACTCTACTTCTTCGATAGAAGAAATAGCTAATCCTCTAAGCCTACCTACGGAGTAATAGATAGTACTAACTAACCTTAATACTAGACTCTAAGTAATCTAAGATACTATTAAAAAACTATAGAAGCTTAAAGAACTATAGGAGTAAGTAGAGATTCTAAAATCTTAGATTATACTATAGAGTAATTAAGAATCCTCTATAAATCCTAGCTAAAACCTCTACGAATTCTTAGATAGGGAAATTAAATTTAAAGACCTTCTAAAATTTATACTTAATTCCTTACTTTAATAACGTTAGGAGTAGCTCCTTAACCTATAATAAATATTTAAAGGAGCCTCTAAGAAATATTATAATAACCGAACTCGGATCCTAGGAGCGATTAGCTATATAGATTAAATATATAGGTAGAGATAGTATCGATATATCGAAGAAAAAGCTCTAACCTCCTAACGAAATATAAAGGAAGATTAGCTCTACTTCGAGGAGTAGACCCTTACTCTAATTAAAAATACTATAAGCTTAGAATCGGAAGTAATAAGATAGCTAGAAAAGGTTTTTTAGCGAAGAGATAAGGATCCTAGAGAGTTCTATATACGACTAGATACTCTTGAATAGTATTTTCTATAGTTAGCTAAGAAAGAAAGAGTACTTTCCTACTTTACTAAGCTATAGTATAATCTATAAATAACTATTTAGCGATATATAATTAAACTTCTAGAATCCTACGAAGATATAATTAATATTACCTACTACTTCTAGGATCTAGAAAAATTAGAATAGATATATAAAAGGAAATAAACTAATAACTTAATAAAACCCTTATAAAAATAATTAATATCTTCTATAGTCTATAAATCTATAGTTAAAAGAGAAGATTCCTAAGATAAGAGAACCTAAAATAATAAATCTAAAGAATTATCTCTATAAGGAAGACTTAATTATATTAAGGAAGACGGAAAACGAACCCGATATTTTAAATATAGAAGCGAAGAGTACTACTTACCCTACTACCCTAGAGCTTAAGACCCTAAACTAGTAATAATTTAGGTAGTATAGTAGGGAAAAGTCCTAGAGATAGAGTAGACCCTACGCCTTTATCTCTATCTTCCTTAGTAGGGACCCGAACTCGATTTTATATTTCGATTACTATCCGAAATAATATTGAAACCTACGCGGATCTAGATAGTAGAGTAGAAGTTAATCTTATTAGCTATATATTTATTAAAACCTATTAGTTAGAAGCGACTAAGCTTACTAAACCTCTAATTTATATAGTTAACTAATATAGAATATCTACCTATAGTATATAGAATATCCTACTAACTACTACCGATTTAAAGAGGATAACCTACCGATTTAACCGCGTATATATAGCTATTAACTAAGACCCGCGACTTAGCGGGAGCCTACTACTCCTATCGATAACTACTATCTACGATCTTAATATCTACCTTATAGGAAGAAGCAGTCTTTAGTAGTTCGGAACCTCTTTAGTTAAAATACTCTCTCCGGAACGATTTAATAAGGTAACTAGGAATCACGTATACGTCTTTACTATAGTTAAGATACCTAAAGAAATATAGCTACTAATAGATCGCGATAAAAACGAACCTATACCGGACCCCTACTAACTCCTAAACGAACTTATAGATTTTTATAATATCTTCTCCTTATAGAATTCGAAGACCCTACCTTTATTAAGCGAATACGACTATATAATTAATCTTCTTCCTAACGCTAAGGTACTATATAGCCCTATCTATCCCTTATCGTAAAAAGAGCTTACGGAACTACGCTAATATATCGATAAAAACTTTAAGAATAGCCGGATCTATAAATTAAAAAGCCCTATAGGAGCTCCTATCCTATTTATCCCTAAAATAGATAGAGGACTACGTCTTTATATCGACTACTAAGGTCTTAATAAGGTTTCGATTAAGAATTATTACCCTTTACCCCTAATTTTAGAGATTTTAGACCGGCTTACTAGATCGAAGATCTTTAGTAAGATTAATATCTAGGATACTTACTATTATATCCGTATTAAGGAAGAAGATAAATAGAAAACTATCTTCTATATATATTATAGGTACTTTAAATATATAGTTATACCTTTTAGCCTAACTAATACGCCTATAATCTTTTAGAATTATATTTATACTATATTATATAGGCTTCTCGATACCTATATAGTAGCCTATCTTAATAATATCTTAGTCTTTTTACCTAACTATACTACGTATATAAATTACCTATAAGAGGTTCTTCGGCGATTACGAGATAGAGGACTATATATAAAACTTAGTAAGTATATATTCTATACGGAATAAGTTAAATTTCTTAGTTTTATTATATCCCTAAAAGGTATATCGATAGACCCTAGCCGAGTTACTAATATTATTTTATAGGAATTACTAAAATTATATAGAGATATCTAGATTTTCCTAGGATTCTATAACTTCTACTATAGATTTATTAGGGATTACTCCCGTATCGCTCTACCTCTTACTAATCTATTAAAAGGAAGTAAGAATAGGCGAAAACTAGGTTAAGTAGAGCTAAACCTTAATAAAAGGATAGCGTTTTATCGCCTAATCGCGGCCTTTTAGTTAGTACTACTTCTTCGGTTCTTTAATCTACTAAAACTAATAAGGTTAGAAATAGATATATTAAATAGTATAATAGTAGGGATCCTATCCTAATAGGATAACTAAGATATTTAGTATCTAGTAGCTTTTTAGTTACGTAAGTTCTCTAGTACTAAAATCCTATATAGGACGCCGGATTAGGAACTATTCGCTATCGTTTATTTATTTAAATATTAGTAGTACTACCTAGAAGGTAGTACGTTTCCTATTAAAGTATATTTAGATTATATAAATCTATAAGCCTTTATAAAATAAGGAAAACTTAATAGGAGGTAAGCTAGATAGTACTTAAGCCTTATCTTCTTTAACTTTATAATAAAATATCGAGTAGGGAAATATAATCCCGCGGATAGACCTTCTTAGCGATAGCTACTAAGTAACCTTATAGAGGTTAACCTAATTTTACTATTAGGCTAACGATTAGCTAGCAAAGCGTAGATAACTAATTACTATACTACTAGAGTCTAGTCGTTAACTATAAAGAAACTTACCTTACTTTTCCTATACTTCGTAGAAAACGAAGATAGGGTTAAATTAATTAGTATAATTAATTAGAGGGAGCTTAGGTAAGCGTACTATCTCCCTAACACGTAAGTATAGTTAGCTTATACTTCTAAATAGGCGTACTCTATAGAAGTAGGTATAGACTTTAAGGACTTATATAGGCGACTTTAAGAAGAAGACCTAGAGACCTAGCGCTAAAAGGCTACTATTAAGTAGAAGGCTCTAGGATAGAAAGGCTAGAGTATTAGACCTAATAGTCTCTTACGATTTAAAGAACGCGTATATATCCTAATAGGGAGTAATCTTAGAACTATATTATTAAGTATTTATTATAATAACCCTCTTACTAGCTACTTTAGCTAGAATAGAACCTTTAAGCTAATATAAAGGAAATATTACTAGCCGAATCTCTACTAAGATATTACCGAGTATATATAGGATTATTAAGTCTACTAAGGCGTTATAGCGAAAAGATATAAACCTTATAGAGAACTTAAACCCTTACGAATCCTAGCGAAGCCTTTCGCTAAATTATCGATAGACTTTATTATAGGCCTCCTATTAATACTATATAATAGTAAATAAGTTAATATAATCCTTATTATTATTAATAGGTTTACAAAATAGTTACTATTCCTCGCTATTTTATTAATAATTACTACTATAGAACTTATAGAGCTCTTCTATAATAAAGTAGAATTATAGTTTAGGCTGCTAGAGGGTATTATATCCGATTAAGGATTATTATTTACTAGTAAATTCTAGTTAAAATTATATTATTAATCCTAAGTTCGGCTTAGACTTTTAATAGCTTTTTACCTATAAACTAATAGCTAAATAGAAAGGATAAACTAAATACTTGAATATTACCTATAATACTTTATAGTAGAAAACTAGGTATTCTAGCTACTACTATTAAAGAATATAGAGTTTATATATAATAACGTAGTAAATATAATAACTAAGATATTACCTTTCTAGGTATTACTTAGCTACTTACTAGATTTCTACTAGCGTTTTAAGGGCGAAACGTATTACTAGGAGATCCTAGTAGTATCTATAAGAATTAAGAAACTTAAAGTTCTTCGATAGAACTTATAGGAATACTAGCGAAAAGCGGCTAAAACTATAACGAAGTACTATAACTAAACCTATAAACTAATATAGTTTAAAAGAAGAGACCTAGTCGGCCTTTCTACTAAATATCTTAAACTAAAAGGGAGTAGAAAGCTAGTACCCCGCTTTATCGGCCCTTTTAGGGTCCTATAACCTATTAGTAAATAAGCTTACCGTCTAAGCTTACCTTAGTAGTATAATTATATCTATAACGTCTTTTATATATCCCTCCTAGAACCTTAGAGAAAACTAAGTAGGAAGGATAACGAGAGGCTACTAATACTAGAATTAGAGGATAATAATAAGTATAAAGTTAAAGAAGTACGTAAGGAGAAATTAATTAGGGGAGAACCTTATTTCCTTATTAAATAGAAAGGCTAGCTCTTAGAATATAATTAATAGGTATCCTAAGATAATATAAGGAACGCTATAGGATTAATATAGGCTTATAGGAAATAGAGAACTAAAAGAAAATCCTAAATATTATTATTACTACGCGTTATATAAGTATATAGTCGAAGATAAATAAATAAAACCCTACCGAAGGCCTATAGAAATAAGATACTATCCTAATATTTACTATACTAAAGATTAAATTTCCTTAGAAATAAGAGGAAAATTATCTATAATACTTCTTATTAGTATTTCCGGCTTATTATTAGATTTAATATTTATTAAATTATTATAGGCCTCCGTATTAGCTAGGTAATCTACTAGATAAGTTACCTAACTATTATAAACTACTACTAAAACCCTATAGTAGAATACTAGTTTTATCTAAGCCTAGGAGAGGTATCTATTATCCCTAGAAAGAAGTCGAAGTAGCTTATTTAACTAGTATAAACCCTATCTCTAGGTAGAGGATCTATCGAGAGAAGGAAGAATTCCGGAAAGATTATATCGATAAGCGGTAAGGGTATCCTAGTATAAGATAGCGACGCGCTATAGAAACTATAGTATAAGCCCGATAAACCTTGTATCCTTTATTTCTAGGGAAAATTTAAGGAATTTCTATAGGGGACTTACCTTTATAATATTCTTAGTACTAGTAAGGAGATATTTATAGCGATAGGCCTACTCTATACTATCGAAAGTATAGTAGAGATCCTACGAAGCCTCGGCGATCTCTAGACGAATAGCCTAGAAAAAAGGCTATACTCCTATTTCCCTAGTATTATTATCTACTACTATCTTATCCTAGAAAACCTTCTTAGCCTATAGTAAGATCTTAGAAAGGTCGTAGGTATTACCTAATATAGTAGTAGTAGACTAAGAAGAAGTTAGTATAAAACCTAGTAGAAGGCCTAGTAAAACCTATAGTAGAATATATAGTATTCTAGGCGGAATACTAGCGATATAGAATAGATACTTTAGTATCTAAGACGTAGTTAATTAATAGAGAGGTATCTATAATCGGGAATAGACTACCTGAAGGCCCGATAGCGGTCTATAAGTAATATATATACTAAAAATACTTTAGTATAATTAGTACTATATAGGTAGTATAAAGGCGGGGAGGTATAGTAAATAAAACGTAGACGATATAATAAAGAAAGGATAGTAATAAGAAATAGAAGAGAGAAGATAGAAGAGTATTAAAATAAAGGATAGTAATATAAGGTAGGGGATATAAATAAAGGAAGCTCTTACTTCTATAGTATAATACTCTTTATTTACTTTACTTATATAAGGATTATAGCCTTAGAATTTAATCTATTTATACTAAATAAGCCTACTAACTATTTAAATCTCCCGCTTAGAGGTAAGCAATTATAGAGGGAGGATAATTTATTATATAATATTATAATATAAAGCTATTCCTAACTTCACGCCTTAGGTATTAACTCGATACCTTATTAGTTAGGCTTTATTATAATAGCCCTACGTCTCCCTAACAAGGATATATAACCTACAAGACCCTAAGGGTTCGGTACCCTTCTATTAGGGATTCGTAGACCCCTCTTCTCTATAGCCTTTGCTTATCTCTAATATATAGGGGCTACGTTAGACTATATATTATAATATAATCTATCGTCTTTGCTTAGTTATATAGGAAAAGTATTGAAGCTTGTATATAAATTGAGGATTATAGAGAGATCTATAATAGCAAGAAATAGTGTTTTGCTTTCCTTACTTAATGTTTATCTTCCTACCTAGTCGACAGGCTTTCTACCCTATACAAGTAGTTATTCTCTAACAGCTCCTATCTTCACTATCGCTCTCTATTCCCTATTCCTCTTCCTTAGTCTTATCCGATCAATTATAATTAGAGTTACCTTCTATCGACTTATTATCTTTAAAGTCCTCTCCTACTCGTTAAAGAATTATTAGGATAGCTTAAACTTCTTATCTATTAGTAAGAGGAAAGAAGAGCGTACTATTTCGTTTAAGGGGTATATAGCCCCCTACTATTTTCCTCCTCTTATTTTTTATTTTTATTATAAGCCTTCTTCCTAGTCTTTATCTAGGGGATAGTCTTATTATAGTAGGAGAAGAAATATAGGTGGATAGAGAGACTAGAAAGGTTCTAGCTATTTTATAGGGGAATAACTATATTTAAAATAGGATATTGCTTAGCGCCTATTTTATATTTATCCTCTTAGCCCTAAAAACCGGGGTTTTAATAGTCCTAGACTTTTTAGAGCGCTTAAGCCTAGCGTAGTCTCGCTAAGAGCCTCTCGGCCTTATAAATAGTTAAATAGTATCTTCAGGTAGCACAGATACCGTATATATATCTTATTTTAGACTCGCGGCTATATACCGCTTATTATTAGCTATAGACCTATAGTACGACCGATTAGCCTAGTATTAGGTACCTTGGCTAGCTTTCTCCGGTCTCGCTAGGGTCCGTAGATAGGGATCTGTTTTGGTAGTCGCAAATATTCAGCAAGCTAGTTGCCGTTATACAGTCTTTTATATCGGTGTAATCATGAGAATTATCGGGCGATGATAGTATTACGATACCTTTTTGGTGTCGCAATACTTAGGCAGTCTTAGCAGTTCTAGTATAATAGTAGGAATTAGTTTTGATAGTCGCGGATCGGTCTAGTGATAGGGATCCGTTTAGATAGATAGAATGCGTGGGCCTGAAGTTACTTGCTTCGGAATAGGGGTCCGTTTTGAGGGTCGCAGAGTAGAGTTATCTAGTTGGACTAGGGCGACAAATCACGCACGGGCCCCTATTCTCAGCTCAAGTGTCGTAACTTGTTTCAGATGATAAGCAGCGCTGGGAGGCGAGTAGAGGCCTATGGTATACACGTTTTTAGAGAAATCGTGCTGTGGCCCCAGGTAAACAGCGCCGGGAGCCGGGTAGAGGCCTATAGTATGCACGTTTTTAGAGAAATCGTGCTGTGGCCCCAGGTAAACAGTGCCGGGAGCCGGGTAAAGGCCTATAGTGTCCAGGTTTTTAGAGAAATCATGTTTTCTATCAGGCTACGGTATACGCCCGGTCAGCTTTTCTATATGGCACTCAGGATATCTCATAAATCATGCTTTCCACTAGGCTACGGTAGGCCCCCGGTCGGTTTTTCTAAATGAAATTCACGATATCTCATAAATTATGCTTTCCACTAGGCTACGGTAGGCCCCCGGTCAGTCTTTCCATATGCCACTCACGATATCTCGTAACCATGCTGTGCCCCCGAGAAAACTGACACATTGCAGTGTACAAGTAATTTTTTAGCGAATGCTAGCTGGTCGACTATAGTGCGTGAATCTGCCTAGCAGATACCTTAAAACTATATCCAGATGACAAGGGGGATCGTTGATCGCGGACCGCCAAGATTTGGAGCAAGGATCTGTTTCGGGGGTCGCAGAGTAGATACGTCCTAAGCAACGCTGGATAAACACACTTGGTATATGATTCTTACTATTCTCCGTTTCCAAGTTTGATAAATACCCTTTTACTTCATGCCTGTGCCTTTGCGCCTTCATGGATTCACGAAAAGCTACACCAATCAGCACGCTGCTTACGCACACAGTGGGCGATACGCTAACCTATCACAACTTTCTGCTTCGGTCTCAACAAAATCAAACTAGGCTAAAATAGACAGCTTTATATTATGGCAGGTGAGCTGGAGGTGAGAATAGGGACTTCGCTGCGACCCTCGAAACGGATCCCTGTTCAAAATTAGGTAACTCTAGGTCTACGTATCACGTATACATTAATAGGCGGCATTTATTAAGAAGCTATAGAAGGGAATACTACTTAAATCACTAGCAGCGTAGGCTTCGAAGGGGAAACTGTGGCCCGTCGTACGACCGCCCTGTATAGAGAAAGAAGATTGATTACCTACATCTCGTAGTAGCGGGGTCGCACGGCGGGCTATAGTTTTCGCACCTCTAAGCCGTCATAGGGAGATTAGCGTCTCTCGACGAACGGGATCGCAAGATAGGCCACGGTTTTTCGAACCCCTAAGTCGTTATAGGGAGATTAGCTTCTCGCGACGAGCGGGATCGCACGAAGAGCGACAGTTTTATGCACCTGTAAGCTGTCATAGGCAGATTAGCGTCTCGCGACGAGCGGGGTCGTATAACGGGCTACAGTTTTTCGCACCCCTAAGTCGTTATAGGAAGATCAGCTTCTCGCGACGAACAGGGTCGCACGACAGGCTAAAGTTTTTCGCGACCCTAGGCTGTCAGCTACGTCTCACGGTGATAGCGGTCGTATAGCGGACCACTTTTCCCCCCTCCTATATTCTTTTAGTATAGGCGTTTCGTAGTAGCTACGTCTCTTCTCCTTACGTCAGGGTACGAAATTTAGTTTCTAGTCCACAGTTTCAATATTTTACTACGGTTTCTATATCGTATACAAATATGCATTAGCGAGAATATATTTACGCTTTTATACTTTCAAATCTGAAACTCTAAGCGCCGTCCCACTGTCCACGATTTTTGTCTACTATAAACCGTGACCTATCTTTTTCGTAATACTAAAAGGCCTAAATATTCCTTAAGCCTTTTCTTATATCTTTATTTAACTTAGTCTTTCTACTTTTTTGAATAATATTAAATTCTACGATAACCAAGATACTATATAGACAGGCAAAACTATCCAGCCTAGGCAGAAAGTCTCTTTGGCAAAAAAGACACCGCCGTAGATTAAATTTAGAGAAAAAGCTAAATTAATATAGCGAGCTATATAGAGCGGATACTTATTTAGGTATACGAATTCGAGAATCGGGGTAGGTATTTATCTTCTCGGCGGATAAGATAAGGTTTTAGACCTTTCTAGCTTCCTACCTTATACGTCCTAAGCAAACCTAGATAGATACACGTGTTAATATCTATAGAACTCTTACTATCCTCCGCCGATACAAAAGACGGAAAAGGATATCTAGTCTTTTATAGGGACCGCTGTCCGAGCTTATTTAAGAAAGGAGAGGGGAAACAAGAAACTATAAGAACTAGCTAGTCTTGCCTTTCTATATATAGTACTTATTAGAAATCTTTGAAATTTAAGACCGTCGTATATAATTATTCTCTATAAGGCGTCGATCCGTAGAGTCGTTCCCTAGGGTTTTGTAGTGCCCTAGAATCCATTCTAGGTATAGTCTAATGTTCTCCCCTTGAATCTCGGTAGCTGCTTAGAGAATTATATAGAAGCTAGGTTATACGGGCTGATTCTTCACGTTCGAGATCGCCTATAGAGCCAATCTGTTTAGGGTGTTTAAGCGTGTCATAATATTTATACTGCAGTTTCGTCACGCATAAAATCGGACTTGGAGATGTCAGAGCTAATAATCGATGGACACTAAAGGGAAGAATTTCACGCATCGATAACTTCATTCTGAAAGCCAGGAAATCCAGAGAGCCCGGAAAAATCGGAAAGTCGGGAAAATCAGAAAGTTAGGAAAATCAGAAAGTTAGGAAAATCAGAAAGTTAGGAAAATCAGAAAGTTAGGAAAATCAGAAAGTTAGGAAAATCAGAAGGGAGGGAAATCCAGAGAGCCCGGAAAATCCTAGGCCTAGGAAAGGTTCACGCAATAGGCGATACGCCGACTTGTCAAGACCCTGCTTCGGTCTTATAATAGCAGGTAAGCCGGGGGTGAGAATAGCTCGCTGATTACTTGCGACTACCAAAACGGATCCTTCTCTACCATCGCAAAGAGATAGACGATCTTCAAGCTTATTTCAACGTGGGGTTAAGAGCCCTATATCTAAGTGCCTAGGGCCGCTATAGATCTAAGAAGAGCTTTTTATAGCATAAATGGTCTCCGGGCTAAACGGGACACCTGTCCGGTGTCTTGAAGCTAGTCGTGTAATAGGGCTGTTAAGCCCTGTCCACGTGGGCTTTGAGTCTAGAGATATGAATCCGCAGTTGATTCGTGGCTACGGTCCAGAGGCTGTAGACGTGGATCCACTTTGGACGTACGTCCACGGCCCTGAGTCCAGCTGGGCTTTCAAGCCCTCGACTGGCGGCCCGTACGGCTGAGAAACCACACAGACCACAAGTCTGCGGACTTCAATCTATATGAGACACAAATCTTTCCAGAGTTCGACAAGATGCGTCCATTGCTGCCTGCATTTTATCGGCCGATCATAATCATGTGTGATTGAGTCTGTCATCTCCTCGTCTACAGCTAGATCATCACCGAGTGTCGTAATATCAGCGTCAATCTAGGCGGAGTCAAGATTCCACAACGAATACTTAACAAAATTACCTCTTTGATATCCGCCTCTTAATATTCGGACAAGGGAGTAGGACTGATATCTTGTTGAACAAAAATGTCTCAAGGGACGTATAGAAACATTCAGTATATTATTGAGAGTGAGAAGAAAGAAATTCTGTTCTACTTCTTTACATTGAGACTTGATTGATGATTCTTTTGATCCATACAATTCCTTTCTATCCCCCTCTTCATATGCCACTCCTAGCAACGAAGAATGTACGTCTTCAGGTTAGAATAGTCAGACTCTGAAGTAGCATTTGTCATTATAAATTAGTCACTCTATCCTCGAGAGACCGCGAAACAACAACAAAACATATCGTGATACCGTCAGGTAATACTATGTAGCATCATATATTGTGAAAACAGAATTGAAATCATCAAGGCAAATGCTGTATAGCATTACGGATTCGAAGGATGCTTCTGTTCCAAGAGAGCCACTTGGTCTTGAAGAAACTGGGAGATGACCTCCGTTTCCTTCCCTGTCAATAAATAGTATTTCTTCGCTGTAGACGAGTGATAGACGATACTCAGAATATGAGGCGACATCAGGATTCTCCAGGCTAGTAACAGCCCGGTCACATTCCAGGCTACTTCCTCGTTCACAGTCTCAAAAATTGGTGTGTGGTAGTTCCCAGACTCCACTAATCGTTCCCTGAAGTTATTTTCCCATTGATCTACCCACTTTTCATAAAAGCGGAAGACCGGACGAGGGAAAATTTCACCTAGTTCATCCTCGTTCATCGAAAGGTCCCCATCATCCTCTGGCCGGAAGTCTTCAAAATTCCGGACAAAGAAGTTCGATTGAAATTCGGGTTCGATCTCATAATGACGTGCGTTTAGTAACTTTGGTGGTATCTGAGATATCAAACTCGATAACTCGACTGTTGTCTTTTGTTCTTTGTCAAAGACATTTTTCAGTTCGATCTGTAAGCCAAATTTGGTGACAATTGCTACAGAGCTCGAATCGATATTCAGCGGTCGTTCTTCAAGCTGACGCCATATATCCCCAAGATTTTTGACTGTTCCGATGAATTGGTGGGATTGAGGCTGACCGCAAAATACTGCTAGTGGTTGGAGGTCCCCAAGATTCTGCGTAAAAGAAGCCATTGTGGCGAAGAGATGAAGAGATGAAGAGATGAGATGAGATGAAGAGATGGTCGCAAGAGAGTTGTGGGCTGGGGGTTTTGGGGACTCGGAGAGGGGAGGAAGGATTGAGGGGCGGAGGTCGGCGTGTCGCGTCAGTTGGTGGGGCTGAATGTTGGTTTCTCCAAGGGGATTGTTTGTTGGCATACAGGGGAGGTCGCGATTCATTATCGCTATTGTGTTCTATGACCATATAATTATTGCAGGAGTCGATATCGGCAGCAATGGCTATATTGTTGGAATCAATAGTTCCAGTCTCAAGACAGCTGTCCCAAGATGGAACGCCGCTCATCCTGATGACAAGGTCAACATAGATCAATTGAAGCAAAAGATTTTGGCCCATCCGCGTTGGCCTGCAGCAGACGAGCCTTAGAGGTCTTCCCGCTCAACGAAGCAATCAGCGAAGGCAACATGCCAAGAAATTGAGCAGATCACTTTTCATGGGAAGGGGCTTCGGCTTGCAGGAATGCAATATCAAGGCGGAAATCCTGAAACCGAACTTCAACCCATCAGTCATTCGTTTCCTCCAGATCATTGAATAATGAGGCCGATACACTTTTCTGTTCCACCTAGCTAGAAGAAGACGGAAGACTGAATCTATATATCGATATTCCACTTGATGACCTCCTGATTGAGATTCTCGTATCTCGTAGTTCCATTGACCGATCATGCTTCTTAAGACTGTTTCCACACAAATATGTGAGCTGGCGACGGACTTGTCACACCTTGTAGGGTCATTCAGCGAAGGAACGCGGAGATTTTCAGTCCAACTTGGAATTATGAGCTTCCTCATGATATTGGGTCCGGCGTTCGAAGAGTCAGGAACGTCTTCCTGAGTGTTGACCAATGGGGGGAAGAGTGTTGTAACTACCACTAAATCCGAGCTCTTTTGGCCAGTCGCCCCGATCGTCTGGGTTCAGAAGGAACACCCTCCGCATGCGATAAATTGCGCTCATTGATCTCGCCGGACTCTCTGGTCTCACCGGACTCATTGACTCTGTGTTCTATTACAGCTCCTCTAAATTTTCTTCTTGTATCTTTGGTAGCTACCAGCAGAAAAGACTGGGTTGGATGGGAATCTTAGAAAAGCTCAAGAGGAATGTGGGCTTGTATTGCGAGAAAGTCAGGCCACGATTGAGATTCAAAAATATCGTGGTCGGCGAGGCGGCGCTTAACGAGGTGGGGTTGCGGGCACTGAAACCCATTAGGTGAATTAAGCCAACCAATAACTAAGGTCTGTCTGGTAAGCAAGTGACGTAATTAAATTTGGGTAGACTTGGTCCTTAACAGTGTCGCAGGCCAAGAACAGTGTCGCAAGTGATGAACCTTATCAACGGGCTAGAGGGTCAATGGTTTGGCGTAAAGCCATAGTTGGCCAAGATCTGCAAAGGAGGCGCTTACGATATCCACCTATAACGTATTTCACTAGCGTTCCGGTCACACTAGCATTCCGGTCACCCCATCCAAAACGCGCATCCCACGCGTCACCTACTATCTTCCACCACACACCATGCCACCAAAACGTTCTGAAAAACGCTCAAAATCGCCAGCTAGGGAGGGTAGGATCCTATTAGCAATTGATGCTATTCAAAAGGATCCTACCCTATCTATACGCAAAGCAGCAGCCGTTTATAACGTGCCATATTCAACGCTATACGATCGATCTAAGGGTGTTCCATATCAGCAAGAAAAACGCTCAGCAATATCGAAATTAACACAAGAAGAAGAGGATTCGCTTTGCTAGTGGATACTATCGCTTGATATGCGTGATACTTCCCCTAGGCCTTCGCATATTAAAGATATAGCAAATCTTCTACTAGTAACGCGTGGTGATAACTAATCTTCTTCGATCGGTATTAATTAGGTAACACGCTATATTAAACGTCGATCTAAGCTTTACACACGATTCTCTAGGCGCTACGACTATTAACGTGCCTAAAACGAAGACCTAGCAACCCTACGCGCGTAGTTTAGGCTTGTTGAATCAACAATTAACGATAACGGTATCCTCCCTAGCGATATCTATAACTTTGATAAAACCGGCTTTGCAATAGGCTTAATATCGACTTATAGAGTCGTTACACGGAAGGAATTCTACAGTCGGAAAGCTCTTCTATAACCGGGAAATAGAGAGTAGGTAACTACAATTGAATCTATATCGGTAACCGGCTACTCGCGTCCGCCGTGTATAGTATTCAAAGGGAAGGTTTATATTAAAAGCTAGTTTAATAACCTTCCTAGTAATTAGCGAATTGAAATATCACCGAACGGTTAGACTACTAATAATATAGGCCTACGTTAGCTAGAGAAGCTATTTATACTAGCGACTACTAGTCGTACGTAAGGCAAATATCGCTTATTGATACTAGATAGTTATAGTAGTTATCTAATACTACAATTCGACTAAATCTACTAGCAAAATAACGTTATACTACTTTATATACTACCGTATTTATCGTATCTTCTACAACCGCTAGATATAGGATATTTTACTATCCTTAAATACTTATACGGTCGCTTAACTAAGGCCTAAACCCGCTTCGGCTATAACTATATTAATAAGCTCGACTTCCTAGAATCCTACGCCCTAGCACGCTAGGAAGCCTTCCTACCTAGCACTATACAATCAAGCTTCGCTAGCGCCGGCCTAGTTCCGCTAGATACCGACCGAGTCCTATCAAAGCTTAATATATCGCTTCGAACACCTACACCTACTACTAGTAGGCCTAGTAGTAGGAGTAGCGCTTTCGTACCTACTACACTATATACGATTAAGCAGCTTAGCAAGCAAGCTTCATCTATCAAAGCTCTACTATGCAAGCGCTCGCGGTCGCCAGGAAGCCCTATAGAGCGTGCGCTAGATCAATTAGTCAAAGGTGCTAAACTAGCGTTTCACAACACTGTTTTACAAGCGGAAGAGATTCGGCAACTATATAGATTCAACGAGAAGAAGCGTCAAAAACGCACACGTTCCAATCGCCAGATATCTAGGCAGCAAGATCCTACGATCGGCGAATCTATATCACTAGTTTCAACGCTGCTAGCAAGCGTTGAAGCTATTCAAAACGATGATACAGAGCTTGCTCAGCAGCCTACTATAGGCGCTAAGCCTACTACCAAGCGTGTGTTTCGGTGTTCCGGATGTGGGAATATAGGGCATAAGATTAATCAATGTAATACTAGATAGTTGAATCAAATATCTAGTGTTGTGGTGGAAAAATAGTGTTTTCAAAAAGTAGTGGTTGGTGTAGTGACCGGAATGCTAGTGTGACCGGAACGCTAGTGAAATACGTTATATAGATACATCGCTTTAGGGAATGAAGGTTTACCTTTCTCTCTGGTATTGCTCCCAAAGAAGCAAATTGTCGTGAGTGGCATTCACTTAATTCGAGGAATTTGAGTTGGGTTATCGTAAGCAAACAATGAAGAATCAAATAGAGCAACAAAATGCCAATTTGGTCTCTGAACTCAGTGCCACCGAAAAGAAGAAAAAAGACCGAAAATAGAATCGAACCGGGGGGACAAACATCGTGAAGCCCCAAAGGGCGCAGGCCACTTGCGAATTGCGTTTGGAAATTGAATGATTGGCTCGAGGGATGTATGAAAATTCTTGGATAGGTGGATTGTACACTGTTCCATTTTGATGCTATGCTGCGCTATGCTATTCTTTGGTCGCAGGTGGCTGAGTTGAAGCTATGGAGGCTATACAGCAAGGCTATCTATTGATGATGGGCTTGGGCCTGATCGGGACGAAAGGTTACTATCTTTTCGCATAACGTAGCTTGCTCTGGACCTTTTGTTCAGGACGAGCCAATTTTGATATCCGTTGGCAGTTAAAGTCAACGATCAGATTGGCGTGACGCTGGAGGGTAAGAAAGTTGAGAACGTCGTTTTCATGGATCCGGAAGCGCTTATCCTTTTCTAGTTCGTTATCTTATAAAGGGTTAATCGTAACTGATGTCCTAAGAATTCGGTAATCGGGCTTCGGAATGCAATATGAAACTTACAGAGAAAGACAGCCGTGAAGTTAGAGGGATTACAAAGCTCGTAGACAACTAGTGGTATGATTGCAGACCCCATTGCCACAAGTGCGTTCCATTCATTTCCAGAACAGCGGGACCGCGCACAACTGAGACCGAGGTTAGCGTAATTTTTTCCTTTTCTTGATCTGCCTGACAAATAATCGAAGGTGCAGTAGTCTAGTAGGGTTGACTTGCCTTGAATGGCGATTCCAGGTAGTCTCCCAAGCAGCGAATGCGTGCTTGAATTTTTGTACGAAGTCTTTATTAGATGCTATCATTCTCTGAACGCACTTCTTCGTCGCTTGTATCGCCACTAGGCTTGGGTCGGGGATAGGACCATAAAGTGGCATTGGCCGATACCGTGGGCCAGAAGCCGCCTGTCGCAGATTGTTGTTACCCGGAGGGGCGTGGTTGTTGTTATTGTTGTTGCTGTAACCAGGCAGACCTAGGGTATTTCCAGGGTGACCAGGAGCGTAGTACCCATATTGATTCTCATATATCAATGAATCAGGGTAGTTCCCGGTGGCAGCAACCAAATTGCCTTCCTTGCCCGCGTTGGCTGGATGCTCTGATGAACGGCGCCAATGCTGAAAGATTTTTCCATATCGAACAGGAGGGTGTGTATAGCCATAGGTCCGCGTTTCCTCCAGGGCATGTCGATCATGAGCTATTAAGACCTGTTTACCCTGTTTTTATGAGCATCCGAGCCCCGGGGGAGCATCGAGTGATGGATCATCCCGTCGGTGGGCGTGGTTGATGAGGAGCGGTTGCCTCGGATTATTCTCGATTTCGTCTAATTCAGTATATGCCTCCGACGCTCTGCATAATTCGAAGTGATACATCGTGACTAACTTTACAATGTTTAATCTGAGATGTCCTTCCGTAAGCCGGAGATTCAAATTACGACTTACAGAGCCGGGTCATGTGGCTCTCCTTCGCAGGGCTGATCCAACGATCGGTATGCCCGAGAGCCTATGCAATACAATTGAAATTCTTCGGCACAACGTTTAGTCCCGGAAATACCGTGTTTAAGTCCCAGGTCATGAAGCCGTCCTTTTCTACTAGGTTTGGGAGCCTCCACGGTCCAGTTTCCCAGGTACCTCTTTCGCCGAAGGAAGGATCTTGGGCGCGAGATAGAGACGGAGTGAGCCGGTATAAGCCGTTAGTATTGGGATGGACAAAGGGAGGCATGATGGCGGACGAGATTAGAAGATGAAATTGTCAATATTGAGAAGTCCGGTAATCCTGTAATGGGCTGAGCTCTGGAATGGTGCTTTCTCATTCGCAATCCTAGCTCCTTATATGTCAAGGACAGCCAGTCGCGGACGCTGCTCTGGCCCTGTGAGGATCTAAAAATACCAATCATCCTGTTTGTACTTGGCCAGATTCTACGAAAGAGATATTGCCGGTCCAGTTGGTCTCTGACGTCGGGACCGAGTGCTCCGTCCCATCCAGTCGCATGGTGTTGTCTGGTCGTCGCTACGGTTCGTAGGTTGGTTGGGTTGGGCTGTCCCGGCCGCCATGATCTCTGCACCTGCCACACGGGATTGTATTGGAGATATCCTGGTTAGAGTATTGGTATAGGGGGTCACGATATCAGAAATATCTGGATGTTGGAAGTGTTGGTTGGCGATGGTGGTGTGGTACTGGTTAAGGTACTTCGCTGCGGGCGTTCGCACGTTCGCACTTGGCGGGACCAAGTTGGCGACCCCTCATTAGTTCACTCGTTTGGGGGGGCCAAATACCGGCCGTCGAACTTCCCTTGCCTTTTGCCTTTCACTCTCAGTCCTCAACTTCTCAACTCTGCATCTCATTGTCTCAGACATTGTCCATTCTACAACTCCAGACGTTCGAGGCCTCGATCATGGAACCGCACGGTCAGAACTCCCCGGCTCCGAGCCAAGCCGCCGTTGAGTCTGTTACAAACTTTTACGACGCCGTCAAACGTGAATTTCCTGATGCTGTGAAGGATTTCGAGTCCAGATGGGCTGCATGGCACGAGGTCTGCCTTACCAAAACATCTGGAAGGTAAAGATCCAGCTTCCAAGCACGCCCCCCTCCTCTTTCTCCCTGAAGACTGCCGGCTGGGTCTGATTATTTCACAGTCTCGACGCGTGTACCCAAACAGATCAGTTTGAGGCACTGAAATCACTCGGTCCGAAAATTGTTCCATATGTCGTGTCCAAGCTTGCCAAGGACGATGCTCACGAGAATTTACCTGGCGTGTTTCTGTGTAAGCCTTCACTCTTACCATCTCGATTATCTCCGAAAACCCCTCCGATAATTTCCCTCTAGACAATGCACTAGAGCGTGATTCGCAGTATCGAATCAACGAGAATAAGCCACTTCTCTCCTAGGAGGATCTCCAGCTCCAGGCCCGCCAGATTGTGGGGCTCAACTACGAGCGCAACAAGCTCACTGCCGAACACATTCAAGGGTGGAAGGCTCATCAAGAGGAGCACATGACTTCAAGCAGTGCTGCTCAGCTCACGGGTGGCGAGGGCTGTGCTAATTTACGCGCAATGGGCCCGAGCATTACTGCACATATTATGCTGGCCTGGGTGGAGTTTGATTTGGCCTTCTGGGATCAACTGCTGTACCCTATCTACCATGGCAAGGCGATGGGTTCGTGGTGCTGGCAGCCGTCGGCCGTGCAAGCAGAATGGCTCACCTTCTTCAACGAGGGCGAATTGGACCAGGTCCCCGTCTATATTCTTAGCGACTTCGATCGTATGATGAATGCGCCTTATCCCGACGACGTGGGAAAGTAATTCAGGACTCCAGTAATGAAGTCGGGAATGACTCCCAGCGACAATGCCTGGCAAGACATGGGAGCGTCTCTCGGTGATGTTCGCAGCGGGGCAAGACGGGGTTCCTATATGATGAGGGGGCGAAACCTACGGTGGCTTTGGTAGCATGAGCCTCTCCGAAAAGCTGTGGCGTCCCCCACAGTCGAAGAGTTCCAGTTGTAGACACACCCGCCATCAAATTATAGCCCCTTTCACCCCGCGCTTAATGCATGCTCGAGAAAGGAATCACCGATCCTGTAGCCCTCCTCGATCTCTACCCTGTGAACATGACCGTGATGAAGCGGAGTGATTTCCGAGTGAAATTGGTGGAGCCGCGGGGGCTCGTCTGGCGGACCCACCGATCCCCAGTCGATAAGAAAGTGACTAAGACGCTTAGTGGGGTCAGCACTCAAGTGAAACGACGCTACCACGAAATCCTCCCGCCTGGAGCCACCACCTCTATCGATCCAACCAACAATCCTCCCGCCTCCTTCCTACTTCGTCATCGTTCGCGCCGGGGATTTATTTCCGATAACATACCTTTACAACTTACCATTTCATTTCTAACAGACAGCACGCGCTATGTGAAAATTTGAAAGGTTGGATTCTCATGTTGGCCAAGGTGATCAACCTGATCAGGCTAATGATATTTGGAAGCCGTTGGCCCCCACAACACGGCACAACCGGGTGCCACAGGACATCAGCTGCACAACATCCCAAGGCCCCTGTTCAGTGGATTCCAAAAGTCCAATTCATCAGATCATCAAGAGAGGGGATATCCTTTATATATCAAGGAATAAGCAGGTGGAGCAATATGTGGCTGAAAAGTACCGGGATATGCGACGTCTCGATTCGGGACCACGACCATTCTTTTCTGATCTAACAAATCCGCCTATATATGTTAACGGTCATCGTGTTGAAGATGTTCAAGAATGGGAAAAGGGATTAGCCGGGGAGGAAGAAAAGGCTGAATAGAATAACCTACAATCATTATGGCGATGGCGGGATAGAAAATGGCTAGCTTTCGAAGTTCACTAAATTCCAGGGCTATCAGAGATATGCACCTATATTGACCACATAATGTCTAGCAGGTAGGGCTTTCTTATCCTGGCCGCCGCTCCTTTTGTGAGGCTGCTCAAGCTCAGGCCCAGTGAGTAGATGTCAGCACGGGCTCAAGCCCAGTGATTACATCAAGCGAAATAATATAAGTGATAACTAATACCCAATAATCACACCGCATTGTTCAGGAACGTATTCACTAGTGTTCCGGCCACCCCATCCAAAATGCGTTTCCCACACGTCATTAAATATCTTCCACCACCCATTATGCCACTAAAACGCTGTAAAAGACGCTTGAAATCGCAAAATAGAGAAGTCCGAACCCTATTAGCGATCAAAGCTATTTAGAAATAATCAGTAACCTCTGCACGGTAAGTAGCAGCGATCTATAACGTGCCACGTCCGACTCTCTAGGAGTGAATAAAAGACGTACTAAATCAATAAGAAACGTGATCACAAAAGCACAAAATGATATATAAGAAGAAGGGGACTCGCGTTACCAGTGGATACTCTCTCTCTGAATAAGCGAGGAGTATCTCCTAGTTAGGCCTTCAGTGATTATAAATATAGTAAATATTCTACTAGCAACGTATAGTAACTACTATCCTCCTCTCCTACTACCTAACATTAGTGTTAATTAGGTTATACGTTTAATTCAACGCCCATCTGAGCTTTATATATAATACTGGAAACTTCATAATTATCAATATTCCTATAATAAGGATCTGAATGGTTTACATAACTGGTTTGTATTAGTTTACTAGATAATTAATTAATAAGTATGATATTTATAACTTTAACAAGACCGGTTTTATAATAGGTCTCATATCTACCGTTAGGATATTTAGTTAAACGTAGGGAATTTAATAATCAGAAACCACTTTTTTACTAGGAAATAGGGAGTATATAACCTCAATGAAGACTATCTATTAGGGTGCTACTTACAGGGTAGCGGCCCCTGTTGGTAGCGGCCCCTGTTAGTTAGGTAAGGAAAATGAATACAATATTGAATCGTTATAGAATCGAGGAAGAATAGTAAGGGTGTATTATTCTAATAACTGAGTCTTAAAGAGATTCAGTTCGAAAAGAATAGGGAGTTTTCTTTCTATAACCTTAATATCGTTATTCCGCTGTTTGCCGAAGATATACCGATAAAGGAGTCAGATTCCAGCTTGTTCTTCTCTATAAACATATATCGTCATTTGTACGATTCGTACCCGAAATCAGCCGGTCGGCCGAAATAATATAAAGTCTGGTTGTTCTTTAACAACTATCTTAGTAACTGGTTTTTCACTCCCGCCGTATATTATCTTTAAAGGTAGAAATTATATAACACACTTGTTTCAAAATCTTCTAGAAGACTAAGGAATCGGGGTAATAATAAATAGTTAGATAACCGATAAAATAGATCTATAATGGTTACAAAAACTCTCTTTTCTAACAACAACTATACGTAAAAAGGTAAATATTAGTTATTAATTCTTAATGATTATAGTAATTATTAATATCTCGATTCGATCAGATCTATAAACAAGATAATATTATACTGATTTATATACCGCTATATTGAGCAGTTGGCTAGATAGGTCAATGTCCCGTAGACACTGCGTACTTTCAGACTCCGAGGCATTCACGCCTCCCTCATCGGGACAAGCCTCTCCGAGCCCCTGTCAATCCCGTGAATCGCAATGGATGAAGTCGGTACATCGAGGTTGGTTGGTGGTTCGGTGGGTACTCGACAACCCACTGAGAGAGCGAGTCCAAAGCAAAGTTGGCGTCGAGCCCCTCTTCGTTATCAAGTCATGTGGTGGGGGGCGGGAAGGGAATGGCAAGCAACTTCCTTACTCGTTTTGTGAGCACTGCCTCCCCTCTATCTACTCCCCCGTACTTCCCCCCTTCATCATTTTATCATTTCATCTCCTCGCCAACCACGCTCGTTCTTTCACCAAGAGCAGAACACGAAAATTTCTAGGTTTTCATTATGGAATCATCAGACCAGCTCCCACTAAGCCCAAGCCCAGAGGCGGTTGAGTCGGCCACCAGCCTCTATAACGACGTCAATCTCAGATTTCCTCAGGCCATCAGAAACTTTGAGTCCAAGTGGACGGCATGGATTAATGTCTGTGTTACGGAATCTCCAAGGTTCAGTCGCAATTTTATAACCTTCTTCTTACACGAACTCTGAGTCTAACTGCTTAACAGTTTGTACTCATGTACAGAAATGGATGAGTTCAATACGGTCAAGACTCTCGGTTGTAAGATTATCCCATTTGTGGTATATAAGCTTGCAAATGACGTCGCTTCCCAGAATTGGTGGGGTGTATTTTTGTGTAAGCCTTCACTATCGCTCTTGGAACTATATCCTAGTAGTCAGTCCTACTAACCTTACTCTAGATAACAAGCTAGAGTGGGACACCGACTATTTCACTAAACGGACTAGGCGTCTAGCCTCCCGAGAAGAGGCGCAGTATGAAGCCATCCAGATCGTCGAGCTCAACTATAAAAGAAATAGAATCGTCGAAGAACTTATTTCAGCGTGGCGAATTCGAACTCCCTTCGACGGAAAGGTGATACACAACGATTTTACCTCCCCTACAGACACCGACGAGTATAGAAATCTCGTCAAACTGGGCCCGAGTATTATCCCGCAGATAATGGTCGCATATGAGCAGATGCTTGGCGGGGCCTGGCACGATTTGCTGTATGAGATGATCCACGGCCATAGGATGGGCTTGATGTGCTACCAGAAGCCCAGCTTGTATAAAGAGTGGGAGAAGTTCTTCAACGAGCGCGGTTGGGACCAGGCTCCCATGTATGTTCCTCGTGAAGGAGATCTTACTATTCCCGATCTTGAAGAGATAAGAGCTGAGTGTTCTATCTGCCAGAGGGTGAAACCTAGAAAGTCTTAGCCCAATGATCGTGGTGATGTCGTGACGCTGGTGGTATCTCAAGATTCTTAGTCGTCATCTCTGCATTATATTTTTGCCGAGATAAGGAGCGGTGATCTACACGCTCTGACAGGTGTTATAGCAGTGTCGCGGTAATACAGCGGTATAATTTCCTCGGTCAGAGCCCGAGAGAAATATAACGTTAGGGTGCAGGCTTAAATACAATAGTGTTCAAAAGTATTCACCGGTCCCCACTTTCACACTCTCTTCGCTTCATCTGCTTCTGCTTTCCCTATTGGGGGGCTTTCTCTATCGTGGTGTGTGGTGGTTTGTTGGTCTGTTCGCCGACCTATCTCATCCTGCCTGCATTCTCAGGCTTGCCGTAGAGCGCCCTGGTTCAATATATAGTTCTAGTAAACCGAATCGAATTCGGGTAGGGTTAAATTCGCTTAGCAACCACTAATAATTTATATACCCTTAGCCCTCCGTATAGCTTCTAACCTTCTTCCTATCCCTAAAATCAACCTATCTATCTTCCTTTGATCTAATATCTCCTAAGCTTCCTTTATATATGCTATAAAACAATACTGATCCCCGTCAGACTAACCTATATTAATAAGCTTAGGATTTAATTTAAAAAGTTTTAGTTTTAACTATCGCTAGATAGGTTTAATAGGGCTTAAATTAGGTAAGTGTAGAGGCTAATCTTCTACCTAAATCCTGTGTATTTCAAATTACTCTTATATAACCTTTACAATATAAATCCTAGCGTTATCTTGTTTAAAGATAATATTAGGCCTATAGATAGGTAATAGACCTTCTAACGCGTTTATATAGGATTTTACAGTATAACCTCGCTTCCGACCGTTAGCTTCCTCCCGTTGTATTATGTCAATATAGTAGGATACGGTATCGGCTAGGAAAGCTGGGATCCAATGGAACGAGATCCTCAATCTGATAATGTCTTAGATGACTTGAATATGCTCTGCCTCGCTGTCTAGCGCATTACGGCGCTGTATTCCGAGTCTACCCAGGATACCATACAAAACACGTAGGGAATCGATTATCCCTGTAACAATTTGACGCACACGGGGAGAAGTGGGTCTTAGCGGTATTATGCAGTCTCCTATCTCGACATATTATAATAAGCTTCGACCGACTACTAAGCTAGAAAGCACCCTAAATTATCTGCGAAAGATCTTTAATATAAAACTACTTATTTATTAAATGACGCCTATAGGCCTCGGAAGCAAATCGCTAACAATATTTAGACGTAGTATTCGTTATTCTTTAAATCGAGCACTGTCGGAAAATATCCACTTCTAACTTAATCCTAGAAGAATTAGTAATTCTTCGCTATTTTAATATAAAATACCGTCGTTTAAAAGCAGTACTTAATCCTTAAGGAATATTGTGTTTCGATAGTCGTTTAGCAAGCTAGAATTAGCGAAGAACTCGATAGATAATCGACCTAGATAGATAACTAGCTAAACATGCTGATAGCTGTTTATAGGTCCTAAAAGGATGCTGGCGGGGAAGGTACAATCACGACGAGTAAGCTTCCTAGGCCTTCCTAGGCGAGGCACTGATTGAACTATATGGCTTTCTGTATAACATTGAATAGTGTTGTATATCGTTTTTAGACTGCATACAAAATCACGTGCTAGCTAGATCTTAGATACACCGTCAATAGCAGCATATACTATTGTTAGACGCTGCTAGGAGGTAAGCTCACCTTTTTTTTTCTTCGTTTTCTAGCAGATTCTGCTAGGTTATATAGCATGCTGGTGGTTGTAGAAGGAAAGAAATTTTATATGTGGGTGGTTAGTGCGGTGATCAAAGTGGGGACCGTTCAATACTTTTGAACACCATTGTACTTTTGAGCCCCTATGTATCACTATATAGCGCTTCTTACCGTAGTTGACCTTACTAGAGCTATGTGGGTTCTAGGGATATCCGGGAAAAGAGCAGGGCTATACAATTCATGTGTTTCAGGGTAGTTTCGTTGGTCTTTCCATTCCAACAAGGAGATTCGAAGGAGCCAGAAGAGCAAAAACGCCCACTCGTTACTGAATACAGACATCACTGTAACATAGGACAGAGAGTCTTCAACTTGAAAAAGCCGCAGCGGACTAAGAAAGTTGTATAGATTATGGGAAACCAATTATTACTCTATTGCTTTTTGTGCTCACCTCAATCAACATTTTGAATGTCTGGACATCTGTAGCTGTGCTCACATTACAAGAGGTGACACCTATCTTGATCTTAACAAATTAGAGAATAAGGCTAAAAGAGTGTAGCTGGATAGCGGATTGGTTCTTTCGACATTTACTTACAGCGCTTCGGGAGCACCAGCCTATTTTCACTCACGGGGATCTACATCGAGAAAAGATCCTTGCAAAGAACGTTGCAGGTGGTGACTCCACGTCTGGAGCATATGAAATTGCCGATATCATTGATTGGGGCTGGCTGGTATCCAACCTACTGGGAATAGAGATATATAGGTGGCATGGCAGTTTAATGGTAACTGCCTGGCAGGTGCTGAAGAGACGACTAGCAGAGGGGGCCCTGCTCTCGTCTATAACAAGGCACAGTCGGTTCGAACCCGGCGGCTATCGATCCGAATATTCCTTACTAGTTAAGGCTCTATCGGGACCACGGCGGAGGAGGGGTTGAGCTAGGTTCAGGCCTAGTGCTGGGGGAGAGATAGGGGGCTTATGGAGCATGGTTCTCAATCATATCCCTCCCTCTCACTGTCTCTATACGAAGTATAGATGAAAATTCTTCTACAGGTTTAGGGAGTATTCCCTGTGATTCTCACGTGCAACAACGCGCTAGATAGAGTTCTTAAGCAGTGTAGGTCAGTTGGAATATCACGTATTTTCACGGTCTCCCATACAAAGGATGTACCGCCTGTATCTAGCTGTCTCAGAAGTCTGCATAACAGCCTATGATCATGTGGCAAGTTCTAACAGACGTTAATAAAATATTGATTGATTGAATATGGACATATGCTACCTCGTATCCAATGAGATGACGACTGGCCACTTTTCTCTGAGAAGATAGTGGACCCTTGGCCTTTGGAAGCCTCTTTGCTCCGATTTGTCGAGATGGGTGTGGAATTTTGATATTTCTGTCCCTAGGAACGAGAAGTATTGGCATCCGATATTGATGGAGGAGGAGGGAAAGAAATAAAACGATAAACCATCTCAGAGAAGACAAAAACAAGCTATGTACATAGTTTGAGGCGCATATTTCATATGATTGGCAGCCTTGCGTGCCCGGTGATATATACCTCAAGTTGCTAAACTAGTTCAAGTCGATCGATCAGGTCGATCAGGGGCGTGCTCAATTCTAAGTGTTCAAAAAGCAGCAAGAGGTGGGCCCTGGAACAAAAGGAGAAGGCCCACAGCTGCCAGACATTATCTGGTTTATATGTACTGTGTGCCTCCATCTCATTCCACTTGGGATCCGAATGTATAAGTCTTAGTACTGGCTGTCTCCAAATTAAACAAACCACACTACACTTGATCTTAGCTGGAAGGTAGTTCAAACAATAAGCAATAATTAATAACCGAGTGCATGTACCGAGGTTTCTCTATTCGACACTCCCTCATACCAAATCTTGTACAGGTTGCAAGGCTCCGTATGTCACCAAGGGAGCTGTATTTGACATGAGTACATAAGAAGACGAGAGAAAAAAGATTTTAGAAAAAGAACCAAGAAGTATGGACAAAACATTCTTTTTTGTTGCATTCACAATGCTTGGCAGGTTCTGAAGAGAGAAACAATAAAAGAAAAGCCCTCGATCCATTAGCCAGCGCAAGCGCAAAAGGAAATCCCCCAACACCCCCAACACGGAGTCCGAACCATTGTATATCCCACCCGTGAGATCAATACCGTGAATTCTCCGACGCTTGCCATGACCCAACGCAGAAAAGGGACGACCAAAAGATCTAAAATGCAAAGCAGGTCGAGTGCGCAACCCAGGCTCACAATGCGTTCGCGTCCGAAACCCACCCAAGGCAACGGCTTCAAAACTCACACCCCCAGCCGGGGGTCCAAGTCGCCGCGATCCTTTGTTAAAAAAATAATAAAAAAAGAAAACTCAAAGCAGACCAAACCATAGAGCTCAAGATGGAATCAAAGGGGAGCGGAGTCGCTCAACAACCAAAAGAGACAGATGGGGAAAAAAAAGACGACGCAATGGCAAAATAAAAAAGCATCCCACATAATCACAGGACGGCGAGAGGGCGAGAAAAACCCGGAATCGTCAACACGCTACCCGCCTGCTCCTTCCCACCCGATGCACCGGAACCGCAGAATCCCTTATACAAATGCGTATCAACGAATATCAACCAACACATATACCTGCCACAATGCAGGATTGCAATATGGACAACTCAAGTGTGACTGCCCCAGTCATTGGGCCTTCTTTTTCTTTTCTGTTCGTGTAGATACACCTGCCACCTTCCATTTAAGCAGGCGACTTGTTAGCACCCGCACCATTGCGTCGAGAGTGAGCATCATCAGAAACAGTCAGACCACCCAACCCGGTCGACAGGAAGGCAAAAGGGTCGCTGGAACCCTCAGAGGCATAAAATGCACCGTTGGAGGCACTAGTAGAAGGCACACCGTGATCTGCGCCGGTGAAGGCTGCCTGAGTAGCAGGGTTGGCAAAGGAAGTGGCCGAGTGTGAAGTGCTGGATGAGCCATAGCCCGAGTTGACCTGGCCCATCGGCGGGTACGCTCCGGGAGTATTGCTCAGGCCCCCACTGGGGAGAGCATAGTTGTTGGGCGGACCACCGAACTGCTGAGTGAAGCCACTGAAGCCACCGGCGGTCGAGGCAAAGGGACCGGGGGCGGGGGTACTAGCCATGGAATTAGGGCCCATGCCGAACTGCGACGGGGGGTCCATGGAGGACGGGAAGGCGGAATCGGCCACAACAGCGGCACCGGAGCGAGGGGCACCACAGCGCAGGCAGTTGATGTTCTTGGCGAAGTTGTGGTAACCACATCCCTCGGAACCACACTTCCAATCACCCGCACGGAATGGAACGACACCACTGTTACCGTGCATGCCGCGAGAGTGTCCCATTCCGTGGCCATGGCCCATGTGAGGCGGCATCATGTTAGGTGGGCCGTAGCCATAGCCGTAGCCCATGGGGTCCGGCGCAGCAGCCATCGCAGGGAACGAGCAGCGGAAGCAAGCGGTGCGGCGCTGGAAGTTCGAGAACCCACAAGAGGGGCAAGTCCAGTCACCGGGACGAGGGCGGTTCTTGGACGGAGGGAACGGAGTGAGAATCTCGGCGGCGCGGTCCAGAACACGGCTGGAGGAAGGAGACACTTCAATGGCCTTCTCATTGAGTGCGCGGCCGTTCATGCACAGGCTCTCGGCAGCCTATGATTGGAATCAGTTAGTGAGAAAAATTCCACAAGCCCTCCCCCAAATCAAAAGCAGCAATGACAAGGCCCATCGCCTTGTTCACAGAAAGCCATAGAACACAAAAGGGCAGAGCGGGGGTGTGTACATACCTCCTCATGGGACGAAAACACGGCAAATCCGGTGCCAGTGGGCTTATGCTGATCCGGAGTCCGGAGAGTCCAAAAGGCAATCGGACGACCTCCGAACTGAGTAAACCAGCTCTCCAACTCCGATTGAGTGGTATCGTGGGGCAGGCCGCTGAGGTGCAGCACCTTGCTTCGCTCGGCCAAGAAGGCCCGGACATCGGCATGGGCATCCATCGGACGGGTCAGAATCTCGGGATGTTCATGGGCGGGCTGGGACTTGCGGATCAGACCCCGAAGCACGCGGGCGAGAGTGATGGACTCCTCCATGGCACGGCGAGGCGAGGCGGGCGCCAGGGCTTGCAGATGGAAGGGAAGGTTGTGCTTGATAGGGGCTGAGGACTGAACCGGTTCGACTTCGAGAGCGGCACAGATATTGGAAAGGGAGCTAGGACCGAAGGGCAGAGACTCAGGGTGGTGGGTCTGCCAACGTTGATATTCGGTCCGCAGATCGAAGGTGCGGGAGTGCTGCAGGTATGCAGGCAGCACAACCGCCTTGTCCCGGGCTTCGCGAGGCAGCTGCACCCGTAGATCCCACGAGTCCAGGGTCACAAAGGCAAATTGGAGGTTCTGGTTGGTGAGATGTTCCGTGGCGAAGGCATCGAATCGGGAGATCGCATCGCGGAAAGTTCCTGCGGAGCGGACGTGTTCCCAGGTGAGGGTGGTCAAGCTGGCTGTAGATAATCACGTCCGATTAGCCATGGATCATTGGAGCCGCAAGCCCGATACGTTCTTTCTCTCTCTTCCTCTTTCTGGCTTTCTCTCTTTTTTTTCTTTTGCTTTCTTTTTCTCTCCAGTTCTTTCGCTGTTCATTGTCTTCGGAGAGAGAGGGGGGGACCGGGAGGGGGTAGAACTTGGCGAGACTTACTGCAGAGAGGTGTGATCGGAGTGTTGACCGGCTTGACGAGGACACTTTCACGGTGCAACTACAGTCATCGAAACGAGAAATGATCAGCATATTGGACGATGAAATTGGACTTCTCAAACGATGTCGCTAAGGACGATTTGGGGGAGAAGGGAGATTGGGGATGACAGGAAGTTGTCGGGAAGAGACGGCACATTTCGCCAATCTCCGTTGGGGTTGGGGAGAAGAGGGGAAGGGAGAGAACAGAGATAGAAGAGGGGCCAGCAAGTCGGAATTGAGGGGAATCAGAGTGTCCGAAAGGGTGAACGGGAGGGAGGGGGGGGGAGTTACCTCCTCGCAGGTCTTGGTATCCAGCAGAATCCATCCCAATTCAATGACCTCGGCGGAGTCCTTGGTGACATAGACGCCATGCTCGTCGCAGGTGGTTGCAACGTGGATGACAATGTAGCGATCCAGCTTCGGAGTGGGTGCTGAGACGGCCGCCATCGCTGAGTTGTCACTCCTGTTGCGACGAGGGGGGGGAGGAGGAGGGGGATGAGGAAGGGGGAGGAATGTCTCGGGAGGATGGAGACAATTCAACCGGGGAAGAGGGTGAATTCCAGAAAAGAGAGGCCCGGGGAGGAGGAGAAAGGGGAAGAGGAGAGGAGAGGAGCGGAGGAGAAGAAAAGAGCCAACTCGCGCGCTTCGGTGGAGTTGCAAAAGAAAAGTTTCGGGTTCACGGGAGCCAGGATTGCACCTTTCACCACCACCGACACCATCCAGGATCGTGGCCGTCTTTCGGAAGGCGTATTTTTTTTACGGGATACATGGAATACGGTCACTACGACAGAACTACACCAGATGGTCCACGGTGAGAGACATCGCGACATGGAAATGGCTTCGGCCTGGGCTTTTCCCCTGAGGGTCGGGAAGTCTCCTCCCCGTTGTCGATACGCCGTGCAACCCCAACCGCCATTCTGGTCCTTCCACTTCCCATTCCCACTAACCACCAGGGGGAATCCGACGGGACCAAAAGGTTTCCTGCGACTGGTGTTGGCCGGTGGGATTAATTAATGTCGAAGCCTTGCTGCGCAGCAGGCCGGGTTTCAAGTGGATCCCTGTCAGAAATCCCGGGAAAATGGGCCCATGCTCGTTCCTCGTTCTCTCAGAGGGGGGGAAACGGGAATTGGAGCAATTGGCAATTGACGGCGGTCGCGACGGGCTTGATGGGCTCGAATTTTCTGCGGGAGTCCCAAGGTCACCCAACCCGAGGAACCTGGAAGCTGAATTCACGATCGGAGACGACCAGAAAGATCCAGACCGAAGGAAAGCAGTTGGGAATTCAGAGTTCAGCGTTCACAGTTCACCGAACCACGTGAATCCCGCGCGTTCACCGGGGTCACGTGGTGTGGTGCCTGTCTCGACAGGTGTCGATGGCCGTCAACGAGACATCATCACGGCCGTTCTCGTTCGGTGCCTGGGTGAGATGGATTTACGTATGCGATGGCTCATATGGCAGAGATCAAGGATGAGATTCTCAGGAGACCCCCCGCCCCACCACTCCCCCACCCCTACAAAAGCAGATCCCACAGGGATGCGCGCTCCTGGTACATTCGATATATAGGCTACCCAATGATTCCGGATATATAGAATGTACGCACGTGAAACAAAACAATCCACATCGACATCCACCAACCACCAGTTCCCTTCAGCATTCTCTCAAGAACATAGAAAATCTATATTTTCTGAAAGGCTGAAAATGTTCAGCGTCCCTTATGCATCAAACCATCATATGCCATTGCCTGTGACCTGAATATCCCGGAAAGAGGCGGGGAAAAGAGGACCCATCTTCCATCATGCCGAGAAGCAAGGGATAAGAATGGAACATGAGGAGAAGATTCGATCAACGTGGTGTCAACTGCCCCCCACCGGAAAGAGAGATTGTCCCTGCGTTCAACCAAGCATTCGCGCTCGAACTGGCATCATAGTAGATGGTGTGCCCGTGGTCCGCAATACTCGACACGTTGGCCACCGTGAGATTCTGTACCACGGTGTCGGCCGTCACCACCTACGTCGACGAGGCATCCAGGGGGATGCCAACAGTCCCGTTGTGACTCTTCGAGTACGCCGTGCCCGTCCAGGTGGAGTGATTCCCTAACGTCCAGGAGATGGAACTGCCATTGTACGTGACCAGGTCCCCAGCGAGCGTTGACTCGGTGACGGCAATGTCTACAATGGCCGGCAATACATAGCGGCTGTACTCAGCTCCGGCAAAATAGGCGAACTCGGGAGTGATGCGGGACGAATTGGCGACCATCAGGATGCCGGACGTTTTATTGATCGTCGTTGATGACAGTGTGGCCTCCGCAATGATGTTTCCAAACCAGAGGCCCGGCATTGTCTTGCCTGTCGTCGTGAGACGCGAATTGTGGAAGGAAAGGGAGGCCCCTGTTTCACGGGGCTGAGAGCAGAACAAAACGGTCCCGGCCAACAACCCGCCGTAAAATCCACATTGTCGAAGACTGATTTCTGACCGCCATCGGAGAAGAGACTGGGGGACTGCTCGGCGACCCCAATCACGTTGGTACCATAAGACTCCCCGAGGCTGTAGAAGATGGCACTTCCTCGCTCAGCCGTGTGGGCCACCGAGTCACGGATGTACAGATATCCAGCCGTCCGTCCCCGGCAAAGGCCGAGCTGCGAATACCACCCGAATACTGACGGACATTGGACGTATAGATCGTACCGTTAGCCGAGGCGTAGAGCCCATGGGCACAGGGACCGGAGCTATAAATATCGGAGTCAGTAATAGTGACTGTAGTCCCGCTTCCATAGGCATAGAGATTGGCTGCGCCATTCCGGGTGGTGATGTTGGAATGATCAATGTACGCCACCGATGCATTGGCTACACTCATGGCTGCGTTGGCCCCGAAGAAACTGGCTTGGTTGAGGCTGCAGGAATAACCATTCTTGACCACATCGATATGGGTCATGTTCACATCGGCATCTTTCGTGACAACAATAACACTTGTATCATTCCGATCCACACTGAAAGTTTGATACTCAAGCGTGGTGTCATTGTCCGAGAAATAATATGGCCCAGTAATGGCAATCGTCTGATATGTGGCTCCAGGATTCTCGTGGTCCGCTGCTAGGGCATTGTCACTGGCATCGGCTGCTGAATCCAAGTAGTCGCTCGGATCCAGAAGTGTTACCGACCCATGCGCCAAAGCCACAATGGCGCCGACTGAAACAAGAGAGCATTTTTCAGGGACAATATCTATCTATAGCTCTCAAATTTAAGTACCATGGGATAGTGTTCCGTTTGACTCTTTCGTGAAACCTAGAGCTATGTCTCTGTTTTTCTTATACTAGAGAAACCCCGGAACTGTAGGTGAATCCTCGGAAACCTCATGGCGAATTTCCCCCAGACTACCCCAAAGGATCCGAGTCCAACCCCACATACCGCATGGTTGGAACGCGGGGAATCAAGACTTTGTTTTCTCGAATAGTATCGAAAGTCAGGCTGATGATCTGAGTATCGCTTGTCGTGGAGCCGAAAAGATAAATCCTGCAGGCATGACCAAGGGCGCTCTATAGCATATAAACAGTGGAGCCGAGATGGGAATTCTACTTTGTCGCCAACCCCTCTTTAGGTTTTTCACGTAGCGACCTTGGCTTATGTGGCTTGTCTGGGGCGTTCTTGCCATAGCCAGGTCCGACGGATTTCCAAAAGCCTTATGAAATTATCCATCGACATATAGTAAATTCCTATTTTTAATATATGTTCCTTCATCTGACTGGATTTTTGAAGTAGTGCAAGCGTGGAGCCGACCAAGTCTGACCAACTTTTTCACTGCTCTTACTTGATGTACATACCCTTGGACGCCACGATTTTGGCAAAAAGTGCGTCCCACAAGATGACAAGGACCACAATCCGATTATAAGTAAAGCATAAATGATATAGGCTCTTAAAATAGATATAAAAGGTCGAGAAAACTTGTTTCTGGTTTCTCGATCACAGAAAACAATACTTGACAAACAAATTAAGCATTAGTTTTTCTTTTCGAAGCTTCGTCGTCATGGTTTCAGCAAGCCAAACAAATATTGCACTCCTTGCCGGAACCATTCTGGGCGTCATCTCCTCTGCCCATGCTATTCCGGCGGGTTCGAGCTCATCGACTAGTAGTGGGCTGCCTACGACTGCGGCATACTTTGTCAGTGGTACAACCACAACCTTCGCTTCCACAACACTTAGTGCTACTGGAGCTGATGAGGGAGTCATTATTGTCAAAGAGACGGGGGTTGCTTATGTCAACGACTGCACTCTGATCAAGACTGGGGATTCGTCGGATGACAGCGAGAGTTCCTTCACCGACCTAAACGCCGCCGTTGGTGTGGAAACATATGGTACAATTTACATTACCGATACTAACATTACCACCAATGGTGGAAGTGCAAATGCTGTTCATACCTATGAAGATGGATCGGTTGTCTACTTGACAAACGTCTATATCCATGCCGAGGGCGATGGTTCGCATGGAATCTACACCGGAGGAGGTACAATCTATGGAACGGACCTCGAAATCTACACTTATGACGGCCACGGAAGTGCAATTGCTACCGACTCTGGCGGTGGTCTCATTGTGGTTGATGACTCTTCAGCATACACTTTTGGTGCTCTCTCGGCGCTAGTTTATTCCACAGGCAATATCACGGCCACCTCACTCACTGGTACTGCGGATATTGCCCCCGCCGCCTGCATTGATGGATCGAATTCATTCACACTCAAAGATCCGGTTATCACTTCTGGAACACAGAATAATGGCGTGTTTCAGATAGTCAGCACCGCTTCTTCCAGCAACACTGACAACACTGCTTATGCATATGTCACCGGCGGCTCTGTGGAAGAGACATACGGGACATACGGCTTGGTCTTTGTCTCTAATATCCAAGCCTATGTTTATCTCACTGATGTCGATCTTACGATCAAATCCGGAATTCTAGCAAATATTACAGCGGATAGTGAATGGGGCACCACTGGAAGCAATGGCGGCATCGCCTATCTTTATTTGACCGATATCACAGTTGAGGGTGATATTTACGTTGATGATTATAGTGAGGTTTATGTCTATTTAGTCGGATCAACATGGACAGGAGCGATCAACCCCCTAGATTCCTCCGGAACCTATTCTGTCTCGCTTGATTCCAGCAGCACTTGGACGCAGACCAGTGTTTCCTAGACGGGGGCAAACCAACTGGCTTACACATGGAATGCTTTGTCTCTCGCCCCAAGGGTAAGCAAAGCTGGGATTCAGTCAGAATCAACGTGGGCGGGGGTTAGACCGGAGAAACCAATGGAGGTAGTAGTTTCTCAAGAGATTCCAGAAGGATTCAATGAAAATTTCAGTCTCTTTTGTAGCCAATGGTTTGCAAAGTGCCCATGAAGGGAACAGTGTCCGAAGTGAAACGTAGTTCCCTGCTATAGGATGCAAGATGAGTAACTCCAGACGTTTTGATTTTTCGAGACGCAAATCCGCAATGCAAGAGCTTGCAACTTCAAGTCGAACAGCAGCCAGTAATAATATGGTTCTTAGATTACAAGGTCTGGAGGCATGACCCTAGGGATACATGCAACCGGAGCATCAGTTACCAGAAAAAAGATGAAAGAGCAAATGGAAAGGGAAATTCGGTCCGAGGAGAATGATCAACGAGAAATCATGTACAATTCAATTCGAGACAATCAAGCCAGCCTCCCGCCACCAATAAGTCCATCCACCCAGCAAAACCAGCCACCAACGCCGACATGAAAGCCAGGGAAAATTAGTCGTTACTCATCAGCGGTTTCCTCTTTGATAATGGTGCCCCGACTCGTATCATGATCATCTTCTTCGTCCTCTTCTATGATGCTAGGCTCCACGGCAACCGTATTGCGATTGAAAGTACCGCCTTCAACAGAAGGCCGAACACTGCCAGATCGGATACGACTGTCATCATTATCGCCCTCGTCCTCCTCCATGATACTTGGCTCCACAGAGAAATGGCGGCGGCTAGCCCCCGTAGGCTCCACAGAGCGTCGGACGCTCGCTGAGCGAACACTTCCAGCATCACTCTCAAGATCCTCGGTACCTGCACGAGGGCGGACGCTGGCAGCGCGGGCATCCTGAGCGACAGCGAGAATCTTGAGAATAGAATTCTTGCTCTTGACAAGGGCATTGCGACTGGAGGCCTCGGCGGCGAGGCCCTCTTCAATAGTCTGATCTAGAAGCTCCTTGACCTCCTGAGCCAATTGAAGGTTTTTGGGGTCAAACTCGATTCCAGTTGCACTGCGAATACTGCTTCGGAATTGGTCCTCGCCTTCAGGAGCTCGAGAGCCAGGGCGAGATGGCATTGTAGGAGCAGCGACGTAGAGCTTGCTTAGAAGTGAGAAGAGAAGCTTCCGTTCTTCCCGTGAGCAACGGTTGGGACCGGCACTGATGCCCAGAACACGCTCCAGAATGTCCTTAGTTAGAGCCATGTGCACCCATCCGCAGGTACTCGAGCTAGCCGAACCGCCGGCAAGGATACGTTCACCACCAAGACCGACAACACGGCGTTCATCAGTCCATTCTGAAAGCATGCCTAGAACGCCCGTCATGAGGGCCTTGATTTCACGCTCGCCAATGCTCTCGTCGATTTCACCGTCACTGTCCTCCTCGGCCTCTAACGAGTAGTGTTCCTCGGCTGCGTTTACCACGGCTCGAATAACAGGGACTGCCACTCGGCGCATGTGATGGGTGTTTTCCAAACGGGAATGGCAGTAGACAGGGAAGAAATATGCCAAAGCTTGACGAAGAGCTGGATTCTCGCGGGTTCGTGGATGAAAGAAAGATACCACAAGGTTCTGCAGGAGAGTCTCCACGGCGTTTTGATTGTATTCCTGGATTGCGGGTGGCACGTTCGGCCCAGACGGGGTGAACGTGCTGGTGAGCAAGAGCTTAGACAACGCGGTGGCTGCTCCCGACTGAACGCTAGGGGGAAGTGGCTTTCAGAGCTCGGGCAAAGACTTTGAGCAGGGGTTTTTGAATTGAAGGAGGTGTAACGGTTTCACCATCAGCCTGAGTTACCGGAGCAAGAAGTGAAGGGTGGGTCGTAACCATATCACAAATGATCTGGATGGCAGTCACTTGGAGGCCTTCGTGACCTTTACTATAACAATGGATGAAAAGAGTCATGTTCTCTTCAGCCAAATTCTAGATAGATAGTTAGCAGATATAACAACCTCAAACTAGAAAAAAAAACTTACCTTATCTAGCAGGCAGCACAGACCGAGACACAGAAGACCGCGTTCACGAATGGGGGCCTCATGACTGCGCACAGCGGGCACAACCAAGTTGTTCAACATTGTGACTAGGTTCATATTATGCTGTAAATTGCCCTCAACATTTTGAAGCATGCATTGAGCAATATGGAGACACTTCATATTGACCACAATTTCACGCAGAATTTTGGCCTTGGCCTCTTCCTTGTTGAATGGCAATTCGTCTTCACCTGGGGTTTCAGATCGGTGGCGACTGCTTGTATCATCACTGATTTCAGACTTTGCCGAGACAAAGCTATCCTCAGTGATGATAGTATCGTGAACCTCAGCAATGGCTTCAAGAACCACGCTGCAGAACTCGCTCTCGCCTGCAAGGTCAGGGCCACAGGCACAACGAAGAGTCTCAACCGCGAGCTTGGTACATTCTTCTGGGAGCTCTGGCACGGCCAAAGACTCTCTGAGGAGAGAGAACATTTTCCGTCGCCCAACTTCATCGCTGTAGTCTAAGGTGATCGCGATGTGCAGAAGCTGCTCAACAATGAATTCTTGTTCAACAGCATCTTCGTCATTGGCATCTCCTGTTTCCTTGGCAAGCTTTTTCCGCTGTAGAAGATCGGTTGTGTATTTAGAAAGGAAGTAAGCCAGTGCGGTTACAGTCGGCATCTTCTCATCTGCCAAGTCATCATACTTGCCTTCGTTCTCCACCCGACAGAAGTCATTGAAAGATCGGAGCAAGAAAGCTGACTCAGCGGTAAGGGATTCCCAGAAAGGCTCGTCAAAAACAACAGCCTCTCGGTAATCAGCCCGACCTTCCCAGAAACTGCGCATTGCTTCATGAGCAATGCCGCTTTCGACACCAGAATTGATCACATCGATTCTTTCCAGTAGTTCAAGAAGTGCATTTATATTAGGAGCCGAGCGGTGACCAGCGTTCTCGCCGTTGTTTGTGCCCGCGCAATCTTCCACCCAACGATCGTAAAATAACTTTCCGGTTGCCTTGCGAACGCTTTCATCGCGATCTCGCAAGCCCCACCGGAGCAGCTTTTCTCTCATTCCAAGAGAAAGATGACGGAAATCACCAAGTGTAGGCAAGAGTTTGGAATACAATGTACGTCTGGTCGGTGCATCGAGATCGCGGGCTCGTTCAAGGAGAGAGGGGAGAGTCGCTTGGGCTAGTGGGAGAGTAGCCAGGAGATTCTTTCGTACATCAGCACTGGTGTCATTTTGCATGATTTCAATCAATTTTTCGCGAAGGGCGGTCGAGCTGTCGTCATTGCTATCACCGTCATCTTCGTTTCCGGCGAGCCGTGCAAGACCAGTCACTGCCTGAACACGGATGGAAGATTCCTTATCATGAATCCGTTTCAGCAAGCCCTGCCTAATGGCGTGGTATAGTTCGTCATCGCATGATTCCAGCGTGTTGATAATATGTGAGATGATCTGGGTAGCACGGAATCGCACCACCTTATCTTTGGATGCAAGAATGGGTGTCATCAACGACACAAGACTCGAGGTCAAACGCGTGCTTGGATTTTCAACGGTAGATTGCATTTCATACTCGTCATCCTTCGAACCGAAAAGCTCAATGTCTTTGTCAAGGGCATGGGCCAGGAAAGCGTCCAGGAAACGCAGGACCCGGTCACCGACCGGCTCCGACTTCTTAATTGGAAGAATGCGAAGTATACAGCGGCCCACTTCCACATTGAATTCTTGCTCCGCCGGTGTCTGTTCTTCTGGGATCACAATCTCCTCCGGTTCCTGATCCTTGTTCTTCTTGTTCCTTTGAACGATTCCGGAGCAGATCTCCTGCAATTTGCGGAGACGCACCACCAGCTTCCTGTGTCCGGTTGTCGATCGCTGAGCATCAGCAAATATAGCGCATACATCGCGGCGGAGATTGGGCAATGTTGACGGGAGGGCGGGTTCTTCGGGGATCGCAAACGACGGGGTCACCGAGGGAGCGCGACCCGCGGAGGGCTGTGCCGATGACCTGCGCGTCGTGGCAGATGTCGAGCGTGCGGCAACTCGGCCAGGCATTATGGGCGTTGGTTGTCGATGCACAAGTTGTGAAAGGCAGAAAGCATCCCTATTGCGCGCAGATGAAAGGAAGAGGGGAGGTGTGGCGGCGGGCGGTAAACAAACAGCCCAAACGGGGAAAGACGATAAGGCGGCCCCGGGTCATGTGTTGCTGACTCATCCCGTCATCGGAGACCTTCGGCCGATGAGGTGATCGATGTTACTTTATTTCTAGCACTGATCTTTCGTATTGCATTGCATCTGCGTAAAATGTTTCGCCAAAGCATTCGGCGCTTTGGTACCACAGCCATTCGTGCTGCTGCCACCGAGTCCTATACCGCGCGAGTGTCTGGAGCACAGGGCGTTGTCAATGGACTGACCGAAGGTATGTAGAGCTGCGATGCGCTTGTTGAACTGCATGTTTCCAGAGCTGACCAATTCTTCTTGAGCAGCAATTGGAAACACTCCTCTCATTCGGCTGAAGAGACTCTCTGAAGAAACCGGTTGTAACGTTCTCGGAAAAGCCGAATTCCAGAACCCTGGTGGTAGCGTCAAAGATCGGGCTGCGCTCTTTGTGGTCGAGGATGCCGAGAAGAAGGGATTGCTTCGCCCAGGCGGCACGGTGGTTGAGGGTACCGCTGGTAATACAGGAATCGGTCTGGCACATGTGTGCCGTTCCAAGGGCTACAAATTGGTGATTTACATGCCCAACACCCAGTCCCAGGGCAAGATTGATCTGCTTCGGCTCCTGGGCGCAGAGGTATATCCGGTTCCCGCTGTCGCATTCGACAATCCAGAAAACTACAACCACCAGGCACGTCGCCATGCCGAGTCACTTGACAATGCTGTATGGACGAATCAGTTTGACAACACCGCCAACCGCCAGGCACATATCGAGACTACTGGCCCAGAACTATGGGCGCAAACTGCCGGCAAGATTGACGCTTTCACTTGCGCCACTGGTACTGGTGGTACCCTGGCTGGTATCACCCGTTACCTGAAGACTGCCAGTGACGGTCGTGTCAAGAGCTTCTTGGCCGACCCACCCGGCAGTGTTCTGCATAGTTATATCCAAAGCGGTGGTAAGCTGACTGACCGCTCTGGCGGTAGCATCACCGAGGGAATTGGCCAGGGACGGGTGACGGACAATCTTCAGCCTGATATTGACTTGTTGGATGGCTCTCTCAACATTTCCGACGAGAAAACCATTGAGATGGTGTACCGCTGCTTGGATGAGGAGGGCTTGTATCTCGGAGCCAGCTCTGCATTGAACGTGGTGGCAGCCAAGGAAGTCGCTGAGAAGCTGGGCAAGGGGAATACGGTTGTGACAATCCTCTGTGACGGTGCATACCGGTATGCTGATCGCTTATTCTCCAACACTTGGCTCCAGAGCAAGAATCTACGAAGCGCGATCCCCAAGCATTTGGAAAAGTACATTGTGTTGCCTTGAGTTTAGGCATATGTTTTAAGTGTGAATATAGATTCATAATATTTTCTCAATTCAATTGACTTGAGATCATGTTACTATTACATGACCGTCAAATTGGTTGTTCGACCATACCCGTTATATCCCATCCCTCGCAAATTCCACGTTGAATGCGACCGCTGCATATTTCCACCAGCATCACTTGCACGGCTAATTATCTCTCTTTTTTGTCCAGGGGCCAACCTGACGTCTGCAGTCCATAATGCCCAGCACCATCTTGATGTATAGGTTGAAGCATTGAGCTTGGCGTTGACCCATGATCGACCTTGATCCCCAGAAACCTCCACACAAGTGATTGGCCCATCTGCGCCTTGAGGAACTGCATATCCTTTGACCTTCACTGTACCGGTTGATGGGAGATAGACATATTCACCCTCAGCTGGAATTGCAATAACGGAATTGATTGGTGTATCGTACATTGGCGATGTTCTTGACCGGTGTTTTTCGGCCGACTCCTCGTTGACAGCCTCGGGAGGGAGAATTTTATAGTCATATTGTTGATAGAAATTTGGAGACTCCTTGGCTTGAATGGTGATGCGATCAAGCCATTTGACCCAACGAGCACCAGTGATACCAGGTAGAACGACACGAAGAGGATAGCCATGATTTGCAGTCAGGGGGCCATCATTTACCTAGACTTTTAGCCAAAGACCCAGCTTTCAGGGGAATGAAAAGAAAATCATGTAAACTACTCACTTTCAGTGCAATAATAGCGTCGCAATCCTCTCGTAAACATCTCTCTAGTGTGACACTTGATCCAAACCAGTGATCTTCCTGGCAGCGAACCTGATAGCATGCAAAAGCCACATGTATTTCATGGCTCTTTTGAATCACATCATCGCCTAATCCCGTACGAAGTAGTACATCACGTATACGAGGGCCTTCCCACTTGCAGTTCATGACTGCTCCATCTCCCCAATCAATACCTTCCACTTCACTCAATCGAGTACGCATGGTATGGCGGCGGTTTCCTGCACACTCAAGCGCACATGTCACCTCATGCTGAGCAAAATCGGAGCGAAGCTGGTCTGCAGAGAAAGAAAGAGGCGTTTTGACAAGACCATCAACTCGAACAAAGTGCTTATCAGCACAGATATGTGGGATCGGGCCGTGGTTGCGATCATAGCTTAGATCTTGGGGCGTGATGAATCTGAAATTAACCTTCAGGTTAGAATATGTTGAGACTGCGAATTTTTTGGGGAAAGGTTTGATCATGTCATGGAAGTACCAGTGCATTTGCTTACTGATTAATTAAACCTTGCACTGGCGGCTCCCGGTTCAAAGGGTTAGCTGAGGAGTAATCCAGCTGCTTGGTTTCGTCGACAGCACAGTAAGAAATCAGATCCATCTGGGAATTTTTTGGAAAAAAATTCATACACCTCTTTCTTTTCTGAATTTTATTAGCCGTGCAAAATTTGGATGACGATGGCCCACCTCTAGACTCTTTGCCTTGTTACGTCACAATGGTTTCAGCAACTGAAATCCGTACCTTGGAAGTATATTTAACCGATCTCTTTTAGCAGAAGGGCATGTATTTGTAATGACTTATTTGATATTTAAAAAATTAACTATCTGTGAATGGTGGATCTCCGAAGCAAAGCCTACCTTGGGGCAAGATGGTTTCCATGTTTAAGGGGAAAGACTACTTCCTTTCCAAGCACTAAACGATGAGCTTTGGCCACTATGCAATGCTCATTTCGCCTTGCTCGGATAAACTTCATAATCAGGATCTGTCTTCGTAGTACCTGCCCTTTATTGTAACACCATGTTTTTGCTTTTATGTCTACCATGAACATGAATACAGTACAGTACAGTTCTGCACATCTCATTTTACTCATCATCTCAAAACATTCTTCTCATGAGGCAGTGGGCGGCTCCAACCCCCTTCAAATCTTCCACCAAATGCGGGCACCTGGCCGCTTTCGTCGATGTTATGATTTAAAAATTTTTACACGAGGCTTTAGATAGATCTAGAAAAAGAAGAGTCTACCAGAACATGCGGCAACTATTCTTCCATGCAGCCTCGACAATCTCCTCCATTGTCACTTGTTTTATCCCGGCTACCACTAAACCAACTGGCTCAATGTTGCGGCTCTCATTTCGATTTTTGACCATTTGTCCTCGAATGAACTTGTTGTGCTTTCGGCTTGGTGGCAAGGGCCTTGCTGTCGCCAGGTATGTTTCAATTCTTGGGTCGTTGCTCACAACATTACACCACGGTGCATCTGTCTCGAACTGCAATCTTTACAAAGGTATATGCTTGACCATTTCAATCTGCTCTTCTGTCCGACAGGAGATGCTATTCACGCTAATCTCAAGGCCTAGCTACACCAAACGAAGCATTTCGTCTTTGGTGCTAGCGAAGGAATGAATTAAGTTACCCCGTGGCAACCTGGAGAGATATGATTCTATGATCGAGATTAAATCTATAACAGACTCCCGGGCATGCAAAAAAAAGTGGCAATTAGAAGTGAGTCGCTAGCTCCAACCGGTCTCGGAAGGCACGACGCTGTATCTGTTTGTCCGCAGGATCAACAAAGACGTAGTTGAGACCAATTTCCAAAAATGCTGCTAGTGGTGTGGATTCCTCGGCGAGCAGCATTTCTCCCATCTCCTCTAGAGAATCAAGATATGTGGTCTTGTTTCCTCGGCATATTTCTCCGTCGAATAGCTCACTAGCATGGTATGGATGCACGCCTAGCGTCATTTTGCACATTGTCGAGGAATTTCTCATTGGTTGAGCCATCGTTCACCCGGAATACACCAAAGGGCGGGACTGACTTCGTCGGCTGAGGCGTAAACGGACAGGTTCACACGGGTCTCCGGGGACAATGATTCGGGGCTTGTTCTACTGCAAGAGTATGGAAACTAAAATATTTTTTAGATGAAATATATGGCCACCAGCAAAAGCTAGTCATACACCCGTCATTCCTGGCGATTGCCCTTTTTTATTTGGACCGGATGCATGTACCCGCCCACATTGCCTTGAGGTTGGGTACGTGCACCCGAGACCAGTTTGTTGAAGAACCGTGGTAGGGTTGCCAAAGACCCTCTCCTGAGACTATCACTGAGCACAGGAAGAACACACTAATTTGTATCTATACAGTATATCACAGTATTCTTCTTGGTTGACATTCATGATTATCGCTGTACTTCTGAGCATTACAGTAAAAGATCCCGTGTGGTTACAGTGCCTCCTGGTCAGTCAAGCATTGAGTAATATCACGAGCGTGCAACTCATAGATAGCTTGCTGATGCAGCCTATGTAAATCATTGGCATAATGCGCAGTGCCGCCTTTGCTGTTCCCTTTCGTCACTCGCTGTATAGGAATCTCCGCAAAGTTTGAACCAGTGCTCGGTACTAGATATTGAACCAGGGCGCTCTACGGCAAGCCTGAGATGCAGGCAGGCTGAGATGGATCAACGAACAGACCAACAAACCATCGCACACCACGATAGAGGGAGGCCTTCCAGAAGAAAACAGAAAATATTTCAGCCAAGATCCAGCTAGAGATAGCTCGTGAAATACTATACGTGATCATAGCTTATAAATAATATCAAGTATCTTTGCATTGAACTTTGATGCTGAAAAATCTATTGCCTCGCCAAAACACCAAAAGCAGAAGATCCATTTACCCGAACTCTCCAAGGTATCAGTTCAAAGCATTGTTCGTCGCGATTTTATATATTTTATCTGTACAGGCTTAGCAGTCGTTTCTCAACTCACGCAAGTAAAAAGTGTAGGATGAGCCACTCACCACAGGAATTATACCGCTCAAGTGTATGATACCAAGTATAAGGGTGCATCCTGCCCACCCAATGTTTTTGAAGGCTAGCCCGGCAATCAAAGGTCCGAACATTTGACCAGCTCCAACCATTATGTCAAAAAGCATGTAGCCTTGTGCGATAGCATCTTTACCTTGATAAATTTCTGGTTGGGCTTCTTGGAGATCGGCAATCGCCAAGGGAATCTCGGTGGTCAATGCAGTCAGCGATGCATTGAAACCGACTCCTTGAAGGCTTGTTAGCAGCAGAATTGCATCTTTATGAAGCTTTCTTACCTATTATTAGAAGCAAAATGCAGATCAGGACCTTGTGACCGATGCTATTCTGTTGCACCAAGGCCAGAAGCGCAAGCGTCGGCGCAGTAAGCCCAAGACCGCATAAAGCGGTAAATCGGGTTCCTTTTTGGTTCACTAGTAGACCAAGTAATGGAGCGGCAAGAGATGGAATGGTGATATTGAGGAAGATAGCACCCGTGGCGGCGGAATTCCAATGAAACGTGCTCTTCACCATGATCGGCAGAACAGCATCCATGGAACTCACCAACATCGACTGCAAAGCACACCCGTAAAGTGCCGCCATAATTCGAGGGTTCCTCAAAAGACCGAAAGTAATAGTAGCCCAAGATACCTCTTCCTCCGGTGACAGATATATACTATTAGGCGGTGACAATAACGACGTTGTAACGGAGGAATCAGTCTCCCCAGGACTGATCTGACGGGGTTGCTGGGTCAAGGCCCTATCCGGGAACGACTCATAGGACGACGTATTAGGCTCTCCGTGAATTGATTGGCTTTGATACCCTTCGGCAGTCTTTCGGTCAATGATTAGAAGAACACCAACCAAGTCAACCGCGACGATTGTCATGCCCATTATGAAGACAGGGTAGAAGCCTGCCTTCTCATAAACAATGCCTCCCAAAGTTGGTGAGATCATGACCCCAAAATTCATTCCAGATAGACCAAATCCGATCATCGGTCCCAGATCAGTTTCATCGGCAGTTTCAACCAGAAGCGTTAGACCCGCGGCGTAGATGATGCCAGCAGAAATTCCCTGAAATACTCGTGCTACAACGATTATCCACGGAGCTGTGCCAAGCATGAACAAAAGTGTAGCGCCGAAAGCACAGCCCAACCCGACTATGAAAGGTGTCTGACAGGCTTTCGATCTTTTTATAAGCCACCCTGCTAGCGGGGCCCCAACTACCAGAGCAGTACCAAAGACAGCCAAAGACAGGGATGTCCAAAAGGGAAGATCGGACTCGGAAACTCCAGAGCGTGCAGTTAGCGAGAATGGGAGAACAGCTACAACCTAGGTTCCGTATGGTCAGTCAATAAATAGACTGGAATAACATCAGATTCACTCACAATTCCATACAAAAATCCATCCGTAAAGGTGGACATGAAAACAGCCAGACCGATCATTGATTTTGAGGAGCGCCATTCTAGGAGCCAGGGCTCTCGAGGCAGCACATCATGTACCATCGCGGGTAAACAGTGCTAGTGAGCAATGAAGATATGAATCAAAAAGGGTTTTAATCCGGGGGGGGGGAGTCAAATTAAATTCCTAGAGAAGTGGGGTGTTTCGAAAAAGGCAATATGCTCTGAAAACTAAAAAAGCAACATGAGTTGTACGGCTGAATGACTTTGATGATTGATAATAAATGAAACAAAGTAATTTTCAATAATAAGAGTAGTATAGTGTAACAGGCAGGATAGAGCACTACATGAAAGCAGCTAGAATGCGATTGTATCTTACGTAGAATCCATCTCGTTTCCTTCTCATAAATGCTAGATTTCAACGGTAGCAAGGATATTATTGAACGGTCAAACAAGGCCGGCGGGATGGTTTTTACAGGTTATAGTTGAGGTTACTTGGTCGGTAAAACATATTAGAATAGTCATATTGCCTTCATCTGATAGATTGAACCAAAATGAATTGACCCTGAAGATTCACAGCTTTCTATCAGATGATGATTGTGATATATAGTACAGTTGGTGGGGAGATTCCATACAAATAAAGTAAAGTGACAAAATGTCCATCTGACATCAAGAGCCAAACTGGGAGGTGAAAATGCCACAGGCAAGTCGGCTTTGAACCACAGCCAGCAATATAGTCATTCCGAGTGGGTATTGGCAATTGTGTGAGAAAGTATTGCACAATTCAAAAAACAACAAAACGCCATTTATGCTTCCGTTCTATCCCAATATTCGCCGAGTGCCGTAAGAAAATGTACAGGTCGATAAACAAAGATGCAATCGAGGTATCGATAAAACAGGGGAGACGAATGAAACTCGTCTAAGTGAAGACAACCAGCATAAGAGGGTTTATTCCTCGGAGGGCATACGCATGTAGGCATCAATGGCAGCACTGAATGCTGCGAAACCGGCGCAGCCAAAGGCAGCTGCCTGAGGCCCGGCCTTCGCGCCCAGAATACCGCCAGTCAAACATCCAGCCGCGACGCTGTTGGTCAAATCGTTCTTCGCACGGAGACCCTCGATGCAGCACTCGGTTCCGGAATAAAGCGCACCAACGATACCGAAGTTCTTCGCAGACGACCAGGAACGAGTCCCCATATCCTTGAAGCCGCGGCGGACCTGGTCGCGCCAGGGGAGGTTGGCGATTTCACGGCCTTGGGGAGTAAGGGGAGAATCGTAGGACATCTGGAAGGCGGGAAATAGGTTAAATCTGGATCACAAGAAAATAAACGGGTAGTCTGTTTATACTCACACTGGCCATGAAAAGACCGAAAGCACCACCGAGGGCGAATCCCATCGTACCGGAGATGACCGTTTTCATAGGGCACGACTCCATACCAGCTTGCATCTATTCATAGCTTGTTAGGAGAATCGAAAGAAGCAGACGGCACAAATATTCTAGCATACCATCTTGACCATAGCTTGCTCTTGTTCACTCATTCCAGCTGTCTGAGGGTTTGTGCCGGCCGCACCCATAGCATTCGCCGACGGGGTCATACCCGGGAAACTCATGGTGAGTTGTCGTCGATGTAATTTAATCCGAGGTTGGGAGAGAAGACAATTTGCCGATATCCAGAGACAATAAAAAGAGCAGCTTCGCAACAACGAGGAGGTTGGGTAGAATATCCCTTGAGACAATGCCAAATCAAATAAATCGAGATATCGAGGTCCGGAGGTCTTGCGGAGATGGCGACTCGCGCAAATTTAATTTTGCGGCAACCGCGAACGACCCTTGGCGCAGTTTTCACGTGACCTCTCGGGAACTAATCGTGTTGTATGCACTGTGCTTTCGAACAAGAGGTGTTGAGAGACTTGGAAAGGAGTAGTGGATGAATGAGAATCATAATTTAGATGTGAGTCAATTTATCGAGATTGAGTTCGTTTATAGAAAATTGTTCTAAGTCGCCTGTCAAGAAAGCCGGGTAAAGAAGAAAGATAGTGACACGGTAGAAACCCAAAAATGTCAAACTACTCAAGGCAAAAAAAAAGAAAACAACGCTCTCGTAGGTTGAACAAGTCGTAGCCCTGCATAATTCCGTGGATGGTGTGTTCGTGCCAATTCGTCCAACGGAGACCCTCGAAGTCGGGGCCGAAGAAGGAAATGGAGGGAAAAGAAGATGTGATAGTATATACATAAGAGGTAGGTTGGAGAAGGTAGAAAAAGAGAAGAGAGAGAGAGAGAAAAAGAAGCAGCACGGGCCCATTCCTTAGTCCTTTTTGCTATTTTTGCCTCGGCTGGACGACGAAGAAGAGCCTTTCCGCTCGGGGGAAGGAGAGAGGCTTCGCTCCCATTCTGCCATCAGGTTGGAGGCGGTCCGTTGGAGCTTCGAGGGGGCTAATTTGGTGATGGCCGGCCACGGGATGCCTTCGGTGACGCTGGGATCAGGCGCGGCGGAACTGGAGTTCCAGTCGCCAAAGCTAAGGAACGGGCGTCAGCGCATAACAAGGTTGTCATAGATGAAATCAGGAAAAGTCGCAATGTACCTGGCACTCGTTCGCGGGCTGCTGCCCTGCGTGATGGGCGACTGGTCGTGCTTCGAGGACTCGACCGTTGATCGACTGGATGAAGGAGTATGTGTCACCTTCGACGCCGGTAATGGAGTGTCCCACATGTCCCAATTCTCGGCTGTGTCATCCTCCACTTCGGCTGGATTGTTGGAGCGGCGATCGAGGTGCCCGTGTTCTTTCGCGCCCCGAGGGGTCGTGGCGGCGTTGTTGTTGTTGTTGTTGTTGTTGCTGTTGTTGTCGGCGGGGCTGCGGCGAGCGCCTGGAGACATCTGCACTGGTGAATCAACCCCGAATTCATGCCAGAAAGACGTAGATATGTCGACCGGTGTGGTGTCTTTACCAGATGATGTCTCGGCCGCCGCCGCCCCTCTACCCCATGATGATGATGATGATGATGATCGTGAAATGTTTCCTCCAGCTGACAATCGATCCCGGCTTCGCGATTTGGCCAACGAATCTCGCTTCCGCGCGCTAGATGGTGCTAATGAATTGGGCGGTGACATGGTCCGGGATTCTGTTGCGTTGATACCTTCTTCGCCGACCGTAGCTTGTCGAATATCCTCAAAGAATGTCCACAGACCCTCCCGTAGATCTGAGGCCATCTGCTTCCCGGTGCGTACCAAGGCCTCGCGAGACGGAGGTGGCATCGTCTTTCGCCACTGGGCCAGCAACTGCTCAGGAATTTGGCTCTCATCGGTCGGTGCCCCAACGGTAGGCACATTGTTGCGCTCGACAGACGGCAGGGTCGCCGACCGAGGAGTACGACCGACGCGGTCGGGCTCAGACGGGCCGGATCCGCCCATAGAAGAGCTCGAGGCAGTCACTGGAGACAGCAATGACAGTGTTCGGGCATGGGAGCCTTGGAAGACCCGCCGGCCGTTGGCCGAGATGGTGGTTCCGTTGGTGGGAGCTGCCCGAACGCTGGTGCGTCGTTCCAGTTCCCGACTGATTCGTTCCTGTGATACGGACGAGCTGGCCACAGAGCTTATGCTTTGTTCCCGGCCATGTGAATTGCTCGGCCCCTCCGGGGTATGGAAGTCCGGTGAACGGAGGGGTATCAGCGGCTCGGCATGATGGCTGATCTCGGTGCGTTTTCTGGATTTTTCGGACAACGCCCACTGTTTCTTGAGTGTTGTTAGGTCGGCTTCGGCCCGCTGCAGCTCCTCACGAAGCTCCAGCACCCGCCGCTCCTGCGAGGCAATGGCACGGAGAAAATCGTAGCCATCATCGTCAACATCAAACGGCATCGGCGTCCCCGCGGTGCCGGGGGAGGGGCGAGCGGACGACTGCGTCACGGGGGTCATCGAGCCTGGCGAGGACACCCCACTGGGATCGGAGGTGGCAGGTGGCGGCTGGTCCAGCGGGATGTTTATGGGAAAGTTCAAGGTGAGGCGCTTGGAATGTCGAGCACCGAGGCTGGCACGAGGGGGAAGGGAGGACCGTTTTTTCTGCAGAAGTGATGAGGACCGAGAGAGCGGTTGGGAGGGTTTGTCCGAGACCGTCTCCGGTTGGATTGGAGAGTCGACGGGCGAGCCCGAAGTCTGGAACGCATCCGGCAACGTGTGGTGGGCGTGGTCGCCCGTTCCGGGGGAAGCTCCATGGTGGACCAGCCAACAGGGAGAAGGCGAGTAATCTATATGGACAAGAAGGGCATGGAGGAGAGGAAAGTAACGAATGACGAAAGGACACAATGGAGAACGGAGAATGGAGAACGGAGAACAGAGAAATGGAGAAATGAATATGTACACTGTACAGGAGGTAGGTGGAAGGAAGAAAAAAAAAGGTTGGAGGTCTGGACGTTCTCCTGAGTCCGTCAAGCCGCGTCCGAGTCCACAGCGGGTCCCAGCGACGTGCCACGAGTCGGTGTTTCAGGGGGAGTCGAGCACTGGCCCGCTCGCGCCTGGAAAGTCCTATACTCCGTCCAGCAGATCAAGCAGGCATGCACAGCAGCACAGACGGAGGATGGCTCAGGGACTGTTCTGGAGCGATCTCAGTCGTCTGCAATTACTGCTGCATGAGGACTTCCAGAATTGGCCCCGACAACGCCGTGGCAAGTCCTATAGACCACTTTCAACGAGTCAAGCCATCCGTGGACTCCCCGGATTTGGTGGATCGGCGCTGGTTCAGCGAATCAACAGGGGTGCTTTAATTACGCCCCCGCAGCCAAACTCCCTTTGAGCTGCCCGCGTCCAATGCCCAAAATACTTCTAGAGGTCGTGTGCAGTCTCGCTCCGTTTTATCAGTGTGCCAAAGCCATGCAGAGACTAAGGCAGTACCTAGAGTGCGTCAAGTCTCATTAGCAAGTCTCCCCAAGACACAATGCCTCACGGACACGTAATGCGGGCAAGGCTGGTTATACAACAAGCACACGGTATAGTTCGTGGCATGCTTTTATGCACTCAAGATGCAATTGGCCTTGCGGGTGAATTTTCAATGGTGGCTAGAGCCAACTACAGAATCCAATTCCTGATCCATGACCATCCATGATGAATGGTCCAATGGGATCGTAGTGACCGACAGATAAGAGGGCTAGATCAGAGAGCTGGGCCAAATCCGTTATCTTCTCAGTCTACACATTGCGATCTCTTCCTTCCTTAAATAATTGTTAGTTCAATTATCCTGCCTGGTCTGTGATTATCAACTACGAACTAGAGTGGTTCCTAACTACATGAATTGTTTATTCGGGGATATCTTACGTAGGCAGCTCCGCTGTGGCTTCAACCAAATTCTCCATTCGGGTTAAACCCATGTGTCCTAACGGTTGGGAGAACACTCTAACAATCAAGGAAGGGTAGTAAGAATCATCACGACATGTCAGAGTGGAGCGGCTTCGTTGGATTTTGGATGTTGAGTTGTGGGTTTTCTGGCGAAAAATCTTCACCAACATTTCAACTCATGCCGCGCAACTTAATGAAGAGATTATTGCAAATCTCAAGCGATGTCAACCGGAGACATTGTGAACATTATGATTGCTAGATATTCCATCACAGAATTTATTTTCATTGAAAGTTAAACTGTCCACGAAGATCTTTAGAGACATATTGCACAATTGAAAATCCCCCTTGCTCACAACCAATACAAAGCAAGCAGGGAGGTAGAGCGTGACAAGGGAGTATTTAAATGACAGTAGCAAAAGAAAGGCTCTCTATGTATGGAGGAAACAAAGCAGATAAACACCAAAGCCCCGGCGAGACATGTCGAACCTAATCATAGGTCCATCATGCCGCGGAAGACAGGCAAGAAAAAAAGAAAAGTTGCAAAAATCACACACAATGTACCAAGGAATATTACACCAGATCATCATAATCAGTCAGAACTCCGGGGACCCGTCCCATCATAGAATCAGGAAGTGAACATCACAAGCAGAAAAGAACGGACACCAAGGATGCAAGACCGGCAGGCTCGGAATAAGAAAAGAACGCAAGGAGGGGGTTATACAAACAGAAACGCCAGAATGTGGTCTATACAACGAACGTGAAGAAAGTTCGAGACAGCAAAAATCAAGTGCGGGCCAAAGGGGCCATTATACTGAGAAGAGAAGATCATCTTCTAGATTCCCCAGCGATTGCGAAGCCCCTCAGCCCAGCGTTGGTAGAGTACATCAGATAGTTGTTTGGTGTGTTCCATCCCGGGAGTGTTTTGGCCGGGTAGGTTGAAAAGAGGTGGAGATTGGGATTGGGGGTCAACCACATGCGTCGACTGCCGGCGGCGGTGGCTCTTCAGGTGCGGGTTGTTCTGTGCCAATACAAGGCGGGGGCGAGACGGGGAATCAGGCTGAACAGGCGCCGCAGGGACTAAAACAGCAAGGCGAGGATCTGCTTGAAGGCGCTCATTCATTGTTCGGATGATATGATAGAGACCCTCAGGATCGACCATTTCCAGATCACTCCAAGCCTCGGCCAGCCGAGAAATAGCCTCACGCTTCTCACCGTCTCCAGTGGTGGCAAGAACCTCCTGGCAGGAGAGACCGACAGCTTTGCTGTATGCACGCCGTCCAATTTGGGCTTCTTTGCTTGCAAGCTCAGATGACATCGTTTTCGGGCTGGTGTTCTCGTCAAAGCCAGGGGGAACCTTCGGATGCGTAGGCTCATGGGGAACCTTGTCCGAGACTCGACGAAATTGTCGAACAGTTGATGGACTGTTACCAAAGCTTAGGTCTAACCCCAATGGTTGCTTGACCCCGCTGGATCGCCTCTTGGTATTGGCCCGTCGAATGGATGGCGATCGATCGACATTGGGAGTGCGTCGCACAGTCGAATTGGCCTGGTGCTTTGGTGGAGGTGGCGGTTGAGAAATTTGCATATCCTTCAGTAGCTCGGCCGGATCGGCATCGTCTTCTTCCTCGTCGAGGGTGGACCAGTCCTTCCCCTTAGGCACCCACATAGTTGGAGCTTTGACAGTATCAAAGACCCAATCCTCATCGTCGTCACCTGATGAGATAGGCTTTGTAATAGTGTTACTGAAGAGAGAATTTGTTAGCAAAGGATTCTCATCAACGGTACAGGTAACTTACAGAGACTCTGCATAGTACTTCACATCCTTGGACACTCCGCGACCAGCGTCCCAGTCCTGCTTACGCTGAACCAGCTCCTGTAGTGCCTCTGTCTTGCCTGCATTGCGAATGAATTTATGCCGTAGAAGCTCCTTCGCACTAGGCCGGCGATCCGGATCCTTAGTCAGACATTGGGCAATAAAGTCCTTGAAGGTGTTGCTGTAGTCATTGCCCTCCAGCCGCGGCGCAGGCTGCTTGGGGATAAGGAAGAGAACCTTCATCGGGTGTGTGCTGGCATGGGGGGGCTCGCCATTGATCATCTCGATTGCGGTAATACCCAAAGACCAAATATCGGCCTTGAAATCGTAGCCAGCCTGCTGAATTACCTCCGGCGCCATCCAGAATGGAGTTCCCACGAATGTATTGCGCTGAGACTTGATGTTGACCAATTGCGCTGCGACGCCAAAGTCGGCTAGCTTGACCTTGCCGGTATTTGAGAGCAGAACGTTCGCGGCTTTGACATCACGGTGAATTTTTCCTTCGGCGTGCAGGTATTCCAGGCCTTGTAACAATTGTTGGCAGACAATCGCAACATGCGCTTCGTTGAAGACCCCTGGTTTCAACTGCGGAGCGGTCAGTCATCACGGGCTTTTGTAATATTCGCATACAGAGATACTCCACGTACAAGATCAAGACAGGATCCTCCCCCCAGATATTCCATGACAATCCAGAGCTTGTGGCCTTTCAAGAAGCTCGCTTTGTATTGCGTAACAAATGCACTAGCGCAAGTGGCCAAAACAGAGATTTCCTGCTGAATCTCTTGTATATCATCTTCACTTGACTCGAGATCGATCTGGGAGGGCGCATGAAGTCAATTGGGGGCTCTTCGGAATCTTCGGACGAGAAATGCGTACATGCTTTACCGCGACAATCTCGCCGGTAGTTTTGTCAATTGCTTTGTAAACCGTGCCAAAACTTCCGCCTGTAAATCACGACACAGGGTCCGGAGGTTAGCACGTGCAGGGAAATCAGTAGTAGAACTGGTCACTTACTTCCCAACTCCTCCATCACCTGGTAACGGCTCGCCATATCGTCCGCCATGGTTGCGCAACGATCGGACCCAAATAGCGACTCCGGTCGGACAAGGCTGTAACGGACTTGACGGTGCTCATCCAGGGGCTCAAAGAAACCCGAGAGCTTTGCAATTGAGCGGGGAGCTAGTAAAAGAAGCTCTAAGCGTCACAGCAGCGAGTGTCAAAGGAAAGAGAGAGTCGGGCAGTTAAAGGGGTGGAGCATATAACGATAATCGTCCAAACAACAGCGCCGTCTCGCATGGCAACCAGCTGGGGCCTTGGGCATCAAGTGGGGGTCGGGACTAGTCTATTTACGGAATGGTGTGATGTAAGGGCCACCAATCATGGGACGCCAGGGTCACATGCACCTTGGTCTGAATTTGGCCCACTTGTCCCGGAAAGGAAATCGTATAGAAGTAAATAATTCAACAATGGAGGATTTTGCAATAGCCCCGGAACATCGATCTCTTTTTTTTATACAATACATGCTCCTTGAAACTCGATTTTGGAGGCCCCTAGATGTACTTATACGGGTTCATGATGCCGTTCTATTGAGGTTTAGTTAGCAAAATGCCGAGATCACTGAGGTGCTGTGGAATGGTAAGACGATTTAAACTCGGGTGCTTACCGGATCATAAAGTGCCTTAAGCTGCTTCATCAACTTGACCATAGTCTCATTTTGACTATAGCCGATGAACTCCCGTTTGGCAATACCCAGGCCGTGTTCGGCACTAATGCTCCCTTGGCGCTTCTGGATCCATTCGTACACCCAAGGCTCGATGGCTTTCTCAACCTCCTTGTTATACTGACGCACGGAGACGTTGAGGTGCAGGTTCGAATCTCCCATGTGACCGTAGCCAACCACGGCACGAACAGGGAAGGAGTCATCATCACCAACGAATCCCTTCTCGGTGAGGCGCTGCTTGCAGTCCTCCACCAACTGGTACAGCTCCGGAAGAGGAATCGACACATCATATTTATAGGTACCACCGAGATGGCTCAGGGCCTCTGTAATACCCTCACGCCAGCGCCACAAAGCCTGGAACTGGGTCTCATCCTGGGCCAGTACACCATCGGCGACGATACCCTCGCCCATGACATGCTCAAGGAATGACTCCAACTTTTCCATGTCGTGCTCGGCATTTGAACCGCTGGTCTCAACCAGACAGTAGAAGGGATATTCACCCTCCAGAGGCTGCTTACTTCCGGTAGATTCATAGACCAAGCGCTGGCTGCGACCGTCCATCAGCTCAAACGCCGAGAGAATCTCGGACAGTTGACCCTTGGCCTCACGATAGGCCTTCTGCACCTGCTCGAAGCTCTCCAGGCCAAAATAAGCAACATTCACGGCCTTTGGTCGTGGTGGGCACAGAATGGCAACTTTGGTGATCAGTCCAATAGTACCCTCGGCACCAATAAAGAGTTGTTTGAGGTCATAACCAGTGTTGTTCTTCCGTAGGGTGGATAGGGAGTCGACGATGGTCCCGTCCGGCAGGACCGCCTCAAGACCAAGCACACTGCCATGAAGACTGCCGTAGCGCAGCAGACGCAGACCTCCGGCATTGGTGGCGACATTGCCTCCGATGTGGCAGGATCCCTTGGCGCCCAGGTCCAGCGGAAACAGATGGCTGCGTTCCGCGAGATACTGGTCGGCCACCTCCAGAATGACACCGGCGTCAGCGACCAGGACTCCAGACGCTTCGTCGAAAGAACGGATCTGGTTCATGCGCGAGGTGTTGATCACGATCTCGTCGAATACGGGAACGGAGCCACCGACCAGACCAGTATTTCCACCCTGCGGGACGACGGCCAACCTCCGGTCATTACAGTATTTCAACACCTTGCTGACTTCTTCGGTGGTCTGGGGCTTCAGCACGAGCCGAGTATGGCCCCGGTACTTGCGCATCCAGTCGCTGTTGAAGGGCTCAATGTCGTCCGTCGCATCGGCGGTCACGCCATCGACCACGGCGGACTGAGCGCCGAGAAGCTCCTTGAAAAAAGTAACATCATCAGCAGTAAGTTCGCTGAAATTAGGATCGCGCTTGACATTGGGGTAGGCGTCGCTGGTGAACTTGATCTGCTTGTCTGCCCGGACGGTGGAGCTGACACTGAATGTGCGGACGGCAGTCGGAGCTGGGGATAGAGGGAGAGCGGAGCGGAGGGCAATGCGAGGGCGAGGGCGAGGGACCCGAGCCCGTCGCAAGGCGGCTGAGAGGTTCCGGGCACCCGACATCGTGAGGCGAGATTGTCTGGAGGAGAGAAAGCGATGAAGGGAAATTGGGAGATAAATTTTGGGAATGATGGGCTCCGAGCCATTCAAGAGTGGAGATCCCGCTCCGATCTCCTGCCGGGAGCATCGCGCCATTGCACGCACTCGGATTTGTATCCGCTTTGCAGAGCTTCGGTGATTTTCGGCAATTGTAATTTTTGCACGACTTCGCCAGGAACTCCCATCAAAGACAATAATATTTGACCTCTATAATTACGCATCACATCTGATTTACTAGTAGGAGGTAGTACAGGGACTGGACACGATTGGCATTCTTGTATCTCAGCCCCTTGTCGTTCTCACTCAGAGATTACGGGCGAGCCTTTAGCCGTCTGCGTCTATAGATGTTTAACCGAATGACAGTACTTACGCCCGGCGTCCCACATCGGAATTTCGTAGAGTATCCATGAGACATGTCCAGAGATAATTTTAGTTCATTGAAGTGTTTTTGAGGCAATCGTGAAAAATGGACAATTATATGGTAGGAAGCTTGTGTAAAGCACAGGCTCTTTCAACTCCCAAGCTCCTAGGTTTGCTCTTTTCTTCATCTATTCCGAATGATAGGATTGAGGTGTTATCGAAGAGAAGAGCAATTGTAAATGTCCTGCCCCGATCATCAAGGAGACCGATTGTATTCTTTGCGGAGCAATGGAAGCTCGCCAGGTCGGCCGCTCAAGGGTTAAGCTTGCAACTCTAAAAAAGGCTAAAGCTATTGAGCTTGAGCTGATCTTCTAAAGCCCTCGACGTCGTCCCTGAGCTTAGTATATTACACTGGTAAGGAATACAACTATTGGAATGATAGGCTTTCATTAACCTCTTCTTATAGTTGTAAGAAATAATAAAAATCGCGACCAAAATGCGAAAGATGACTCGGCCGATGGGAGTCAGTTACGTCATGCCAGTGCCCCGCAGGCTCGAGGCGGGCAAGGGCAACTTCAAATTCTCACCGGTGACCAACTCTTCCTTTCTGCCATTGTCAACATGACTTCGACAGTCCTTATCACCGGAGCCAGTGGCCTTCTGGGCCGCCAGGTCTTCAACACCTTTCAGCACTCGGGAGTCTTGGTGGTCGGTCAGGGCTTCTCGCGTGCAGCCCCGCCAACTATTCTCAAGGCAGATTTGGAGAAAGCGGAGGAGATTAAAGCCCTCTTGAACGATGTCAAGTGAGTTCTTTGATCTATGGATGATTCTGTTGAATATTGTATTCTGAGCAGAAGCCACTGGCAATGAAGCGCAAATGGCTAACTTTTCCCCTTTGCATCAGACCACAGATTGTCATTCACTGTACGCCTCTTGGTCTCCACTATCCTCGCCTTCCTCATCCCTATATTGAAGCTTACGAATAATACATTAGGTGCGGCCAACCGATCTCCAGATCTGTGTGAGAAGAACCCCGAGCAAGCGCGGAATGTTAATGTAGAGGCCACTCGAGCCCTAGCCGAGGAATGTCAATCCCGCGGAGCCTTCCTCATCTATATTTCGACCGACTACGTTTTTCCTGGCCTAGAGGGCCAGGCTCCCTACGAAACAGATGCTGAGACTAAACCACCCAACGTGTACGGGGAATTGAAACGAGACGGTGAAGTAGCAGTTCTGCAGGCCACCAAGGATTCGGGTCTAGGCGTGGTCCTTCGCGTGCCGGTGCTGTACGGATCGGCCAAGGACAACTCTGAGAGTGCAGTCAACACTCTGGTAGACGCGGTCAAGAAGGCCCAGGATGAGAATGCGGGTTTGAAGATGGATGACTGGGCTCAACGATATCCCACGAACACCGAGGACGTGGCGCGGGTGTGCCGCGACATCGTCATCAAGTACCTGCAGCAAAAGGACCGCCTGAAAGAGCTGCCGCACATTCTGCAGTTCAGCTCCGAGGACCGGATGACCAAGTATGAGATCTGCGAGAAGCTGGCTGAGGTAATGGGCTGGTCTCTCCCGGGCATGATCCCCAACAAGCAGGGCAATGACCCCAATGGAGGCGTCCAGCGACCCTACGACACCCACTTGTCCACCAAGGCTCTGATTGACTTGGGCATTGATGTGCGGACTATGGACTTTGTGGCTTGGTGGTAAGCATAGCCCTGTTTTCTGTTCCCAGTCTATTGATCTTGTGCTACAATGCTAATCTGCGCGTGGGATTTAATCAGGCGACGGGAATTGGGTGCGTATCGCAAGTGAGAACGGGACGCTACGGATAAAACGGATGGAATTTAACTCAATAGCATTTAGAGCTTCTCCAGACTGCTCAAATTTATGCGTATATGACACTTCCAGGACGCTTAATGTACAATGCTTTCCCCAGCGGGATACGACAAACCTAAATCCGAGAGTAGAGTGAATCCCACTACAGTGCTTGGTAGTAGCCCCCAGAGAGTATGAAATCGTCGACCTTTCAGGGCAGCCGCCTGGCCCATCCGCCCCTCGATCTCGCCCCGGTTCCCAACATCTGCAACTCCCATCACGCCCGGCCTAGTCGTGGTGAGACACAAGTCACTCCGCAGGTGATCAGAGAACCTCGAGGGCCCATGGTAGACCAGATCCACGGGGGAGAGTTTAATAGCGTCTGGTTGATATATCAATCATTTGGGGGGGCTGCTTCCAGATGTACGGAGAACCGAGTCCGATATGAAACACAAGATCACCCAAGTCCAAGTTGACCTCTGGTCGACGTTGACGCGTCGTTGAGGCGATACGGTGAGCCGGTGGAAACAGCCCAGTGAAGAAACTGGGAAGTTGAAGTCGGAATGGATCACGCCCTGCATCTAGATCGGATGGCGCTCTGCAAGTGAGCGACAGCGGTGGCTGGCTGCGGTTGGCTGCGATCCTAGATGACCCGCTCGACTATTCTCGAGAGGGTCATACCCAACGACAGCAGGAGACGACTCAGACTCGACCAGGCACTTCAGGGCTGGGACTTTGTTGCAGAGTCAGCTTTCCGGGCGCTGTTTGGCCCCATTTGGTCCTGTTTGGGGGCGATCAGCCCTAGTGACTTCGTTAGTTATTTTAGTCACTTCAGTTGGCCTGGCGGGAGGAGGTTCAAGCCTGTTCGACTGGCCCCCAGGAGTCGCGGTGGGACGGGGCCCGTCAAGTGCGGATCAGTTGGTGCAGTGGAGCCCCAAAGCCAGGGTCCAGTCGTGCGTCTGTTGGTAGCTCACAAATGAGACGAGATCACAGAGAATCCTCGGCCACGAGACTTGGAGCCAGAGTCTTGCACTCTTGGAACTGGCGACGGTGAAACCGGCTGGCGAATATTTTGCCCGTTGTCTCCGCCGATTGCCAAAACGGGCCACAGGTCGACTTCGCTTTCCATGAGAATTCACCTCCGGAATGTGAACCCGGAAACGTCTTCCCCAGCCACCCACCCGCTTCAGCGCATCGGCGCTGGACCTCTTGACGCTTCTTTCTGAGACCTCCAGTTTTGGGGTCTTGCGTTCTCCCTCGCGTCGACATTTGCCAACACAATCGCCAAGTTCCACGATCGAATCTGCCCAGGATCAAGCAACCCCCGGCCACCACGACGTACTCGGTGCCGCGCTTATTCGCCTATTTTTCCATTCTCTGGTAAGTATGATTGCTGTCTACTTGTGCCACAGAGGTGTCCACGCGTCCTATCTTGTCATAGCCAAATTGAGTCTGGTTTTTGGCCATCTTGCGCACTGTCCCTATAACAGCGCATGGGGGGATCCATTGCGAACCCGACGGTTGGGTTGGCGCAAAACCGTAACCAGGACTGGTGCATTCGCGCCCAGTCTCATACCTTGGCGCCCTGCCCTTCTGTTGCCTTTTTTCTTTGCTTCGTCCATCGTCCTACCACACCTCTCTTCTTATTTTCCCCCTCCCCTTCTTCTAACTTGTCAGCCCTGGCTGTTCCTCATACTTGCTTAAGCTCACTGTTTGCCTGTTTTTCGCATTGCGGTTTCAATAACTTATTGACATAATCAGACTCTTCACCAGTTTTCTATACCATAATGTGACTTTGGTCGCATCGCGATAAGCGTTTGATTACACTTGGATCCTTGTGATTTGAATTACTCGCTTCGGTTGACGTCGGCCGCCTTGAGCAACCATGGGAATCCATAACGCGAATGTGGTAACGCATCACCCTTTTCACAATGAAAGCAAATTTGAGGGGCAGTATGAGGACCAAGATAGGGTCCACAATGCGATGTACCCTTCGACAGCTGGAGGGGCAATGCCGAATGAGCATAACCCGTCCATCGCTCGAAGTATGTCTCGATACAGGCGCAAACGACCCCCGACAACCACTGGTCCGATAACAGCCTCCGTCCCTGCTATGCCAAATAGTACCAAGATTCAGTCCATGCCCCCAGTACCTGATCTTGCAAAGCGAGCACTGACAGCGGAGGAAGAAGAGGAGGAGCGCACAAGACAAAGACATCGACAGAATGCTATGGACCAGCTGACGGGAGGACGTACTTCATCTCAGCCAAGTCCATCGCGCCCTGACAGATTAAGGAAGGAATCGTCGCGAAAAAAGCCAGCAACGGACCAGTCTCCTAGATCAGCTAATGGACGCCATGGTGATACGCCACTTTCCCCTAGCAATAGCAATCGCCGATCTCTGTTGCAGAAAGTTGGACTTGGCAAAGGCAAAGAGCCTATCGATCCTCCGCCACTTAACTATATTGGAATCGGTGGAAGTGGCATCGTTCCCGGTACCGATGCGCCACGTTCTGCTGTTAATGCCGGCGAGCGCTTGGTACTAGTTAAATTCGGTGGTGCTACAGCAAATTTGGTCGTCAGTCCCTCAACCCAAGCCTACTGCCTTCTTATGTCTGCTTCGAAAGATTTGGCACGCAGCATTGACCCGAACACTTTCATTGTTATTGAGTCTTTCCAAAAGCTGGGTCTAGAACGGCCGCTGCGGCGTTACGAGCGCATCCGAGATGTGATGAATTCCTGGGCACATGATGCCGAGAATTGCCTGATAATCGTCCCTCCTTCGAGCATGGACGCTCTAGCTCAGCTCGACTCTCGGAATGTGCCTGTTGAAAAGCCTAGTGGGACCACTGTCTATCTTTACCACTCCCAGCGCCCCCGAAAGTGGGATAAACGCTATATCACACTTCGTCCAGATGGACAAGTCACGGTGGCGAAGAAAGAAAACTCTACAGACCAGAGCAATATTTGTCATCTGTCCGACTTTGACATTTACTCTCCCAGTGTTCGTGCGCTTGCGAAGGAGATCAAACCGCCGAAAAAGATATGCTTTGCGATTAAAAGCCAACAGAAATCATCAATGTTTCTCTCAACCGAAAACTTTGTACACTTCTTCTCCACCAACGATAAGGCTTCGGCCGACAAGTGGCATCAGGCAGTTCAGAGCTGGCGAAGCTGGTACCTTGTCAACAAAGTTGGCGTGACCGAGAACGAGGATGTCAAGCCGACTATGTCGATTCGGACCAATACAAGTCTGTCTCAACAACAACCACTTTTAGATCGGCAGTCTAGTGACCCGGAGCCAATCATGCTCTCCCGAACCTCTACTGATCAATCACGGCCACCTCATTCCAAGGAACACTTCTCGCGTAAACAGCTCACTCGGGAGCGTGGACCGCCTCCAAGTTCCTTTCCTAAAAGTTTGGCCAACGATCTTGTCACTAAGGGGTCTAGCGAAATTAACAGCGGGTACTTGGCTCCTGGTATATCATCAGAGGAAGGGGAGGCAGAAACTTTTGCACCTGCTGGTCTCCTGGGTAGGAATTATAGTCAGAGGCAACAAGCGATGCGTGAGCGAGAGGAAAGAGAAAAGCGGACAAAACAGGAGCTTTTCGCGAACTCCATATTCCCTCCCGGGCAACAAAGCGGCCATAACAACACTCCTCCCCAAATTTCCGATCCCGCCGTCTTGGTCGGTCGTTCTCTGTCTACCACACAAAAGCCCCTGGTAGACCTAACGCCTACCTTCCATGAGCCACCACAGCACACTCGCAAAGGCCGCGGCGTCACCGTGGATCCCGGCATGCAGCTTATTGATGGAGCAACAGGGCCTGATCTGACTCCTGGGACAGTCGTAATTCCCTCCGCAACGGCATGGCGACGCCCTACAGATACTAGTTCCCTCAATCGCAATCATTCGAATACCGCACGTTCTGTGCGTAATGCCTCGACCTCCACCAATTATCCCGACTACAATTCCACAGGTGCTCCCAGCCCAGCGTCCCCAAATATCCCTTTTACAGCACAGAGTCTACTCGCACTTTCTCGAAAAACAAGCACTCGTGCACAAACCAAAGCTGCGGCCCCCACAGGCCATGGTGTGGCAACAGGTGATCGAAGTGCTACGCGCCCAATGATTGACATGTCTTCGGAAAATCCCTTTGCTGAAGGCAGTCTTCTACGAAAGCTGTAGACAAGAATTTATCTCCATCTATGCTGATGACATGATTCGTTTTTACTCGTTCTCTCTCATCTTCTCCATGTCTTAGTGTCTCGGACACCCTATACTAGTTAGTCTGGCTATCGGGGGATCTTTTCTATCAGAGGTTTTTTTGAGCTTTTCTCTGTGGAAATGGCGCTCTTGGTGTCAACTACGAATTCGGACACAAAGAAGATCTAAGTAACCCATCACTGTTTCCACTACGTCTCTCGGGACCCTTCGTGCTTGGACTGTATGGATAAATGTTCATTATACCCTTTCTTTGATAGCATTCAACTTCCATCCAACGTATAGCGAATGATCTTTATTAATATTGTAAAAAGGAAGTTGGAGAAAAGCAGCTATGCTAAGTGCTGGGATTAAATGAAAGATCAACCTGATATTACAGCATATCACATCACACCCGGTAGATCAAGATTAGTAGCATTAACCATCAACTTAGTCTTAGCTTGTCTCGGCTTGAGGATAGTAATGGGAAAGAAACTTTACGTATTCAAAGCAGTCGGTTTTCATATTAACCCTATTTCTCTGTGACTTTGTGCGCTTTTGGCATCGGCGCACCGAAACTGGAACCGCAACTTTATTTGGGAGTACTATTCCTATCTAAGTGCTGGTAAGTATGATACTAAATCTTTGAGGTATATGTCCTACATTTCCATTCATTCCTTCTTTTTTTTCCTCCCCCTGTAAATCAACACTTAAGAAAATCTTTATTTGAAAAACCAAGTTTACCAAGTGACTTGACCTCATTTGAACCATGACCAACAACTGGGTTCTCAAAAGCCCTCGTAAGATTACTTCCCATGACTCTCTACCTCCGGATACTTCCTCTTCAAAAAGACCATGGTATAACTGCTGTGGCTGGGGACGACGCATGAACCTCATAGTTTCTTTGATTTTGATGCTGTCCATTGTAGGGGCAGTTGCCATCGGTAGTATTGAGATAGCCCGGATCAACCGGTACCCAGATTATGCATCACTGAATTACCAGTTAGTGGACGTCTATGAGGGGATCTCGTTCTTTGAGGGGTTCAACTACTTCACTGAAGATGACCCAACTGGTGGTTTTGTTGTGTATGTATCACCCCGGCCAAATTAGTGTTTTAATTTAACAAGATATCATAGATATGTCAACAAGGAGACTGCCGAGGGTTTTAATCTGACCTATGCTACCGAGTTATCGGCCGTCCTCCGCGTTGATACATTCACAATCAATGCTCCAAAGGGCCGCAACTCGGTACGCATTGAGTCTAAAAATACGTTCGATTCGGGGCTTTTCATCTTTGACATTATTCACAGTCCTTATGGATGCGGTACATGGCCCGCTTTATGGCTTACAGATGGGTACAACTGGCCGAATAATGGCGAAATTGATATTCTCGAATCCAACAACCAGGCGTCTCAAGGTAATGAAATGACGTTGCATACTACGCCAGGTTGTCATATGAAGGTCAAACGTAAGGAGACCGGATCCCAAGCATCTCAACAATGTGACTCTAGTGTTACTGGAATTGGCAATGGGGGATGCGGCGTCATTGGAAACCCGTCTACATACGGCAAACCTTTGAATGATGATGGTGGCGGGGTAAGATAAGCTCTCCTAGAATTCTCGAATCGTCCATTAATACGAATGTTGGTAGATCTATGCCCTCGAGCTCCGAGAGGAAGGAATTCGTATTTGGTTTTTTCCTCGGCATTCTATTCCCACTGATATACACAATGCATCTCCAGATCCTTCAACTTGGGGCACTGCGCTTGCTGACTTCCCTGGCACGGAGTGTGATATTTCTTCACATTTTCGGAATCAGAGTATTATTGCCAACATTGATCTTTGCGGTGAACTTGCAGGCCAAAAGCAGTATTATACAGATTTATATAATTGCCCAGGAATCTGCGAGGAGTTTGTTGCGAGCAACCCCGCGCAGTTAGAAGAGGCATATTGGGAGTTTAAGAGTTTCAAAGTATATCAGGGGACTTGAGCAGACTTGAATCTGGCTGGCTGTTTCTTTTATCTATTATTTCTACTTCCTCTGGCTTCTTGTCTATGATCTTGAATACTGGCCTGAGTATTTGACAATTTGCTTCAATCAACTTTCAAGTCAAATCTTTAATAGATTCTTCCGTGAACTATTTCCATAACAATTCCACCCACGCCGGCCGACATTACCTTCTCCAATAAGATGCTTACCGATGCACAATAACTGATATATAGGAAGTGTAAATCTGAGATTAGAGGTGCCAGACAACCCTGCTTTAGAATCGTGGTCACTTATATCTGGACTAGGTAGAGGCAATTAAATTGATTGATGATATACAGTGGGCATCAAAGTACGAACGAGTTACGCGTCGTTAACCACGAAGCCCCAGACCTCGATTCAGAAATTTACTTTTGCTTTCCTCCTCCAGTGTCTTTTCGAAGCCCCCATATTTACGACCATGCCAAATTTTTAGAGCGTATTGGTTCATTATTGCTGCCCACGAGCACAACATCATCGCTAGGGAGCAGAAAATAGGACATAATGTGTCCGAGGACGGGAATGACGCGGTGAAGACGTTTTCAACATCTTCGACAGAAATTGAAGAGATTCGCGAATGTTACTCAAGCTTTTCAGCCAGTGGAATTTGATTCATTTGGCTTTTCACGCCAATGGCTGTGGAGATTTGAATATCATTATTGCTGATATACTCACCCAGCGAGGACGTTTGGAATTGGAATTTTGCAGAAGGCCAATGAGGCTCCGTGAAAAAAGTTCATAAATCGATTACAGGGCGTTAAGAATCTTATAAAATGGTCTAAATTATAAAAATCATCGTCATTGCAATGACAACAAACGTGGATATTAGCAGGGCGTTTGGGCACAGCATACTAGATGCACGCCCAGTTGCCCGCTCAAAATTGACGAGCGAGCTGTTACCCTCGCCAATATTCAGTATCTGGGATGAATTGACCGTGTCCAAGCTACCCGTAAAGGTGACGCTAAAATTGACCTTCACTTCATCTTCATATGACCCATCCACTAGGGACTTCGTGAATCCAGAAACCGTTGAGCCAGAAATGGACAGCTCCAAGGTCTCGTTTGTAATCGAGCCATTGATATATATTCCCTTCTCCCAACCTACCCATAAATTATCGCTCGAGCGTTGGCATATTTCGCCGGGTAGGTGAATCTGATCTTCATGTCGGCCATCATTGGAATAGACTCTCTGGGAGGACTCCAAGCTCGAAAGGTCCCAGTAGCCATCAAATATAGCTCTTTCACTATTATTGGAATCCTGAGTCACATTCAACACCACGGCATCGATCGCGCCCTCAGTATCGCCACTTGAGTGAGAGCTATATTTGCGCCAGTCTACCGTTGTCCCGAGATGAATTAGATCCACATCTTGATCGCACCAACTGTATGAATACGCAATATCCGTGACCGATTTATCGGTTTTCCACGCCTTGAATCCTAACGAGAAGGGATTGCGCAAGTTTGTTGGGGTTGGGGCTTTTGGTCCGATCCAAGCCACACCAAGCATGCGAATTGAGGAACTGCCCGTGGGGCAGTTCGTCTTGAAAGCAGCGGAAGTGTTGGAAAGTTCTCGAATATCGTAGTTGAAGAAGGCCTCGCCTTGGAAATATGCCCCATTCCAGTCGGTATAGGCATCTGGGCTGCCGTAGATAAATGTGTAATTGCTATAGTGGTCCGGTTCCAGGTCGCTGACGGTAAGGCGATGATCGTCGACGCATGTGTAGGTGCTACCAGAGGAGGAGGTTGATGTAGAATCGCTTTCTGCACTGTCACTGTCGCTGCTGCCGCTACTCCCGCTGCTGCTGCTACCACTTTCGCCCTCGGAGTCGTGGCCTCTGCGCGATATGACCCCCGTCAGGATAGATGCCAAAGCGAAAAATGAAAGAAAGGGCTTCTGTAGGAACATATTGAAGATCGAGTAGTTTTTGTGGTTCACCTGTTGTCCTTTTCTTTTTGTTCCGAATTTTTCATTCACAAGTCTCGAGCATTTGGCTCTGAACACTGCTCGGCACACTTAACTGCGCTGGTGGTTCTTAACACAGGGTGGGACTCGTAGAATGATGAATATTGAAGCATTCTCAGTATTGAAACCTCCTTTTCAGAGATCATTCTTGTTTCTTGGTTCCATTCCCATGCCAAGAATACTCGGTTTTTATTTACAAAGTAGATAGGCCACATAGACTCCGCTGCCAAGGGTCTAGCGGAGGCGGAGCTCGTATTCCGGGATTAACGAACCTCCATTGGCTTAGTTCCAGGGATAGGTAATGCCAAGATGAAGAACCATTTTCATGATACGATGGTGGTGCTTGATTGATTGATGGAGGGTTTGGGGGTAAAAATCCCAGTAATCCTATGATGCCAGAGCGGCTCTATAAAATCCAATATCAGTTGCGACGATTTACCCCACTCATTTCAACTTCTTTCAGCCTCATTGATTCGTATTAGAGGTTCTTGGAAATCAAGTTTCCTGTAACATGATTTGTACTCTATGCGCATATACCAAAATGCATAACCAGCACATTTTATCTTTTATTTAGGCAAGTAGGTCTTCGATCTGTATGTGGAGTACGGCAGCTATGCATATTCGTATAATGGATACTGTCTGGCAAATCTTGACCTTCTCCTTCCATTATACGCAATACGCAATCCTCGCCACCATTTAGTCACTCGCAAAAATTTTAGGCACTCTGAGCTATATTTGGAGAGAAAATTTCTAGGCTCTATATAAGTAGCAAGGACTGGATAACCCTGTTACGCGCTGTAAACTGGTGAAATGGAGAATATGCTAGCTCCACGGGCAGCTTGCTTGGTGGATTGAACATTGCGTCCGGTCATTACAGTTATAGTCTCTAGATACCAGATAGCTAGATTTGCAACCTCTCTACTCTCTTTGGGAATCGAAATTTCTTTCACTATCGGGGAGGCCTGCTTGGTGTGGTGGCGCGTGGTGGTTTGGTGGTCGATTTGTTGATGCGATCGGGCTTTTTCTGCCTAGTCGGATTCAGCTGCGAGCTTACCCGGTTCACTGTTGAACCTAGTTGGGAGGTCTCATGTGTACCTGGGTCGACTCTGATGATCTATGTATTGTAATCTTGCTTTTTTTTACTCTTAGTCTTTATATAAAGTTAATCTATAGAGAGAATTGCAGTTATTAGAAAGAAGTAAAGGACGGCAAGATATCAGCTGGGAGGCACATGTGTATTGAAAACTGGGCAAAGAAACAGGCCACGCTCATTAATTAGTGCATTCGACCGAGCAGTCAGTAGGACCTGGGTGAACAGTAATCACAATAATGCTGTAGTGAAAGAAATGGTGATGTCTTTTCGTAGAGGGGCTCCTTAGTCAGTGAAGATGGGTGGCCTCGCCTTCCTATTGAGGTAGTTCACTCCAAGAAACGCGCCCCACTTTAAATCCTATGGTTCAAACTTGCACTGTGATCCGGCTCTGCTCGCAGACAGATTCAGCCCATTGAAAGGTGGAACGCTCGTCTCGCAATTTAGCTGGGAGATGTGACTACATCACAAGGTCAATACTTAGAACAAAATCTACCGATAGCCATTCATTAAATTAACAGAAAGAACACGAGTGCATGTGTGTTTCATTAGACCCTTAAAGATTTAAAGATTTAAGTCTTGTCATGTCTATTTTCAAGAATTCTTAATGGAAACCTAGCTTCGCCATTCACCGAGTGGGGCTCGTTTCTTTCAAATTTATGAAATATGTTTAGCGTTATAAAAGAGCCAGTATCCACAAAAGGGAATTTTTTACTCTCAATCCTCTCAATATTCCTTCATGATCATCAACGCGATTCTTCTAACTTCGCGCTCTTCTTCCTATCATACCTCTCACACGACCTTTCCGGCCCATATAACAGCGGAACTTTGCATATTCACTACCATTCTTTCTTGGCTGTCCGCAGATAGTACTTGATTTGAGATGTTCGAAAATCATGGTATACCAGAGGATGAGAACGGAGGAAATACAGGTCAAAGATCCTCGTCCGTAGCTTCCAGAATCACGTCAATCTCGGTCTTTCAGTGCTGGAATCATCCAAAGTCCAATATCTTCAAAACTTCAGCAACATTTTGGAGCTTTTTCGTGATGGGAGGCAATGATTCTGCATACGGAGTAGGTGCAACTTGGCCTGATCTCAAATCTTCCGACTGCTAAAGCTCACTAATGCCATAGCCACTACTACCATACGTCTGTGCTACCCGATACCTCTTTCTTTTCATCACTAACATGATGTTCAGCTCGAAACATATTACAATCTCTCCTATGTGGTTGTGTCACTCGTCTTCCTCTCGCCATTAGTCGGATATATTATCGCTGCCTTTGTGGTCAATCGACTTATCATCAAAGTTGGCCAGCGAGGTCTTGCTACAATCTCCTCAGGATGTCACCTTGTTGCTTACATCCTTAATTGTATTCATCCTCCATATCCTGTCCTCGTTGTCTCTTTCATATTCGCTGGCCTGGGAAACGGTCTCGCGGACTCAGCTTGGAATGCTTGGATAGGCAACATGAAGAATTCAAATCAATTACTTGGCTTACTCCACGGATGCTACGGTATTGGCGCTGTCATCAGTCCTCTGGTGGCTTCCTTCATGATTGCCGACGCTGAACTTCCTTGGTATTACTTCTATTATATCATGGTGAGCACTGTTCATAGCATCTATGATTGAATAATCCTAATATTCCTCTATATAGATCGGAGGAGCAGCGATAGAACTGGTATGGTGTGTAGCAGCTTTCTGGGACTCCAAGGGAGGAAAATCGGGCTTCTCTTCCTCTCAGTCCTCTGAACACGGGCCCGTAAGTATTCGTGAGGTTTTATTCCAGAATCCCTCCGCTCGAGTGACCTGGATATGCGCTATATTTCTTCTTGGCTATGTCGGAGTTGAAGTTGCCTTGGGCGGCTGGATTGTCACTTTCATGAGAGAGGTGCGGCATGGGGCAAAATTTGCCAGTAGCATGACCTCGACAGGATTCTGGCTTGGTATCGCGATTGGGAGAGTGGTGCTTGGATTTGTGACACCTCTTGTAGGGGAAAAATTGGCTATAACGGTATGTCTCCGCAGAACATCACTTCTCGAATAGCTTTATCTCATAACATATTGCAGATATATATTGTGCTGGAGGTAGTATTCGGTGTGATCCTGTATCAAGTACCGAATTTCTATGCAGGCGCTGTAGCGGTGTCATTGCAAGGGTTTTTCTTAGGTCCACTATTCCCTTCAGTGGTTGTCGCCACCACGAAACTACTGCCATCCAAACTACATGTAAGTGCAATTGGATTCGCGGCAGCGTTTGGTGGAAGTGGAGCGGCTATCTTACCGTTTGCCGTTGGTGCTATCGCACAGGCGAAGGGCGTTAGCGTGCTCCTTCCGTTCATTCTGGGGTTGTCCAGTGGCATTCTTATTCTCTGGCAAGGTCTTCCCAGAATACCCAAAACACGGGAGAACTCCAACAAGGCTGGAGCAGAAAATTGCTAGGTATATTGAGCCTGAAATTAATATGTTCAGCCTTCCTGGACTTGGCTTTGATTCCATCACTTGAACTTGAATTTCTGCTTGCCATGGCTATTGGTTTCTCTGACAATGGTTCATGTTATGCGTCATTGAATATGCGCAATTTTGACTTCAATTGGTGAAAACAAGTGAATATAACCTGCCTCGGGCAAGGAGAAGATAATTGTTGTTATGATAGCATCTTTCCTCTTTGAATTCCCTGATACAACATTGGCTCAATCTTTTCAGAGCAGTCCCGCACATGCAGGTCTTTGCCCAATAGGTCAGTAATCCACATTTTCATCCAGTTCGAGGCAGTTTCATTAGTATTGAGATCTAGCAAATAGAGAATCGTTATTTTATTCTATTTCTATCTCTTTTGGTGTAAGATGTGTTAAACATAATATATAGCAGCCTAGACTACCTGGGACTAGGATTGCTTCAGTACTTTTATGTAGTTACTAGATTGTAAATCGAACCATAGCTGGTGACTCGGGTAATAAAAGCTATTGAGTTTAGTTTTCCCTATCCTCTCACATTATAATAGGTTCTTTCTAATAATTTCCTTGAAAAGAACCATGAAATATCATAAAATAACGGTTCTCTATTTGCCGAATAGCTAGAATAACAACCTTTCCTTTCTCTTCGAAATCAACATTTAGGTCCCCTATCGGGACGGCCTGCTCAGTGTGGTAGTGCGTGGTGATTGGGGGAATGATTTGATGATCTGATATGCTCACAATGGCCTGCAATATCTCTACTTATGACATTGTTTGGACGAGATTAGGTTCCATCTATATATCCAACTCAGGCAAATGGAATTTATTTCAAGGCAATGACTCTTCTTTTCTGCCACGGGGCCCACATTCTATATAAGAGAAATCTCCTCCCTGGTCTTTCTATCCAGGCCTGCCTGAAGGGCTCTCGGCTACGCGCCTCCCCGTCAGCAATGGGCCACATCATTGGCCAGACGTCCCGAACAGACATCCTAATACGGCCAACAACTACGCGCGGCTTAGCCGGAAGTGCTCCTCGCCGAGTACCAACTCATACAGTCAGGGATTCATTCATCATATAGGTATCGTCTCTTTCATCTAAGCAGGCCGGAATAATTACAATTTGGTCTACGAGGTCATTGAATATACAATGGCTGCTATATTATCCACTTTACAGTCACACCAGCCTCCTGTATATGGACTCCGCTACTGGATAAGAACCATGATCTCCATCCTCCACTGGATCCGCCGGAATCGGCGGGCATCAGTGGTGTTTGCTGTCACGATACTGATGCTCTTTCAGTTGGCTCTTTGGCGAATGGACGGGGAGATATGGGATACTAAACCCACCTTCATGGGCACTCCAGATTTGCCTGGCCCGAACCCGGTTCTGGCGACGTCAAATTTCACCCCTCCCTTCCACACCGAGGGGCGCCAGATCCGTGATGCAACAGGGACCCCGATCAAGTTAACCAGTATCAACTGGTATGGGGCCAGTGATATTGACTATGTCCCCGGCGGGCTAGACGTCCGGCACCGAGACGACATCGCCCGATTAATCTGGGATCTCGGGTTCAACAGTGTGCGGCTACCGTACGCGGACGAGATCGTGGTTCGGAACCCGGTCATCGAGCCAGGGATCATCGCCGCCAACCAAGATCTGCTTGGACAACTGAGCCGCCAAGGAGAGCCGCTACGAGCGCTGGATGTCTTCTGGGCCATTGTGGAGAGTCTCACGGCAGCGGGGCTGCTGGTCATTGTCAATAATCATATCACGCAGGCGACATGGTGCTGTGGGGCAAACCCGTGTGACCTAAGCTGGCAGAACGACTGGTTTGGAGCGGATTTGATCTGTTCAGTACGTCAGAGCGAGGAGGACTGGATCCAGCACTGGGAGACGGTGATGGCACCGCTGGCGGGCAATCCGCGAGTGATGGGGGCGGACTTGCGCAACGAGGTCCGCGGGCTCTGGGGCACGATGCATTGGGAAAGATGGGCGCTGGCAGCGGAAAATGCTGGAGAACGACTGTTAGCGCTGAACCCGAACTGGTTGATGTTTGTAGAAGGCATATCCTCTGCAAATGACCTCTCCGGCGTCCAGCGACGACCCGTCCAACTCAGCGTGCCGAGCCGAGTGGTCTACTCGGCCCATGTATACCAATGGTCTGGCTGGGGTAATCTGCGGCCCTTTTCAGGCCGTTCCTATGCTGATTTCGCGGTGACGATGTGGAAGAACTGGGGATATCTGCTAGCGGAGGAGATTGCGCCGGTGTGGGTGGGTGAGATAGGCACGCCCGACCACGACGATGAACCGAGTGACGGGGACCGCAACTACTGGCGACATCTGGTGCAGTTCCTGGCGGAGACAGATGTAAGCTGGGGTTACTGGGCGCTGAATGCGCGCAAGGCAACGGGGGAATGGGAGAGCTATGGACTGGTGGGGGAGTCATGGGATTGGAAGTCAGTGCGGTGGGATGATCGGCTGGTAGACTTGCATCGCCTCGGTCGAGAGGAGCGGCTTGCATGAAGAAAAAAAAAAAAAAAAAAAAAAAGAGGGGGTAGAATGGAGAGGGAGAGAGAGGATCTACTGGATGCTCATCTCATCAAAGAGTGGGAAATATGGTGAAGACTCACGCCTGAAGTCTGCAGTCTGAAGTATAAGCAGCAGCGCAAGTGAACGTGCCCGAGAATCGCCTTGGCATCTGACCCGAAGAGACCAATAGAAGCGAGTCACGATGATGCCTGCCCTCTGAATCCGTCCCTCAATGCTTCGACGATGCTTTTGTATCTGATGTTCTGCTCCAACGATCCCAAAAGAACGAGCGGCAGATGCACCACGCTGAGCGGATCCCAGTGCTGATTGGGCGAGTGGGCGAGTGGGCGAGTGGGCGAGTGAGTGGAAGGAGCTTCGACAGTCAATGCGGTTGAGAGCCAATCGTTCGATCATGCACCGCCAAGCTTTTGGGGCTCGGATCCACTTTGGGCGGTTTGAGGGTTTCGAGGGTTTCGAGGGTTTTGGAGGGTTGTGGGGGGTTGAAGAAATCTGCCAACTTAGGCCAGGATACGCAACTTGCCGCCTCGTGTAGTTTGCGTCGCTCTGAGTCCCTCTGAGAATACATCTGCAAAATTACCATGTTCGGTTGGCTGGGAATCGACCAGACTCCTTTGCTCAAGTAACATGATAGCAGGATAACAATATAGCCGGACTAGACACGAAGGTACCGGAATTCCCCATTCCTCCGCTCAATACTCTACCGACCCTCGTCAGTCAAACACTGACCGATTTGCAGGGAAAACGCTGGGATCTCCTGAGTGCAAAACGAGCTGCCGAGGCTGTGACCCCGTGGGCGATATCGCCTGCATCTCACGCTCCGCCGGCGAGTCCCTGGGGGCCTCGTCCCCATTCCCTCCCGCTGCCCGCTCTGATTCGCGGGCTTCGAGGATGTGCCCAGGGATGCCCAGGGACCAAAGCTTCATGGCGGATCTTCGTTTCTTGTCCCTGGTACCTATCATGTCGTTCATTGCCTCTCATTGCTCCCGAGATCGTCCATCGTCCATACTCCATCGCTTTTTCGTTCATAGTACCCCGTATATACTTGTGGGAGTCGACAATCTATATTCGACATAAGACCAATGAGATAATACGCCTGCTGCCTGATGACCCAAACCGTGGCATCTGATCTTTCCCTTTTTGATATCAATCAATCCTCTTCTTTTTGGCTCTTTTCTTTTTAGGTTGCTTTTTACTTCTTCTGATTCTGCTGGTGTAGATAATTAGCGGCACCTAGTCAAATGATCCTCAATCTCCTTGTCTCCCTCTCTCCCTCCTTCTAGCCGCTTCATCTTCCTTCTATACCCCTTAATCCTCTCCGATCCTCCTCGTTGGGACAGTGTGAACCAGAAACTATTGGAATACTTCGTCTATCTTACATCTCCCTTCTTCCTTTCTTTTCCCCTCTCCTTCTCACCCCAGGTCCCGTGCAGTATGCTCGGCTGGGTAACCCGCTGCTTACCAGGCTTTAGCATCCTCGCTTTAGCCCTCTTGCTACTATGCGCCTTCTCTGACATCTTCAAGTCCTCGCTCTGGAAGTCTTTCTTTCCTCCGCCGGCACAGGACAGCAAGCCCTATCCGGATGGCTTCTGGACAGGGCTCAACATAGCCCAGTGCGTCTTCGTGATCTATGCGGTTCTAATCCATTGCCACATGTTTGGTTTTACCCTGCGCCTTGGCTGGGCCATCTTCCGTGCCACCAGTAACGCCAAGGCAGTCTTCAAGCGACGCCTCGAGCAGTCTCCGTCGCAGCCCCACCGTGATAACGGCGAGGCCTTGGTCGAGAAGCCACTATCCCCAGCCTTGACGCTTTCGCCCGACTTATCACCCTCCAAGAAAGTCGACGTGGCCATCGTTGATGAGCTGGTCGAGGATGAACTCATCCATGCTATCATTCTACCTAATTATTGTGAGGAATTACACACTCTAGAAACCACGTTGAAAGTTCTGGCGAGCCATCCGCGGGCCAAGAGACAGTATGAGGTAAGTAAACAAAAACTGGTCCAAGTCCGTTTTTGGGTGGCCATAGTGTTAATATTCAGAAGATCTATCTGGCTATGGAACAAAAGGAAGTAGCAGCAATGGAAAAGGCCACCCATCTGGTGGCCTCGTTCGAAAAGGCATTCCTCCACATTCGATCCACCTTCCACCCTCCAGGCATTCAGGGCGAGATTGCTGGAAAGAGCTCAAATGTAGCTTGTGCCGCACGCTGCATCATTGAGATTCATCGCACAGAGCTGCAGATGGACTGCTGCAATGTGGTAGTGACTGTCATGGATGGTAGGTGATAGAGACCAATGAGCTCGGCGTGGGAAGAGAAAAGCAACATTCTAATCTGTAATTTCCCCTTCTAGCTGATACTCATCTCTCCCGCGACTACTTTACCGAGATTAGTCGTCTCCATCGCTCACACATCACCGAAGCAGAACGGTCCATCTACTGTTGTCCCATCATCTTCGACCGCAATTCCCACGAGAGCCCAGCCCTCGTCCGATGCGCTGATCTCCTCTGGGGCTTCGCAGGCCTATCCACCATGTATCCCGGAACTTGGATCTCGATTCCCACCTCGGTTTATTCCCTGCCTCTCTCCTTGGCAGAGAAAGTGGGCGGTTGGGATAGTGATCCAACCGCAATTGGAGAAGATATGCACATGCTCCTCAAATGCTATTTTGAGACTGCAGGGAATGTCATCACCCGCGTGGTGTATGTCCCTGCCAGTCAGTGTAACGTCTCAAGCGATCGTGCTCGCGGGTGGCGAAGGGCCCTAGACACTTGCGTTGCGCGCTACCGTCAAGCCTTACGACACATGTGGGGAGCTCTGGACTCTGGCTTTGCTGCGCGCCGAACCATGAAATACCTCCGATTCCATCAGCGGTGTCTGTTCTTGCGCCCCCGACACTTCGCCCTGCTTGAACTGCTGTGGGAAGCGCATTTTATGCCATGCCATTTGACCATCATCATGCTATTTTCTGTGATATATACCCTCTGGGTACCGGCCTCGAATATGCATCCAACGTTGGCCTGGGCATTCTCTGTGACCAATGTCCTGCGAACTATGGCTTTTATCGGCATGAATGTCTGCTTGAGCCTGTACGAGCGGTGGCATACACTTTGCCTGAACTCCAGAATGCAAGATATGCGCGAGGCCAATTTGTCCGACACGGGCTTCTCTCGGCGTATATGGAATAAGCCCCAGTATCTGCTTGATCGGATCTGCTTCCCGATCGCGGGAACCATCTTCGGTGCCGTGCCAACCCTGCATGCTGTATTTGCCCACTTCTGGACGGATAGACTGGTCTATCGTGTCAGTAAGAAGCCAAGTTTCAGTCTAGATGCGATTGCATTGGCCTAACATATTGATTGTCCGGCCTATGTTAAGATGACCCAACCTTCCTACCTGTTTTATACCTGGGGATAGATTCATTTTCTCAGTGACCGTTATACTTAATGCGAGGTGCCAGGCGCGTTCCATAATATATTACCGATCTTAATAATGTCTTAATCTTTCAATGTTTAATTCTTCTCCATTATGCTATGTGTCCATATTAATCAAGTTTCTCGTGCTCATCGCGTGTAATGAGAATAGATGCTCGGCGGTGGGGGGTTCTTTTGCGTGGCGCTGATTCGCTGGCGATTCCGCGCCCCGCCGTCTCCAAAACGTGTTGGAGTCGTCTCCATCGTTCGAATTCGGGGTGAGGGGATTGGATCAAATACATGAATCGACCTGCTGAACATATCTTCCTTCTTTCATTTACTCTCTCATTACCTCCTGTCAGACCGATAACGCAATATGGCTTCGGCTCGTCGCATCGCCATCATCCAGTGGCATATTAAAGTACGCCTGGCTCTACTGCCCCAACTTAATTCCCCATCGATGACGCAGATACGAACGGCCACTAATGCGAAGTGCAGGAGCTAGCAATTGACGATAATCATGCTCAGGCGTGCAATTATATTCGAAAGGCAGCTGCAGATGGAGCAGAGCTTGCAGTTCTTCCAGAGTCAGTTTATCTGAGCCTAATGCTCAGTCAACACTAACGCCTCATAGATACCATCTGAGCGGCTGGGTCCCCAATGACCCTCACTGGGCCATCCAAGCCGGTGATTCCGCCAAGTACCTAGCAAACTATCAAGCCCTTGCCAAGGAGCTGGATATATGTCTGGTACCGGGAACCATCATTGAAAAGCAGATGGGGCCTGGTGAATCCACCCTCTTTTACAACACCGCGTACTTTATTTCCAACAATGGTACCATCTTAGGTTCCTACCGCAAGAAGAACATCTGGCATCCGGAGCGCCCACACCTCACATCATCTGGCCTGGAACGCCACTCCGCCATTGACACACCTATTGGCCGGGTCGGTATGCTGATATGCTGGGATCTTGCCTTCCCAGAGGCCTTCCGCGAGCTGATTGCTGACGGCGCCGATATTATCATTATACCCACTTTCTGTGCGACTCTTTCCCTTGAAGGTCACCCGCTCCTCCAAATAATTACTGAGTTTTATCAGGGACACCCCATGATGCATCTCCCGAGGCACTCCACCATAATCCAGAGTCGGAAGCGCTTTTCCTCAACTCCACTATTACCTCCAGATGCTTCGAAAACACGTGCGGCATCATCTTCGTCAATGCTGCAGGTCCCAAGGATGAATATCTGGGTATGTCACAGGTCACACTTCCTATTGTTGGACCCGTGGCCAAGATGGGTACGGAGGAAGGTGTGCAAGTAGTTGATATGAATCTGTCATTACTCGAGGTTGCAGAGAAGAACTACAAAGTGCGTCAGGATATTGGGAAACAGGATTGGCATTATGTCTATCGACATTCTTCATCACAATAAATCAAACTCTAACTGTTATATGCATTGTTCGGTTGCGTTCACATATATAGGAATTTTCGGCTAGTGGACCAATCAAGCCTTTCAGTCCTATTTATAGACTCTCATTGGTTAAATTCTTTTCATGGACCCCTTTTTTTGCTTATAAAGAGACTATTTTATGCATAAATATCTATCAATGTGAAATACCGGGAATGACTGCTAGCACTGGCGTTTGCACTAACCAAGCATCCTCCAAACAACACTCAAGCCATTGTTATATTACATTAATCCTTCAATTCGCCAGACAACTTCCTATGTAGACACATCGCCAAAAAGATTCTTGAACTTGATTGTGGCATTATCTTATCTCTCCTGTAATATGATGGATTTTGGTACATCGCAGAATTGTGAACCTTGAAGAGGCATTTTAGTGGTTTCTCTCTGGGAGGGACACCCCAGAAATCACTTCATCACAAGATTCAGCTCCTTCACCCACGAGGGAATGCTCCTGGCATATCAAGGAAATCCATGTCCCTTGACTCTTTGATAACTTTGCCCACGCTCTGAAATAGGTCTACAAGGAACGCCGCTGCCTTTTCCTTGGTCAAGTTTTCGATAATCCAGACAGGGCATTCCGGGATGGTATCTGCCTCAGGTGTGGGGTTCTTTGTTGACGTCTTTGTGGACTTCTCCTTAGGATTCTTCTTTGGATTTTTCTTTGGATTCTTCTCTGATTTCTCCTCTGGTTTCTCCTTTGGCTTCCCTGATTTCTCAAAGGTAACATGGGTACGAAGGTACTTCTTGTCGATCTTGAAACCGTGCGCAAGTTGCTTATCAATGTGTCGGCGATATTCGAGTACGTCATCAGTGATCCCAGGGGCGTGTATCTGGGTTCCGTTGGGCATAACAGCGATATCGGCTGGAAGATCGGTCTTTAATTTGCCACATTTAGCCTGTTGCATTTTTCTCAAAGAAAAAAACCTTTCCCACAGAGCTTGTTTTTAACGAAGAGGGAGAAAAGTGCAAAACTCACTTGCAGAGCACTTGCTATGCTCCATTCAGCAGTGCAAACAGGGCAGTACGGATCAACCAACTGCAGGGCCGTGACTTTGAGCTTGCGCCAAAAGCAGTCAACTCTCTTGATCTGCTCAGGAGCACATCGAGTGAAGTCAATCTCTGGAAGCTCTCCATTGAGGCCAGTGTGGAAGGGTTGGTGGATCAGGGGGTCTTTGCCCTTGGCTTGGGCCAAAGCTTTGTCGATTGCATCCGGACAAGGGACGGCTTCCTGGGCCATCACAACATGTGGGTTCTCTGCAACACATCCCTCTGGTATGATAGGGAAATACTCTATCAGACACATTGTTTTGTTGAAATGCTGGGTGATAGGTAACAACAGTTGTATGTTGGGGAGAGAACGAGGGAAACAAGTGAGAGAATGGGTGACAAGTCTATATGTAAGGAGGATAGAAGCGTTTCTTTGATCCTGAAACAGTAGATACTTTATCATTTTTCTATTTCATCTCTCACTTACATTTCAGCATTGACTGTACTCCCACATCTAAACGATATTTGATGGTCGCAGCAAGCCACACAGCTCTCTCCCGCTTTTTCCGCTTCAAAGAAATGATGAGCTTCATTTGTCAAATTGGACTGATAGTTCTCCCAAATCATTATATCCTAGGTTATTCGGCCAAGATTTAACAGCTTAAAGAGATATAGTATGCATGTTCAGGGAAAGAAAAGTGAAGAATTGTGCCACCTTTCACGACAGATCATATACTTCGGTCGGAAAAACATTCCACCGAATGTGCCTGGGATCATCCAGGCTTATGAAGTATGCCAATAAACCAACCATCATCAAGACTGCTCAGTCAAGAAAGTATACATAGCTTGTTTAAAATAGTTAAGCTTCATTCTACCATATAATCCTAAAAGAATGATATTGTTATACATTTTGAGGTTACCACCGACGATATAGGCGTGTCGCGGATTAGGGTCTCGCCTCTCTCATAAAAGTGTTCCCTGTTAAGCTATTTCTTACAGAAAAATGGGGTCAAAATTTTCCTTTTCTATATTTTTTGAGCTTGCCTGCCTTTTTAAGGCTCTTTAATTTTCCCCAGTCTCTGGCCTGGCCTCGCAGTCCAAGTCTGTTGGACTTACCAGTCTTATGGGGGGGCAGGGCCCTGCGAGTTTCTCATGTCCGCCCTTGATAAACGTGCTTGGAGATTGTTTTTTTTATTATATATCGCGTAGACAATCTTCAAGATCATTTCAACTTGGGGGTTGAGTGCCCTATGTCTGAGTACCTGGGGCCGCCATAGATCTAGGAACAGTTTTCGTGGCCTGTGTGCTCTCCGGGCCGAACGAGACGCTTATCCAGTGCCTTGGGTTTTTGCTAGACGTTTTCGATCTTCAGATAAAGCTAAACTAAGATCACATAAGATCGTTGCACCGAGCTTTGTAGGAATATTCAGTTCTTGAGACATGTAGATCATGCGGCCGTTTGTATGAACCTCTTTTCTGGGAACCGGATGGTGAATCTCCGCCTCTACAAGATCACGAAAGACAGAATCATTATCAATAGCAAACATGAGATTATTGGCTTTAATGTCTAATAGAAGGGGAGGTCAGGAAGAGGTCAGAAAAGAGGCGGATGGAGGACTCGGTAAACAACCAACCAGTATGGACGATATGGCACTCTGTATGAAGATAATCCAAGGCCAATAACAGGCGATTCAGAGTCACTGCGACAATGACTGACGGCAGCTTCTGTACCTGGTTCCGATTCAGGAAAGTATGAACACTTTCGGATAAAGGACGGTGTATGAGGCATTGGTGCTTATCATCAGGCCCGTCGATTTCAAATGCATCCAGTAATTTCCACACGTAGTGTTTACCAGGATGACCCGTAGGACCGACGAGAACATGACTGGGGGAAAAGATCGATGAGTTTAACGGGGGGAGCTAGAGCCGCTGCTGGGTCCTGTGATTGTGTCGCCACAGGAAAAATCCATGTGCTGCCGTGGCCTCATAAACGACGGGACCCCGAAGCTCATCCAAGGGGGCGATGGCGATTATCACCACCCGACCCACCTCCTTCGCGCCAATGCTGGCTCCTCACAAAACAACACCAACTGCGGAAATCGAGGAGACACTGGACGAAGTCACTCTGCTACTCCCCGCTGAACATCGCAGAAGTTGTCTCAGACCAGGTGTTGGCTCTCCTATGCAACATAACACAGGCACTTGGAATCCGGCACGAACTCCGCCCCGGTGGTTCGAATCCAACTGCCACCATCACTTCCTAAATTTCGATGCACAAATTACAGAATGGCCCGGATGACTCCGAAATGCATTCGATTGTAGGCCTTCTACATAAGCACCTTGATAGAGATACCTCCTGTCTGGTTGATCAGGCATGCCGGTAGATAAATACTACTGTTATTGTTGGAGCCGGGCAGTCTTGTATTCCGAATTGAGGACCGGAGTAAGTCGCATCTCTTCACGTATCATTAACCATTTTCATGCTTGACAAAACAGAGGGAGTTTTCCGTCCCCCGTCATTTGTTTTATGCTTAGGATACGTAACATGAGTATCTTAGGCTCTAGGACTCGATATCAGCAAAGTTTGTGCGTGCAATGCTAATGAAGCTCAACCTTGGTGCTAGCGTGGACTGGAACATGATGCCTAAGGATTCCCAATGTAACCGCGGTCTGCTTCCCAAGATGCTCACCCTATGGTACCCTACACTGACAACTTTCAAACATAAGTAAATCTACATGGAGCGAACCCCGGCACATCGTTATAACCTCATAGCATTTGCTCGCTCTCGGACCAAATCAACTTTCCGGATGAAAAATTGCCGACATTCATTTGCAAATGTAGGAATTGTTTTTTCCCGCTGCTGGGAATTCGGGGAATATACGTCATGTGGAGGGTCTGGAATACTAGATGACGGAAAATTTCGGGTGGCTGATTGCCGACATGGAAGAGAAGAACTTTGGAATTTTGCCATTGGGTTTGAAAAATAATTTTAATGTAACGTTCGAATACGCTATCATCTGGTCTGATGAATATCATGTTACTGCCAGCGAGCCGAAAAAATTACATCGCTGTCGTGTGAAAAAAAAAATTAAGGAACTCGCAAATTGCCTTCAAGCCGATTCGAACGACTGACCTTTGCATTACTAGTGCAACGCTCTACCAACTGAGCTATGAAGGCCACTTGGTGATTTGTCGATCGTTAATTGATATTATAATCCAACTTCATTTAAGTTCGGTATTAGCAAAAAAGAAACAGATGGTTCCAGAGGGGGTCGAACCCTCGACTTTGGCGTTATTAGCACCACACTCTAACCAACTGAGTTATGGAACCTTGTTGAGGTAGAGAGATTTATTTTAGTTCTATCACCACAAGTGAATTCTACAGCCTCATCTTCGGTGTGCTGCTCGTAGTCAATGACAGTAGTTTCTTCTCTAGAAGTTGAGAATACGAATTTTTGAGGTGGGGACATAGTCATAATCATTTCAGTTATCTATCTGATCACTGACTGGATCTCTTCTCTTGCATGGTGCACCATATTAAGGTGCCGAATATGTGTGCCTGCGCGCAGAAGAAAAATATATATGACTCGAATACGGGATTTGGGTGAAGATGCCAACAAGGAGAATGTCGGATGTAGTGATTCCATCCACACTCTCTTGATACGCGATGCAGATATGCATTACAAACCAAAACCCAATCCTTCTATATAGAAATTGAATTCGAATGTACCAGGGTAATTATTCAAAACAGAACATATAATTTATTTAAACCAGAACGATAAAATTCTAAGCGACGTTGGGGCAGAGACACAATCATTAGTCGATACAATCATCATCTGGAAGCAGGATCATGAGTCTCCAAAAAGGTGAGAAACAAACAGAAAATGATAAGACCTTAACAAGGTGGAAGGGGGCCTGGGGGTGGGGGAACGGTATAAAGCTTTCAAATTCGAGGAGAAACAGAGAGAGGGAAGGGGGCTGTGAGAGAGGATGAGGCAGCGGACCTCCCTTCCAAGGCAGATCAAAGCCTCTGGAAACGACCAAACAGTGTCCAATGGCTCTAAGTGCCGACCCGGGCAGTGCCCACCAGGGCTGGATCAAAGCAGGAAGCAAGGCGGCGCGACTGTGCGAGAAAGAAAGAAACGAGTATAGTCAAAGTTCGAAACCGTGGCAAAATCACAAAAAAAAGATGAGAGATGCGGTGGTGTTCCCAACTCCGCCAGCGCGATAAAGATATTTCAATCATACAGTCGACGCCCAGATAACCTTCGCCGTTTATCCTTCCCAACGCGAACAACGAAGTAACGAATCGCACCTTCAGGAACTAGCTCCCTCTTGTGAAGGGCAAAAACCCGCTTACTGGACCTGACTGACGATCTCACTGGCGCGGCCCAGGCTCTCGACCATCTGCTGGCATTCCTTCCGCCGGCGAATGGTGTAGTCGCTCTCCTTTAGCAAGTCGTCTAGCTCATTGTTGCGGTACATGTTCTCTAGAAGCTCGCGCTGCATCTCATCCTTGGTGAACCTGGAATAATGTCAGTATACAGAGAGAGGAGGGAGGTATAGGTATTGAATAAGTGGCTTTACGTACTGGACGAGGGTGTACATGACGGCCTTAGGAACCATGTCGATCATGGTACGCTTGACGATGTTGAAGTAGGAGGTAATCAAGAGCTCTGTAATTCGAGTCAATTCCTGGATATCTTGCAAATGGCTGTTTTATGAACTTACTGATCACTTCGACCTCAGTGGCTTCGCGCTCGGACAGACTGGCAGAGGCCTTAAGGGTAGGTGGCGGAGCTTCCATGGCAGCCATCTTCTTCTTGTTCTTGGAAGCCCAGAAGCTACCGAAGAATCCACTCTGATTGCCGGCCTCGCCAGTGGTATCCAGAGATGGGCTCTGCGCACGAGGGGGCAGAGGCTTGCCAGTCTTCGGATCGACCTGGGTAGGCTTGGCGGCCTGCTGGCGTTCGTTGACGATAGCCATAGCCTAAATAAAATTAGCAATCACTTCGCCTGACATGAAATGCGGTTGTAGATGCGTACGCGGTGACCGTTGAGGAAGTCGGGGTGGCCAGTGTTGATATAGGTGGCTTCCATGCTGATCAGATCTTTAACCAACTTGTTGGTGGGGTCCATGCACTTCTTGAAGAAAGCAATGACAACGGCATGGAATTTCTCCTTCAGCATCGGATAGCGACGGAACAGCTGCTTGTTAAGCAGTTGGCCGAGGATGCGCACCAGCTCGTCATAGACCAGCGAAATACACTTGGTGCTAGGGTCTTCCAGTCGCTTGATTTGTTGCTTCACAATCAATTCAAAGGCAGTGGTTCCGACGAACAGGGCCGGGGATGAACCCGACGAGTTGTAGAGAATAGTGCGAATATCGATGTCCTTCACTTGATCGAAGGGATCCACAGCCTTGACACCATTTGAGTAGAGCTCGTGGAACACGAAGCTAATACGAGCACCACCCGAGAGTTCGATGCTGGATAGCTCCTGGTTGTTGCCTTCCAATACCGTGCGGTATTCATTGCTGAACTCAGTAATGATATTGAGGATAATGTTGGCGCTGTTGCCAAGCATTGAATCGCCAAGTTGTGACAGCTCGGTAGTATATTTCTGCAGCGAGGAGGAAATACGAGCCTTGATATCGGGCAGAGTTTGCTTAATATGCATCATAAGGATCTTTTTTAAAAAAACAAGTCAGTTTCCTAGTCTGCCAGGATCCATATCAAGTTAGTAGGATAGAGCATACCAAGTTCAATTTCCGAGCAAGGTAGGGAGTACCGCAATAGGATGCCTTGTTTCGGTAAGCCTTGTGGTTTTCGAAGAAATTCTTCTCGTTCTCCAAAGCGTAGGCAATGAGCTTCTTGTTCTCAATATCACGCTGGCCACGGTTAACAACGGGAACGTAACCCAGGCGCAGGGGGATAATTCGTCCAGCGAGAATATCCACGACATCAGTGCCCTCGTCCATCAGATCAACCTTACTCAACACACCGATGGTGCGCTGGCCCTCCGGATCTACCTCACGCGCGAGCTTCAGACCATCAGAGTTGGCCAGATCCTGGTTGGCCGAAGTCACGGCAAGGATGATGGCGTTGGGCTTGCTGATGTACTTGAGCACCATGTCCTTAATCTGACGCTCGATATCCTTCGGTTGGTCTCCGACGGGCACCTTGGTCAACCCGGGCAGATCGACAAGGGTCAGGGTGAGGACGTTGGGCGAGTAGATTCGAAGGTTGATCGGAGCAGGTGAGATACCGGCATTGCGGCCAACCTTGGTCTCAGTCTCACGGACGATCTCCTCGCGAATCTTGTTGAAATCGAAGAACTTCTGGCCAGGCATGTGTAGGAATTCGCCATACTCATCGACGTTGGACTCGCTATCGGTGGTCTCGAGCTTCTTGTCGCCATTTGTTTGCGCGGTAGCGGGTCTGTTGATAAGTTGCAGAATGAGAGGTCTCCGAGTGACAATTCCGGAACCACGAGGCAAGCTACAAATCCCGTAAAATGTGGTTAGCAATAGCTGACGACGACACCACCGGAGGCACCCCCACCGCCACCAGGGTTGCGCAGACGGGCCGGGGGAGGAATCCAAGGAGATCGGAGGAGCGCATACAAATCACGACCGACAATGTTCTCTAGTACTGAACTCTTTCCACTCGACTGCGATCCGACGACGACAATCTGGGGCAAGTCGATGGGGTTGTGGACCTGGATCAAAGCAGCGGTGTCAGTTTCGGATAAGAGACCACGGTTGCCACACATTCGCAGAGGTGGGGAGGAACGTACGCCGACTGTAGAAAACACATCTTGAAGCTTGTTGACCAGTGAGATCAAGCTAGGATCATTCACATTTATACTGCGCACAACCTAGTTAGGGCCGATGCATCGGAGTGGAGGAGGGGGATGGACAGGGGGAAGTGGGCTGCATACGAGTAGCCAGTGGTCGGGGATGCCATGGCTGGCGAAGTATTGGAGGAAGACTCTGTTGGGCACAAAAGAATATCAAGGAAAAACCAGAAAAGGGTGAAGAGAAAGAGGCACGTAGAGAAAGTTGGAAGCGGAAGATTGTTTGTTGGTCGGCGAGTGTCGAAGGCGGTGATGCGAGTGGCGGGTGAGTCCAGCCCCGAGGGCTCCACGTTGGCAGGCAACACTGCAGTCAGAAGTCTCCCCGACGGCTGCCCGAAGTATATACTGTACTCCGTCCTCAGGTCTGAATGGGCCACATGCGCGCTCTCGATATGCTATGTACAGACATTGTATATAGTTTATGTACATCTAATATACACTTTCTGTACTGGCTATACGTGCTAGATGGTTCCGCGGTCGCCTGGTCACGCGCCGGGGCTCGGGAAACGAGGGCTCTCTCGAGTATTTCGATGCCTAATATGCTTAATACGGGAGAAGGTCTGCCCCAAAGAAGAACAATCGTCGATTTGAAACAATAACTACAGGGTGAATGCGTGCTAGACAAGTATAATGGCCGGAAACAGAAAAGAAGGGAAAGAGAGAGAGAAAGAGAGGGAGGGAGGGGAGGGAGAGAAAATGCACAGCAAAATAGAGATCTCCCACCACACACCTGTCTATTCGTCCGACACCGAAGCAAATCGTTCCGACATAGACTGGAGCACCTTCTCGTACTTGCCCGACACCTCCTGCTCGTCGTCGGGAACCTCAAACTTCATGCTCCGTAGGGCACTCTGGATATCGGCGGTGGCCTCACGCACCTTGCTCCAGTTCTGGCCCTGGGCGATAGCCTTCTGTGCCTCGTCGTGGAAACCCATGAACGCCTTCATCATGTACTCAGTCTTCCACAAGGGACAGAACTGGTCATAGTCACTGTAACCGTTTTGCTGGAGGAAATCATCCTTGAGCATAGCGGCGACATCCAGGGTGATCTTGTCCGAGTCACCAAGCGCCGCCTTACCAACCAGCTGCACGACTTGATCAAGATCCTCGGATTTGGACAGCAGCTCACGAATCTGGTCACGCAGGCGAGGGAAATCGGGGTTGTGCTTCTCGTAGTAGTTATCTAGGACGGTAGTATATTTGCTGTAGGACATGGCAGTGTTGACCGAGGGGAAATGCTTGCGCTGGGCCAGCTTCTTATCCAGACCCCAGAAGACCTGTACAATACCAAGAGTACTGCTGGTAACGGGATCGGAGAAATCACCACCTGGTGGGCTGACGGCGCCGACAATGCTCACACTGCCGATACGCTCAGGACTACCCAGGGCACTGCTCTTACCGGCACGCTCATAGAACGAGGCCAGCTTGGCACCTAGGTACGCAGGGAAACCCTGGTCAGCGGGCATCTCTCCCAGACGACCCGAGATTTCACGCAGAGCCTCGGCCCAGCGGGAACTGGAGTCAGCCATCATGGCCACGTCTTTGCCCTGGTCACGGAAATATTCGGCGATGGTGATACCGGTGTAGATCGAAGCCTCCCGAGCGGCGACAGGCATGTTGGAGGTGTTGGCGATCAGACAGGTTCGCTTCATGATGGGCTCTTTGCGACCTTCGACGTTGATGGTCAACTAGTAAAGAAAAGCAACACATTATTACCAAGTCCTGCACCGATATCATCATGGGTGAGCATAAGAACATACCTCAGGAAAATCCATCAAAACTTCGGCCATCTCATTACCGCGCTCACCACAGCCAACATAAACGATGATATCACTGTTTGAAAACTTGGACACACTTTGGGAAATGACGGTCTTGCCGCATCCGAAGGCACCGGGGATACACACAGTGCCGCCCTGGACGCTGGGGAAGAGAGCATCCAGCACTCTCTGGCCGACAATGAAGGGCGCATCGGCGGACAGCCGGTCGGCGACGGGGCGGGGCGCACGGACGGGCCAGGTCTGCATCATGCCGTACTCGGTTTTCTTGCCCTCGAACTCGACCTCCAGCAGCTTCTCTTCCACCGTGTAGTTGCCGGCAGGGGCAATCCGGGTGATGGTACCGCGGGCGCGCGGGGGCAGCAGGATTTTGTGGTCGTTGACCAAGCTGTTCTCGAACACAGTGCCCCAGATGTCGCCGCCGGTGATGTGATCGCCGACCTTGAAGGCGGCAGGCTTGTACTCCCATTTCTTCTCGCGGTCCAGCGCGTTGACAGAGATACCGCGGGGAATGTAGATGCTTCCCGACTTATCGGAGATAGCTTTGAGGGGTCGTTGAATGCCATCGTAGATCGTCTCCATCAGACCGGGGCCCAGCTCCACGGAGAGAGGCTTGCCGGTCCGGGTCACAGGGTCACCAACAGTCAGGCCGGCTGTTGTTCAGACGAAGTTGTCTCAATTAGTATCGTCGATCATGAGGGCGCAAACTTTAGGCAGCCCGAAGCATACGTGGCCCCGGGGAGTGGGGAGGAGAGAGAGAGCAGACGTACCGGTTTCCTCATAGACCTGAATCGTGGCTTTGTCGGCTTCAATACGGATGACTTCACCCACAAGCAAGTCATGACCGACATGGCACTAAGAAGAAACAGCAAAAAACGTCAGTACGATGCTTCCGTGAGTTGTGGGGGGGGGGGAGAAGGTGGGCAGCATACCAACTCGTACATAGCACATCCGATCATGTGTTCGGCCACGACGACGGGTCCGGAGACGGAAAAGATCGAGCCATGAGCATGGCTTTCCGTGGACGGAGCCATTTTGGAAGAGGTTTGGGGGGCAGGAGAGGAGGAGGAGATGAGGGAGGAGGTGGTCGAGCTGGTCGAGCTGGTCGAGCTGGATGAGCTGGTTGAGGCGGGCGAGTCTGGAAGCGGTGGCAGCTCGGGCGGTGACGGGGGTTGGGGCTCGGGGAGCTCCTCGTGGCGATGGATCAGTTGCAGCAGCGAAGGCTGTGTTCGCAGTCGAGGCCGGCCCAATCCTAACATCCGCTCTGCAGAGATGGCCGAAACCGTGCCCATGTACTGAACATACATAGTCAAAGTTGTTCGGGGCGGCCAATCGACCAGGGTGTCGTCGTGGAGTCCCCCCTAAAAGCTGTCATCCAATCCAGGTCTCGTTCATCCACTGGCGGGATTGGCACTCCGATCGGCCCTATTTTGCTTTTTGACCAGCCTGTCGGCTCTAGGCTCCAGGCTTTGGGCTTCAGGTTCAGCAGACGGCTATAGCCAGGTGGCAGCGGGGATTTAATCATGTCAACATTTGAGATATCCTCATATCCTCGACTCTTGTTCAAACCGTGTGCTCTATATTCCCCGTTAACTCGCCGTCCTTCCCGTCCTTCCCGTACGTGCAGAATGCCCTTCCAACATCCAACCCCACCACGTTCAGCCCATCGATCGATAGGGTTCAGGTGGATCGAATGGACCACTAGACAACTTCTAACAACTTCCACGAACCCGTTCCCCCCCCCCCCCCCCCCTTCTTCTCCGCCACCTTCCTCCAGATGTGTGCGCGATATGCAGAGGTTCGATCGAGGTCGAGGTCGCCGTGTGACATGTGCCGTTCGTGGCCTGTCTAACCAGTGTGGATGTCCTCGAAGCATCAAAAGCAGCAGCTTAATGAACTGGAGTGTCTCTTCTATCCTGAATGAGTATATATCTTATATATATATGTGTGTATCATATATCATGAAGGGCGTTGCCTCCCACTACTGCCACTTCTACCTTATCGGGAATAGCATGGACAAAACCAATAGGACACATGATATGATTCTAGATAGCTGATGATCACTTCATCGAGACAAGATTCTATATTTTCTTACCACCAACGCCGCATCCATCCATTCTTATGTATAGTTATCAGACTGGATTGAATCACTTAACACCACATTATCAGAGTTCTAAGAGGTAGCAGAATCTTCGGCCACCAGCGGAGCCAGGCTGCTTTATGTCATATTATGTATATCCACGGGACTCAAAGAGTGATTTATGGCTAGATTTCCCGAACCTGACCGGTCGACTACACTACGGGGCCATTCCGCCTCCGATTGTCTATCCTTCACATGGAGGCAAATCTCCTTCCGCTTTGCTACTTCATTTCTTCATCTGTTTAGTCAAATCATCGAGCAATGGCCTAGATAGCAAGAGCAAGAGAAATACTTCCCCAGATTTGCCTGGGGAAGGGCCATAGCATGTGAAAGGTCTCATCTTCCCCCTTCCCCCTTCCCCCTTCCCCTTTCGACTTGCCAGATTCCAGGACGTATTCAGGGCAGTTCGGGTCGTGACTGCAGTCGAGGAACGAACCAGTCTCCCAGTGTCCGATGAAAAACTGATCTACAAGATGTACAGCCATTCCCTAGGCCTCATATTGGTTCTCATGTAGGGGCCTGATTCCCCGAAGTATGTGTCGATCCTGCGCAGAAAACGGATGGGTTCACATGCAAAGCGCCCAGCCAGCCCTAACCCCTCTCTTGCCTGAACCCCGGACCACGGACCACGGTTGGCGGCAACGGCCACGCTGGCCATGACATCTGTGAATGACTCGTGTGTGGACTCATCCCCAGGAAAATATAATAATCCTCATGCAGTCCAAGAGCATGGATCTCAATCGGATAGCCCCAAGCCCATTTTACCCAGCAGCTCACGAGCTCACGTGTTGACCTTGATCTCTGATCCTCACCATGGTGTTGAAGAGTCCCCGGCGAGGGAACAGCACCGAGTATCACTACTGGGGATACTCTTTTCACTGGACGGATCTTCACCAGTCCGAGGAGCAGTTGCGGCCAATGGTTTCTACCTATGACAGTCTCGCAGATCATTGTGTACAGCAGTTGAACAAAATTCCCACAGAGGGTGACACAGACCGGCCATTTAAGAAAGATCTATACAAACTGCTCAAAGACCATGCGGATGAAGACCCCAAACTGAAGGAGCTATGGGAGCAGGTTAACACCATCCCAGAATGGGTGGACTGGGATCAGATCCAACGAGGACAGGATGTGTTCTTCCGATACGGTCTCCCGATCTTGAATGTAGTACGTTGGGTCTAGTTTTATGTTGGCCATGGGGAACCCTCGCACTAAACAACCTCTGTACAGCTCGGCTTTGAGAGCCTACTTGGGGGAATGTAAGAGCTTTAACGTCCCATCCTTTCCTTCCCACCCTACGCTACAGAGCCGAATCGAACGGACCTGGGCTGAATATCCTCTTTCTATCTCTCTCTAGGGGCGCGATCCGAGTCGTTGAAACACTGGCACGAACGGGCGGTTTCGGTGCCAAAGTAGTCCGTCGCCGTCTTCTCGAAACGCTGCAGCATATCCTTCAGGTCAGCAGCTCGGCAGATGGCATGAGACCGGGTGGTGAGGGCAATATATCCTGTGTTCGCGTGCGGCTCCTCCACTCTTCCGTCCGTCTGAAGATTCTCAGCCTGGTCGAAGAGCAACCCAACTACTATGATGTCGCCAAATACGGCACGCCGGTCAGCGATCTCGACTGCATTGGCACCATCAACACCTTTTGCAGCTCTGTGGTTTGGCTCGGACTCCCGCGCCAGGGCATCTACCTCAGTAAGCAGGAAATTGAGGACTATATTGCCCTCTGGCGCCTCGTCGCATACTACATGGGAACCCCCACGGAGCCGTTTGAGAGTACGGCCAAGGCCCGAGCCATGATGGAATCGCTGCTGATTTCCGAGATCGATCCCACCGAGATCGGAAAAGTGCTGGCGAAGAATATCATCCTGGGCCTCGAGAATACTGCTCCTGCGTACGCCTCGAAGGAATTTATGGAGGCGATGAGTCGACTGCTCAACGGGGATCAGCTGTCGGATGAGCTCGAGATCCCGCGACCTAGTCTGTATTATCGCATGCTCATCTGGGGCTATTGTTTCTGGGTGATGATTGTGTCCTACATCATCCCCCGGATTCACCCTCTGGATCAGTTCATGATTGCGGTAGGTCTTTTTAGCTGCTTGATCCCACCCGACTTCCACCCTGCAGGATAACGTGACATTAACTCTCTGGCCCAGATGCGTCGCAAATATTTCTACAAAATGATCACGGATGAGAAGGTTGGCCTGGGAGGCGAATCTCGATTCGAATTCAAATATGTGCCGACATTAACGCGGACGACGCGCTTGGGACAGCGGCGTACCACGAAGTTCGAGAGACCCGGGGTCGAGAGCCTCGCCCGGTTGGGGCTATTCACGGCTTTTAGTGTCGTTGCCACACTAGGTTTGGCGCTGGCATTTGCCGCAAATATGCTTGCCTCTCCCCAGCTGCTCTCGGTGGTCCGAACTTGACCGCCATGGGGTCATTGTCGTGATATCGCCGTTTCCCTGGTCACCCCGAGCTGGGCGAGGGAGGTTCCTGCAAGCACCTGGCTGAATCCTATATATCACATAATGTACTTTAAGCATTTTCTGAAACAGATTGGCGCTTGTCGACGACAGGGGGCGAGCCAGCTATCAACACCGACCAGGTGAATGAATGATTGAACGTGGTCACAACATTAATCGTAATAGACTGACAGTGGGCAGTGGGCTGAGGGGCTGTGTGTGCTCTCTATGGGCTACCTAGATACTCTATACGACATGAATCCGCCCATAATGGATTCGGCATCCTGTACCACCCATCTGAGATGAGGTTATGGCTGTGGGCTTTGGTGGCCTTAGCTGTCAACCGTGAAGTAATGAACTTACCGTAAAGGGATCCGTCGACGGTGCGCGGCAAGCAGAGGGTAATGACGTCTACACACCATATACACTTTAAGAGTTGCCGAGCGGGTTTCGGTTTCAACTGAAATTCAGGGCCAAGTAGGAATCAAATTCAAGAGGTCATTCACGAAGCAATAGACATTGTACATGTCATTTCCTTCCCCTTTCCCCCCAAGCCAATCCTCCTATGGGTTATGGATGCCTCAATCCCATTCCGTATGGTTTGGAAGTAGGCGGTAGCTGAACTTTACTGAACAGATAGGCGGCAGCAGATAGGTGAGGCGCAGGTGGAAGGAGAGTTATGCTTTACTTCTACACGGTGCGATGTACTTAGTCAGCGCCTATCCTGGCTCATTGTCCTCCCTCCCCAGTGTTGGAGAGGAGGGGGGCGTTGAGGAGGAAGAGAAGATTGACTTACTCCGCATCCCTTGCAGGAACAGCCGCTGTCGCAGGTGCAGCCCTGAGCACCAGTACAGGTGCAAGTCGATCCGCAGCCACAGCCCATGGTTCGGTGTGAGAGGTGGAAAACGTGGAAAAGTGGAAAAGTGGGAGAATCCTGGAACCTGATTGTTCGCAAATGGCGCGATCAGAGAGTTGGGGAAGGGAACTCCCGATAAGCCGGGGGAAAGCTTTATATTCTCTAGAACTCGCGGTGGGAGGTGGGCGGCTCCCGACGGCATCATGATGGCGTCAGTGGGGAGGACAAGGCCCATGGAAGCCGGCAGAGAGTCACACTCGAGCATCTTGACATCTCATTCGTTTGAGAGGCGGCCTCTTCCCTTTCTCTCTCCGCTCGTTCTTCTCGCCCTGTATTGCATCCCTCGACCGCGACACACGCTGCGACCGGAAACGATGTCAGGGTTTTAATGAGGTGCTCCCTCCGATGATTTAGGGCTCCGTGCAGATCCCGATACGAACATTCCTCTGGCACTTCTATCCTAGACAAGTGTTGAATATAAATAGACCAACAGCTGCAAGGTTGCATCCCGTCTTGTAGAAACGTTGGTACATGATCTATCTATCTTGGGACTGGAATGCGACTATGGACTATGGACTATGGACTACGAGCTTATGAACTATAAACTAGGTTCTAGGATCGAGGAGTCTCGATGGGCTATATAAGGGCTGTGGGATTTTGGGCTGTACATTACTAGGACGCCTAGGGCAACCAGACGTCAATAGAATCCACCAGAAGAGCATATTCCATTCTTTCATTTGCTCTTTGGGCGCTTTGTTGGCAGCGATCAAATCCTCAAATCCTCAAATCCTTGCATACGTTTCATGGTGAAGCGGGTTCTGGCGACTGCGTTGTTTTTGCAGTTTCCGATTCCCTGGACCACACAGGACTAACCAGATCCCCGATGAGTTTAGGATCAGCTACACTTCTCCTGCTCTTCCTCCTGCTGCTCGTGATTCAGATTATTGAAAATCATTGGGGAAGCACACCCGGTGACGGAGTGGGGACGAGCTCTCGCCAATCGTCGTGGTGACCGCCGATAAGCTGATCTCCGGCAAAGCGGAGAGACCCACGACTCCCCTTCTACAACGCTCTCATCCTCTGCGATCCGTGCACCTTTCAACTCCCCCTTGGTGATACTGATGATCCTGGTGATCCTGGTGATACTTTCTGGCCCATCCAAGTGACTCTTTTTTGTCAACCCCCTCAGATATCCTAGCCTCAACCTTGATCCAATCCCAGGACCGTCACAGAAGCTCCCGACCTTGCTAGTCGTCGCTTCCCACCCTCTTCCCCCCCCCCCACCACGCCGACCCTTCGACCATATCATCGTCTGATTCATTTACTGAGCTCCTCCGTCTCCTGCCGAAGACTGAGATTCGTCACTTGTCCTCCTTATCTCCGTATTCCCCTGTGCAGGTCTGCTCACCTGGTTCTTCCAAAGAGCCAGGGGATTACGCAGATCCCCAGAGCCGACCTGGCCGACAGTCCTCCCGATCATCAACCCTTCGCCCCCGACCACCCCGAACTCCCTTTCCCCTTTGATTCCACCGCTGTTTCCTTCTCGAACCCCGACCCAGCTAACCCTAGCTCGCACCCGACGAACCCTCGCCGTCGTCGTCTCTCAAGCACCAGCTCCGAGGAATCTCTCGTCACCCGGACGGCGGGCACCGGCATCTACGCTGAAGACGCCGGGCCACGTGAAGCCGCATCTCAAACCCATCCCAGCTCCCAACCGGGTCGATTGGACGGCCGCTCCCCATCTCGCAAGCGCAGGCGCCTGGCAACGATGCGTGCGGATACTCCGTCGACCACAAATGGCTATTCGCAGGCCTCCAACGGGTCTACGCTCCGCAAAAACAACTTGAACGGCCAGTTAACGGCGCCAGCTAATGGCGAGACGCATTCGAACGGCACTGGCAAGTCATTGTTGGCGAATTCCTCGTATTACGGGCATAACCGGGAGGAGGTGACGCGGATCTTGATCCAGAGCCTCTACGAGCTGGGCTACAACGACGCCGCCTCCACGCTGAGCGCAGAGAGCGGGTACGAACTAGAAACTTCGGGAGTGGCGACATTCCGTAACGCGGTGCTAGGTGGACGGTGGTCGGAAGCCGAAAAGATTCTGATTCAGTCTTTCCGGAACTCGGGGTCCAATAATGGCCAAAAGTCGGCCCCGGAGGAGACCCTCGTATTGGCTGAGGAGGCCGATAGGAGCGAAATGCTATTTTACCTGCGCCAGCAGAAGTTCTTGGAACTTCTCGAGGCGCGGGATTTGGCCTCGGCCCTTCTCGTCCTCCGTCAGGAACTGACACCGTTAAATTACGATGTGGATAGGCTCCATGCACTCTCCAGGTGAGTCTGATCTGTGAATTCCGACTCAGAGGTCGGGCTTCTCTCTCGACCGATCTATGGCCTTCTGACAGTCCACCTCTATCGCCGCACAGTCTTCTCATGTGCCCCATGGAATTGCTCCATGACCAAGCAGGCTGGGATGGTCCGGTCAGCTTGTCTCGAGAACGGCTCTTGGCCGACCTGTCAAGTGAGATTCACATCATGGAGCCTCATGGCAGCCCCTAATTTCTTTTTACTAACCGAGACGGCGTAGAATCAATATCTCCCTCGGTCATGATCCCCCAGCATCGGCTCGCGATCTTGTTGAATCAGGTAAAGCGGAATCAGATCCACGATTGTTTATATCATAATACCGCCTATCCGCCATCCCTTTACTCAGATCACATGTGTGACCGAAATGACTTTCCGTTGGAAGTTACTGGTGACCTCACACACCATGCTGATGAAGTTTGGCACTGCGGGTTTTCTCATGATGGCACCAAGCTGGTTACTGCGGGTCAGGATCGCTCGGTGTTGATTTACGACACGAATGATTTCAGCGTGCTCCATAAGCTAACCGGGCACTCACTGGGTGTTGCTTTTGCCAGCTGGAGTCCGGATGACTCGAAACTCATTACGTGTTCGCAAGATCATACAGCGCGTGTCTGGAACGTCGAGGTAAGAAAATTTGCGATACAGATCATCCATCAGCACTATAGCTGACCGAGGCTGATGATCATATGGCAGACGGGCCGCTGTCTTCTTACTATCGACCACCACAGCTACCCAGTTACTTCTGCTGGTTGGGCTCCTGATGGAGAGTCATTTATAACGTCATCTTTCGACGCAAATACTGGCCTTTGTCTATGGAGCATGCGTGGAACATCGTTGCACACATGGAAGGGCGGTTTCCGTGTTTACGATTGTGCAGTCAGCCCTGACGGGCGGCGACTAGTCGCCGCCGACACAGATTCCAAGCTCCACGTATTTGATTTCCAGACTCGTGAGGAAGATTACTGCCTCTCGCTGCCGAGTAAACCGACCTCGGTTGCTATCAGCAAGGATTCCAAGTTTGTCCTGGTGAATTTGGCGGAGGGTGAAATCCAGTTGATTGACCTGGATACAACTACTGTTGCACGACGGTTCCGAGGGCACAAACAGGGTGGTTATGTTATCCGGAGCATTTTTGGTGGAGCAGGAGAGAACTTTGTTGTCAGTGGTAGCGAGGGTAAGTATAGCATCAAGTCCATTTGGGTCGGAATCCCCCGTCGTGCTAACTATCGTTAGACTCTCGAATCTATATTTGGCACAAGGAGAATGGTACTCTTGTTGAAACCTTGGAAGGCCATATGAAGGGTTGCGTGAATTCAATATCATGGAACCCAGAAATTCCAACCATGTTCGCCTCTGCAGGTGATGATAAAGCAGTTCGCATGTATGTTTCTGCTGACCTTGTCGCTTGCCCATATTCCTGACAATCATTTAGCTGGACACCCGGCCAAGACCGATCTCGCTCAGCAGTGGAACAGAATCAACGGCGTGGGGTATCGCCTAATGGCTATCCGCGTACCAGTGCACTAAGAACAACTTCTGCATTCTGATCTTTCTGATCATGTGAGGGAAATTACTTCCCGCTCTGATCTTATATTCAGAATGTTTGCAATGACTACTGTCTCGCGAGGGTGCTTTTTTTAATCAGGCATTTTCATTTGATCAGCAAATCTTGTACCACGGCCAAGCCACAAATCATACCCGGAGCTTTCTGGAACCAAAGACGATAAACCAACTTGACTTTTATTTTATCTGCCCACTCAAATCACCCTTTCTCTTCTTCAAACATTAGCCAACCTCGCCCAAGTCACTCCCTTGCGCATCTGGTCTCCATGCCCTCTCCTTCCTCACCGCGTCGCATATACAGAGTACCATCACTTTTCCCGCTCCCTCCAACATCCTCTCTGGGTATGAAATTTCCTAAACATCTCAAGTTAATACAGGAACGGCGCCGGCATTCGTCTTGGGAATCCATTACTCGTCATTCTGTAAGGTATATTATTTCTTTGCGGTTATATGTCCTTGTTCTCTCGGCTCTTATTCTGCCATGTTCTAGGCGTTGGTGCTTCGTTCAACACAAGGTCATTGATCCATTCTAGTTTGAGGATTGCGTTCGAATCTATCCCTGTTTGCATTTTTCTAGATGAAATTGAAATGCAAGCTCAAGGAAGGCCGATATCATGAAACTCCCCCTAGACAATTGATAGGACTTTCAAGGTTACCAAACATGAATGGCTGAAAAAGGTTTGTTTTATGGAAAGTGTATCCACAAGAGAATAAAATCAATTGCATCAATCGTAACTCCTTAGCCCAGACCCGGAATAAACTATAATGAGCAGAGACAAATTAACAGGATGCTCCAGCCTCCAGAACTCAAATTCGGCAAGAAATTTCATCAGCGCATTCATCAAGAAAATAAACTCTGCCTGGCAATCTTAGACTGAATGATACCGTAGCGAGTTAGCGAACAGGGGGAGCGCCGATTGGTAATGGTGTCATCTCACTAAATCATGATGTTTTCCCCTTTCCTCCACGCTAGACCTGGTCTCACAGATGACTCCTTAATTTCTGTGAGGCCCTAGTGTCAATTTACATCTGAGGAGGCGCGCATTGGACCAATAAATGGCAATTGCTTTCAGATAAGGTATCAGGATATTTTGCAATTTGGGCTCGATGGAACAAGAATAGCAAGGTGAATGCAGAGTCGTAATAATTATGAAAGGAGATCCGCAACTGTATGAGAAAAAAAATGATTAGAAACCCTGTAACTGATGACTGTGTTTGCAATATATGGTAACTCACCGTTCATAGGCATCTCATCAATCTGGGTGGAGTAGTACAGCTCGATATCGCGAAGGATGCGAACATCGTCGCTGGTGACAAAATTGATAGCCACGCCCTTACGGCCGAAACGACCACTGCGACCAATACGGTGGATGTAGTTCTCACGGTTAGTGGGCAGATCGTAGTTGATGACCAGGGACACTTGCTGAACGTCGATACCACGGGCCCAGACGTCAGTAGAAATAAGGACACGAGAGTTCCCTTGGCGGAAGTCCTGCATGATACTGTCACGCTCCTTCTGGGGCATTTCACCATGCATGCTGGAAACAGTGAAGTTGGCCTCGCGCATCTTGTCAGTGAGCCAGTCAACCTTGCGCCGTGTATTGCAAAAGATCACCGCCTGAGTGATGGTCAAAGTGTCGTAAAGATCGCAGAGTGTATCGAATTTCCACTCTTCCTTCTCAACAGCAATGAAGTATTGCTTGATGCCTTCGAGGGTCAATTCATCACGCTTGACCAGAACCCGAACGGGGTCAGTCATGAACTTGGTGGTCATGTCCAGAACATCGTAGGGAAGGGTAGCCGAAACAACCACGACTTGGGTCGCCGGGGGAGATATCTGTAGACATCATAAATTTGTTCACGAAAACCACGGTTGAGAAGCTCGTCTGCTTCATCCAAAACCAGCATCTTAATGTGACGTGTGCGCAAGTGCCGACGGCGGATCATATCGGCCACGCGACCAGGGGTTCCCGAAACAACGTGTTGGCCGTAGTCCAGCTTGCGGATATCCTCGCCAATATTGGTACCACCAATGCATGCGTGGCATTGGACATTCATGTAATCCCCAAGGGCCATGACGACGGACTGAATCTGAGTTGCAAGTTCGCGAGTAGGGGGAGAGGACCAGGGCTATAGAACAACAGCGCGAGATTAGCACAAAGAGTTACAAGGCAGTGAGATGCAAATAATTACATACCCTGAGTTTCACGCACTACAGTATCGATAACCTGGAGAGTACTGATCGAGAAGGTTGCTGTTTTACCAGTACCAGACTGGGCTTGCGCAATGGTATCGCGACCTTTGCAAATTTGGACAATCGCACGCGACTGAACGGCCGAAGGAGACTCATAACCATAGGCGTAAATACCACGAAGAAGGCTTTCCTTCAGGTGCATGTCCTCAAAGGTTGGTGCCACCGTAACCTCCTTAGAGGTGCTGAACTCCATCCGCTCTGCGGTAGCTGTTAGCCTTGCTATCATTTCAGCTTGACTCGTGAAGTACTTACCATCAGCACGTCGATCGATTCCGTCCGCCATATTGAAAGGTGTAAGGATATTGGCGTTCAACAAGAGAGCGAACCGAGTTTTAGTAAAAGTTGACAGTGATCATTGTCCGCGGTGACCGTTCAGAATGACTTTTTGCGACCAGAAGTGGCGCCCATCACGTGACCACCCGTAAAGCTGCAGCTTTCAACCCGCCGCGGTCTTCATCGGCCATAGCAATCTTCAACCACTCTTTGATTCAGCAGACGCAAAGGTCTCAAAGGGCGGTTGCAGATTCAAAATGATTTTTGAAGACCAGCGATTTCTCCACGAGGATCTCGAGCGCCTCGAGCAGGCTGTTGCTGATCGCAAGGCTGAGAACCCCCAAAACGTGAGATGCGCCTTCCGCGATAAGTTGCTATTAATCGAATTCTAAGGCTAAAATTCTTGATAGATTCGACAGAGACTTGCTCGAGACCATGAGCTTGCTCGATTTTTAACCAGAATTGAAGAACAGTCGAAACGCCTCCTGGAAATCTACAAGGATGCCGATGGACTTCGCGAAAAAGAAGCGCAGGCCATTGCGACTGGAGATCAGTTCGAAGAATTCTATAAGCAGCTGGATGAGATCAAGGACTTCCACAAACGCTATCCCAATGAACCGGCCGAGAACCTTGAGCAAGCATATAAACGCGGCGATGGCGAGGGGCCACGTCGCGAGGTGGACAACATGTTTACTGGCGAAGAAGGATTTGGACGATTCCTGGATCTGACGCGGACCCATGAAGAGTATTTGAATCTTCCCGGAGTTAAGCGGCTGTCATACGTTCAATACCTTGATGTCTTCGACGTCCTTACGCCGCCCGCCCTGAACATCAAGCGGAAAGATAAGGTCTCCGATAAATACTTTCACTATGTTGGTGAACTTGCCAGTTACCTGGAAGGTTTCATTAAGCGGGTGCGGCCATTGCAGGATCTCAACAAGTTGTTTGCTACATTTGACGAAGAATTCGACAACCAATGGTCTTCGAAGCAGGTTCCAGGTTGGATGGAGGAGGAGAATTCTGCATCTGGACCCATGACAGAAGGCACCGGTGAAGGGATCTGGTGTGTAGACTGCGAGAAGGAGTTCAAGAACAGCAACGTGTATAAGAATCATTTGACCGGAAAGAAGCATATCCGTGCTGCCGAGGCCCGTGAAGCTTCCGGCCGGTCGAATGAGACAACATCAGCCCCTGTTGCCAATGGTTCTTCATCCTTTAGCCTGAAAGAGCGTGCAGTTGCCGAGCGCGAACACCGCATTCGATGCTTGACAAAGGAGCTACAATCGGAGCGCCAAGCCACCCGAACCAATGTGGAGCGGCGACAGGGTCAGACAGAGCGCGAACGTCAGATGGATTATGAAGCCATGATGGCTGAAGATGAGGACTATGGCGAAAGCCGTGACAGGGATCGTTCTGATGACGACGATGATGAAGATCGAATTTACAACCCATTGAAACTGCCATTGGCATGGGATGGCAAGCCTATTCCGTACTGGCTTTACAAGTTGCACGGTCTGGGTGTTGAATATCCATGTGAGATCTGCGGAAATTATGTTTACATGGGTCGCCGGGCTTTTGATAAGCATTTCTCCGAAGCCTTACACATCTACGGTCTGAAGTGCTTGGGAATCACAACGAACACCAATCTATTTCGTGAGATTACTCGGATTGAAGACGCTATGCGTCTGTGGGAGAAACTCGAGGGTGATCGTAAGAAGGAGCGGGACTCCCGTGACAATGTTGTGCAGATGGAGGATGCCGAGGGCAACGTTATGCCGGAGAGAATCTATCTGGAGTCAGTCATTCCCCCATCTTGGACTATAATATTTTTGATGCTAACATACCGCAGCCTCCAAAAGCAGGGAATTCTATAACCATCAGACTGACTTCTTTGCTTTCCTTGGGACGATGTATGCAATATCAAACAAAAGGCTTGGAGTTTGGCGAATATCATGGTTGATCTGCAATGGTCTGCAGTAGTCTCAGTTACCAAGTCTTTAGTTAGACTGAACATTTTAAAGAACACCTACGTCGACATGTCCTATAAACTTGCTTTCCAACTATCTCAATTCTAGCACGAACCCATATAGATTGCCAGTCACGTGCTTTCGTGTCCCACAGTCTCAACCCGCCGCGAATTTTCGCGTCCCACAGTAGTCCTGCATCACATTGAATTGACATGTGTTATTCGGTGAACAGGAAAGCGAAAATGCCTTGGAATTAATATAATCCATATCAGCCGTCCTCATGGGATTCAAATTCTCCCATCTCTGTGACCTACTAGCGAGCCTAGAGGACAACCGGACGGCCAAGGCTGCTTCGACGAGGAAAGATGTACCAGATATTCGAGTCATTGCTCAATGGTTCGTCCGCCATGACAGGAATATTCATTCCCCCGATACAGATATGCTGGCCCTGCTTTCATGCATGTTTCCCGAGCGACGTCCTGACCGAGTGTACTGGCTGCAGGCCACATCATTGGCACGCGTGATTGGCCGCTGCCTGGGCTTGGGATCATCCCGGCTGGCAGAGATGGAGCGATGGTGGAAGTCTGGTGGCCCTGACCTGGGACAGTGCGTCGAGGATGTGATGCGCCAGGCTGAAAATCATGTCCCCGATGGTTGTGAGGTCTCGGTAGAAGAGATTGACCAGGCTCTGGCGATGATTGCTTCACGGTGCCGCTTCTCAGGCCCACAGGTTCGCCGACAACAATCTGCAGTGAGCGTTGAAGGCGCTCTTTCGCCACTGTATCGCAGAATGAGCAGCCGCGATGCGAAGTGGCTTACTCGCATGATTTTGAAGAGCTACGCTCCAGTAGCCCTCCCGGAGAGGATTACTCTGGAAGGGTTCCACTTTTTGCTTCCACATCTTCTTCAGTTTCAGAGCACCTTAGAAGGAGCATTAGGTATGTTGGCTTCAAAACCCTTGAATCATTTCCCATCTCGCCCCAATCCGAAGCTGGCGGGCACTTTGTCTTCGATTGCCCTTGAACATTTGCAGCCAAGAACAGGAATTAAAATTGGCCGACCTGAATATTTCAAGGCTCGCAGTATCAAACACTGTCTGCAAATGGCGAATGGACGTCGTATGAGCGTCGAAAGGAAGTATGATGGGGAATATTGTCAGATCCATATTGATCTAACAAGGAAACAAAACCCAATACAAATCTTCTCCAAAAGCGGCAAAGATTCCACCACAGATAGGTCTGCCATTTTCACAGTCTTGGAAGAATCGCTTCAAATTGGAAAGCCTAGGTGCAGGTTTTCCACCCGGTGTATTCTCGAAGGAGAGCTACTCGTGTGGAGCGATAAGCATGGCGGAGTTGTAGGATTCCACAAGCTTCGCAAATTCCTTTCCCGATCCGGCACGTTCATTGGCATCGAACAAGATTCCCCGTTAGTATACATTGAGCTGGTATTCCATAGATTGAGCTGATGAAAACAGGCCACAGCCATATGAGCATCTGATGATTGTGTTTTTCGACATTCTTCTTCTAGATGATGACGTGTGCCTCAGAGCTCCCCATCGAAAAAGAAGGCTCCTTCTTCAAAAAGTAGTTCAAAGTATTCCTGGCCACGCTGCTGTAGCGGAACAAGATATTTTGGACTTCAGCCGAATTGACAGCAAAAGCCGGCTCGAAGCCAGCTTTGCAAAGGCGATAACCCAAAGGTGGGAGGGGTATGTTTTGAAGGGGTGCGATGAACCATATTTCCCGATATACGCTGCTGGCGTCGATAAGTCGTTTAGTCGATGGATCAAGCTCAAAAAGGACTACATCCCGGGTCTTGGTGATACTGTGGATCTCGCGTTAGTAGGTGCTTGTTACAATGCCCAAGAAGCGGCCGCCATTTCCCCTTCCACAAAATTGAAGTGGACCCATTTTCTGGTCGGATGTCTCCTGAACAAGGATGCTATTCTTCAAGTTGAAGCTGTACCGCAGTTCAAAGTGATCGATGTGATCAATCGTCATTGCATGAATCGAACCTTTTTACAATACCTCAATCAATTTGGGGAATTCTACGCTTCTGACCCAGAATCTTTCGAGATTTTTCATCTTGAGTATGGACGAAGTGAGATCCCGGCGGCTTCTGTGGTTTTCAAAAGACCGTTTATCGTCGAGATGATGGGCAGTGGATTTGAAAAGCCATCTGGTGCAAGGTACTACACTCTACGCTTCCCCAGAATTCTGAAAATTCATACAGAAAGGGCACTTGAGGAGGCTGCTTCTTTCCGCGAACTGCAACTTCTGGCAGAGGACTCCAGATCTATACCCGCAGAAGAGCTATCCCAAGAACAAGAACAATGGTGCAAGAGATTGAAGGTTGGAGATGAATCTGGTCATTACAAGGTCCAAAGATCTTGCAGCCCCTCTTCGGCAATATCGTACGAAGCAGAGTCAAATGAAACCCCAACATCGGAAAGTACTCATGCCACATTTACTGACCGTGGTTCTTCAATGGACTCTTGTCGATTGGTCAATACAGCCTACCGACATTCAAGCTTGAATCACTCGCATAACAGCACCGAGGATTCTCCTGTAGTGCACATCGATGAGACTAGGATTCTGTCTTGTACTCGGAATATGTCTCATGACCCAACTGTGCTAGCTGAAAACGTGAATTTGTTGTCTCACAAGAGAACTGATCTAAATTTTACCAGTATCAGTTCCTCGGCGCTGGGAAAACAGGACCAGAAAGACTCATCCAACGCACGACCAACCAATTTCGATTCCATGCACCACGAGAATCAAGTAAAGCCCAATCAAAATGGTACAGAAATTGACACAAAATACCTCTCAAATGAATATCAAGGTGAAATATTTCAATCACCATTGACAACAATCCCTGTCTATATGCCTGGAAAATCGACAACGCAATATTTACGGAAGGCAAACGAAAATTCTTCTGGGATTTGTGAATTCTTTCACGCCCTATGCTCCGAAGGCTTTGTCTCCGCTTTCCGAAAATCGAATCCTCTGGCGGCATCTCAAGGCATAGTCTATGGAATGGCTTTGATCAATCCTGGGGAATCACGACTTGGACCGGAAATACAGAAAGTGGCGAAATTCGTTCTTCAATCAATCCGCCGAGACACGACCGCATTCCCTCCCAAAGGAAGAATTATCTTCTTAGACTCGGTCATACTGGAAGAGAATCTTGAGCCTGAGGATCTTCGATTTTGCCTGCGAGAGACTTGGCGAGATCTTGGCCGCCGATATTATTATGCATGTCTTCGATGGGATTTGACGGCAGGAGATAGAACACAAGAGTCAGGGCAAACAATGAATTTTGGCATTGATAACCGTGAGCAATCTCCATGCCTTTTGGCAAGTTTTGACGAAGATGAAGTTTTGGCACTTGGAGAGTACCCCTCTGTTGACTCGCTGTTGCATACTAGCAGCAACTGATGTTACAATATACTAAGCAGAATAGGAAAAGAATAACGTACATTGGAAACTTGTGTGTAAAAAACACTCATGGAGTCGTCGAGATGACAAGAAACGCCGCGCTAGCCTGATGAGATTGAGATAAAAACTCCCCTTTGCCGGACACCAAAAAAGACTAGTTCGCATTTTCTCTCCTAGCACGAACATCTCGCATCAGAGCCTTCGCCTCCTCCACCTCCATTCCATCCTGACACAATTCACTTGCCAACTGATCTGCCCGATCCAGATCACCATTCCGTAGCGCATATTGTGCCAACCAAAGGCGGGCTTTGGATGTAGTTGCTGTCGGGTGGTGCCATGTCTCACCAGCACTCGACTCGTCATTCTGAACACCGAAGGACGATGTTCTAGCATGAGGCTTGCGGCGGCGCTGACGAGAGCGAATGTGACCATCGTCCGAGCGACCATCTCCAGAGTGCTCGGCATCACTGTGCGTAGCATGTTCGGAAGCGGATGAGTACTCGTCGTCCTCATCGGAATCCTGTTCATTATCAACAGGGGCTCCGCCCGATTCTTGCTGAAGAGTCAATTCCATGTACGCAGCTGCCTCCTCCTCGTCACCGAGACGTTCGTAGAGGGTTGCAATTTGGTGCAGGGTCTCCGGGTCGAGCATTTTCCGCGCACCCGCTCCGGGAGCATCATCAGCATAATATGAGCCTGCAACCAGAGCACGCTTCAGGGCCTGGATACTCTGCTCAACACGGCCCATCTTCGCATAACATGATCCGACGGCTTGCCACATCTTTGGATCATAGGGACGTAGAGCTGCCGCACGCTGATAATAGAAAAGGGCGTAGAAGGACATGTCTAAAACTTCATAGGCTTGACCGAGACCATACCAGGCACGATAGTCCTTGCGATTGACATCGACGGCGCGGCGATAGGATTCAATAGCGGTGTGAGTATTCTTCATCTCGATGTATTCATGGCCCATGAGGGTCCATGCCGATAGGAAATTCCGGTCGAGTGTCAGAGCACGACGGAAGTACATCACGGCCTTTTCGTGTTCGGATTTTAGAGAGTAGTAGTTGCCCACGACACAGCATGTCTCCGGACGGAATTTATCTGTGGCAGTTGCAATCTGCGCAACAAAGGCCAACCGAGGTCGCTCATTCATGACGTATAGAATGTTAGAATAATGGTCGAGGCTATCCAGGCGGTGAGGTGATGTTGCGAGGATCTCATTAAAAATGTTAGACGCTCGTTCAAAATCTAAAGGCTCGTTAGCTAGGAACAAACAAGCAAATTAATGAAACGACAGTCAGAAGGGCGTGTACCTTTGTTATGGTAGAAAAGTAGCGCGTTTTGAGTTTGTAGGAATGCACTGGTCGGGAAGATAGCTTGCAGGTCATTGAGAGTTGAATAGGTGTCGTCAGTTGCTTGGTATAGTTCCTGGCTGCAGTAGACATAGAATATGAGGGTCATGATATTTTCCGGAAGGAGGTCCTTGATTTGTTTCAACTAGTGACGATGTTAGCACCCGCATAATAATCAAAAATTGGGCCAATGAAAGGCCATACGTCCTCAATGCTACCAAGAAGGTCATTTAATTCCTGCCATGCGCCCCAGTGGAAGGGGTTTTGGTGGACACTCCGAAGGAGCCAAGTCTTGGCCAGGTCCTCATTTCGTCCCTTAAGCAAAACAACAGCATAAAGGTACTCCAACCATCCTTGACCTTGATCATCTAGTCCCTTAGCAGTGCGCTCAGCCAGCCAGCCATCCAACCCACGGGCAAGATCTGGCAACTCTCGGTTGACAGCCATCCCACCATCTGCTGGCCCAAGCACCATCTCAATTTCTTCGTCTTTGCGTTTTTCGCCGGCCAGGTATTTGGCATACAAGGCGAGGAATAGTGACTTTTGGCTTAACTTCGGATACGGGTTTCTGAGGGCATTCCCGTGGGCTTTGGATCCTTGGAATGGGGAGGCTTTGTCTTTGCCCTTCAGTGGGGTTGTCCGGGGCTGCTTTGGCTTGGAGTTTGGTGATGCCAACGATAGAGGAATGGGCGGCGTTGTCGGGGGCAAGAAGACGGCCGCACAGCGATCATATTCCCGGGTATCAAAGTACGACTTGGCGAGGAGATATTTGTGGGCTTCTTGAGCCTCCAGCGCAGCCTCGACAGGGTCCTGGGGGTGCAAATATGGATTGATAGACGGAATCGCAGGCTCTGCTATATCCATCGGGGATTCAGCATCGGTATCCTCGTGGTCGATTGGTAAGAGAGAATCAAGCATCTCCGCTGCCCTGTGGACCAAAAGAAGCTGGTTAGTTGTTCTTTCTCCGTCAGAGAAGTCGGGGCCTCGATCTTCGCGCACCATTTGGATGATTGGTACAAGCACCTCTCCGAGCATTTGATTGCAGCATCTTCGAACCTATACTTGAGCTCTTGCAGGTCCTCTTGGGTGAAATCCATGGTTGTGTTCCAAAGACGCGGGGTTGTGATTAATTCCGAGTATCAGAAAATCGCATTCGGATCCACAAGAAGGGAATCCCTATGGGGAAAGCTTCGGATGTCCCACGACCTGAAAAATCCCCACACAGTCCTGTATTTATCGTGGTCAACCTATAAAAAGTTCGGGCTTGGCGCGTTGTTGACGCGACTGGCTAACAGGGCTTGGCGCTGGAGATGGGCAGCAGCAAAGCAATTGCGGATAAAACAAAGACTTTGGTTTGAATGCGCCTGTGCTGTGGCAAGCAATTGCGGGCTTGCACAAGCATCCAATATCGAACATGAAGCACAGCGAAGTTAGAAGTAGGTCACCGCGGAGCAGTTGCGTACTGGTGCCAAGCGCGCAGCAAACAGTCCAAACGCCGCAAAAATGGCAAACATCCCCCTCCGCGGGGATTGGAAAGCGATTGGGGGTAAATTGTTTGGCCCACCGACTTTCGTTTGTCCGCATCGTCATCCCCTAATCTTCATGATCATGGCTTCCACTACCAAGCGTGCCGACTTTGAAGCTATCTACCCTGCGCTGGCTCAGGATATCCTGGCCCATGCGAAGCGGTACAACCTCCCTGCCAATGCTGTCGAGTGGTTTGAGAAAGTAGGACAATGCCCATCATCACTCTCCCCGCTCCCTAGAAAACATCGGCATACACTCCAGGCAATGGATAATTGAAACTGACAAGACCTCTAGTCTCTCAATGCCAATGTCCCCGGCGGCAAGCTGAACCGCGGCCTCTCGGTCCCCGATACCGGCCTCGCTCTCCTGAAGAAGCCCCTGACCGATGACCAATTCGAGCACTTGAGCATCCTGGGCTGGCTCACTGAGTTGCTGCAGGCCTTCTTTCTTGTCAGCGATGATATTATGGACAGCTCTATCACTCGTCGTGGTCAACCCTGCTGGTACCGCCAAGATAAGGTTGGCCTGATCGCCATCAACGACGCCTTTATGCTGGAGTCGGCGATCTACATGATCCTAAAACAGCGCTTCCGTTCCCACCCTGCCTACATCGATCTTGTTGAACTTTTCCACGAAACCACCTGGCAAACCGAGCTGGGTCAGCTGTGTGATCTGATCACTGCGCCCGAGGATAACGTCAACCTCGACAACTTCTCCATGGAGAAGTACATGTTTATTGTCACCTACAAGACCGCCTACTACAGCTTCTACCTCCCTGTGGCTCTGGCCCTGCTCTACCTGCAACTTGCGACCCCCGAGACCTTGAAGCAGGCGCACGACATCCTCATTCCGCTGGGCCAATACTTCCAGATCCAGGACGACTACCTCGACAACTTCGGTGACCCCTCAATCATTGGCAAAATTGGTACCGACATTCAGGACAACAAGTGCTCATGGCTGGTCAACCAGGCCATCCAGCGCTGCACCCCGGAGCAACGTGCGGTGCTCGACTCCGCATATGGCCGCAAGGACAAGGAGCAAGAAGCCAAGGTCAAGAAGATCTTTAACGAACTTGAGCTGGAGAAGTTGTACAAGGATTACGAGGAGAAGGTGGTCGGCGAGCTGCGCACCAAGATTGCTGCTGTGGATGAGACTACCGGCCTGAAGAAGGAGGTCTTTGAGTCTTTCTTGGCCAAGATCTACAAGCGTACCAAATAGATCACAGAACCATGCTTGCGGGCGCTCAAATCAATATTGTCGGGGGTTCGCTTTAAAAATTCGCAACGAGATCGGATGCAGGGATTTCCCAACCAATTCAGAATAATTGATTGAATATAATAGATTCCCATATATTTGCTTTGACCTTGTTTTTCATGATGTGTTTCTAGCTTTCCATATATCTCAGCCCTAGGCTCCGGGTTTCCAATGCCATATATTGGCCCTCAAACTTCGTTTTAGTGCCCAGTTCTTCGCCCGATATTCCTGGGAGCCCATGGGACTCTACGCCGTTTTGTGGAGGGGTGTAAGCTACCTTCACTCATTCGCTCATACTTAGAGTAATTTAGATTCCCAGAAACTCGAAAAGGTATGTAGTATCTCTGAAGACGTGCTAGAGACAGATGTATCAAGTTTAATGAGACTATATTTAAAGCCATCCTCAAGAAGTAATTGCCTTCATGGGTCTTGGGATAACTCTATCGTTCCCAGGCGAAGAACCACCTTATGTACTGTAATAAGTCCACCCTCAATTTTCTTGAGAGCTAACTGCTCATCTTATTCTAATTTCTTCTCTCACAGCGATAGAATTAACGAGAAACAGGACTCCCGCTATACAAGCCGGAGAGGCTATATAGACAAGTATTCTTGACCTCCTGATATATTGAACGCACCTCAAATAACACCACCGTATTGTATCACTCATTACATGACCTTGATATCCCCCGCTTTCTGCTCTGGAGGCGCCACATGTCAATTCCTCCTCGTAGAATGCCATTGACGATTTGACTATCATTCCATTTTGCAAGCAAACAGATAGCCAATATGACGTGAACAGAAATGAAAAAGCTTCTTCCGGATACAAAAGGATAGAGCAGAACCAGCTCATCAGTATGTCCATATCTTCTGGTGAGGAAGCTCGGAGAGCTCGAGGAAAGAAAGATATTGAGCTGCCCCCTCAGAAATCGGCAATAATTCAATGACCAATATCATCGAATCGAGTCCTCAACAACTTCCTTTATCCCAGCATTTTTTCCATCTTCTGATTAAGTGTAACCACTGATTATCGGCCCCCACTGGTCCATCCCGTGCGATGGCACTGAGCAACTCGATTAGTCTGAACCCGGACTGAAATCGGCTCAGTGAGCCTGACACTAAGCGCCTTCAAAAAAGCGGCTGCAGCCATGATAGGAAAGTCCCACGTGGCAGAGAAAATATTGAGACATCCGAGCGGATACTCACATTACAGTCTTTCCGCTGTCTCATTGTGTTGATAAAGTGCATGCGTCGAAAATTAGATTCTTTTTAAATGTTTATTTTTGAATTCGCTCTCGATTCTCCCGAGTCCGATACATTCAAAACATCCTTTCGGATCCGAGAGGTGTTCGGGTCCGAACCTCGGATTTAGCCCTCACGCTGTACATAAAGTAAAGGTCTAAAAACCCGACTAATAATCAGTGCATCACATCCAATAAAAAATAACCCGAAGCATCCTCACATAATATCGGGATATCTGTCTAGAGCGCGGATTTGAGAAATGTGGGTTGCCTACAGACTGGTTTACTCCCTGACTTGATCTATTCTTCTTGACTCTATTATATATATCTCGCGTCAATTTTTCGGCAGTGAAGAGATTGTGACAATATCAAATATACAAGAAGAACGAAGATGATCTCGCTGATAGGACGTGTTTATACTGCCTTTAATCCCCAAACTGTCGAAAAGAAGAGCAATGCTATCCGGATCGGTGTCCTAGGAGCTGCCAAGATTGCGTAAGTATTGGTCGTGAAGTATTCCGCTCAATGATGAATATGGAGTATGTCTCTTGAATATTGATCAACAGTTTCAAGTCCCTTGGCTCTGATAACCCCGGCAAAATCGCACCCCGAAGTAATCGTGCAAGCTGTTTCCGCAAGGGACCAGAATCGAGCCAAACAGTTTGCCAAAGAGTACGGCATCCCTGATGTAAAAGGGTCATACCAAGGTCAGTTTCCCACTGAATCTAATGGACCGGTGCGAATAAACAGAGTAAATACACGAAATTCTGCAGAATTGCTCGATGACCCAAACATTGATGCCATTTTTATACCTCTCCCGAATGGCTTGCATTTTGAGTGGGCTATCCGCGCTATTCGTGCTGGAAAGCATGTCTTAGTAGAGAAACCGTCGGTATCCAATGCGGCAGAAGCCAAGGCCCTCTTCACTATGCTGGAGCTATCTCAGCCAAATGCTCCACTTCTCCTGGAAGCTTTTCACCATCGCTTCCATCCGGCCATCCAGCTATTTCGATCTTTCATCACCTCAGCTGACGTGGTTCATGCCTACACGGATTCTATGGTACCATGGGTGCTTACTTCCAAGGAAAACATTGAGTTCAACTATAGCCTCTCTGGAGGTAGCATGATGAACCTTGGTACGTATAATTTCGGCATGCTCTGCATAATCTTCAATGACGAGCCGGAAGAGTGCCTCAAGTGTGACACTAGTATCTTCGGGGACAAACTCCACGATAAGTGCGACTATGATTTCAAAGCCCAGTTTCGATTTCCTGGCGGCGGGATCGGCGAGGCAACGACTTCACTCAGAGGACCTGTCTTATGGAAGCCATCTGAAGCGAGAGTGACGATGTGCGAGGTCGTGATACCAGATACAAGTCTGCCACCTACACAAGAGAAAATACGCACGAGACAAAAGACGTTACATGGCTTTATTCATTCCTTTATCTGGCATCGCATTGACGTCAACGATTCATATGTCATCCGCGACACCCGTAACCGGCAGCCTCTCAAGAGTTGGGTGGAGTCCCAGTCTCACAAAGCGTATAGCTTTAAGGAGGCTGGCGGTCATTTTGCGAACCTACCAGGCGAAGACTGGTGGATGTCCTATCGATATCAACTGGAAGAGTTTGTGAACGGGGTCAAGGGACGTCCGACGCAATACTGGGTCAGTGCCGACGATTCCATTCAGCAAATGAGAATGATTGATATGGCGTATGAGAAGAGTGGGTTGGGGTTGCGACCCACCAGTTCATTCCTGAAAGAGATGTGAGAAGAGAATGAGGACGTTTCATTGTTTACCTCGCCAAGGGAGATGCTATGTAGTTGCATGTCTATAGTTAGGTAGTCAATGGGAATAGATGATTGATGCTGGGGGTTGGATGTAATTCATGAAGCATGGAAGTTACAGAAAGTGTGTCAATTCGACATGGAAAAAGTCAAATACATCTACTCCGTGCTCCGTAGTGTCCAGTCGATGGCGGAGAATGGTAGATTTTCGTGTCGGACTTAGTATCTTCTTGGGGCCTTGTTGCCTTATTCCGAGTCCCGAGTCTATCAATCGTGGTGGCAGCCACTTTCGGCTCCGCCTCAGCGGAGATGACGAAGAGCACGAAGAGGATTTGGGAGCCGAGAGTCGCGTTCGGTTCTGATCCGCAACGCCATCCTTCGTATATGGCTCCGTGTTCTGTCCGCCGCCCCGCTCAATCGAAAGCGGGATACGAGGAATAGAGCCTCATAAGGACCCTCTGATCGTCATCCGCCTGCACTCGAGCACTGACTGTGTCCTTCTCCAGGCCCAACGAGACCCCGATTCAGACGAACCGACCGGCCTCCACATAAGTCTCAGTGCCGCGCAAGCTGTCGCGGCAGGTTCCACATGGGCCCCTTTGGGTGGCGCCGGCACCAGGAATCAACTTGTCCCAGGGCCAATCCGCTGCCAGCCGCCGACCCGATGGCCCTGGTGGGAATGGCAGACGCAAATGCTGATCCAGTCGCTGCTTTGGCTACGCGGGTCAATTCCCAATTCTGAGTCTCAACACGAACGAGCTTCAGGCTATGAAAAAAAAAAAATTAAAAATCAAAAAAAGGGATCTAGAAAAGATCCTGCCCAGCCTTGTCCTTCCCCCGTGGGGGCTTTTCTTGTTTATTACTTCGACAGCAACACGATGTCATCGTTCTCTTTCAATTCATGATGGCTTTTCTGCCGCTCATGCGTCTCATTGGAGCGCTATGGTTCCTCTGTGCTTCCGCCGTGGCGTCGCCGGATATTGATAATCTCTACCGCTCGGCCAAGTACGCCCATGGCTTCAGGGGCGCGTTTCCGCTCCAGCGATACCTCTCCGCCGACGTGTCGGGGCCGATTCTCAACTACTGGCGCCGGAGCAAGATATGTGAGGATGGCAAGTATACCATCCTTGCACCGCGGGGCGACTCGATCCGACACCCGGGCCCGATGATTCTTGACCAGGAGGGGCATCTCGTCTGGTTCAAGGAACTTCATACCACGTATAATGCTAACGTATATACGTACAAGGGGGAGCGGTATCTGACATTTTGGGTGGGCGATGACTCGATCCGAGGCCACGGAGATGGGATATACTACATGGTAAGCGCGAACCTAGTAGATACTTGAAATTCCATGGGAATGCATGGCGACCTCCAATCGGACCTGACCCGATACAGTTAAACTCCCACTACGAAGAAGTCTACAAGATCAAAGGTGCCAGCGGTCTGCCAGCCGACTTGCATGAATTCCAGATCACTCACGACGATACGGCCGTGTTTGCCGTCTACGAAACTCGCCCAATGGATCTCCGCGAGGTCGGAGGACCCGAGGAGGGATGGATCTACGATGGTGTCTTCCAGGAAGTCGACGTGGAAACCAACGAATTGCTCTTCCAATGGCGGGCCTCGGAGCATTTCTCATTCAACGAGATTGAGCGCGGCCGTGAAGGCAACGGCGAGAGCCATGATACGCCCTGGGATTTCTTCCACCTCAACAGCGTAGACAAGGACTGGCGTGGCAACTTTTTGATTTCGTCGCGGTACATGAGCTGTCTGGCCTATATCGACGGCAAAACCGGCGATGTCATCTGGAAACTCGGAGGCAAGCAGAATTCCTTCAAGGACCTGAGCGACGGTGCCGCGACCAATATTAGTTGGCAGCATCATGCCCGATTCCATGTGGAGTACGACACAAATACCACGCGAGCCATCTCGATCTTCGACAATGCTTCCCGAGGAGTGGGCGCACCGGAGAACCCCAGCCGAGGGTTGTTCATAATGATCAACGAGGAGGAAATGACCGTCTCCGTGCTCCAGGAGTTCTGGAATCCCCAGATGATCAGCAGTCAATCGCAGGGCTCCGTGCAGGTGCTTGAGAATGGCAATGTCCTGGTGGGATATGGATACGACGCGGCCTGGACCGAGTTCTCGGCAGACGGAGAGGCACTTTGCGAAGTGAATTTTGGGCCCCAAAATGGCTTCGGTAAGGGACATACGATTTCTTATCGCGTCTTCAAACAGGACTGGGTCGGCTTGCCTCTGACGAAGCCCAGTGTCGCACTGTCTGACACCGCGGCTGCCGTAAGCTGGCTGGGAGCTACAGAGGTAGCCACTTGGGTGTTACAAGGGTCGCTCGCTCCCGAGACCGACGACGAGACCGAGGAAGACATCGGGAATATTACTTCTTGGAGCGAACAAGGTCCCAGTGACGGGAAAGGGAAGCATATATCCGATCGACGGATTGCGAACCCCGATGCTGCAGACGAGGGGTATGAATTCATCTCGGCCGTCCCCAAGACCGGCTTTGAAACCAGCATTTCCATCCCGCCGGATGCCCTCTATACCCGGCTGCGGATTGTCGCGCTGGATAAGACGGGTGGCTTCCTCGGCGCAACCAAGTCCTTGCCCTGGCAACCAGAGAACATGGGTGTCGAGCTCGGGGTATTTGAAGGCGAAGTCGATGAATTCTCCCAGGCCCATATTGCATCCCCATTAATGTTTGGGTTGGGCTTTTTGTCCGCCACCGCGATTGTTGTGGGAGCTTGGCTCGTATGCAGGTTCCTGGTCCGCGGCGCCTGGCGACGAATCCTCACTCTTCGGCCGAGTCTTACAAATGAAGAACAAATATGGCAAGCTGTTGCTTCTGGGGATGAGCTGGAGGAGCTCGATGACTTGGAGAACTTGAGTGACTTGGAAACCGGTGATCGGGTCGGAGATTCTTTGCTGAAACAACCCGAGGAATGAATGGACTGGGATGAAGGGCTGTTGAATCTGGCATTGTACCAATATGTTTTTAATCATCGCGAGGCGCTTGGGCTTGTTTATACATCAGCCACACATGGCACGACATATCTAATTGATTGAACCGGGTCTACAAAGAGGGAGAGAGGAAGAGGGATTTTTTTTTAAGAAAAACCATCAAAACATGGCAGTTTCTTATTGCATTCAGGGGATTTGCTTAGTGAAGCTGGGCAAAAAGAGCGAAGGCCCAGAAATAAGACGTATCCTTCAATTTGCATTCGACCCATTCGACTCAGGTTCAAGCAGCAGCCAGTTAGCTAGTCTCAGAAGAACCTCGGAATAATTTCTGAGCTAGGTCGCAGGGAAATGAAATGAAACCCATTTCAAGCAGTGGCCGAGACCGGCAGACGCTTGAAGCCACCTTTGATCGCGACCTCCTTCTGCAGCTCCACCATGCGCTTCTGATCGCCCGTGGGATCGGTAGAGTCGGCATCCAAGCCCCAGGAGAGATAACTGTTGGTGTAGTTTGACTCGAAAGCCTCGTCAAGGATCCCGAGGCGCTTGCCGTAGCGTGTCACCTTGTCCCAGTCTCGGGCGACGTTCTTTAGGTCACGACTGAAGTACGCGTACGAGCGCTCGAAGATCTTGCGATTCACGGGGGTCGCCATGATGGGCTTCATGTCAACATACTCCTCGTACGTGCCGGCAGGGTCGGCGAGAACCGCATCGGTCGCCCGCTTGACGGCTTTCATAAACTTAGTGACCTTGTCGGCGTTCGCTGCCAGGAAGGCGTCATTAGCGATGTACAGGATGGAGCAGAAGCAGCAGCAACCCAACTCGGCAAGTTGATCGATGCGCAGCATCTGAACATCATCGCGCGGCCGGTTTTGGGTAGCCAGCCACTCCTCCAGCTCGACCATCTGCACGTTCTCCAGGCCGATGCCGGCGTCGATATCACCGCGGATGATTGCCTTGGTGACGTTCATGCCACAGCGAACGGCCGTATAGTCATCAGCCGTCATGCCATAGTACTTGGTCAGCTCGTCGATCTGAATCTTGCCAAACTCGCCGACGTAGCCAATGCGCTTGCCCTTCAGCGAGCGGAAGTCCGGAGTGATACCACTGGACTTCAAGTACACCACGCCCGTGAAGGGCTCGTCGAGAAGAGACCCAATAGATGTCACGGGGAAGTTACGGGCTTTGGCCTGGTCAAGGTCGAATTCGTTAGAGGCGAGGGCATTCATTTGTGTAGACACACGTGAGATATAAAGATACATACGGCTAGCGTGTGGATCATCGCCTTGAAGCCCATGTCGACCTTGCCGCTGCCGATGATTTCGGTCACATCAGATGGGTCATTGGGCTCCAGCAAGGCGACCTTGAGGCCTTCATCCTTGAAGTAGCCACGGGCCTGGGCGAGGTACAGGGGGGCATGGTACGGGGTGGCGTGCCTTGAGAAGAGCGAGACTTAGCCGGGGTTTTCTAGAATGTGTGAGGGATGAAGGACTTGTGCACAAGACCAAAACGGTCCAAAAGGCTGTAAAATGCAAAGCAGGATCACATCAGCATACCAGTTGGTCAGAAAAGTGATCTTGTCGGTGGCCATATTGATAATCGTTCAATGTTGAACTATCGAAGGCTGGAACGGAGTCAGTCAACCCGAGACGAGGGCACCTCGTCTCCTTCCTTCGGTCAATCAACTGGATTATTCAATGATCAAAGGAACAAAGGAAGGAGAAAACGAAATGCCCAAAAAACACAGGGGAGGGGGAACAATCAAAAGTCACGCATGTCCTTTCGCTAGTATTATCTAGATCAAGTTTTGACAGTATAATCTCAGAACAGCCCAGCCTGCCCTTGAAAATAAATTGAATTCAAGATCTTCAAGGACCGACCGAGCCGAACACCTGTCATGCGTGTGCGCCGACTGTTATACAAGTACAATACCTTGATCCATGATCATCGTTGCGAAAGACCCCGGGGCCTCAGGGAAACCCATTGCAGGGAAGCCCATCGAGCCCATCTGCAGGCTTCTTAAAACGTGCGCGGCTCCATGGAGGGTCGTACCGAAGGTTGACTTGGAGTATGAGTTCTTGGCTAATATTTCGAAATGGAAATGGAGTTGGGAAGAAAAAGAAAAGAGACGAGGAGACGAATGGAGGGGTAGAAATACTTCGGCGAAATCCCGATGACTAACTTGGTTAACACTTGGTTAACTAAGTTACGAGACCCCCAGGGTCGAACCTAAGTGAAGTAAAGCCAATTGGATAGGTCGACGTCACAAATAAACAAAATGACCCTGATGAACAGAAAAAAATGGAGCTATCGGAGTGGGGAGATCCGCGAATCTGCGCTCATCATGACTCCGACTATGAAACAGTTCACCGGGACGAAAACCATCACCGCTTCTCATTGGGTTTGGACATAACTTTATCCCACAGGATTCCACTCTCGTGCTTCCGAAACTAACCGCAGGAGCCGAATTACATCCGACAAAGCTAAGGGAACCTTAATGATTCTTGGAGGACTGACCCTGACCGGTAAATCTGGGCCTTTCCAAGGCTTTTCTAAAGCCGCTGCATGAGGGAAAAAGGACAAGGGAATCAATAATCAATCGTCATGCATGACCTTCCGTCGAAAGAGTTCAACGTCAATCCAGGAACCGATCATGAAGAAGTACGGCTTCTATGAAATGATACGTGATACAGGAAAGCAGTTGCATTGCATTGACTCACTGCATATATGAGATATTGCTTCTTCTCGAAATCTTGAAATCCCATATTGATTCGCGAGATTAGGGCTGGAGATCTTTAAATGATTTCATCCCCATTGCTTTCCTCCGAGGTGGGGCCATATTTATTCACCAAATACTTCAAGCTCTCGTAGCACCTAAGTCAAATCCTGTCAGTACGAAAATACAGGCGCCGTTGGACAAGAAATGCACTTTACTCTTCGTGATGGCCCGCACCTTCATGGCAAGCGGATGCGTGTAGTCTCATATATGCGCTATACAGCCGGTTTCGATCGTCGAACTGCTCGACAGGCTCACTGGCCCCCAATTGACGAAGATAGGAGTCAAGGTAGACCGGCGCGCGAAAGATTCCGCTAAACTGAGAACGCCAGATAGCGACTTCCATCTCATGGTGCGCATAATAGGCGCCGGCATCAAAAGCGTGTAGCATTCTATCCTTGAGGCCGATTCCGATGTTTCCTTCCCACAGGTCTCCATGAATCAGGGTCGGCTTCACGCCCCGGCCTTCGGCTTCCAAGGGCCCTAAAACCTGAGGCACTACGTGAGTGATGACTCGGTCAATCAGGGGCTCCAGGTCCTTCCAGTTCCTGTTTCTCAGCTTGTTTAATGCCATCGCTCCTCGAAGTAATTGTGTGAAGAAGTCGACCCAGCTAGCGTTCCATAATGTCTGCTGTGGAAGACAGCCCTGGCAAGTGTTAATGTGGAAGCCAAACATTCCCGTCGGAGATCTGCTTGCGTGATGAAGTTTTGCGATCTGGGTGACCAGCTGGATAGGGTCTGGAGCCTGATTTTGGGTTTCCATCTCAAGAAACTCGCTCAAGAAGTAGTAGGTGTTGGGACTGGAGACACCCAGCTTGCCCCATGCATATGGTTCCGGAACGAAATCAGGGCTGATGTTGTATAGCTCCACAGTTGAATGGAATTCTCCTTCCAACATGACCTTTCCTTGATCCCCATCAGCGCACTACGCGAAGTATGTTAGCCAATCTACTGTAAATCTTTCTGAGAAGGCTGTCTCGAGCGATACCTTGAGAAAATATAATCGAGGCTCCCCATTCGAAAGAGTGGTGGCAATTTTCGCCGTGACGGTCCAGAGGGACTTTCCGGAACGATAACAAGAGTGGACCTGCGTACCTGGTGGGAAGTCTAAGCAACATGGCGGAGTTAGCTTTCTAGAGCCCCCAAGGGAGACAACAGAGGCATTTACGGTCAATGATGATTTGATCTAATGGAAAGTCGCCTTTGATCTCTTTGTTTCCATCTAGAACTGGCTTGACCTCGGGCGCTTTCCCAGCGGAAGGCGTTTTGGAGACACCTGGTTCTATTTCCATTGCCATCGACATTTTGACAGCCTGCGGCTTTATTTTCTCACAGAAATATCCTTTTTGGTAAAATCAGGACATGTCACACTAATTTCCGCTATCCACTTTCCCCACGGGGTATGCAAGGCTGCTTGCGAAGCTTATATACTTAACCACCAACTAGCACTCGGTTTATTTGTTCCAGTTTTAGGCCAGAAAGACTCCGATCAACAAGCCCTCCAGACCCTACAGGTCCGAGTCCTTGCTACCCAGCAACCTGGAAATGTGTCGGGGTTGGTTTGATATCAGGATATCGGAGCATGCCAGGTTGGATTAGCAACCAACAGACATAGGCGCCCTAGAAAACCAATGAAAGGGCGGCTTGGGTGACAGATGAAAACCTAGGTCAAATCCAGCGGCCCTGAGCTGGCATTTTCTCGTGGGCCTTAGGATTGGGGAGGGGGGACGCCTGATAAGCCATGGTGTCCGGTGAAATTGTTGGACATGAAAGAGGACCGAAGATTGGAAGTGAGAACAGCCGCCTTGGTTTAATTGGTGCTGTCTAAGCGCCAACGTTTCGGTGCCTCTTTCCTAACCAACCAGCTTCTTGTGCTATGCCTATCTATCATGATACATTATGCGAGACTACGGCCCCAGAGATTGGGACAACACGGCAGCTCATGGCCTCTCCCGGGTCGATCGTATGGACGACTGGAAGTACAATCATGAGGAGTTCAAATTCATGTTTAACACGACATGGGCTTCAAATGCAGAGCAAGGATGCAGCAGACTCAACACAACAACACATATTACAATTGTGAAATCGATCAGCCCAGGGAATGAAAAGGCAAGAGAAGTAGGATGAGGGAAGGGGAGATGAGGATGAGGGACCAAGGCTGTAGTTCCGCTAGAAAGAGAGGTAAAGGAGATAGAAATAGCACCAAATGCAAAAAAAAGTATCATAAGGCAAGACTTTCCTCCTAGAATCATGGGAGGTTGAATAAAAAGTAACATTTATGATCCGTTCGGTTCGTTCATTCAAGAGGCCCAAAATTCTCAGAAGAGATCATTGAATTAGGTCTCTTTAGGACTGCCGCCCTCTGCGGCACGCTCCCCATTCAGAGATATACTGTCTAGTGGAGATTGGGGTCGATCGGTGGTCTTGCGCGTGCGGAGGGTAAGGGGGTAAAAGTGGTCATCGGGCTCTTCTTCTTCTCTAATGTGTGGATCAATATTCACTCGTTTTTCGTCCATACGATAAAGATCGCAGAATGGGGCAAGAAGAAAGGCTTACGGGAGCTTCCAGGCGATGTAATCCTCCGTGCCGAGACCTTCACGACCTTCCTGCAGCGACGCAAAGTCACCGGGTGTCATCATGCCAGAGCGATCGCGAGGGGAGCCCGGAACCGATAGTGGGCGGGAGATCTTCTGGTCAGTTCCGCCGATGATGTCGAAGTAGTCTTCCGATCCGTCAAACGAGGAGGGGTAAGCTATTTGCTCCGATTAGTATCAGTCGTTTGACAAACCCGCATTGAAAGGGGAAAATTGTAACACCTACCTCGCCGGAGCGCCAATTGACGAGCCTTGACATATTCCAACCCCATGCGTTTCCAGTCCAGGAGATCACTGAGACGCTCAGTCCGATTCCGCTGGTTGATGCGCTGCCGGCGGCTCTTGAGGGTGAAGTTATACATGAAGTCGGTAAGCTGGTTGACCGAGTCATCCACACCCTTCATGCGACGGTCGACAATGTAGATACCGTAGTCGGAGGAATTTTCAATAAGCTCTTCCATGTAGCAACCAAAGCCCGATAGATTAGTGGTGATACTCGGCACGCCCATCACCGTGCATTCAGCTGGCGTATATCCCCAAGGCTCGTAGTAGGAGGGAAACACTCCCAAGTGAGTTCCCCGGACGAAATCATCATAATCAAGTGGTAGGACAGGGTTGGAAGAATTAAGGAATTCTGGATGGAACACGATTTTGACACGGTCTGACGAGTTATTGAAGAGTTCCACGCGACGAAGCTGGTTCAGAATTGGGTCTTCGTGGTCATTCACCATGTTGTGCGTGACAATGGGAGGGAGACCATGCCGCTTCATGGCGAACAGACGACGGCGCAGGAGCACCCGATCCTGACTGGTGATCAGATCCTTCTCGTCGGGCATGTTATCACCTTCTTTCCAAGCGAGGCAGCGTTCGTACATGCGTTTGCCAATGCCTTTCTCGATATTCTCAATGGTGTCACGCAGAGATTTGACCACAGCCTGGCCCTTGAGTGACTCCACCGTCAGCGAGGAGGTCTGCGCAGGCATGATGATGAAGGCCACCACAGTCATTGTCGACCCGCTGGCCTTGAGGCGATGATTGAGACGGGCCAGTCCCTCGATGAACATGTCGACACCTTTGTTGCGGAACTCATACCGACCAGCGGTGAAAACGTAGAGGGTGTTGTTCAGATCAAAATTATTATGGCCATAGAAATGGCCGCGAACAAAGTCATTGATCTTTTCCTTGGCTTGCGAATGCAGGTTTTGGAACTCGTGCATGGCGGAGAACTTCTTGACGTTCAGGCCATTGGGTAACACACCGTCCGGTTTGCGCTTGAGGAGGTGCTCGCTCTCGAACGCTGTGATGTGTGACACGGTGGTGAATACATCGGCACTGTGAGCGGCTGCCCGTTCAATACAGTAACGATGGTAGATCCCACGCTTCCCCGCCTCCGCGTCGACGTCGAAGTATTGGAGATTGTTGTAAAAGTCGACCGATCCGGCACAGAGATAGCGACCCAGGAGTGTGGCATGCGTGGTGAAGATGGTAGTCAGGTCCATGTGTCGCCTCTTGGTCAATGGCAGGGCGACACCGGCCAGCCACTCATGAAAGTGGGCGACCACGGCGCGACGACGCTCATGGGCGATGTACTAGATAGGAAAGACGAGGAGATCAGTTTTCATGAACATTCTCTGTGCTCTCTCTCTCTCTCATTGCCGTGCGTCATATTGGAGAGGGGTTTTCATTAGGAAGGAAGCGGAAAGGAGGGGGAAAGGGGGATTTATAATATGGCGAGTATCACCAACATACCTCACCCAAGAACCAGGCGACGAGGTAGCCAAAGACGATCGCCTCGTTGGTTTCGTGATCGGCAGCCGGGGACGGGATGCCGGAGGTGTTCCACAGATCGCCCTTCCACTCATCGAGCCACCGGTAACCCGTGCCGGTATTGATGAGAAGCACCCGCGGGGCGCCCTCGATGAGCCAGCGACCGTAGACGATCTCAATGCCGCGCTCCTGCATGGAGCTGATGGTGTCGCGCATGGCCGGGCTGGACGGCGACAGCTCCTCCACCTCGACGGCAGCGGAGGCCTTGTTCAGGGGACCGATCAAGGTATACCGCTCACCATACTCGGCGGTAGTGACGGGCGCCTTGGACTTGAGCACCGAGTAGATACCCCCGACCCGGTTCGCCACTTCGGTAGCCACTTCAAAAAGCATGTGGTTGCGCACATCGCGCTTGATCGGCTCATTACCGTTCTCGTCGGCCATGGCGGGATAATTAGAGACTGACAGGGCCGTCCAAAGCTCTTTTCAGGGAATGGGAGAGGAGGGGGTCAATCTCTCTGGCTCTTAGAACCACAAATTACGGGCAGAAGAGGGGGAAAGAGAGAAGGAAAAGACAGCAGAGGAGAACGAGGAGCTTTGGGACGGGGGAACCGAGCTCCGGACTCGGTCTGTGCGGGGGAGAGGGGGGGGGGGGGAGGGGGGGGGGGGGGGGGGGCTGCAGAGACGCGGGATCTGGATCGCCGTCAATTTTCGCCGTGGGTGGCTGGAGAAGAGGAGTAGAGGAGAACGAGGAGGAAGAGAGAAAGAGCAGAATAGGAAAAAGATGGGATAAATTGACACGAGAGGATTGAATTGGGGGGAAGAAGGAGGAAAAGGAGGAAGAGGAAGAACCGAACAGCAGAAGAGCAGAGAAGTTGCTGGTGCTGGTGCTCGTTCGCGTGACTGCGTCCAACACGGTCATACAACAGTCTCGTCGGTTGGCGCGAGAATCCCCCGTCTCAATGGATTCAATGGATTTTGAATCTGCTCAACTCCTTCGTCTATTCTCCGATACTCCCGCCTCGTCTGTGCTCGGCCACCTCCCCTGATCGCCTGTTCCGTCCACTGGGTCTGCGCCTCCACGAGCCTGCGCCTGTGGACCGTTTCCAAGGTTCTTTTCGCCCCTCTCAATGCGACCCTAGCCGGATTTCGACCCGACCCCCAATTCCAACGAGCACAAATGAGCCACAGGCGCGAAAAAGAGCGGATGACCGTCGATCCTGGCGCGTGCAGCTTAAGGCCATCACGAAGGTTTCCCCGACGAAATTGGCCCGATCTCAGTGGCTGGGACGAAGCTAAGCTGACAAGCTGACAAGCGGGCAACGCGGGCAACGCGGGCAAGCTCGTCTGGGGAAAGCTGGTCCGGCGCGGAGATGATGTCATGGAACTCCACTTCCTCGACAACTTGGCAGGGAAAAGAAACCCAGTCATGGCCCGGTGGAACAGGCCGAGTACCAGCTCGAGACGCCGCAGGAGGTACAGGATATCCAGGAGATACTTACGGAGTACCCTGAGCAGCAGCGGTGATGGATTCTCCGCCACCCTGCTCTGTTTCTCCCTGGTTCCCGCTCTCTTCGGGGATCGGCTTTCTTGCTTTCATCTGGCGCAACACAAAGGTTCCTGGCCAAACGCCCGTGGATCTGGCCCGCAGGCCTGGACTTCCCCCATCACAGCCGGAAGGACACCGATCGGAACCCCTACCTCCCCCTAAGACACACACACAAAAAGAATATCTAAAAGGAAAGATAAAGAGAAGAAAAGAAAAAAAAAAAAAGGATCTCTTTCCACCAGATCTGCCATTTCCACATTTCCAGAGGACCAACTCAGGGCACAAACACCTCCAATTTCCTTCGGATACAGACACAAAAGGCACAATGAGCTTTTTGGCGACCGAGATGCAGTATATGCATGAAGCCTTGGGGCTGAGATTCCTACCCGGAGTGGCCCGTCTTTCACTCCACGGCCCTATCTGAACTCTCTACTGTTTCTCTCGCAGGGGAATTGACGATGACACCTGCAAACTCAAGCCCTCCCCTTCAATATCGCAATGGCCCTCAACCTGCGCGATCGCCATGTCTCAGCAAGGATGGCAATTGCCGGTAAACGGACGGAAATGGGATCCAAAGAAGAAGAGGTCAAGCCATTGAGGCCATATATATAGACACCCCGTGGTTGGGCGCTGCCAACCCTTGTCTGGAGCGCGGATTTCTCCTCTTGTCGCTCTTACCCTTCGCTTTCCCTCTCGAATCGGATTGAAGGCAGTGGAATTCATATTACGCGACCGGCAAGAAAATGGATCGGAGCAATCTCAATTTTCCCGGTCGCCGGATCCTGTCAAGGTTAATTGCGATTTTCTTGTCATGCCGGCGACCCGCCTCTGCCGATACCGATACTGCGACAGACTCGGAGACGGATATGTCGTCCTTGAGATCTACTGTCTCATCGACTGATATCTCTGCCCGACCCAGGTGGCACACTGATCCAGTTTGGCGAGAGCGCACTCTGGGAAGACCATTAATTCGCATTCCCACACCCCCCGAGGTCACTGCGGCTAGACTATCGCGTGAGATGATGACAATTTTCGACCCCATCGTTTTAGAATTGGTCGTGGAGACACTCAGTCACAACCTTCCACGTTTCGTCGTCGTGGAGTGTCCTTCCACGCCTTCATCGGAGTGGGACCACATAATTCACCCAAGTCTGATCCCTGGAAATCCTCAAGGGGATAGCCATCCAGTCCGAGAGCCCATTTACTCGCAGATCAGTCATCTGCGCTCAGAAGAGTTTCTTTTGACACCCCCGCCGGCTGCGGACTGGATTTGCAGGCTAGACAATAGTCGCGCAAGCTCAAATTTCAGCGTTATGTCCCATCTTCCCTCGCTCAGGTTAAGCTTTGGACCGCCATTTGGAACTGATTGGTTTGATATCCAATGGGCACAGCTCTGTGACATTTCAAATCCTAGGAGCTTCGGTAGGTCTATGTTTCCACGTTTTGCCCATCATCAGACAGACACAAACACTATCAGCCTTAAACTTTAAGACTAATTACTTATGGGGTTGCCTTGGAATCTCTTTGATCATCCTTGTGTTTGATATTCAAGCTGAAAGATCTTGTTTCATTGCCAATGGTAGCAGCTGACTGTGGTCTATAGTACATGCTGCAGGCGTGGCCGCCCAGAACCGCCGTAGGATTCACACATTCAGCCCTTAGTGATGGCATTAGATTTAGCAAAAATCGAGATGTTCCCATTGATGTGACCTTAGATCTTGATGAGGCCAATACTTCTGCTGTTCTGATTGCTTTTTAACATGCGATATCTTCCATCCTGCTGTGGATGTGGCCTCTTATACCGTGGAATTCAGTATCTGCGCCTCTTCAACAAATTCTATGGTAACGGAGGCCAAGGGTCGATAATCTGTCAGTCGGTCAAGCTTATCTGTAATCCAATTACCAGTTCCTCTGTACCGGTTAAAGAGCCGCGTTAACACCGGATCCCCTTGGTGTCGGCATGGGCGAGTGCTGGTTCCGCGCTTCTCGCCACGCGGCGCGCGTAAAAGAGCCATTTCTTCTACAGTAAGACAGTGCTAGGTATATCTATAAACGGCAATAAGACCCGTATTTCATTCTCCACCGGAATCCCTTTGCCAAGATTTGCTACCAAAGGATCGGCCAAAGATCTTTATCTCTCTGCTGGTGAAGTCATTGTGGGGGGATGACTTCATGATGCTGTCACACACCCAACCGGCCTTCTGAGATAAGGAGAATCCAAGTTAAATAGCATCTCAGAACCGCACAGAGTCGAAGCATCGTGAGCATTTCTTCTCGACTACTAAGGTATGCTTTTGTTCAAGGGTCCCGATTGCTAAGAGACGATTTCTTTCTACTCCTTTCTAACTTATTCTTGGTATATTAGATCAATCTCTTCTTCATCTCTTCCTTCGCCTACCCTCACCCACCCACTACTTTCAGTTCAAAATGGTTCGCGGCGCCGATTACGACAACGGAATCCCTCAAAGTGACAATCCCATTGAGGCGGGTACTACGAAGGCCCATGGCACTGGCCCCACCGTGTGTTCCTCCTCTATCCCTACTTTCACATTTATGATATGCATCCTGTTATAGATCTGATAATCTGACTGTTGATTCAACTAGGATGCCCCCGTGAACCGCGCCAACAAGGTCGCCCCGATGCCCCAAGAAACTGGCTCACAGCGGGAGGTCTTCAGCGGTATGGGCAGTGCTGGTTCCAACAGCGGCAAGGGTGGTCATGAGCCAAAGTCCCTTGGCGAGAACAAGGGCCGTGGTGCCCAAGGCGTCAACTAAACAGCTTTATGCCTTTTACGATTTGAGCACATACCGTCATGATATCGATCACCTACTCATATCTCTTTTGAGGATACTTCTGGACTATCCTTGAGTTGGCACGAGCTATGCGTACAAATTTCCTGTACTGTACATTACTCAACGATTAGGAGTTTTGGGAGCCAGATGCCTAGTTTGAATGTCCCCATACAATGTAACATCAAATTTCCTCAAAAGTCTTGTATACAATGCGACAAATTCAGGGTACTGTTACTTCTCTGCTGACACTGAACTCTCTTTTGAGTAAAGTAATTCCCTGCATATAGGAGACATCCCAGGCTATAAATTCAATACCGTTGGTGGCGTCGACCTCTTGAGCCCCAGAGTTGCTTGCACCATTTAGTACTTTCGGGATTTTGTATCGCGACTCTCCAACTTAATTAACTTCCCATGATCTACTTTGAAAACTATGGGGATATCCAGAACTGTTAGGATGACTTTGGGTACGTGTCGAGATGAGCCCATTCCGAATAACACCTTGAATTTGATCGCGGATTCCCTGCATATGACGGTGCCCGGCCAGGCAGGGGGAGATTTGTTACCATGAAGGCCAAGTTCAATGCATCTTGCTTTCGCTCCTGCGAAATAGTTGGCCCGTCCACCATTTGAATTGGCTTCATGAGAAAGGGGGAATCACAGAGGGCTTTTTGAATGTTGGGGTGGAGAGGGGGGGGGGGGGGGGTTATTTCTGGCACGTCGAGGGAAGTGCTTTTCTTTTCGGATGCTCTTTCTGCTCTTTCTGCTAAAATTGTAGTTGATTGAGTTGATCCGCATGATTTGGGACTGGGGCCAAACAGTTTTCAGCGGTTGGCCCCGTATATCCCTAACCTCCTTCTGTGCCTCTCCGCCATACACGGGCCGTTAAATTCCTTGCCTCCGTCCACTCGCATGCATGCACACATGCACACATAGAGGCAAAGCTGCAAATTCCGATTGTATGTACTATTTGCGGGAACCATAAGCTTTCTTCTTCTCTTTTGGGGCCCTCGTCGGAATCACATCTGCCTACAATGGTGTCCTTTCGGCCTGGCACATAGCGCGCATACCAAGTGGCGGCTATTTGGTTGTTGGTTCACTCAGTTGATGACTGCCCCAAAGCTGGATCTCAAGACCTCCAAGAACACCTCGCGCTTGGGTCCTGTTACGGCCGTGTAGTTTTCTCTCCTCTATCACTCTACTCGTCGAACCTATCTCATTTTCCATCGTCTCTCATTCCACCTATAGCCAACAGTCCCTATAGATCGTTCCCCAACAGAGAGCCCGAGGGCGTGGCCCCCTGGAAACCACAATTAAGCGCTCGACAGTCTCTCAAGCCGCCGGGCTTCCTGTTTGGATTGTTGTTCTTTGAGGGCCCATTTGCAACCAACCGGGAAGGATTGTGAGGGGTGAAACGAAAGACAAAAATAGAGCTCCATCCCTCCCTCCGAGGTCTTGCGCTCTGGAAGCGGCAATCGCCGTGGTTGAGAGGATGTTTTAAATTTCAAAATCCAACCCCCAATCTCTCCGGTCTCTGATTTACCTCTCGCTTTCACTTGATTCTGGCTTGATATTTTTCCCCCCGTTTTCTTTGTCGTCCGTTGTGCTCCCCTACAATCCTGTATGGCCATTCCCCGATCTCGACCCATTGAACATGGCTTCACCATGGAATAGGGAGAAGAGATATGATGTCTTTCAGTATGATTACGTCGAGGATCCGGACGCCCATCCTCCCCAACCGCGAGCGACCTTTCTCTTTGTCAGAACCTTTAATCCTGCCCCAAGGGGGGTCTCCCCAGAGAACGAGGCCCAAGAGAAGACCCAGGAGAGCACTGATGAGAGCAATGACGGAAAGGATATAGATAAGAAGCCCAACGCCGGCAACTCACGGGGATTTCTGTTCCTCCTCCTCCGGCATCCTAAGGACCCAAAACGATTCATCGTGGTCCGTCGGAAGAAGAAGGTAACGATTGGATCCAAGACCGAGAAGCCCCTCGAGGGATACCCAGAAGCGATGCCCAGGTTGTTCAACACGTCTAAGGAGGATAGGCGCGATCCAAAGAACCTGAAGGACAAGGAGAGGGTGATGAACGATATAACGCGGCATCAGGCGCGACCCCAGGGGACCCGTTGGAGGAGACTTCTCAATAGGACTATATGGGGTGTCCAGAATATCAGGAGGATATGGGAACAGGGCGAATCCCACTGGAGCAAGCCCCAAAGAATAGGAACCGTGACTGAGGATAATTTGCGGAAGTGGGAAAGCAGTTGGCTGCATGATGACAAAGACAATTCAGGTAGGGCAGACACGGCCAGACTCCGGTTTGTGCAGGACAAGCTTTACGCCATTCACTACGCAGATCACTACGCCGAGAAACAACCTCCATTCACAAAGAGCAGCGAGGAGGTCACATGGGTGCTGTACCATCTCCAGAAGCGCAATTTCATCAAGCTATCTGAAGATTTGAAGATGAGGGTTAATCACATGGTCATGGTTCGAGAGCAACAAAAGAGACATGAAGAAGAAGAGCAACAAAAGAGACACGAAGAAGAAGAGCAACAAAAGAGACACGAAGAAGAAGAGCAACAAAAGAGACACGAAGAAGAAAAGCAACAAAAGAGACACAAGGAAGAGGAACAACAGAAATTGTGGACGGCATTGTCCAAATCCAATTATAAGCCCCGACTTCCCGATAGAGGAGGAGGAGGAAGAGGAGGAGGAGGAGGAAGAGGAGGAGGAGGAGGAAGAGGAGGAGGAAGAGGCGGTGGAAGAAGAAGAGGAGGAGGAGGAGGAGGAGGAGAAAAAAGGCTGGTGCCAGCGGTGCCGGTTTCCAATCCTCCCGCGCAAGTGAATCAATCCGTTGGAAATTCGGGCAACGTCAATGTCACGATCGTTTTGGGGTCAAATGAAGGGTCTGCAACTACAACAACCGGCACAGGGAATTCAGGGAAGTTGAAGAGGAAATCAGAGCAGGGGCGGTTGGATTCAATAAGGCCGAAATGGAGGATCCCACTGCAGGAGCGTTGGGCATCAATGAAAGCAGCACAGGACCAACCAGCCAAGGAGCCGGTTGAAACCACTCCGTCCCGACTCAATGACCGAGCAAATACTGGAAGGCCAAAGCAAGAGACCAAGAACAAGGGTCCTGCAGTGAATGGAAAAAGAGGAAAGGGGAAGAAAGAGAGACGGGAGGAGGAAAAGAACCAGAAACAACAAAGAAAGAAGTGAATAATAATGATGATGATGATGATGATGATGATGATGATGATGATGATGATGATGATGATGATGATGATGATAAGAGAGCGCGAGAGCAAAGAGGGGAGCGAACAAGTCACTTTGGGGCTCATGGGCTCGCGATAAGTCACTCCTCAATATCAACAATCCTGATACGATGAGGATGGGGTTCTGTGGAAAGGCATATCTGCACAAAGAAACACCCGGATAGTTCTAGAAAATCAAGTTATGAGGCAAGGCTCTCTGTCGACTCTTCAATGAAAAAAAATTACATATGTAAATATAGATATAGAACTAAGGTAAGAGATCGCTTCTGTATCAGCAGCTTCTAAGGTATCCATGCGGGCATCAAAAAATTACAGAGGTAGGAGCAGTATTATAATGTGTTTAAAAAGCTGGCCGGTGGCAACGCATTCGCAGGGCGGGAAATGTAGTCATATAAGAGAAAGCTGAACCGTACCATTAGGAGTCGGAGGAATCAGTCGCCTTCTCGGAATCTTGCTTGTCGTTGACAGGCTGGTTAGGGTCGGAAGTAGAAGCAGTGGGTTCCGAGATGGGCTTTTTTTTCACGATTTCAAGCAGCGTATCTCCCAGGGCACTTGCGCCCTCGATCTTGCTGAGCCGCGCTCGGAAGTGTTCAACATCGGCTTCCATTCTAGAGTTTTGGTTAGTCAGGATTTGCCAAAGCTTGCCAACAACCAAAGTCAATCTCTTACCTCTTCTTTCCAGCCTCTGACTCGACATGGGCTCCATCAAACGCAGCAGTCCACTGGTCGCGATAATTCTTGAAAATAGGACCCATAATCATAGTGACAGTCGTATCCGGCAGGTGTTTACTGAGAACACGGTGAAGGGTGCCCGTTTCTTTTGCCAACGTTTCCATGTAAGGATGGGCGACTGTAGATGACCCCGCAGTATCCCAGTCGATCTTTTTCATGGAATTAACCTGGATGGTCGACCGCGAGCTCATAATATCGACCAGCTTCTCATGGATCCCAGTCTGGTGCTCTTGACACAGGCGCTTAACCTTGTCAAACTCCATCATCACCTGGTTTGTTTGGCCATGGCGTCGGACAAATTCTCGTACATATGGTACAAGTGCAATGACAAAGCTCAGAGCCTGCGATGAAAGTGCGAGGTGCTTCGTTGTGATGTTCTTGAGCCCTGCGCTCCGGGTCGCACCCGCACCGAGAATAAGTTGGGACGAACGTGAATTGAACAATTTCAGAATTTCGAGAAGCTGCGGGACAATATCCTGGATCATGCTCGGGATATTGGCCATGAGGAACTCAAATTCTTCGATGGTGCGCATGATGGCCACTGCCGAGTCAGGAAGGATGTATCTCTGTTCGTCAACCACTGCACTACGCAATTTGTCCTTGCCAGATCCATTGACGCTGCTCTCTGCGTGTGCGGCTGTTTGGTGGGTATCTTCGCTTTGCGGGACCCAGATCTTCGACACTTCGACCCAAGCCTCAATATCTTTGGTGCTCGCGTCAAGAATCCGGGTCATGATCGTCACTTCAGCCTCTCCGAAATCTCGCGCATCCCATCGATCCGCATCCATGACCTTGACAATTCGATGGCGCTGTGTTTCACCAAATCGAGTAATAAAGTCACGAATTTGGTTTCCGACAATGGTCTTCAGCGCAGTGCCCCCTCGCCCAGAAATAGCCTCACACTCGTCGGCAAATAGCCTGTTGAGAATAAAGTACTTTAAGAATTCTTCTTTGGAGAGCTGAGACGTCTGCTCAGAGCGAACCTTTAGGACCTTGGTGATCTGAGATTGGGCAATATCCACTGCTTGGCCAAGCAGACTCGACATGTCCAAAACTTGGAGAATTTCATCTTGCGCCATGGCAGATGCCGATCGCCCATTATCAGAAGACCTAGCACTTTGCTCGGAGCTCTGCAGATTTGGGCTCCTATTGAGTGATTTGACACCAGCGCTACCAAGACCACTGGCAACATCCAGGAGGATCTTCACTTGGACACTCAGTCGGCGTAAGCACTCGCTAATGCCCGTGTAGACCCCTACCAGCATTGAGTAGGCATCCTCTGAATCAAGTGCGCGAAGATTTCGAGCGAGAATCGATGACTTTTCCTGCTGGTTTCGTTGTCGGTCGCCATGCGTGGAAACAGAAACCATAGATTCGTTGTCGTCGTCGCTGGAACTAGGCAAGTGCTTACGGATAAGCCCTTTCATCTCTCGCAAAACAGCGGTCTTGAATGAGGTGGCCGCCGCCGTCGTATAGCGAGCCCGCGCCAGTCCAGTGAGCTGAGCGTGCAATCTCGATCGCAGCTCATTATTGAAGTTCATATATGCAGGTGAGGCCATAGATATAGGGCGTTGTCCGCCACGCTGTCGCAAGAATGAAGCACCCCAGCGCTGCAATGTCACGCTGGAAGACACATGCTGGACGTGTTCCCGCAAATCTCCTAGAAGGTCGTTCAAAAAACGAGATTCATAGCCCATTCCAATACGTTGCCTCAATAGAGCAAGATCTTCAGATGCGCCATCAAGGGCCTTCAGTCCTCGGAGGTCAACAGGTTTCCGTGGAAGATCCTTTTCATCTTCCTCGGCAGGCCGATCTGATAATTTTTCTCCCGCCATGAGCTTCTCAACCTCTTCGAGCTCGTCGGCGGCAACCTCGATATCTCCCTGTTCGACATAATCCTCACATCGAGAAACAGATTCCACCACGTCGCGAAGCTGAGCCACGGCTGCGGCTAGCATTCGTACGTTCTCTCTCCGCCGTCTGAGATTGACGATTTTAAGGCCACCAAGGGCCATCTCTTTATCTATTTTCTGAAGATCTCGTCGCAAAACTTGGATTCGGTTCACTGAATCGGCAGCTTCGGCGTGTAACTCGCGCAATGAACCAAGGGCCGTAAAGAAGGATTTCGAGGCATTTGAGATTGAGGAAATCAGGTGAATTTCCACGGTATCCATATACCACGAAAGCTTCTCCTGTAGGATAGCATTAGTAGCCAAGGCTTTCCTTACCGTGTGGGCTGGCTCCGTGGCTTCTCCATTTCCATTTGGATATCTATCGTTTTTGGTTGGGGGTCGTGGCGGTCGAACAACCTCTGATTTCTCTGAGATCACATCAAAAGTGCGAGGGTTCTCTAGGTGAAAGTCCGCTTCAAAATATACAGGTGGTATCGTAGACAAGGGCGTGATAGCTGGGCCTCGACCACGATTACCAGAGGAGCGCCTACCGCGTGGCTCATACGGCGATGTTGATCGGGAGCCGGTTGACATAAAGGAGGCTCTTCTTTCAGGGCTCCACGGCATGAGAGACTCCATGTCATCAGGCTTGGGAGATTTCTGGGCCGCCTTGTCCCCTGTGCCGTCCTTTGGTTGTTGGAACACATCATAGAGCGAGCCGACTTGCGAGAGGTACGGTTGGAAGGCCTTAAGCTCTACATGCTCGATATTCGTGAGGGTTACTGGGGGAATATCGCGGGATGAAGGAGGCTTATATCCGGTGGACGATACGGCGGTATGAGGGGTCAGGCCTGTGCGGACAATTGGAGGTTGTAGAAGGGTTGAGATAGCTACAAGGTTTATTAGCCGCGCCGACACGCCATATATATAATTGGGGCTTTCATCAATCATCAACGAACCATTCTGTCCAGACTCTGTAATAGAACCATGGTGTTGCGAGGTATCCAGGATCCCTCCAATGCTCACAATCGAGCTCGCCGTGGATCCCCTTCTCAGGGGGTATCGCTGGGGAGGCACACGTGGGGAAGATTCCAGCTGAGTAGTAGAGTAATGAGAGAGAGACGGAGTTGACACGCCCGAGGCTAGGCTATCAATTGACTTGCGCGGGCTTGTTGACGCCATCTTCTCCTTATCCGGACGGCGGGATGTGACAACTACAGCCGGGGTCGATCGTTGGTGAAGCTGGGGGTTATCTGATCATGACAGATCGACCGGAAACATCGGAACTTAGGATATGCACCACTCCTGGCACGCACAGACCTAGATTTCAAATCCCCTGGTAGGCGTAGTCTGTCGAATCAGGCCAACGGCAGCTCTCAGTGAAGTCGTTGAGGTGGCTTTGGGTTCCTGTTGCCATGTGCAGCTCCGCCCAATGGGGAAAGGCGCTAACCCGGCCGGGTGACCGGGACGAACAGATGATCCGCTCCGACGGCGGCCGCCTTCCCACGTTTATGCCTCAGGCAAGAACACTTAACGCGTTCGCCGGTTAACGCCCGCGACGCGACGCGTTGGCGATTCCCTGTCCAACTTCGGAACCTCCCAAAAGTTCTCCCTTCCCGTCCCTCAACATCAACACCTTCCGTCCACAATCACCATGGATAGACGTACCCCCTACACCTTGAGTGTCCTGGATGATGGGACCAACATCGCCGAGGATTCACGCACTACCTATCAAAATCGTCTGCGGAATTTCGTCCTTGAATTCCAGCTGGATAATTCCTTCATCTATCGGTACGGATTATCCCACCTTCGTACCCAAAGCAGGCTTTCTTTTCTGTCATTTGAACCAGGCTTAACCAGTGTTGCAGTGACCAATTACGACAGAATGCACTTGTGAAACAATACTATTGCGATATTGACATCGCCCACCTAATTTCCTACAACGAGGAGTTGGCACACAAACTCACCTCCGAGCCGGCTGATATCATCCCTCTGGTCAGTCCCGTCACATTCCTTTTGCCAACACTTTCCTCAATATTCTCCTAATATTGCGCAGTTTGAGTTAGCGCTCCAAGACTGCACTCGGCGTATTGTCTACCCCGGCCAGCGGGACGTCATCCTTCCTTCTCATCAGGTTCTTCTTCACTCGTCGGCCACCCACATTTCCATTCGCGACCTTAATGCCACCAATATCTCCCACCTGGTCCGAATCCCAGGTATCGTGATTGGCGCTTCCACCATTTCATCCAAGGCGACCACAGTCCATATTCGTTGTAAGAACTGTGACCACAGCGAAAATATTCATGTCGATGGTGGCTTCTCCGGCCTTTCACTACCCAGAAGCTGTGGCCGCACCAGAAATCCAGGCGACCAGCCCGATGAGAAATGTCCCTTGGATCCGTACGTGGTACATCACGAGAAATGTCAATTTGTGGACCAGCAGGTTCTCAAACTCCAAGAAGCACCTGATCAGGTGCCAGTAGGTGAATTGCCTCGCCATGTCCTGATTTCGGCCGATCGCTACCTGGCGAACCGAGTTGTTCCTGGCTCCCGCTGCACAGTTATGGGTATTTTTTCGATCTACCAAGCCAAGGGTCGCAAGGAGGCCGCGGTTGCTATTCGCAATCCTTATCTGCGTGCGGTGGGCATCAACACTGACCTGGATCAAACTGCCAAGGGCAGCGCAGTCTTCTCCGAAGAGGAAGAGCAAGAGTTCCTAGAACTCAGCCGCCGCCCTGATCTGTATGACGCCCTTGCCCGGAGTATTGCCCCCTCCATCTACGGTAACGTCGACATCAAGAAGGCCATCGTTTGTCTATTGATGGGGGGATCCAAAAAGATTCTCCCCGATGGAATGAAGCTGCGTGGTGATATCAACGTCCTCATGCTTGGTGACCCTGGTACCGCCAAGTCTCAGCTGTTGAAGTTCGTTGAAAAAGCCGCTCCTATCGCGATCTACACTTCCGGAAAGGGTTCCTCTGCGGCTGGTTTGACTGCCTCTGTCCAACGAGACCACTCTACTCGCGAGTTCTACCTTGAAGGCGGTGCCATGGTTCTGGCTGATGGTGGTGTGGTTTGTATAGATGAGTTTGACAAAATGCGCGATGAGGACCGAGTGGCCATTCACGAGGCCATGGAACAACAGACTATCTCCATCGCAAAGGCTGGAATCACCACAATTCTCAACTCCCGGACATCAGTCCTGGCAGCAGCTAACCCGGTTTTCGGACGATATGATGACCTGAAGACCCCCGGTGAGAACATCGATTTCCAAACGACCATTCTCTCCCGTTTTGATATGATCTTCATCGTTCGTGACGACCACGAGCGAAGCCGTGACGAAAATATTGCACGTCACGTTATGGGTGTGCACATGGGTGGTCGTGGTATGGAGGAGCAAGTGGAAGCTGAGATCCCAGTTGATCAGATGAAGCGCTACATCAGTTACTGCCGCAGGTATTATTGAGCTCTACCATTTCCGGTCATGGTCAAGTACTAACACATCATGCTCTAGTCGCTGTGCCCCTCGTTTGTCCCCCGAGGCGGCCGAGAAACTCTCATCCCATTTCGTCACCATCCGTAAACAGGTACATCGCACCGAGCTTGAATCTAACACTCGGTCTTCCATTCCCATCACCGTCCGTCAACTGGAAGCCATCGTTCGTATTACGGAATCCTTGGCCAAGCTTTCACTGTCTCCAATTGCCACCGAGGCCCATGTCAACGAGGCGATCCGTCTATTCCTGGCATCTACTATGGATGCCATTACTCAGGGTGATGGCCAGGGCAGCAAGGAGCTCATGGAAGAAGCTACCAAGATTGAAGACGAACTAAAGCGCCGTCTGCCCCTCGGCTGGAGCACCAGTCTAGCGACACTGCGCCGGGAGTTTGTTGACGGCAAAGGATACACTGAGCAAGCGCTCAACCGGGCATTGGTGATTCTGCAGCGGCGGGAGACCGTTCAGATTCGCTCCGGTGGTTCTCAGATCTACCGAAACAATCCTTGATTCCTACCGAGTGATGACATCTGACATTTTATCCTTCTTTATCTACCATGCATGTGCTATGGGCGACGATTTTTTTTTGTTCTAATTGTGCATTTTTCAGGCTTCCAAGGTAGGGGTTCCGGCGGTGTTTGTGGCGTTCCGTGAGATATCCGGCGAGGGGAAGCATATAGTTCCTGTCTCTCTACAAAGCACAAAATTCATCTTATTTGATTCTTTTTCAACTGTCATTCTACGTTTACTTATTCTGTCCTGGAAATTTGCTCAGCACATTTTGTTATATAACCACCCCGGGGCAGCTACTTACTAACCAGCCACAATGCCCGAAGCGCAACTGGCAGGGAGTAATCTCTTCTTTACAATCTCAACTGCCAAGAGGCTCAGACATGAAGCTGCATGTGCCCCGAATGCAATAATTATTTGGCCCGCATTCCGTGACAGGGTTTCGCTAGGCACCAGTGTTTATTTGGGAACCGATTTAACACGAAATGCCCGTGGGGCTAAGTAACAGCTCTTGGCCTACATTTCTGGTGCAACATCAGAGTCCCCGTTTATGGGTCCGTGGCTGAAATATAGGGCTGCATCCCGCGCCACGACAATGCCGGGTTCACGAGGTCTGATCGCTATCTCCGAGACATGTAGCCCACACCACCATACTTCGACCGTCATAGATGGGCTCGATCAGAGTTGCTGGAAGGATCCATTGATTTGATCCACTTCGAGCCAAGCATCATTTCATACTGAATTCAACTCGAAAATAATCTCCAATACTTTGGAATACGACATGGTTCCACTCGCTCTGCGTCAAAGAGCCCTTATAGCATCCACTTCCCCTCCGCTCTCTCCGGCCGATGATATCTGCACCTAGTCGGTCCATTTTAACATAGGTAGCAAATGAGTTGGTGACAAGTGTCGGACAAGAGCTCTAGTTTCTGCAGAGCTTCGGGGCTGTGACCACAGAGGCCACAGGAAAGGGCATTATGGTGCAAGTACAAATAGTATATAAAGGGGACGATGGCATTGTTCTCTGAGGTCGTGCCTTTCCAATTTCACAGATCCCTCTCAATTTATTTTTGATATCTACAATGAGTTTCCATGAGTCTGCCGTCAGCATTGAGCTTGAGGAGGGCCATAGGCTCAAAGCTACTCTCCGCCACGGAGACGACGAGGAGCGTGATTCGGAGCTGGACCTGAACGATGTTATCGGTAATAACAATGGTCAGCTGAACACCCCAAAATTTCCTACTCCGTATTTGATCTCTTGTCCTGAAGGGCTAGGAGAAATCGTCAGAAGTCAACCTGCTAATAATTCCATCTAGGAGAATTTGTCTGGGGTGGGGAAAACTTCAAAGACAGTGCCGAGAATATTGAATTTCATCGAGAGGGAGATGACGACGTTCCCGTGCTTCGAGCTGTTCTGTATACCATCGACGGGGAGGGTGTGAGCGCGGATATCAACCTGGCGGAAAGAATCACAAATCAAGACGGCCACCTGGTGTTTGTGTAATGAATTGATACACAATTACGTTGTTGGAAAAGGAGGTGGGAAGACTCGGTCTGATTCAGTTGAGTGGTACTATCATAAGTCAAATGTTCAAATCTATGAGACAAAAGCGGAGTTTTTATTAGGAATGCATTGTGCCAAATAAGTACAAGACAAAAGACAAAATTGTAGTGGTCGACAAGTCCTCGAAATCGCCCTCAAACCCCCATCCCTGTTCTCAGACAGGGGCATCATTCAGACTCCTCCAGTCTCGACATTTTCGGCGTTGGGAGATTCATAGAATCGATTAGTCATTTTCTTTCAATGCCAACCACATAGTCAGATATTCCTACATTTATTCCAGATGAAGAAGAGGAGATTGACATTAGAATGTCTTCTGTAGTCACTCCAGAGAGGGGTGAATGCTCTCTGCTCGCTCGTGCATCAATCGGGATCGTTCGATCGGCGTCAACCAAAACCAATGAGGAAGCAGGAGCTAAATTGGACACAGCTAATTGATCTGGAAGAGGATCAAAAAGAGCAGATACCTTCGCATTGATTGGGGTGGATGACGCAAAGCTCCTTATCCACGGGAAAGGCACCATCGGTTCCAAAGGAATAGAAATTAGCTGAGCCGATTCCGTATCTTCTGGTCTGCCGACCACTGGGGTGTCCAAGAGACTATGCTCAATTGGTTTTAGTTCTGAACTTGACCCGGGCTCTGACACCACCTCGGATTGGGTTTTTGATGCTTTCTCTGGACTCAATACTGATTCTGGCTCCGGAGTTCGATCTGGACGAAGAGTGATAGGAGATCCAGCTGGCAGCGTATTGCCATGCACCGATGTCGACTGCGAACATGGATATGGGGGGGAATACGATGGTCTTTGGTCCTTTGTTATAATCCAGGGTGGCGGCGGCGTCATGCTTCTTTGACGGATGATACATAACCGTGGGAATTTCTTGACTCGCATACTAATTGACTCTGTTGAGTCATCTGAGCCCAAGGCTGGATCTTGGATGCTTTGGAGGTCATAGTGAGGAATCGCTGGTGTCGAATTCTTTCCACTTATGGCCTGGCTATCAGCCAATTTAATTGGTCTCAACACCTGATCATCTGTAGGCTTGGGACCATGACGACGTTCTGCTGGCCCTGAAAATCCGCGGCTTTCTGTGAGGCTTTGAGCCGCCTTTTTTGCAACCCGGTGAGCCCTTTCATTGCCCGGAACACTTGAATGTCCAGGAACTAGATGTAACTCTAGCGTGGCGCCCAGACTTTGGAGCTGAGAGCTGTAGTTGATGATTGCGTGTGCCTCATCACAGTAAGCGGGTGAGTGTCTCCCCTGGGCCTCATTCTCAATTCTCGTGAGGGCCCCAACAGAATCAGTAAAAACAAAGACTTGGTGGAGGAGCTGGGGCTGCTGAATTTGGCCCCCGCCCTCGATCTGTGAATTCTTGGAGTTGACCTCTGATTGGGATTCCTGGACTTGATAGGTCGCCAGCAATAACGCGTTGGAAATAGCAAACATCTCCACCAGATCCGTACAAGGTGTCTCAAAGGGGACCCAGAAGCTGCGGTGGTCCCAGCTCTTGAAACCAGGCGGACTGCGCCACACCACTGACCCTGCTGCGTTCTGGCGGATGATAGATCCATCTGTCCAAAAGATGTGGCGGAAGGTGTTCTTCGTTCTGAACGGCGGTCTGTCGGCTTCCAAGGCGAAGTCCATTGCTTGAGGGCGGCTCTTGTGAATGATGAGACCTTTGAAAGTGGACTCTTTGGTTTGATTGGCGGGGTTGTCGAGTTGAGAGGAAGTCCATGTAACCGACCTTTTGCGCTTGCGAGACTTCGTATTGTCTAATGTGCCGTAGCTGGCTGGACTAGGCGGTCCGACGACTAGAGAGGAAGCCGATGAAACCGATCTCTTGCGTTTGCGAGCGCACCGTGAGGTTCCACTGCCCTGTGGGCCGTAGTCGAGTGCAAACCTCGCGATCAAAGCTCTTACCTGGTCGGGTGAAGGCGACAGCGATCGACGATATCTTCCTTGGTCCTCCTCCCACTCCTCAACCCCAAATGGTGAGAGGGAGGGTGAAAGACGGCGCTGTCCGCGCTTTAGATTTTCCCTGTTGTTGAATCAGCGATGTGTCTATATTATAGGGCTGGGCATTCTCTGACTGCTCATCTTCCTCGGAGTCCGGGATTTGACCGTCTTGGGGGTGTTCCTCGGTGAGAGTATGGTTCACTACCACGAACATGGCTATCTGAAAGACCCAAGAAGGCAATGTGAGGTAGAGGCGTCGGAGCCTGGTGCAGATCAGGCGTGGCTCAAATGGAGGATAAGAGAGTCATGGAGGATGAAAAGGAAAGGTGGTGAGGTGCTAGATCTTGTTGAGGGATCATGTTGTGAGGTTCCGGGGGTGACTCTTGCCTTGCCCATTTTGGCTCCTCCAGCCCAGCCCAGTCGAGGTCGCTTCCCGGGCTCATTGAAGGCTCGGTCCATACCCGGTCTTTGTATGTCTGAATGAAAGTACGTCAGAAATGCTGGAGAGATCACGGGCGACTTCAAGCCTGAGAACCTTGGAGAATAGAAAATTTGCTATATCAGGAGAAGAGATTGAGTGGTTGAAGGACAGAACTAATGCATATACTACCTAAAGGCTCGTCTGTCATTCAGCACCGTCAGTCCAGGGAAGGGGGACCCGTATAAGTGGACCAATGTCGAACTGGAAATCGATCTTGGATGGGATCTAGTCAGACTGGTTGAGAAAGATCACTATGCTTTGGTTCTTGTATATCCTCCGTCACGTCGCTCCGTATCTGTCGAGTCGCTGTAGTACGTAGTTGGGCCAATCACGACCAGCGCAGTGGAGCCTTCACGTCACTTCATTCTCGCCCTCTTCACTCCTCCACCTTCTCTTTCTCCTTCTCCAGGACGAAGGAAGAGATACACCATTCACGGGGATCAGTCACCTCTTTGCCGTGATCCTTGTTTACTTTTCTTTTCCCTCTTTCCGATAGATTCAATATCCTTCGTTTGCAATTGCACAATTGCTCCTCAAACGGCCCTCGCTCTAACCCCTCACCTCCCCCTACTTATTCTAGAACTTAAGAGAGCGCTGACCGAGACTCCTGGATCATTGAGTTTACTGGGTCATTACACTTTCACGGCTGCTGCTGTTCCCTCTTGTCACTGCTTCGCCCTTAGCACACCCAAAGCCGATCTCCAACCCAAACAACCATGGCCCCTCTCATCCGAGTCATCGGTTCGCTCAATGCCGACATGGTCTCGGTGACGCCCCGATTCCCCAACCCTGGCGAGACCATCACCGCATCCTCCTATTTCACCAGTGCCGGTGGCAAGGGCGCCAACCAGGCCGTCGCCTGCGGTCGGATGTCCCGGGCCAAGTCCTCCGCCGAGGGTCTGAATGCCCGCGGGGACATCAAGGTCGAGATGGTGGGGGCTGTCGGCGCCCTGGACGGCCACTTCACCGCGCTGCTCAAGCCCACGCTGGAAAAGTCCGGCGTGGACCCGTCCCCGGTGCGCGTGATCGAAAATGCCTACACGGGGGTGGCCGTGATCATTGTGGACGCCTCTGCGGGCGGCGAGAACCGCATACTGTTCTCCCCCGGCGCCAACTACAGCGGCATGCAACCCACCTCGGAGGTGCTCAGCACGGCACTGGCCGCTCCCGTGCCGGACGTGATCGTGATGCAGGGCGAGATCCCTGTGGCCACGGTCGTCGGGATCCTGCGAGAGGTGGCGAGCTTCAAGGCGCAGCGGTGGGCGGCGGGCACGCGTGGCATCGAGGTCGGGCCTGATGTGATATTGAACCCAGCCCCAGCGCCACCAGGTGGGCTCCCCGAGGACGTCTATGCCGCGGTCGACCACTTGATCCTGAACGAAACGGAGGCCGAGCTGATGACCCCGCCGGACGAGCAATTGCTCCGCGTGGTGCCCGATGCGGCGGACTTGGACGCGAAAGAGAAGGTGGCTCGATACTTTCATGCGCTGGGGGTCAGTTATGTGCTGATCACGCTGGGCGCCAAGGGGGCATGGTATAGCGCGATGCAGGGGGGAACCTCAGGGCCCAGCGATGGACAGCAACGCTGCACGAACGAGATCCCAGCGGTCCCGGTGGCTCAGGTACTCGACACCACCGCCGCGGGGGATACGTTTGTGGGCGCATATGCGGTCCAAGTGGCCCGGTGGCGCGAACAACGTCGTGTGGAGGGTAAGGCCGGGCAGGCCCTAACGGCTGTCGAGAAACCATATCGATACGGGACCGTGATGGACGAGGCGATGCGGCTGGCCGCCCGCGCGTCGGCCCGCGCAGTTGAACGTCAGGGTGCGATGGACAGCATTCCATTTGAGGATGAGGTCTAGACAGGTCGTCCGGCCGAGCAGACGACGACAGTGGGGATTTGGATGAGAAAGAGGAATGGCTGGGTCATTCCAGGACCGGATTGCATCCGGTCCCCTTCATGTATATTATCTCCTCATCGCTTCATGATACTCATGATCCTCATTGATATAGAACCATTTTGCAGCGGGACATGACGTACAATTAATTTTACGCCTTTGTTGTCTTTGTTGTCTTTGTTGTCTTTGGCTTCTGCATTTCTTTCTTTCCACTCTGGGTATTTTATCAGTCCATCGTGTGGAGATGGGGTCTTGTCTTGTCTTATCCTTGTTGAAACTTTCTCGACATCCCACTCCATCGTCACGATCTATATTCATCCATAGTACATACCACCAACGTAACATGAATGCCCCAGACACACTGGTTTTTGCCGACCCCTTTCCGTCTCCTGCATTGTCTCATCTGTCTGAGCGAGTGCTTGGAGATTGGCTCTGGTCGGACTCGATGGTGCATCTCTCTCGCTCTCACTCACGCCGTTTCACCCGTCCAGCGCGTCCGGGACGGGGACGGTATGGGAGGGAGGGGGAGGGTCCAATGGAATGGGGTTTAGAATGGATGCGTTGGCAGGATGCGGTCCCGATGAGGGATGGACTCCGGCTTCCAGGAGAGCCAGAGAGGGGCCAAAGGGGGCAGCGGTGCAGGGTGCAGGATGGCATTGCTAAATCGCGTGTCGGACGTCGAACACGGCGCGTCGCGCGTCCAAGAAACCGCGGACTGGGCCGCAGTACCGAGTACTCCGTCTGGGGGACCCCACTGGCGCCGGGAGAAGGTACCCGATACCCGTGCCGAACCATCGATCACGAACCCCGAAATTACGAAATCACGCACCCGTGAACTCGCGAACCCGTGAACCTGACGCGTCGCAGGGATGACTGCCCCCCTCCTCCCAAGTGATCTGGAATCCAGTGGATCTAGTGGAGTGCGGACGCATGGAGGTTATCATGCCCTTGTCGTAACTCGACGTTGGCGACTCGAGCGAGAGGCCAGATGTTGGGGTTCATCCATGCGAACTCGACAAATGGCTCCCGCCGAGGCGCTCCATTGTGTCTCGACTATCAATTGTTCTCTTTAAGACGCCTCGGATCCAATTGGTCCGCGCCGTCGAATCAGGTCTCCCCGATCAGGCAGATACCCCTTCTTTCCCCCTGCTCGGTCATGAGGCAGAAGTAGACATCGTCGGGGGATCGGAGGGATCGGAGGGGGGATAGAGTGGACCTAGATTCGATAGATTAACCTAACTATGAACTTCACCAACTCTTCCACTCTTCCACTCTTCAATTCTCCAGCTTTCAACTTTCAACCCTGAGGCTGACGCTCTCGAGTGTCCGGAGGATATCACCTTGTCCTTGTTGGCATTCCTCCATACCAGGATGATACGAGGGCTCCCGCAATGATGGGCTGGCAGGCCCCGCCACGCTGAGGAACCGGTATGGGGCCAGTATGCCAGTATGCCAGTATGCCAGTATGCCAGTATGCCAGTATGCACGGTATTCTATTATTATCTTACGACTAGACTGCTGCTAGACTGCTGCTAGACTGCTGCTATCCTGCTGTTATCCTGCGTACAAACTCTTACCCTTTCCGTACCCCGTCTCGTCCGCCTGCCAATCATGCTCGGACGCGGGCGCCTTGCATGCGAACGCGACACGCGCCAATGCGGGCGTGAAATACTCGTCGCAACCCCCCTCCTTGCCTCGATCCCACGACTCGCATTATATCTAGACGGGCCTCGCCACCTCCTCCTGTCTCACTCGCGGTCTCGCTCTCTGTTCCCTGCTCGTTCTATAGTGTTCTCTCTCTCTCTCTCTCTCTCTCTCTCTCTCTCTCTCTCTCTCTCTCTCTCTCTCTCTCTCTCTCTCTTGCTCTCTTTTTTACATACTTACATCCACCCAGTATCTCCTTCCAGCCTTGAACGCTGGTCCCCGATTTTCAAGGCCTCAGTCCCTCAATTCCTCTATAAAAATCATCAATCCTCGTCTGGGTCTCTCCCTCCCTCTGGGATTTCCTCGGTTCTGCGGCCGGGGATCGACCGGGAGTTCTAGCGTAGACCGCCTCCTCTCGGGGCGTTATTCGATCTTGTTCCCCACTTCGGGTGCCGACCCCAAAACAAACTCCCCTCGGCCTCGTCCTGCTCTCTCGTCATGGCGACACTCACCATGACGCCTCCCACTCGTCAGCCCTTTGCCAGCCTGGACTCCCCCAGGATGCGCTCGCTGATGCGGTCCAAACTCAACCGCCAGAACCAGCAAGCCGGTATGAGGCCCCAGTTCCTGTTCCCCCCAGTCCCTGTGCTGGAACCTCCGGTATACTCATCCATCGCCCAACCGCAGGTACCACCATCTCGGCCAAACCCGCTTTCTTTGTGGATGATGCGGAAAACATTGATCCAATTGGGGTGAGCCTCTCCGCCAAACGCAAACGCACCGGCGAGGAGGACGATGAGACCGGCAAGGGATCCCCCAAGCCCCTCAAGTCATCCCGCTTTGCTCTCACCCCCAAAACAACAACCATCACCAGACGAGCCGAGTGTCGACTCCCCTCCACAAATCGCTATCTACACCTCGTTCTGCGCCCATCCTCCGACCGGCCGGCCGGTCGCCTCCTTCGAAGTCATCCAAATCATCCGCCCGGCCCGTCGGTCGCGGGTCGACCACGACGAAGCCGCGTCCAGAACCGATCAAGCGCGGCGGCGTGACGCGCCCGTTCTCCCTCGCGACCGCCCTGTCCCAGGGCAAGGCGACTCCAAAGCCCCCGTCTCAGTCCAAAAGCCCCGCTTCCTGGTTCTTCGACATCCACGTCGACTCCGAGCAGGAAGAGATGACCAACCTGATGCAGCACTCCACCGGCGTATTGGATATCAGCGATGACGAGAGCAAGGCCGCAGCTGTCGACAGCCGTGGCAAGGAGAACGTGCCTCCCACCGAATGGACCCTCGACAATCCTCCCTCGCACCTGGTAATCACCCGGGCTGCGGCTGCGGCCCGAAAAGTTTCCCAGATGGAAGAGGATCGCGCCCCTCTCGGGGAGCTCCCGGCCGCCGACTTCTATGCTGAAGGCTGCCATGCATTCTCGTTTGTCGTGGTGGATGATGAGGAGGTCGAGAAAGGCTCCGAGGCGAAGAAGATCATGGTCCCGCTGCCACCCAGCCAGGCAATTTTTGTGCCGCCCACCATCACGGCCTCGATTGCGTCGTTGCTGGGATCGGTAGCTCCTCCCCGGCCAGTGACAGAGGCTTTTCCAGAGAGAAGCGAGGAATAAAGCAAATCTTCCCAAACAGCTCTCTCTCTCTCTCCCCCATCTCCACATCATTTGCATTTGCATTTGCTTCGGCGTCTCTGCGTTCTTCGACCATCTCTCTTTCGGGCGATGTGGTGTTTTCGTCTTATCATCTTTTGGTCCGATCTAAATATTTCTTGGCGTTCATGATCATGTCTCTTTCTCGCCGGTTGCTCTTTTCTTAATATATCCCGGCTTCTTGAATACCCTGTCCTGTTGTGTCGCAATTGCCTGTGCTCAGTTCTGCTTTCTCCACTATTTCCTGCTCCTGCTTTCTTCGTTGACTTTTTATTGATGAGAGCGTCTGTCATGTCTAATGTCTGAAGTCATGAATTGTATTCCGCAAACGAATTGCGTTAGGTTTCCTCGAGCTTTCTAAAAACGGTTGAAATGAATTCTTCTCTCGTGCGCGCTCTCTCGCAGCCGGTATATAAAATGGTCAATTCCGCAGGCAGCAAAAAAAAACTACCAATTGTAAATCAATCCTTATATGCTAAGGACGAGCTGTGCCATTCTGCTTTGAAGAGCAATTCCCTGAAAAGCCCTGACGCTGATGCGGTCATCAATTATCATCCGTCTCATTGTGCCCCTCGGCATTCTCTCCCTCTTCTCCATTTCCCTTCGTATCCGCCGCGGCCCTCGCTGCTAAGGCGGCGGCAACCTGTGCCTCCAACATCTCTGTTCGTTCCATCTCCTCTTCCTCGCCCTCGCTTTCCTCCTCCTCCTCGTCGTCGTCGTCGTCATCGTCCAGCTCCGGTTCCTCAAATACCACCGACTTCCCTTTCCTGGACCGCGCTGGGCCCCGCCCCCGATACTTATCTCCCTCCGTCTGGGGTAAATCATGCACTCGCCGCCACAGTGGGGCGCCCTTGATTGACGCCCGCACCTCCGTTGCCAGCTGGATCTCCCGACTCGATGCCGTTTCGAGATCGACAGTGAACTGCGCCAGATCCGCCTCCGTGACCGCATGGTCTGGGAACGCCACGATCTGACGGAAATCAGCGTCCCGGGGCTGACGATTCTCGATAAGCATCTGGATTTTGGCCCGCATAATGGTCTTGACTTTGCCCATAACCCCGTTGCCAAACCATCCGTCGGTGATGACCTCACACGTTGGGCGGAGAAAGTCCTCCGCCGGCTGGTCTGGATACAGGATACCTGCCAGCAACGGATCCTTAATGTCGCAAGCCATCCAAATGCGGCCGTCACGCGGTAATGGCAGCTCGCTACGGAAGAGGTGCGTGTCGGGGGCACCGGCGCTGGTGGAAGGTACGGCCGGGTTTTCGTCCAGACGGGGCGGATTGTAGCGGCGGCCCCCACCGGTGCCCTCACGCGCGGCGTCATTTTCACGCGGGATGAGGCGGAACATGAAGGTCTGGTAGTCGCGATAGGCGGGATCGGTGCGGGGATCGTGACCCAGCTTGAGGATGGCATCGCGCCAGGGGCCCGAACGGAAGACATACCCAACATAGGGGACGGCATGTCGGAGCAAGCTGCGCTGTTCATCGGAGGTGAGGTAATTGCGCAGGGCGCGCCGGGTCCAGGCGGGACGCTGCTCGAAGAGCTTGGCGAGGTGATCTATGAGTGAACGGAGGTTGCTTTCGAGGGTCTCCAGCGGAGGCATGTCTGGATGCGGACTGGAGGGGACTTCGGGTGCATCGTATACCACCAGATGCGTGTGAACTTTCTGAGCCTGTTGAGTATTGACAGTGGTGATTTCACCAGACTGACCAACCGACTTTCGGACGGTTGGGTTTTGCCGGTAGCTGGATGAATGAGAAACATGTCAGTCGCTCCCAAGCGATCTAAAGGCTCGAGTGGGAAGGAGAGTAGATTAATGTAGAAAGACGGTATAGGCTGCACACACATGTACTGGAAAGGCACTTCTGTCTGGCTAAAAACCGGCGGTGGAATAAGGTCAGCGCCCTTGGTAGCACCCTTGCTCATGTCGATGTCGAACTGCTTCAGTTTTTCCACTGTATTCATCAGTATATGTCGCTTTGTATTCATTCGAAAGAAAAGAGTATGACGAATGGTTGGATGAAGACCTTACAGTCATAAGGAAGGATAAGGTCGCGGAATTTGTTGGTGAATGCGCTATTCGTCGTCGAGTACACAAAGTCCGGCATGCCTGTGAATACGTCTAGGGTCAGATACATCATATGAATCATCTTCGGGAAGATCATGACAATCAAGGATAACCTATCCACATCCGGAGTAGAGAATGATGAGAACCAACCTCGAAAGACGTGGGTCCGTTCTACTTTGCCTACAGCTTCAATGGTATAGCTGGAGGGATTATCCATCAGACTGCGCAGGAGGTCCTTTGCGGTCCGCCGAGTGGAGATTTCTCCCGTTGAGTCCGGAACTGATGAATTTGAGGGTTCGGCGTCTGTGAAGGGCTGGCCAGAACCTCTCCTGCGCTTCCGGCCAGTGCGCTTAGGAACCGTGACTTTAAGCAGCACGTTATTGGATGGCAAGCTGGTCGACAAAATCGGTCGGGCCATCGCATCTTCTGGCCGCAATATGAGATTGGCCGACGCGTTGGGCTTGACCGGATTGAGAATCTGAGACTCGTTAAAACATGGCTCCATTCTGGCTTCATACCACCTCGTCCCCTTCCCCAAGCTCTGCAACTGACCGGGCGAGGAGGGTAGGGGTTTAAGGTGCTATCTCAGGGTGTACAGGTTCGCACTCACCTTTTGGATCCCTACATTGCTCTGAAGCGTTTCGATTGCCCTGTCAATGTTGCGGATCACAGCCGGATGCTCGACGCTGACCAATTCCCGAGAAGGGATCTGGTAGAACAGCGCATTGCGAGACTCGCGATGTGGATCCATGCTGTTGTGGGCGTCTCAAGAAGTGTGTATATGTAGAGAGCACCCCCGGGCTCGTTTCCTAGTGGGTGGTTGGCGGATCAAGGCCGATTGCAGCTTTACGGGGAGCGGCTTGGTTCAAACATGTTCCATTGCCGAGGCCGTCGAAAGTGACTCGGCCACTCAGAAGAAGACACACGCCCCTTTGTGTCTTTGGGGGTTTTTGTGGTCTTTGTGGCTGTGGTCTCGGTTTCCATGCGCCCTGCAGTTCTGGTCTCTTGGAGTTGGAGGCGGCTTGTGATGAGTGATGACTAAGCGACCGGGAGTCGAGCGTGGAAGCGGCTAACTGGGCGATCCCACGGGTCACCAATGAATATCCCAAAGTTTCATCAAACTCGCGGGTCCTTGGGATACGGTTTTATTATTGTCGTCGTTATTGTTATTATTATTTTTAAATTTTTTTTTCATTGTGATGATGATGACATCGGTCAGGGTTCGATGTTGCTTCGGGGGAAGTAATCCAGTGGGTAGTTCTGCTGGCTGTTCCCTCGACGTCGGAAGTACCTCCCACTCGAATATGTGTGCCGCTGTGTATATATGTATATAATTGGCGAGGCAGAGAGAAAGCGCCCGACGGGTTCAGGATGGGTGCACACGCTTCTCCAATGAACGAACGACATGACGATTCACGCCACTAGAACTGCCGACTTAGGATTGACCTTCTCTCTCTCTCTCTCTCTCTCTCTCTCTCTCTCTCTCTCTCTCTCTCTCTCTGTCATTATTCATCTCCTCTGCTGCATCGCGTGTCTCCCGTCCCTCTTGTTGCCCCTGGAGCCACGTGACCACGATGACATAAGACGAACGAAGCGGGAAAAGGCCATACACAATAAAGCCAGCACCAGAGCTTAAACCCTGGAGCCGGCGAGCCAGTCCGTAACGCAAGTAAATCCCCGAAAGATGTCGTAGAAATACAGAGAGAGCGTGCTCCCGGGGAAGAGCAAGAAGGCGGCGTGGAGGTTCTCCTCGCGTGGATGGACGGGCCTTCTCTCAGGCCCCAAAGCCCCCTCCCGCCATCACCATCACGGCCAGGAGAACCCGCCTTTCCTAAACCCTCCCCTTCCTCCTCCACCCCGATTCTCCATTTGCTCTCCCCCGCTCCTCTCTCCAGTACCGGTTGAACTGGCTCATTCACCCTGGCCGCGGAGTCCAGTGGCACTGGCGCTTTCGATTAACATCCATCCTCCTCACCCCCTCCCCGCTCCCAGCCTGCTACTAAGCGACACGGATATCCTTCCAGAGCGGACCCAACACGTCCTGATACCGACATCTGCGCGCCCTGTCTTTGTGCTCTCAACACCCCGAATACCAATTGTCCCATCCCCAGTTAATCAGGTAGGCCTCACTGCTTGTCCGTCGTCTGCCCTCTCCGTTGCCTCAGCATTGAGGTCGCCGGCCCCGTGCGCATGCTGCGACATCCCCATCCGCCCTCCCCCCCCCCGTTCGGTGCCTCCATGGCGACTCAACTCCCTGCAAACAATCTTACCATCCATGTCTCGGATCCAGTGGATGGGATTCGACGTGACCCTGATCGCCATCCTATCTACTGTGAGATAGAGCGCTCATGAAATTTTACTCCTAGGTCGATACAGATCAATCTCCTTTCCTGTTCCCCTTCGTGGCTTTACTCGAGCGGTCACCTCCCCCAACTCCCCGTTGGCCCTCGTCCGACTCGCTCTGGCTCGAGTGCTGCGACCCGCTGCCATAGCACGGAAATTCTCTGCAGAGTACATGTGGCTGTCCATACTGGATTGAAAGATGAAGGGATTCAGACAGAGAGTGGTGAGTCTTCCTTGTGGTCCTTCTCACCGCACGATCACCTCCGCTCCCCCTCCCCCCTCCCCCTCCCTCTCCCCCGTCCCCACTATACAGATGGCAGTCCCAATCTCCTTGACCGACGTATATCTAGACTAACACTTTTCTTTTTCTTCGTTCTGATTAGCACGAGCAGTTGTCGCGGGCCAAGGACGCCAACAAGTCCTCGAAGAAGAAAGACCCCTCTCACGCATCGCAAAACCAAACCTCTCTCGGAATTCACCAGACACAGCAGTCGGCTTCGCCAAACCAGGGCACCCCGACATCATCTACAACCTCCTTGAATGATGCACGAGGCAAATCGCCGGACAATAGCTCGCCAGCCGGCACTCCGTCGACTGGTGCCGTGCCCGGGGCGCCAGCCCAACATTATATACCTTCGGGAGCCGGGGTCGCGGGTCAGCCCGTGAGCAATGGCCCGGGTACCCCGACAAGGCAGGGCCAGCCAGTAGCCCCCAGTGTGATCATTAGTCCCAGTGCGCCGGTAAGAACGAGGTCTCCGCGGTGCTCCCCTCAGTGCTAAGAATAGGCTGACCGATACTTTTCTGTGCATACAGCATGCGCCTCCCCCGGTGCCGCCGAGACGATGCCCGGAGATCTGGCACCTCCGAGGAAATCCCACGTCTTCGATCGCCTGCAAACCACCCCAAAAGATATGTCGGAGGGTATCCGCACCCCGAAGCGCCAGCACTCCTCGCGATTCGACATTTCGGATCAGCGTCAACGAGAACTGGAGAAGTTGCCGGGCTTCCACGAAGTGGCTCCCAACCGGCGCCAGGATCTCTTCATGCAGAAGATTGACCAGTGCAACATTATTTTCGATTTCAATGACCCCACTGCCGACATGAAGTCCAAGGAGATCAAGAGGCTGGCTCTCCACGAGCTCTTAGATTACGTTGCCAATAACCGATCTGTAATCACAGAGCCCATGTACCCTCGTGTCGTGGAAATGTTTGCGAAGAATCTCTTTCGCCCGATCCCCCCGCCTATGACACCACAGGGTGAAGCGTTCGACCCCGAGGAAGACGAGCCTGTCCTCGAGGTGGCCTGGCCCCACATCCAAGTTGTTTACGAGTTCTTCCTTCGATTTATTGAGAGCCAAGACTTCAACACCAATATCGCAAAGGCTTATATCGATCATCAATTTGTCCTCCAGGTATGGGATCGGCATATCGTTTCTACTGAGAAAAGGCGATCGCTAATGACATGCACAGTTGCTGGACCTCTTTGACTCGGAAGACCCTCGGGAGCGTGATTTTCTGAAAACTACCTTGCATCGTATTTACGGCAAATTTTTGAATCTGCGTTCCTACATTCGGCGATCTATCAACAACGTCTTCTTCCAGTTCATGTATGAAACAGAGCGACACAACGGTATTGCTGAATTGCTGGAGATCTTGGGTTCAATCATCAACGGATTTGCCCTGCCGCTTAAGGAGGAGCACAAGTTGTTCTTGACTCGCGTTTTACTGCCCATGCACAAGGTGAAGAGTCTGAGCATGTATCACCCTCAATTAGCTTACTGCATTGTCCAGTTCCTGGAGAAGGATTCTAGCTTGACCGAAGACGTAAGTTTTTTTTACCCCCCACCCCCTCCCCAAACCAACACTATCGCTCCTCCTGAAGCGACCATCTTGATCATTTTTCTCTCTTAAACATACTTACCTGCATCGTAGGTTGTTCTTGGATTGTTGCGTTATTGGCCGAAGACAAATAGCACCAAAGAAGTGATGTATCTGAACGAGGTTGAGGACATCTTCGAGGTTATGGACCCCGGAGAGTTTGCAAAGGTCCAAGAGCCTCTTTTCCATCAGCTGGCTAAATCGGTAGCCAGTCCACATTTCCAGGTATGTTATTCATGAAGATATAAGCGGCGCCTCTTTCTTGTAGGGCTCCAACACTAATTCGTAATGATTTCTTTTTCACTGTAGGTTGCCGAACGTGCTCTTTACTTCTGGAACAACGAGTACTTTTGTAACCTTGTCAGCGACAACGTGGAAACAATCCTTCCAATCATGTTTGCTCCTCTCTATGAGAATTCGAAGGGGCACTGGAACCGGTTCGTTCAGATATATTAATTTCGTTTAGATTGTACCAATGAGGACCGACTTGCTAAGCATTGACTCACAGGACTATCCACAGCATGGTGTACAATGCCATGAAGATGTTTATGGAGATCAACCCACAGCTATTCGATGAGTGTTCTCACGAATATACCGAGCACCAAAACAGCGCCGATCAACGGGAGAAGACACGCCAAGATCGATGGGATCTGATTGAACAACAGGCGACGATGAGGAAGAATGGTGCTCCGCCTCCTCCTGCACCCACTCTCAACGTGCCGGAGCCGATTGACGAAGTGGAGGCCATGACCAACGAAAGTCAGAAGCGTTTGAACACTCTGAAGCTCCAAGAGGAAACCGAGGTATCCAAGGAGCGGCCTGCGCGGGAGGGAACCCCAACTTCGGTAAGTCCGAAGCATCTCTGATTCCTGCTTTTGGGGTCTGTTCAGACGCATGCATCCCCATACGGGACCCCTTTAATTCGTCTCCACCATCCGTCGCCTTCTGAGTCCTTGTATTTGCCTTTTTGCTAAGACACCATGTCCATTCGTTTACAGCCAGCGTGATTCTAACGTGGAAACGTCCGTTTTGGTCCAGACACGACGCCGTGGCTCCATTCGCGGTACCCGGAGACGACGGAGTGGCAGCGGTAGCGAGATTCGCCCGCGACGACGCTCGGTTGGCAGTGGTACCAGCGTGACCAATGTACAGATCCTGCATCGAAGCAATTCGACCAAATGATGTTTTGGAAGGTGATATGGGGGCGAGGAATGGACATGTGACTTCCGTTGATTTTCTGCAAACATGGCATAGCGAACATGGGCTGCAACAAATGTTTTTCTCTGTTGTCTTGATTTTCGCCCGGATTGATGCCCTATCCCTGCTTCGACAGTGCCTCTCTTCTGCCCTCTCTTCTTTCTTTCTCTCTATCATTTCCATGTCTTTCTGTTCTCTTATCTGTGTACATGGCTTTCTTTTCCTTTCTGATATTTCCCCTTCTGTGATGGCTCCCATATTGGGCCTATGATCACTGAGCGGACCTCTGAGTTGGATTCCGTCTTAGAACCGTGTTCGGGTTATGGAAAATGGGTGCAAATGGCGTTTTTATCTATCGATCACCCTGTGTTGGTGGCCTTTCTATGTGTTGCCAGTTTTCCGTTTAGACCAGTACTGAGACATGATATCTATCGCCTTGGAATTATGAAGGTGCATTTTTGAAATTCGACTGTGGCAAGTTTATCGCACCCAGTACCACTGAATCCCCCCATAGTTGAAATAGATTATTATGAATGAAATCGAGGTTCCTTCTATTTTCTAAGTACTCAGCACCGGAATGGACACATACCCTAAGGCTGGAATGAGGTAAATGGTACCTGGCACTGGCCCCTGAGGATTCCCGCGCGTCTAGTCGCTAACTAGGCGCGCGTGACCCGGAGCGGAACAACTGGTACCGAATTACCTAAAGCGGACTAGTGTTTCGTTCGGGGTCTCTGCGATAGCCCGCGTCCTGGTGCTTTCTGTTCGGGGCCAGGTCTCGCGCGCTTCAATCTCCAGCCCTCCCCCATCCTCTTGACATTTTACCACCCTCTTTCCCTCCCCCGGCGCCTCTCTACCCTAGGGGATTCCCTTTTTTTCTCGACGTGCATTGCGGGTCTTTTTTTCAATGGAGTGGTCATTCCTTCTTGAACATTAATTGACTTGACGAATTCCGATCCTCACTTCGCTACTCCGTCTCCGATCGATCTTTTCGGGCCTATTGCACAGCCTCCCGCAGAGCTTTCGATCACCCTTCTGTTCTCGTCGCTTATGAACCCCAGATTCTGACCTGAGAACCCTGCGCCGGCTGGAAATACATCAGCCGGCCTCTTGGCCTGGCCGTGATTGCTATTCTTTTCCCTTGACTGGCCCTTCCGAGGGGAGTTGATCGCCGCCATGGAACGGAATATTGATGTTTACTCCACCAAACTAGGGGATGAAAAGCTGGGTAAGTTGGATCACATTACCTCAGTTTGAAGTCCTTAATCCATGTCATTTTCTATATTGACTTGTTCGACTTCGTCGCAGATGTCAAAATCAGAGCAAATGTCGCAACCGAGTTGCGAGACAACATTGAGCCGCTATGCCAGGGCGCAAGCTACCCTGTGTTCTTGGCAAAGCTTTGGCCGGTCTTTAAGAATATTCTGAAAGGAGATCCGGTCTTCTTCAGCATGTCATATGAGCAGGTGAGATTCTCGGCTGGCTATTTCCCGAGGGCGCATTGGTCCTCAAAGATCGCATTCGCGCGAAGAATATTTCAATCCCTAACACCATATAGAAACTGCGCAATTGTATTCTAGAGACCCTTCATCGACTACCAACGGCCTCGCCTGATGTGGAACCCTACGCGGCAGACATGGTGGACGTGCTTATGGACCTTGCGCGCATTGAGAATGAGGAAAACGCGGTCCTGTGTATGAAAACCATCATGGACCTGGAGCGGAACCAGGCAAAGGCCACAGCGGCTCGAGTACAGCCTTTCTTGGAACTCATCCAGGAAATGTTCCAGACCATGGAAAACGTGGTACGAGATACTTTCGACACGCCAAATCAAGCCACACCCTCCGGAATGCCATCGACCCCGAACGCAAGCGCACAAAACTTCCAGTCCCCTCGCCCGAGCTCCCCTGCCACTTCTGTATCGGATCTGGGCCCAGACCAGCAGGCTAGCAATGTTATCTTGAAGGGCATGCAGTCCTTCAAGGTCCTTGCCGAGTGCCCGATTATTGTCGTCTCGATCTTCCAGACTCACCGCGCTTCGGTCGCTCAGAATGTCAAACTTTTTGTTCCGCTTATTAAGAGCATTTTGCTTTTGCAAGCGAAACCGCAAGAGAAGGCGCATGCCGAAGCGCGCGAGCGGAACACGATCTTCACGGGAGTTTGCAAGGAGATCAAGAATCGGGCCGCTTTTGGCGAGTTCATCACAGCTCAAGTGAAAACAATGAGCTTTTTGGCGTATCTGCTCCGCTTGTATGCTCATCAGCTTCAGGATTTTCTTCCCACGCTGCCGACCGTGGTTGTCAGACTGCTTCAGGACTGCCCGCGGGAAAAATCCGGTGCACGCAAAGAATTGCTTGTTGCTATTCGGCACATCATCAACTTTAATTATCGCAAGATCTTTCTCGAAAAGATTGATGAGCTTCTTGATGAGCGAACGCTCATCGGTGATGGCTTAACCGTTTATGAGACGATGCGTCCGCTGGCCTACAGTATGCTTGCAGATCTCATTCATCATGTTCGAGATCATCTCAGCCGCGACCAAATTCGTCGAACCGTGGAAGTCTACACAAAGAATCTTCATGATGAGTTCCCGGGTACGAGTTTCCAAACGATGAGCGCAAAGCTGCTCTTGAACATGGCGGAGAAGATTTCGAAGCTTGAAAACAAGCGCGAGGCACGGTATTTCTTGATTATGATTCTTGATGCGATTGGTGATAAGTTTGCATCCATGAACCATCAGTTCAACAACGCCGTTAAAGTTTCAAAGGCCTATAAGGAATCTCGGAAAGAAACAGAGGCGTCACCAGAGAGTTATCTTGCGGAGAAGGACCAGCCGCCCGACTGGGATGAAATCGACATCTTCTCTGCTTCTCCCATTAAGACCTCAAGCCCCCGCGATCGTGGCGGAGACCCGGTTTCGGATAACATATTCCTCTTCAGAAACCTCATCAACGGATTGAAGAACATCTTCCACCAGCTGAAGAACTGCAACCCGGATGATGTTCAGATCGATCCGAATAGTGTACCCATAAATTGGTCGGAGGTATCCTATGGTTATAATGCCGAAGAAGTCCGGGTGATCAAGAAGCTTTTTCATGAGGGTGCTCGTGTGTTCCGTTACTATGGCGTGGATCAGTCTCCACCTGAGATGAATTACTCCTCCCCATTCGACTTCCTAGCCAGCCAGTACACAGCACCGATGTCGCGTGAAGAAAAAGAGCTCCTGGAGAGCTTTGGCACCGTTTTCCATTGCATTGATACTGCGACATTCCACGAAGTTTTCCATTCCGAAATTCCCTATCTTCACGAGCTCATGTTTGAGCATGGTGCTTTGCTTCACCTTCCGCAATTCTTCTTGGCTAGCGAGGCGACTTCACCCGCATTCTCGGGAATGGTCCTGCAGTATCTTATGGAACGTATTCACGAGGTTGGCACCTCGGAAATGACTAAGGCTAAAATCCTCCTCAGAATGTTCAAGCTCTCGTTTATGGCTGTAACATTGTTCTCTGTACAGAATGAACAGGTTCTCCATCCACATGTGACCAAGATTGTTACAAAATGCATTGAACTGTCGGTCACAGCTGAGGAGCCTATGAACTATTTCCTTCTCCTCCGTTCCTTATTCCGGAGCATTGGTGGGGGGCGGTTTGAACTTTTATACAAGGAGATTTTGCCTCTTCTGGAGATGCTTCTTGAAACTTTCAACAACCTCCTCCTTGCCGCTCGCAAGCCCCAAGAGCGAGATCTCTATGTTGAATTGACGCTAACAGTGCCTGCTCGACTAAGCCACCTTCTTCCTCATTTAAGCTATTTGATGCGCCCGATTGTGGTGGCATTGCGTGCTGATTCCGACCTCGTTGGGCAAGGCTTACGTACCCTGGAGCTTTGCGTCGACAACCTGACAGCTGACTACCTCGACCCTATCATGGCTCCGATCATGGACGAATTAATGACAGCCCTATGGGACCACCTTCGACCTCATCCGTATAACCATTTCCATGCGCACACTACGATGCGCATCCTCGGAAAGCTGGGTGGTCGGAACCGCAAATTTTTGAACCACCCGCCTGAGTTGTCATTCAAACAATACGCGGACGACAATCCAAGTTTCGACATTCGTCTCATTGGACCCAGCGAAAAGCGGCCCTTCCCTGTGGATACTGGTATCGATCTAGCCATTGGGAAACTGATGGAGGCACCTAAATCGGCATCAGCAAAGGCGTCAGACATATATTATAAGCAGCAGGCCTATCGTATGCTGAGCTCGCATCTCAAGCTCCAGATCGGTTACGAAAATCTTCCCGATGACTTGGGTGCCCTCATTCGACTCCATGCCAATGACCTTTTTGAAGTCAAAGCTGGTGCCATGGTTGATATTCTTGAGAAGTCGGAGAGAACTGCTTCCATTCCGAAGAAGGTGGTGCAGGAAACCACTGTCAAGAAGCTCCTCAAGGCTTGTATATTCGCTACTACTATTGCTGACATCGAGCCGTCTGCGACTGCATTCGTTGCTGATGTTTGCAAGCACTTTGCTATTGTTGAGGTCGGTCGGGCACTTGCTCAAGCCCGCCACGGTCGCAAACCCTTTGATGTTGCCAATGGAGAAGGTCCTGTCTATTTGGATTCCCGTGTCCTAGCTGAGGCTATAGTTGAGTGCCTTTCCTCCGACAGCGTTCATGTTCGGGAGGCAGCCGAACAGGCGTTGCTGGTTGTTAAAGAAGCTGCAGGTGTGATCTTTGGCGCTCCTGAGAAAGCATCTAAGCTTCCATTTTTTCAACACCTGGGCCGTGTCTTCTGCCACAGCTGCCACAGCGAGGAATGGTTTACCAAGGCCGGCGGGAGCTTGGGAATTCAGCTTCTTGCTACCAAGCTAGACCTTGGAGACTCTTGGCTTTACGAACGACATGTTGAATTCTCGCGCGCTTTACTCTATGTGATCAAGGATACACCTGCAGATCTTCCCGCCTCCACGCGCATCCAGTCCCAAGAAACAATGACTTTGATCCTTCAGCGCTGCGGCAAGTTGATCCCTAAGAATGACATTAAGAACGAGAAAAGCCGCTTGTTTTCTCTTTGTGGTCTTTTCGTTTATGAGCTGGGACATATGAACAAACATGTTCGCGAGACCTCTCGCCTTTGCTTCTCCACATTGAAAGATGAACTTGGCTGTGAGGTGCATGAACTTATCTACCCTGTCAGGGATCGTCTTCTGCAGTCAATTTTCAATAAGCCATTGCGTGCTCTGCCTTTCCCAACACAGATTGGGTTCATCGATGCGATCACATATTGCTTGGGCCTGCATAACGACATCGTTACGTTCAATGAGCCACTGAATCGCTTGATGTTAGAATCTCTTGCGCTTGCTGACGCGGATGATGATTCGCTTGCCTCCAAGCCGAATGAGTTCAAAAATGCAGACATGATTGTGAATTTACGTGTTGCTTGCTTGCGTTTGTTATCCATGGCTATGAGTTTTCCTGAGTTTGCCAACACTCCGCAGAACACCAGCCGAGCTCGGATAATCTCCGTATTTTTCAAGTCACTCTATTCGCGTGCTCCTGAGGTCATTGAGGCGGCAAATGCTGGTCTTAAGGATGTCCTCACACAAACCAACAAGCTGCCGAAGGATTTGCTTCAAAATGGCTTGCGCCCAATTCTGATGAATTTACAGGATCCTAAGCGCTTGAGTGTTGCTGGTCTGGATGGCCTGGCGCGTCTCTTGACCCTCTTGACGAACTATTTCAAGGTCGAGATTGGTGCCCGCCTGTTGGACCACATGAAGGTTATCGCCGATGATACTGTTCTGCAGAAGGTATCGTTTAGTCTTGTTGAGCAAAATCCTGCTATGAAGATTGTGGCCGCCATATTTAATATCTTTCACCTTCTTCCCTCTGCTGCCACCTCATTCATGGAGAATTTGATCGACAAAGTCCTCGATCTCGAGAGAAAACTGCGCAGAACCTCACATAGTCCATTTCGCAAACCCCTCGTGAAGTACCTCAACCGCTATCCGAAGGAAAGTTTGAAGTTCTTCTCCGACCGCTTTCAGAAAGAAAATTACGGGCGCTTCTTCGGTCAAATACTGGCTGATCCTGACAGCGAGGCACTGCGCAATGCTGTCATGGCTGATACCGAGACCTTCTCTTCAAATGCGTTTGGAGGTGATGTGGTAGAAGAAAGCAAGAATACGGTCGCCATCAACGGAATCTATATCGCGCACTCTATTTGTTCGTACAAGTCTAGCAAAGAATGGCTCGTTTCTCATGCCGATTTGCGCCAAAAACTTCTCATTTCCGGCAGAGAGCTTGAGAGAAAGCTGCGGGGCGATAGCCTGCCGCCTGATGAGCGCCTTCGAGTCGAGCAAGCCGAGGATCAGTTGATGGATATCTTTACATCCTATCTGGCTGAGGCATCCCATGACTTAGATTTCCTTTTCGAGGTCATCGACGGCTTGTCTGCAGACGAGCTGAAACGCACCCTTGCTCTTCCAAAATTTATCTACAAGCACATTATTAGCAACGAGTCCATAGACTACCGACGATCTGTCATTATGCGCTGTCTTGATCTTTATGGACAACGCACTTGTTCCCAGAAGACCAAAACCTACGCGTTCCGCAACCTGGTAAACCCAATATTTGCCATGGATGTTCAAACTACTTGGAACAGCCCACCAAACACACCCAAGTTGATGGACAAGAGCATGACCGAATCTATCCAGAGCCGTTTGTGGAAGCCTCAATTGGCAGACCTGAGCGAGGAGTCGAGCCAGGCGGGGGTTGATCATTCCCGCATGGAGCTACTGCAATTGTCTGCTCTGTTGATCAAGTATCACCACCAGACCGTACAGGACTCTCGTAAGGACATCATCAAGTTCGCTTGGAATTATATTCGTCTCGAGGATATCATCAACAAATATGGTGCCTATGTGCTGATCAGTTACTTCATCGCCCATTATGAGACACCCTTCAAGATTGTGATTCAAGTGTACGTTGCTTTACTGAGAGCACACCAGAATGAAGGGCGTGCTCTTGTTACTCAAGCTCTTGATGTTTTGGCGCCGGTGCTTCCCACGCGAACAGCGGGCAACCAAGGCCCTGAGGCCCGTTACCCTTTGTGGGCCAAGTGGCCTCGCCGAATCTTGGCTGAAGAGACCGCCAACCTGCAACAGGTAATGAGTATCTTCCAGTTCTTAGTACGACAGCCAGATCTCTTTTACGAGTCGCGGGAGCATTTTGTACCTCTCATTGTACCCTCGCTTATCAAGATTGCCGGACCGCCAAACACTTCCAATGACAGCAAGAAGTTAGCACTCAACCTCATTGGTTTGATTTGGCACTGGGAGGAGAGGCGTGTTCAAGCCGCTGAATCTAACCCTACTGTCAGCAATGGAGCAATTGAGTCACCAAATGCAAAGAAGCGTAAGCTGGAAGAGGCAAGGGAGACAGCGTCTGCATCTCCGTCTCTCGCACCGCCGTCTATTCGGGAAAGATCTGATTATACCGTGCCTTCTGAACTCCGTGGCGCTCTGATCAAGTATCTCATCACCTTTATCACCACAATCCCAGAGCGGTTTCTGGTACCTGCGGCTTCAATTCGTCAGATGACCTCATCTAAACCATCGCCGCCTGTGCCAACTGGCGAAATGATCAACAAGGCCGTGGTGCTCCTTAGAAATCTTCTGTCCAAGGACTACTGGAGTGACCTTGATATTGATCTATATCAGAAGGTGACGGAGCCCATCCTTGCAGGTGAAAAGGCAGACAAGCCCGATGACAAGCAGGTTACCCCGTTGGTCAATGCCCTGCAGGTTTTGCGTGTTCTCATCGCAGCTAAACCAGACGAGTGGATCACTGCTCGCTTGTCAGTCATTCAGAAGCTTCTTGAAAAACCTCTCAAGTCTGACAACCCTGAAATCCAGGATTGTTTGCACGGCCTGGAAGATGAGATGGACATTTTACCCAAGCTACCTCCCCCAGTCCGTCGTGTTCTCGAGGCCATTCCAGATGACCAGCCGGATGACGAGGATGCAATGGATACTGAGAGCTCTCCATCCGAGTTTGCGACATACTTGTCCGCGATTGCCACTGAGACTCTTTCGGCCAGCAATTATGTATCAAGCTTGAATACGCTATGGACACTGTCCAAGATCAAGCCCGCCGAAATTGATACGCATATCCCAGCTGTCATGAAGGCATTCTCACAGAAGCTGGCTAAGGAGCATGTTGCAGCTTCAACCAACCAAAACGCCGGACAATTGCAGCAAGGCCAAAAGCCCACAGAAGGAGTTCCTGACCAGCAGGAGTTTGAACTGGGCGTCGATCTCATCTTCAAGACTATTGAGCTCATTTCTGTTCGCATGTCCCATCTGGGAGATCAGCGACGCCCGTTTCTCAGCGTTTTGGCGTCGATTGTAGAGCGGTCTCAGAATATCAAGCTATGCAGCAAGGTTCTAGGTATGGCGGAATCATGGATCTTCCACTCAACCGAGTCTTGGCCTACCCTGAAGGAGAAGACTGCAGTTCTGCACAAGATGCTACTCTTCGAATCTCGACCGGATCAAACAATGCTGAAGAAGTTCCTTGATCTTGTCATCCGCATCTATGAAGACTCGAAGATCACTCGTACTGAACTCACGGTCAGGCTGGAGCATGCCTTCTTGATTGGAACTCGAGCCCAGGATGTTGAAATGCGCAACCGCTTCATGACCATTTTTGATAAGAGCTTGACTCGACTTGCCAGCTCTCGTCTTAGCTACGTGTTGACATGCCAAAATTGGGACACACTCGCTGACTCATTCTGGCTGGCTCAGGCTTCACATTTGATTCTCGGATGTGTCGATATGAATACCACTGCCCGCTTACACCAGGACGATTTTACCTTGTATCCGTTGTCGTTCCTTTTTGCTGGCGGCGACAAAGATTCGAGGAAATCTGATATAATGGTCGATAGCCAGTTGGAGACTTTTGTGGCCGAGCGCAAGCGATTCATGTCCGACGTCGGTGATGTTAGGGTTCGTGATTTGATTGAGCCCCTATGCCAGCTGCAGCACACCGACTCAAATGTTGCTTACAAGCTATGGACCACGCTTTTCCCCATCTTCTGGTCTACGTTGGCCAAGGATGACCGGATTGACCTCGAGAAGGGCATGGTCACGCTGCTTACCAGGGAATATCATCAGAGACAATTAGACAAGAGGCCCAACGTTGTGCAGGCTCTCCTTGAAGGCGTTGTTCGTGCTAGCCCACGATTCAAGATTCCTCCACATGTCATGAAGTATCTCAGTCGTACCTATGATGCTTGGTATACTGCCGCGACATATTTGGAGGAAAGCGCCATCAAGCCCATCATCGATACCCCCACTGTCCGCGAGAGTAATCTTGACGCATTGGTCGAGGTCTACGCAGGTCTTCAAGAGGACGACTTTTTCTACGGCACTTGGCGCCGTAGGTGCAAGTTTGTCGAAACCAACGCGGCACTGTCTTATGAGCAACAGGGCATGTGGGACAAGTCACAGCAGCTCTACGAGAATGCTCAGATCAAGGCACGCTCGGGAGCAATGCCATTCTCACAAGGCGAGTACTTTGTTTGGGAAGATCATTGGCTGATATGTGCCCAGAAGCTTCAGCAATGGGAAATTTTGAGTGATTTTGCCAAACATGAGAATCTAAATGATCTCTTGCTGGAGTCTGCTTGGAGGAACATTGAGAACTGGCAGAGTGAAGGCACTCGTGAGCAGCTCGAGTCCTTGATTAAATCCGTTTCCGACGCCCCCACTCCACGACGAACCTTCTTCCAGGCTTTCATGGCTCTCCTTCAATATCACATGAAAAAAGAGAACATGCAGGACTTCAACAGTGTTTGTGATGAGTCTATCCAATTGTCAATTCGCAAATGGCTGCAGCTGCCTAAGCGAATAACCAACGCCCACATTCCTATTCTGCAGCACTTCCAGCTTCTGGTTGAACTGCATGATGCTAGTCATATCTGTGGCAGTTTGTCTCAAACTAATGAGCGCAACCTCGATACCAAGTCTGCCGAATTGAAACTTCTTCTTGGAACTTGGCGGGACCGGTTGCCGAACCTGTGGGATGATATCAACACATGGCAGGACTTGGTCACTTGGCGACAACACATCTTCCAGCTCATCAATCAAACCTATCTAGGTCTCCTTCCTCCCCAGACCAACAACGTGGCGAGCAACTCTTATGCCTATCGTGGATACCATGAAACGGCCTGGATCATCAACCGGTTCGCGCATGTAGCTCGCAAACATCAAATGCCCGAAGTCTGTATCAACCAACTTAGTCGGATCTACACGCTGCCCAACATTGAAATTCAGGAGGCCTTTCTTAAGCTTCGAGAACAGGCCAAGTGCCACTACCAGAATCCGAAGGAACTCAACAGTGGATTGGACGTGATAAACAACACCAATCTCAACTACTTTGGGCCTCAGCAGAAGGCCGAGTTCTATACTCTCAAGGGCATGTTCCTCGCCAAACTCGACCATGTGAATGAAGCCAACGAGGCCTTTGGAGTTGCCCTCTACTATGATCTTCGACTGGCAAAAGCCTGGTCTGAATGGGGACAGTACAGTGATCAACGATTCAAGTCTGACCCCGCCGACTATGAGTTGGCTAGCAATGCTGTTAGCTGCTATCTGGAAGCTGCTGGCCTTTACAAGAGCGCGAAGTCCCGAAAGCTGCTCAGCCGTATCCTGTGGCTTCTCAGCTTGGATAATGATGAAGGCCAGATTGCCAGCGCCTTTGAGAACTTCAAAGGCGATACTCCAGTGTGGTACTGGATTACCTTCATTCCCCAGCTTCTTACGAGCTTGTCTCACCGTGAAGCACGCTTGTGCAAGGCTGTTCTGGTGAAGATTGCCAAGCTCTACCCCCAGTCTCTCTTTTTCCTCCTTCGCACGAACCGTGAGGACATGCTTAGCATCAAGAAACAGCATGATCAGAAACAGGAAAAGCTCAACCGGGCCCGGCAAAATGCACAACAGCAGCCGCAAGGATCATCTCCGATCACAAAGCTCCCTGCAAGTAGTGAAGCGTCCCCTGCTCCCAAGCCTCCAACCAGCGTTCCACCCCCAAGCGCCTCTCCTGCTGGTCAACCAGCCAATCTGTCGACAGCCCAGTCACCGATTCAAAACCAACCCGCACAGAGTCAATCTCCGGCCCAGGCTCAGAGCCAGGTGCAAGCTTCCCCGCGTCCAGGCCAAGCGCAGAGTCCCAGCCAGGGACCCCCTGCCCTGGCCCAACCGCAGCAGGCTCAAGGACAACAGCAAGCTCACCTTCAAGTTCCTGGCCAGACTGGCACGTCCCAGCAACAGCTGAATCAAGGCACAGCTCCCACGGAGTCGAGCGAAAAGGAGCCCCTTAAGAAACCGTGGGAATATTCCGATGAGATTATGTCTGGTCTCAAGACGGCTTTCCCGCTGCTTGCTCTCTCTATGGAGACAATGGTTGACCAGATCCACAAGAACTTCAAGTGCCCACCTGATGAGGATGCTTACCGTCTCATCGTTGCTCTTCTGAATGATGGGTTGGCCTACGTCGGCAGGATGCCTGTATCTTATGCCCAGGACTTCAAGTTGCCTACTGCAACGGAAGCCAACATTACCCGGTTTGCAGAGACAATTCTTCCCGCGCACATTCGCAAGTCTTTCGAAGCAGACTTTGTAGTGAAGAAGCCCACCATGCATGAGTACATCCAAAAGCTCCGTCGTTGGCGTGACAAATTTGAAGAGAAGCTTGATCGTCGTCTACAGTCTGGATTCCTTGAAAGCTATTCGCCACACCTTAGCGAGTTCCGCTTCCTCAAGTTTGATGAGGTCGAGGTTCCTGGACAGTATCTCCTTCACAAAGACAAGAACCAGGACTTTGTTCGCATTGATCGCTTCCTACCCGACGTGGATTTGGTACGTGGTATTGGCGTGTGCCATCGTCGGCTAAAGATCCGTGGCCACGATGGTAGTATCCATGCTTTTGCTGTTCAACATCCAGCGGCTCGCCATTGCAGACGCGAGGAACGTATTCTCCAATTGTTCCGCATATTCAATGGGCTCTTGGCGAAGCGCAAAGAGAGCCGACGTCGCAACCTGTACTTCCATCTTCCATTGATGGTTCCCTTGGCACCACATATTCGCTTAGTCCGCGATGATTCGTCCTATATCTCCATGCAGGGCATCTATGAGGATTACTGTCGACGAGTGGGTATGAATAAGGATGAGCCGGTTCTGTTCACCATGGATCGAATGCGGTCATTGGCAGAGACGAAGCAGAATGTAGGTCCTGGAGAATATGCTTATTGTCTTTCAAATACTAACCTCTCCTCAGCGCACGGCTGATCAGCAGCAAGTTCTTCGCACTGAGATCTTAACCGCCATTCAAGATAAATGGGTTCCCAGTACCGTGGTCCTGGAGTACTTCCAGCAGACATATCCAAACTTTGCTGATTTCTGGCTCTTCCGCCGACAATTTGCCTACCAGTACGCAGCTGTTGCCTTCATGACTTATATTATGCATATTGGCAACCGGTATCCGAATAAGATTCTGGTCTCTCGTTCAACAGGAGACATTTGGGGCGCAGAGCTGATTCCGACCATCAACCCTGCTAAGGCGATTTTCTATAACCCCGAGCAGGTCCCCTTCAGGTTTACTCCTAACATTCAAATCCTGCTCGGCCCCATTGCAACCGAGGGTCTGTTTGCCTGTGCCATGATGGCGATTGCACGCTGCCTGACGGAGCCACGGCATGAGCTGGAGCAGCAGCTCAGCATCTTTGTGCGTGACGAAATGATGTTTTGGGCTACTGCTCAGCACCGTGGTAACCTGCCGGTTCCGCAGCTGCGCGAGTTGGTTTACAACAACAGCGAGATCATTGTGAACCGTGCTGTCAGCCTTGCTAGCCCACCTGAAGGCAACTTGCCTGCCAATCAGACTACGATCGATCTTGTCTCTCGGGCGGTAAACCCACAGCACTTGGCTTCATGTGATGCATTGTGGATGCCATATCTATAAGCTGGATTCGCTCTTTCCTGCTTTGACCTACCTCTATTCCCCTAAGTGTCGGAGAGAAGGTGGCTGTTTTGCATAGCTGGATGGATTTTAACTGGGCCGGTTTCTTCAAATCTGTTCTCTGCTTGCTCTTGAGCGTGGCGCTTTGGTGTGGAGAGAATGTTTCGCTCTCCGGTTTTTCTTAGCCTGGGTTGTCCTGTTTTGATACCTTGTTATTTTCTGTATGATTGTTTTGGTTTTGACCTGTCCTCGTTCCAACCAATAGCTGATAATGTATTCGTTTTTATCTAAAAAGTGGGGTCTTAAAGAGAGGATGCGATCAACTTGTAAGAATGGTTCGTTATTCTATAGCTTTGCAATCAAGGTAGCCATAGGTCCTAAATTATTTCAAAAGTTCCGGCGCCGGCGCCAAGGATGTTAGACATGAAAAACAAATTAAACAAGAGAGGGCTTCTTCTTGATGCCCAGGCTGCTCACGCCTGCCTTCTTTGGGCGCTTGACTCGCGCGAACGATGTGGACGGAGGAGGCATTTGAGTAGGCAGAGGCTTCGCCTCCGATGGTCCAGTTGGGGCCGGTTCTTCTTCGTCCACGATTCGCTTCACCCGCTCGCCAGAAGCAGTCATGAAAGCCTTCCGCGCCGTCTCCTCGTCCTCCATATCCTGTTGCAACTTATCCTCATCTAGCTCATTGTGAATCAGATCCAAAGCTCCTTCATCGCCTTTCATCTCGCTTCGGGCAATGCGCGCATTGCGTGTTCGAATTTCGTCAAGCGCATCTGCAATCGCCATCTCTCGCTTTGAGTCTTGCATCTTTTCTTCCAGCTCGGCCATCTTATCGCGCTCTAGCTGTTCCTGTTCTTCGTTTTCTTCGCGCTCTAGCCGATCCAGAGTCTCTGCCTCTGTTTCTTTATACTTTTCAGACTTGGCGTCGCGCCAGGGCTCGAAATTTCGCTTTGCGCCTTTTTCGCATTCATAATCCATATCTATTGTCTTTTAAGCATCTGCAGTTACGACCGGGAAGTCCATTAACAGTTCTTACTCTTTGGATCAGTGCGAAACGTGATCTCACCGCTGCAGCGCGTGCAGCGAATGTAAAATCGATAGATCGGGATAGACAGATATTTCTCCTCAAGTGTTTGCTTTCGAGCGTTGAACTTGCGTCCGCGGTAGATGTACTCGCCGCAGTTCGTGCATTTCATGGAGAAGGGTGCCATCAACCGGACCGTGATGACCTTTGGACCCTTTTGGCGAAGATGCTTTGGCGTGCGTCCGATCGCTGACGGGTCAAAGTCTGGCGGATAATATTTGGTCAAAACCTTTCGCTCAGACATATTGCTGGTGGTATGGAGTGTGTGTATAGGAGGTGGGGGAAAGAGCGAGTCGACTTGGAAAGAAAGAAGTGGCGCTGGACGCTGGACGATTGTGATATCAGCACGTGACAGACACAACGTGACTAAAGTACATGCGCTTCGTTGACTTGCGACTTGGGACATTCGCTGATTTTAGAGGATTCATATACTTTGATGGGCAGCGGCAACAGCCCATCAAGAAGAAATTCAATTATTTGAAACCATTGTTCTGTATCACGTTCAATTACTTCCTGCGCAGCACCTTCAATTGGCATTTATCTTCTGCTGCACCCCAATGGGCGTCGTGCACGGGCCACTCTTTGTCCACAAGTTCGCGACCCGCTCAGACGAGCAGCCTGGACAGCGCTGCTTGTCTGGCAAATTCTCCGAGAGTGGTTTGTTGAAATCCATGCCTATCGACCATCCACTGGAAGGTATCTCCAACCAGACGTGTTGGATCTGTGGCGATGGAAAAGTATCTTCGCTCCTGGCGTCAGGACGCGTTGAATCGCGGCCAACATGATTCCGCTATTTACATTGGCGACAAGGTTCTTGCGCTGACCAGTATGCCTCTCATTGTGCTGCAACCGAGACAACCTGACTGATCAAATTCTGCAGACAGTGATTCGGACGCCTTTTGGCTTGCGCAGGTCCACTTCTCCAACAATAATTTCACACGCGCATTGGCCCTATTATCCCGCAAAGATCTCGTCTCACGGAGTACCGCCTGTCGCTACCTCGCTGCCCACTGCTACATCAAACAGAATCACTTTGAACAGGCGCTGTCTATTCTTGGCGAGCATAACCCGACAGATCTCTTTCGGAATAATAACAGCCGCCGAAAGATCCAACATCTCAATGGCCAGAGTCATGTCACTTTGAGGAACGGAAAGCACACTATCCGTGCGGAGCGAGGCGAAGATCGTGAAAGAGAGGATACGAACAATGTTAAGTTTGAGGCGGCTATGTGCTACTTGCGCGGACTGTGCTTTGCAAAGCAGAATGCGTTCGACCGGGCCCGCGACTGCTACAAGGATGCGGTGCGAATCGATGTGCAATGTTTCGAAGCATTTGATCAACTCATGAAAAACTCGCTCATGTCCCCGACGGAAGAGTTGGATTTTCTAGAATCTCTTGACTTTGATGCTATTGTTTCGCCGGATCCCGCTGTGGCCCAAGAGGCGGCACACTTTACCAAGATGCTTTATACCACCCGCCTCTCCAAGTATTCCGCACCTAACATCCTTTCAGATGCGACGGAAACCCTCTCTACGCACTACAACCTGGCCGATAACCCAGATATCCTGTTGTCAAGGGCGGAGGCGCTCTACACGCAATGTCGCTTTGCTGAGGCATTGGAATTGACCTCCTCTATTCTTTCTACCTCCCAATCACCTGATTTGACGGCCACTAATAACCCCGGGATTCCCTCGCATAACCACCTTGGCCACGCTCCGGCAGTTTACCCACTGCACCTGGCATGTCTCTACGAGACCGGAGCTACCAACGCTCTCTTCCTCTTGTCCCACATGCTGGCCGATCATGCCCCGGAGGAGCCATACACCTATTTAGCCATCGGGGTATACTATTTATCAGTGTCGAAGGTGGCGGAAGCGCGTCGTTTCTTTTCCAAGGCGTCTTTGCTTGATCCTCATTCTGCGCCAGCTTGGATCGGTTTCGCCCACACGTTCGCTGCTGAGGGTGAGCATGACCAGGCCATCGCGGCGTATAGTACCGCTGCACGACTCTTCCAGGGTAGTCATTTGCCACAACTTTTCCTGGGCATGCAGCACCTCGCTCTTAACAACATGTCTCTGGCTCACGAATATCTCTGTGCAGCATATGCAATGTCAACTGGGGCTACTCCTGGGATTACCCCTGGTCTTCCTACCAATTTGTCTGCTCCCCTTGGAGGTGACCCGCTGGTCCTCAATGAGCTTGGAGTTGTCTTTTATCATCAAAATAACCTCGGCGCAGCCGTGGAATTGTTTCGACAAGCTCTGGGGTTGGCCGCTTCTCTCCACTGCGAACCCGGGGCATGGGTGGCTACTCGGGCCAATCTGGGCCATGCGTTGCGTCGCATGGGTCGACTGCCAGAATCTTTGCACGAATTTGACGAGTGTCTCCGTGTTGGAGCTGGCGGTACTAGCCTGGGCTACTCTCCTTTCTTGGGCGGGGGGGCAGGTGGCTCTGCAGCCGTTGCCACGGCCTCCGGAGTCGGGGGCTACGAGGACCGGGGGCTTGTCGGGTCTTTGCATACTTCGCGCGGGTTACTGCTGTTGGAACTGGGTCGTACCACCGAGGCCGTCACTGCCCTTCATGAAGCCGTTCGCGTTCTCGGGGCCAGTGGTGGCGGGGATGCCGCCGGTGGTGCTGGCGTGGCGGGAACTCTGTTAAACCGGGCGTTGGAACTATGGGCGCTTGAGGGCCGCGAGCGTAACCGACAAATTCTTGAAGGTGTTGGACCGTCCACCAGCCCAGGCTCCCGCCAATCCCGCGAAGACCACGGGCGGGAACGGACTGGGACCGACGAGAGTGTGCGGCGTCGCGCTCGCGGTGGGACACATGCGGAGGAATGGACGGACGAGGTGACTCATACGGCCTCTCTCGATACGCCCGAAGCTCTAGAGGAGGAGCGCGTGGAGATGGACCTCGATGAAAAGGCTGATAGTCTGCTGGGTCGGGCGCTGGGTCGTGTTCGACCAGGGGGACGCCAGCGTCGCACGCCGCGACCTGCGACGCCGGATGTCGACCAGGAAGTACTGGCCCGTCGAGGGAGACACCACCGGAGTCAATCTCGACAATGAAGCACTTGGACCGGGTTGGGATAGTTACCAGGAGTTTTTGTCTTGTCTTTTGTTTGAGGGGAGGGGAGCGGTCTTCGCTGGGGCGCATTGCAGCGGGCGTTTTTATTCTTTTGAGAGGCAATTTGAACAGTCAATCTTGGTCCTGTTCTCCCTCTGGATCCTGGGAGGGCATTTGGGGGTGTTTTCTGCATGGTAGTGGATCGCATGATTTGCGTTAGATGAGAAATTCCAGTCGACGAGCCCCTTTCCGGTCGCTGTTCTTCCTTTTAAAGGCCCTGGTCCGATAATGTTATTCTGTTAGCGACTAGTGACCTCCACAAACTATCATATAGCAACATTGGTAAAACCATCGAGCTACAACTTTTTGAGGGTCAAACCTATAAATTCGGGCTGTGGGGTTTAGGTGTTCCAAAACCTCTTCCTCATGGCGCGTCGCTGTCGATCTATAACGCGATCGATCTACCCCAATCGCTTAAGCCGAGATAAACAGTAATCTAGAAATCTAAAAATAGATCAAACATAACAAACAAAAATATAATTCAATTGCACCAGTTCCACGCTCAGTCCATCGATAAATGGAATGGTTGGCTCCAGCTTGGCACGAACTCCCGCGAGCAGTAAGTTCGGAGAGGGATGATGTTCTCTGGGCTTAAGGGGGAAGGACCGGGGATCAACGACATTCTAGCTATAAATTATATGTAATGTTTGAGTTCTGATCTGTGATGCGGAGACGGAACTTCTGAAACTCGAGATCGCTCTTGGATTGGTTGGCAGGGGGCCGAGCCCACCCGTCCCTCTATCTACATCTCTGTAGGTTCGTCAAGGACTCCGAGACGTCAGGAGAACCCGAAGATCAAGATAGACCTGGATGGGATGTAATCCTGTCATCGCTCAGCATGGCCCCCGCGTTCAGCCAGATTTCGTGGACAGAACTGTGGACCCGCAGACGTTGATCGCTCATTGTTGGCAGTGGGGGCGGTGCAGTGTGCCTTGCACTGGCCAAACTGTACTCCGTCCTCTGTCCTGCAGATGAGCTGGTAATCTGCAAGAGCGTCGAAAAGTCGGCCCACGACCTCTCTCTCTCTCTCTTCGTGACCTTGTCTTGCTACACAGCCCGTGCGAGCGATGATCGGCCGAGTCCGGAGGAGCCCGTGGGCCCGACGGGCATGGGGCACAAGGCTTCTCCATTAACCCGACCGCGTTAGCCCCGTCCATTAGGGGTACGCCTTCCGAGTCAGATCACGGCCAAGACGCTAGAGACACGAGACCGACTAGACAAGAAAAGGATTAGTCGTGGACCCTGAATTCATTTCTGAGGATGTGATGCAGGCCATCCTGGTCGACCAACCCGCACGCCCTCTTCTCTGTACATTTCGCTTTCATGTTTTCTTGGTTAGCTCTTTTGTCTTTCCTTTCGAAGCCGAAGCGAGACAACCTATGTTACGCATGGTGTGCATGGGTGTGCATGGGTGTGCCTTGGGTCATTTGTTTGGGAAGGGTCGAACTAGGCAGACGTAAAAAAAGAAACCAGGTTACGGGCCCATAGGCCGGACCGAGTGGAGTCTTTTGGCCCCCAGTGTGACCATCACGGGGGAACGGGTCGTTGAGGAAACCAAGTCATCAGTAGCGAGAGACAGACAGACAGAGAGAGAGAGAGAGAGAGAGAGAGAGCAGATGAATCGTCAACGTTGTCCACGCAGTCAAGCAGTCAAGCAGCAGAAAGAACCGCCTGAGGAGCGCCGCGATCAGGTAAGCCCAACACCGCCCACCGCCCACCGCCCCGAAACACCAACAATCTCAAGGTCGGCCATTCTTCCCAACTGCAATCCTCGTACACACCTCTTCTCCTCTCCTCTGTCTTCTGCAGCTTTTAATCTCCAATTTCCAATATCCAATTTCCAATTTCCAATTTATAGATACTTTTTTTTTTTTGGTCGTGTTTGCCAAGCGTCCCCAGCGTCCAATTTTTGGCGTCAAACTTTCCTCTCGAAAAAGCACCGCCCCACAGCTGCAATGACGCCAAACGCCCCACTTCCTGTGCGCTGCGGCTCTTCTCCAAGCCAATCCGACCGCGTCAGATGGGGCCGATCCCGCGGGAGCTTGTCAATCTTCTCCCAGAATCGGAGTTTCAGCCTGTTCCTGGCCACACCCCTTTCCACTGGGTGGCCTCTTTGCCGCTGGTTGGAGTTGGAGTTGGAGTTGGCCTCGACGGTTGGACTCGACGGTTGAACCGAGCCTCGCCATCCCACCTCGTCGTGTCTTCCTCCTCCTCCCTCGCCTCTGTCTCCTCCACCTCCACCACCACCACCATCACCATTACCTCCAACCCTGCTCTCGTGTGCATCCCGCAATGCGCGTCGTCCTGCCTCCGTGATGGCGGCAAACTACCCCTGGATGCGGCCGCGACGCGGCCTGTCGCTCCTCTGCGTCGTCGCCCTCTGTTGCTGCACGGTCATTCTCGCCATCTGGTATGCCATGAACTCCGACCGCGACTATATCCACCCTCTCCTCACCCAACTCATCCCCGCCGGCCATTGTGCATGCCAAACGTCCACGACCTTTCAATGCTCCACCTGTGTGTCCTGCGCCGACACCTCTACCCTCCAGCTGTCCGCCTCCCCCAGCTGGAAATTTGAATATCCACGCGACGCCCGCAATGAGGCTCTCGACCAAGCTCAATGTCAGGCCGCTTTCCCGGGCCTCTTCGAAGACATCGCCCGCGGCGGACGCTACTGGCGGGCGCACGGTGGTGGCCTGGCCACGGAAGATCTCGACACCATCAAAATTCAACCGGGCATGGCCCGCGCCTTTATCTCGCGGGGCCACCTGCATGTCGTCGCCGCCCGCGCCATGGGCGAGGACCACCGACGCAAAATCCTGGGTGTGCTCAGCTCCATCCACCGGGCGCTGGCCGCCGACCCGGAGCGAGTGTCGCGCCGGGATATTGAGTTTGTCTTCTCCGTGGAAGACAAGGTGGAGGACGTGACCAACCCCGATTATCCCATCTGGGTCTTTGCTCGGACCCCAACTGAGGAAGGCGTCTGGCTAATGCCTGACTTCAGCTTCTGGGCGTGGGATAACCCGGATAACTATATCGGTCCTTATGACCAGGTGGTCGACCGGATCATGCGCATGGACATTCCGTGGGACGAGAAAAAGCCCCAGCTGGTTTGGCGCGGGAAGCCCAGCTTTGCCCCGAAACTGCGACGGGCCTTGATTGAAGCCGCTCGCGACCAGCCCTGGGGGGATGTGAAGCAGGTCGACTGGACCACCGGCTCCAACGTGCTCAGGATGGAGGACCACTGTCACTATATGTTTATCGCGCATGTTGAAGGTGAGTTTGGTGTGTGTTGTGTTGGGGTTGTATTGATGCTGTCCTCAGTGCTCTCGGAGCTCGAGAAGCACGACGAGGATGACGAGGAATTCGAGGAGTTCGAAGGCTAATATGATTCCTCTTCAGGTCGGGCGTACTCCGCATCCCTCAAGTACCGGCAGGCCTGTCACTCCGTCATTGTCGCACACCGTCTCCAGTACATCCAGCACCACCACTATCTCCTGGTTGCCAGCGGCCCGAATCAAAATTACGTCGAAGTGGAGCGGGACTTCAGTGATCTGGCCGAGAAGATCGAGCCCCTCGTTGCCAACACGGAGGCCGCGGCGCGCATCGCCAAGAACAGCGTGACGACCTTCCGCGAGCGGTACCTCACCGCTGCGGCGGAGGCGTGCTACTGGCGGGCTCTCTTCGATGGTTACGGGTCCATCTGGAACAGCAGCGTTGATCCGTGGTCGGATCGCAGCGGCAAGGAACGAGGCCTCCGCTACGAGTCATTTGTGTTGCTGGAGAGTTCCAATATGTTTGAATTCCAGGCCGACGCCATTACTTCGGGCTATGCGTAGCGGCCGCTGCCGTTGTTTCTGTCTTTCTTTGATTGTTTCCGTCTCCCCCATTTCTCTGATAGAGTGTCATGACCGGTTTACATTTTTTTACATAGAGCATAATTGGTAATCCTTCCTCAGCCCATTTCGGGGGCTGACTCGCACGGCCACGCATGACTGTCTCAACCTGCCGGAGACCCCGGCCTGTGTCGCCAGTCTGTCGCGTGTCGGTGTGCGTCGAGAGAGATTGATTCGAATGATTTGACCCGCGGAAGAGGCGTTTTGAAGCGCGATTTGTGATACCACCCACAGCGTCGATTTCCCCATTTGATTTGTCTTGTCTTTTTTTCTTTTTCTTTTTCGTTTCTTTTTTTTTTTTTTTTTAATGTGTGGCCGTGAATTATCGTCATGCCTGATCTCAGTTTTGGCGAGAATGCCAAAGAACAAAGTTACAAGGAACCGGCCTCCCTAAGATTCTATCTCTCTTGCCTCTCTCAACCCGTTTAGAAATCTAGATTGTTGTGTAGACCAGTGTATATATTACCGCGTCGGGGAGCAGACGAGCGATTGAGTTGCCTGGTTTGTTGCCTCGGATGTTTCCTGTTGCAGCCACCTATGCCCCCGAAACATGCTGGCTCGTCATCTTCCACCCTCGTATGGCATGCTGTCTGGCCTCCTTGTCCGCTCGGCCTATATCTCCCGCCTTCTCACGCCCCGATAGGTCGAACGAGCGAGGCCGCGGAAGATATTCGAGAACTTTTGGGAGGTCCTGAGCATGTCTCCCTCTCGACATTGGTTCCTGCAGACTGTCAGATGCAATAAACCTTGAGATCCTTGCCAGGGATAGGTCAGCTCGACCATGTTGATAGCCTGCTTGCAGTTGCCACTTTCTACTTTGCTGCTTTGCTGCCATGATCTAGTGTTATCGCGGTACTCATGTCTTCTGAGATGGTCTGGATTACTTCGAGAACCTTATTCAATCTTGTCTCCGCCGGTGGCCAGTCCGATGGGGGCGCCATTGATACCGGAGGATAAAAGATGCCATCAACATTGAGACCTCCAGTCTCCGTAGATTGTTTGCAACCGAGCTCGAGACCTTCCTCGGACAATCTTGATCCTTCTTGGTCATTTCGGATCTCACAGAATATTGTACTCGGCTACTCTGCGTTCTTTTGGACCCCTGTAGAGCTTCAGGATAGGTCCGAAGGCGCCTCGGTGAGACCCTCCCAAGGACTTACACTTTCCAGCTTACGAGCCGGGCTCTTCTTGCCCGGCTGCTCACTCCTTCTCCCAATTCTCTCTCAGCGCAGGTCAAAAGACCAGGTTCGCGAGTCGAGACTTTTGGTCAAGTAGCTGCCAATGACCCGGTCCTTTCTGGTTGCACAAACGGGCTGAGCAGGCAAGTGACAAGCTGGCCATATACTAGTTATCTTCGCGGCATCTACGGCTTCCATAATCTTTACCCTCTCCACGATCTCGACAGTCTCTACGGTCGTCCTTTCCCGGCGATCCTTTTTACCCCATTCCTGGCCCGCGGTGATTCTGCCTAGGGCTGACCTCTGGCGTCCAGTCTCATATCTCTACTTAGTTGTCTCGGATCGTGGCTTATGACTGGGCTTCGGACAGCAACTTCGTGCTTGCCTCAGCCATCTATTTCAACCATGGAACAGCTCACCGTGGTCGCTCATCACAGCAAGAGTAGTACTCACGAGCCGGCAGAAGAAGACGTCAACCTGATCCGAGAGAATGTGCAGGCCAAAGTGTCCAAGCTTCTGGTGAGTGACCAGCGACGTTCACGAGTCCCTTGGATCGTGAACGTCGGGAATCTTGGTCCTCTTCGGTATATTGGCGACAAGACAACTCTAGACTGACTCGAGCATGGTCTGACCTTCAGTGGTTCCTGATTGTCCTCACCATCCTCTCCTCCACTTTTCTCTTCTCTCTCGACAACACCATCGTGGCCGATGTCCAGTCGCCCATCGTGCAGCGGTTCGGAGAGGTCGGGAAGCTGAGCTGGCTCGGGGTGGCCTTCGTCCTTTCAGGCTCGGCCACCATTATCACCTGGTATGCAGCACGCCCTGCCCGTTCTCGAAGCCTCCAATCCACTGGACCAGAAGATTCATGACTGAAAATGAGGGCATGTGACAAAAGGGGCAAGTTGTACGCCATTTTCAGCGCCAAGTGGCTGTATCTATCGTCCGTCGTCCTTTTCGAGGCAGGCAGCGCCCTCTGTGGTGCAGCACCGAATATGAATGCCTTCATTGTGGGCCGTGCAGTGGCAGGCTTGGGAGTAAGTCACAATCCCTTTCCCTCTGAAATCACCTTGACGGGGGTGACACTGACCGGTCCCGATGTCCCACCATCGACTATAGGGCGCCGGTATGTACCTTGGCTGCTTGACCCTGCTGTCGCTCACCACATCCGTCCGTCAGCGACCCCAGTATATGGCATTGACGGGAATCAGTATGTGCTGTATCTACCTGGAAGATATTTGTATGAGATCCTGACCTATGTTTTCTTCTTTTTCATTTAGCGTGGGGAACAGGAACGGTGCTGGGACCTGTGTAGGATCCTCCCTCACCCTTCGATAGAAGATCTCAGCTCTGATCCACTGAAATAGAGTAGGCGGGGCGTTCTCTCAGAACTCGCATACCACCTGGCGCTGGGCATTTTACATCAATCTCTGTATCGGTGCCGCTTTTGCGCCAGTCTATATTTTCTTCTTGCCGACCGGCGACCCGCAGAAGGAGGTCAGCCGATCGGAGAAGTTCTTGCAGATTGACTACCTCGGAATGGTCTTGAATGTTGGTGCGTTCACAGCCCTCACGATGGCCATTAACTTTGGTGGAAATCTCTATGCCTGGGGGGCCGGTCAAGAGATCGGATTGTGGGTTGCAGGGGGTGTACTCCTCGTCCTTTTCATCTTGCAGCAAAGATCCAAGATTGGTACGACCACTTGGGAGCGAATAGTTCCGGCGGATTTCCTACGCAATCCATTGATGTGGATATTGTTTGCGCTGATGTGTGCTGCTTCGACTTCTGTTTTTGTAAGTCATGCGCTTGGCTTCATAGACTGGGAGAAGTTGATGACTTTCGCAACCTGACCTTCCATATCAGGTGCCTACATATTATATTCCCCTCTACTTCCAATTTGTCCGAGGAGACTCTGCCTTGACAGCTGCCGTCCGTCTGCTTCCATTCATTATCCTCATGGTCTGCTTTGGCTTTCTCAATGGTGGGCTCATGTCCAAATTCGGATACTACATGCCATGGTATCTAGCTGGTGGTATCTTAACAACAACCGGGGGAGCCTTGATGAGTATGACAAGTAGTCCTTCTACTGTGATTGTGGCATACTGACAGTCAATAATCGGACTTCACTAGGTACAATTGACGAACACAGCAATGTATCTCATGTGTATGGCTACTCAGCACTGATCGGGATTGGCGCCGGCATGTTCATCCAGGCCGGGTTCTCCGTCGCTCAAGCTAAGGTGTCCACCTCCCGAGTCGCGGATGCCACATCATTTATTGCACTGGCCCAAAACCTTGGTATTGTCCTTGCTTTGGCTATTTCAGGCGCCGTTTTTCAAAACAAGGCCGTTGATGATCTTCAAATAATCCTTCCGAACATCCCTCGCGAGGAGCTTCGTGGTGCCATCTCTGGTACTGGGAGCCTTCTTTTCGAACATCTCTCTGAATCAACAAGAACACAAGTGGTACACGCTGTGGTGGAAGCGATGGCCACCACATACTACCTTGTTGTGACTGCGGGTTCCATGGCTGTCCTGGGATCCCTTTTTATGAAGGTAGGTCAATCAGGACCCTTATTGATATTGGCTAACACAATGCACAGCGGGAGAAAATATTCATCCAGGCTGCTGGTGTCGCGTAGAAGAGAGAAGCGAGAATGTCGCGACGTTCCCCACCCACCATATCAACCGCCGCCCTCTGCGCGGATTTATATATCTTACTTTCAGACCCAACCAGAATAATAAGCCAAACTTTCGCTATTTTGACCTTGCTCCCTTTTCGAATTATCACAGAGGCAAAAAGAAGTAAAGCCTTGTGTTTCACACAGTTGATCGGTTCACTCACTTGTCCCCTGGCCTGTTCATCTATGATAAAAGCAGAAAACATTCATAAAACTTACTAGCGAATGTGAATAGATTGCTAAAAACCAATGAGAATTAGAGCTCATTGACAGTACAGGTCATTGTGATCGGTATCTAAACGGCCGAGCTGGAAAGCGATGCAATGGCCATGATATTCTGAGCTCCGGTGTCTACATGCTCCAGCACCCAGCAGGATTTGACAGCCAGACCAAATCAAAATGACCATATTAACCTTCGAATTAGTAAGTAGATCCGAAAAATGAAAGCCAGAAGAGTGTTGTACGCGTAAAGCATAAATATAAATCATGATTGTCGAGAAAGAGTTTCTAGAAATGGCCGCACCCAGGTATTTTAGTAATCGAATAGACGCACACCATAGCTCGATTCTTCCGCCAACTTCAATTCCGAACACTATGATAAAGGCTATAGAATACACTGAATATGCGATGAACCAGCAATTATACCAAGGATACCTAGAAACAATCTATTGTATAGCAAATGCCAGACATAGCAAAGATGGGACAAGAACTAATGTAATCGACAAGTAAAATACACTAAATGTTGTGCAAGTCAAGAACCTTTCAAGGTGTTGCATTAGATGACTGAAAGTAGAAAGCAAACACTCTGGTAAAGCCCTCGCAAAGCCCATAAATATTGATCTGCAAAATCCGCTCCAGGTTGGCTAGTCTGCAAATGTGTCATTTCCTATAAGTCTCTCGCCCAGAGAGTGATGATGGAACATCATCGTCATCTCTCTTTTTTCCTTCTATCAAACATACATACCGAAAATTGGCTCGCACTCTTCTACTGTAGGAAAAAAAGCGTGAACTTGACAAGCGCGATTTTGTAGAGATGTGAAAAGAGACCTACGCAATTCAATTTCACGACCCACATGGTGTGTGCACTTCGACGTCGCTTCCATGTATCCCGTTCCAAGTTACAGTAGAAATACCGTAGCCATTCAGACCGGGCTCTATTCTTCTCTTCTTCGGGAGTATTTTCGACGATTTCATGGATTTGCCCCAGTTTGCCCCGGTTTGCTCCATATCCCCAACCCTTGACTAATATCTTCACCGAAAGTGGAATTGCTAAGTGGAGATGAAGTGGAGTGCCCACCAGCCAAGCATTACGCCCTATTGCTTCTTTTTCGGCACGCCGACCCACCCGAAGTTCCCTTCGTGGGCGCTTGAGGTGGCAAGCCCTGCTTGACTCGGCAAGCTTCGGCAAACATTTCGAGATGATGAAATCCGAAAAGCGGGCGCGTGAATGGCCTCTCCATGCGAGCAAGGGCTCCGATGGGGTTAATTACCCCCAAACCCCAAACCCCGAACCCCAATCCCCCCCCCCTTCCCCCATGTCTCGACCCGATATTCTCTCTTCTTTTCTATTCTTCTCTTCTTCTCTTTTTCGCTTCCTCCCGAAGTTCACTTGTGAGACTGGGTGTCCTCGCTTGACTTCGTATCATTCTCAATCTGATTCTCTTATCATCGATTCTCGGGGGACATGATCATTGATATGGAAGAGACTCGACCAATGGAGACACAGGATGCAGAGAAAGTCTCGGATTCTTTTCGGGAATCTTCAAGTCTTGTTCTTTCCGAAGAAGAGGCACTGGCCAAAGCGCGAGGTAGTCCGCAGGATGCACTGCCGATTTTCATCACCTATGGTGTCGGGGATCGTGACAATCCTCGGAATTGGCCCAAATGGAGGAAATGGTACATCACCTGCTTGGTGAGCATGTTGAATGTCTTCACGTATGTTTCTTCTCCCCTCCAGGTACCGATGCTAGTTTGTTTCCAAGATCTCCCACGATTGACGTTCTTATAATCTGTAGAACATGGTGTGCGGGCGGTTTTTCATCCGGTGCCACTGGGATCCAGAAGGAATTCGGTGTCTCTTCGGAAGTCACCACTCTGTGTCTGTCTCTTTATGTGCTGGGATATGCCGTCGGCCCCGTTCTCCTAGCACCACTCTCAGAGTACTTTGGACGCCAACCAGTTTATGTCGTCTCGTGGTTTCTGCTGTTTATATTCCAGCTCCCGCTCGCTCTGGCCCCCAATATCGGCACCATTCTTGTCTGTCGATTCATCGCAGGATGCGCAGGAGGGGCCCCGTTGACTAATACTGGTGGAAGTATTAGCGACTTGTGGGAACGCAATGAGAGTGGTGGCCCCATGGCCGTCTATGGCCTTAGCAGCACCTTTGGCCCGCCTATGGCTCTAGTGATCACGGGCTATATCGGGCTGAATGCTGGGTGGCGGATGATCTTCTGGGTGTTCATGGCGATGACTGGTGGCATCTGGATTCTCCTAGTCTTTACCGTTCCTGAAACACGACACACAATCATCTTGGAGAAGAAAGCAAGACGCGTGCGCAAGCAGATGAAGAGGGAGACACTGCGATCAGCAGAGTCAACGTTGGATGTTCATGCCAGCAGTCGCAAGGGACTACATGAGTTGTTTGGCATCACTCTCACTCGGCCTTTTCGCTTTTTGTTTTCAGAGCCGATTACAACCTTCTCTGCCATCTATAATGGGTTCCTCTACGGCCTGGTGTATCTATTCAACGAGGCCATCCCCTTGGTGTTTGGTGCCCCGAAGGGCCACCCCTTCAATACCGGCCAACAGGGTCTCGCATTCCTGGGAATGGCAGTCGGCCCCCTCATTGCATTCTGCCTGTACCCATTGCAGGAACGATACTATCTGCGCCGTGTGGCTGAAAATGATGGAAAAGGAGTTCCGGAGGCTCGGATGTGGATGGCACGCGGGGGCGCCATCTTGATTCCCATCAGCTTGTTTTGGTTTGGATGGACCAGTTACCGTTCGGTTCACTGGATTGTTCCAATCATTGCCTCCTCATTCTTTGGTGCTGGAATCTACATTGTCATTCTCAGCATTCTCAATTATGTGGTCGATAGCTATCAGACCTACTCTGCCTCGGCCCTCGCAGGGGTCATTTTGGTACGGAATGTAGTTGGTGCTGGGTTTCCCTTGTTTGCTACGCAGATGTATGAGAAGTTGGATTACGAATGGGCCTCTAGTCTCTTGGGCTTCATTTCGATTCTATTGGTACCGATCCCGTTTATCTTCTTCTACAAAGGCAAAGCGATTCGACTTCGAAGCCCATGGGCCCGGGAGCATTTCGATCAGAATGAAGATAACCCTCACTGATTGGAGCTTTTTTGTTGGATATGAAAGTAAAGTGGCTCTTTAAACGGCTTTCGAAGAAAGTTTGGTCAGCTCGCAGTGCTTATTCAAATTTTTCTTTTCGCTTGATGGCACATATATGCAGTGGATGGACCAATGGCCCAGGAAAAGCATTTGGAATAGAAAAAAGAATGGAGACTTTTATTCATCTCGAAATACTTTTCAACAGTGTTTTAGGGGAGGGCACAGGTCGAATGACATGGCATTTTCAATTGTCAATCAATGATCATCAATAACATGGAAGAAACCCGCGAGCACCGAACATCACGGAGTCAGGGAGGGGGCTAGAGGTGGTACATATCGGGAAGCTGCAACTATGCCGTCTAGAACTATGCAGATCTGCTTTTAGACGCCTGCGAAGACACAAAATCCTGGCTCATCAGGGGCGTACGACCTCGAAGAGGTGTGACCAATGACTGGGCACCCAATCTTTTTCGATTGATTTTCTACCGAGAAGCTCTTTTACCCCAGAGCCCTGTGAAATCCGCCCTTTCCTGGTCGATGACATGCGCTGACCTGTCTGTGCCAGATCGCAGAACCCACGACTCCATCATTAGCGGTGGGTCTCGGCGGCCTCCGTTCCAATGGTGGGCGCAGCCCCGCTTCGGTCGCGGATCTCCGACCCTGTTGCACCCCAAAGCCTGGGAGGAGCCGGCTGGACCAGACTTAACGGGCATGGTTTTAAAGCTTGCAAAGCTTGCACGCCCCCGAGGGACGGTAGACCCTCGCCACGGGTTTCTCAAATCAGCTGGAGGGGTTTACAGTCCTGATCCGACGTATGGCCGAGCGAACCAAATTCAATGGGACGCCCTTCCCGAGGCAGTAAACGAAACGAAACCAATTCAATTGCCCACTATGCCTATGCGATGGTGCCCAGTCCGCCCAGTCCGCCCAGTATGCGAATGCAATGCCTGGACTCTCCCCAATGCCACCGGTCCAAACGACGCCTCGGTTGCATCGACTGTTTCGGCGGTCTCGTCTGTGCAATTGTGGACCGGCCCCCTCCGTGGGCCACCTCACTCCCCAGACCGACGAGCAAAGGGGTTTAAAATGTCGCCTTTCCTCAAATCTGGAGAAAGGGTTTAAGAGGGACAGATCGCTTGACTCGGTTGCATCTTCCGATTTCTGCAAATCCGCCAATTATGACTTCCGCGCTGAACCGGGACGTGGAGAAACGGGCCGGGGTGGACAACCCGGCACTGCTCGAAGACGAGACAGGCGCTGTACCGGTCTCAAGCTTCGAGTATGGGAACTCGCTATACGCGCGACTTCAGCGACTCGGGGGAAACTCAAAGTGGAACAGCGAGGAATCGAGCGGGTGCCAGAGGATGAGAGAAGCGACAACTCCTACTGGAATATTGGGTCAATGGTACTTGCATCCTGACCATGATGACCATGATACGAGGTATCTCTAACCCGTCCGCAAAACCCCCTAGTGGTTGGCTGCCAACATGGTTGTCCCGTCCTTTACCATCGGAGTCTTGAGTAGGCCATTATTTTCCATGGGGTTTGTTGACTCGGCCTTGGTCATCTTCTTCTTCAACTTCATCGCTGTTTTGACCGTCTGTTTTTTCTCCACGTTCGGGGCTGCATTCGGATTGCGACAGATGGTCCTTTCCCGGTTCTGGTTCGGCTGGTGGGGTGTAAAGCTAAGTATGGATCTCCTCCTCAGCCCTTCCTCCCGAGGCTCAATACACGGCATCAGACTCGGTGTGAACTGATCGGTGTTCTTTTGTCGTTATCCTATCTAGTCGCGCTCTTCAACGTGTTGGCCTGTATTGGATGGGCCGCCGCGAATATCATCGTCGGAGCTCAATTGATCAATGCAGTCAACCCGAATGTCCCCGGCTATGCGGGAATCCTAATCATTGCATTTTGTACTCTTTTGATTGTTTTCTTCGGCTACCAAGTCGTCCATGCCTACGAATACTGGAGTTGGATTCCAACCTTCGTAGTATTTCTGGTGGTCCTGGGCGTTCTAGCCCGCTCAGGCGATTTTCTCAACCTCTCGATGGGGGGAGGACGTGCAGAATTAGGTGCGGTGTTGTCGTACGGATCGACTGTTTTTGGATTTGGAACAGGATATACGAGCTTTGCCGCCGACTATACGGTCTACCAACCCAGTAACCGGCCGAAGCGCAACGTATTTTTTGCGACGTGGCTTGGGATCTTCCCAACTTTGCTGTTCACCGAACTTCTCGGCGCCGCCCTTGTCACCGCCACTGCTCATAATGGGGGCGACAATGCTTATCAACAAGGATATGACGATGCAGGGGTAGGCGGCCTCCTGGGCGCTCTCTTATTCCCCAGAACTGGAGGGTTCGGCAAATTTTGTGTGATCGTTCTGGCCTTGTCGATCGTGGCCAACAATTGCCCAAATATCTATTCGGTCTCTCTCACTCTCATGGTCATGGGTCGTTGGACCCGACATGTTCCCCGATTCGTGTGGACTGTGGTGGCCACTGGAGTCTACATTGCGATCGCAATCCCAGGGTACAGCCACTTTGAGGCCGTTTTGGAAAATTTTATGCATTTTATTGGATATTGGTTAGCCATATATGAAGGCATCGCACTCACGGAGCATTTTCTGTTTCGCCGGGGGTTTTCGGGATATTGCCCGGAGGACTATGATGTGCGAGACAAGTTACCGCCCGGTATTGCAGCATTGCTTGCATTTTGCTGCGGTGTCGTAGGTATGGTAACAGGCATGAGCCAGTCATGGTACGTCGGAACCATCGCCCGGACCGCTGGCCCGGGAGTATCAGGAGGTGACATTGGCTTTGAGTTGGGGTTCGCGTTCGCTGCTGTGTCTTATGCTATTCTGCGCATGATTGAATTGAGAATCTTCAAGCGATAAAGATGAGCTCCTTCGTTGTTTCGGAACGCTTATCAAAGAAGAAATGAAAGGCAGTTATTCACAAATTCCCCAATATCCACAATGCCGTCAAATCACCATCAGTCGAATTGTGAATGCGGTTTACACCACAACGCCAGCTGGCGGTGAACCGAGAGGCCAGAATGGTCATATGTAGAATGTCTCATGGAGAAAGGATTTCCAAATATCCCACTCAGGAAAGATATACACCTGAATTTAGGATGACAGCCTCAGTGGACGGTGTCTGATACAGGTACATTAAATTTTCAAGAGAGTCGTACTGCTATCGCAACATACATCTGTATTTCGTACATCATCAAAATGCAGAGTTCCAGATTTCCTTCGCTGGATCATCTTCGGAGCGAAATCTGAAGAAATATCTCTCCAATATCGAGACCACGCTGTCCCAGCCCTCCAGAAACAATTTATCTGCAAGATCAGTAAGAAGTCCTAGATACCACGAGTGGCACTTCATTCCCTTGGAAGCGAGACTACCTATGAACAAGATCCAGAACAGTAGATCAGATGCAACACTCTCAAGGACCACAAAGCTCGTGGAAATGCTTTCTCGGAGAGTCTCGACTAGAACTTCCAAGCAAGAGGTTCCATAGAAGGACCATATTCTGCATGAAGCATAGACAAAGATCGAGAGGCGTATGGTCTCTTCGAAAGGAGTGAGTGAGCATAGATAAGGTAATGATAACAGCTGATAGCCCAGAAATAGCAGATGATCGTTTTCAACAGACATTGGCTCGAGCTGAACAATATCCAAGTTTTCATAGAACGTGATGAGGCTTTGAAATGACTGGATGATCGGCTTGAACTTTGATTGTATATGTTTCGACCACGAGGCATCAAAGAAATGCAATCCAACCGTTGATCGCCTCGTGGGAAGCTCGTTCAATTTGTATGAAAGTGACTCCTTGATGATCCGGTCTTCAAACTTGGCGCACATTCGAACTGCAGGTGGTGTGGTTCCAATCATTCCCCTCAGGATTTCACAGCTAGACCACAGAAACGGTCAGGAAAGTTAAACCAATGCACCCGATAAATGGCATACCTATAAATCAAAGCAAGTGTTCCATGGTCGAGAAGGTCCAATCCGCCCGTGGCGGCGATTATTTTTTTCATGCCATTCATGTGCGCGTTAACAGCTGCAATGTTGGCTTCGATCGCCTACAATTCTTCATGTAAGCCTGTTTTTGAGCCTTTGCACAAGATCTAAAGGAACATTTGTTCGAAATCCTACCTCTGAAACGATCAAGTGAGCGATAATGAAGATAGTTGACTCAGTATATATTTTTGACGTGCTGTGCAAGATTGACCGAAGAGACTTGATGGTCCCAACCCGCAAGCGAAGCGCATCCTGTGTGTGTTTTTGCGCACTTGCTGCCGAAGAGCCATAGCTTCCCAGAATAGCTGCTCGATGAGATGCGCTAATGGAAAGCTTGATTTGCATCAACGCGGGGTCATCCAGGGCTTTTTTCCAGAACCAAACAGTGACGTCCTTCGAGCAGAGAGGGAAGCAAGACTTTGCGCTGTGAACACGGTCTAATTGGCTGGTTATTAGGATCTTTATAGTAAAGGTGAGATCCAGATATCAAACGGTAACGGTCTGCTACGTCTTTTGAATCCCTCATGCACTCACAATGATGAAAATAAATATTAGGATTTTGGCGGGTGCCCGATGCCAAGCTAGGAAAGCCGTCAAGGACTCCTGCCTCGAGACCGTAGATCTGTAAAGAGGCTCGCGAGACTTCATCGTTCCCATCATTACCGACATTTCCCTGAGGTTGCTTTTGAATCAGATTGTTGGTAGACGAGGGGGATGGGTGATCGACGGGCCGGGCTTGGACGGATGCGCGAAAATGCTGCATCTGGGTGTCCTTTCGCAGCCGATGATGTCTGGTCCTTATAAAGGCATGTTTTGATCGCGTCAATTCTCGGTCTTGTGAGTTACCTTCTTGATAATCTATCCAGAGGAAATCGGCGGTCCGAACTGTTTGATTCTCGGTCGCAGCAGAGTGCGCGGTCTCGTGCGACAGGTTGTCGAGCCGACGTGACGCCATCGACAGATCGAAGACCGACCCATACGGATGCTTTGGTACATTCAGGAGGCGTTCGATCTGTGAGATCCAAAGGATTGGTCCAATTAGGACACTCACAGGCTTGTATTTGCTTGACCTCGCCTCGAACGACTCAGGCCCCGCGCGGATCTCGCCTCCAAATATCACGTGAGAGACCCGGCCAAGCTGGCACGCGACTATCAATAATTGTTCGCGGCATGTATGTCCGTTTACCTACGATGAAAGAGCGCTGCTTCGGGGCAACCAATAATTTATGGAAATCAGCAGGGCTGACTTTGTGAAGGCTGTTGACAACCTCTCCACTCGAAAAACGGCGAAAATAGGGGCCAACAGAATCCCTTGGATATCACCGAGTAGGATATGTAAGATCTGCCCCGGTCCGAACAAGATCGATGAGAATTGACAAGGAATCAAATACCAATTCCAATTTATTTCAACCAGCCACACGAAAGGGGCTAGCGGCATGTCTATCAGGAGGGAAACTGCATGGACTAGTGCGAACAGGATTCAATGGAAATTGAGTGTGGAATCGGTGATGTTTAGAGAAATGAGATCTCGAGGGGCCAGGCTCTTCATTCCCGGGAGCTACGGTCGCTCTGGAAGCAGCCGTTTAGCTCCTGGCAGCAAGCGTATTCGTTCTGTCGCTCACTTACTCGGACCCGGTCTTGTTCCCTGTTCTTAACAAATGGGCTTGCAGTCATCGCAAAGAAAATATTCGCAGGCTTCAGCAAATGGCTGTCTGACGATTTCATGAACGTTGTTTAAAGATATGTTTAGACCAACGCAGCCTTCAGTTGACGACGGTGCACTAGATGATGGGTTTTTGACCTCGGCTTTGCATTATTGTCAAATCATAGCAACGTTTCTTCTCCTGACTCTCCAAGCGTCATAGTTAAGATGGTAAGGTACCGAGGCGCTACGGACCTTCCCGAGTCAACCCTGACGACCAAACCAGCTCCCGGGAGCTCAGTGTTAGCGACAAGTCACGTGCTTTGGGGCTTACCCCCGAGGCTCCTGGTGATGTGTGATGGGATCATAACTCTTGAATCTTCTAAGATCGAACTAATCCTGAATAACTAAAAGAGGGCCTAGTGACGTTGGTGTCACGTGAGGCCACCCACACACATCACCTAGCCGCGAAGAGGAGACGAATTCCATCCTCTTCAGACTCAGTGAGCATCAGAGTGAGGAGACCCTCTTGCAGAGAAAATAAAAGATCATGTCTGTTCAAAAAGTTTGCTTGATTTTCAAAGGTTGTTTAAAGAGAAACCCTTTCAAAAAACATTATGGCAGCGAGTTATTGAGATTCAAATACGGGATACGAAAATTGAAATTTTTTTGACGAATGAAAATACTAATAAAATTACAGCATTCTGTTTGATTGTGCGATTGTGTTTCTAAAGTCAATAGTAGCATGCAAAGAAAACTTTTGACGCGCAACAACCGATGTTTACAATATCCATTTCAATGAGCAAAAACGACTGGTTGCATTTCAACTCCCTGTTGAGAACTGTAGCTCACACCGTCAACTTTCAGTCCTTTTTCATTCAACAGTGTGATGGTATCGCCAAGCTGTGAGAGATGACAATCCGGAATGTCGAACGCTTGACTTGACTTGGCATCTAAGGCTGCACCACGCGGTAATGCATGGAACTCACCAGCTGAATTTTTGATTTTCCAGGAAGACAGTGACATCCTGTGGTTTTTTGGATTTTTGAGAGTAACCGACCTGCGTCTGGATTTGGGCCCATCTGACTCAGGGCTGATCAACGCCTCATCAATGATCACAGAGTCTTCGATCAGCTCGGTGTCTCTCTCCTCTCTCTCTAGATAGTCACCCCAGGTCTCCGATGAGATGGCATGGCCGGTCTCGTCATCGGTGTGCACAGCCTGAGATGCGAATCCGATAAAGACCCCAACCCATCGATCAGAGTCTGGGTAATTGATCAAAAGACCACCATCTTGGAACACGCCGTCATCATCGGCGTATTTCTCAATATTGCCTTGATTCATATGCACATTGTGAATACCTTTTCTATCATTGAACGGTTCACCAAATATGTAGATATCAGCCTCCTCTTCAATTGCCTGTTTGATTTCAGGTTTCAGAGCATCGATCATATCATTATCTGAACCTGGTTCGTCATGAGGTAGAATTCGACCAGTGTCGACATTGAATAAGTTGCTGCGGATGTAGTCTAGATTCACACCAGCGGAGTTTTGTCCCCTTTTTAGGTCATGAAACCCCAAAGGAAGGTCGGCGAGACTGTTCATGATGGGATGATCTTTGAAGTCGAGATCCTCCCAGTAGGCAAGTCGGTTTTGATACTTGTCGCCAGACTTGATATTGATTGCTGCCCTGAAGCATCCAGGGATTTCTTTGTCACGCCCGCGAGTCGGTTTTTTGCCTCCGCCGCGAGTCGACTTTTTGCCTCCGCGATGCGAGCTTTTACCGCGATGCGAGCCTTTACCTCCGCGAGTCTGGTGAAAGTCGATATGAGAATGTTGATCGTATTTTTTATCCGTGAAATACAGTGATAAGTGAGGGCTTTTAGGGTCGTCCTCCTTGTATTCAAAGAAGTGATATACAGGGATTGCTTTCCAGACACCGTACTTGTGAAGCGGCATATTGAAGGAGATAGGTCAATGGAAAATATTCCCAAAGAGGATTCGTGGAACGATAGAGATATGAATGAGATTCCCTTTTTAAAAATTTGGGATGAGCTAAGTGCAAGTGCCAAGTTGAGGTGGGGGACTGATGTAGGTACTTATAGCCAGAGCTCAGTGTTCAGGACAAATTACTATGGTGCAATCCTGACACTGGATAGTTTACACTCATGAAATAGAAACCTTCTCAGGTCAAAGCATCACGCGCAATGTTTGAGACTAGTCCAGAACCTTGACTTACCTTGGTTATAGTGAATTATTCGCACTGCCACGGTGGATATTAGACCGTGACGCAATAATATAGCCAGTTACAAATGACCATCTATGCACAATGAGAAGATAAATCGTCTAGCCTTTTGACAGTGGTCTAGATTTCAGGTATTCTGCCATATGGCTGTTACCATCGCCGCCTGATTATATCATAGCCTTGGCTTACATGCTCCATCTAATGGAATAAAGGATCATCTTTACACATAACACCTTTGCACGTTATCTAATGGCTCTGAATTTTCGAGACTCGGGGCCCGGGGGTTTGGACCCTCTATCATTCATATGGTACGCTACAATCAACCCAAGAACCGGCCTTCATCGCTTGTTGAATTTAATCCATATTTTGCGTATGATCGGTACAAGGATTATGAACTATGTATATGGGCTGCAGTTGGAGTTTCCGAATAGATCTTTTCCTGCAAACAGCCATCCTCGTGGGTTCCAATGAAATGTATCGCGTATAGCAGAGGTTTGATGTCATAAATGCTCACCATATTATTTTTCAGATACATTCGAGCAGAATAAAGTTATCTTGGAGCCACGGATAGGTTGGTCATCCGTGGTACTAAATAATGCACGGGATATTCGAATTATCCGGGCTCCGACGCTTCCGGACTACGACCGCCGAGCTGAAATCTAGATTCAGCGTAAAGTCGGCCGACCTAGTATGTAGAATCTGGTATATTTGCTTATGTGCTTCCCAGGAGATTACAACTTTCGGGTACGCCACATGAGATACGTTGATCACCCGAGCTAGCAACCTTATGCTAAGCATATTCATAAAACTCAAGCCCCGCATAATCAACTGTTATGAAATAGACACGAAGCTGAACTTAGTATATACCGAAGAAAAGGATCATACCTAGCAAAGGTCAGTTAGTCCGATTATATAACGCAAGCTCTGTAGGCTCGTTGCCCAATGTCCAGCGAAATACCGCGAGGATATGCAGCAGATAGAGACCTTGCATATAGGTGACTACTCTGAGATCAGCTATAATGCTGCATAGTTGTTTCTAAGCATCCTCTCATATTCTCTTTTAGGTACTGACAGCTGCTGTACACAGATTTTGGTGGCTCCATCTCAAAGCGAATCATGTTCCGCGACCTTGACGAAAAAGAACCGAAAAAAGTAGAAGTATTGCGAAACTGGCTAACAAAACTTAACAAATGTAATTAATTATGGCAAAATCATTTTTGGCCGATCGGAGGCCTCACTTCTTCGCGGCTTGGGTCGCGGAGATTTCTCCTCAGTCTCGGGAATGTATCGACCTAATATCCCTTTGTTGGTGTATTTCGCTGATCATGTACTGTAGTCTTTCTCGCTATATATACCCACGTGAAAGTAATACGGCCGATAGTCAAATGGTGGATTGATGACTTAATGTGTTATATGCCCCTTCGTCGTAGCAGACACCTCGGACGTGCCCTATGTGTTGAGCTTAACGACAAGGCTGGTTCCAGTGGCGTCTGATGCCGTCATAATCCGGGGCGTTATATGGTACTCGAGATCCTTGGACGAGCTTTGCCCATGTCTAGTTTCAATTCATGGTCCATGGTGAGACAAAATTTACTCCGCTATCAGCGAAAGGATTCATAATAAGGGGAAATCTAGATTGACAATTATAGTTTTTCATTCTTAGATTGTATATGGACTTGGATTACGGTTTTCGCGTACGGGATCTATTATAACTGCCAAGAGTTGCCAAGATCTGCCAAGAATAGACTTGGATTCAATAACCAATGGTCCGGTGAATGGTGAATTTCTACGTCATAGAGAATGAATTTGGTAAGGGTCTTTTTCATTCTAGGGCCGTGGGACGGTCCGTAAATTGAAATCTGCATTAATTCATCGCTATGAATCTATACCAAACCCTGCTTCTGCGTTGAAGCTGTGTTTCTGACCTAGTTTTGACAGCACTTTTTTGAAGTGTAAGAGGAATTGTCACGGTATGTCCTAGATTTGTCTTGATTCTATAAGATTATACCGCGATATATCCAAGAGATTTTGGAAAGAAACAGCCGTTGAAAGCAATGTTCAACAATCTCGGCCAAGCTAAAACCGTTCTTACTAAAACGAGTTCCTTGATTTTCATTTTCAAAGCTCTGAGAAAAGCTTTCCGTTGCCCGTTGAAAGATTGTGAATCACGTCACCAAAACTAAATCTTTGTCAATAGTCTATTAGTATACCAAATTAGCTCCTCCCCTCTCTTTAACAGCCGAAAATTAACAGAAAGAGTAGAATATAAGGCCGAGCCTTTCCTCCACCGCTTCTTCCCCATACCTCTACCAGCAGGGCTGTCAGGTATCAGCCATGATATACGTATATCTAGACCAGATCCCCTCTTCCCCAATCGAGCAGTAGTAAAATATTAAGGCTGTGTACGTACGTGCGTTCGCCGCGCGCCCGGCGATAACAGCCTCCGGAATAGACTCTAGAATAGGGTTATTAAAAACTGCCCCTACGCGGTTATATTTATTACTTCCTTATTCAATGCGTCCATGTTAACTATTTATAATCCCTTCTACTTCTAAAGATTAATTACATTAGCTCTACGTAATGCTAGCGATCGCGACTATTAGCTAACAAAGTCCTACTGACCGGTGGACCTCCTAATAGTCGCTAAACTCTCAAATTAATAACAGCCTACCAAATGTTCTACCTTAAAGAGACCTAGATTTCCTTCCCTTTAAGCTACTTAAATAGTTGTAGGGAGTTCGATAGTAAGCTTAATATATAGGTAATATTATAGAACAACTAAATATATAATACTTAATATTATCTCGGCCGACCTTGAATACAAACCGTTTATATAACATAACGATATATACATGTTATGAAACAACTACATTTGATGTTATTTCGGCCGACCGGCTTGTTTCGGATACGAAACGTGCATATAACGATATTTGTTCATGAAGGAGAACGAGTTAGAATTGGATCCCTTTACCGTTATTCCGCCGGCAAGTAGCGGAATAACGAAATTTAGGTTATAGAAAGAGAATCCCCCTTGCTTTCGAACTGAATCTTGAAGGGATTCAGTTATTAGAATAATCTACCTCTAATATTCTCCATCGATTCTATAAGGATTCAATATTGTATTTATTTTCCTTACCTGACCAACCGGCCGCTACCCTGCAAGTAGCACCCTAAAATTAGTGTCCTCTTCTAGAGTAAGATAAGGACTAGATGGAGTCACCTTATCTTTAGACTTACACTGATACTTTCTTCTCTGTAGGTTGTGCGTCTTGTCCTTTCGTACTATATATAAAGTTAGCTGGCTAGTTGTAGGATTTGCGAATAAGGTTTTAATAATATCGCCTTCTAACCCGGTCTCGCTTAGTATCTATCCTCTGCCTACTTTTCATTTTGTTATCTACTATAGCAATAATTTGAATCATATTTAGCGGTGTATTTTATCTATTTAGTGTTTACTTTGGTAATCTATTCATTATTATCGTTGAATATATAGGCGTGACCTAGTAGTACTAGTGGTTAGTCGGGAGAATGACTAAAGGCCGAGCAAATGTCTAACGTGTTTCCTACTATTTAACGGCAATAGTATCTTTCTTACTGATTATTGCAATTATAGGCACTTTTTGGAGAGCATAGATTATCGCGCTTAAGGTATATGATTCTTGTTTCCCGTCATCTCCTAGGAGATGCTAACAGAAGAAAGGTTCAGTTTTGTATTATATTAATGTAGTAGGATACAGTATGGGCTAGGAAAGCTAGGATCTAATAGAATTAGATGCTTAATATAATAATATCTTAGATGACTTAACTATCTATGTGTGTAGGCGGGGGAATATTGAATATCCCCTTCCTCGCTGTCTAGCGTGTTACGGCGTTAGGTTCCGAGTATACCCGGGATACTATACAAAATATGCAGTAAATCGAGTATCCCTGTAACAATCTGACGCACACGGGGATATGTGGGTCTCGCCTGTATTATGCGGTCTTCCTTCTTGACATCATCCTCTGGATAACCTTCCTGCAAGTGGCTACTTGGCAATCTATCAGTGTCAGCATCCGGAGATAATGGATTCAGCCTCCTGAAATCTTGTAGGATATTTATCGAGCAGAGGAGTTCTCTGTCCAGCTGGTCTTGGTTAGACGCGACTAGACCTCGCATATTGCTTTTTCAGGTACCCTACAGGTACCCGAGAACCTACCAAGAACCCATGAGTCTATATATATATTACAGAGATATGACATGAATTATAACATATAAATAGACGTAATTCGGTATATATACATAACGTTTCAAAAGTCTGTTCCGATCCCCACTTTCACCACCCCAACATCAAATATATATATCTGTTACACTACACACCACACCACCATCTTTCTAGATATATAGTTCTAGTAAAAAGTTTTAAATTCGGGTAGGGTTAGACTCGCTTAGCAACCACTAATATTTTGTATAATAACCCTTAACCCTCCGCATAGCTTCTAGTCTTCTTCCTATCCCTAAAATCAACCTATCTATCTTCCTCTGTTCTAATGCCTCCTAAGCTTCTATAATACATCTTCTAAAATAGCGCCAATCCTCCTCAGATATTCCTATATCTATAAGCTTAGGATGCAACTCAAAAAGCTTCAGTTTTAACTATCTCTAAACAGGTTCTATCGGGTTTAAATTAGGTAAGTGCGGAGGCTAATCTTCTACCTAAATTCTATGTCTTTCAAACCACTCTTATGTCAGCTTTGCAATATGAATCCTAGCATTATCTTGCTGGAATATAATCCCCGGCCTATATATAGGTAGAAGACCTTCTTCTAACGCTTCTAGATAGGATTTTGTTATATAACCTCGCTTCCGACCGTCAGATTCCTCTCGTTCTATTATGTTATATGATATTGCAATATGAAGCTATTCCCAACTTCACGCCTCAGGTGTTAACTCGACACCTTATCGGTCAGGCTTCGTTATAACAGCCCTACTTCTCCCTAACAAGGATATATAACCTATAAGACCCTAAGGGTTCGGTGCCCTTCTATTAGGGATTCGTGAACCTCTCTTCTCTGTAGCCTTTGCTTATCTCTAATATATAGGGGCTACGTTAGACTATATATTATAATATAATCTATCGTCTTTGCTTAGTTATATAGGAAAAGTATTAAAGCTTATATATAAATTAAGGATTATAGAGAGATCTATAATAGTAAGAAATAGTATTTTGCTTTCCTTACTTAATATTTATCTTCCTACCTAGTCGATAGGCTTTCTACCCTATATAAGTAGTTATTCTCTAATAATTTCTATTTCTTCTATTTTCGATTACCTAGGAAGATAGCGCTAAGAACTCGCTCTACTTCTTCGACGGAAGAAATAGCTAACCCTCTAAGCCTATCTACTAAATAATAGATAGTACTAACCGATCTTAATACTAGACTCTAAGTAACCTAAGATACTATTAAAAAACTATAGAAGCTTAAAGAGCTATAGGAGTAAGTAGAGATTCTAAAATCTTAGATTATACTACAGAGTAATTAAGAATCCTCTATAAATCCTAGCCGAAACCTCTACGAATTCTTAGATAGGGAAATTAAATTTAAAGACCTAAAATTTATACTTAATTCCTTACTTTAATAATATTAGGAGTAGCTCCTTAACCTATAATAAATATTTAAAGGAGCCTCTAAGAAATATTATAATAACTAAACTCGGATCCTAGGAGCGATTAGCTATATAGATTAAATATATAGGTAGAGATAGTATCGATATATCGAAGAAAAGGCTCTGATCTCCTAATAAAATATAAAGAAAGATTAGCCCTACTTCGAGGAGTAGACTCTTACTCTAATTAAAAACGCTATAAGCTTAGAATCGGAAGTAATAGGATAGCTAGAAAAAGTTTTTTAGTAAAGAGATAAGAATCCTAGAGAGTTCTATATATAACTAGATACTCTTGAATAGTATTTTCTATAGTCGGCTAAGAAAGAAAGAGTACTTTCCTACTTTACTAAGCTATAGTATAATCTATAAATAACTATTTAGTAATACGTAATTAAACTTCTAGAATCCTACGAAGATATAATTAATATTACCTACTACTTCTAGGATCTAGAAAAATTAGAATAGATACGTAAAAGGAAATAAACTAATAACTTAATAAAACCCTTATAAAAATAATTAATATCTTCTATAGTCTATAAATCTATAGTTAAAAGAGAAGATTCCTAAGATAAAAGAACCTAAAACGATAAATCTAAAGGATTACCCTTATAAGGAAGACTTAATCGTATTAGGGAAGATAGAAAACGAACCTAATATTTTAAATATAGAAGCGAAGAGTACTACTTACCCTACTACCCTAGGGCTTAAGACTCTAAACTAGTAATAATTTAGGTAGTATAGTAGGGAAAAGTCCTAGAGACGGAGTAGACTCTACGCCTTTATCTCTATCGCCCTTAGTAGGGACCCGAACTCGATTTTATATTTTAATTACTATCCGAAATAATATCGAAACCTACGCGGATCTAGATAGTAGAGTAGAAGTTAATCTTATTAGCTATATATTCGTTAAAACCTATTAGTTAGAAGTAACTAAGCTTACTAAACCCTAAATTTATATAGTTAACTAATATAGAATACCTACCTATAGCGTATAGAATATCCTACTAACTACTACCGATTTAAGAGGGATAACCTACTAATTTAACTACGTATATATAGCTATTAACTAAGACCTACGACTTAGTAGGAGCCTACTACTCCTATCGATAACTACTATCTACGACCTTAATATCTACCTTATAGGAAGAAGCGGTCTTTAGTAGTTTAGAACCTCTTTAGTTAAGATACTCTCTCCGGAATAATTTAATAAGGCAACTAGGAATCACGTATATATCTTTACTATAGTTAAGATACCTAAAGAAATATAGCTACTAATAGATCGCGATAAAGACGAATCTATACCGGATCTCTACCGACTCCTAAACGAACTTATAGACTTTTATAATATCTTCTCCTTATAGAATTCGAAGACCCTACCTTTATTAAGCGAATATAACTATATAATTAATCTTCTTCCTAACGCTAAGGTACCGTATAGCCCTATCTATCCCTTATCGTAAAAAGAGCTTACGGAACTACGCTAATATATCGACGAAAACCTTAAGAATAGCCGGATCTACGAATTAAAAAGCCCTATAGGAGCTTCTATCCTATTTATCCCTAAAATAGACGGAGGACTACGCCTTTATATCGACTACCGAGATCTTAATAAGGTTTCGATTAAGAATCGTTACCCTTTACCCCTAATTTCGGAGATTTTAGACCGGCTTACTAGATCGAAGATCTTTAGCAAGATTAATATCTAGGATACTTACTATCGTATCCGTATCAAGGAAGGAGATAAATAGAAAACCGCCTTCCGTACACGCTATAGGCACTTTGAATATACGGTTATACCTTTCGGCCTAACTAATACGCCTATAACCTTTCAGAATTATATTTATACTATATTATATAGGCTTCTCGACACCTATACGGTAGCCTATCTTGATAATATCTTAGTCTTTTCACCTAACTATACTACGCATATAAATCACCTACAAGAGGTCCTTCGGCGATTACGAGATAGAGGACTATATACGAAACTTAGTAAGTATACGTTCTATGCGGAACAAGTTGAATTTCTTAGTTTTGTTATATCCCTAAAAGGCATATCGATAGACCCTAGCCGAGTTACCGATATTGTTTCATAGGAATTACTAAAATTATATAGAGATATCCAGGTTTTCCTAGGATTCTATAACTTCTACCGCAGATTTATTAGGGATTACTCCTATATCGCTCTGCCCCTTACTAATCTATTAAAAGGGAGCAAGAATAGGCGAAAACTAGGTTAAGTAAAGCTAAACCTTAACGAAAGGGTAGCGTTTCGCCGCCTAATCGCGGCCTTTTAGTTAGCACTACTTCTTCGGTTCTTTGATCCGCTAAAGCCGATAAGGTTAGAAACGGATACATCGAACAGTGCAATAGCAGGGATTCTATCCTAATAGGATAACTAAGATATTTAGTATCTAGTAGCTTTTTAGTCACGTAAGTTCTCTAGTGCCGAAATCCTATATAGGACGCCGGATTAGGAACTATTCGCTATCGTTTATTCGTTTAAATATTAGCGGCACTACCTAGAAGGTAGTACGTTTCCTATTAAAGTATATTCAGATTATACGAATCTGTAAGCCTTTATAAAACAAGGAAAACTTAATAGGAGGCAAGCTAGATAGTGCTTAAGCCTTACCCCCTTTAACTTTGTAATAAAATATCGAGTAGGGAAATATAATCCCGCGGATAGACCTTCTCGGCGATAGCTACCGAGTAACCTTATAGAGGTTAACCTAATTTCGCCGTTAAGCTAACGATTAGCTAGCGAAGCGTAGACGACTAATTACCGTACTACTAGGGTCTAGTCGTTAACTATAAAGAAACTTACCTTACTTTTCCTATACTTCGTAGAAAACGAAGATAGGGTTAAATCGATTAGTATAATCGATTAGGGGGAGCTCGGGCGAGCGTGCCGTCTCCCTAACGTGTAAGTATAGTCAGCTTATACTTCCGAATAGGCGTACTCTACAGAAGTAGGTACAGACCTTAAGGACTTATATAGGCGACTTCAAAAAGACCTAGAGACCTAGCGCCGAAAGGCTACCGTTAAGTAGAAGGCTCCGGGACAAAAAGGCTAGAGTATTAGACCTAATAGTCTCTTGCGATTCAAAGAACGTGTGTATATCCTAATAGGGAGCAATCTTAGAACTATATTATTAAGTATTTATTATAATAACCCTCTTGCCGGCTACTTTGGCTAGAATAGAACCCTTAAGCTAATATAAAGGAAATATTACTAGCCGAATCTCTACCGAGACGTTACCGAGTATATATAGGATTATCAAGTCTGCTAAGGCGTTATAGCGAAAAGATATAAACCTTATAGAGAACTTAAACCCTTACTAATCCTAGCGAAGCCTTTCGCTGAATTATCGATAGACTTTATTATAGGCCTCCTATTAACACTATATAACGGTAAACAAGTTAATATAATCCTTGTTATTATTAATAGGTTCACGAAATAGTCACTATTCCTCGCTATTTCGTTAACAATTACCGCCGTAGAACTTATAGAGCTCTTCTATAACGAAGTAGAATTGCGGTTTAGGCCGCTAGAGGGTATTATATCCGATCGAGGATTATTATTTACTAGCAAATTCTAGTTAAAATTATGTTATTAATCCTAAGTTCGGCTTAGGCTTTTAATAGCTTTTTACCCGCAAACTAACGGCTAAATAGAAAGGATAAACTAAACACTTGAATATTACCTACGATACTTTATAGCAGAAAACTAGGCACTCTAGCTACTACTATTAAAGAATACGGAGTTTATATGTAATAACGTAGTAAATATAATAACTAAGATATTACCCTTCTAGGTATTACTTAGCTACTTACTAGATTTCCGCTAGCGTTTCGAGGGCGAAACGTATCACTAGGAGGTCCCGGTAGTATCTGTAAGAATTAAGAAACTTAAAGCCCTTCGATAGAACTTGTAGGAATACTAGCGAAAAGCGGCCGAAACTATAACGAAGTACTATAACTAAACCTATAAACCGATGTAGTTCAAAAGAAGAGACCTAGTCGGCCTTTCTACTAAATATCTTAAACTGAAAGAGAGCAGAAAGCTAGCACCCCGCTTTATCGGCCCTTTTAGGGTCCTACAACCCGTCGGTAAACAAGCTTACCGCCTAAGCTTACCTTAGTAGTATAATCGTATCTACAACGTCTTTCACGTATCCCTCCTAGAACCTTAGAGAAAACTAAGTAGGAAGGATAACGAGAGGCTACCGATACTAGAATTAGAGGATAACGATAAGTATAAAGTTGAAGAAGTACGCGAGGAGAAATTAATTAGGGGAGAACCTTATTTCCTTATTAAATAGAAAGGCTAGCCCTTAGAATATAATCAATAGGTGTCCTAAGACGATATAGGGAACGCTATAGGATTAATACAGGCTTATAGGAAACAGATAACTAAAAGAAAATCCTGAATGTTGTTATTGCTACGCGTTATATAAGTATATAGTCGAAGATAAATAAACGAAACCCTACCGAAGGCCTATAGAAACAAGATACTATCCTAATATTATTAAATTTCCTTAGGAACAAGAGGAAAATCATCTATAACACTTCTTACTAGCACTTCCGGCTTATTATTAGATTCAATATTTGTTAAATTATTATAGGCCTCCGTATCAGCTAGGCGATCTGCTAGATAAGTTGCCTAACTATCACGAACCACCGCCGAAACCCTATAGTAGAACACTAGTTTTGCCTAAGCCTAGGAGAGGTATCCATTATCCCTAGGAAGAAGTCGAAGCAGCTTATTTGACCGGTATAAACCCTATCTCCGGGCGGAGGATCTATCGGGGGGAGGAAGAATTCCGGAAAGATTATATCGACGAGCGGTAAGGGTATCCTAGTATAAGACAGCGACGCGCTATAGAAACCATAGTGTAAGCCCGACGAACCTCGCATCCTTTATTTCCAGGGAAAATTTAAGGAATTTCTATAGGGGACTTACCTTTATAATATTCTTAGTACTAGTAAGGAGATATTCACGGCGATAGGCCTGCTCCGCACTATCGAAAGCACGGCAGAGATCCTACGAAGCCTCGGCGATCTCTAGACGAACAGCCTAGAAAAAGGGCTACACTCCTATTTCCCTATGTTACAGACCCACCCCTAGGATGCTAATTATGGACTCGCCTGAACCAATCAGTTTAGCAACAAGGCGGTCAGATAGATTCTGCCAGATAATCTATCGAGATGCTTAGGCTATAACACCTAAGCATAGGATCACGTGACGATCCGTTCCGTTAAACGGAACGGACCTAACCGTTAACAGGAAAGGTCCTGTCGAAGGAACGGAAGGACTAGATATATAAGGACGCTTATTTACCTATATATATTTAGTTCTTCGCGTTGATTTATCTATTGTTACTTATAGTTACTACGAGCTACACTTGTTACTTATAATTAGACTTGACATTCGACTATCTTTGAGAGACGTAATACCCTCACGGTATAATATAAGGATATACTCTAACTAGGAGGAACGCTTAGTAGTTATTATATAACTACTTAGTCGACTAACTAGGCGCCCTTCAACTATATACGTCTTCGGTCTACTCTATAGATCCGAGCCCGTGTAAGGCTAGAGCAGGTAACAGTACGATTGCGAGATAGATCGTCGGAGATTACGAGAGAGGTACGTTATAATAACGTATATATTACGTTAACTAGTTAGTAGCGCGTAACATAATCAACGCCCTATCTATTAAACCGTGATTCAAGTATTATAGCTCTAGCAGATAGTTATAACAAGAAGGTACTAGTACTACCGACTACCTAGTCACGGGTACTAGACCCGGACTCGGACGATAAGCGAGACGAATAAATCGCCTAGCTTAAGAAAAGTATTAAGATCCTTATAGAATAACTAAACGCTTTCGGGGCTAATACTAAAGATTACCTCGAATAGCTCGATACGCAAGTTATAGTACTAGTACTAATAGGCGCTACTAACGCAACTCTTACGCTTCCTAAAGTAGAACTATTTAATAGAGACCGTACTAAGTTACGGGGGTTCCTAATATAGATAGATATATATATCTATATAAATAAGGGGAAGCTGCCTATAGAACCTAGTAAGGTAATTTTCGTGTTAACTTACCTTAAGGGGAAGGCCTAGGAGTAGATCGAGCTATACGTAAGAGAATATTATAAGAAGGATAGGAGCGAGTAGGTAGGAACTACTACGACGATATTCTCCTACTATGCCTAGTTTAAAAAATATCTCGAGAAGATATTTAGCGATATCGATATAAAGAAAGCCGCCGAACGAAAACTAAGAAGACTACGATAAATTAATTCGACTTTAGCCTATATAGCCGAATTTATATAGCACGTAGTAGTGCTAGGATAGGAAGACTACGCGCTAATTCCGTACTATAACGATAGACTTAAATTATACGTTAAGGACGAATTAGCACGAATAGACCCTATCGAGAACTTAAATAAGTTAATCGAAGCCGCTGTTAGGATCGATAATCGATATTACGACCGATAAGTATAGAAACAAGAAATCGATATATAGAGATAAGGTCGGAGTAGACTAAGTTACCGATAGTTATATAAGCTAAAAAGGGAAGATCCCTATAGACCACGACCGATAGAGCTCGACGTAGCAAGACTCCCGAGTAGAGAGTAAGCAGATAGGAAAGAGAAAAACCTATACTTTAAATACGGGAAACCGGGATACCGTATTAAGGACTACCTAGAGTAGCGTAGCTAGGGCAATAAGCCGAGAGAAAACTAGTATAAGGGCTAGGGAAGGACCTAACAGCTAAGAGCGATATCCGATAATCGAGGCGGATACGACACTATAGGTATCCGAGTATAGGAACTCTAAGCTACTAGTAACGAAGACTAGAGATAGTAGCAGATTACTACCTAAGACTATAAATAGAGCTAGGGAGAGTTTCGGCTAACGAACCGATACGAACGACTCTTTAAGAAGTTAACGCCGGAGTAATAAGAAAGAATACTTTAAGGCGGGACTAGCCTAGATCCTAGCAAGATAAAAGAAATCGTAGAACTAGCACGAGAGAACGCCTAACGGGCGCGGGCTAAATAATAGATTAAGCAAATACTTAATAAGAATATCGAGGTACCTAAGATATAGGTTACTATAACGCTATAAGACCCGGACTTTAACTAGCTATTTAGGTACTTAGGACCTACGACGCTACGACGAGTAACAAAGAGAAAACTAAGACGACGAATACTACTAGAGCGAGAAGAAGCCCTTATAAGCGAAGAGATAAAGGAACGATTCCTATCTATTAAAGGGGATAGAGTAGAGAGCTAAAGCTAAGCTTAATATCTTACTACGAAGGATAGTAGCCCTATAGATAGTAAGGGAGAAGAGATTAAGGAGTATAAATAGATATTAAAATCTCTAATACACTCTACGCTACTAGAAATCCCGGAGACACCTTAAGAATTCCCTATAACTACTAACGATATAAGCGAAGAAGACGATATAAGTCTTAGAGAGTTCAAGCTATAAGTATAGCGAATACTCGACGAAGAAAGTAAGGATAACGTTAGGCAAGTAGCCTTAGAAAGCGTCGCCGGTATTAGAGATAAGATTAAAAACCTACGATAGATAGCCGATAAACTTATAGCGCGTTATCTAAAGGGATACCTATACACTAACCCTAAATATATATATATCGGGTATACTCGATACCTAAAGTACTACGAATAAGCGATAATAGGGTATTACGACGATAACTACGGGATCTATATACAAGGAAAACTCGACTTAGGTGTCGAACCTAAACCCTATATATAGATAAGTAAGCCGTAATAGAAAGGAGAATTTGTAGGACTCTAGATAGGAAACTAGAGGATAAAAATATAGCAACTAGTAGTAATAATATAGGGTAAATATTAGGTTATCGAAGCAAACCTAAATTACCGAACTATAAGAGTTATAATAGACTCGGGAGTAGCAGGAAACTTTATAAGCCTAAGATACTACTAGCAAAACAATATCGACACGATTAGGAAACGAGACCCTACACCGATAGTAGGTCTTAATAGAGAAAGACTAGGCTTACTTATCGAGAATAAGAGTAGACCTATAATAATAATTATCGGACAATACCTAGAAACAATCAACTTCGATATTACCTTAGTCGGGAAGTATAATATAGTTCTAGGGATACTATAGTTAAGGAAATATAACCCTACTATAGATTAGAACGCCGAAGTAATCGACTTTGATAACTACGAATATTATAGGACTAGCTAAATCTAGTCGGGAATCTCCTAAGAGGAGTAGTAATAGTAAAAGAAGAAATAGAAAGGACCTAGCCTAGGGAAAGCAGGTACCTATCAAGATCCCTATTCGGAGAAAGGTGAATCTTAGCCTAGAGGTAGGGTATAGGGGAAACGCAATATAATAAACGTTAGCGTATTCCTTACAATAGAATAGAGACCTAATATAACGGATAATAAACTACGAGACTACGTTATAATCGACCACGAATCGAAGGCCTTATATACGACTAAGGAGGAACCGATTATACTAGTAGAATATAAAGAATTCAGAGTAATCTTCGAGCTACCGCTAGAGGGTAAGCTACTAGAGAGAGGACCGTTTAACTACGAAATTAGACTCACGGTACCTAACACGAAACTACGATATTTAAAAATATACTAGTTATCCGAGAAAGAGCGATAGACGCTAAAGGAATATATCGATAAGAACCTAAGAAAAGGTTATATTCGACTATCGAAATTATTAGCTAGATCTCCTATCTTATTCGTTAAAAAGAAGAATAGATCGCTACGACTATACGTGGACTACCGATAACTTAACAGAGTCACGAAGAAAGATCGATACCCGTTACTACTAATTTAAGAGATCTAAGATATACTCGTAGGTATAAAATACTTTACGAAATATAACGTAGCTAACGCGTATAACCGAATTAGAATTACGGAAGAAGACGAATAGAAGATAGTATTTAGATACTACTACGGTCTATTCGAATACCTAGTAATACCGTTTAGGCTTACCGACGTACTAGCATCGTTCTAACGATTTATTATAGATATACTAAAGGAATACCTTAATATATTCGTTGTCGCCTACTTAGACGATATCCTAGTGTTCTCACGAACCCTAGAGGAATATGTTGAACATAATAAGATAGTACTAAGACGATTATTAGACGCTAAGGTCCACCTCAAACTATCTAAATATAAGTTCCACGTGTAGGAAACCGGATTCCTAGGATATATAATTACCAAGGAAGGGTTCAGCATAGAGGAAGAGAAGGTCTATGCAACTATTACAGACGATCCATCGAGGGATTCGGAAAAGTTGCAGTCAACCTAAACAAGTTGACTAAGAAAGACACCTAATAGGCCTAGACACCCGAAGCAGAGAAAGTATTCAACGAGTTAAAAGAGATCTTTACGAAACGATAAATTATAAGGATATTCGACAAGGAGAAACTAATTACTATCGAAATAGATATATTAGACTATACGTTAGGAGCAAGATTACTCTAACCTATAGATAAAGAAGGTAAGGACCTAAAGCCGGTCGCCTTCTAGTCACGAAAGATAAGCCCTGTAGAGCTTAACTACGATATCTATAACAAGGAACTATTAGCAATAGTTTCCGCGTTTAAAGTATAGAGATACTACCTAGAAGGAGTAAGATATTAAGTGATAGTGAAGTTAGACTACAAGAATCTAATATATTTCACTACGACTAAGGAACTTACAAGACGATAAGTTCGATAGGCAGAAGTCTTAGTAAGTTACGACTACAGGATCGAATATTATAAGGGAACAGCTAATAGCTAAGCAGATACTCTAAGTAGAAGACCGGACTACTAAGAAGGAGTCGAACTAGTAGAATATACGGTGTTCAAGACTAACGATAAAGGGCATTTAGTATACAACCACTAAACGCTCGCCGTAATAAGCGAAGTACAAGAATCCGAATAGGTATAATAGCTTATACAAGCAACTAAGAGTAACGAAATAATTAACAAGCTTATAAAACTAGAGAAGGAAAACCTTATCTAGATAGATAAGGGATTAGTCCTAATATACGGACTAATATATATCCTAACGACGCTACGTAGAGAAGTGATTAAACGATATCACGATAACCCTACGAGAGGATATACGGGAATAGAAAAAATAATAGAATAAATATTACGAAACTACTTTATACCTAACCTACGACGAAAGGTTATAGGATATATCTAAAGATACGAAACGTGCTAACGAAATAAGCCTATAAGGTACGTACCCTACGGAATACTATAAAAGAGCGAAACACTAACCGAACTATAGGAATAGATAACGATAGATTTTATTACTAAACTACTAAAAAGCTAAGAATAGGATATAATCCTAGTAGTAGTAGATAGACTTATAAAATATACCTATATAATCCTAACTACGGAGACGATTAGCGTAGTATAACTAGCGTAGATCTTATTAAAAGAAGTATTTTTAAAGTATAGAATACCTAGAAGAATTACGAGTAATAGAGATAAGCTCTTTATATCGAAATTCTAGTAGTCGTTAATAGATCTAACTAGAGTAGAGTATAGACTCTCTACCGCTTATTATCTATAAATAAATAGATAGATAGAGAGAGTAAATTAGATACTCGAGTAATATCTACGAATAAATATAAACTACGTTTAAGACAACTAGGTTATACTATTACCGTTAGCCTAGTTCGTATATAATAATATAGTTAATATAATAACTAGAGAAACTCTATTTTTCGCAAATTATAGAAGAAATCTAATAATAATCGGAGAATTAATTAGAAACTATCCTATTACGGAAGAGGCCCGGTTAATAGTAAAAGAATTAAAATAGCTACACCTATAGCTATACTAAGATATAGAGTTTATTAGTAATAGGATAGTACTCTACTACGATAAAGGTAGATTAGAGGGACCTAATCTAAAAAAGAGGGGGAAGGTTTACCTCCTAAAACGTAATATTAAAATAAAACGACTAAGTATAAAACTCGATTACCTACGAATTAGACTATACGAAATTAAAGAAAAAATTAGCGAAGTAAATTTTCGACTGAAACTACTAGAGAGAATAAAGAAGATATATCCGACGTTCTATATATCGTTACTAGAACTAGTACCGGAGAACGCTTAATACGATAAAGAAGGAGAAGAAATCGAACTTAACGAAGAATTCGAAGTAGAAGAAATACTAGACGAGAAACGAATTAATAGAAAGTACTACTACCTTATTAAATAGAAAGGATATAATACTAATAATAATATATAGGAGCCTATCGAGAATCTAACGGCTTACTAACTATTAGTAGGATAGTTTTACCGGAAATAGAACCGTAACTAGGAGGCTATAAGAAAGCGTCTAGATTATCCTAAGAGAAATCGGAAGACCTAAGGACTTACGATAAACTAGGAAGGTCGGAAGTTGCTATAAGAACCTAATAGTTCGTAGAAAGAGTAGTATCGTTATATCTAGTAGCGGTACTAGACTCTGCTCTACGATTATTAAGAGTAGAGGCCTCGATATGTTCCTTTTCGAGACGCTCTAGCTCTTCCTTTTCGCGACGCTCGAGCTCCTTAAGCTTAGCGATATCTTTATATTTACGAGTAATAAAATTACCCGCTCGCTTTTTTAATAAACGCTTTTATTTTTAGAGACGAAGGAGTTTAGCTAGGATAAGCTCCTCCTCCTTATCGATTTTGCTTTACGAAGCTAGTAAGCGACGCTACTCGGTATTACTAAATAACTCTAATAGTATTTTACACTTAATACTACGACTAGCGCGGATATAATAGGAATAGTTCTTCGAATAGTCGGAACGAATATAGACGTAGTATAAGCGAGTATAACGAAGATAGGGAACGAGGGACTTAAAGCCCTTATATTTAATAAGCTGATAGAGCTTACGGTTAGTAATACCTAACGAAGATATAGTTAGGGAATATTACTAAGGGGAATAAAGGGAAGGTCGCCGACGGAGGGAACTCACGACTACTTATATCTTTCGAGGACGAAAGACTAGAAAGAGGGGGAGGTAATATTACAGACCTACCCCTAGGATACTAATTATAGACTCGCCTAAACTAATTAGTTTAGCAATAAGGTAGTTAGATAGATTCTGCTAGATAATCTATCGAGATACTTAGGCTATAATACCTAAGTATAGGATCACGTAATAATCCGTTCCGTTAAACAGAACGGACCTAACCGTTAATAGGAAAGGTCCTATCGAAGGAATAGAAGGACTAGATATATAAGAACGCTTATTCACCTATATATATTTAGTTCTTCGCGTTAATTTATCTATTATTACTTACAGTTACTACGAGCTACACTTATTACTTACAATTAGACTTAACATTCGACTATCTTTAAGAGACGTAATACCCTTACAGTATAATATAAGGATATACTCTAACTAGGAGGAACGCTTAGTAGTTATTATATAACTACTTAGTCGACTAACTAGGCGCCCTTCAACTATATACGTCTTCGGTCTACTCTACAGATCCGAGCCCGTGTAAGGCTAGAGCAGGCAACGGTACGATTACGAGATAGATTGTCGGAGATTACGAGAGAGGTACGTTACGATAACGCACATATTACGTTAACCAGTTAGCAGCGCGTAACACCCTAGTATTGTTATCTACTACTATCTTATCCTAGAAAACCTTCTTAGCCTATAGTAAGATCTTAGAAAGGTCGTAGGCATCGCCTAATATAGCGGTAGCAGACTAAGAAGAAGTCAGCATAAAACCTAGTAGAAGGCCTAGCGAAACCTATAGCAGAATATATAGCATTCTAGGCGGAATACTAGCGACATAGAATGGATGCTTTAGCATCCAAGACGTAGTTAATTAACAGAGGGGCATCTATAATCGGGGATAGACTACCCGAAGGCCCGATAGCGGTCCGTAAGTAATGTATACACTAAAAATACTTCGGTGTAATCGGCACCGTATAGGTAGCACGAAGGCGGGGAGGCATAGCAAACGAAACGTAGACGATATAATAAAGAAAGGATAGTGATAAGAAATAGAAGAGAGGAGGTAGAAGAGTGTCAAAACAAAGGATAGTGATATAAGGTAGGGGATGTAAACAAAGGAAGCTCTTACTTCTATAGTATAATACTCCTTATTTACTTTGCTTACATAAGGATCACGGCCTTAGGATTCAATCTATTTACACTAAATAAGCCTACTAACTATTTAAATCTCCCGCTTAGGGGCAAGCGGTTATAGAGGGAGGATGATTTGTTATATGATATTGCAATATGAAGCTATTCCCAACTTCACGCCTCAGGTGTCAACTCGACACCTTATCGGTCAGGCTTCGGCATAACAGCCCCACGTCTCCCTAACAAGGATGCATGACCTACAAGACCCTAAGGGTTCGGTGCCCTTCCATTAGGGATTCGTGGACCCCTCTTCTCTGTAGCCTTTGCTTATCTCGGACACATAGGGGCTACGTCAGACCGCATGTTATAATGTGATCTATCGTCTTTGCTTAGTTATATAGGAAAAGTGTTGAAGCTTGTACATAAATTGAGGATTATAGAGAGATCCATGATAGCAAGAAACAGTGTTTTGCTTTCCTTACTTGACGTTTATCTTCCTACCTAGTCGACAGGCTTTCTACCCTGTACAAGTAGTTATTCTCTAACAATCTAGAAGAAAAAGTATTAGTTATTTAGTAGTAAACTACTAGTAAAAAGGAGGAGAAGGACTTACTTTATTATAGTATTTAGTAATAAGTCCTAGGTCCCTATAAAATAGGACTTATAATAGCTTTGCTTAATAGTATTTATATACTTTCTTGTATTTTCAAAGAATTCAGACTTTATTAGTAAGCAAGTAGTATAAAGGCTAGCTACAATAATATTAATTCCCTTATATCGAACCTATCTAATAATATCGGGATTAGATTCTAGATATTAAACGTTAATAACTAGTAAAAAACTAGTTAGATACTAGTAGAAAAGAGATTATATCTGTAAGAAGATCTAGAAGCTTATAATAATCTTCTCTTGTCTTGTATATTAATAGACTTATAAACCTACTCTTAACCTTATTATAGATCAATCAATCAATCAATAATCTTATTCCTGATGGAGCTTCCTCTATTTACAAGGTGCTATGCAGGGATTTGCGCCTTCTAGTGCTAGCCTAGTGCGCATAAGAAGGTGCTATCGAGGCATGGGCTAGCATAGCGCTGGAACGAACAGATGAAATCGAACGATAAAGGAAAGGTAAATAATAACGAAAGAATAGATCCGCCTCCGCGGCTATCCCGCGTGTCCCGGCGGAGCCGAGTGCACCTGCTATGCACTATAGCCTCAGTAATCCAGCATGCAACATCCAGCATCAATATCCATCTATATATGCGGGCGGAGAGTCATGCCGCCGGCCTTATCTTACAGAATGATAATAAGACGGCAGAACCACACCGCCGGCCTTATCTGCAGATTAATAATAAGGTTATGTGGTGGCAGAATCTTACCGCCCGACCTCCGTATCTAACTCCCGTATCCCGTATCCTATATACACTAGTCCGCATGCACATTCCACTCCCTTCCTCGCTCCTACACTCTCCCTAGCAGCTCGTGTTACCGAGTTCTGAATTATCAGGACGCTAGTTGTTATTGCTAGTAGCAGATCCGAATCACTAGATCTCGATTTCACGTTGCTCTCCTACTCCTACTCCTACTACTTCTTATACGCGGCTATTACCGCTTCTGCTTATCGGTAATATTTCAAGAGAGCAAGCTGAGTTCCTAGCACCCTGCCCCTATTTCTATACCCTATCGGTCCTACAGGACTACTGCCTTAATACTTATATTTAGTCTGCTGCGCTTTCCGGCTCTATGCCGAATGCTACGGGATCAAGATACTTGAATTAATTAAGTAGGCCTAACGAAATCATGAACTATGCTAGATATAGCCTTGCGGGAAGCTAGCGAAGAAGCTCGTTAGTACCGAGTTATATCGAGATACCTACTTTAGCTAAGGAGCTTCTTAGCGTTATGCGTATCTCTTACAACTCCGGGCATTCAAGTAGTATATAAGCCACTATTTAGTTGCCTAAACCGTATCCGTATCTTAGTAAGTCTCGTGCGTTAATCTTTGCAAGATAGCTTGATAGTCCGATCTTCCCCGTTCTTAGTTAGATTAGCACTAACGATATTGCCTTCCTTAGGCCCTGCTAGTAATCAAGAATATCTTTCTTACCTGCTGTTTCCACTAGCCGCTTCGTCGACTTTGCGCCCTTCTCCTTCCACTATGCTGCCTCCTACGCCTATTTTGCTCGTTATCGGATACGTCGTTTAATTGTAGATACGAGGATAAGATAACGGTTGTTATAAGAGGGTGTAGAATCGGAGAGGGCTGCTTCTTTCGCTGTCTTATCGGCAAGCTCGTTGCTAGGGATACCTTTATGCGTAGAGATCTAGCGGAACTTAATATGAATTCTCGCTTCGTTCAATATTTAGAGATATTGTATCGCTGAGATTAAGTAGGCTTGACCTGAAGGCATCCTCGGTCGCATAAGGGCCTGTAATACAGCTTAGGAGTCGGAGAAAATCACCACTTTTTTGAGTATATTAGCTTAGTTTGTTGACTAATTTGTTAATTTAGTTGACTAATTAGTTGACTAATAAATAACCGGTTGCTAATAAATAGTTGATTGCTGATAAATAACTAACAGCGCTATATTAATAGCTCGCAGCTCTATAGCGTAAATAGTGGAGATCCCCTCTATTCCTATCTGCGAGCGGTAGTATATAGGGTCTTTGCTCTATACTACTGCTCTAGCGCCTACGCGGCCTTTATAGCCGCTGCTGTCTGTGTAGATAACTAGGTATCCTCCTTTTTCTAGTATTTCTGTATACTACTTCCTTGCTTCCTTACGTTCAGAGATAATCACTGTCGGAGGCTCTCGCTATAGCTCCCGGGCGAATACAACGCGGTTCTCCTATATTATACCTACTAGTAAGAGATCTAGGGGAGCCGTTAAGTATCCGCCCTTCTTCTAAGCTTAGGCCTCTATTAGTGACTATCCTGATCGGTCACGCTGTGCTTTTGATCGTTGATAATTAAGCATTGATTTTAGCACTGTATAGGTAGGACTAGTGCGAATTCGAAGCGCTGCCTCGTTTGCTGTTCGTGTTATAAGGATAGGTATCGGTATAAGAGAGAGTTCTATATATAATACAGCCGTAGTAGTAGTGCGGAATACACTACTAACCGCGCACGCTGTAGCTTATTGTAGGTTAACAAATAGTCTCGACACCTATTACTGTTTTGATAATAACCACTATTGTAGCTTATACTAAGCGGAAACTCCTATTAATGCTTATAGGATAATAATTGCTTAGTAAAGTCTTCGCATAGTAAGTAGAGACGCTCCCTATGTAGACCCTAACAGTGATTTAAGGGCCTAGAGGCTAGTCGTTGCTTTAGCAAGTATCTTTTCCCGGTGCTATTTAAATAACAGCTTCTTATCTAGCTAGAAGCCTAGATAGCGTTCCGCTGTCTCTGTTAGCTTAATTGTTACGTTCCCTAGTTGTAGAGGCAGGTATTAAGGCTTTTGAAGCGGCCCGATAAAGTGTACTAGTGTATATTTCTTAGTATCGAAGACTAATGTATAACGGGAAGCCTACTACTCTGCTAGTTTATGTTTTTGATAGAGCTTTTGAATAGTTTTATACTTAGTGCGGCCTATCGCTATAATACTAACGTCGTCGACCTAGCCGTAGCCGGAGGTCTTGCCGTTTATGTCGTTGCATAATTCAATAAGGTCAGCGTTGTAAATAAGGTATAGAATCGGAGAGATCGGAGAGCCTTAGGGGATACCTATCGGAGTTAGGATACTACTAGACGAGCCTTCTAGTATACGAATAGTAGTAGAACGATTCGAAAGGAAGGCTTCTACCTATAGAACAAACTAACTAAGTCTTCTTTTGCGTAGATTATATAGAAGACGCTAGTAAGCAACGTTATCGTAGGCGCCTAAGATATCGAGAAATAATATAGAGATAACCTGCTCGGCGGTCTTCCCCTACGCTATTCTGATCCTATCTAGGATAGTATGAATTGTATAGTCGATAGAGATACCTTTCCTACTACCTAGGTAGCCGGTAGGGAGAAGATTCTCTCTTTCTATAAGATAGGAGATCCTTCTTACTATAACAGATTCTAGGGCTTTAGCAAGGGTGTTTAGAAGAGCTATAGGACGATAGGACTTAGTAAGCTAGTAGTCTCTATCTCCTGCCTTGCGTAGAACGATAGTGATAGACCTTTGGAAGTAGGAAGGATTATAGCCTATTGTAACATAGGCATTAAATAATACTATAATATAGGCAAGGGCTGCTAGTATCTTGATAATTTTATGCTATAAGCTATTCGGGATACTGTTATCGCCGGGTGCACGCCTAGCTAGGGCACAGAGGAATGCTTCTTTAACTTTATAAGGCTGTATCGGAGGTATAGGGATCTGTTTAGGATATATATAATCCTGAATATCGGAAAGATCCGCCGGTAGTAGTATAGGGAAGAAGGCTAGGCGGAATACCTCTACTTTTTCATCCACTATTTCAGCAAGCCAGCTATTAGTCTTCAGTGATAGAGTAATGCTTCTTTCATAGGCTCCTTTTCTGTTTCTAGCCTACTTAGAAAGCTGCTAAAGGCCTCTAGGGCCCTATTCAATAATATCTTGCACGCGGCGGCGGTAAGCACGACTAAGCCTAGCCTTGATAAGACGGGACTTAGCGTTCCTAGCCTTTGTGTAGAGTATCTAATAATAAGGGTTATACGTGCGTGTATATAGTCGGCGGAGACGGCGTGTCTCTTTGATAGCAGCACGGTATTCGTTGTCGAAACCGGGATTAGAGAAGGAGGAAGGCTTCGCCTATAGCGTTGATGCTTCGATAGCTCCGTTAACAACCCGAATTAACGTTCGGTATGCTAGTTCGATAGCTGTCTTAGAGGGGGAGGAGGTAGAAGGGGAGGAGAAGGAAGCTAGAAGCTAAGGGAGATACTGCTCGATATATTCAAGAAGCTTCTTGTTATCCGTTGCTTCCTAGTTTCGCCGGCGTGGCTATAAGGCAACCTAAGTAGTAATATCGAGAGTTGTGCGAATTAGAAGATAGTTAGACTAGCTATCTACGTTATATGCGATAGAATAGTTGACTAGACGGTCGAGGAGGCTGTCGGAGATGAAGGTAAGGTCGATAGTACTTGATTGTGCTTCAGCTTCTTTGCTTAGGCCTCGCTACTATATAGGCTTGCCTTGCTCGCTAGTGTACTCTAGTAACAGATTACTAAGGGTGTTAACGAGGTGTCTAGCTTCCTATTTAACTAGCTGCTTAAGATTAGAGCTACCCTAAAGCTTATAATAAAGATTGAAGTCTCCTACGACTATATATTCTACGAAGGGAGAGGGCCGTTTAGAGATCTCCTCTCTTAGATACTAGATATTGATATCCTTGCTTTCTAGGGTAGTATCTGGCTAGTTATATATATTATGAATGAATAGATCCGTCTAGTCCTTGCCTTACTAAGCACGCCGGATCTTTAAGATATAATAATCGCCGCTTATAATAGTGTGTGACTATATAGCGGGATCTAGATCTTTCGAAACGAATATATAGACACGCGTGCGCTTCCTCTGTCCTGCTTCGATATACTATGGCTATAGTAGCTAATAGAACGCTGTTGCTAGGTAGTTAGTAGTATTAAGAGGTTCGTTAGTCTAGGGTTCCTGCATAGCAATAACACTTACCTCCCGAACACCTTTCTCACGAAGGAAGGTAGCTATCACCTCCTACTGCCTATACGCGTTGTATTGAATAATTTCGAAGGGTTTTTGATGCATTAATGATCGTTATAGTCGGGGTCGCTGTCCGATAATGCGTTATGGAAGATATCCCCCTCCTAGTCTAGTAATAGCTAGTCTAGGGAGCTGAGAGGGCTAGTTGATATGCTAACGAATAAGGAGCGGTTGAATAATTCGATTTCTTGATTTTCTTCCTCTAGTCGCTGTAATTAAGCGCGTTCTAGGCTCCGAACGAGGGTAGTAGCTTCTATACTAGCTGCTCGCGCTTATACGTCTTCATCTTTATTAGGGAAGTAGGAGAGGTAACCGTTATTCTCTTCCTCGCCGAATATCTCTGCTAGACTTACAACTAGAGCAAGTGCCCTAGAAGCAGTGTCTTCTATAGCGTGATCTTCCTTAGGATTATATTCAAAGCGAGCCCGCTTATAAACTATAGCACGAGTTTCGGTTGTCTCTGCTTCGGGAGAACGAGCCCTAGTTATATCTAGTGCTAATTTAGTGCGTATATCGGAGTCGGTAGCGTTCGTTGAGGATTTAGACTTGTTTTTTAAGCTAGGGGGACGCCCTAGGCCCCGGCGCGCGGGCTTTTAGATAATAACCTAAGGCTAGGATAATTCAGGAGCGTGCTAGGAATCCTGGAGTCCTCGGGACCGGGTCTAGTAGTCTGAAACTACTATATCCTCGGTCTAAGAGGGTTTTAGTGCTTAGAATCGCTATACGGGTGCCCGCTAAGCTCTTTAAATTAGGGCTTAGGTTGTTGTATGTTGATTTGTTATATATTGAGTTATTGTATACTAAGTGTTCTGCTAAGTATGTCGGAAAGAGGATAGAACCCGGTAGTAGGGAGAGGCTTCTAAGAGAGCCCGCTTCGCTCTCTTAGTCTCCCTCTAATAGAATTCATAGTCTTTAGAGATAGGCCTATAAGGACCTTTGCAATTAGCGCATTTAATAATAGTGGTAGTAGAGCTAGCTATCGCTGCCTTACACTCCTAGGTAGGGTGCTCGGCAGCGTAGTAGCTATAGATATATATCTTGGAAGGGTAGTAGGCCTGAATATGCCTAGGTTTCTAGCATTTTCGATAGAATCTCGACCTCCCTTCCCGGCAGAAATGTGTTGTATAACAATACCGATACCCCTAGGTAGTGCTAGCAGCAATAGCACGGTTTGCAGCGATAGGCGATAACAGCTCGATAACTAAAGAACCTTCCTTCTTCTTTACATGCAGCTTAGTAAGCTAGCTAAGGTACACTACCCTTAGCTCTTCACTATCAGCCTACGCCGGGTTCTAACGAAGTAGGTCCTCTACTACTACGAATGTTCTAGCGGAGTCGGAAAGGTCGAGGTCGGTAATTAGAACACCTTATGCTACGACTCCCTATAAGGGCTGCTATATGTATACGTCCTTACCGAACACCTTTACCTACTATATAGCATACTCCCGCTTCCGTAGCACCTCTGCTAATACCGTAGTATCTGCAATTAATACTATATTACTAGACGGAAGCTTGCGCGCGGCTACGAGGCGAATACCTACGAGCGCGCTGCTGTCCTTACGCCTTGCCTCTTTGATTCTCCCTTCATCCGCTAGCTTCACGATATCCTACTCTATCTTCGACTAAAGGCGGGCCCGTATCGCTTTATCCTTGATCTTGATAATTACCTACCTGTCTTCGGCAAGTTCCACTAGCGAAACACCTACCGAGCCCGACTAAGAACTGTTTCCTAAAGGAGGACCGGCCACTCCGGCTGCGACCGTACGCTGCTAGCCCTAGGTGCGGAAGGTGCGCTATGCCGCTGCCGAGGACTATTAGAAGGAGGATATAGTGCTAGTGGTTGATTTAATGCGGGTAATTCGTTAGGTGAGGTCCTTCTAGCCCTTATCGATTATAGAGATAGCGGCAAGGATTGCGGCTATCCCCTAAGTGTCATTTTCACGTACTTTCAGCGCGTAGCGCTCGATAGAAAGGATAAAGCCACGGATAATAGGGTCGGCATGATTGTTAGCTTAGGCGTATTAGTAGATATTTCTCGCGATATAGGCGATTTCCTCTATCGAAGAGTGGTTGTTGATTGATAGCTTATTGCTTGCTTGCTAGTTGATTTGCTAGTCGGTGGTTCGCGTGTTACTATTCCGTTAGAATTAAGTTTGTGCGTTCCGTGGTTCGCGAAAATTCCGCGCCCGGTCGGGGTGCAAAATCCCTATTTCGGCCACGCCTGCCGCTGCCATCGCTGATACAGGGTCGGTGCCGGTATCAAACAATAGAGCAGGAAGTTAGATTGATTTTGAACTAGGTCTGGAGATCCTAGGACCTCTGGATAGCGAGATATCGCAAGAATTCGATTCTGCCAAGAGATAGTTGTTTTTTACCTTATTATAGATTATAGGGTTAGGATATTAAGTAGTAGGTATTAATCTATTAATTATTCTTGTAAAATAGATAGTATAGAAGATTAATATATTCATCGAATACTATCGCTAAGTCTCGCCTAGTAAACTAACACCCTAAAGCATTTTTCCGAGCCCTAAAATACTAGTTATTTACTAGTTCTTTACTAGTAGAAAAGGGGAAGATCTTTACCTACTATCTGCTTAGGATATATATTATATATAATAGATTTAATTCTACTACTATATAGATAGTAGAACCGAATCTGTATATCTACAAGCTCTTTTATAAGGTTAAAGGCTCTTGCAAATAAGAACTTATACCTATTTATAGTCTCTTGATTTATATAAATACGTAGAAGCGTTATAACTAGAAGGATATTAGTAGTTTACTAGTAAATAACTAGTAAAGATAAGAATTAGAATATACCCTTTCTATAAGTAGGAATAAATATAGCAAATATAACCTTATTAAAGATACCCTTTACTCGTTTATAAGATATATTAACCTTAAAGCTTTCTAATAAAGTAAGAAAATATAATTGTTTATTAAAAGTATAGAATATAAAGGTTCTAGCTTTATTAGTCAATCAATCAATAATCTTATTCCTGATGGAGCTTCCTCTATTTACAAGGTGCTATACAGGGATTTGCGCCTTCTAGTGCCAGCCTAGTGCGCATAAGAAGGTGCTATCGAGGTATAGGCCAGCATAGCGCTGGAACGAACAGATGAAATCGAACGACAAAGGAAAACAATAACGAAAGAAGGGATCCGCCTCCGCGGCTATCCCGCGTGTCCCGGCGGAGCCGAGTGCACCTGCTATACACTATAGCCTTAGTAATCTAGTATGCAATATCTAGTATTAATATCTATCTATATATACGGGCGGAGAGTTATGCCGCCGGCCTTATCTTATAGAATAATGATAAGACCCGGCAGAACTATACCGCCGGCCTTATCCTGTAGATTGATAATAAGGTTATATAGTAGCAGAATCTTACTACCCGACCTCCGTATCCCGTATTACAACTTATATCCTATATGCATTAGTCTATATATATATCCTATATCCTACTCTCTTCCTCGCTCCTAAACTCCCTAGTAGCTCGTGTTACCGAGTTCTAAATTATTAGGTTGCTAGTTGTTATTGCTAGTAGCAGATCCGAATTACTAGATCTCGATTTTACGCTACTCTCTAATTCCTATATTATTCCTACTACTTCTTATATACGGCTATCGCTGTTCCTACTTACTATTAGTATTCAAGAGGGCGAGTTGAGTTCCTAGTAGCTCGCCCTTAGTTTTATACCCTATCGGTCCTACAGGACTACTACCTAAGCGCTTATATTTAGTCTGCTACGCTGTCGACCTCTAGTTCTATTCCGAAGGCCGCGGGATTAAGATACTTGAATTAATTAAGTAGGCTAGATAAAATTATAAACTAGGCTAGATGTAGCCTCGCGGGAAGCTATCGAAGTAGTTCGTTAGTACCGAGCTATATAGAGATACCTATATTTACTAGGTTGTCTCTTATAACCTTGCGTATCTCTTATAGGTCTAGGTATTTAAGTAGTATATAGGCCACTATTTAGTTACCTAAACTATATCCGTATCTTGATAAGTCTCGTACGCTAATCTTCGTAAGATAGCTTAACAGCCCGATCTTGCCTATTCTTAGTTGAATTAGTACTAACGATATCGCTTTCCTTAGGCCCTACTAGTAATCGAGAGTATCTTTCTTCCCTACTACTTCGATTAAGCGCTTTGTTAACCTTACGCCCTTCTCTTTCTACTACGCTACTTCCTACGCCTATTTTACTCGTTATCGAATACGTCGTTTGATTATAGATACGAGGATAAGGTATCTATTATCGGGGTAGGAGTAGTTAGAATCGGAGAGGGTAGCTTCCTTAGCTGTTGCATTAGCAAGTTTATTGCTAGGGATACCTTTATACGTAGGGATCTAGTAGAACTTAATATGAATTCCCGCTTCCTCGGTAAGGAATTAGAGATATTAGATCGCTAAGATAAGATAGGCTTAGCCTAAAGGTATCCTTGGTCGGCGGATGGCTTGTAGTGCAGCTTAGGAGTCGGAGAAAATCACTACTTTCTTAAGTATGTTGAATTAGTTTATTGATTAGTTTATTGATTGGTTTGTTAATTAGTTTATTGATTAGTTTGTTGATTAGTTTGTTAATTAGTTTATTGATTAGTTAACGAATAATTGACGAATAACTAACAGCGCTATATCGATAGCTCGCAGCTCTGCAGCGTAAATAGTAGAGATTCCTTCTGTTCCTATCTACGAGCGGTAGTATACAGGGTCCTTGCCCTATACTACTACTCCGGCGCCTACACGGCCCTTATAACCGCTACTATCTATGTAGATAACCTTGTAGTTCTCTCCCTCTTTCTTATATTCATCTAGGATTCTTGTATATTATTCTCTTGTATCTTCCCGTTCGGAGATAATCACTATTAGAGGCTCTTACTAAGGTGCCCGGGCGAATACAATACGGTTCTCCTATTTGCCTACCGAGCTGTCCGGGGGAGCCGTTAAGTATCTGCCCTTCTTCCAAGCTTAAGCTTCTATTAGTAACTATCCTAAGCGGTCTCGCTATGCCTTTAATCGTTGATAATTAGGGAGCATTGACTTCGGTACCGTATAGGTAGGGCCTATGCGAATTCGAAGCGCTGCCTCGTTTACTATTCTTATTATAAGGATAGGTATCGGTATAAGCGAGAGTTCGACGTATAACGTAGTAGTAGTAGTAGTACGGAAGGCACTACTAACTACGCAGGCTACTTGATACTATAATATAGCGAAGGGCCTAGCTACCTATTGCTACTTTGCTAATAACTATTATAGTTTAAACTAGGCTGATACTCCTATTAATACTTGTAGGATAATAATTGCTTAGTAAAGTCTCCTTATAGTAAGTAGGGAAGCTCCCTATATAGACCCTAATAGCGATTTTAGTACCTATAGGCTAGTAGAAGCCTTAGTAAGTATTTTCTATCTATGCTATTTGAATAATAGTTTCTTATCAAGCTAGAAGCTAAGATAGCGCTCCGCCGAAAGCTTAGAGGCTAGCTAGATAACTATACTCCCTAGTTGTAATAGAGTATATTTAGGGCGTTATGTAAAGTAGATTAATATATATTTCTTAATATTAAAGACTAATATATAGCGGGAAGCCTACTATATAGCGAGTATATAAATACGTTAGAGTTTTTAAATAGTGTCTGCTTTACTCCGGCCTATAGCTATAGTACCGACGTCGTTAACCTAGCTATAGCCGGAGGTCTTGCCGTTTAGATCGTTATATAATTTAATAAGATTAGCATTATAGATAAGGTACAAGATCGGAGATATTAGCGAGCCTTAGGGGATACCTGTCGGAGTTAGAATACTACTAGACGAGCCTTCTAGTATACGAATAGTTATAGAACGATTTAAAAGGAAGGCTTCTACCTATAGAACAAACTATCTAAGCCTCCTCTTACGAAGGTTATATAGTAGTCTTGGATATATAATATTATCGTAGGCTCTAGATATATCTAGAAATAGTATAGATACTACCTATTCGGTAGTCTTTCCCTACGCTATTCGAATACGGTCGATAATCAAGTAAATTGTATAATTAATAGAGATTCCCTTCCTACTACTAAGGTAGCCGGTAGGGAGAAGATCTTATGTCTCTATAAGATAGGAAATCCTTCTAGCTATAATAGATTCTAATACTTTTGCTAGCGTGTTAAGAAGAGCTATAGGGCGATATAACTTAGCTAGTTAGTAGTCCCTATCACCTGCTTTGCGTAACACGATAGTGATAGAATATTGGAAGTATATAGGGTTATAGCTAGTTGAGATATATACGTTGAATAGTATAGTAATATATTCAACGGTATTAGGGTAGTTTTTAATGATTTTATACTATATACTATTCGGAAGGCCGTTATTACTAGGTACACGCCTAGTAGGGGCACGGAGGAAGGCCTTAGATACTTTATATTATTAGATAGCAGGAAGAGGGATCTATTTAGGATATATATAATCCTGAATATCGGATAGGTCGGTAGGCGGTAGTATAGGGAAGAAGGCCTAGCGGAAGGCTTCTACTTTCTTACCTATTATTTCCGCTAGGTCTTTAGTATTTCTACTAGACTTCTTTAACAAGGGAGTAATGCTTCTTTTATAAGTCCCTTTACGGTTCCTTGCCTATTTAGAAAGCTGCTATAGGCCTCTAGGGCCTTGCTCGATAACTTCCTATATACGGCGGCGGTAAGCACGGCTAAGTCTAGCCTTGATAAGGCGGGACTTAGCGTTCCTAGCCTTTATATAGAGTATCTAATAGTAGGGATTATGCGTGTATATATAGAGACGACGCAGCTTACGTGTTTCCTTGATAGTAGCACGGTATTCGTCGTTAAAACTAGGATTCGAAAAGGTAGAGGGTTTTGCCTATAGCGTTAATGCTTCCACGGCTATATTAACTACTCGAATTAACGTTCGGTAGGTAATTTCGATAGCTATCTTAGAAGGGAGGGAGGAGGAGGAGAAAGAGGATAGTAGCTAAGGAAGATACTACTCGATATACTTAATAAGCTTCTTATTATCGGTTACCTCCTAATTTCGCTGGCGTGCTATAATAGTAGGAGGAGGAGTCGTTATATCGAGGATAGTACGGATTAGAAGGTAATCTGACTAGCTCTCGACGTCGTAGGCTATAGTACAGCTTACTAGGCGGTCGAGGAGGCTATTAGAGATAAATATAAGGTCGATAGTAGTTTCTCTTTCCGCTATCTGCTATATAGGCTTACCTTGCTCGCTAATATACTCTAGTGAAAGGTCACTAAGTATATTAGCAAGCTATCTCGCTTCTTATTCAACTAGTTGCTTGAGATTAGAGCTGCCCTATAGCTTATAGTAGAGGTTAAAGTCTCCTATAATAATATACTCGGCGAGAGGACGCTTAGAGATCTCCTACCCTAGGCGTTAGATATTAATATCCTTGCCTTCTAGGGTAGTATCTAGTTGATTGTAGATATTATAGATAAAGAGATCTAACTAGCCTTCCTTTTAGTAGCGCCTTATCTTGAGAATATAGTAGTCGCCGCTAACTATAGTGTAGGACTAAGTAGTAGGGTCCACGGTCTTTGAAACGAATATATAGACACGGGTTCGCTTCCTCTCGCCTAATACTTGATCTTTAAATCGGGGCTAGAGCAGCTAATAAAATGCTATAGCTAGGTAGTTAGTAGTATCGAGGGGTTCGTTAGTCTATAGCTCTTAAATAGCTTGTTACAGACCCCACCCCTGGGATGCTAAAAATGGACACGCCTGAACCAATGGATTCTGCAACAAGGCGGTGTCGAGAGATCTTGCTTACAACAAGCAGGAACGGATTCAGGCAGTAACACCTGAGGTCACGTGACATCATAGCCAGGGCTATGATCGGAACATAGCCTGGGATATGAACCGAGCATATCCTAGGATATAAAGGACTAGATATATAAAGACACTCATTCACCTATATATATTTAGTTCTTCGCGTTGATTTACATATTGTTACTACGAGCTACATTTGTTACTTATAAATTAATCTTAACAATCGACTATCTTTGAGAGACGTGATACCCTCACGGTACAATATAAGGATATACTCTAACTAGGAGAAACACTTAGTAGTTATCACATAACTACTTAGTCGACTAACTAGGCGCCCTTTAACTATATACGTCTTCGGTCTACTCTATAGATCCGAGCCCGTGTAAGGCTAGAGCAGGCAACGGTACGATTGCGAGATAGATCGTCGGAGACTACGAGAGAGGTACGTTACGATAACGTATATTTTACGTTAACTAGTTAGTAGCGCGTAACATAATCAACGCCCTATCTATTAAACCGTGATTCAAGTATTATAGCTCTAGCAGATAGTTATAATAAGAAGGCACTAGTGCTACCGACTACCTAGTTACGGGCGCCGGACCCGGACTCGGACGATAAGCGAGACGAATAGATCGCCTAGCTTAAGAAAAGTATTAAGATCCTTATAGAATAACTAAACGCTTTCGGGGCTAATACTAAAGATTACCTCGAACAGCTCGATACGTAAGTTACGGCACTAGTACCGATAGACGCCGCTAACGCAACTCTCACGCTTCCTAAAGCAGAACTATTTAATAGAGACCGTACTAAGTTACGGGGGTTCCTAATATAGATAGATATATATATCTATATAAATAAAGGGAAGCTACCTATAGAACCTAGCAAGGTAATTTTTGTGTTAACTTACCTTAAGGGGAAGGCCTAGGAGTGGATCGAGCTATACGTAAGAGAATATTATAAGAAAGATAGAAGCGAGTAGGTAGGGACTACTACGACGATATTCTCCTACTACGCCTAGTTCAAAAAATATCTCGAAAAGATATTCGGCGATATCGATACGAAGAAAGCCGCTGAACGAAAATTAAGAAAACTACGATAAATTAATTCGACTTTAGCCTATATAGCCGAATTTATATAGTACGTAGTAGTGCTAGGATAGGACGACTACGCGCTAATTCCGTACTATAACGATAGACTTAAATTACACGTTAAGGACGAATTAGTACGAATAGACCCTATCGAGAACTTAAATAAGTTAATTAAAGCCGCTATTAGGATCGATAACCGATATTACGACTAATAAGTGCAGAAACGAGAAATCGATATATAGAGATAAGGTCGGAGTAGACTAAGTCACCGATAGTTACACAGGCTAAAAAGGGAAGATCCCTATAGACTACGACTAATAGAGCTCGACGTAGCGAGACTCCTAAGCAGAGAGCAAGTAGATAGGAAAGAGAAAAACCTATACTTTAAATACGGGAAACCGGGACACCGTATTAAGGACTACCTAGAGTAGCGTAGTTAGGGCAATAAGCCGAGAGAAAACTAGTATAAGGGCTAGGGAAGGACCTAACAGCTAAGAGCGATATCCGACAATCGAGGCGGATACGATACTATAGATATCCGAGTATAGGAACTCCGAGCTACTAGCGACGAAGACTAGAGATAGTAGTAGATTACTACCTAAGACTATAAATAGAGCTAGGAAGAGTTTCGGCTAATAAACCGATACGAACGACTCTTTAAAAAGCTAACGCTAGAATAACAAGAGAAAATACTTTAAGGCGGAACTAGCCTAGATCCTAGCAAGATAAAGGAAATTATAGAACTAGCACGAGAGAACGCCTAATAGGCGTAGGCTGAATAATAGATTAAGTAAATACTTGATAAGAATATCGAGGTACCTAAGGCATAGGTTACTATAACGCTATAAGACCCGGACTTTAACTAGCTATTTAGGTACTCGGGACCTACGACGCTACGACAAGCAATAAAGAGAAAACTAAGACGACGAATACCGCTAGAGCGAGAAGAAGCCCTTATAAGCGAAGAGATAAAGGAACAATTCCTATCTATTAAAGGGGATAGAGTAGAGAGCTAAAGCTAAGCTTAATATCTCACTACGAAGGACAGTAGCCCTACAGATAGTAAGGGGGAAGAGATTAAGGAGTACGAACAGATATTAAAATCTCTAACGTACTCCGCGCTACTAGAAATCCTAGAGACACCTTAGGAATTCCCCGTAACTACTAACAAAATAAGCGAAGAAGACGATATAAGTCTTAAAGAGTTTAAGCTACAAGCACAGCGAATACTCGACGAAGAAAGTAAGGATAACGTTAGGCAAGCAGCCTTAGAAAGCGTCGCCGGTATCAGAGACAAGATTAAAAACCTACGACAAATAGCCGATAAACTTATAGCGCGTTATCTAAAGGGATACCTATATACTAACCCTAAATATGTATATATCGGGTATATGTTACGCGCTACTAACTAGTTAACGTAATATATGCGTTATCGTAACGTACCTCTCTCGTAACTCCGACGATCTATCTCGCAATCGTACTATTGCCTACTCTAGCCTTACACGGGCTCGGATCTATAGAGTAGACTAAAGACGTATATAGTTAAAGGGCGCCTAGTTAGTCGACTAAGTAGTTGTGTAGTAACTACTAAGTATTCCTCCTAGTTAGAGTGTATCCTTATATTATACCGTAAGGGTATTACGTCTCTTAAAGATAGTCGAATATTAAGTCTAATTGTAAGTAATAATATAGCTCGTAGTAACTATAAGTAATAATAGATAAATTAACGCGAAGAACTAAATATATATAGGTAAATAAGCGTCCTTATATATCTAGTCCTTCCGTTCCTTCGATAGGACCTTTCCTATCAACGGTTAGGTCCGTTCCGTTTAACAGAACGGATTGTCACGTGATCCTATACTTAGATATTATAGCCTAAGTATCTCGATAGATTATCTAGCAGAATCTATCTAACCGCCTTATTACGGAACTAATTAGTTTAGGCGAGTCTATAATTAGTATCCTAGGGGTAGGTCTATAATATTATCTCCCTCTCTTTCTAGTCTTTCGTCCTCGAAAGATATAAGTAGTCGTGAGTCCTCTCCGTCGGCGATCTTCCCTTTATTCCCCTTAGTAATATTTCCTAACTATATCTTTATTAGGTATTACTAACCGTAAGCTCTATTAGCTTATTAAACACGAGGGCTTTAAGTCCCTCGTTCCCTATCTTTGTTATACTCGCTTATACTACGTCTATATTCGTTCCGATCGTTCGAAGAACTATTCCTATTATATCCGCGCTAGTTGTAGTGTTAAGTATAAAATACTATTAGAGTTATTTAGTAACGCTGAGTAGCGTCGCTTGCTAGCTTTATAAAGTAAAATCGATAAGGAGGAGGAGCTTATCCTAGCTAAACTCCTTCGTCTCCGAAAATAAAAGCGTTTATTAAAAAAGCGAGCGGGTAATTTTATTACTCGTGAATATAAAGATATCGCTAAGCTTAAGGAGCTCGAGCGTCGTGAAAAGGAAGAGCTAGAGCGTCTCGAAAAGGAACGTGTCGAGGCCTCTACTCTTAATAATCGTAGAGCAGAGTCTAGTACCGCTACTAGATATAACGATACTGCTCTTTCTGCGAACTATTAGGTTCTTATAGCGACTTCCGACCTTCCTAGTTTATTATAAGTCCTTAGGTCTTCCGATTTCTCTTAGGATAATCTAGACGCTTTCTTATAGCCTCCCGGTTGCGGTTCTATTTCCGGTAAAACCGTCCTACTAATAGTTAGTAAGCCGTTAGATTCTCGATAGGCTTCTATATATTGTTATTAGTATCGTACCCTTTCTATTTAACGAGGTAGTAGTGCTTTCTATTAACTCGTTTCTCGTCTAGTATTTCTTCTACTTCGAATTCTTTATTAAGTTTAATCTCTTCTCCTTCTTCGTTATACTAAGCGTTCTTAGGTACTAGTTCTAGTAACAATATATAGAACGTCGGGTATATCTTCTTTATTCTTTCTAGTAGTTTTAACCGAAAATTTACTTTACTAATCTTTTCTTCGATTTCGTATAGTCTAATTCGTAGATAATCGAGTTTTATACTTAGTCGTTTTATTTTAATATTACGTTTTAGAAGGTAAACCTTCCTCCCCTTTTTTAGATTAGGTCCCTCTAATCTACCTTTATCGTAGTAGAGTACTATCCTATTACTAATAAACTCTATATCTCGGTATAGCTATAGGTATAGCTATTTTAGTTCTTTTACTATTAACCGGGCTTCTTCTATAATAGGATAGTTTCTAATTAATTCTCCGATTATTATTAGATTTCTTCTATAATTTACGAAGAATAGAGTTTCTCTAGTTATTATATTAACCGCGTTATTATATATAAACTAGGCTAATAGTAATAGTGTAACCTAGTTATCTTGAACGTAGTTTATATTTATTTATAGATATTACTCGAGTATCTAATTTACTCTCTCTATCTATCCGTTTATTTATAGATAATAAGCGGTAGAGAGTCTATACTCTACTCCGATTAAATCTATTAATAACTACTAGAATTTCGATATAAAGAGCTTATCTCTATTACTCGTAATTCTTCTAGGTATTCTATACTTTAAGAATACTTCTTTTAATAGGATCTATACTAGTTATACTATACTAATTATCTCTATAGTTAGGATTATATAGGCGTATTTTGTAAGTCTATCTACTACTACTAGGATTATATCCTATTCTTAGCTTTTTAGTAGTTTAGTAATAAAATCTATCGTTATCTATTCCTATAGTTTAGTTAGCGTTTCGCTCTTCTATAGTATTCCGTAGAGTATATACCTCGTAGGCTTATTTCGTTAGTATATTTTGTATCTTTAGATATATCCTATAACCTTTCGTCGTAGGTTAGGTATAAAGTAGTTCCTTAATATCTATTCTATTATCTTTTCTATTCCTATATATCCTCTCGTAGGATTATCGTAATATCGTTTAATTACTTCTTTTCGTAATATTATTAGAATATATATTAGTCTATATATTAGGACTAATCCCTTATCTATCTAGATAAGATTTTCCTTTTCTAGCTTTATAAGTTTATTAATTATTTTGTTACTCTTAGTTGCTTATATAAGCTATTATATCTATTCGGATTCCTATACTTCGCTTATTATAGCGAGCGTTTAGTAGTTATATACTAAATATCCTTCTTTGTTAGTTTTAAATACTATATATTCTACTAGTTCGACTCCTTCTTAGTAGTCCGGTCTTCTACTTAGAGTATCTACTTAGCTGTTAGCTATTCCTTTATAATATTCGATCCTATAGTCGTAACTTACTAGGACTTCTACCTATCGAACTTGTCGTCTTATAAGTTCCTTAGTTATAGTGAAATATATTAGATTCTTATAGTCTAACTTTACTATTACTTAATATTTTACTCCTTCTAGGTAGTATCTCTATACTTTAAACGCGGAAACGATTGCTAATAGTTCCTTATTATAGATATTATAGTTAAGCTCTACAGGGCTTATCTTTCTTGACTAGAAGATAACCGGCCTTAGGTCTTTACTTTCTTTATCTATAGATTAGAGTAATCTTACTCCTAGCGTATAGTCTAATACGTCTATTTCGATAGTAATTAGTTTTTCTTTATCGAATATTTTTATAATTTATCGCTTCGTAAAGATTTCTTTTAATTCGTTAAATACTTTTTCCGCTTCGGGTATCTAGGCCTATTAAGTATCTTTCTTAGTTAACTTATTTAGGTTAACTATAACTTTTCCGAATCTCTCGATAGATCGTCTATAATAGTTATATAGGCCTAAGAACTACTAAACTTCTTTTACGTTCCGTAGTATAGGCTATTTAGTAATACTTTTTATCTTCTCTTCCTCTATACTAAACCCTTTCTTAGTAATTATATATCCTAAGAAGCCGGTTTCCTATACGTGGAACTTATATTTAGATAGCTTAAGGTAGACCTTAGCGTCTATTAGTCGTCTTAATACTATCTTATTATATTTAATATATTCCTCTAGGGTTCGTAAGAATACTAGGATATCGTCTAAGTAGGCGATAACGAATATATTAAGGTATTCCTTTAGTATATTTATAATAAATCGTTAGAACGATACTAGTACGTCGGTAAGCCTAAATAGTATTACTAGGTATTCGAATAGACTATAATAGTATCTAAATACTATCTTCTATTCGTCTCCTTCCGTAATTCTAATTCGATTATACGTATTAGCTATATTATATTTTATAAAGTAATTTATACCTACGAGTATATCTTAAATCTCTTAAATTAGTAGTAATAGGTATCGATCTTTCTTCGTAACTCTATTAAGTTATCGGTAGTCTACGTATAGTTATAGCGATCTATCCTTCTTTTTAATAAATAGGATAGGAGATCTAGCTAATAATTTTGATAATCGAATATAACCTTTTCTTAGGTTCTTATCGATATATTCCTTTAGCGTCTATTACTCTTTCTCGGATAACTAGTATATTTTTAAATATCGTAGTTTCGTATTAGGTACTATAAGTCTAATTTTATAGTTAAATAGTCCTCTCTCTAGTAGCTTACCCTCCGGTAGTAGCTCGAAGATTATTCTAAATTCTTTATATTCTACTAGTATAATCGGTTCCTCCTTAGTTGTATATAAGGCCTTTGATTTATAGTCGATTATAACGTAGTCTCGTAGTTTATTATCTATTATATTAGGTCTCTATTCTATTATAAGGAATACGCTAACGTTTATTATATTACGTTTCCCTTATACCCTACCTCTAGGCTAAGATTCGCCTTTCTCCGAATAGGGATCTTAATAGGTACCTACTTTCCCTAGGCTAGGTCCTTTCTATTTCTTCTTTTACTATTACTACTCCTCTTAGAAGACTCCCGACTAGATCTAGCTAGTCCTATAATATTCGTAGTTATTAAAATCGATTACTTTAGCGTTCTAATCTATAGTAGGGTTATATTTCCTTAACTATAGTATCCCTAGGACGATATTATACTTCCTAACTAAGGTAATATCGAAGTTAATTATTTCTAGGTATTATCTAATAATTATTATTATAGGTCTACTCTCGTTTTTAATAAGTAAGCCTAGTCTTTCTCTATTAAGACCTACTATCGGTATAGGGTCTCGTTTCCTAATCGTGTTAATATTATTTTACTAGTAGTATCTTAGGCTTATAAAGTTTCCCGCTACTCCCGAGTCTATTATAACTCTTATAGTTCGGTAGTTTAGGTTTGCTTTAATAACCTAATATTTACCCTATATCAATCAATCAATAATCTTATTCCTGATGGAGCTTCCTCTATTTACAAGGTGCTATGCAGGGATTTGCGCCTTCTAGTGCCAGCCTAGTGCGCATGAGAAGTTGCCAGCAACGATGACAGTATGCAGCGCATATTGTCATAACGAACAGATGAAATCGAACGACAAAAGAAACATAAACGAAAGAAGGAATCCGCCTCCGCGGCATCCCGCGTGTCCCGGCGGCGCCGAGTGCACCTGCCATGCACCATGGCCTCAGCAAAACAGCTGCTAACACGAGCAGCTTCTAACATGCAACATCCATACAGCCTCCATGCAGGCGGAGACCTGCCGCCGGCCTTATCTTGCAGAGTGATGATAAGAACCGGCAGAACCACACCGCCGGCCTTATCTGCAGATTGATGATAAGGTCATATGGTGGCAGAATCTCACCGCCTGACCTCCGCGTCCCGCATCACCATCTCCCGCATCACAACTCCCACATCCCACATGCACTAGGTATTTACCCTATATTATAGCTACTAGTTACTATATTTTTATCCTCTAGTTTCCTATCTAGAGTCCTATAAATTCTCCTTTCTATTATAGCTTACTTATCTATATATAGGATTTAGGTTCGATACCTAAGTCGAGTTTTCCCTATATATAGATCCCGTAGTTATTGTTGTAATACCCTATTATTACTCGTTCGTAGTACTTTAGATATCGAGTATACCCGATATATATATATTTAGGGTTAGTATATAGGTATCCCTTTAGATAACGCGCTATAAGTTTATCGGCTATCTATCGTAGGTTTTTAATCTTGTCTCTAATACCGGCGACGCTTTCTAAGGCTACTTACCTAACGTTATCCTTACTTTCTTCGTCGAGTATTCGCTATACTTATAGCTTAAACTCTCTAAGACTTATATTATCTTCTTCGCTTATTTCGTTAGCGGTTATAGGGAATTCCTAAGGTATCTCTAGGATTTCTAGTAGCGTAGAGTACGTTAGAGATTTTAATATCTATTCGTATTCCTTAATCTCTTCCCCCTTACTATCTATAGGGCTACTATCCTTCGTAGTAAGATATTAAGCTTAGCTTTAGCTCTCTATACTATCCTCTTTAATAGATAGGAATCGTTCCTTTATCTCTTCGCTTATAAGGGCTTCTTCTCGCTCTAGTAGTATTTATCGTCTTAGTTTTCTCTTTATTACTCGTCGTAGTATTATAGGTCCTAAGTACCTAAATAGCTAGTTAAAGTCTAGGTCTTATAGCGTTACGGTAACCTATATCTTAGGTACCTCGATATTCTTATTAAGTATTTACTTAATCTATTATTTAGCCTACGCCTATTAGGCGTTCTCTCGTGCTAGTTCTATAATTTCTTTTATCTTACTAGGATCTAGGCTAGTCCCGCCTTAAAGTATTCTTTCTTATTATTCTAGCGTTAACTTCTTAAAGAGTTGTTCGTATCGGTTTATAGGCCGAAACTCTTCCTAGCTCTATTTATAGTCTTAGGTAGTAATCTACTACTATCTCTAGTCTTCGTTACTAGTAGCTCGGAGTTCCTATACTTAGATACCTATAGTATCGTATCCGCTTCGATTATCGGATATCGCTCTTAGCTATTAGATCCTTCCCTAGCCCTTATACTAGTTTTCTCTTAGCTTATTACCCTAGCTACGCTACTCTAGGTAATCCTTAATACGGTATCCCGGTTTCCTATATTTAAAGTATAGGTTTTTCTCTTTCCTATCTACTTACTCTCTACTTAGGAGTCTCGCTACGTCGAGCTCTATTAGTCGTAGTCTATAGGGATCTTCCCTTTTTAGCCTATATAACTATTAGTAACTTAGTCTATTCCGACCTTATCTCTATATATCGATTTCTTGTTTCTATACTTATTAGTCGTAATATTAATTATCGATCCTAATAGCGGCTTTAATTAACTTATTTAAGTCCTCGATAGGGTCTATTCGTGCTAATTTATTCTTAACGTGTAATTTTAGTCTATTATTATAGTATAGAATTAGCGCGTAGTCGTCCTATCCTAGCACTACTACGTACTATATAAATTCAGCTATATAGGCTAAAGTCGAATTAATTTATCGTAGTTTCCTTAGTTTTCGTTCGGCGGCTTTCTTTATATCGATATTACCGAATATCTTCTTAAGATATTTTTTGAACTAGGCGTAGTAGGAGAATATTATCGTAGTAGTTCCTACCTACTCGCTCCTATCCTTCTTATAATATTCTCTTACGTATAGCTCGATCTACTCCTAGGCCTTCCTCTTAAGGTAAGTTAATATAAAAATCACCTTGCTAGGTTCTATAGGTAGCTTCCCTTTATTTATATAGATATATATATCTATCTATATTAGGAACCCCTATAACTTAGTACGGTCTCTATTAAATAGTTCCGCTTTAGGAAGTATAAGAGTTACATTAGCGGCGCCTAGTAGTACTAGTACTATAACTTACGTATCAAGCTATTCGAGGTAATCTTTAGTATTAGCCCCGAAAGCGTTTAGTTATTCTATAAGGATCTTAATACTTTTCTTAAGCTAGGCGATCTATTCGTCTTACTTATTATCCGAGTCCGGGTCTAGTACCCGTAACTAGGTAGTCGGTAGCACTAGTGCCTTCTTATTATAACTATCTACTAGAGCTATAATACTTAAATTACGGTTT